>NC_047036.1:102954695-105354695 GCF_011762595.2 Tursiops truncatus
CCAACACTCACACACAATCTGCTAATGACAATCCCTACCACTCACTGTGGGTTTAGAATAACTTTCTGCCCTAATATTTAATTAACTTTTTTGAGGCTTTCAAACTCTAGCTAACATTCTTTATTATTTGATGATTGGTAAATGTGGGATTAAATATCATTTTCTTGAAGGGCTTTGTTTATGCCTATTAGATTATCCATTTTGGTTTTTTTCCATTTAAGAGCATTGACATCACAGAACTTTGACATTTGCCAGGAACCCATTCTACGGACCTCCACGAATCTTGGGATTTATTTTTTTCACTTTTTTTTTGGTGGTAAAATAGGCATAACATAAAATTTACCATATTAACCATTTTTAGGTGTACAGTTCAGTAACATTAAATACGTTCACAATGTTATGCAATCATCACCACTATCCATTTCCAGAGCTTTTCCCCCATCGAGAACTGAAACTCTGGACCCATTTAACAGTAACTCCCCATTCCTCCCTGTTCCCACTATTCTGCTTTCTCTCTATGACTTTGACTACCCTAGGTACCTCATATAAGTGGAATCATACAATATTGTCGTTCTGTGACTGGATTATTTCATTTGCCATGACTATGACATCTTTAAGGCTCATCTCTGTTTTTAACATCAAAATTTCATTCCTTTTAAAGTAGTATTCCGTTGTATGTATATACTGTATTTCATTTATCCATTCATCTGCTGACGGACATTTGGGTTGCTTCCATGTTTGGGCTATTATGAATAATGGTGCTGTGAACATGAGTGTGCAAATATTAGAGTCTCTGCTCTCAATCCTTTTAGGTATTGAATTTTGAGATTTGACAACACAAATGCAGCATATGATTTTCCTCATAAAGCTTTTATCTTGCTTCTTAGACCCTTTCATGTCTCCCTCCTTGCTGTAACGCTCACAGCAGCTCATTTCTCTTTCGGGTGATTTTCTGTCAAGAAATACAGCTTCATATACACTTACAAGACAAAGCTAAGTCAAAACCAGCAAGATGATATTGACACTCCTTTCCCACCCCTCTTCAAATATGCACTGAGTCTGGGAAAAGGAAAATTGAAGACTCCCAGATCTGTGATCAACTGCCCAATTTAAACTAAATTATATCCTAGAGGATATAATTTTCACACCTCAAATTCATATTCAAAGTATTTTTCTGCTTCTTACAGTGCCAGGGAAGGAGTGAAAGCAACACAGGAAGCCAGACTTGAGAGGGAGAGATTTTCACCTGGGTAATCAGAAGGCTTTGTTCCCTAAAGCCCAGTCAAATAGTGTTGAGCTATCACTCAGTACTAGCAGAAACAGTTTTCTCTTGCATTGCTCTAAAACCAACTACTAAATAATGTTAGGATTTCTTTGAGGCAATAATGTGTAATCACTCACAGCTCTTTGGAAGGGAATGTAGTTAAGATTTTTAAAAAAGCCCAAAGGTAGAGAGCTTTTAACTAGTAGCCAGAGAGCTTTTAACTACTAGCCATTTGGCAATATTACTTTCACTCTCCTTCCAGCCCTATTTCCCTCCGCCATAACCCTTAATGAAAATTTTCTTTCTGTATTTAGAGTTGGAGAGAGAGAGAGATCCTGCCTTCACTTGAAGAAAAGTTCTTATTGTTTCTTCATGTGTTCTGTTGACTTCACTATATTTTAAAATGTAAGTGTTGTGAGAGCAGACTGAGTTCTGAATTCCTAGGTGGCACATCCACTTGCTGTAGAAGAGTATTTCAATCCACCAGTCAGAAAGCTCAAATTTTCTCCATAGCAGGTGGTCTAGAGCTGTAAGGCAGGTAAAAATCAGATGGGGTTAGGGGGAGAATGAGAGAGACAGAGGAGAGAGAGAGAGGAGAGAGACAGATGAGACAGAGATGAGAGAGAGAGAGGTGTGTGATTCTCTAGGAGATAATACTACTCATATCTCCTAGCTTATCTTGCAGGTATAGAGAAGGGAGGGAGCCAGTGATAGTCTTCAGGGGACGTACAGGGAGTCACAGTGTTATCCCACATGATTGGCAGGCCTGGTCCAAGCCAGTATGGATAATCTCTGAAGTATCCTTGAGTGGAAGTTTCCAAAGAGCAGTTTTCATCTGGGGTGGTCTAGTCAAAGTTTTTCTTTATTCAATTAAGTATAGGCCTGATTTCAGATACTAATAGCCTAGAGATTGGTCTAAAAATCCAGGTCTCAGTGCTGTGTCTTTCCTTCAGATGGGGGTCCTGTCTCTTCACACAGCTCATGTGGCGGCTCTGCCAGCATCTCTGGGTTCCAAGGCCTCTGAATTGGAAGTGTTCTTTCTTAGTTTTTAGCATCACATTCCTTTATTTCACATCAAGATATACTCCAAATATAGACATTTAAAAAAGCTAATGCCCTCTGTGTTTCTTAAGGGATTTACAGAGGAATGCTTATATTCTTAGTTCATTCAAAATAGATCAAGTTTATCTATCTATCTACCTACCTACCTACCTATCTATATCTATCACCTATCTCAACTTTTTTATAAGGGAGCTAGAACACACTTGGGACCAGCCCTAACAATTGATCAGTTAATCAAAAAGTTGCCAAGAGAGGAGAAATGACTGATACCACAGATATTTTTAAAAAGATCATAAGAAAATTTCTTTCATAAGAAAATATTGTGAACACTTATATACCAACAAATGGGATAACCCAAAAGAAATGGACAAGGTTCTAGAAACATACAGCCTGCCAAAACTGAATCAAGAAGAAACAAAATTTGAAGAGACCAATCACTAGAAGTGAAATAGAATCTGTAATAAAAAAAAAATTCCTTGCAAACAAAAGTCCAGGACTGGATGGCTTCACTGGGGAATTCTACCAAACATTCAAAGAAGAACTTATACCTCTTCTTCTCAAACTCTTCCCAAAGATTGAAGAGGAGGGACCACTCTCAAAGTCATTCTATAAAGCCACCATCACCTTGTTACCAAAACCAGAAAAAGACACTGTCAAAAAAGAAAATTACAGGCCAATATCTTTGATGAATATAGATGCAAAAATTCTCAACAAAATATTAGCAAACCGAATCCAACAACACATAATATAGTTCATACACCACCATCAAACTGGATTCATCCCAGGGTCACAAGGATGGTTCAACATACACAAATCAATCAATATCACATCAACAAAAGAAAAGACAAAACCACATGATCATCTCAATAGATGCAGGAAAAGCATTTGATAAAATTCAACATCCATTCATGATAAAAACTCTTACCAAAGTGGGTACAGAGGGAACATATCTCAACATGATAAAAGCTATTTATGACAAACCCACAGCCAACATTATACTCAACAGTGAAAAGGTGAAAGCCTTCCTGCTAAAATCTGGAATAAGACAAGGATGCCCACTCTCACCACTTCTATTCAACACAGTATTGGAAGTCCTGGCCACAGCAATCAGAAAAGAAAAAGAAATAAAATGTATCCAAATAGAAGGGAAGAGGTAAAATTGTCATTATAGGTAGATGACATATGCTCTATATAGAAAACCCTAAAGACTTCACAGAAAAGCCATTAGAACTGACAAATGAATTCAGCAAGGTAGCAGGATACAAGATTAATTTACAGAAATCTGTTGCATTTCTTTACACTAACAATGAAATATCAGGAAGAGAAAGTAAAGAAACAATCCTGTTTAAAATTACATTAAAAAAACCCCAAAACCCCCCCAAAACCAAAAACCTAGGAAGAAACCTAACCAAGGAGGTAAAAGACTTATATGCTAAGAACTATAAAACACTGATAAAGGAAATTAAAGATGATTCAAAGAAACTGAAAGATATCCCATGCTCTTAGGTTGGAAGAATTAATATTGTTAAAATGGCCATACTACCCAAAGCAATCTATGAATTTAATGTGATCCCTAACAAATTACCCATGACATTTTTTACAGAACTAGAACAAATAATCCTAAAATTTATATGGACAACAGAAGACCCAGAATTGCCAAACTAATCCTGAGGAAGAAGAACAAAGCTGGAGGCATAACCTTTCTAGACTTCAGAAAATACTACAAAGATACAGTAATCAAAACAGCATAATACTGGCACAAAAACAGACATATAGATCAACGGCACCAAATAGAGAGCCCAGAAATAAACCCACACATCTACGGTCAATTAATCTTTGACAAAGAAAGCAAGAGTATACAATGGAGAAAAGACAGTCTCTTCAACAAGTGGTGTTGGGAAAGCTGGAGAGCCACATGTAAATTAACGAAGTTAGAACACTCCCTCACAGCATACACAAAAATAAACTCAAAATGGCTTAAAGACTTAAATATAAAACATGATATCATAAAACTCCTAGGAGAGAACATAGGCAAAACATTCACTGACATAAATCTTAGCAATATTTTCTTAGATCCGTCTCCCAAGGCAATAGAAATCAAAGCAAAAATAAACAAATGGGACCTAATCAAACTGAGAAGTTTTGCACAGGAAACCATAAACAAAACCAAAAGACAACCTAAACACTGGGAGAAAATATTTGCAAACAAATAGTCGTGACAGATAAGGGCTTTCCAAAATATACCAGCTCATATGACTCAATATCAAAAAAACCCAAACAACCCAATGAAAAAATGGGCAGAAGACCTAAATAGACATTTCTCCAAAGAAGACATACAGATGGCCAAAAGGCACATGAAAAGGTACTCAACATTGCTGATTATTAGTGAACTGCAAACCAAAACTACAATGAGGTATCACCTTGCACCAATCAAAATGGCCATCCTCAAAAAGTCTACAAATAATAAACGTTGGAAAGGGTGTGGAGAAAAGGGAACCCTCCTACATTGTTGGTGGGAATGTAAATTGGTGCAGCCACTATGAAAAACAGTATGGAGTTTCCTTAAAAAACTAAAAATAGAGTTACCATATGATCTGGCAATCCCACTCCTGGGCATATATCTGGAAAAGATGAAAACTCTAATTTGAAAAGATACATGCATCCCAATGTTCATAGCAGCACTATTTACAATAGGCAAGACATAGAAGAAACCTAAGTGTCCATCAACAGATGATTGGATAAAGAAGATGTGGTTTATACACACACACACACACACACACACACACACACACACACACACACACACACACACGCACAATGGAATATTACTCAGCCATAAAAAAGAATGAAAATTTGCCATTTGCAGCAACATGGGTCTATCTAGAGATTATCATACTAAGACAGAGAAAGACAAATATCACATGATATCACTTATATGTGAAATATAAAAAAATGATATAAATGAACTTATTTATAAAATAGAAACAGACTCACATATATAGGAAACAAACTTATGGTTACCAAAGGGAAAGGTGGGAGGGATAAATTAGGAGTTTGGGATTAACAGATACACACTACCACACATAAAATAAACTACAAGGATTTATGGTATAGCACAGGGAACTACATTCAATATCTTGTAATAACTTATGGAAAATAACCTGAAAAAGGATATATATATATATATATATATATATATATATATATATCACTTTGCTGTACACCTGAAACTAATACAATATTATAAATCAATTATACTTCAAAAAGAAAAAGTTGCCAAGGTAGGAATACATGAAAAATGAAACATACATGCTTTAGACATCTATCTAGCAATCTTTTTATGAAGGGATAAGGATGTTTACTATTGGGAAAATCTGTATTTTTTTTTCTTGCACGTACTCACAGTGTATGGTCTACAGTTTCCAGTTTTTGCTTCTTTCAAGTGAAGTAAGAGTTTATAGTCAATTGAGAAGCAATGTGTAAGTAGAATCACTCCAGATGAGTGATTCTCAAATGTTGGCATCTGAATCACTTGGAGGGCTTGTCAAAACACAGACTGCTGAGCCCCATATGAAGAGTTTTGGATTCGGTAGATATGAGGTGGGATCTGATAACTGATATTTCTAACAAATTTCCAGGTGATGCTTATGTTGCTGGTCAAGGGATCACTCTTTGAGAACTGCTGCTGTAGATTTTCATCATACTTTACAGAAAGTGTCATATTTTATTTAGAGAAGGAAGAATGTTGATTAGTAGCAGAGTTGGTTAATAGAATGTAGGTTGAGGGTGAGCATAAATAAATACCTATTTTATATAATTGATAAACAGCAATCCACATTTACATGCATTTTTTCCAGAGCACTACTAAATCTGACATAGGATGTTAATAACATGCTGTGAATAGGTGAGTTTACTAGAGATAGGAGGGAGTCCTGGAAATGGGAATGTTCTTTGAAACAGTTCCTTTTCCCAACTGAGCAAGCTAAGTTCTCAGTGCTTCTTTACCAGTAAATTGGGCATGATTGCAAATACATCACAGGGCTCTCCTGAAGACAAGGCGATACGATAGCTTTTCTCAAATATTTTCATCACTGTCTTTCATGGTAGGCAGGGGAAATATTCGGAAAACCCGTAAGTACATATTAGAGAACAACTTTATTGAGTTATCTTCATGCCTTAGAAATGAATACATATTTTGTCTAAAATAGATCTGTTTGCTTTAATATAAAAATATTTTACCCAATCTGGCATTATCCATGTTTACCTTTGATTTCTGCTATGAAGAACAAGTACCTCAGTTTGAAAAACTTAGGAAAATGCTTTGTAAATAGTAGTGTATTGCATATGATTTTCTTCTTATTAGATTTTGTTTTATTTTGGCAAGGATATGAGACATTCATTAGCATATCCACTGACTTTGATGTCTCATTTACAGATTCCTTATGCTGATATTTGGGTTTTAAATGATCAGACATATGATGAGATCTTTTCCCCGCCAGATGTTGTCTAAAATCTTAAAATTTTACTTCTGAATTGAGATTCAGAGATGCACCAAGGTCAAAGCCATTTTAAGAGTGTAATTGATGACACATGGATTTATTTTTCTCTTAAATAAAGTAATAAATTAGGGGGCAGTGAATGAATATAACAACTAATGGTTTCTGTGTTACATCATTATACAATCTCTAGCATAATCAAAAAATTTAAATGTGCATCTTAAATTTACACAAAATACTGCTTTAATGTCATTTCCAACAACCTGAAAAAAAATTCCAAAGTATGTATGATCCATTTAATTATTATTACTTGAACATCTCCTACGCTAGTCTCCATGAATGGTACAGAGATAAATAAGACACAATCCTTCCCTGATTCTTGAGAATGTCAAGAATTTTCCATTCTAGCAATTGACCAGAGACCTGCTGAACTTTTCCACTTATAGACAACAACCCACTTATAACTAATAATCTTTAACAGCATGGCTAAAATAACTACCTGGAATCAGACAAAGGTTGGTGTGAATCAAAGCTCAGCCACTCCCTAGGTACATGATGGTGGGAAGATTACTTCAATCTTTCTACTCATAAGTTTTGCAACCCGTAAAATGAAGCTAATTATATTTGCCATGCAGGGTCTTGTGAAGAGTGGACGTAGTACATTTAAAACACGAAAAGCAGGGACCAGCACTTAGATCTCCCATCCCTGCTTCTTCCTAGTTGCTTATCTACTAGCTTGAGTTTGTGAGCTGGTCTGACACAGAGCCTGGGGGACCTGTGAATAGAGCTGCCTTGGTCTAGCCTCAGATCACGGTTCTGGGAGCTAAAAGCAAGCAGATCACAAATTATATTTCTCAGTTAGCCTTCCATCTTGTTCCTCGGTATATAAAATCATTCCTTCCTCCTTCTCTCTCCTATGCACTTGCCTGGACGGACATCTGACTGTTTGACTCAGATGCAATTCCTGTTCTAAGATCTCTTTAATAAAAGATATGGGATTTGTTGTTCTATGAACCTGATTATACTATGCGGGATATAAACAAACTGTTTATCATTAATAAATGTGAAATCTATGGCCCCTCCCTTTTTCCTAAAAAAGTTTGTCATCAAGGTCTTGTTGGGAATATAACATTAAATAATCCTTATGAAAAAATCATTTGATTTACAGAATTTTTTCTCTAAGAACATAATTTACCAATCTACTTTCTTTTAAATGGAAGTATAATTGATTTACAATGTTGTGCCAATCTCTGCTGTACAGCACAGTCTACCAGTCTACTTTTAGTTAAGAATTGCCTGTGTTAGCTGCTAATGAATGCATTTCTGTTATTTACAATCAAATAATATTCGAATGTAGACCTAAAAAAAAAAAACTGTAAATTTTTTTCATGACAATCTGAAATCTGTAGGCAAAGTACTAAAGCTGGTTATTTACAAATAAAGAGAAATTCCTTGCCAAATTTACAGTTTTTCATGCAAGAAATTAATATACATACTCCAAAGTGGGTCTTCATATTGATTCTGGCATAAAATTTGCTGGCATAGAATTGGAACTTAAATGTGAATATACATCAGTAATAGATCATTAACTAAATGTCCATCAAAAGATGAATGGATAAAGAAGATGGGATATATATATACATGTGTGTACACACACACACACACACACACACACACACACACACAATGGAATATTACTCAGCCATAAAAAAGAATGAAATAATTCCATTTGCAGCAACATGGATGGCCCTAGAGATTATCATATTAAGTGAAGTAAGTCAGAAAGAGAAAGATAAATATCATATGATATCACTTATTTGTGGAATCTAAAAAAATGATAGAAATGAACAAATTTACAAAACAGAAATTAGAAAACAAACTTATCGTTACCAAAGAGGATTGGGGGGGCCGGGGGTGGAGAAATAAATTAGGATTCTGGGATTAACAGATACACACCACTATATATAAAATAGATAAACAACAAGGACCTACTGTATAGCACAGGAAACTATACTCGATATCTTATAATAACCTAAAATGGAAAAGAATCTGAAAAAGAACTGAATCACTTTGCTGTACACTTGAAACTAGCCTAACATTGTAAATTAACTGTACCTCAATAAAAATTAGAAAAAAATCGTTACACATGTAATAAATATTTCTCCATTTTGTCATTTACCTTTCACTTTGTGGTGGGATTTTTGTTTTGTGTTGTGTTTTGCCAATCAGGAAAACAATTAAATTTTATATGATCAAATATTAAAAAAAAGACTGTTAAAATCTAAGTTAAAAACAAAACCCGAGAACACTCTTTCTATAAGTGAACATTGCTTCGTCCTTTCCTTTTTTAGCAAGATAAGTGTTTTTGACAAGTTTTCTAGAAGCAGCATGTTGTTCACATTGGACAAAAAAAAGGAAGCTGCTCTGGTCTGGGGTGGTACTGTTAGATTTTTGTCAAATGTAAAACTCACTCAATCCTCCCCAAAATGAAGTACCAGTGTAGCTGGTTCTTTGGTCTTTCTTATGCAGGAAAAAAAAAAAAAAAAAGAAAGAGTGAACACTCACATAAAAACAAGTGCGTAAAAGCAAATAAATAGCTTGTCATGAATTTCATGATAAGGAATGACTAAATCCCAGAAGCTAGTTCTAAGATTTAAATATAGGGCCCACACAAATACTAGTGATCAAAGTTTTTCAAGTAGAATACTTATTCTGAATTACTGATGCCCGCTCAAATTTAGTTTAAAATGCTCCCATACCATCAGAAAAAGAAGTGTTTACACAAAGATGGAAATTCCTATTTTTTTTTTCCACACGGAACTGAAATTGTTCATAGGTCACAGCTAAAAGAGAGGGGAATGTCCAGACTGACTGTCCTTTTTTATTTTCTCAGCTGGGCATTGTGCATGTCAATGGAATGTATCTGTACAAACAGCATACTTTACATTCGGGAAGTGATATTTCAGAACAAGCTTTTATAAAACAATACTCCATTTTCTGTGGTTTGGGGGTAAAGCCAAGGCGAAATTTAGATTCCTTCTATTTCATAAATGAACTCCATAATAAACAAAACAAAGTCTATAAAGTAGGTTTATAATATGGTCATTGTGTGCGACTCAACACGACTGCAAAATATCACATTTGACAAAATTAATGCTGCTGAAAATACCTGCTGCCAGCAGCTCTTATAATTACAAGGAAAGGCAACTGGTAATGAATTCTTTTAACTCGGGATTTCAAATCTCGGGACTGAATGTTGCCCATTATCGGAGTTCAAAGGCAACTATCTCTAGAATTGTTCTTTTAATGCTTGTTGGATGGCTTTAGTTGTTCTTTTCTTGTAGGCACACAATTGTCGTCTTGATCTTTGTGATAAAAAGAGCTTCGCTGGATCTTTGTAGTGAACTCAGTTGGCTTGGTAACAGGCCTGTAGTCAGAATTCCAAAGTGGGGAAACAAAGGCTTAGAAATTAGAGGCTGAGAACTGTTTGTTCAGGACTGTGGGAATCTTACCCCAGCTTGGGGAACCAATGGACTCTCTTCATTAGATCCACATTCATCCATAAACTCCCCAATTCCTTGCCCTTTGTCTTTTCCCAAACTAGAGCTTTAACCACAATAAAAACAAATGTGGCAACTTATTTTGTAAATCAATTCATACCAACATTCCCAGCATGCTCTAATTCTTCCCCACCATGTCATAATTCCAAAAGAATGACATTAACTTATTCAACGTTACATTTATTTCCATAATAAGGATGTGTCAAGGGGCAAGACTTTACTTAAAGGCAAAAAAGAAATAAAATAAAAATAAAGGCTGTGTCTAGGCCTATTTGAATGGTGATGAATTGCCTTTCTCCCTGTCCAGATATGGTCCTTTTTCCCAAGTTAATTAAATGACCAAATATAGTCCAATATGAATTTTTAAACTGCTTAGTTTAAAAAATTCAGTCAAATTGAAGTATAATCTGGTAAAATAAATTTCACTGAAAAATACCATATAATAGAAAGAAAACAGCAATTTCACTTCTTTCTTTTTTTTTTTTTTACTGGGCGTAAAGGTATTCTTAAACCAACTGACACTATGTCATCTGATTACACAACTGTGACTTGGAAATGCCAAGATTTTCCTCTGTGTGTCTAAATAATGCAAGTTGAATTCAGCAGTGTTCATATAAATACATTAATTACACTGAAGCTTTATTAGCGGGGAGTCATGGGAAGTATGTGAAACACTGGATAAATGTTTTTAAAAGCAAGAACCATTCAAGGTACACAAAAGACAGGACAGTCATAACAACAGCAGGAACCACAACCACAACAAATGAGGGACACTGGTAGCTCAATAATTTTTAGGAGCCTAGGACTGAATTGTTTCTTTTCCTTTTATTTACCACCATTGTTCTGAGTAAAATACTTAAAAAATGGGAAAGATGAAGCCTGAGACACTGAAAGGACTGATGAATTCTAATAGTGTCCTGTGAGAAAAAATAGAAAGAAGCCTGAACAATAGTGGTTCAGATAAATGGAAACTCAGAGTATTTCGGCTTGGCTATTAGATCTGAAAATTAAGAACCAGGACAAACACAAATTCATCTTAGGAATGCTTTAAAAACTTTGTTCAAATTTGAGAGAATGCCTTACCAATGTGATGTCACATACTCATGGCTGTAGGTCACTTTGTTTCCACATGGTCTTAGGTGACTTCTACATTTCCTTGTGAAATGTGTAGGGCCTTAGCATTATGGAATGAAAGTTGAATGTGGTGTTGGCTCCAGGGCTGTTAGGGAACCATTGACCGAAAGTGACTGCCTTGGCCAGGCACGCTGATAACCGCTTGTATGCCCTGTCTCACAACAGGAGGTCCCGATAAAGAAAACTAACCGGGAGAATTCGGGAGGGGCCGAAAGGAGGAGGAAGGAGGAGACGATATATCCTGCCAACCTCTCAGAAGCCCTCACGATGGAATCCATCTTGGCTGAGAGATGCACACGCCACCAGGGAGGACCCTGAGTCCGACTCAGTATGGGCCAAGCAAGATGACTGGCCAGAGACAACCCGGAAACTAACCCCATTACCATGAAACGTGAGACTGCAAGCCGTGTGGCAGAGCAGTTCTCCTGGGTTCCCTTACCTTACTGCTTTCACCCCTTCCTAATAAAGTCTCTTGCTTTGTCAGCACGTGTGTCTCCTTGGACAATTCATTTCTGAGTGTTAGACAAGAGCCCACTCTTGGGCCCTGGAAGGGGTCCGCCTTCCTGCAACAGTGCTATGACTTATAGCCATTGATGAGTGACTGAGCAATTCATGGCTTCATACAAGGAGGAAAATAAATAATAAGAAAGAAATCATGCTACTTACCTTTTGTGAAGCTTGTAGTTTAGTTTTACTCTTTTTGCCCTGAGTGTGATGGAGTGCAGAAGCCAATCTAAACTTTATCATTGCAAAGTTGATGAATGATCACTGCCATATTTATCTTTTCCTTACCTTGGTCTGCCTTCCTTCCTTCTTTCCTTCCTTTCTTTCTTCTACTTTTTTTTTATTTTACTATTTTGTTGTATATATAATTGTTAAATGCCACTTGGATTACTTCCTGAAAATAGATAGAAATTAAATAAATATAAATACATATTAAGGAAAACACCTTGTGAAAAAAATTTTAAATACACTTTTTAAGCAGTGTCCGGTGCAAGGCAGACGTTTTGCGGTTGCTGGGTACTTTTTAGGCTGTAGTTGCCTCATCTGTTTGTTTTCTGTTTGACAAGATAATCTTTGTGCACCAATGTTCTGTGACTCAATGAAATGAGTAGCTCCCAATAAGCAAACAAACCTTCGTTTTCAGATTCTCTTTTTGAGCAGGTGAATAAAACACATTTTCAGGTGTAGGCTGTGCCTTAACTCATGGGTCCCCATACTGGCTGAGTGTCAAAATCCTTATAAGGTTGTAAAGTATAGATTTCTAGGTATCAGCTCAAATGTATTGAATCAGAACATTTTGCATTGTGCTTTGGAAATTTTTGGGTTTTTTTTAAAAATGTTAATAAAAATTCCCCAGAGAAATCTGATGAATGGCTGAAATGATCCAACTAGATTCCCCCAGAATAATAAAGAGAAAATTCTCTTTTAAACCAGAAGCACAGAGCCCACATTTTCTCTAATTGCATGCTGATCACAATTATTTTTAAAAAATGTATCACTCCTGGCATAAGCATAGTTCTCATCTGATATATAACTGTATATGCATACTTATTTTTATATTCATTTAGTTATTTTTCTTCATTTCTCATGATTTATGTACTAAAAAAAAACACTTATTCTCATGTTTATCTCCCACCAAAAAATCTAGGAACCTTTTTTTTCCCAGTCAGCTTAAAAGACCTGGGTCTAACTCTTCCATTAGCTAATGGTATTCTTTCAATGTTCCCCTTTCCTGCTTCACTCAGTCAAAGTAAATTTCTCTAGTTTGCAAACAAACACCCATTACAGGCTCAGTGACAGAAAGGAACAAACAGCAGGTTGTCTTTCTATACACTTCACAGGACAAGATAAAAATAATTTTCTGGGAATATTTTTGTGTTTTGACAATCTTGTGCCTTTGAATTAGGAAAGGTTTTTCAAGAGTGAAAAACGGACTGTGTGAGTTTTGCAAAGTTATTTCTTATTCTTGCTGGGTTGAGCAGAAATTCTCTGGTGGTCTCACTTGTAAAATATTCAGCAAGAAAGAGCACTCTTCCTGTTTCCACAACTCCTACTCTACTCCAAGCTATCATAATCCTTCAGTAGACTGCCAGAGCTTTCCTGATTGATCTCCAATAAATCCTGGCCCCATCTCACACAGCAGCCAATATCAAATCTATATTGCATCATTCCACTCCTAAGCTCAAAACCTTTGTAAGGGAAGAAAAATCTCTTCCTTTACCCATCTTAGGTTCTCCCGCTGGGGCTCTATAAATCAGACTGGCCAAAGACAGATTAATAAGAGGAAAAACAAACAAGTTTATTAACATGTGCATCACACATGCACACATGGGAGCGCTCAGTGCTGAGTAACTCAAAGGGGTGGTTAGAGCTTGGGCTTTTATACCATCTTAGGCTAAACAAGGAAAAGGGCAAATGGGAGCAGCTGCGAATCAGGGAAGGGAAGGGATGCAGAGACAAGGGAGGAACAGTCAAGAAACAATAGTGCAGCCTTGGGGCAGGTCCTTGTTCCACCTCAAAGAACACACAATATCTTTGAGCTCTTTTACAGAACTAAAACCCCTAACAAATGGAAGGTGTTAGCATTCTTCATTCCAGAGAAGGTCACAGTTTGATAACCATGAGAAGCTCATCAGGAGACGACCTGAGGCCAGATTAAAGGAGTGCAGGCCCTGCACACACCCTGATCCTTATCAGCAGCCCCACCTTTGAACCATTGCTATAAAACTCCTCACCGAAGCCTCCTGGGTTGGGACACACAGTTTTGAGAGGTATGAGCCCGATGTGTCCCCCTTTTCCTGGCAAAGCAATAAAGCTAATCTTTTCTACTTCACCCAAAACTCTGTCTCCGAGATGCCATTTGGCACTGGTGCAAAGAGGCTGAGTTTTCGGCATCAATAGTATGAAACATCATCTGACATATATACTAATAATTTGCTTGTTTACTTACTCATTTTCTTTCTTTCTCCATTAGAATATAAGACAGCAGTGTTTCTTTTTTGTTAACTGCATTATCTTCAGCACCCAAAACATAGAAATATAGGTACGATAGGTATGAAATAATATTTGTTGAATGAATGAGTAATTAATCCTAAGTACCGTGGGAAGTCTAACCAAGTGTATTCATTCATTCATTTGTTGAATCAAGAAGATTCAACAAACCTGTAAAGAACAATGTAAAACTTCAGAATATGCAAAATAAATTACTGGATTTCTTTTCTATGGAATGTTGGAGGTTCCAGGGATTACCTGGTCCTGTACACGTTATGCAACTTTCTACAACTTTGTAAAGTAGAAAATAACTTGTAAAAAACTGACAGTCATGCAAATAATTCTTATCTACAGACAAGTAAATCAATTCTGTTTTGTGGAGTTTCAACTTGGCTCTCCTATTTTAGAAGGAGCCACTTTTGCATACATTTGCAAATTCAATTCAATATTCCTAATTTATATGTGTCTGTTTTTTGGATTCTCCTTTGAACCAGTTGTAACATCTTGCCAGTTTCCTCCTTCAATTTATGAATTAAAACACATCTTTGACATGTGTTCATTTTATATTTATATGAGTCATAATTTTACCTCCTTTTGAAATTTGTCCCTTAACAATTTGGAAATATAACTTATATGATTTTTTTCTTTGTTTGCATATCTTTGATGTAATCATTTTAGAGCTGGCCACTTAATGTCCAGCTCTTTGTTTTGTTTGCTCATCTGTTATGACTAAGTGCACTATTATCTGGGACATAAAATGCATGCTGGTAAAGGAGACATGGAAGAAATAGATTGAAAGGCCAAGATGAGTAAAAATATGGGAGGATACTGGGTGCTAAATGGTAGAAAACTGAAGGAAGATATTGCCTTAGAAGAGAACATTCATTTGTTAATTAAGAACCAGTTACCTTTTTAAGAGTCATTTTAGTTTTCATAGGCAGAGCCCAGTAGGTCTGATGCTGAATCAGGACTCTCAAAGAAAATCTTTATATTTAGGAGCACTTAGATAATTCAGCTACTGGAACAAGTCAAAGAAATATAGAATCGCATCTCATGAAAGTCAAACACAGGCATACCTTGGAGATATTGTGGGTTTGGTTCCAGACCACCACAATAAAACTAATGTAATAAAGCAAGTCACGCAATTTTTCTGGTTTCCCAGTGCATATAATAGTTATGTTTATACTCTATTGTAGTCTATTAAGTGTGCAGTAGCATTGTCTTAAAAAAAAAAAAGTAAATACCTTAATTTAAAAACACTTTATTGCTATAAATGCTAACCATCATTTGAGACTTCAGTGAGTTGTAATCTTTATGTAATAGTAACATCAAAGATCACTGATTGCAAATCACCACAACAAATATAATAATAATGAAAAAGTTTGAAATACTGTGAGAATTACTACATGTCAGAGAGACATGAAGTGAGCAAATGCTGTTGGAAAAAGGGTGCTGGTGGACTTGCTTGACACATGGTTGTCAACAACCTTTAATTTGTAAAAAACACAATAGTTGTGAAGTGCAATAAAGCGAAGTGCAATAAAACAAGACATGCCTGTATAAAAGTAAAACAAAAATGGGCAAAGAAAATATTTTGTAGGGCAGACAATTTTGAACCTGAGTGATGAAAAGCAGATAGATACTGTTTTATGTATTATGCACTAGAGCTAATGGGAGGGGTTGTGGGAGAGCCTATTTGTAAGAATAATGTGGACATCATCCAAGAAGGCCCCCCACTTTTTTAAGGATTTCACTCTCTGAGATCTGACATCACAAATGCCTTAATGTGGCTGGAATTCATGAGAAGGCATGCAACTACTGGGAAAATATTAAGAACCCAGAATATTTAAGAATATTCAAGACAGAGGAGATTAGGCTAAAACTCCTTGACACTGACCAGAGCAGCCACTGGTGCTAAATAGAGTTACCCACCACCAACAACCATGAAGGACAGATATAGCCAATAGTACCAAGGAAAGAGCACAACCCCATGGACTGGTGGCCACTGCAGGGCATTAAACTGACAATAGATCCATAAAGGCCCTTTGCCTTTTTATTCATTTTGGCTGTAGGTATTTTTTGTTCCCCTTTGGTGAGAAGGAACTGGCTAACATGGGACTCTGGAGTGGGAACAGATTCTTTCCTTGTTGCTTTGAAAACGTGCTGCTGGTGCAGCTGTTATTTCTATGAAAACGTCCAGTTAATCAAAGAATCAAGGGGCCAAATAAAATAATTTAAGTATAAGTGGCAACCAGATTCTTATAGCCTGAAAAAAGGGAAAAGTGTTTTGCTAATGAAAAAATAGATGACAGTCTATTGCAGGATCATATGGTCCATTTTCTCAGTATATTTCTTGGCAGGGCCCTTTAGTCTGTAGAACTGTGAGGCTTAAGTTACAAATTCAAGGGTTATATAGACCCAAGCTTGGTGTGAAAAAATATTCTATTTGAATAACAAATCGGTTTCCACATTACCATTAGAAGTTTTACTTGCCTGGTAGAGGCCATACAAACCAAGGACTACCTTAAGTGCTTAGTCCAAGGGCCTGGAGTGGAGAAGATGGGGAGAAGCAGGGGTAGAAGTATGGGGTTTGAATGGATCTGGGTAAATTAGTTATAGCATAGAATTGCTCTTTATCCCATAAATGAGTATTCAGGAATAAACCTTACAGTAGTTAATTGTTTAAGGCCACATCAGTTTGGGTGTCTGAGATTTACTTACATAATATGCATATATGCACATAGCATAGTTTATTACGTAATCTTTCGGACAGAATCTCTTAAATCATGCCAGGGCTTAGGCTTGTGTGGCCTAGTAATTTCCAGTTTAGTCCTAGGTTATAACTCTACCTTCTCCTCTGTTAGATGGTTTACAAAAATGTTAATAGGTATAAGCATGACCAAGATCATGAACCAAGTATCATACTGGGAAAGAGATAAAAAGCAAATAAAAAGGCACCATGCTAAATGCTCTCAAGAGGGTCACCTTTCCAATCCAGCTACCCTTACCAGAAAATACCTACATCAAAGGTTAATTTGTTTATGACTATGGTCCACTGCTTATCTGCACAATTTATTAGTCACATAAAATATTTTGTAATTTTGTACTACAATGGATTTGACAGATTTGTCCACATATCTTACATAATGCTTTGATGGGCTCTATTTAAATTTAAGTCTGCATATATTATTTGCAAAGTTTCTAGGTTGGGTACACACACTGTACATATGCATTGTATGCATAGATAGTTAAACCTAACTTAAACCTAACCATCACATTTCTAGGAAATGTGTTGTTTTTCCTATATTTTCTTTGAGTAATCAGAAAAAATTGCATTGGTACTTATATTTAGGCACCAATCAAGCTCCATCTTTTACTTTCAGTGTAGATGAATCTTTCTTTTATATAAATGCATATATTTCTACACAGAAATCCCTCAGCTAATTCATGACACTTGACATTAATCACACACACAGATCAACAAAGACTTTGCTTTCATATAGAAACTAATTTAGAACATATTTCTAAATTACTGCTTGTTATTGCAGTCAATCTAATTAGATAGCTAATGACAATATCTGTTCATAATCAAAGTAGTCAAAAATACCAAGTTTAGTAATTAGACCATATAATTCCTTAACAACTCAATTTGATAATGGCAAAGTACAATGCTTTTAGTCAATTTTCTTCAAAAACTCCTCTATATTCAAAATTAGGAATTCCACAGTGTATTCTTATGACATTTAAAGCTCAAGATGGAGTGGTTAGGTTAGAAAGCACAGCTCCCTCCCGGATTCCATGTGAAATTGCTTGTAAGTCACATTGCATTCTAAAGCCATTTCCCCTCAAACCATTCTGAGGGTATAACATTTACTCTTTGTCACTAATGTTCTTTTCTGTAAGACACACAATTATGAATTGTAACACAATGAAACAATTAATCTTTGGGGGCAATTTTAATGATTTTATAATTATACAAAACTATAGAAAATCATGTTTTCCTCTTTATCAACCCAGATACTCAGGGACATTCCAATTCTAAGACAAAAGCAAAAGGGGGGAGATTCTCTATATTTCTAAGAATATCGTATTAACAGAAATCTATAAACCAAACATAGATAGTGTCACAAATGCAAACTGACACGTGGCATAACGGGTGGTGATGCAAAAATCCAGCCAGAAAAGCACTAAAATAGGCTAATTTCATTTCTCCCAGCTGCCTGCCTTTCAATGCTTTATCTCGGCTATTGGGTTTGAATAAATTTCATCTCCCACACCACAAGTAATGAGCAGGCAATGACTTATGAAGCACAGAGACTGAGTTAAGACAGAATTAGAATACAATTTTAATGAGACGGAGCTGAGAAAGTGAAAGTGCTCCTCATTTGACAGACTTGGCAAAATATCCAATATTATTTCAAATGTTCTTTCCTTTCTACAAAGAAACTGTCAAATATTAAAATAAAAATGAAAAAAACAATAGGGCTCCGAAGAATTCATTAGGGGTAGATTTTTAATGTGATGAGAAGCTAAAAAATAGAGAAGTCATTTAGGAAGTCAAGCAAATGTGACTTAAAATGTAAACGTGTTAAGTATAAATACTCCTGTGAAAACAAACAGCCCGCTTTGGTTTCTCTGGAAGAAAGAAAAGCACATTACCATTCCGACGACATGCATCTCTTTGAAATGAGGTCCAGAAATTGTTGGGGAAATGGAGAAGAGACAAATAGTTTCTTTGTTACCACTTACTCAGAAGTCTATAAAATAATGTTATTATATGGCCTTGAAATACACTGAAAATAAGCTGATATGGAAACAAGATAAACTCAGGCATGAAGTTCTTTTTCTGAGGCCCAATGGTCAATGTTCAGGACAGGAGAAAAAACCTAATGGAGGTGGTGGGGACAGTCCCCAGAGATGTGTAAAGGGAATGGTCCCTGGATAATAAGAAAGGTTTGCATCAAAATGAAACCATTTCTTTTCATATTAAAAAAATTACAGGGTACTTGTTCTGTGAAACACTTAGATGCCACAAAATAAAGAGAACAACTGAAAAAGTTAAGAACTCCAACCCACCAAAGACAATGCAAAGGAATTTTCAAGTGTGTTTTCCCACTCAGCTTATGTAAAGGATGCCCCATCTTCCTTACAAGGCCTGTACCTTCTCAGCTGGGCTGAGCTGGAGCCTGGGTCAAGCTGAGCCACACAGCAAGGCTACTCACATCCTGCATTTTAAATCTATTCCCCCAAACATCCCCTCAAAGGTAAAGGAGTCTTTTTTCTCCCCCTTCTCCTACCTATTCCACACTGTTTCTTTTTCTTAGTGATTACTTCCTGTCGGTTTTTCTAGTGCATAAAACATCTGTGATTTGTTGCAGGCGTTCAGTATTTATACGGAGAGCCTCACAGCAGGTGCCACTTGCAAAAAAGAAGGCCCCTGCCAACGTGAGCACACCATTGTTATCCCATGACCCCGGGGGTCACGCTGCTGGTACTGCACAATGTTTAGCAAAGGAAGGCTTCTTCCATCAACAACTGATAAAACAGTGTTTCGTCTGGTAGGCTAAACGTTTTATGAAATGATAAACTAGTATCTAGACATCTTTGAAAATGAATATGTGGGCTTTCAAAATTATGGGCAGATATCTGATTCTGATTTGCAACCTGTAGCATAAAAAGGAAGAAAGAAAGAAAGAAAGAGAGAGAGGGAGAGAAAGAAAGAAAGAAAGAAAAAATTTCTAATGCTGACGAACAGTCTCCCTTGGTGTCCCCAGGCTCCCATGCCCCAAATCTACTTCCTTGACTTTGAAGTCTGGGTCCTCTAAAGCTGTGAAATTTCCTGGATAACAAACAATGCTGAGGAAACTGTGTTGTGAGCAAATAAATTTGATAGCCATGGGACCTGTAAATGTCGTTTGTGTTTAACACTCAAAAACAATGACCAAAAAAGGGGTGTGCAACGTTTTCTCATAAAGGTCCCCATTCGTTAAACAGCGTGTTAGAAATTTAGTTAAAGGCATTTAATGGAGCTAATTATAGTTTGTGAATCTCATCAGCTTTCTCCTTGTTGTTGTTTTCCTGCATCCTCCGCTAAAATACCTTATGGAGTTTGCTTTAGCCTAGCTCTCTACAGCGATACTCCACATTCAACATGCCCTCCTTCAGTGTTTCTATTGCAATGGATTGTGAACATCAAATCCAAGAAATCCAAAGAAAGTCCAAGGCAATACCAGGAGTTTAAAAACTGCTTTCCCAAGTATAGACAACAAATCATGTGTTTGGCGTGTTACGGGTAATCCTTTTGGGTGACCTAATTAAATTAGTAGAAAAATTATGTCATATATAAAGGTATAATGTATGATGTTATATATAAAATAATACAGAATTGGAAGATGAATTTCCAATTCATGAAAGAAGATGAAGTTTTAATTGTCTAGCATGCTATGCATTTACAATATGTATGGGGAGAGGTAACACTGCCAGTTTATGCCCACTCAAGATTCTTAAAGAAATTTTGATTTTCACAAATAATAGAGTCTTATTTCACAATCCCCTTCTTACTTTCCCTTTCCCCCACTTCCACACACACACATCTAGTTCCTAATAAAGGACTATAGTTAGTCCTCAATAATAGGATATAAAATATTCTTGGGCTTCCCTGGTGGCGCAGTGGTTGAGAGTCCGCCTGCCGATGCAAGGGATACGGGTTCGTGCCCCGGTCCGGGAAGATCCCACATGCCGCAGAGTGGCTGGGCCCGTGAGCCATGGCTGCTGAGCCTGCGCGTCCGGAGCCTGTGCTCCGCAACGGGAGAGGCCACAACAGTGAGAGGCCCGCGTACCGCAAAAAAAAAGAAAAGAAAAAAGGATATAAAATATTCTTTATCTGTCACTTTGTCACTTGTATTTAATGATAAGGCAAAAATTAATATACTAGGTACTGCTTAACTCTCCTAAAACTTTAGGAATCTTGTACAGAAAAGGCAGAGGTGGACCTTAGGCAGAGCCTCGGGCTTGGGGAATGGAGCACACCCTTCTCATTCTCATTGCCCTGGGTTCTAGATACTATATCCCATCCATTCCTTCCCCACTAACTTCTTCCTCCATTTTGCTTTTTAACTTTTTTCCCACATGGAACCATGTGTATACCTCCACTGTGGCAGGTACTTAGCATACTTATTACCTGTCAGCATTTCCCACTAGTTTCTTGAAGGCAGGGGTGTGATCACGTTCACATCTTTGTGTCTAAGGATTACTGTATTGGTGTTCAGTCATCATAAGGATGGATACTGAAATAGTGGCTAACGCAGGACAGTGAGGGGTCCATGGTCACTCTAGAATGCGGCCTTCGATTCCCAGGAACCAGGGACCATAAACAGACATAGTGTATGGCATCATCCAGAGTATGAGAGCTGAGAGGACACACTAGGTATGCCTCTGTCCCTCAGTTTCACTCCTGACTTTCCAAAATGGTGTCACAGAGAAATGAGGATTGGACTGTATCAGATTCTCTGAATTGGTGCAACCTTTCTACTGATATCAGTACTATCTGAACAAAATAGGGCAAATTCCTTAACCTGTCAGATGCAATTTCTCTCATTAGAAATACAGGATAATAGTACCTACCTCACAGGATCAAATGAAATATCACTTGTAAAGCACTGTGCAAGCTCAACAAATCTTATTTCCCTCTCCTTTACTTTCATCCAAGGAATTTCTTTTCCCTCTTGTATATCTGACATTTAGAAACTTGGCCTTGTGTCAATGTCTAAGCAATGATCATGTCAAGGATCAGTAAGCATTATTTAGGAAGAGTGTTTTTCACAGCTTTCCCAGCCACACTTTTCATGGTGAAAGGTTTATCTGAGAGGTGATTTCAGTTATTCTGCAGGAATTAAGATTATTCAAGGAGACAAAGGCATTGATCATCTTCTCTTTGCTTCTTGCTTTCCTTGACCCCTGTGGTAGCTTTACCAACCTTCTCTATAACTGCGTCATGTAACTTAAAGCTGGCTTTTGGCAAGAAGATAATGAATCCCACCTAGCCCATTTTCCTTGATCCAAAGGAGAATATTTCTCCTGATTATGTTTAAAAAAATTTTAACTGTGGTAAAAAAACCATAAAATTTATCATCGTAACTATTTTAAGTGTATGGTTCAGTAGCATTAAGTATATTCACATTGTTGTATAACAGAAATCCAGAACTTTTTCATCTTGTAAGACTGAAACCTGCTAGTGGGAAGCAGCCGCATAGCACAGGGAGATCAGCTCTGTGCTTTGGGACCACCTAGAGGGGTGGGACGGGGGAGGGAGATGCAAGAGGGAGGAGATATGGGGATATATGTATATGTATAGCTGATTCACTTTGTTATAAAGCAGAAACTAACACACCATTGTAAAGCAATTATACTCCAATAAAGATGTTAAAAAAATATATATATATATACACAGGTAAAAGCTCATTGTGATAAATTCCCCGAGACTTGCAAAAAAAAAAAAAAAACAAAACTGAAACTCTATGTCCATTAAACAATAACTTCCCATTTTCCCCTCCCCTAGCACCTCTGATTACATTTTTAATTGTTGATTTTGGTCTGGTTTCAGATATGGTGATACAGAAACATGTATTTGGTAATAATTAGAATATCTTTAAAAAATAGTCATCTTTCATTTGAAAAACACCTATGTTCACAAAAGTGGTACATAAAATACTCATTCTCTGCTACACATAACATTAATAATAGAAGTAATTACCCAAGAAATATGGATCTCACCCGTAAGATGCTGGGTGAATGTTTGTAACCCTGGGCTCTGATTTGATTGAGAATGGAAGACAGTGGAATGTGAAAGGTTGGTTTTCCTAGAAGATGGTGATTTTGTTGGAGGCGACTAGATTACACGCTGTTTAGCCACGTAAAGTGATTCTTGAAATCGTATCTAGATAATTGAGGTCAAAGTAATTTTGGGGCATCTAATCTACCACTTCTCTGCCTCATTTGGCATATTTAGATTCAGCCTGTATTAATATTTGAAGAAGGCTTATTGTCTTTGAATAAGTTACAACTTAGAACACTAATTGTTAAACATGTACTACAGTGAAACCACAAAATTTGAAAAAAGAAGTTAGCAACAAAGAAGGAGAATTTTACTTCAAATTCTTAGTTATTATGTATGACCATATTCCGTTTCCATTTTCTGATTTATCTGCTAACTTTCCGCATTGATCTCAGCTAGAAATATAAATCCTAATATCACATTTGCCTAGCATTGCCAATACTTTTTCTTCCTAAAGTGCCACTAAATGTTTTCTTTCATCTTCATTCTCCATATATAAACAAAATAGTTTTTAAATATTAAAAACATTATCTTAAAGAGGTTCCATTATAATCTATCCCTGAAAATGATAAAAAACAAAGAAATACCATGCCACAAGTTGGGAAAGAATACAAATTCCATTATATAAGCATATTTCTTAAAAAAATCCCCCTACTTATATATTCTTACTGACACATTTTGCCATGATAGACATAGTTAAGATGTCCTTAATTTTATTACTACACCAGATTTTAAAACCACAATAAAAAACAGTATTTACTGTTGCATTTCTTAAAGTCAAATCATTCTGACAAGCTAAGGTCACTTCAGTTTAAACCCCAAAATGTTCCCATCCCTTAGGAGGCTGGGTTGTTATTAATATTTTTGTCAAGAAAGAGTAGTGAATGATGCAGTCTTTTTCAGTGAGAAAATGAAAGGTGTATTCCATTGTGGCTGGGAAAGAGATGATGTATCTTCCACAGACTCGGTGGAGGATTCACTGCCAGCTTCTTCACGGTGTGAACTCCTGATTGAAGCACCAGCTGTGATCCTAGGTTTCAAAGAGACCTTGGAAATGGCAAAGCAAGACCCTGTGTTCAGAACTGACAAAACCCAGTTGACAAGAGAAGCAGTAGCTACTCTTTCGGAATGCTCATCATGGGGAATGTCATTGACAAAAAGAAAAGAGTGGGGGAAGGAGGGGAAAAGGAGGCTTTTGTGTGATACGACTTGACAGAACTGAAATCAAATTATAATGCCACAGAAATAGGAATTTTCTTCCTTATCCATTGCACGTAAGACAAATAACTTGGTCATTATAGACAAAATAAGTAGTTGGAAGAATATTTCTTTCTGAAGTTAGCCTCCTCAATATTATTGGATATTCTCTGGCTCATAGTATTAACAGAACAACCTGTGAGTAAGTCTTGGCCTGATAGGTTTAAGGAGATTCCAGAGCGTCCTAAATTATACCCACATTGTCACCCCTGTAGCTCCAAGGTAGAGTTAAAAGGCCTCTGCAAATTACCCAGGAATGAAAGGCAGTCATTTCTCCCCTAGAAGGATGGCTTCTTTATTATTCTTAGCTTCTAAACACTTTTAAATATTTTTTTTCTCTCTTTTGCTAACCGCAGCCACAGAGAAAAATGTGTATAAGGAAGTTATTGTTTTGCAGCAAAACTGTTGATATGTCCTTTGGTGCCCCTTGGAGACTTCCACTCTAGGGCGTGGAGGCTGTCATCATGCACAGGTCTGAGCTGACCTCCCTGATGGTGCCTGAGTTGCATCCTCGGAAATCAGAGATGCCCCAATGGAAGACCATGAGACAGCAGTCTGCCCATGCCCAAGCTCGCTGGGCCCAGAGGCACAAGAACAGCATTATCAAGAGTGCGCCATGCAGTGCCAGGCCATTACGGAACAGCAGTTCTCCATCTCTGCCAGAGGACCTCGCGTAGGGCAGCATATTATCCTCAGCCATGAAGCTCCATCACAAAGAGATGGTCTCCAGAGGGCTCCAGGACAAGCCGGGGAAGGCTTTACAGAAACGCAGTCCCAGCTGCATTCGAAAATCTGTCTTGCTAAACTCAGTGTACTCCGGACCTTCCTTTTAACCTCAGAATTACCTCCCTAGATACTGGTCAGTCAGTTAGACAGTGTTTATTTAGTGACCCGAGGCTGAGAAGATGAACTTCCGAATACTTAATTGTTTAAATCAAGATAAGTAGCAAAACTTGTGATGTTATAATCAGGTTCTTGTTCACAAGACAATTTTGAATGAGGCAGGGTATTAAAAACAATCTGTTTACACTAGCTTACACTGTTTTTGAACATTGGTAAGTCTCTAGAACGAATCGATTAATTCATATTTTTTTGCTGTCGTACATGGTAGAACTTTTATTGGCTTTTTTCTTATGCCACAAACCTTACAAAAAGCTGGAAGGTGATCACGTGCATCCCCTGCCTCTGAGCCTCTGATGAATCTAGTCATGTGAGAAGGATAGGGCTCTGCCCTCTTCTGATTCGCTGGCAATAGACCTTCAGCTAACAGCATATCTTGCTCAGCCGAAGATGGAGTGCTAATCTAGAGGGACTTGAAATGGCTCTGGCATTTTCTAGATGACAGCTCCTATTTTCCACTGGCTTCTGGCACATGTGCTATCATCCATCTATGTCAGGAAGACACTTGCTTATCTGGTTGCTAGAAATGCTTTTGCTAAAAACACGTAACTGCAGTTCATCAGTCTTGTGAGCAAGTTGTTGATTTTGCTAAACTAAGTTTGAACTCTGCTGTGGTTCTGTGATATGACATCTATTTTTATTAGATATTGTCATGATTATTTATAGTGTCTTGGAAGTATACTAGAGTTTACAAAAAGGCAAGTTAATCAGCCAGTTGAGTGGTGCAAAACAAAAGTTTCAGGACTATGGTGTACACATATTAACTTCATTCTTCATTTTTTGGCACCTCTTAATTAAGAAATTACTTACTAAAGAAGAGATAGAAGTTGAATCAGGACCATAAAAAAACAAAATTCAATACAAATAATGTATGTTTTACAACAAATGCTGGCAAGTATTTTAAAAAATTTTATATAAAACCAGTCATCTAATTATAACTCATGAAGTACTATCAAATATCAAAGAATATCACAGAATATATCCTTAATTAATTTGTAGAAATAACATTTTTATTTCAACTGGAAAATACTTATTTTGCTGACGTTCTTTTGGTTTTTACCAGCCTGCTCATGTCCTCCTGGTTCAATCAAGACTTGACCACTCAAAACTTGGGCAAACTCTGTCTAACTGGTTCAAGCTAGCCCTAACCTTTCAGGAAGCTTCTGAAGAGTTCATATGCACCACAACCAGCTAAAACTCGTTCAGACCCCTTTGGCATATATTAACTCACAGCCAGTAGGGTTGTTCACAGTGCCCAAAGCAAGGACATGCCACATAATCTTTCAAAAGTGGTACCTGGATGTCAAAATCAAGTGCTATTGCCATCTGGCTTTCCTCATACTTGCCAGTCTGGGCCACACCCTCTCTTTCTCTTCTCTCCCTTCCCTTCACACAAACACAGACTCATGGCCCTCCTGCCAGCTGCTGGGAGTCTGCCATGAGTCCTGATTAATGGGCATGGATGGAGGAGCCAGGGAGAGTCAAGGGATGTTGACTCAGTCAAGCAGCTGCCTACTTTCTTTCAGCCTTTTAAAATTGAGAGGCTATCATAGTCACCAGAGAAATTTTTGGTAAGAGCTGTTTTAAGATTTGCTGCCCACCAGGAGCCTCGGCCTTGTAGAGGACAGATGAAGCCAAGGGCTGAAGCCAGTACCACAAGGCTTTCCTGAGAGGGTCTAATTGTGGGTGGGAGGTTATAAAGTGGCTCCTCAGTGTGCAAACAGCCCCGGAACTCTTTCCTTGTGTCCATTTCAAACTGATGAAATGGATTCTGAAGAAAGGATAGGGACCTGAATATTATAATATCAGGAAGATAGTTGAGTACCATTTGATGTGTAAATAAAATCAGAAAAGTGATTGCAATGACTAAAGAGACAAAATGACTAGGTATCTCTCATAAACAGAGGCACTATATTATACTTCTTGAAAGGAAAAGGAATACAAAAAAGTGAAAAAAGAGAAAATGGAAAATCTTGGATTTATTTTCCTTGTAGTAAAATGGAAGCATGTTGGAAACAGATTTGTCTTTGCCTGAAGGGGTGATGATATCAATTTTATGACAAGGAATTATATTTCTAAAAAATAAAAAGAAACAAAGTTTGATAAAAAGCTTCCAATTAATTAGGTTTGACAGTAAAATAAGTTATTTACTCTTTTAAAACTCTCACAGAGGTGTTTATTTTTTGAAAACCAAATTTTATGTTATTTTGCAACTTATGAGACACATACACAAAAATATTAAAAAGAAAATCAAGTGCCTCCTTTTCTCCCTGGATCTCTGTCTGACTCTTTTAAAAATGGATGAAATAACTTACATAAAGCAGAACAAAACCAAATAAAATGTATATGAACTTTAGCCCCACTGATGTGAATGAGACTTTTAAACAACGAGTGCTTTGGAATTTTATACTAATCCCATTTGACTATTTTTTTTCATGTCATTTCTTCAGCTATATCAATAAAATTAACTGCCGATGAAATTTTGACAGTTATGCCTGTGATTTTCAGAGTGATATAGGTCAATACTTTCAATTAAAAAAACCATCTTGCAATATACAACCTTATAAAGGAACAAAAGCAATGTTAAACCTCCACAACTGTAACATATCTGTTAAAGAAAGAACGTTACTATCTTCAGATGAAGACTAGTACCTAGAATATGTCCAAAGTGTTAGCAGTAGTATTACAACTGTATTCTGAGAACAGAATCAGAAGAAATGAGATTAATCTGAGGGGAAAAGATTTGGGGAAATGAACAATTTCCCAAACAGTGAGTTAAGAACACTGCTTACTAAGGCATGTTTCTTTTAAGCACCAACATGGGATCTTCTTTAGAGGCTAGCTTTTACACAGGCTTGGCACACAGCTGCACGTTTCCCTACAAGTATGGAAGTGAGCAGATCACGTGTCTCCCCAGGGTGCATGGATGGGAAGACCCAGAGCCGGAAGGGAGATTTCAGAGACTAAGGTTTAGACAACAGAGAAAGAAACCGATGTCACGCTAGCATCTTGCATAAATGTGGTGAGAGCTTCAGTGTGGTGCTGAGTCTGTGCTGGATCTCCTCACTCCTAGCCACATCCATAGCAAGAAAACCTATCATTATTTAAGAGAACTTTCTTCCTTCTTCCCTCCCTCCCTCCCACCCTCTCTCTCACTCCCTCCTTCATTCCTTCCCTCCTTCCTTCCTTCCTTCTTTAAAATAGTATGCCTTACAAAGTCTAATAGTTCATACATAGAATATGCAGTAATATTTGAAATATCTAGAGATATCAAGTAATGAAAAAGAAGTAAGAAAATGTTTTGATCGTCACCTTCATGTAAAATACAAGTTGAAACCATCCTACCTAGAAATGTATTAAGGCTCAGGGAAAATGAATAAATAAAAGCCAGATAAATATGTGATGGGTGTAGGGACAAATCCTATTTGTTTTCCTTATTTTGAGTTCTACTGTATCAAATAAGATGCAGTCGGTACAGCAAACTAGCAAAGTACCATGGAATGTCAGTGTCATTTCCTAGCAATGTGTCTAATTAGTGCTCCAAAGTCCAATTCTCCCGTCTGTAAACTGGAACCACACTGACCCTGCCAGGGCTGTTGTGACGATTCCACACCAGGCGCCTTGGCACAGTGGCTGCCCTGCAGGCAGTATCTCCCAGCTTCAGGGGCTTTGTGGCTGGACTTCAGTCCATCACAGCCACCGGTGGCATACAGGAAAACGAATCACAGGGCACTGATCACTTTAGGAAAATCCCATGTTCATCTTATTTTATCATTGCAGAAGTCAGTGGGACTCCAGAAAACCTCAATATTAAAAAGCTATATCAAATATACTCCTTGAGCTCATCTACCCTGAGATTTTATTTGCTTGAGTTCCCATTCCTTTCCCTTTAGATAGAAGATGTCCTTACTGGGATGTGATGTTTTCCGTTTCATCTTGTATTGTCTCTTCTTTCCTTATCTCGTAGGCACCAAATGCCTATCACGGAGTTAAGAATTTCCCACCCCTCTTCCCAGATAATATGTCAGGACTGTTGAAAGTAATGGAGAGGGATACACAGTCAGCTGGGATTGTTTTATGGGGCTGAGCATGTCAGATTTTAAAGTTTCTGGGTTTTTAAGAATAGATTCTTTACTGTAAGTTTCAGCCTTAGTTGCTTTTTTCCCTAGCCAATATCAGGTACTTAGTTACCTTTGGGTACAGGGTAGCTAGTATTTTAAATATTATTACTTTTTATTAGCAAGGGTTTTATTCCCATTTGATTGAAGTCTGTCTGGGGGAGCTGGTCCCCGAGTTCCTCCAAGGAAAATTCTGATTCCACTAACTCTGCTAGATGCTGCCAATACTCTGTTCCTTCCACACATACAAGATTCTGCCCCCAGCAGGTCTCTCCTGGCCACCACGGACTACCCATTCTTCTTTGTGAATTCTTTGCACATATTTACTTTGTATAGTATTTTTCTCTCATTTTTATATTCCCAAGATATATGTTCCTGGGTAAAGAAAGCTTTCTCAGTGCACATATTCAACCGTCATTCTCACACTGGCTGACGAGGAAGCATCCTTCCCAAGCAGTGTGGTTATATTCTAGTGTTTTGAATCAACATCAGGCCTGGTGTGAGTTGCATACTTCATTATTATGCCTGATTTGATGCCATCAAATGCCCAATTTACCAAATTCACTAATTTACAAAAAGCTGCTACTTCTTATGTCTACTTACTAAGTTTTACGCCATTCCCATGGAAAAGAATCGTTTTAATGGTTGTTGAAGATGTCTGTGAAATTATATTTGACTGTTGTGAAGTTCTAGTGTTGTTTAGTTTTATTTTGGCAGCAAACATTTTACTGTGGCCAGGAAAACCTTATTAATGTCTGGATTTTTCTGTACTTTTGGTCTATGGCTTTTGGAAATGCACATTGTTGCTGTGTTTTGAATTACAACTATGATGCATATCTTGATGTCAAGTATTTTATAAACGATTGAGTGGATTTCATTAAGACATACACAATAGAGTCCATTGTCCTTTGGACCTCTCAGAATTCACAGATATTTATATAAAGCTCAATTCAAAGAATATTTTGTGAAGTCTCAGCGTTTGAAATGTGAATCAGACACAGAAATGACATCCAATGTTGAGGGACTAACAAATCTCTTGCATAATCAACTGGATGAAATGGCTACAGTTAAACATAAGCTTAAACTTAATCTAAAACTAAATATAAACTAAAACCTCAAAACAAAGCCTTAAAGACTTGAAATTTTCCAAATAACTTTGCTGTAAACTTTAAGCAGATAACACAAAACAAGTATTTGGGAAATCTTTAATTTGGCTAGTTTTTCTTTTGGCTAACAGGCTTTCAGCAAACTTGTCTTGAGTGAGTTGATTTTGGGTGAACTGGTTTCTGAAAATAAGCTTTTGGTAAATGATTGAACTTGAAAAATTTGGTAAGTTGGTCATTTGGTCACTTGGCTTTCAGAAAATTGATTTTGAGGGAATTAGGTTCTTCCACAATTTCCCAGAAATAAATGGGAAGCAAGGACAAGATAGTAGATAGTAATACCAATTAGGAGTACAATAGGACATCAAGTGTGCTTTTTTTTTTTTTTTCCCCTTGAGTCCAGAAGTTGTGACTATGGACTGAATTTGAGGACAAAAGCATTAAGTACCTCATCTTATAAGTTTAAAGAACTACCAGCAATTGGGTTTATTAGAGAGTATAACCAACTCAGGACTGGCCCTACCATCTACCGTCAACATCCCCTCTCATACCCTCCACTTGCCCAAACTGATAGGATGCAGTCTTGATGCTTTTTGAAGAAGTGCAGTGCTCTTGGGAGAAGGTTTTCCTTCCCCAAATCCAAGGGAAGGGGGAGGAGACGCCAAAAGAATTGTTCGTAAATATTGGGGGTATACACAGAAGGGAAGGCTGATGTATATTCCCCCTTGGGATGTCTTGTCGGCCACTGAACTTATTGAAACAATCTTGTGCCACTTGGTCTAAAGAAAAGAGATTTGAAGAAAGACGGTGTGGTAGGGAACTGCCAGGAGGACAGATGTTAGGATGGGCCTGCAGGTTCTCAGTTCCTGAGTTAGGAGTAATGATGGGGCCTGCATATGTCAGCACCTGCAAGATTTGTCTGTGTTATAAAGATGAGACAGAGGCATCATCTTGATGGGATTGCTGACATGAAGGGAGCAAAGACATAAGAGAGATGTAGTAAGCACAACTGTGCCTGGGGCCTGCTGGACGGGCAGGTTGCATCTCACAGAGGACCATGACTGCCCAGTGTTGGCCTCACCATCCATTCTCATCGAGCCCATAGGAAACAGCAGTTGCAGCTACTCAAGAAGAAGCCTATACTCTTGCCCATCTTAGTAAGGAGAGATTTGTGACTTTCCCTTTTCCTTCTTCTATCCTCGGGACACTGGATGAGCCTGTGACTAAAAGGAAGGATGTGAGTGAAGACAGGATGCCTTCACATTCACCACCCTTTCTCTAAGCTGTTAGAAACACAGGTCCTGTATAACAATGAAGGCGGAGAATGATGGACTGCGTGGAGTCTGAGATTAGAGCTTTCAGAATGAATAGACAAAGACACTATTCTTTGTAACTAAAATTCAAGAAAGTTATAGAAACCTGGTCTAAAAAACAGACCTCTACTAAAGCACAGCTGAGGGCAGGTACTGGAAGAAATACCCTTTCAGGTTTAAACTTCAATGAATTGGACTCCCCAGTAATCAAATTATGAGAGTCCATGCAATGAATCAGCTCCAAACTGGTAGAACCAGAATTAAAGTGTTTTCAAAGGGGATGGAGAAGAGGAACTGGGTTCAAGAGAAATTTAAGGGAAAGGATTTGCAAGATTTGGCAGCAGAGCGGATATGAAAAGGAAGAGCATAGGATGACTTGTGGGTTTCTGGTTTGCGTGTCTTGGGTTGACGTTAACTTGAAGACTGAAAATACAGGTGGAGAAGAAAATAAGACATTTAGGGTGGGTGTTTGTAGTGACTGGAGAATCCTGAAGGAGATGGCAGAGAGAAAGTAAATGAATAATTTTTTTCCCTTTCTACACTTAAGAAATAAAAGATACAGTTAGTAAAAATAAAACTACCATACAACCCAGCAATCCCTCTACTGGGCATATACCCTAAGAGAACCATAATTCAAAAAGAGTCATGTACCACAATGTTCATTGCAGCACTATTTACAATAGCCAGGACATGGAAGCAACCTAGGTGTCCATTGACAGATGAATGGATAAAGAAGATGTGGCACATATATACAATGGAATATTACTCAGCCATAAAAAGAAACGAAATTGAGTTATTTGAGTTATTTGTAGTGAGGTGGATGGACCTAGAGTCTGTCATAGAGAGTGAAGTAAGTCAGAAAGAGAAAAACAAATACTGTATGCAAACACATATATATGGAATCTAAAAAAAAAAAAAAAGGTTCTGAAGAACTTAGGGGCAGGAGAGTAAAGATGCAGACATAGAGAATGGACTTGAGGACATGGGGAGGGGGAAGGGTAAGCTGGGATGAAGTGGGAGAGCGGCATTGACATATATACGCTACGAAACGTAAAATAGATAGCTAGTGGGAAGCAGCTGCATAGCACAGGGAGATCAGCTCGGTGCTTTGAGTCCACCTAGAGGGGTGGGATATGGAGGGTGGGAGGGAGAGCAAGAGGGAGGAGATACGGGGATGTATGTATATGTATAGCTGATTCACTTTGTTATACAGCAGAAACTAGCACACCATTGTAAAGCAGTTATACTCCAATAAAGATGTTAAAAAAAAAAAGATACAGTTAGGAATTCTAACTGTATATATTACGTATATAACGTATAGCTAGAAATATATTTATAATATATATACATATACTTACACCAGTATATGTATATCTAACATATATATGTATATACACATATATATGTATAAAACAACATGAATATTAAATCATAAGGCACAAAATGGATATGTAGGTGTTAACAAACAGAAATGACTGTCTAGAGTGGAATGTCCCTAATCAGGAGAGATTTTGTAAAAGCTATTTCAGTTTGGAACATATTTGTCCACTTTGTTGAAAGTCTCTCTTTCATTATCACTTTCTCCCTCAACTTAGAGACCAGAATTTTATATTGTTTTGTTTTAAAAAAGCCACAGTTTTTATTTAGAAGAATAATACCTACTCATCGTAGAAAGTGTGGAAAATATAGATGAGAATGAAGATGTTGCTTCCCATTACATACACATTTTATTGTGCCTGTTTGAGTAAAAACCTCACTTTGTATCCAGATTATAAGTTTGAAAACAGGTTGAAATGAGTGAGGGAAATTGCTGATTTTTGTAGAACATTCCAAGTATAGAAGATATGAATTTGTGAGTCTGCAATATGCATGTCCATGTGTTGGAGGTGGCAGTTATATCAAGTTAACAATGACAGTTTTTGTGCCGTTAATATGAAACTAGAAAGTGTGAGTGTGTCCCAGATACACGACAGCACATTATTTTTGTTCAGTGGAAACAGATTTATGAAGAAACTGAATCAGAAGTAATCCTGATGGAAATAGTTTCACTATGTTATATACCGTGTAAAGATGCAAATTACTTTTCTCTTTTTAGCTGTAACTTCAACTCCTCTGGGGAAACAGGAATGTAATATGTGCATATATTTTAAAGCAATAAATAACATAAAACAAAGAGAGTAAATTTTAAAGTCAAAAATCTGGTGTCCTAGATGCTTCCAGTACAAGCAATCTTACTCTAGCCAAGTTGTCTCCCTTTTCTTTCATTCAATGTCTGGAACAGAAAAACAAAGGTAAAATCAGAAGTCAAGAGTCAACTAAAGTGACAGTAGAATCTGAAGGTATGAAATTGATTGTGTCTTTTCCTTCTTTCTGATACCCTTGATAAAATTTCCAGGGGAGTTGCCATTTTCATCTTTCTCATTTAGGGATATGCAAATGTGAGATCTCCTATACTTTTTTGTCACTCATTATTAAGTGATTAATTTTTCAAGTTTTCAAGTCTTAAATCCCTATGCTTAGGATTTCAAATGTACTTCAAATCAATTCAATAAGGTATCATTCATGATTCAGTCAGAGAAGCAGAACCACTAAGATGAATGTATATATGCATATGGATTTCCTCTTTCCCTTCCTCCTTTTTCTTTTCTTTTTCCTTTCTCTCTCTCTTTCTCTTTCCCCTTCCTCCCTTCCTCCCTTCCTTCCTCTTTCTTTCTTTCTCGTTCTTTCTTCCTTCCTTCCTTTCTTTTCCTCTTTCTTTCTCTTTCTCTCTTTCTTTCTCATCTTTTTATCTACCTATGTATGTATCATCATCTACTTAATGTTTTTGGTTTTACTGTTGTTGTTTAGATATTTAATTCATTTGCAGTATGTTCTGGTGTTAGAAGTGGTTGGGGGGAGTAGATCCAGATTTAAAATACTATGTTTTTAAATATTAAGATTTCCATTCCCTCTTTCCCTATTATTGGAGTCAATAGTTTAGAGGGTATCCTGCACATTGTTTTCTAAATCAAAACTTTGGGGCTCTATAATAGGTGCAGTCCCATTCTTCATTTCTTTTTCTATGAAAAAGCTCATGTTATTTATCTTCTCTTACTGTCTTTTCCTTTTCATCTTTATTAGATTAGATTCCTGGTCACAGAGTCTGAGGTGGAAAATTACCTGCAGAAGGTTCATTGGGGAGAGCCTTTAGGGGCTCCACACACAATGAAGTGAGTCAGGAAGCACTGGGCACTGAGAAAGTGGTTGCAGTTGAGGTCTCAGGTGTTCCTGCAGGGAGCCTTGGAGCTGGAATGATCTTTCCGAATTATCCCCAACTGAGGCCAGGGGACTGGGACTTTGTAGCCTCACATCAGCCAGTCACTTTTGCTTGAGAGAGAAACCTTGAGTGAAGCAGCTCCCTGTGGCGACAGTATGCAGCAAGGCTCTCAGCTGTGGTCCATCAGCAGATAGTATTCCCAGCAACTTGGGGGTTTATGGTTGGCCCTAAAGTGGGACTCTGGGTGGGGTATCACAGTACCCACTGGGTACCAGAGAGAAGGCAGCTGTCCACGAATTTTATCGTCATTCTTACGCTCTGCCCTGATGTGGTTGCAAAACTTCTACTCCGGTTGGATTCTAAGATTACAATAGGTATTTAGGTAGCTACTTGGTTATTTTTGGCTGTGTTAAGGTTTCCTGTCAGTTTCAAAGCTGTTTCTTCACTTCTGTTTATCTATGTATGAAGAAAACTTTAAAGTTTGAATATTTTATTTCTTCTGTAGAATCGTTTTCATAGATTAGTAGGTCTCAAAGCAATGATTCTGGTATGGAGATCAGGAGGCAAATGCAAGGCCAATTTACTGAAATTTGTCAGATACTGATGTAAGATCATTTATGAGCATATTGAGTACCTTCTGGGGGAAGTCAGGTGCTTGATAAAGTGGTATAAGGTATAAAACAAGAACATTCTCCCTAAAGAACATGAAATTTAGAAAATTAGAAAGTATAATTGAACCTGTTCAGCTGCAAAACAAAATCATTTGGGTGGTGTGGTGGTTATTTCTTTGTGTAGGAGTGACTGGGCCAAGGAGTGCCTAGGCTAAACATGATTTCTGGGTGTGTCAGTGAGGGTGTTTCTGGATGAGATTGGCACTTGAATCAGCAGACTCAGTGATGTAGATTGCCCTCCCCCGTGTGGGTGGGCACCATCCAGTCCACTGAGGACCTGAATAGAACAATAAGGCTGAGGGAGAAGGAAACCTCCCTTGTTGCTTCTTGCCTGCCTGCTTGAGCTAGTACCTATTCTTCTCCTGCCTTTGGACTGGGATTTACACCCTCAGCTCCCCTTCTCAGGCCTTTGGACGCAGACTGGAATTATACCACTGGCTTTCCTGGGTCTCCAGCTTGCAGACTGCAGATCCTGGGACTTCTCAACACCCATCATCATGTGAGCTAATTCCTCATAATAAATCTCTTCATATATATTTATTAGTAAGTCCCCTACATACAAACAAGTTCCGTTCTGAGAGCCCAATTCCGTTCGTAAGTCCAATTTGTTCGTAAGTCCAATAAAGTCAGCCTAGGTACCCAACTGACACAATTGGCTATATAGTATTGTACTGTAATAGGTTTATAATACTTTTCACACAAATAATAACATCAAAAACAAGCAAAGACAACAAATAAAGAAAACATTTTTAATCTTGCAGTGTAGTACCTTGGAAAGTACAGTGGTGCAGTACAACAGCTGGCATACAGGGGCTGGCATCGAGTGAGCAGGCAAGAAGAGTTACTGACTGAAGGAGGGAGAGGAGGTGGGAGATCGTAGAGCTGAAGGATCGTCAGCAGTAGGAGATGGAGGGTAAGCTGCAGTTTCACTCACGCCTGATGCTGACAGAACACACGTTTGCATCTTTGAAAATTTGCAACTTGAAGGTTTGTATGTAGGGGATTTTCTCCCTTCCTCCCTCCCTCTCTCTCTCTTTCTCTCCATATATATATATATAAATCTCCTATTGGTTCTGTTTCTCTGGAGAACACTGGCTAATACATTTAGACAAAATGGAAATTTATTGGCTAATGTAACTGGAAAGTCTGTGGATGGCTGGAGCCAGGGATTCAAATGATGTCACCTGGATCTTGTCTCTCTCCATCTTTCTGCTTGGCTCTTATCTGAGTCAGCTCCAACCCCAGAGAAGCCCCCACGATGACTGGGGTTGCTGCCAGCAGCCCCAGTCTTATTTCCTCTTCATGAAAAGCCCAAGATATAGGGTTCCTTTTCACTAACAACTTCCAGAACACATCTGGGTCTGAATCTCATTGGCTAAAGGATAGAATACAATGATTAATTGGCTTAGGACCTATATTCACCACTGAAGCATGGAATGTACCTACAAGGCCCGAGAGTCAGAAAAGTGGGATTTTATCGAGGGAATTTGGGGTGTGATTGGCAAAAAAGAGGAAAAGGATGCCAGGTAACAAAAAGAACAAAGGACTTCTAAAATGAGCCAGGCTATATAATTCTATTTTCATTTAACGGATATTTTTTTGAATTCCTTCTATATCCTGGGACCTGTATTAGATGCTGGAACACAGAGGAGAACAAGATAAAGTCCCTACTTTCAAAGCGCTTGTATTCTAGTGGGGGAGGAAATGGAAAATAAACAGATAAATAAGCACCTGGCACCTGTTGTGCCAGTTATCAATTTATCATCTCTCCAAATCGTCCCTTCTTTGCCCTGCTCTGTAATACTAAAGCTGAACTCTGTGCGTATGTCTCCTTTCCAGCTGGCAGAATGTTAAGTTTCATTAATACAAGTCACAATTAATAAATTTCATTAATACAAGATGATATTTCCTTTCAGAGTTCCCATCCTCCATTATTATTATTCTGTGAGGAAGCCCAGCAGTTCCTACAGATGAGTTCCAACCGCACCCTTAGGCCACTTCCCATGGGTTCTGTTCTGCCCATAACCTCCTGCAATGGCAGACAGCAGAGGCCTGGCCACACCCTCTGGCAAAAGCAGACTTCTTCTGAAGACCAGTAATAGCCCATAGCCTTTGGTAAGTTTTCTTGGCCACAGTCAGACTGCATGCTCCTGTGGTAGCCATGCCCTTCCTGAGAAGGTCTGAATCTCAGCCCTGGGGAGGGGGCTCTCTTAGCTCTTAGCTCCCTTAGTGTTTCAGCCTAGAGGCAGTCACTACCTTTTTCCCTAGGCTACATCTAGGCTCCTTAGGGTCTTCTTCTACCCCTTTTATTAGTTAACTGCCTCCTACTAGTTTAAAAATTCTTTATATTAAAATTCCCGTCTTTAAACATTTGGTGTGGTTTCTGTCTCCTGACTGGGCAGTGACTAACACACAGGTCACACAGTGATAAGCGTTAGAAAGAAAAATGAGTTCTGAAGAAAGAGAGGAATTGTGCTGGATAGGGTCTTCAGGGAAGGATTTTTAGGCCTGAATAGAGCAGGGGTATGAAACTTGTAGAACAAAGTGTTCTAGATGGGACACCCAGCACATGCAAAGACCCTGAGGTAGAATCAGCTTGGTATGTTCAATGTAGAGCAGAATCCTGATGTGACTGCTGGTGAGTAAGTGAGGGGAAAAGTGGTAGGAAATGAAGCCAGAAGGGCAGTCAGGAGCTGGATCATGGAGGGCCTATAGCGTCACGGTGAAGAGTTTGGATTCAAGTCTGCAAGCAAAGTGAAGTCACCGGAGTGCTTTGAGCAGAGGAGTAACTTGACCTGACTTATGTTTTTAAGAATCCTCTCTGGCTTCTGCGCAAAAGAATCAACTGTAGTAGGTAATGAGGCTATTAAAATAATCCATGCAAAAGGATGGCGGTTTGGACTAGGTGAAGACGTAGAGGTGGTGGGGAGCGGTCACTTTCTGGATATATTTGAAGGTAGAGCTAATCGTCCTGGTGGACTGAGGAATGAAGTTGCCATTAACTGAGATGGGTAACATGAGAAGGAGCATGTTTGGGATTTCTCTGGTCGATTATTTAGTTTGGGAGAGTTTTAATACACATTAAATTTGAGAAGTCTGCTAGAATTCTAAATGGAGCTATTGAGTTGGAAATTTGGCATACAGCTGGGAATTCAAAGGAGAGTTAGAGACCAGAGATGTACACTTGGTTATCATTAGCATACAGACAGTAATTTTAAAGGATGAAATTCCTAATGCAGTGAGGATAAATTGGTAAGATAAGTTTGAGAATAGAGCCCTGGACCAAGGAATATTTAGAGGTTGGCAATATGAAGAAGAAACAGCAAAGAAATGGATGGAAGTGCCCGAAGAGCAAGGAGGAGAATCAAAAGAAATCGAGAAGTGTGCCAATTGTTGGATAGGTGTGTTTGATCAGGAGAGATTGTGCAAGTATACTTTCACAGTAAGGGTCCACTCAGGGGGAAAACTGAAGATGCAGGACACAGAGAGAATAAATGCTAGCTACACCAATATCCTTGCATAGACGAGAGGGGTAAATCCTGTGCACAACTGGTATGCATGACCCTTGATAGGAGCACAGACAGTTCATCTGCAGAAATGGCAGATTACAGACAACAGTAAGAATACATTTAGCAGTGGGAACAATGTGGATGCTCTTTTGATAACTTTTATTTCCTTAGAAAAATAAGAGCAAGCCTTTTAGTTGAGATTGAGGAGTGGGGAATAGTGGTTTGAGGTTTGTGGAGAGAATATAATGTGAAAAAATACTGTCTGGGAAAACTGGGAGAATGAATGACTAGAGAAATATGTAGAATGTAGGGCCATGAGTGTGTGCAAATAAAACAGCATATTTTTAGTAAGTAAAATCAAATCCAGGGGCTTCCCTGGTGGTGCAGTGGTTGAGAGTCCGCCTGCCGATGCAGGGGACATGGGTTTGTGCCCCGGTCCGGGAGGATCCCACATGCCGCGAAGCGGCTGGGCCCATGAGCCATGGCCACTGAGCCTGCGTGTCCGGAGCCTGTGCTCCGCAACGGGAGAGGCCACAGCAGTGAGAGGCCTGTGGACCGCAAAAAAAAAAAAAAAAAAAAAAAAATCAAATCCAGGGAAGCTAGAAATACTCTTTCCCCTATGCTGCCCATTTCTTCCCTAAAATATGCACATCACAAAACCCATCTCACAACAAAAGGCCCAAACCATAGCCATTCCTCCATTTAAAGTTCTGCCTATCATTTACCTATGGGAAGAGAGAACTGGGACAAAGGCAGATAGCTGACACAGGTACACTAGATGGACTAGAAAAAGAGATGGACCCAAAAGCCTGTAAAAAGTTTTTTTTCAGCATTTGATGTTTAGGTTCCTTGGGCAAACAGAATCATAAATATCTGAAACTCAGATGGCTTATGTTTCTAAGCCCAAAAGAATCTCTGTTTGAGACTGGCTTTTCAGACTTAGCAATTTGTAAACTTATCCTTAAGTCTGAAGGATAGGTAGTCTTAAGTTTTCCAAGTGAATGGAACCCAGTTTATACAAGCCACTTCTATTCCCATGTAGGTTAGTGTTTAAAGTAGCAGAAGAAACTAGTATTTGTTGAAATACTTTTTTTTTCTGTGTTGGAATAGACTTTTTTTTTTTAAACAAACATTAACTCATTGAATCCTTAAATCAGCTTAACCAGTTAGGTATTTGTGGCAGAAATCTTTTGTCTTCTCATCATACTTTTTCTACTGGGAGCTGCCCATCACCCATCATTTGTGATTTTGATGGAACTCTATCTGCTAGCATGAACATGTGGTCCAGCTGATTTCTCAGCATTACCCTTTCTCTGTGAATGGTCCAATAGAGTCTTCTCTAGGAGTTGATATGTGGGTACTGGGAGAGACAAGGTCTGTATTTATTCATTAATTAGCTCAATAACTACTGGGCATATACCCTGAGAAAACCATCATTCAAAAAGAGTCATGTACCACAATGTTCATTGCAGCTCTATTTACAACAGCCAGGAGATGGAAGCAACCTAGGTGTCCATTGACAGATGAATGGATAAAGAAGATGTGGCACATATATACAATGGAATATTACTCAGCCATAAAAAGAAACGAAATTGAGTTATTTGAGTTATTTGTAGTGACGTGGATGGACCTAGAGTCTGTCATACAGAGTGAAGTAAATCAGAAAGAGAAAAACAAATACCATATGCTAACACATATATATGGAATCTAAAAAAAAAAAAGGCTCTGATGAACTTAGGGGCAGGACAAGAATAAAGGTGCAGATGTAGAGAATAGACTTGAGGACATGGGGAGGGGGAAGGGTAAGCTGGGATGAAGTGAGAGAGTAGCATTTACATATATATACTACCAAATGTAAACTAGATAGCTAGTGGGAAGCAGCCACATAGCACAGGGAGATCAGCTCGGTGCTTTGTGACCACTTAGAAGGGGGGGATAGGGAGGGTGGGAGGGAGACCCAAGAGAGAGGGGATATGGGGATATATGTGTATGTATAGCTGATTCACTTTGTTATACAGCAGAAACTTAACACAACATTGTAAAGCAATTATACTCCAACGAAGATGTTAAAAAAAAAAAACCCCAACTATTAATTTCAGATACTGTTCTAGGTTTTGGGGATAAAAAATGGGCAAATCAGTCTCTCTTCCCAGGGAGCTTTCCTTCCTCTGAGAACAGTAAGGATCATATTATTCAGGAGGTATCACTTGCTATGTTTTTTTTTCCCTGCACAACCTGCCTGAGGGTGAAACTAACGTAGAGGAAAACTGAACCAAGAGACTGAAAAACATACAATAGTAATGTGTCAATCTTGCATACTTGGTTTCAGCCATACCTTACATTAAATATAGTCCTCAACCTTTAGGTTGCCTTTATTTTTTCTATTTATCCTTAAGCCAGTTTGAGTTGGATTTCTGTTTATACTATAAAAAATATTTAATAAGTGCCTGTGAGTAGCCTAAAACCCTATGAGGTGTGGCGGTTGTAGAGGAGAAGAAAAGACATAAGGTCTTGTCTTTATGGAGTCTTATAATGGGGAAGGCAGGTAGTAAATACATGATTAATAAAATTTCAGATAGTAATATGTGCTTTGAAAAAATTTAGAAAGGTTAATGGAATAGAAAATATATGTGTGCTTGTGGATGAGCGTGGAGACAATTTTATTCAAAATGTCAAAGAAAGTCTCTCTAAGGAACTGCCATTTGAGCTAAGATCTGGGTTGTCAGGGAGCCAGCCATGTGAAAATCTGGGGCATGAGCTTCCCAGTAGGGGAAAATATAAGTACATTGTCTCTGAAATCCAGATGTGCTTGTTATATTCAAGTATCATAAAGGAGGTCACAATGAACAAGGTGGGTGGGCGAGGCAAGATCAGTTCATGTAGGGCCTCTTAGAACTTGCTATGGATTCTGGATTTTATTATAACTGCACTGCAAAACCATTGGTGGTTTTGTAGTAGAAGCATGAACTTACTTATTTGTGTTATATTCCAAAACAATTACCTTGTTACATGAAGATCAGACTACAGTGGGACAACAGGAAAAGCAGTAGGGAAACTAAGTAAAAGTCTGTTAATCCAAGTGAGAGACATTGCCAGGTTGAACTAGGGTGGTTGCAGTGAAGACAGGGGAATTGGTGGGATCAGGATACATTCTTAGAGCAAGTAGGACCTCCTGATGCATTGATTAGGTATATGAATGGAGGGTGGGAGAGATGAAGAGTGGGAGTAGGAGGTCAAGAAAACAATAAGGCTGTTTCCCAGGATTTCAGCATAAGCAACTGGATGAATAGTTGTGAGACTAAAGGAGATGGAGATGATCTGGGGAAGAAAAGGTTGGTGGGACTGAGAATAGGATGAGTGGATAGATGTCACAATACTGGATGTGTTAAGTGTGACATTTTTCTTACCTATAAAAGAGCAGATGTTGAGTAGACTGTTGGATTTGCCAGTATGGAGTTTAGGAAAGCCATATGGTCTGCAGATATAAATATACATTCTATCTGAAGCCATAGCATATGGTGAGATCTCCTAGAGGGGTGGGGATAGATATAGAAGAGGGACAAGGACGGAGCCCTTGGATACTCCAACATTTGCAATTCGGGTAGAAAAAGAAGACTCGGCAGAGGAGATTAAAAAGTAATCTCTATTGAGCTCATAGAAAATCCAAATGTGATATTAACGAAGTTGGGAAGGAAGTATTTGATGAGGAAAGAATGTGTTCAGCCATGTCCACCGAGGCAGCTATTGAGAGTCCAATAAGATGAGGACTGAGAATTGAATATGGCTTTACTAAGTTGATCTTGAGAAGTTTCAGTGGAGTAGGGATAGAGACAGGAGCTTCCTTGTGATGGGCTGAAGAGAGGTGGGGAAATCAGGACCTAGAGGCAGAATATGAAAGATTCTTTCAGAAGAGCAATGAGTTAGCTGCCAGAAGAGCATATGGAGTTAAGGAAAGGTCACTTACAACCGAGAGTCCTGACCAATACTGTGTCATTATCCTCATTATACACATGAGGAGACTGGGGCCTAGAGAGTGTACATAACACTCTCAACGACACGCTGCTAACATATGGCATTTACTACAGTTTAAAGTCAGGGAGTTTTTACCAAAATCCATAACTTTTCATACTATATGTCAGGCTTTGCTGTTTACACACTACATATAGTATCTAGCATGAATAGGCAATATTATAGTAAACGATATTTTCAATATACCATGTTATATTATCATTATCCTGATTCCAGGAGTCTAGTACACTTTTACCATCGTGCCCTTGTATGTGCCATCCACATAAAGTAGAAAAATGACCACAAACGATGCTTATCATTGGAGTCTGAAGCACAAAGAAGTTAATGATTTAGCTGGTGATGAAAAGTTTTAAAACTTAGAATTATTTATATTATTATCTATTCAAGACACAAAGGTCAAAAGTAATCACTGTGCATCAGGTGTATAAAAGAAGTTAATTTATTTTCCAAGAGTGTTCAAAGCTGTGTGTTTACCCACTTTCTAGAATTTTAGAGTTCCTAATTGTCAACATTATTTGATGGTACAGGTGTACATCCAAGTAAGAATTCATAGGACAGTCCTCTCATGATTCGTTGTATAGTCACTTCTCATTTGCATTTATATTTTGAAGTTCTTCATTAATGCCTGAACTTTAAATTCAATGCCCAGTGTGCCTGTTTTCTGAGATACATTTTCTCCTTCTTATATGATTAATTTGAATATTTATGACTTTTTCTTTGTACCTTTCCTCCACATTATTTGGTTGTATGTAGGTGACCTTGAATTTGTCAGATACCCTTAACTCTTGTACAGAGTTTTGACTGAATTACCATGGTCTAACTGCTTTTTGGCCTAAGCATAGCAATGGGCACTAGGAAAGTGAAAACTAATTGCTACCCTGCTGCTGATTCCCTTTGTGATTCTGGATAAATCACTAGCCTTCCCAACTTCCTTTTACTCTCACAACTGAGCTGGTAATCAACAATCTTCTCTTCCCAGACTATTAGGTTCTGGGCTTTTTGTGATGTCATATGTTTCAATGGTTTGTGCTGTTTTTATTTCAGGAGTACTTACTACTCTTACAAGAGTGCTGTGAAAATTAATTAGTTAATGTTCACAAAGTACTTTGAAGATTAAAAGCCCAGGATAAATGCTTATTATTGTTTCATGCACTCCAAGGGCCTACCTGGGTAGGCTGGCGAATGTGTTTCCCAGAGATGAAAGAATTATGCAACTTAGAAAACTGTGGTGTAGGATTGTATGGTTGGCAAACAGGTTACTCAGGATTGCATATATGGGAATTACTCTCACCAGAATACAAACGTGCTGCCCAAACCTGGAAGAATGTCATTTGTTAGAACTAGTGCTGACTTCCAAAGCATCCTAGCCGAGATGATGATTATTTCACGATACTGAGTGAAATGATAAGACTGATGAGTTTGTCAGGTAGAGACGAAAGGAAGGAGAAAGGTAGCTCCAGGGCTCTGAGGACTTAATGCTAGTGCAGAGCTCTGGGAACCCCACTTGATGATGAGATGGAACACTGGCTGGAATCATGCTCAGTGAAGCTCAACACGCTCAGCTGGCTTCCAGCTGAGGTCAGAGGCATTAAGTAGAATCTGCAGGTCTGCAAATGCATATCTCATCTTGAACACTGATGGAAGAGTTTAGGTTGGTACAGCTTTTCTGGAGGCGAAGGTGATAATAATTATCCAAAGCGTTCAAAGGGTACATACCCTTAAGTCATCAATTTCCCTCCTAGGAATTCACTTGTAGGAATATTTATCTGTTTACTTAGGTGTCACTGATAATTGCAAAAATTTAAACAATGTAAATGCCCAATAATAAGGGATTGACAAAGTAATGGTTCAAACATAAAGTGAAATGTTATAAAGCCATTAACAATGAGATTCTAGAGTTACTTGTTAACAAGAAAAGATATCTAAAACATATTAAGAAAAAGCCAGCTAACTGACATATACCCACTATTATACATAAAATAAATAACAAATAAAGACCTACTGTATAGCACAGGGAACTCTTCTCAATACTTTGTATATGGGAAAAGAATCTGAAAGAGTGGATATATGTATAACTGATTCACTTTGCTGTACATCTGAAACTAACACAACATTGTAAATCAACTATACTCCAATAAAAATTAAAAAAAGAAAAAGCCAGATATAACTACAAAGTATATTGTGATGGAGAGACTTTGAAGTATTTTTATTTTCTTATCTCCTAATCCCTATTTCCTAATTTCTCTATTCTAAGTATGTATTACTTTTATATTTTAAAAAAGCCCCTTTCTTACAGAAAAAGAAAATATACCTTCCTATCGGCATTCATGGGGAAGGAAATATACAAAATAACAGGACCATAAGATTGGTACAAAACCTTTGGAAAAGATCCAAAACAAATATAAGAGGGAGAAATGAATCACAGCCTAGATTAATTTATCTCATACTTTATCAGGCTTCTTCTTGGACTCAATTTTTTCTGAAACGTTCGGCGGTTTGGTTTGTCTCTATTGGCCTCCATGACCAGCTCTTCCTAGGCTCATGGTCACAACCCAATAGGGCCTTTCCTCAGGTCCGTACCCAGCACTCCTTGGCTCCCACCCAAACTGAGTCTTGAGATGCTGGGGATCTACTCTGCACCCATTGGAAGCACAAACTAACATTACGGGGGAGTTAGTGTCCGGTGGGCAGGATCTTTGACCAGCGGAAGACAGGAGCCAGCACTCCCTCCTTCTGCCCTGAGATGCAGTAGTTCATATGCTGCTCTGAAGACGAATGTAAGGATGAGCCATCAGCAGCACTCCATACACAGAAGTGGCCAGCTCTATAAAGTACTCTTTTATTTGGATCTTCCCTCGTGCTCTGGCCCATTTACCATTTTCCTCACTTTTGTTTCCCTGTATTGCATTCCCTAATAAAGTGGCAGAACCCAAGCTTTGCCTTGGGCTCTGTTTTCCTGGAAACATCCAGCTAAGACACATTGTGTGAAACACACAGACAAAGAATCACTAGATTTCAAAGATACTATGGCCATTTATTCAATCAAACTTAAAATAATATTATCATTTAACCCTTAGAACAACATTTATGATTGAAAAAACTGTGGACTAGAGAGGTTGAGAAGCCTGCCCAAAGTCACAGAGCTGGGAACTTGAACTTAGGAGTGTCTAACGCCAAGTGTGATGTTCCTCACACCACATGGTATACATGATCTAGAAACACAGGCTACAGAATAATCTTCAGAGATGTTTCCTGCCTTAAGGATTACAGTCAAGCTAGGCAGCCACAACCAGAACGCATGAAACATCAAGGGTGAAGGATGCGTGTTTAGTAAAATGTTAAATTACGTGACATACACTAAAATGGCTACCAAATGCAGAAGTAGAAGAGAAATTCCGGAGGCCATCAGACGTCCCTGACAGGGAGGATGCCGCACCAAAGTTGAATCTTAGAGTGAGTCTGATTTGAGAAGGCAGAAGGAATAAGGGAATACAGCCAAAGCAGCTCCTGTTTGAGATGATAGTGGAGGGGTTAGGGTGACATGTGGGTGAACAGAGAGAGGGAGTCCAGAGTAAAAGGAAAATGACTGGTGGTGGGGTTTAGACCCAGTTCCTGAGGAGCCAGGTTATTGCTTCTTGAAAGCCAGGAGAAGAGTGCGTTTGTTATGTAGGGAAAAGGAGCCATTCACTCTTTCTGAGCAGGAGAAAGGTAAGATCATGTGGTGGATGGAATGATTTTGCAGGAGGAAGAATGTAAAGACAAGAAGATTTGGCTCTTGTGTTAGAGTCATGAAACGTTCTAATATTTTGCTTGGTAGATGTAAGAATTCTGTGTTTATAAATTAAATACACACACACACAAATCTGATGCAATTGCGGAATGGCATATCATGAAAATATGGGCTAGGATGCTCTACAGTCCTCTGTCGCAAGCATGTAAGCTCCCATGACAGAAATTTAGTTTCAGCTAAGACCATAAAAACAGAGAGCATTTATTTAATACTTACTATGTGCTGGGCACTGTGCCAAGTTCTCGACATGTCATTAACCCTTACAACCCTTTTATGATCTCCCATTTCCACTTGGGGAAACTTGCTATTGCGAGAGGTTCGGTAACTTGTCCAAGGTCAGGGGCTAGTAAACGATAAGAGTCGGAATTCCAACCTTGATTTGTTTAACTCCTTGGTTGAAGTCCTCTCTCTCCTGACTCTTTTGGGAGTCAGCTGCCCAAAGCCCTTCCCCTGGGAAGGTTTGGGTTACCTGAGACACAAAAGGGACACCTGTTCTTCACGAGCATCCATGTCAGCTAATTCAAATTTAAGAACTTCTCAGGTTATGGGGATCTTAGAAACCTCTGTATCAATCTAGTTGGTTGATAAATTCCCCAGTTAAGTTGATTTGGCATTGAGGAAATTTAATTCAGAGCAATTTCCCACCACTCATACACTACAGCAAAATTAAATAATGAAATTTGCCAACGTACTTATGCTGACATACGTGTTCACAATGGGTAAAAATAAAAGTCCCTGTGGGAAGAAAGTTCTAGGAAATAGAAAATGGGAAGTGGTGACACCCTTTAAGAAAATGGATCACTTTTTTTCCCATGGAGAGAACTTGTTGGGCTAACAAAAAGGAGTATAAGCAAAGCAAATAAACCTTGGAGAGATTTTTTTAAATTCACAGTAGGGACTAGCAAGGGCTCCTGTGAGCCTGTTTTTTTTTGTTTTTTTTTTTTCGGTACACGGGCCTCTCACTGTTGTGGCCTCTCCCGTTGCGGAGCACAGGCTCCAGATGCGCAGGCTCAGCAGCCATGGCTTACGGGCCCAGCCGTTCCGCGGCATGTGGGATCTTCCCGGACTGGGGCACGAACCCGTGTCCCCTGCATCGGCAGGCGGACTCTCACCCACTGCACCACCAGGGAAGCCCCAGTGAGCCTGTTTAAGTCCATTTTGCGCACAGGGAAGCTGGGTGGTGGCCTTCCTGGTGCAATTTGAGGGGGTTCTGGGGGAGACCTCACAATCAAATAGGATAGAGATGTACTTCACATTTACAGGTGCTTGCAATTTCAGCAATTAGGTATTCCTTTCTGTCTTCAAATAAAACTTTGGTGCTTTACAAGTGACATTAAAATGCAAATAACCCTAGGAGGCATAACACCTTGGACTCTTTTCAGATAATATGTTGAAGAAGATTCAACTTTAATTCAGCTCATTTCAGTTCACTTGACTTCACTTTGATTCATATGAGCCCCTACTAAGTGCAAAGCTCTTTTCTGGATTTTCATTGTGGAAGGAAAAGATGAATCAGGTAAGTTTTTGTCTTCTGCAATCTTCTCAGAGGGACAGAGGGAAAATATTTTGGCTTTGTGCGCTACATGGTCTTTGACACAATACTCAATTTTGCCATTTGTAGCCAGAAAGCAACACGTACACCAATGTGACCGCTGTTCTAGATGCTTATAATAGGTCAGGAAATTCACTTAAGCTTATCCTCTGATGAAATAACACCCCAAGAGGCATTTGTAGGACACAGGCATTGACTGGAAAGATCACTGGAATCACCTGGAAAACTTATAAAAATATGAATGTCTGGGTCCTCTGCTGAGGTCCAGGGATTCAGATAGAATTGGTCTGGGGGTATAATCTGGGTACTGGGATTTTTCAAAGATCAACCAAGTTTTAAGAAGCTCCGTTGTAGATATGAAAACACCTGGGAAACGTTTCTAGATGCAGAAGGCTCCAGCAGCAGTACTGGTCTGGGAGAATGGAGATTTCCACAGGTGGGCTGTGTGCCTCAGTTCTCTGGGAAAAGGACATTAACGTGAAAACTTTCCTACCATACTGAAGAACTTGAAAGGAATTTAAGAAACTTTACTATACTTATAGAAAGATCAGTAATTGATGATAAGTTGTTTTACAAAATCAGAACAGCCTGTATCTACCTGAACCTGGAAATTATTATAGCAAAGACTGGGCTGCTATAGGCCCAGATACATAATATCTGTATTCAGATGCTACCTATGTTAATTTCCAAGGACTGCTGTAACAAAGTACTGCAAACTGTGGCTTAAAACAACAGAAATTTATTCTCTCACAGTTTTGGAGACTGCAAGTCTGAAGTCGAGGTGTTGACAGAGCCATGCTTTCTCTGTAAGCTCTAGGAGAGAATCTTTTACCAGGCTTTCTCCTAGTTTCTGGTAGTTTCCAGCAATCCTTGGTGTTTTTTGGCTTGTAGACGTATTGGGTTGGCCAAAAAGAGATGTTACAGAAAAACCTGAACGAACTTTTTGGCCAACCCAATACCACCCTATCTCTGCCATCATCACATAGTTCTCCTCCCTGTGTCTCTTCCCTTCTTAGAAGGACCCCAGTCATATTGTATTAGGGATCACTCTGTAATGGAGCAGGACCCTAAAAGGGCTTCCTGGGACAGAGCCCCTGCCCACGTCCTCTGCCTGCCTCCTGTCTGTAGAAAAACTTTAGCCTCCTAGGTCTTCCTCGAGTTCCAAAGAATAAATTTAATCAGAGACGTGAGAAAATGCAAAAACAAAGGAAAACAGCCAAGCAAGACAAAACGATAATAGTTTAGCCATTAAACAAAGTCAAGGACCTTTAGTTCCCCCTCAAGGGCTACAGATAATATTCTGAGCCGTGTCCTTTGAGCTGTTTTACAGATACTGAAACCCCCGCCAGGTGGAAGAAGTTAACTGCATGCTGCCCACAAGCACGTAGACCCCAGAACAGTGGAATCAGAAGGTTGATGATGTTGACTCCCAATTACCTCACCACCAACCAATCAGAAGAATGTCCATGAGCTGATCACGCACCCCATGACCCCCTCCCTCACCCTGTCTTTAAAAACCCTTCCCTGAAAGCCTTCGGGGAGTTTGGGTCTTTTGAGCTTGAGCTGCCTGGACTCCTTGCTCAGTGCCCTGCGGTAAACCTTGTACTTTTCTTCACCACAACGCAGTGTCAGTAGATTGGCTTCACTCTGCACGGGTGAGAAGACCCTAGTTTGGTTCAGTAACAACTGTGTTCCACTATGACCTCATTTTATCTTACATCTTAATTACATCCACAAACATCCAATTTCCAAATAATGTCACATTCACTGGTACCAGCTGTTGGGGGACACTCTCATATGAACACTTATGTTATCCTTGTGTTCGAAGGGCAGAGGTACTATGGAATAGTGGAAGGAACACTGGTCTTGAATCTTAGGGAAGAGTTTGTAGCTTCATTGGTAAAATGGGACTAAGAATCAGGAAAATAATAATTAGGAGCGTAAAGAAATTTTTCAAACAGAAAAGCCCTATAAAATTTAAAATATGAAATGTAAAGGGAAACTATGTAAATAAATTAAAATGTGATGTGTATATTCTCAGGTTAACAGGCAGTTTGGATTTAATAAAGAGGCAAGTTCCAGACCACATTGGTGGCCTCTGCAGTAGCAATGAAGTCCTTGTTCTATAGGCCAAGGTTCTTGCTGCTGTTACCATCTATTAAATCACAGATGGCCAGAGCCTTGGGCGCCCCCTAATCACTGTGAGAGGGGAGTTGCTGTTTGGAAAATTGTTGTCCCTTGAATTTCTAGGAAGGCATGAAGATAGCGTGTTCTCACCTTGCCAGTTTGTTGCAAAGTGGGGTGCCTCCTCTGGGTAAATCTCCTGCCTCCTATTTTCTCAACCTAAATGATGCCACAGACACACTGCTTCAAGCCTTCAACATGCTGAGTACCAAGCGAGAAAGGGAGTGGCATAGTCGAAAGTTGGGAGAACTGGCGCCTGGGTTGGATGAGACATTGTGTCTCACTGTCCTCATCTGTACACTGGGGATGAGAGTACCAATACTTCAGACTCACTCTGAGTGTTCACAAACACAAGATGTAAAGTTCTTAGCACAAAGTCAGTGGTCTATCACATTAATACAGCATCAGGACAAAAGCTTGGCATTTTAATTCTCTGCAATTCAAATCCAGCATCAGGACACAGACTGTGTCAGGGGAGTGAAAGGGGCCAAAGACACCCTGTAGGATTCAAAAATCGCTCCTTAAAGAGATTAGCAGTGCCCAAGATGGACAGAAAAATAATGTTGCCAAGACAGAGGGACTCTCCCACTGGAGCCCCGTCCCCATGAGTGCAGGAGTGAGGGTCGGTCATGGCCCCAGTGGGCAGCCTGAGCTAGATGGCCAGAATCCAATTCCCACTCTGCCCATAGGGCAAACACTCACCCAAAAGGCTGCTTATGAAGGGCAACAGATGCACGCCCAGCCTAAGGTCCACTTCCGGGGATGTACGAAGGGTGGGTGGAAGGTAGTGCAGCAGGCTCCACGCCTAAGCCCACAGACCCAGAGCTTAACGTGCATTTGGAAAGAGGTTCCCTTTGGCACACGAAGCTCACTTTGGTGAGGAGCACCATGAAGCTGGGACAGGCTGGGAGAATTTAAAATTAACCCAAGGGTCGTGGAGAGCATCCAAAGGGCAAAGAACAAAGTCTCTGTTTATTCATTCCACCCCGGTTCCCTCCCTCTCCCAACCTCTTCAGAAACCTTTGCTCTCTTTGGCCCTTTCTCAGGTTGCAAGTCCACACCACCTCCTCCTCCCACTTAGACACGGTCCCCAGATTCAGGCAGTGATGCTGAAGGGGCACGGGGCAGAGATCTACACGGGAAAATGAGACCAGATGATTATGTCCAAGGATTACGTTCACATCTCGTGTGTGTGTGTGTGCGCGTGCGCGCGCGCGCGCGCGTGTCTCGGGGGTGGTGTGGAGAGTGTTGTGAGGCCTATTATTAGAATGAATCAGGATTAGGGACTCTCACCCAGTAACAAAAGATGGGGTATCTGGACTATGAATGACTATCAGCCTGGCTTTCCTGCTCAGCCTACCCCCACCCCACCCTTCCTAATGGGTAAAACCAGCAGTATATTAATTGTGGGGTAAGTAGAATGCTGTGGGTGGAAGGGTGAGATTAAAGGGTGGAAAGTCGAATTAGCAGGTGTCTATTTCAAAATGCAGGTGAGCTGTCAGCCCTGAAGCAATAGGGAACAGAAAGCCAAGCTACTGCCAACCAATGATGCATGTGAGTTATTTCCTTCTTTTGTCCTAAAAGTTGGACGCAAACCCAGCCTAATGTATAGCAGGAGGTCATATGGCAAAGGGGACTACTTTGATTTCTTTTGTTATGGAATCCCATAGACAATTTTGTATTTGGTCGGTAAGTCTGACAAATGACAAGTTGTCAGTGAGAAGTAAAGCAAATATACTCTTAGTTGATTCAGATCTTAAAATGATTAGGGGTGAGTGTTTGCCTTGAGAGCAAACAGTGACTTGGGAAGTATTAGAAGATTACTTCTACTTAACTGGCTGGGTGACTTTCTTGTTAAAAGTATTACACAACACTTGTAGAAATAAAAAGGCATATTTTGATTCTTCAAATTCTCATGTACCATGAAAACACAAAATTTTATTACAAGTCAACTATGGGAAGGGTTCTTGGCAAGGCACTAGAGGAAAGAAAGGCAGCACAAATACAAGAACAACGTAACAGGCCAAGAGTGATGAGCGGCAGAGCAAGGGGTGTGGATGAAATTTTTCTTCATTCAGAAGATGGTGAGAATGCTTTCAGTTGGAGATTAGGAAAGCCTTTTTAAGAAAATGATATTTGAGTCAGACTTCAGTGATGAGAAATAGAGGTCGAGGGGAGCATAGGAATTACACATGAACAGAGAAATACAAAGCAGCATGGGCTGTATTTTGTAAATGTTGCACAGTTTTTTTGGACAAAATATAGCCAAAGGCAGATTGCTGTGTTGGTGTTTCTCAATCCTGGTCGTGCATTAGAACCCCCAGGGAGCTTTTAAACACCCAGTGACCAGGTCATATTCTAGACCAACTGAATCAGAAACTCAAGACGCAGGACCCAAGCATCAGTATTTATTTACTTATTTTTTAACATGCCCCAGGTGATTCCAGTGTGCTGGCATGGTGAAGAATCTGCCTGTAGCTGACAATTAACTACAAACAAGGCCCCAGATTCTATTCTCACTTAGTACGGCCTGGAGAGAAACTTTTCACTGGAGAAAAGGTACATTAAAAAAAAAAGTTGGGGGCTTCCCTGGTGGCACAGTGTTTGAGAGTCCGCCTGCCGATGCAGGGGACACGGGTTCGTGCCCTGGTCCGGGAGGATCCCACACGCCGCGGAGCGGCTGGGCCCGTGAGCCATGACTGCTGAGCCTGCGCGTCCGGAGCCTGTGCTCCGCAACGAAGTTGGCTCTTTAATATATTTTGACTAATTTATCTTGAGAAGCATTATTAAATGGTTTCCTTGTTCACCTCAGAAGAGATTATGGGAATAGCAATAGAGAAACCTAGGACTAGAAAAAGAGACTGTGGCCAAATCACAGAAGATCTTAGTGCCAGGCCAAGGAGCATGACTTTTTCTTTAATTGAAGTATTTAACTGAAGCATTACAATATTGTGTAAGTTACAGTGGACAATACAGTGTACAGTGTACAATATAGGGATTCACAATTTTTAAAGGTTATACTCTAATTATAGTTACAAAATATTGGCTATGTTCCCTGTGTTGTACAATATATCCTTGTAGTTTATTTTATAGCTCGTAGTTTGTACCTCTTAATCCCCTACCCCTACATTGTTCCTCACTCCTTCCCTCTCCCCACCAGTACCTTCTAGTTTGTTTTCCACATCTGTGAGCCAAGAAGGATGACTTTTATTCAGTGGTCACACTGAAAGTTTTAAATGAGGAATGAATGAACAGTCATAGATGTGGTGAGGGATATTCATATGTTAGGTGTTTGCAGGGTTGAAGCAATGGAGGGAGAAGGCCAATTAGGAGATTACAGAAGTAATTCAAGCAGGAGCTTGTGGTAAAACTCATGTGTACTCATGCGGTAAAACTTCCCCTTCCCTTCCTCCGGCCAAGGGAGAAACCTGAGGGCTAAAATTGTGTCCTGTACCTTCTAAAGAAGCCAGGAGTGAGTTGGGGCACATGCCATTTTAGCTTACATTTGGAGGAATGATGTAACAGGGGTAGGGAGGGAGATGTAGCACTGAGAGGCTGTGGATTCCTCAGAGACTAGCTGGATGGGATTTCTGAGGAGTTTCAGTTTGCGGGATGCTTGGTTGTATTCGATTTCAGATTTATTTGGGGGAAAAAGAGTCATAGCTTGGAGTCACCCACCCACCTCAGCCCCAACCATGGGACTGCCCTTTAATCCCTTTTCCCAGAACAAAGGGAAAGAAATAGTTCCATGGTATAGCATGGTAGGAGAGTCATCAAAGGGGTTCCAGAAAGCAGATGTGGTCAGGGTATTAAAGGTTACAAAGAGGTCAAAGTAAGTGAGGAGCCTGAGTGACAGCAGATTTTGGTGTAAACTTTCAAAATGGGTTAGCATAGCAAGCCTGAGGCCGCTATCCTTAGAAAGACCTGCTTGCAAGATTGGCCTAGGCTGGCAGCTGGGTTCCTACATTTTAAGAACGCTCTCCCCATTCCCTAACTGATAAGAGTGGCTCCCTGTGCCTAAAGGCTATGTGCAGTGCAGGTGATGCTAAACCCTGGCTTCTCTCCTGGTAGTCTGAATGCTGCTGTGTATGAGGTAGAGGGTGCCCACCTGACCAGCCTCCAGGAAAAACCTTGGGCACTAAGTCTCTGATGGACTTCCCTGGCAGATGACATTTCACACATGCTACTGGTTTTGCTTTGTGTCCTTTTGCTGTAATAATCATAGCTGTGACTATATCCCAGGTCCCATGAAACCTCCTGGTAAACCATCAAACCTGGGAGTGGTTTTTTTTCTTTTTTTAGCATCTTTATTGGAGTATAATTGCTTTCCAATGCTGTGTTAGTTTCTGCTTTATAACAAAGTGAATCAGTTATACATATACATATGTCCCCATATCTCTTCCCTCTTGCGTCTCCCTCCCACCCTCCCAATCCCACTCCTCTAGGTGGTCACAAAGCACCAAGCTGATCTCCCTGTGCTTATGCGGCTGCTTCCCACTAGCTATCTATTTTACGTTTGGTAGTGTATATATGTCCATGCCACTCTCTCACTTTGTCCCAGCTTACCCTTCCCCCTCCCCGTGTCCTCAAGTCCATTCTCTAGTAGGTCTGCGTCTTTATTCCCATCTTGCCCCTAGGTTCTTCGTGACCATTTTTTTTTTTTAGATTCCATATATATGTGTTAGCATACGGTATTTGTTTTTCTCTTTCTGACTTACTTCACTCTGTATGACAGACTCTAGGTCCATCCACCTCACTACAAATAACTCAATTTCGTTTCTTTTTATGGCTGAGTAATATTCCATTGCATATATGTGCCACATCTTCTTTATCCACTCATCTGTTGATGGACACTTAGGTTGCTTCCATGTCCTGGCTATTGTAAACAGACCTGCAATGAACATTGTGGTACATGCCTCTTTTTGAATTATGGTTTTCTCAGGGTATATGCCCAGTAGTGGGATTGCTGGGTCATATGGTAGTTCTATTTTTAGATTTTTAAGGAACCTCCATACTGTTCTCCATAGTGGCTTTATCAATTTACATTCCCACCAACAGTGCAAGAGGGTTCCCTTTTCTCCACACCCACTCCAGCATTTATTTTTTGTAGATTTTTTTTTTTTTTTTTTTTTTTTTTTTGCGGTACACGGGCCTTTCACTGTTGTGGCCTCTCCCGCTGTGGAGCACAGGCTCCGGACGTGCAGGCCCAGCGGCCATGGCTCACGGGCCCAGCCGCTCCGCGGCATGTGGGATCCTCCTGGACCAGGGCACGAACCCGTGTCCCCTGCATCGGCAGGCGGACTCTCAACCACTGCGCCACCAGGGAAGCCCCTGTAGATTTTTTGATGATGGCCATTCTGACTGGTGTGAGGTGATACCTCATTGTAGTTTTGATTTGCATTTCTCTAATGATTAATGATGTTGAGCATTTTTTCATGTGTTTGTTGGCCATCTGTATATCTTCTTTGGAGAAATGTCTATTTAGGTCTTCTGCCCATTTTTGTATTGGGTTGTTTGTTTTTTTGATATTGAGCTGCATGGGATGATTGTAAATTTTGGAGATTAATCCTTTGTCAGTTGCTTCATTTGCAAATATTTTCTCCCATTCTGAGGGTTGTCTTTTCGTCTTGTTTATGGTTTCCTTTGTTATGCAAAAGCTTTGAAGTTTCATTATGTCCCATTTGTTTAGTTTTGTTTTTATTTCCATTTTTCTAGGAGGTGGGTCCAAAAGGATCTTGCTCTGATTTATGTCTTAGAATGTTCTGCCTATGTTTTCCTCTAAGAGTTTGATAGTGTCTGGCCTTACATTTAGTTCTTTAATCCATTTTGAGTTTATTTTTGTGTATGGTGTTAGGGAGCGTTCTAATTTCATTCTTTTACATGCAGCTGCCCAGTTTTCCCAGCACCACTTATTGAGGAGGCTGTCTTTTCTCCACTGTATATTCTTGCCTCCTTTATCAAAGATAAGATGACCATATGTGCGTGGGTTTATCTCTGGGCTTTTATCCTGTTCCACTGATCTATATTTCTGTTTTTGTGCCAGTACCATACTGTCTGATTACTGTAGCTTTGTAGTATAGTCTGAAGTCAGGGAGCCTGAGTCCTCCAGCTCCGTTTTTCGTTCTCAAGATTGCTTTGGCTATTCGGGGTCTTTTGTGTTTCCATACAAATTGTGAAATTTTTTGTTCTAGTTCTGTGAAAAATATCAGTGGTAGTTTGATAGGGATTGCATTGAATCTGTAGATTGCTTTGGGTAGTAGAGTCATTTTCACAATGTTGATTCTTCTAATCAAAGAATATGTTATATCTCTCCATCTATTTGTATCATCTTTAATTTCTTTCATCAGTGTCTTATAATTTTCTGCATACAGGTCTTTTGTCTCCTTAGGTAGGTTTATTCCTAGATATTTTATTCTTTTTGTTGGAATGGTAAAGGGGAGTGTTTTCTTAATTTCACTTTCAGATTTTTCATCATTAGTGTATAGGAATGCAAGAGATTTCTGTGCATTAATTTTGTATTCTGCTACTTTACCAGTTTCATTGATTAGCTCTAGTAGTTTTCTGGTAGCATCTTTAGGATTCTCTAGGTATAGTATCATGTCATCTGCAAACAGTGACAGCTGTACTTCTTTTCTGATTTGGATACCTTTTATTTCCTTTTCTTCTCTGATTGCTGTGGCTAAAACTTCCAAAACTACGTTGAATAATAGTGGTGAGAGTGGGCAACGTTGTCTTGTTTCTGATCTTAGTGGAAACGGTTTCAGTTTTTCACCATTGAGGATGATGTTGGCTGTGGGTTTGTCATATATGGCCTTTATTATGTTGAGGAAAGTTCCCTCTATGCCTACTTTCTGGAGGGTTTTTGTCATAAATGCGTGTTGCATTTTGTCAAAAGCTTTCTCTGCATCTGTTGAGATGATCATATGGTTTTTCTCCTTCAATTTGTTAATATGGTGCCTCACATTGATTGATTTGCATATATTGAAGCATCCTTGCATTCCTGGGATAAACCCCACTTGATTGTGGTGTGTGATCCTTTTAACGTGCTGTTGGATTCTGTTTGCTAGTATTTTGTTGAGGATTTTTGCATTGATGTTCATCAGTGATATTGGCCTGTAGTTTTCTTTCTTTTTTTTTTTTTTTTTTGCGGTACGCGGGCCTCTCACTGTTGTGGCCTCTCCCGTTGCGGAGCACAGGCTCCGGACACGCAGCCTCAGCGGCCATGGCTCACAGGCCCAGCCGCGGGGCATGTGGGATCTTCCCAGACCGGGGCACGAATCCATGTCTCCTGCATCGGCAGGCGGACTCTCAACTACTGCGCCACCAGGGAAGCCCTGTAGTTTTCTTTCTTTGTGACATCTTTGTCTGGTTTTGGTATCAGGGTGATGGTGACCTCGTAGAATGAGTTTGGGAGTGTTCCTCCCTCTGCTATATTTTGGAAGAGCTTAAGAAGGATAGGTGTTAGCTCTTCTCTAAATGTTAGATAGAATTTGCCTGTGAAGCCATCTGGTCCTGGGCTTTTGTTTGAAGATTTTTAATCACAGTTTCAATTTCAGTGCTTGTAATTGGTCTGTTCATATTTTCTATTTCTTCCTGGTTCAGTCTCAGAAGGTTGTCTGGAAATGGTTTTGTTGACCCCTGACATAATAAGGAAAATTTAAGACCAGCTTAGTCAGAGAAATCAAGAGGTCTTGAACTAGCAAATCTTTAATTGCCACAGTGGGTCTGTGTGCCTTTGAACATCATAAGGGAAAAAGTTTTGAATTGAAATTGTTTATCCAAGCTTTCTGATTATGATGGAAACTGATGTTTTTTACTTCCTTTAGAGGAATGAAAGGTGAACACAGTGAAAAGAACAACTCAGAAAAATAAAATTTAGACCTCAACATAATAAAGGTTGTTGATTACACTGTTGGGGGGAATGTAAATTGGTTCAGCCACTATGAAGAACAGAATGGAGGTTCCTTAAAAAAGTAAAAATAGAGCTACCATAGTATCCTGCAATCCCACTCCTGGGCATTTATCTGGAAAAGACCAAAACTCTAATTCAAAAAGATACATGTACCCCAATGTTCATAGCAGCACTACTCACAATAGCCAAGACATGGAAGCAACTTAAGTGTCCATTGACAGATGAATGGATAAAGAAGATGTGGTACATGTATACAATGGAATATTACGCAGCCATAAAAAGAATGAAATAGTGCCACTTGCAGCAACATGGTGCAAAATATCATGCTAAGTGAAGTAAGTTAGACAAATATCGTAAAGTATCACTTATATGTGGAATCTAAAAAATGATACAAAGGAACTTATTTACAAAGCGGAAATAGGCTCACACACATAGAAAACAAACTTACGGTTACCAAAGGGGAAAGGGGGGGAGGGATAAATTAAGGATTTGGTATTAACAGATATAAACTACTATGTATAAAATAGATAAACAACAAGGACCTACTGTATAGCACAGGAAACTATATTCAATATCTTGTAGTAACCTATAATGGAAAAGAATCTGAAAAAGTATATATACATATATAACTCAATCACTTTGCTGTACACCTGAAACATTGTAGATCAATTATACTTCCATAAAAAAATAAAATTTGAAAGAAGAAATTATGGAGCCTTTATACCTGTATCATAAAGTTTTAAAACTTCATTTTTGTCTCCTGCTGCCTCAACATCCTCCGCCACAGTAGTGAGCATCCTGCCCAGGTGACCAGGTGCACTAGTGTGACAAGGCTGGCCCCTGCTGCAGTTCTCCTCTCTGAACTCCTAGGAAGTTTCAAATGCTCCAGTGCAATCCCCTCAAGCCGTTTCTAGTGTATTCCACCCTGACCTTCAAAAAAGGTGTTTGCCCACAGGTCTTTCTCTTTCTCTCAGCTTCCCTCCTGCTTGGTTGAGCCTGTTCTCCAGGTACTTGTCTCATATGGTCCCCTCTTGTTGTGCAGTGACACTCTCTCTCAGACTGGTGAGTATAGTAAACTTTGTTTTCCTGTGTCTCTCTTAGGTCCCCTCTTGTGGCCACACCTAACTGACCACCACACAAAAGAACACAGAATAGGGCTTCCCTGGTGGCGCAGTGGTTGAGAGTCCGCCTGCCGTTGCAGGGGATATGGGTTCGTGCCCTGGTCTGGGAAGATCCCACATGCCGCAGAGCGGCTGGGCCCGTGAGCCATGGCCGCTGAGCCTGTGCGTCTGGAGCCTGTGCTCCGCAACAGGAGAGGCCACAACAGTGAGAGGCCTGCGTACTGCAAAAAAAAAAAAAAAAAAAAAAAATACCACTCAGTGACATTCATTTTTCTAGGTCTAATTTCAACATCATAAAAGAAGGACATGATAAATGCTGAATGAAGTAGAAAGGCTAATGAAGAGGATGGGCATGCTTTACCTGTATCAGCTTAGGCTGCCATAATAAAATACCATAGATTGGGTGACTTAAACAACAGGAATTTATTTTTTCACAGTTTTGGAGGCTGGAAGTCCAAGATCAGAGTGCCAGCAAGGTTAAGTTCTAGTTCTCTTCCTGGCTTGCAGACAGCTGCCTTCTTGCTGTGTCTTCACATGGTGGAGAAAACACCATCTCTCTCTTCCTCTTCTTATAAGGGTACCAGTTCTACTGGATCAAGGCTCCACCTTATGACCTCATTTAACATTAATCACCTCTCTAAAGGTCTGATATCATGTGGAGATTAGGACTTCAACATATGGACTTTGTAGTGGGTACAATTTAGTCTATAGCCTTGTCCTTCTTGACGAACCTTCTCTGGACCTCCAGCCACCATCTTTTTTTGTAACGAACTGTCTCAAATGATAAGTAATAACTGTGCAGCATTTCTACACCAGGCATCATGCCTTGAACCCTCTGCAATTCTGTTTGTCTGTCTCAAAAGTCCACTGACATTTCTGTCTTTCTTTTCCTGGTTTTCACACTCTTTCTCTTTTGCATCCATGCTGCTTTTGCCTTCCGGTTTCTCAAAATTCCTTCCTTTTATTGCTTTCCAAAATCTGTATTTACCATGTTTGTAATAATATCCTTGACCCACTTCTTTCTCTTTCAACTGCTTTGTAAAAACTTTTAGTTTGGAAAATCTCAAAAATACAAAATCAGAGAGAAGAGTACAATAAACCCTTGTGAAACCATCTCATATTATGGCCAACTTTTTTCATTGATATCCTCCATCCCAGAATTTTTTTTTTTAACATCTTTATTGGGGTATAATTGCTTTACAATGGTGTGTTAGTTTCTGCTTTATAACAAAGTGAATCAGTTATACATATACATATGTTCCCATATCTCTTCCCTCTTGCGTCTCCCTCCCTCCCACCCTCCCTATCCCACCCCTCCAGGCGGTCACAAAGCACCGAGCCGATATCCCTGTGCCATGCGGCTGCTTCCCACTAGCTATCCAGGATTGTTTTGAAGCAAATCTCAGACTACATATCATTTTCTACATAAATATTCCAGAATATATTTCTTAAATATAAAGATTTATAAAATCACATCCATAATATTTATTATCACACCTAAAAAGATTAACAGTAATTCTTTAATGTCAACAAATATCCAGAAAGTGTTCAAAATTCCTTGATTGTCTCTTGAATATTTTTTTTCACAGTTAGCTCACTCAAACTAGGACCCAAACACACTGCAAGCTTGAAATGCCTCTCAAGTGTCTTTTAATCTACAGATACTCCTTTCCCGTTTTTTTTTTAATCCCCCTTGGAATTTCTTTGTTGAAGGCAGCAGGTTATTCATTTTCTAGAGTTTCTCAGGTTGGAATTTTGCTTGTATTCCATGGTGTCATCCCTGTAAATTGGTGGCAAGATCTAGAGAGGCTGGATCAGATTCAAGTTCCATTTTTTTTTTTTCCAAGAATGGTTCACTTTCAGGATGTGATGCCCATTGCTGTTTGTTTTCCTTGGTCTTCAAAATAGTTTCCTGGTAAGCCTCAATCTCTGCTGCTTAGTTCTTCTGCCCGTGTTCTTTTGGAGCATTAATATGTTCCCAAGTCTTAACTATCACTTGTAAAAAGTGACGTAGAATATTAGCCTAAAATGATATAGAATGTTGGCACTGAAAGCAAAATTACACATCAGTCAATGTAGGGTTCCTGGACTGATGTTTTCTAATCTAATTCTGGAAGATATTTTGTGAATAAAGAGCCCTTAGTTAAATAATTTTGGGAAAACTTTGAATGAATGAACAGTTTTCTTTACAATGTAAATATAAAGGAGGAGATGGTAATCAACATTTCCTAAACCTATCTGACTATGGAACTACCCTTCTTATAATGATATTTATCAAAGCTCCTCATAAACAGTGTTCCATGGAGCACACTTTGGGAATGCTGGAAAACTGGGTCTTAGTGAAGGCAAGTCTAGGGCTCTTTCCTCTAGACCCTGTTTACAATCTAGTAAGCAAATACTTTGTCTTACTTAACTGCTTTGTACTGAATAGGTCTTAATTTACTTAGAAAAAGAAAGTCTCCTGCCCTCACCTGAGTTTGAGCCCATTTTTTTTGAGCAGCATATTTACTGCTTTGTTCCTTGGAATACATTGTCACCAAAACATAGCAGTTGAAATCAACTTCATCTCTCTGCTAGATGTCCTTAGCATCTCATTTTCCCTTCTTGCGCTGATAGAATGTCCACTTTTTAGCAACAGACTCCCAGAATAAAGACTCTATTTCCCAGCATGGTAGCCATTGTCTCTCAGTGTATAGTATTATTGAGGGCAGGCATTCAAATTGGTTGTTAGAAAGCTGAAGGAACGTCTTAATTAGCAAAATGAAAGATATTAACTCTTGAGTAATTCCCAGAAACAGAAATGGGCTCATGTTTGATTGCAGTTTGAATCCTTTTAACCTGTGGTACTCTTGTTTCCTTCATTCCTTGAGTTAACATTGATCAAATACACTTTGGGCTGCACTTGGGGCTGTGTTTACAACAAAGATCGGCCATGGTTCCAGGTCTGGGAGGGCCTCAGTGTGGTGGGTGACATAAGTCACACAAACAGATCATTATAACCCAGGGTGAGCTGTACAGTGATGCTTTATGAAGGATGCTAGGGGAGCATATTGACTGTTCCATTATCATTAACCTTGTCACTTACAAGCCATTTTAAGTTCATTGTCCCGGGCCTGGGACAATGTTTCCTATCTTTCTTCCCTCCACACAGCATGGAATAGCGCTTGGGAATACAGTCAGTGTTGACAAAATTCTTACTGAAAAATCTACCTACATCTGTGTTTCAGAAACCACACATTCTAGCCTTGTGATTTGGTGAACATTCAGCGTTCTCATCTTGTTTTCCTTCCTTTGTTAGGGAGAAATCTCACAGACATAAACCAGGTGAATTTTACAGTGTGGTTAAATGGCATCAAGTTTGAGAGGAACAAAAACACCATTGTGGCCACCTGCCAAAATGCCCTTCATGACCATCAAAGCCAGACACTGTCATGCGAGGTCTCTTGCACATCTGGAATCAATTTCTTTTGTGATGTGTGTGTTTTCTATGCAAAGCAAGTTCTAGATTTAGGAAAGTTGGAATGAGAAATTTTTAATCTCATCAGGAAAAATTACTCACAGTTAAGAGGTCCTTTGCTTCAGCTTGAGTCAAATGAAAAGTTCACAAATGGTCAGTGAAGCTGCTTATTGACTCTTATGACTTCTGCAGTCAAGTCATGGAATGGTGCTCTTCAGCTCCCAATAGACATCACCCTCTAAAGTTAGATCAGAGCAAAACCCTCTAACTGGCCAATAGAGCCCAAATGATTTTCATTTCACACATGGAAAGCAATTTATTATGTCAAATGACAGAAGCTTATCTTTGGATCCAACACCGATAAAAACGTTCATATTAAAGTGGTAGCCAGTAAAAACAACTCTAATTTTTTTTTTTTTTTGCAGTACGCGGGTCTCTCACTGTTGTGGCCTCTCCCGTTGCGGAGCACAGGCTCCAGACGCGCAGGCTCAGCGGCCATGGCTCACGGGCCCAGCCGCTCTGCGGCATGTGGGATCTTCCCAGACCGGGACATGAACCCACGTCCTCTGCATCGGCAGGTGGACTCTCAACCACTGCGCTACCAGGGAAGCCCAACAACTCTAATTTTATGTTGCATAAATTAAAGCTCCTTCTTTTAACAAAAACTAAAGGATTAAAATTTCTTCCTTATTAATATTTCTAAAAAACTATAAGTCTTCTGCAGGCTCCAATATATAGAGATATATTTACATACACATTTACACCTACAGAACTCACCTATCCCCAGATCGGGCTTATGTGTATACAACCAACTGCTTACATACTGTGCCCAAAAGGCTTACATTTAGGAATAAAAGTGGGTCCTAGTGGATTGTACTGAGCAGGGAAATTCTAGGTGGGTGTTTTGGGTCTTTGCTGTTGATATAGGAGCCTAGCTGTATTTTAAAGCTGACTTAAATAAAAGGAATAAAACTTATTTGACCTTTTCAGTGCAGGGAGAACAGGATCTTTAATGATAGCTTTACTCTTTGGACTAGTATTCTGTGGAAGGAATAGTTAATAATAAATGGAAATGGAGGTTAGAATATTATAAGTTTACTCCGTGGGACAAGTCATTTCTTTCTGGGACTGATAAAATTTCACTGATTCATTTTCTTTTTGTTTTGCCTTGCAGATTTGGCACTAGTTACTATATTTCTTTTTCTTAGCCACAGACAAATGGGCTTGAACCACATTATCACTATTTTTTTGTTTCTCTTCTCTTTTTTTGTCAACAGCTCACATTTTCATGAAATCAACAATATTAACAGTAACCATTTTGGGGGTGATAAAGTACCTTACTTTGACATGTACTATCTTACTGCAACCTAGCTTCACAATCAGCTTTCAGGGAAAGGAGAGGAAGTAGCAATATCCCTGCTTGACATATGAGAAAACCAAGGCTTAGAGACTCAGTGACTTGCCTAAGGCCGCACCACCCGGACCAAGAATTGCTCAGTCTTTATCCTCAGTCTCAGGTTTCAGATGCTCTTTCCACCATCCCTCATTGCTTTTACTGGGCACCCAGCATGTGGACATGTGGTGTACACAGTTGGTTATGTGTGGAGTATTCAAGTGAACCTGCTTCAAGACAACAGGATAATCAGTCAGGACTGACCCAAATAGACATCCCTCTCTACCCGCATGAGCAGCAGGTTAGAACGTGGGCAGGGAGCCCAGAATGTGTCTCCTAGCAGGCAGACAGACAGGAATCTCTCTGGAGACTGGCCAGGAGCCCAGAAGGTCTCCCAGAGGGTCAAGAGGACTGCTAGGAGGAATCTGTAATGCTTCCATTTTAGGTTTAAAGGACATTATAGTCACAGCAGGCATATCTCGTGCCCTACATGAGGCTGACACAAATGCACATATATCGGCTCCTGTGTAGATAGATGGTCTCTTGCTGTGAAGGGTGAATCCACAGGCACTTTTCTAGTTTTAACTTTCAGTCAAACCAATCAACATAAACCAGTCCACAGCGTATGTGGGATGACAGATACTTCCAGATCTTTGCTGACTGCCCTAGCCGGGTAATTAATTTGGGCATAAGTCATGGTTGGGCTGCTCTGCCACTGCATGTTCAGATTTTTCCCACGGCTGACTGTGGCAGAGGCTGCTAATTGCCTACCCAACATCCATTCTCCCCTCCTTCAGTCATAGAACTCTGGTTTTATAGAGGACAGCCAGGGTACAATTAAAAGACTATCTTCCACAGTTCGCCTTGCAGCTAAGATTGGCTGTATGAGTATGTTTTGATCAGTGAAAGGTTTGCAGAAGTAGTCTGTGGGACTTTTGGGATGTTTCCTTAAAGGGAAGTGGCTTGACCTGCCTTCTTGCTGCCTGGAATGTGAGTGTGATGGCTGGAGCTCTAGAAGCCATCTTGTAAGCCTGATGACCAGGGCAACATCCCAGGAATTGAGGAGTGGAGGACAGTAAGGAGCTGGAGCCATTGAAATCTCTGTGGAGCTGCCATGACAGTCCTGGACTGTTGATCTCCAGACTAATTTTACGTGTGAGAGACATAAGGTTTTATCTTGTGTAAGCCACGATTATTTGGATGTTTTGTTACATTGTAGGGGGACTTTATGCCAAGTGACACATCGATGGGCACATGATACAGAAGAGATCTAAAAAGTGGTAAAAATGGAGGTGAAAAAGATTTTAAAAATATAAAAGAAGGAGAAAGAGTTTGAGGTGGTCTAATAACAAAACAAAAAACATAAGCAAATCATGTAGTTGGATAACATTCAACTCTGCTGTTTGTCTATTCTTTCTACTCTTTTTTAATTTGCCCTACTAATTAAGCAACAGTGTCCTGATGGTAGAAATTATACAGAGAGAATAAAGTATCAGATTACTGGCTTCTACGGTTTATGTAGACTTTTAAGAGTCTACAGAAAGTCCCATAATATATATTTTAAAGTTACTTAATTTTTTATTACGGAGAATTTACAACTTAAAAGTAGGCAGAGCAGTATAGTGAACCCCATGTACTCATCCCCCCATCTCGACAACCATCAGTCCATGGTTAATCCTGTCCCATCCATACTTACATTCGCTTCTCCATTCTCATTACTTTTTAAGTAAACTTTAAATTTTGGAATAATTGTAGGTTTTCAGAAAAGTTACAAAGAGAGCACAGAGAATTTCCATATGTATTTTCCTAGTTTCCTCTGTTGTTAATATCTAAAATTACCTGTTACATTTGTCAGCTATTTAATTGGGTGTTTTGGGGATCCTGAGAAGTGATGTCAAAGTCCCAAGACTGAGTGTGGGGTGTGTGTGTGTGTGTGTGTGTGTGTGTGTGTGTGTGTGTGTGTGTAAATTTGGCGGAATCTGGGAGCTGCAGACTTTGTGCTTGTTCTCACAGTGTAGCTTGAGGAACCCTTAATCTCTTATAAGCCTCAAGGTTGGTCTGGCACTGGAGCAGCTGGTATTGGCGTGACAGCGTAGCCATGAGCAACGCAGGGAGGCCCAAGGACAGCTCCATCTAATCCTGTGCAGAGTGGTGAAAAGGAGGTGGTGTGAATTCCTGGGTCCCAGGGTGGGGCCCAGAAGGGCTGAGAGGACTGGACTGTGGGGCTGGTGGAGCCTTCATGGTTGGACAAGAATGTAGAGAACATCTCACATCCAGATGGGCAACCTACAACCAAGCAGAAGCCGGTGGGACGGAAGGTGGCCTGAGAACCAGACACTGGAAATTAGAATACCCTGGCCCAGGGGAGAAAGAGAGGAGTCAAGCAGAGCCTAGCCCTGAATTTGATCAGCTACCACCCAGAAGAGGTTAAGTTATTTTCTTTTTCTCTGTACAACTGAAAGAAATTTAGCCCAGGAACTTACATATTCACATACGAGCAGAAAGATTTCATCCTCCCAATACAAGGTTACATTCTAGTAAACTGATTTCCGTTAAATAGACGTGAATTAGGTAAGATTACTGTCCATCCAGGACTGTAAATTTAAATCTCTATATAAATATATAAGTGGCTCAGTGTTTGAAAGGAAGGGAGTCAGACTGACTGTTGGAGCTTGTAGCTCTGCCCTCCAGGAAGTAGGAGGAGAATGGGCTGGCTCGATGGCTGCAGTGGGTGGAGGTGGGCGTGCAACAGGAAGGGCTTCCATTTAGGGTTATGACTGCTCCTCCTCTCAAAAGTTTTCATTAAACCAACTACAATGTCTTGAGGCTTTGACTTTGACTGTGCAGTGGTACCAGCCTGAGAAAGAGGATCCTGGTCCTTTCTCCGATCTTGATTAGATGAATAAGCTCTTAACTGGCATCTTCAGACTTCACCTCCAAATCAGGCCTCACCAAATTCTGATAGGGTATGTGAGTCAGGATGTCAGATCACCCTACAACATGCATTGGGAGCAACTGGATTTATTCTTAACTGTTTGCTATAGTCTGAGTGTCTGTGTCCCCTCAAAATTCATATGTTGAAACCTAATCCCCAATGTGATAGCATTCGGAGATGGGGTCTTTGGTAGGTGATTGGATTGTAAGGGTGGAGCCTCTGTGAATGGGATTAGTGACCTTATAAAAGAGGCCCCAGAGAGCTCCCGTGTCCCTTCTGCCATGTGAGGACAGTGCAAGAAAGTGGCCCTCAGCAGACCCTAAATCTGCCAGTGTCTTGATTTTGGACTTCTCAGCCTCCAGAACTGTGAGAAATAAATGTTTGTTGCTTAAGCTACCCCATCTATGAAATTTTTGTTACAGCAGCTCAAATGGACTAAGACACTGTTACTTGCAACATTCATGTGTGTGGATTATCTTTTATTTCTCTAGGTTCTATTTCCCTGTCTGTTGAATGAAGGGAATTTGGACTAAATATTGGACAGGCTGTACCATGAATGCACAAGTCTCAGTTACTTGCCTTACCCACAGCTGGCATATTAAGTAAAGTAGCCCAGCGGGTTCTTTATTACACAGATTGCTATAGCTTAGGCCATATTATATGTAAGTAAAAGCAAAACCTTTCCCTCAGGTAAGTATATAACTACTGCTTTACCTGCTTAGCATTCACTCCTCCCTGCTGAGGAAGTTCTTTTCCCCTCAGGCTAACTGTGGAGATCTCATTGGACTTGCCACTCTTTTTTTTTTTTTTTTTTGCGGTACGTGGGCCTCTCACTGTTGTGGCCTCTCCTGTTGCGGAGCACAGGCTCCAGACGCGCAGGCTCAGCGGCCATGGCTCACGGGCCCAGCCGCTCCGCGGCATGTGGGATCTTCCCTGACCAGGGCAAGAACCCGTGTCCCCTGCATCGGCAGGCGGACTCTCAACCACTGCGCCACCAGGGAAGCCCCTGGACTTGCCACTCTTGTTCCTTGACTACCTGGCCATGGGAATGGTCACATGGCCCAGGCCAACCAATAAGAATCTTTCCTTGAGACTTTTAAATTTTATTTTTTATTCATAACTAGGGGAAGTACTTTCTTCTTTGCTGGCAGAGCTAGAGAGATTTAAGATATTGATAATTACAGTTTCAACCTCAAGGAAAAACCTGGTATGCTGAGAATCACAGAGAAGAGAAACCTAAAGAATCCTGGTTCATCTGAGCTCTAGTCCCTGTTAACTCCCTGCCTTAGACCACCACCTTCCCTGTGATTGGGATATGCCTGACAACAAAGCCCTCTTATGGCATCGACTAGATATAACTTACTTTTGTGTATAACCAAAGAGCACCAATTAAACTAGTTAATGGAGTTCAAACTAAAGTCAGTCTCACACATAGGCTGAAAATCGTGGAGGAACGTGAAGTGGCTTAGCATAAATTCCTGGCTAATAGAAGTATTCCTTATTGAATCGCAGATTACTGGCCCTAGTTTCATTTGGGAAAAAGAAATTCTAGATAAATGAAAAAGGTGGGTCAACTGAGTTCAGGTTCTTTCCACAAACATTTCGAGCAACTGTTCTATTTTTCCATGAAGCCCATTGTGTATCCAAATCCTAGAAGCTCTGTGGCTTAGAAAGACTGTAATAGATGATATTCTTTATGTGTTCTTTTAATAATTCCGAAGTCCAAAGTTAATCCACACATGTTGTTTCTCGACAACTATAAACAACCCAACTAATACAACTAAGATCAGTGATTTCTAAGGGTAGCATCTGAGTCTCCATAAACCTTTTTAAAAGACAAAATTTTGGTATTGAGGGGTCTGAAAACCCCACAGGTAAGTAGAAAATGCAACCCACTTGAAATTCATTTTACTGTATTTTCTTTCAGCTTCCATGATTTTAGGAGAGTTGTTTAGGTGGACATTTGGTATTGATGGGTGGTCAGTGGACTCTGTTAAGGTCAGTGGACTCTGTTAATATACAACTATGCTAAAATCCTGAAACAGATGCTCAGCTTATTAACAGCTATCCGCATCTCCAGTTTTACCAGGTTAAAATATTTACTATCCGTCTGGCTTTTTCCTTCCAGAAATAGATGTCAGACTTTGAACTTAAAATAGTTTTTGGTCATTATGGGACTTAAATCTGAAATTTCTTTCTATTTTCCTCTCTATTTCTCTCACGCTCTCTCCTATCCTTCTGGTTATAATTTCAGCAGCCCTACATTCCCAACATCAAATGGAGGTTAAGTACTGTGTTATTTAAACAAGATGAGTGTATTTGATAATGAGTGAGTAAGGAAAGTGGAGGAGGAATAAAGCAGAGAGGAACGGCAACTCCCACAGCAGGGCATGAGGTGAAACGTCCCAGCAACTCCACATTCATTGGTTTATTCAGTAAAAATACTCCTCTCATAACATTCTAATTCGTCTCCCTAAATTTTTATGTTTCCCACTTTGGAAAACAACTCTGTCTAGTATATAATTTCACCCTTTTATTATGACATTTGAGAAAGTAGCCAAAACTGCTTAGGTTTAATTACCCCCATCAAGTTATTTTAGATGTCAGTTTCTACAAGTCATTCACAAATATGCAGATGGCAGAAACATGTTATTCCAGAATGACCAGGCTTGGGTAGAGCTAAAAACGTTGACTCCCTTCTTCAAGATTTGTGGTGGTGTGAGTATGTATCCTGTATGTTTGCTTGTGTGATCTCACTGTATATTTATAGAAGAACCATCATTTGATTTGCTTTCTGTTTCTTTAAATAATCTGAAAAAATGTGACCTGATTGTTTTTATTCAGGGATCGTAAAATAATGGATGTTCTAATTGTCTTGAATTTACTATTTGTTATTATTACTTTCTTCAAGGTATTATCTTGAACTTGAGTTTGAGATGTTAATGGATTCTTATTCCATGTCCTCCTCTGAATGTGGCAGGTGGAGAAATGGAATTTGCACTCCTTGAAAATCTTTATTTTCAGTGTTCTTAGTTTCGGTAATGGTATACCCCTGGACTGTGTATGTGTTCAGAATGTACCACATTTGGACATCTCTAGTCACTAGCATAAACCTTTATTTACTGTTTAAATACAGACAGGTATTTTTCTTTTTTAAAGAAAAATGTGGGCAAAGAATAAATCAAGCATATGTATTTGAGTGGCTTGAGAATAAAACAGTGAAAAACTCATTAAAGTGAAAAAGTTAGTGTTCTTATGATACTATTAAATCTCATTGCAGTAAATCAAATTATTGATATATACTAAATAGGATGTGATTATATACTAAATAGGATGTGAAGGTTCTGAGATTTTACCTACTTGCAAGCTAATAAGTTATCCTGCCAGTGTCATGGATTTTGGCAGAAAACAAGAGACTCTTGGGTCAGAGACTAAGAAGTATTATTCACAGCATTAGCAGTAGCCAAAGTATAGTATTTGTCTCAGTTCCCTTTGCCCCAGTTCCCATAGGGAATACAATGAAGGACAGGTGATGTCTGTACTTAGAGTGGGTTGTTACAACAGGGGAACCCTGAGCTTAGGGAACCAAAATCTTTTATAATGGGCAGTGAGCCTGCCTGAACTTTGCCCTGGAGAGAGACACTATCTTTATTTTACTGGACAACAAACAAACATGCCTTGTTTTCTTAGGAGGGAAACAGTACATCTTCCAAGGTCTTCTACTATACAAACAACCTTGAAAATATAGTCTGGAAAAAAGGCAGTCAGTGGCTCTACTCCCAAGATGTGTTGAAACAGGGGAGAACCAAGGATAATTGTCTTACAATGGATGCAGTGTACAAAACTGCAGGTTTCTTTATATCTCTATAATTGAACTGAACCTAGCTTTGGAATCTCCATCTTTTATGGTGGAAAACAAACTTGTCAAGGTAAACTCAGTCACTTCTAGTTTAAAATATATTTCCATATATTATAAATTTCAGTTAATTTAGAATTCTCATACTGTTTTTTTGCATTCCTCTCAGGAGTAACAGTATAATAGCAAACATATAAAACTGTACTTATACTCATCACATAATATTCTAAGCTCTTCATATAAGTTAATTCATGTAACATATACAGTGTTATGGTCTCTACTTAACATGTGTGAAAACTAAGGCACAGGGAAGCCATGTTGCCCAATGTCACATAGCTAGTTAGTGACAGAGCTGGGATTCTGACCATGGGGTCTCTTCTAATCTGTGCTATATTACCTCTCTGCTTTAACTTCTCTGGGCTCTCTATGCTCCTGGGGACTTATGTATCATCCATGCCTCTGATCCATATTTAATCCAGTCTCTTCTGGCTTCCACTGGTGTCTTACCCCATGGTAGGTAAGAACCTTCTCGGGTATCTACTGATATCTACACTTTTATCACATTCCCCAAGATTTTTCTTTTACTCTCTACTGATTGAATGCTTATTTAATTTCAGGTGGAAAATGGTAGGTTGTTAAGTGTCCAGCGACAGATGAATGGATAAAGAAGATGTGGCACATACATACAATGGAATATTACTCAGCCATAAAAAGAAACGAAATTGAGTTATTTGTAGTGAGGTGGATGGACCTAGAGTCTGTCATACAGAGTGAAATAAGTCAGAAAGAGAAAACAAATACCATATACTAACACATATATATGGAATCTAAAAAAAAATGGTTCCGATGGACCTAGGGGCAGGACAGGAATAAAGACGCCGACGGAGAGAATGGACTTGAGGACATGGGGAGGGGGAAGGGTAAGCTGGGACGAAGTGAGAGAGCGGCACTGACATATACACACTACCAAATGTGAAATAGATAGCTAGGGGGAAGCAGCTGCATTGCACAGGGAGATCAGCTCAGTGCTTTGTGACCACCTAGAGGGGTGGGATAGGGAGAGTGGGAGGGAGGCACAAGAGGGAGGGGATATGGGGATATATGTATACCTATAGCAGATTCACTTTGTTATGCAGCAGAAACTAACACACCATTCTAAAGCAATTATACTCCCAATAAAGATGTAAAAAAAAAAAAAAAAAAGAAAATGGTAGGTTCTTATGGCATCACACATTTTCCCTGTTGTGTGATTTAAGGTATAAACACTATGACTGACTTTTTAAGGGTTTGTTTCTTGATATTAAAACCCAAACTTTTAGAATTGAGAAAAATCTGCCCTCTCTCAATCACTTGACTCTTGCAATTTAACATTACAGCTTTTTAGACTTTCCCCCACGTATATTTACAAAATCTCTGCAGCCACTCAATTCACTCCTTTGTTCTGGGGCTCATGTCCTCCTTTTGGGGCAATGACTGTCATACACTCACTGGGTGCAGGGCTACTGGCCAGAAGTAAGAGTCAGGAAAGAAAAGTATCCCGATTGCATCTCCAAATTTGTCACCTAATTTACATAAAATGTTCCAGACTCCTAAGAATTTTGACATGTATTTTAGAAAACAATAAGTGTTGGTGACACCAATAATTAAAAACTAGTCTTCAAACAACAAGGTCCCGCTGTATAGCACAGGGAACTATATTCAATATCCTGTGATAAACCATAATGTAAAATAATATAAAAAAGAATGTATATATATGTATAACTGAATCACTTTGCTGTACAGCAGAAATTAACACAACACTGTAAATCAACTATACTTCAATTAAACCCCCCCCCAAAACAAACAACAATAACAAAAAACTAGTGTTCAATTCCTATGTTCATTGAAGCTTGCTAAATTTAGGAAAATCACTTATGTCAGTTACTCCGTTTTGTTTTGTTTTATTTTTCTCTGAAAGTAGGGCCAGGACTAGGGTAAGGTGAATGAGGCCGGTCAGTCACTTGCCTTGGGTACAAAATTTAGGGGATACCAAAAACCTGAGTAATCATGATAAATGATATTTTAATGCAATATTTAAAAAGTCAACATTAATGCCAAAAATTCATGATGAACAAACTACCAAAATTTTAAATAAAACATAATTAGTATTATTGATTTTTCCTTTTGCCCCAGGCTCCACAACGGTGGGGTACAGCATCGTTACTGATCCCAGGACTCTTTTTTCCCCGACTGTCAGTCCTTTAGAAGAGTTCTTAATGTGTGTAGTGGCAGGGACAACAGTGAGAAAGCCTGCAAACAGATACTTGAGAGCATAAAATCCTTTTCCTTCTAGTTATTTTTGTGGCTTGACTAGTTTCTATTCTTTGTAACTCTGCTTGAGGAGCAAAATGTTGATGGAGTTTTTGCTTGAAATGTGTGTCTGCTTTCTTCATTCTCTGTCTTATAAAATTTAAGCAATTAAAGATGTTTTCTTAGGAGCTTTTCTACCTTCTCATTGTTACCTAATAAGTATAACTTTTTCCCTCCCTCTCCCTGGTAATTAAAAAAAAAAAAAAGCCCTGCCCCTTGAAAAGACAGTGATACTCTCATGGTTTTCTTACCAACCTGGCAAAAAACCCAACCAACCTAACTATTAACAGCATTTTAATACTGGGAGCCAGTGAGGCAGATATATTGGCAACGGTAATGTTGACATTATGTTATTTCCTCAAAACTAAACCAACCTCAGTGTAGACTAGAAAAGTGGTTTGAAACTTGAAAATGCTTCATCATTTCTTTGCTAAACATGGACCATCTATGAGTATTAAAGTTCTGGGCCAGAGTAAGACCACTGAGGCCAGAAAAAGACAAGGAACAGACAATCAGTAGGAAATGACATTTGCCCTCCTGTGACTTTGACCCCAAGGACCAAGCTTGAGGTCATCTGGAGGTAGGATGGGGGAAGGGGGCAGCAAGAGAACACGTCAGCTGGGAGCCAGGCTCCTGATGTGACCTTACAAATCTAAAGGGTCCCTGATGCTCAGGCTGACAGGCAGCTGGGTGAAAAGAGGCTCCTCCCACCTCACAGTTGTCATAACAGCCTTTTATTCCAGCATCATCAGGGACTGCTTCTAAGAGCGTTTTGATAGATGGCATTTTCTGCAGTGCTAGTAGTGGGAGGAGGGGGAGAAGAATCTATTTGCTGCACAGGCAGCTTGTGATGTGAGCAAGACTCCCTCACCCGCTTCAAACCCAGCCCTGTACGACAGAACACACACGCTCGCTTGTTGCCACTCGCCTTGTGGCCTCTGGGATTCCTTTCTCTTTAGCTGTGTTTCTCAATCCTTTGCATCTCTCTGAGGCAGAAGTAGCAGAACCAGCAGGAAATGGCAAAGGCATACAAGTCTGGGCTGTTTCTGGAACACACTGAGCTTGTGTCTACACTCTGGAGGTAGAAATTCTGCCTGAAGAAAAATATTCCACTACAGCGCTCTTTCTCTGCTTGCCAAAGCACACAGAAACGGATCAGCTTAAAATGTAGGCACCCAAAAGCCTGACATGTAGATGACCCTGACTAAAATGACTGTTTACAGAGTAAGGATAGAGAGGGGTCCTCGGGATGCAAAGAATAGTGCTTTCTTCCACCTCCCCCATTAAGGCATACACAACACGTAACAATGCTCAGGAGCGTTACAAAAAAATTTCTGCTTCTTCTTGGGGTGACTCCTCCCCCTTTTCTCCCATCCCCATCAAAGCATTTCAAAATTTAAAGTAACAGAGACTGAGATTTTTATGAATGTACACTTAATTTGGTCAATATTTAAAAAAATAAATTAGTTGTGAAGTTCAGTATGTTTTACTACTCGCAGAAACAGATTCCTTTTAGCACACCTCAGGTCTCATCCACACCCTTTCACATGTTGAGAGACTTTGCCTTGGGAGTCTGACCCAGTATCGTCTCCTCTAATGTATTCATTCTTATGCCCAGGTGATAACAGGGTATGTTACGTGTATTTGTTGGCACCATTTTGAGCAAGGTATAGGCAATTTTTAAAACACACTTTTATCCTTTCTACATGGTCTTGCAGAAATAGAAATATCTGCCTGATGAAGAGGGTGGGATGACTCTGCGTTTTCCTCTAGTTGCTGAGCATGGATGAAGTTTTTTATTGGGCTACTTGGCATACTCTTACCTGACAGATGGAACCGAGTGCATTTTATTCAAGGTACTGGTAGATTTTCTCTTTCTAAGACATGTAGCACAAAGAACAATTTCAAATTCTCCCAATGAAAATCTGTATGACCCTTTGCAAATGTATCACAAAGGAGTTCCAAGAAAATTACAGGAAATTCATCGAGCATTACTAGCCTAATCATGTGATCATCATCTGCTCAGTATTTTCCTTTTTTTCAGTAGGAGATTGATATTTGTAGTATGATGCTTGCTCGAGCAATAGGTTGGAAAGGAAATCATTTCCTTTCCTATATTTTAAGAATGTTCCCTTTTGGCAGTACATAAGCTCTTAAAAATGATCTTGCTTTCAGATAGCTACAAATATATCATTTAGTGCTTTCTGTATGAATGCGGGGCTGATAGATTTAGATACAAGGGAGGGACTGCAGGTTTTTCATTACCATAAATCCCGCGTCCCATCACCAGCATGATGGAAGCATTTTGATAGATAACATAAACTCATTAATCACCACTCTCTTAAACGAAGTACAGAGAAAGAATTTTAAATGTTCTACATTCCCACATTTGTAAATGCCTCCTCTTTTAGAAATGCCATGCTTTATTAGTTCATGCTGTTTAAGATAGCTGGCGTTAACTCCATGAAAAGAGACTGTGTATTTAGGGAAGAAAGGACTGGCAAGGGGGAGGGGAAAAGGGAAAGGAGGCAAGAAGATTAAATTCCGTCTTAAATCCAAACACGGGCTAGATTGCATGCTAGCATTAATGTCTCTGTCCTCTTCCCAGAGAATGTTGGCAGCCTTCCAGTTTATTAAAACAACAACCCAATGCTGATCTTCTCTCTGTATACACAACTCAAGGACGGATCATTTACTCAGAGCTGTTCACTGAGGTATAAAAGCAAAAATGCATTTTAGGTGAGGTGGTTTATGACCGTTGCATAAAGCACTGTGCTGCTGTGTTTCACACAAGTAATCCTCATCATCATTAAGTGTAGAGAGAAAGCCACTTTGTTATTCTAAAAGCAGTAAGCCCAAGTAGCGTCCAGGCATTTCATCATGCTGCTTAAGCTTGGGAAGCGGTACTAAGTACAGGTATGTGTTTCTCTTACGAAATATTTCTACCTGACAAACAGATGCATCCTGGAATGCGTATTCTCTCACCATTTCTTTTTTTCTCTGAAGCAATGCATCACAGAATTTATTTCACGGATGGGTTTTCCTCCTTCACTTTAACACTTGGAGAGTATCTGTGAATAGACAACTTTCTTGGCATGCATTTAACGATTAAAATGAAGTTTATCTGTTCACACGTTCATTGCCAACATACGAGTGTTTATGAAAGAAAAGTGATGCATGCCCAGGTGTGTATATTAGTGTAAGAACACTGTCGTGGATGTTTCTTTTGTCACATAAAATTACGTAATTCACCCAGCAATTTTCAGGCTTGCAAGTTCCCAAAGGGCAGTGACAAATGTCAGACAGACAGACTTCCTACTAGAAGACCCGTCTCAGGCAGCAGAGGTGGCCTCAGGGACAACAGCCTGTTAAGTGGGCTTTGTTTCCAGGTAGCATTTTGTAAATCCAAATCTTTGATAATGACACGGGTATACTGAATGGTGACCCACTGAATGGTTGTTGAACTTTTAAGATATGATTCAGCACACCACGGGGAGAACAGAGGACAATAACATTAAACACCTGATGTATTTCAAAGCCCATCAGATAGATACACAGATTCCTTTTTCTTTTCAACAAAAGATCGGCAAGGTCTCAAGTCTAAAAAAAATAATAAAAAGAAAGAAAGAAAAAAGACAAAAAATAAAGCCCATTAAGATAAATGGGATGATTTGGTTTTGTCTTGCTTGACTATCATAGGAAAGCCATCTGAATGGGTCACATTACAAACTAGACTCCAGATCAAAGGATAACTACTGCCGCGGTGGGTCAAACTGATCTGAACTGTGTCAACCAGATCAGCATGAAATTCTAAACTCTGGGCCAAGAAAACATGTCTCTCTCAAACTGAGACCTGACCACACCAATTAACCGAAGCATTTGCCTCTGCCTCAGAGGAAATCTGAGAGGGTTTCATTGGTCGGATCACTGTATGGACACGCACGAGAGACTGGGATCCTATAACATAGCTTAGATGGTTGGGCTCAGGACTAAAATACAACTGTCCACCAAAAAGTCACGCAAGAGCTGCTACTGGGTGAACAAAGAGGTGAGTGAAACGTAGTTTGCATACATGTGATGCTAGTCCAAGAACACTTCATTCACTTGAGGGAAATCAGAGCCTGGGTGACTCTGAATGTGCTGACGATGACAGAGAAGGAAAGTGTGATTTTGTGTATCAACTTGGCTTAGCCACACTGCCCAGATATTTGATCAAACATTAATCTGGGTGTTTCTTTGAAGGTTTCTTTTGGGTGCACTTAAAATTTAAATCAATAGAGCTGAGTAAAGCAGAAAGCCCTCCAAAGTGTGGGCCTCATTCAATCAGTTGAAGGTCTTAATAGAACAAAGACTGGCCTCCCTGAGTAAGAAGGAATTCTGACAGCAGACAGCCTTTGAATTCAAACTGTAACTCTTCCTTAGGTCTCCGGCCTGTGGGCTTACTCCATCAGATTTTGCCCTTGCCAAGCTTCCACCATCATATGAGCCAATTCCTTAAAATAAATCTCTATTTCCCTCTATACACATCCTGTTGATTCTGTTTCTCTGGAGAGCCTTGATTAATACTGAGAGGTACATAAATAATGAGAGCTCACAACACTTTGGCATTTGAGAAATAAATTAGCTGGACTCAGCGGTCTCAAAGGTCTGCTCCAGGACTACGATTCTGGGAGGGCCGACTGACCGGGGTAGTGTGTATAGTGGTTAAGGGCTCCAGCTCTGAAAGGAGACAGATCAGGGTTGGAATTTTGGCTCTGCCACTTAGTAGCTCTATCACTTTGCACAAGTTCCTTAGGATTTTTTGGCCTCAGTTTCCATATCTGTAACATGGAACATTAATATGTACCTCTGGGATTTCAGAAAGGAGGTGGATCCAAAAAGAAAGAAGATTTTAAAAATAACAAAAAATGGGCACAGGGCTGTAAACCACAAATGACACCTCAAAATTTCTTTGTGAGATGAGGTCTGGTTGTGAATCTCAGGTCATCCAAACACAGTAGAAGTTCTCCTAAACTTATAGGCACCTGAAAGATACAAAATCTTCTCGACGCAATGGCTCCACTGGACCTGTCTCACCATAATTTCCCATCCTCCACACTGGGGCTGTTGTGGGAATCTTCACGAAGAAACCATGGGATTCTTAGAAAATCTGGGCTCAAAGGGGAAGAAAGTGAAGAAACCTGGACAAGATGTTAAGGCTTAAGGACACAGATTCAAGAGATATTTTGATATTATTGGCCTGCTTATGGAGTCCTTTAGTCCTAAAGAATTCACCACTGATATTCCATACATTGGTCATTTTTAAGGATTACCAAATCTCATATTGCCAAATCTCTTTGAAGTTCAAAGGCCTTTTTGAAATGGGCTTATCAGAGGGCACCGAGAAACTGACAGTTTTGACTGGGAGATGAAGTGTCTTCAGAGAATGGAGTGCTTTGAAGGAGTGGAGGGTCAGCTTGGAGGGGAGAATGGAAAGGGGAGGGTGGGTGCCTAACACAGCTCCAGAGTACAGTGGACATGAGGGTACGAGGGAGAAGGGTGTTGGGTGGTAGGAAAGGCCTACAGAAGGAATGTGGGGAAGGCCAAAACCACTCTCCATTTCCAAATTCTGCCCAGGACCAGCTCTGTACGCTCTTCTTCCTCCTGGCTATAAATGAGTTCTGCTACCAGGCTCCAGGATGAGGATGATACCTACAGCTCTATAGCTCAGATTGGTACACGTTAGAGAGGCTTTGTGGGCCAGCCTGGGACTCTAAACACTAAATTATGAATATTCCAATACAAACAAGTTCTGAGTTCAATACTGACTTATATTTTTGAAAAAAAAGTAGCCTAAAGTGTACTGTGCATGAAAATAAGAATTTACGCAACTGAAAAACCAGAAGATTAATTACAAAAGGACATTTCTATGCAGGATTGGATTCATCATAAAATCCTCTCAAGAAGCAAATTTCTTAGACATCCGCCTTCCAATGCAGGGGACACAGGTTTGATCCCTGGCTGGGGACCTAAGATCCCACTGTGCCTCAGGGCAACTAAGCATGTGCACCACAACTACTGAGCTTGCGTGCCTCAACACGAGAGCCCACATGACGCAAACTATAGAGCCCATGTGCCGTGGAGCCCATGCGACGCAACTAGAGAGAAAAAAACCTGCACCCCACAACTGGAGAGAAGGCTGCACGCTGCAACGAAGGAGCCCGCATGCCTCAACAGAGATCCCGCGTGCCGCAACTAAGACCTGATGCAGCCAAAAAAATAAAGAAAATAAATGAATAAAAAGAAAAAAGAAAGTGTTGGCAAGGATGTGGGGAAACTGAAACCTACATACATGGCTGAAGGGAATGTCAAGTGAATCAGTGCTATGAAAAACAGTGTGGAGGTTCCTCAAAATGTTAAGCATAGAATTACCCTATGACCAAGGAATTCCACTCCTAAGTATATACCCAAAAGAACAGAAAACAGGTACTCAAACAAATGCAAGCATACACATATGTATAGCAGCACTATTCACAATGGCCACAGGGTAGAAACAACCCAAATGTCCATTAACAGATGAGTGGATAAACATACTGTGGTATATTCACACTATGAAACATTATGCAGCCATAAAAAGGTACACTACGAGGTGGATGAAACTTGACATCATTATGCTAAGTGAAAAGAGCCATACACAAAAAGTCATATGATTCCATTTCAAAGAAACATGCAGAATATGTAAGTCCATAGGGACAGAGTGCAGATTATTGGTTACCAGGGGTTAGGGAGAGGCAGGAATGAGGAATAACTGTTTCATGCATATGAGATTTTCTTTTAGGGTGATGAAACGTTCTGGTACTAGATAGAGGTAGTGGTTGTACAATCTTGTGAATGTATTAGATGCCACTGAATGATTTATTTTACACTATATAAATTTTACCTCAATTTAAAAAAAAATCTAAGGTTGGGTGGATGTCCTGGTTATACCAGGCACAGAACTGGAAAGAGAGTTAGTTACTCAATCAGGTTTTGAGACAGATGACCATGACTGCAAAGAGCCATAGCAAATCTGATGAATTCATCACCTAAGTGAACAAAAGAAAGTGTGTCTCCATCCACCCGCTGCCACCAGAAACCTTGTTTCCACATTTTATTTTGTCGAGATCCCTAAATACCTTCCTGGGGCAAAGCAGCTTTGAAACATGGAGTCACCACCTAACAATGGGCACGTTTCTCCCTCAGCACAGTTTTTCATGTGAAAATCAGACCAGGTTTTTTGGCTGACCACTCGCTTCATTCACTAGCCTTCTCTCATCACGAAACTGCTTATTTGGTTACACTGGGGGTCTGGATGTTTGCTTTTATGTTTGATTTTAACAGGGTCTGCAGGCATGGAAGGTTTTCTGTGGGAGCCAGTGGCCTAGTTTGAGGTAAATAATAAGCTTTTTACTTAATGCCGTATCTCTCTTTTCAGCTGCAAACAGTCTCCATCCTTTTTTCTTCCCAGGGCTGGGCAGGGTGAAATGCTACTCTCAGAAAGATGAGGGTGTCAAAACCCCCAGTGATTTCGAAGGCTTATGGAACACACGGCAGAGGAGCAATTTAGATGACAAAAAAGAGCCCACTTCAGTCCAGATTTACACTGTGTTCTATTCACCGCCACATCAGCAAACATTATAAATGCCTTGCCTGAGTAATGAATGGTTTCTGAGCGAGTTCCTGGGCTGGCAGCAGGTTTGAAATTCTATAGAGTCAGGCGAGGGAGAAGGTGACGAGGGTAGAATTACGGGAAAGGATTAATGACGGGGTGCTGGCTGAACATACTGCTTCACTGTTCTCTCAGTCACTAGACTGAGGAGTCACTGATTTTTGCCTCCAGGACTGTACTTTTATAACTTAAAACAAGCCTCTTTACACAAATCTGCATCAGGCAATGTGTCAACACTTCATTGGTTTCAATAGAATTAGTTTTCTAAATGTTCTTTTCTGAAGCAATTTTTGTACTTGAAAATGCATTACAAGGAACATTTACTACAACTACAGTACAACGATACAGAATATGACAAGTTGGGTTTTTTTTTTTTTTTTTTTTTTTTTTTTGCGGTACGCGGGCCTCTCACTGTTGCGGCCTCCCCCGCTGCGGAGCACAGGCTCCAGACGCGCAGGCTCAGCGGCCATGGCCCACGGGCCCAGCCGCTCCGCGGCATGTGGGATCCTCCCGGACCGGGGCACGAACCCGCGTCCCCTGCATCGCCAGGCAGACTCTCAACCGCTGCGCCACCAGGGAAGCCCGACAAGTTGGGTTTTAATCAGTGCAAGCTGCAACGCTGAACACGATCCACATGGATCCTCCTACCCCTCAGCATCAACAGACCCAGGAACCTGAGGTTTTTTTCACCTGTATTTGCTGTAAATAATATCCAAGACCTTAATTGTATTTGCCCAGAATGAACTAGGCTAACAGCCTTCGGAAGACATCTAGGCAGGTTGTGATTTAATAGCCTTATGTAACTTGGGCCCTTTCTGCACCCCATGCCAAATAAACCATAAGACCGTTCTGCTATCTGAGAGATAACACACCAGAGCCTGAACAAAGTAGGGGAAACCACACTCCATTAGACCTGCCCTGGTCAAACTCAAAGCCCAGCTAGAAGCAGCCAAGAGTTACTGAAAATTCAACGTCCCTAATTCTGACACGTTCTGCAAGACACGCTCTCTTGGTAAGATGTCTATAAATATGAGCAGCACGAGGGCCTGCAAAATGGCAAAGTATGTCCTTTATGCATTCTTCTCATTAATCTCAGGTGTGGTTTGCTTGCCATTAAAAAAATGTGTTTTTTTCTCCAAAAGGGAAACAGAAAAAAATAGGGCCTTTCACATGTTCTAATAGTAAGAGCTTGTGGGTCCTACTATAAGAAGCCAGCTGACCTCATTCTACTTCAGTTTCCCCTCTTTCTAAATGTGGCTGGAATAGGGATGAAAGGGCAGCATCCACTGTGCCTATGATGCACCCAAGTGTGCAAAAGGAGAGCTTTGGTGGCAGGCGAGTCCTACGTTCCCGTGTGCTAGGATGTTCCAAGCATGTCCTTTCGGACTTGCTCGAAACAGTAAGTAGAGATGATGGCCTCTCTTCTTGCTTCTCCTGAGATGTCTCATCTTCTTACCTTCAAGGAATGCAGAGGGTGTAACCAAAAGTGTAGTTTGGGGTCACACATGCCAGGGGCAGGATCCTAGCCTTTCCATGTTGGCTAGTTGTGTACACTTAGACTGATTACTTAAATCCTCTGAGCCTCAGTTTTCTTATCTGTAAAAGTGGCACAGGACCTAACTTTTCTGGTTGCTATGAGGGTTACAGATAATGATGCCAGTTGCCTAGAATAGTAGGTGCTCAAAAACTGCTAGCTTTTATTGTTCTTACAATGAGTCCAAGAGGGATATACATTATGCAGACAACATTTATTAAGAACCAGCTAGCTGCTGGGCACTGTGTGAAGGCTGAGATTTGGTCCCTGTCTGAGAGGATCTCACAGTCTTGTTGGGAAAGTAGGCAAGTAGGCATGTGAATCCTTTCAAAAGTGGTGAGTTCCGTAATCAAGAGAGACACTGCGTCCTTTGGGAGCAGGTGAATCTGGCCTGTTCTACATCACATTCCTATAGTGAAAACAGGAGTTTTCAACTTGAGGAAGACAAACTTGTAGGGCTTCTTCAAATTAACAGTCTTAAAAAGGACCTTTTCCCACAAATTAGATTCTAGCATATTCAGAGGACTGAATGAGTGGAAATTTCTCCCTGCACTTAATCCATCAGTTTTTATCAAGATTTTACTTTTTTAGAGCAGTTTACGGTTCACAAAATTGAGAGGAAAGTATAGCAATTTCCCATACAACTTCCCTGCCCCCATACATGCATAACCTCCCCTATTATCAACATCCCCACCAGAGTGGTCCATTTGTTATGATCTATGAACCTACACTGACAGGTCATTATCATTCAGGGTCCATAGTTTACCTTAGGGTTCACTCTTCATGGATGTAGAGTGAAAGGTACATTAAAAAAGAATCCCCTAACTTTGACCCTGATGTTCAGTTTATACTCACATACATGGCTCTTTTCTATGACTCTATGTGAAAGAAAGTATAGTTGGCTTTTTGTTGTTTTGTTGTTGTGTTTTGCTCATCTGAAAATTTGGCTCATGTGAGCGTTTCTCATAAGAAGGCAAAGAGGCTAGTTGCTATGGTTCAGTGAAAGCACTAGAAAGAGGGGAAAGAAGATCCTCACAAAAATACATGTGGTCATCAAAACATTACAGTCATCACCCTCTTCTACGGAGACCTTACTTGATTTGATATCTCCAAGTACCAGAGGACCTGGAATGGGCCAGCTGTCTCCTGATGATTCTGATTATTGCCTTAAGAACTTCTGATCACTAAATACCCCTGACTCTTCCTGAAAAGATCCATTTAAATTGGACCAAAGTGAACTGGGTAGACAGTTAGAAGCCAAAAATGTAAAGCTAAACCATCTGCTTGGATATCCTTGGTCCCTTTACTCTGTGGTCCCTTGTTCATTGAGGTTTTTCTTGATCCCTCTATTAAAAATTGCAAACCCTTCTTTATTCTCTGTTCCCTGCTTTATTTTCCTCCATCACATTCTACATAGTCTGTTTCTTTTGCATAGTCTCTGTTTCTCCCACTAGAGCATAAGACCCATGAGGGTAGGCATTTTTGTCTATTTTTTACTGCTGAATCTTTGGCTCCTAGGACAGAAGTACTGGACACATTGAACACTTGGGTGTAAAGGTTGGTCGAATGGCTGAATAAATTAGAGATTTATGTTGTGGTTATACAACACTATAAAACATTATAAAAGGCTAAGAGAATGGTCCTGAATGAGAAGGTTGGAACAAGGGGATTTAAATTGCTCTGCATATTTAAGTAAAGGGAAATTTTTAGTTTTCTTCTAGCAGGTTCAGAGGGTAAGAGGAGAGTGGGGAGACCAGATTCAGGGAAGAGAAGGTTGGGAAAAATAGTCCATAGGGTGTATTCCCATTCCCAGTCTCTTGCTTTCTTGAGGAAACCTAGTCTTCCCTATACCCAGTGTCCCTGGTCTATAGTATGTGACCCATTTTATTGACTGGAGAAAGGCACCTGACGTGGGCCAGCAAGAAGGAGATTTCCTGGAGCAGAGAATGGTCAGTAAAGACTGATTACTGGTTTCTGATTTTCAAATCAAAGTTGTACCGTGTACTGTTACTGTGATGTAATTAGCTTGTAATCTTCATACCTCACTAAATACAATACAAATTAAATGCAATAGCAAACTAAAGTTTGAAAATTTAAAAAAATTAAGAATTATATATTTAGAGATCATGGAAGGTAGAGTTGAGGCAACAGTACACTTAGCAAAGTAAAAAGAGAAAGAAAATATGAAAGAAAAGGTGAGACCTTCATAAATTCAGAAGGTTCAATATTTGATTAGTAGAGAATATGGAAAAGGGCCAGGAGAGAATTGTCAAAAAATGACAGAAGAAAATTTACTGCAGTGGAGAAAAGACGAGAGTCTTCATTTTAAATGAATTCAAGTGTGGCCAAATGATCTAGACGTTGTGCCATGAAATTTCAGTAAAGTCAAGATAATGACAAGATTCTAAAAGCTTCCAGAGAGGAAGAAAGTCCCGTGAAGTTTGTTTTTTTTTTTTTTTTGCCGTACGAGGGCCTCTCACTGTTGTGGCCTCTCCCGCTGTGGAGCACAGGCTCCGGACGCGCAGGCTCAGTGGCCATGGCTCACGGGCCCAGCCGCTCCGCGGCATGTGGGATCCTCCCGGACCAGGGCACGAACCCGCATCCCCTGCATCGCCAGGTGGACTCTCAACCACCGCGCGCCACCAGGGAAGCCCCCCTGTGAAGTTTGATACCAAACAGACTGGTATCAAGTTGTACTTTAAGAACAATGAGTCTCTAAGACAATACCTTTAAAATTCTGAGAGAAAGGGTTTTTAAAGCTAGAACTAATCTCTAACAACATTCTGACCTAGTATGAGGTAAAAATGAAGACATTTCAGGCAAGGTCACAGAAAGTTTCTTCTTACATGGCCAACCTGAAAAATACACTTGACAGCATGCTCTAGAGAAATGAGGGGATAAAACAAATAACAGGAAGACATGAAATAAAAGAAATGGTGGAATTAACCTAAGAGTACAAGGGAATGAAATGCCAGAATGCTAGCTGGGTAGCATTGAAAGCAATAAGTCCAGTGTGTTGTGGACTCTAAAAACGACATTAGGAAGAATGGAATGGATGCCCTCAATTGCTGCAAAAAAACTGAAAGATCATATTGAAAAAATGAGGATGATATATGAAAATACTGGTATAGGGAAAAAGTTGTAAAGGGAAGACATGGCCAAATGTGAAGCAAACTGAGATATGGAATGCTTTTGAGATATTGATAGAATCTAAAAAAAGAGAAACCATTTGATCTTATCGCAGAAACATGTTCCTTCAGGTCCCCTAGGATTCATCACACTAGATCAATAGAAGTGGAAATGTAATCCTACCACATAACATGGCTTTTCTGGAGAAAAAAAAAGTTTACATTGTCATAATGCTACAGTTATGTTCTCAAATATCAGTATCAACCTTTAGATGGAGCATTAAGGAATTACTTTGACACGGAACACGGCATAAATGTAATCAGGTTTTATGATCTTAAAGCGAAGGCAGAACTGACAAAAGATAGAAGATGGGTAGGCGTGTAGAGTGGGGTGGAGTCACAGAACCCTCATATTATATGTTGAAATTAAGAGGTGCCATTGAAAGTTGATGGGAGAAGACAGAGAGTTTAGGCATATCATTTATATTCTCAACTATAATGGACAGAATTCCCTCACTCACTAAAGGACACAATTACCAAAAACTGGGAAAAAGAGGAGGAAGGCATTGCAAATGGGGGAGGTGAGAGTGAGCTAATTCTTATCTGTTGTGGTTGAACATTCATAGAATATGTTCAAAATTGATACATGAAAAAATAGAGGTGCATTTGTTATCTACTGCTGCATAACAAATTACCCCATACCTTTGCAGCATAAAACAATAACGTTTGTTAACTCTGTGCACCAGGAATTTGGAGTGGCTTGGCTGGGAGTTCTGGTTCAGTTTCTCCTGAGGTTGCAGTCACATTAAGTCTTGCCTGGGGCTGTAAAATTCACTCCCAATATGGCACAGCCCCCTCCCCGCCCCCGCAGATGGCAGGAGGCCTCAGTTTTTCTCCACAGGGCTGCTTTAGTGCCCTGATGACACAACAGCTGCTTCCTCCTGAGTGAGTGATCCAAGAAGCCAATTGTTAGCCCCAGAAGTCACACTGTCACTTCTGCAATATCCTATTGGTCACATATGTTCTTCTTTCTAGAAGAGGACTCTAGAAGAGTTTGAATATCAGGAAGTGAGGGACCACTGGGGGTCATCTGGGGAGCTGGATACCACAAGAGGTGTGAGCCCATTATTTAGAGCTGAGGACTAAGCATCAAATGAACAAAACAGAAATGCTTATAAAAGAAGTTTTTGTACTCTTTGGTTTTTTTTTCTGCATGTAGATATTAATTTGAATAAAGGTAGTTCTAGGAATTTTAGAAAATATAGAAAAATATAAAGGAATAAATATTACCAATAATTGTTTAATCTAGACACTGTTTACATTTTGTTTCCTTTCAGTCTTTATTCTCTTTTCATATTAAGGCATGTATATAATTTTATGAAAATATAGTTTTGCTGTGTGTACTATTCAGTAATTGCTTCTTCCATTCAAGATTATCTTGACCATTATTCAGTCCATTATTTATTCTCTAAAGATGATTTTAAAAATACTGACTTTATATGAAGTACAATAATAGTACACATTTGTTTTGAGATGTTTAGAAAATCACCCACAATCCTATCATTCATCTTCATCATGTTAACTTTCTGGAGACTATCTCATACTCTTTCTCTCTCTCCATCCAGATACATATCTTGTTTAAAAGTGGAAGCATTCTGGAAAACCTGATTGTGATGGCTGCATTTTATTCCACTGTAAAGGTATATCATAATTTAACTATCTTCCTGTGATGGGACATTAACTATTTCCTACTTTTATAACAAGTGCTTTATAGCAATCATTGTGTACATCTCTTATTTCTTTTGGGTAAATTCTTAAAAGTGGAAACACACGGAGGAAATTTATAAACATTTTTGAGGCCCTTGAGAAAGCACAGGCAACTTTCCTCCTGGAGCTTGTACTGACACCTACACTACAGTGTATGAGAACACCTGTCCCATTGTGCCTTTGCTGTCCTCTGTGCTCTTATCGATGTATATTGATTGGAAAAAGGGATGATACCCTAGGGACAACTTGGAACAAAGAAAGGAACTAGGTTCCAACTCTGAGATTTAGTTTAAAGAGGAAAAAACAAGCAAAGCAACAGATAACAAAACTCGTACTTTCTTGGGCTGTCCCAATGGAATTGACCAGAAGTTATACACAGGGGGCATCTATTAGGAGACTTCTGTCATTATTTCACAGTTCCTCCTTTGCACAGGGGACTGTTTCCATTTTCCCTACTTCCATGCTCATAAACTCTCAAATTATACTTACCTTTACTGGGATATAAAGGTCAGATGTAATTTACCTAATAGAACCAATTGATGAAAATCTACACAGTGAAAGAGATATTAGGCTTGAAAAGCTAAGAACATTTTGTCCCTGCCTCTGTGCTGCTCTCAGCATGTTTTAAATACAACCCAGCATTTGTTAACGGATACCACATGTCACCATCTTTAAATGGCCTTATCCATCTTATCACCGCAATTTCAAACTAAGGGATAAAACCCCACCACCAGATGATCCTGAATGATGCTGCCTGTCATGTTAGCCGTCAGCAGCCTTGACATGGTCAGTTATTGTTGTAAATAGTGTATTATTTACTAGATTACATTGAAAATAAAAATCTCTTGAAAAACATCTCTCTCAAAGTTTGTCTTCTTGGCTCTCAGTATAATGGTAGTGAAAAGAAAGAAATTATTTGATTAATTTGAGCCTTCTAGATAAGTAAATCCAATCATTCGCATCTGGGAATGGATCAGGAGGCCTGTGTTCACATTCCCAGCTCTACTCATGAGCTGTCCCCCTTCAGAGGGACCCCAGCTCCTCCTTCTTGCTCTCAACTTATCACATGTGGCACATGACACTTTTTTTAAGCTAATTCTCAGAGTTCCTCTAAGGATCAAGATATTTAAAAACTCTCATTTTTATAAGTATTATGTTGGTGTTAGGTGTTCAGAGCACAATTTTGGTCTCACAGTTTTAAATTTTCAATTATCTTTTTCAAGCTTGGGTTAGGTCAATTGTCCCGAATTACTAGTAACAGGCCCACAGGACTAAAGCCAATTTACCTAATACCATTGACTTTTGTAGTTTTAAAATCTATTTCCTTTGTTATTAAGAAAAGTTATCACCAATTGGACTAACAGTACGAAAATACTAAAAGTTACGGTATTTTTTTTAAATGATAAACTTTTTTTCCTGTTCTTATAGATGGTTGTCTCACTGCTTCCCCAACTCCCTCAATTTATTTTATCTACATTTGAACAATTAACAACTTTTTAACCAGTTTGACTAAAAAGACTAACACTTAAAACAAAAGATTCTAACAATTAGTATTTATCAAATCTCAGCCTTGCATCGAGAATAGTTAATTTTTCCTGCTAACTTACAAATCACCACTAACCAATGAAACACAAAATTACATATAGATGCTAGAACCCAACACGAACCCAACACGAACTCTGCCATGTCCTTTCTTTCAAGGACAGATCCCAGCAACCCAATCAATTATATAGTCGTCCAAGGAGAATATTGCTCATTTCTCTGTGACAACACTGACAACCCCACTGCCTTCAGTACCTTTCCAAATGCCTTTAAAAAAGCCAAAATGCTCCCAAAGCATCGGTTGCCTATGTGGAATTTAGCAGAGATACTGTAGGGTAGATCCCATGGCGTAAAACCATACACCAACAGGTAACAAACAGACCTCCTTAAATGGCAATTTTGCTACCTTTCGTTTCTAGAGCTGCCATTGTTAATATTGTCTGCTCAGTGGCCTTATCATATTCTTGTTTCCAACAACTTACAGGGCTTTCCCTGAAGAGAATCCTTCTGTTAAGTTTCAGTTACTCTGTGAGTAGTGTGGAACTTCGGTAGAGAGGGTCATGTTGTGATGTTGTGCTGGTCCTGTGTGCCAAGGTGACACAAGGACCTGCAAGACCTTCTGGTTCTAAGGTCTCCACACTCTGGGTCCTTCTTCTGACCCAGCTTGGAAGTCAAAACTGAGCATAGCCTCTTTCCATTTCTGCTGTATTAATCCTAATCCTCTCTGTGACTAAAGATGCTTCTGCCTGAATAGGTAAATACGTTGATGTATGAAAAGGAAAAACAAGAATATGTTTTAAGAACCATTATCATCATCATGCTGGGATACGAGCAGTCTCACTGTGCTTGAGGTTAAGGTGCCAACTCTGGCCTAGTAGAAATAAAAATGGGGCCACACTTCAAGACTTGTCTTTCCACCCTAGGCATTGGTACTTGATACAGCCTGTGGTCTGAATCCCACTGGGGGCAAATACTGGGTGTTTTGAGCTCAGTCTTACAAAGGCTGATCTTGCCTCCTAAGAGGGTTAATTGGCAAAGTGGTGTGAATGGAATGTGGGGAGCCGATACAATGGCCAGGAAAGGCTTAGAGCAGTCCAAGCTCCAGGGAACGTGGAGACAGCATTGAGGCTGCAGGGTAACCAAGAGGGGAGCAGTCGTATTCGAAGAAGGGGGCCAGGAACAAGATGGAGACAGAAATGTACAGGCCTCAACTAATAGCCCCATATAGGAGAGGGGCCCAAAGAGGAAGAAGGTCAAAAGTGATTCCTACGTTTCTGAACCTGGATACTGACGCTCTCAACAGTGAAACTTGGTAAGTCATACGGAACAGGATTGTGGGAAATGTAATGTTTTGGGTTCAGGCACATTGAATTTGATGTGTCAGTAGGTCATCAAATAACTGAGGTTTATAAATAAATAACCCATTATTTATATTTAGATTTCAGCTTTTGGCATTAAGATAGCTCACCACTGCATGCTAGAAATGTTCTGATTTTTATTTTCTTTTGTGCTCTTTCCTCTGCTTATCAGGCCTTCTTGCCAAAATGGAGCATCTGCAGCTTAAGGATACAAGTTGCTCATCCAAAGTAATGTCAGACTCAGGAATGTATGATTTCCAGAACTGGAGTACTAACATCACCCAGATGTTTTAAAGCTGTGGTGTTAAGTCCACCCAGATGTCTCTGATTGCATCTAGCTAGTCTTAAATTCTTTGCTCATCCTGTGTGTTCCATTCATTTAATCTGCTATAAATCATTATAGCTTTGAATTTTTTTAAAAGGAAGTTTGAGCAGATCCAATGATATGAATGTGGGGAGAGGAGACGTCATAAAGATATTCTTAGATCTTAAAATAAAATAAATCAGTGAATATCAGAGAATCATAGAACTCTGGAACTGAGAGGATACATAGGGATAATCTAGTTCAGTTCTTTCATTTTACAGCTGAGAAAACTTAGGTTTGAGGATTTGGGAGATTTCATGAAGACACAGAACAAGGCAGTGGCCAAGCTAGGAGTAGACACCAGGGATAATTGGTTTAATATTACATAAGTGGATTTTGAAATGTGGTTTCTTTGTTTTTGTTTTTTTGCAGTTTAATATAAATCAAATGTATAGAAAATAGAATGACTCTATCCGCCCCCCCTTCTGCATCATCTGCTTTTTCCTTTCACAGGGCTGTTTCCATCAGCCTTCAAATATACTCCTGTTTAAGAGACAAGACGGTGGAGTAGAAGGCCCCTAAGCTCACCTCCTCTCACAAGCACACCAAAATCACAACAAACTGCTGAACAACCATCAGTAAAAAAAAGCCTGGAACCTACCAAAAAAGATAGTCAACATCCAAAGACATAAAGAAGAAACCCAACAAGACGGTAGGAGGGGTGCACTCTTGCTATAAGAAAATATACTCTTACTTCTTCCATTAAAAAAAAATATCTTCACTTAACCCCACATCCTCCTCTAGCTACATTTCTACTTTTTCTTCCCCTTCCCAGCAAATCTCTTGTAGAAGAGTTGCCTATACTCACTACCTGTGACTTCTATCCACCCATTCTCTCTTTTTTAAAAATTAAGGCAAAATTCACATAACATAAAATTAACAATATTAAGGTGAACAATTCAGTGGTATTTGATACATTCAGGATGTGTACAACCACTACTTCTATTTAGTTACAAAAACGTTTTCATTAACCCTGAAGAAAACCCTGGACCCATGAAGAAGTTGTTCCCCACTTCCCTCTGCCTCCCAGTCCCTGGTGTTCTGTCTCTAAGCTTTTATTTATTCTGGATATTTACTGTAAGTGGAATCATGCAATATGTGACCTTTTTTTTTTTTTTTTTTTTTTTTGCGGTATGTGGGCCTTTCACTGTTGTGACCTCTCCCGTTGCGGAGCACAGGCTCCGGACGCGCAGGCTCAGCGGCCATGGCTCACGGGCCCAGCCTCTCCGCTGCATGTGGGATCCTCCCGGACTGGGGCACGAACCCATGTCCCCTGAACTGGCAGGCAGACTTTCAACCACTGCGCCACCAGGGAAGCCCCAATATGTGATCTTTTTGTGCCTGTCTTCTTTCACTTAGCATAATGTGTTCATCAAAGCTTAACCACATTGTTGCATCAATCAGTACTTCATTCCTTCTCGTGGCTGAATAATATTCCATTGTTCCATCATTTTCTTAAACTCACTCCAAATACCTCATCATTTTCAAAAGTCCTCTTGTCAAGGTTACCAGTGTCCTCTAAGTTGCTAAATCCAATGATGAAATTTCAGCCACATTTGACATAGTTGACATTCTTCTCCCGGAACTTCATTCTTTGCTTGGGTTCTAGAACACACTTTCCTGGTTTCCTTCTTAATCACTAGGCATTCCTATGAATCTTCTGCTGATTGCTTCTTATCTCTTAAACTTTAACATTGAGTGGTTAAGGGTTGGTTTGTGGACCTTCTTTCTTTTTTTTATTAAATTAAATTAAATTAATTTAATTTTATTTATTTATTGTTTGGTCACATGGCACAGCTTGAGGGTCTTAGTTCCCCAACCAGGGATTGAACCCGGGCCCTGGGCAGTGAAAGCGCAGAGTCCTAACCACTGGACCGCAAGGGAATTCCCGACCTTCTTTCTTCTTGATTTACTCTGTTGGTTATCTCATTTAATACCAAGTTTAATTTTCAAAAAAGTAAAATTATGACTTTCATGGAAATATATAATGAATACATGTCTAATATTTTATTACACTTATTAATTAATGAGAGAATCAGTAAGAGATTAAAAACTATTTCAAAGAACACTTGAGGAGCTATGTAGTCACTGGCAATTTAATAAAGGAATGTGTTGTATAATAAATAATTTGTCTGGTCTTTGTCCTATTGTCCTGAGAGGGAGCTTTTAATGCTTGGAATCTCCCGAGCGATAGAAAAATCTTTGTTATTCATGGTGAGACCCTGGGATCACACCAGAGCTTATGCTAGTGAAGTGACTCCTCGTGGGCTCCTAGATAGTTCCAGGATACAGGCTGGCCATTCTAGAATGTTGGGGCTTTGAGCCAGATGGTAACAGCCTGACCTCCAGGGAGAGGAAGGGAGCTGGAGATTGGGTTCATGGTCAATGATCTGATTAATCATGCCTATGGAATAAAAGGTCTGGAAACCAAAACTTGGGTGAGCTTCCCTGGTTAGTGATACACAATGATGTGCTCGGAGGGTGACACATCCTGAGGACATGAAAGCTTTGCTTTTTGGACACCCTATGTTCTTCTTTATTTGGCTGGTCTGGATTTGTATCTTTTATAATAAAACTGTAATTTATTTTATAATAAAACTGTTTTGTGAGTTGCTCTAGTGAATTACCAGACATGAGGAGGTAGTGGAAACCTCTAAATTTGTAGCCTGTTGGTCATAAGTGTGGGTGGCCTGGGAACCCTGGAACTTGCAGCAGTGTCTGAAGCAAGGAGTCTTTTGGAGGACTGAGTCTCCTCCCATGAAGTCCTGGATAACTCAGGTAGTTAGTATCAGAATTGCATTGCAGAATGTTAATTCAAGGTTTCAGGATTAGATACTAAACAGGTTAATGTCTACAGGATTTTAAAAAATCCATAATTTTCCACTGAACAGACAAAATTCTGTAAATTAGCAGGTAACTTCTGGGATCTTAAATCAAAATCATACCACTCTCTCCAGAATCATGACTCCCAACATTCTACGTCTAGCTTTTACGTCAGCCCTGGTCTTTAGACTAGTACTACTTGACTGTCTAATAAGCATGGAACCTTAGTATATCCAGAATTAAAATCCCAAACATGCTTGATCTGCACTTTTACCCATCTCTAACCGTGATCCCATTTCACATCCAATGTGGCAGCAAATTCTGCTGGGTTTCACCTTCTAATTTCATCTTGAATTTCACCAGTTCTCATCACTCTCCCTGGTAATAGGTTGGTCCAATGCACTACCACCTCTTTCTTGGATTATTGCACTACACTTCCAGTTGGTTTCCCTGATTTCTGTCTTTTACATCCTTTAGTCTATTTTCAACACAGCAGCCATAATGATGCTATTAAAACAAATCAGATCATGTCAAACCCTACAAATGTTTCCTACCTCATCAGAGTAAAAGCCGAAATTCCTACCATGGTTTGTAAGGGCTTTTGCGACCCCATCCTTTGTTAGGTCTCTATCTTCATTTCCTACTACTCCTCTGCCTTGCCCTCTTGACACCAGCCACTTGGCCTTCCTGCCATCCTAAATATATCATGTGTTCACTCCTACCGATCTCTTCCTAAAACACTCTTCCTTCATGTATTCCCATCTCTTTTAAGTCTTTGCTCAAATGCCACCATGGTGACAGATCCTCTGACCACCATATTTAGAACTGCATTCCCTGTCTCCACTCTTCCTACCCTGCTCCTCCCTCTGAATTATTTATAGCACTTATTACAATGGAACAGGATATATAATTTACTTATTTTGTTTATTGTGTGTTTTCATATAAGGTTCATGTGGGCGAGTATTTCTTTTTTATTTGCTTGTTTTATCTACCAAAGTATCCCTGGTACTAAGAATTCATCAATATTTGTTGAATAATGAATTGTGACATATTGATATTATTGAAAAGTAAAGAAGCACATCACCAGCAATTTTATATGCAAATAAAAGCTGTTGATCATAGTAGTTTTGGGTAGCTTTACAGTTATTTTCATGGTTTGGAATTGATTTAAGAGCCAGCTTGCAAGTCATTAATAATGTCAATTTAATTACTCTATAGTTACAGCTCATTTTGGATCCCAAACTGAATTACCCATCTTGAACACCACCTTATTCATCAGACTTGGCTCTGGTAATGACGTCGTGATAACAGCCATTTGTTATTTTCAATAATCTTCTCCTTAGTCAATAATTTTTCATTTACAAGTAGCAGATATACACTTAAACCATTAAGGTGATAGAGTTTGTTCATATACTAACTTATATTATTAATGTTTTCTTTGCATTTTTCCCTTGCCAATTCTAAAAATGGTAGTTGGACTTTTGCCTTCCTCTGCTTTAGCATGGTTGAGTTGCCAGGTCAAAGCAGAAATAGCTGGAAGGTAATTCTCTTCCTGTTTTGTTTTGTTTTTGGTTTAGAAAGCCTAAACTCTTGAGTCAAAACTCTTATGCAAGAGTCATCTAGGGCAGGAAGAGTGAGATTGGTGCCATTAAGGAGAGAGTGAAGACAGAAGAGATGAGAGAAGGGCAAAGATTTTTCTCTGAAGATGAAGGAAGAGACTGTGCTTGGGGTTCCCTGGGCACGATTATGGCTTCTGTGTTGTCTCCCACGAGAGTAACAGAACACTGTAAGACCAAGGCTGTATGATGCTTCTAAGGCTCATCTTCAGAGATGAGAGGTACAGTGCAACGTGTCTCACTAAATCCAATGGAAGTAACCAAAGTTGAGCCTCATGAGTGCCTAGAATCAGGAAGCATGAAATCTGTCAGACACAAAGGAAGATGGCAATACCGCCTCTTTTTTTGAAGCCGAGTCTTCTTTCCCTCTTTGAAAGCTAACTTTGTCTGCTCTAAAAGTAGCTGCCCTAAAAATGGATTTATATCACTTCCCATCCCAAGAAGGACTCTGGCAACAGTCAGTCAAGACTTCTCCTAGCATCAGGGCTTTTAAAATTGCTGTTTCCTCTCTAGGAGAGTTGTGAGTAAGAGCTGAGAAAGAAGATAACAAGTTAGTGAACTTATTAGTAATTCAATATCCTTTGGAAGTCTAGTACCCAGAACCTTGTTATGACTACTTCCTGGTCTCTGGAGCAGAAATAATTTGGTCTTCAAGATAAAACTCTTATCCACAAAAGCCTCTTTGGATGGGAGAGCAAAAGCTTCAGAACTGAATAGGAAGATGGGATTGTTTCTTTATTACCAAAGGAAAATATAATTGTCTACTAATGAGACTCTTCAAAGAAAGGAGTCAAACCCAACTGCAGATCATTAATGAGTAGATGTAGCCCCAGTTTACTGTTACATGTGAAAGGTTAGATGGAGCAATCAGGACAAGAGCAACCTAAGCATCAGATCTTTATGTAAACAGTTAAAACCAAGATACCATCCGAGGATCCTAAATACAGACCTTTTGGGCAGGTTAGCAAGAGAAGGAAGGGAAGAGGAGACCATTTCCTTCTTTACTACTTCTAAAGATCTGGCTTTCAATTGTGTTAAAAAAAAAAAGGATTAATCTGACTCTATGATCATAGTAAGTAGGTTGATTATATAAAAATGAATTGCAAATGGAGAAAGAACAGATCCTAGAACTATAAGAAATAACCAGTATATATTTACAAATAATGTAGTGGGTTGGAGTTTTCCAGATAACTGGTAAATCATTAAGTACAATGAATAAATCTGTATATACAGTTTTATATTCTGATTGCAGGGAATATTTTGGTAAAATTATGGAAAATTGCTCTGAAAGTTCATACTTGGATAAGTTCTACAATAACTTATATAACATGAAATAAAATACCTTAGGTGTCTTTAACCAAAGTGAAAAGAATATAAGAGTGTTTATTATAGATGGTTAAGAAAATAAAGAGCTAAAAGGAAGGAAACATCCCAAGTAATACTTAATGGGGAAACATAGTAATGTTTTCTAAAATCTTTAAACTCTTAGATTAATTTCTCTTTTAGTAACAGCCTGGCTTATTTTTATGTATATCCAAAAGAAAAATAAAATAAATATTATGACCTCATTTGGGGATCATGTAATGATAATGTGACAAGAGGATGATTTTGTTTGATTTTTGTGAATCCACATTATGACTATTTGAGATAATTAAGTGTCCTAGATGTTGCTGGCACTCAGTGCACTGTGGAAGTAAAATAATCCCTGCTGTCTCTCTCTGAGATTGAAGCTTAGCACAGGAAAGGGAGAAGCACTCAAGGACTCGAAAATCAGAAGAAGTGGCTGAAAAACGAGAGGAGATGTCTCCAAATTCTAGGTTTGGAGGTTTACTATGGTAGAAAGCTCAAGTACACCTAGAAAAATGTCCACCTAAGCTTGACAGTGATATAAGAGATGCATAAATTACAACAGACTTAAAAGACCTTTTCCTGACAAAAACCATCTACCACTGAATTAAAAAGATTGATAAAGTTAATAAATTTCATATCAAAGGATAATGTTATTACAGTAGTAATCAAAAAAGGAAACAAAGATTTTTAGTTTACTTAACTTTCAGCTTCACCTATTTCCCCAAATTATGAGTGATTTAGAATAAAACTAAGCACCTGAGAAATGAGATACATGGGTTTTGCATAAATACAGCCATGCACACATACACATGTGCTATAAAGTAGATTTAAGACACTGAAGCTACTCTCTTCCCTAATCACGTTGCTTAAATGATCTGATGTACCACTGACTTAATGGTATTTGATTTGTGTAATATTTTCCCTCTTTAATTCTTTCTCTTTATCCTTAAAAATGTATTACCTACTATGCTGTGTAAATAGCAAAAACATAATAATGTGTATAAGTTTTAAATAGGAAGGCTCTCAACTCATTTCAGAAATAAATACCAGATTAGGAGCTTGATTTTAAACTTTTGGATCTATGCCTGTTACTCGGTTTACCACCTGAATGGCACAAAGGGTCAACTTGTTTGTGCTTCTAATATGAAACCTGTTACATCATCCTATTCATATACATATATATAAAGTTCCTCACCAGATTTTAAATTCCTTAAAAGTACTCACTGACTCTTGTTCATCTTTGTCTTTCTTGAGGACAGAACCACCGGGAGCTGAATTAGAAGCAAGTCTCAGTGGTTTAAGATAAAAGGAACAAGCCTTTCTTGTTCAGAAAGCTTTTTTCTTAAACTGAATCAAGATATTAAAATAAAAGCATATATAGCCCAGCTATTGAAGTAAAGTCCCAACTTTAAAAATACAAGAGTTCCAACAAGGGCTGGTACAGAGTGCTTCAGGTTCCTAAGGTAATCTATATGAGGAGGCAGGCAGTAGAAGAGTCCCTTGGAATGGGCAAAATGTGAAAGGAAGAGAGGAGAGAAAAGAGTTACCCTGACAGTGGAAACATTAAGGTCAGGTTTAATATCATTATATCCTTGTTCAAGACTGTATTTGTTTCAGTGAAATAGTAACATATTTAATGTATTATATTAATATCTTCACATTTTGTGGCTGATTCTCTTTTCTACTGTCTTTGCTCACATTTGCACTGATTAATCTCACCCATTGCAATAAGTTAAGAATAATATGTTACTTGTTTAACCTCAGCTCTCATCAGCTCATTTCTGGTGTTTTACGATCAACACCTAGTTTGGAGCCAACCTAGTCATTTTCTTTAAAATTATCAAAATAGATGTTTTCAAAATGTGGAAAAGATGCCACCTGAAAAGAACCTGCAAGAATTTTAACTCCTCCCCAAAGATAATAGACATTAATAATATTTTATGTCCCTTAATTAAGATGTATGTGTGACTTTGTAGTGAAAAAATTTGGTCAAAGGTTAATTAAAAATGATAAAGATAGTTGTCAGAGTCTCTTTTAAAAAATATTACTTACTATTTTCTTAGCTATCAATTGTCCAACAATTCTGAATCTTAAAGAATAGAATGTATATTTATTACACAAATAATTATCGAGCAACTCTTCCATGCCAGGTGGCACTATTCTAAGGCTCGAAATAAATAAATGACTTAAATATGGTCTTTGCTCTAAGAAATGAGAAGCAAAAAGCTTTGGGAAGCTTATCTAGTTATCCCTTTCAATTCAGTTGAGTTACATGTCTTTTGAAGAAATCTTGTTTAAAACAGAAAAAGGCATTCAACTGGGTTAAATGGTATTACTTGGGAATTTTGTAAATTTTGCAGGCTGAGAACACACATTATGATTTTAGACAAAGGGGGAGAACTTTTAAAACCACAGCCTAGTTCTGGCTCCTACCCTGTCTCACTATGCTTTGATCAATTTCTACCAGGGTTCTTACAGCAAAAACATGTGTTCCAATGAGATGAATTTTAATGGCTCTAATAATTATGTTTCTGTGTTTCTTCAAAATATCTGACTGAATGAAACTCTATCTTCCCTCTGCAAAGAGATCATACAGTTTCAAGCTACTATTTCAACTCCATTTGAGTACACAGTCATCATAAATATATTTTCCTGACCATTAGCTCAACTTATTTGGAGGAAAACTGTGGCCTCCCTTAGGCTTTTATTCTCCTATGCATTTTGGATGTATAAGTAAATATAAAGTTGCATTGGCAGGTGTGGTAAGCCTCTATTAGACTGTTCCTTCTCTGTTCAGAGAACCCACTGGAAACTGTCGTGGAAGATCTTACAGGAAGCCTGCTATGTGCCAGGCTTCTAAGCTATTATTTTGTTTAAAAGCTCTGTGGAATTGTTAAAATTCTCTTCATTTTTAGTAGGAGAAAACCGGCTCAGAATATGCACAGTCGAGCCAAGTGTGGGTTTGTGTCCGTATACAACCCAACCTAAGGTCTTAAAAACAATACTAAAAGATCAGAATGGGAGAAAACTTTTTGCATTTATTTTGAGTAAATGAGACTTGAGGCATTTGTCTCCCCATGCATATCTATGCAGTATATCTAAGCAAAAATCATGTTTTTTTTTTTACATCTAAAATTTGCTTTAGAGGATATAAGAAAATACACCTATATATATATAAATAAACTAAAGCCTACACCTATGCATTTTAACCATTTTGTGGGAGAAATTGTTCTGTGCATAATAGCTTATCATGATTTGGGTGCTTTGCTAAGGCTTAAGAAATTGTTAGTGCCAATTCCAATTTGCTTAGTTCATTTACTTTGCACCTAACTTGTAAATTAATCATTGCTGGTAACATCAATTTAGTGGTAATTAATCATAGAGGGAGGAGTAAAGGAGTCATATTGGTACCAGCCATATTAACTGCCTTATCTGATTGCTCTTGTGTAATTTTCCAGCACTTTGATGAATATACAAGGCAAGAAATACTTTGGGGGCTTTCAAGAATATTCATAGTATAACTGGAAGTAGACTTGAAAGCACTATAAATAGTTGATTGCTGCTTTACCTGAAGACTCTTCTGTGGCTATTAGATATATAACTTTTGCGCACACACACACACACACACACACACACACACACACACACACACTTTGCCCTTGCTTTGCTTAAATTACATGTTGATGCTTTCAGAGCAGTTGAGGCTAAAAAATGGAGATTTTATTAGCGTCTTGGCTGTGTATTCAAGGTCAGAGAGATGTGGATCCCAACAAATAGCAAGTATTGATATCTCCTATGCAGTTTCCACTTGGTAAATAAATATTTAGGGAAGTATATAATTCTCATTTGCAAATATGCAATATTTTTTAGCTCTTGATGAAAAAATTGATTTTTACAACATTACAGTCAAAATCTATCCATATATTTACTTATGCCTGACAGAACTTTAGGTGAGTTACAGCAAACAAACAACATTACACTGATGTATGAGGAATGATATATTAAACTAGCGTATTTTACAGTCCCCATAAATTATATCTTGTGACTTCCTATTCATTGTATCAAGCTATTCATTGCTTTAGGGTGAGGACAAATCCCACCTACAAGATGGAAGTCATAGTTTAGCATGGAGCGTCAAGATACACTTTTCAGTCCATAGCAAAATAATAGTTTTGCAAGCCTGGCTTTGCAAGTGTTCTCATGAAAGCAGGAGGAAGGCCTATCTTACAACCTGTCTTCTGGTTCCTCACTGGTCCCCAGAGCAGAGTGGTTGATCAGGTCTTGTGCTGGGTATCCTGGACTGGTGCTCCCCGTGGGTGACCAGTCTTGCTGGGTCCCTTTGGCATGACACTAGCATCTACTTCTGAGTTCATGGTCCCTGCTGTTGAGTCTGGTCATAGATTCCTGTACCCTCTTTGGCAGTACATCAATCCTCTTCAGGTTCATAGGTTCACTCTGTACTTTTCTGTCCTCCCATCAGAGCAGGTAGGAAGATCCGGATCCTGAACATGCCATGAACAGGCCAGGAGGTACTGGAGTTGCTACGTTAAGCCTACCTGTTTAGATACATCCCTGCTGTTCAGGTACTCTGATGAACATGGGATCTTTCTAAGAGACATGAAATTTTCTCAGACAATACCTTAAGAACCGAACAGAACCAAAATGAACCAAACCAGACCAAACCAAACCAAACCAAACCTAAACGAACAAGAAAATCTACCCTGGGATTCCCCCAATCACATCTGGATGTTTCTACCCATTCTCTTGGGGTTCTGACCCCAAGACCATGGAGGACATTCACCTCTGCTCTTCACTCTTTATGTTCTTCTTCTCCTCAAACCCCAAAAAGTCTTTCTCCTTTTACTTCCTGTCATATAGGAATTTCCCCTACTTCACATTCTCCCACTGTCTCCATGATATGCAAGCCGGTCAAACTTGGTGATCTGAGTTTCCTTGGCACTTAATATGTAGAGGAAATATTTTAATACTTAGAAAAGCTTATTTATCTGCATCCAGTCACTAACCTGGGGAGTACGAGTAGGAAGGAGTACCCTTGAATGGGAACAAGGACCCTTGGAATACTTCCTTGGGGAAAGGACACAATTCAAAATGTAACAAAGGTATATGGTAAGTCAAGTCCTTATCCTACCCCTACCTATGTTCCTTAGGCACTCAGCTGCTTTCCACAGAGATAATCACTGACTCCAGTGTCTTATATCTACTTTCCCAGAAGTATTCTATGCCCATACATGTGTGTATATATACTTTTCTGTTTTTAAAACAATTTGTAGCACACTATGTACACATTCTGTATCTTCCATTTTTTACTTAATATATCTATCAGTACATATCAGTAACTGCAGAACTGGCTCATTCTTCTCAATGGCTGCATAATATTGAAATGTAAGGAAGTAATATAATTTATTTAGCCAGACTCCCTCCCCCACAGTTTGGTTCAGTACTTTTTTCTTCCAAAACAATGCTGTAATGAATATCCTTCAATATATTTTATTTTGAACATGTACAGGTTAATCTGTAGAACAAATTCCTAGAAGTAGAATTGCTGGATCAGATATAATTTTTAAATATCATAGACATGTCCAAATTCTTTTCAATAGAATTGTTCTGACTTAGAGTCTTATCAACATACATAGGCATATCTGTCTCCCCTTGCCTTTACCAACAGACCGTATGAACTTGATCTTTGACAGTGAGGAGTAAAAAATGGTGTCTTGAAGTTTTAATTTGTATTTCTCTTGTTATGAGTGAGGTTGAATGTTGTGTAAGTTTTTAGGAGTCTTAAAAATTTTCATTTGTTTTTATCTTTTTCCCATTTTTTAAATCAATTTGTTGGTCTTACTGATTTTTTAGAAGCTCCTTCTGAATTAAGAATATAGGCTCTTAATTCAGGATATGCTGTTTCAGTATTTTAAAAAATTATTTTGTTATTTGTCTTTAGCTTGTGTATAGGTTATTTTAATATACAAAAATTTCTTATTATGTTGTCTAATTAATCAGTTTTCTATTCTGCTGTTCCTTAGTTTTGTGGCATATCAGAAAAGCCGTCCCTACTCATGAAATTATAAAAATAATTCTCCAATGTTATTGGTACTTCTATAATTTCATTTTTTATATTAAAATTTTTGATCCACCTGAAATTTATTTTAGTGTAATGTGAGAGGTAGGAATTGAATGGGTTTTTCTCCAGATGGCTACCTAGTTGTATTACCACTTTTTATTGAATAATACGTTTTTTCACTTATTTGAAATGTGAATTTTATGATATAATGTGATATATATTGTAAAATAGAAATATATATCATTATATAATATAATGTTTATTTATATCTGGAATTTCTATTCATTTTATTGATCAGTCTGTATATTTGTTTACCAAGATAATATAACTTTAAATATTTCAGTAATTAATTAAAGGATAATGTTGTATTTTGTTCATGATGTTGCATTTTGAACTTAAATGATTAAAACACCTAATTAACTACAGCAAGTCATACTTCATCCAAAAAGAAAAATTACAAATGACAGCAATGTGCTCGAAGAGTAAAATTATACCCCAGAACCAAGTTGGAAATTAGTCTCATACATATATGTCATGGCTAAATACTGATCATGGCTCAGGTCAAAGTCGTCAGAACGATCTGACAAATTTCAATGTCTGAAGTGACGTTTAAGAGAATGGCAACTGGGTAAGTGAAATGCTGTTTTAACAGATAAAATCTTTCCACTTGGAATACATTCCTGATGCTGATTTTTTACCTGGGTGATGTGACTTCAACTAGTTGCTCTTAATTAGATTGATTCAGGGACTTAGTAGCTGGAAGAATTTAGCACAGACATTAATTCTATCTGGAGAACAGCAGCCTGAGCCTGATGGTTTTTAGCAAACAAGGTCAAATTCAGTACAACATACTAATACTGATCAAGGTAGGAACAGGGAAATTTTACTGCTTAGGGAAAACAATAGCATCACTCTAAGCCATACTGCAACCAGCTCCTTTTTTTAATCAATTAGAGTTTTTATACCATCTTTTAGGTATAAAGTTATACACACTCATACAAATTTACACAGTACAAATATGCCTTTAGAGTAAAATAGGAAAGTCCCCCGCTTCAAAAAGAGTACCTCGAAGCAGCGTTGTTGTCACTTTGGCGAGCAATGTTTCAGAACCCATGGACCAGAAATTTTTTATTTTGTTTTGCTTTATATAACAAAATTTATATTTTTTATTTTGTTTCGCATCTTGATTTTATTCCTTAGTTTGTGGTAGACATCTTCCCATGTCAACACATGGCCTACCTCTTTCTATTTTGATTTGTGTTCAATTTTCATGAGCAACGTTCTCTTCTCTTTACAAAATTTATCCTTATTTTAAATTACAGAAATAAAGTCTTATAAAAATTTAGAAATACAAAACCAAAATTAATGAAACAGAAAGTAACTCAGAAAAACTAATGACTATTTTCAGTCACCAAATGTGAAAAAATAAAACCGAGAATATGGAGAAATGGACAGTCTCACACATTTCTACTTTTCTTTTTGGAAGGTAATGTAGTTATACCTTTTATAAATTAAACATATGCATACCATTTGGCTGAGCAATCCCAGTTTTGAACATTAATTCTGCATAGATCAAAGCCCTAGAATGCAGGGACACAGGTGCAATGATTTGTAGAGCAAAACTCTTCAGGGTGGGAAAACACTGGAAACGACCTGAAGGTCCATCAATTATGTAACGATTGAACATATCACAGGCAATAATGCTATCAAACATTTAACTGTTACTTAAAAAGATATGTTTGAGCTATGGCTATGGAACTAGATGGATTTTCAGAACAGACTTTTGAATGAAAATAACAGGTTGAGAAATAATTTGGTATAGTATGTACTTGTTTTTTTCTGAGAAAAACATCAACTACTACTCATACACATACATATGAAAACAGGTTTGAAATTATACATCAGCCTGTGAAAACTGCTATCGATAATGATATAATTATTAATAATGACATGATCTGGTGATGTGATTATGTTTTGCCTTTAAAGTTTATGGTAAACAAGTATGTATTACTTTTATAATTTTAAAAGGTGAATAAAGAACACATAAAATGAAAAAAATATATAATTAGATGAACAAGTTTTATAGAAAATACATTTCTATTGTCATAGAAAGTTTAATGATTGTAAAAGGAGATACTTTGAATACTGGTACAATTAAATATCCAAGGTAAAAATAATGGGGTGGTGTTAGATGGTGTTTAGTAATATATTGACTTTTTTTTGGTCCAGAGACCTAGAATCTTATCTTGGTCTCAGTATCCCTACTTCCCATAAGGTCCCTGGAAGAAAGATATGTTCAAAGAAGGCTAAGGAAAATGCCACCTCATTATTAACTGGGCATCACCCTCAACACCAATGCCATATCCCCTGAGCTCACCTCACTACACATGGGCTTCCTTTTGCCCGATCCAAAGGAAGTCTACAGGCGAGAATTAAAGAAGGCTGAAGACAGGTCATGCTACGTTTCTAAGTCTATACTAGTGGATCAACAGTTAGCACCCTAAAGTACAAAAATCTATCTTTGCCAGAGCAAAGGAAATAGGACTGGAGCAGAGCTGCATATAGGCTTGTTTGCATTTCAGTGTTTCATCCATTAGAAAACATGGCTGACCAGTGTCTTGACAGTTAACAGATTAGTGCTCTCTGCCTCTCAAAGATGGGTTTCTTACCCTATTGCCCACTCATCCTTGAGTAAGAAAGAGGAGAAAGAAAGAAGAGGAAAAAGACAGGGCTTTCATTCCTTGGAAAATACAGGTTAAAAACAAATAAAAACAAGGATATAATCTATTAAAAATCTAAAGCAACAATTGGAAAGAGATGGAAATTAATCTTCAACTATTTTTTCAAACTTTGGAGGTTCATGAAAATAAAAGCCATATTTTTTTCCAAGCACTTCTAGGTTTCTCAAACCATCTGTGCTTCAAGGAGAATTTAGTTCATGTGTTTTTAGTTAATTTACACTTAACTCATCAAAATGTTGACTTGTTATTCCAGCTATTTGATGTCTCAGAAATCATACGCACATTTTAATATATGTTCAAAAGTCTTTCTTCCATTTGGATAAGGAAATCATCATTAGCTAGCAGTAAACAGAACCTGGAAGAGCTTAAGTCTGATTCCGAACGGAGAACTAAGGAAATTCCAAGGGGTTTGAAACTTGGCAAACTACTTTCCACACACATGGTTACAAAATCTTTAAAGTGATAAACATGAGAAATGACAAAAAACCATCAAAATCATCACAAGCATAAACGGAGTCTCTGGAATGTGAAGATGCTTAGTCAGAGGACTTATATATCATATTAACTCTATGTTCCTTAAATGAAAATACTTCAAGGTCAGCACACTAGCCCCAGGTTGGCCCATGTGTACGGAACATTGTGTCAAAGCCAATAGGCTAATTTTTCCAAGGAAAAGGACAGAGGATATCCTTCAGAACTTTTGATGATCCCGTGATCTTTCAAGTAAAATGTATTAAACACATATCTATTTAAAAGCTCCTGTATGTTCATGTCAGTAGGCTGGAAATAATTTTTTTCCCACCCAGCTTACCTATGCCTCTAGACCACAATACTTGAGTAAACGTCATCGCGGATTAATGTTTGATTGTCTAGGTTCACAGCTGACCAAAGCTTCTGTTAACTCTGAAACAATTCTCACGATATTTACACACTGACTTTTAGAGACATTTGAGGCAGGATTCTGGTCTTTTGTGACTGAAAACAAGAAGAGGTTCAGAGACGGCAAACCATGGAGGGTGTCCTGGGGCCAAATCCCACACGAGTACAAAAGGAACCAATTCATGTTCAAGAACAGACTGTAGAATGGAGCTAAGATCCAAGATTCAGAGGAGTGGGTCAACAGGAACATGAAATAGAAATAAATCAATTGGAACATGAAATAGAAGTGGATCTATAGGAATGCAGAGCTGGAGGGATTGGAGCAGCCTAGAGGTCAAAGAAGTGTTCAGGGGCAGCTTGGGGAATGGAGAGCAGAGGCAGCACTAGAGGGAGAGGAAGGGCCAGTTTGGGGCAATTCGCATGATCACTGAGCTCCTTGAGTGGCTTGGCTGGCTTTACTGTCCACAGATAAATCCATAAAATAATAGAAATGTCAGGGGCAGAAGGAAACATAATAATCATCTCATTTGACTTTGTAAATTCTAACCCTCTCATTTTTATAATTGTGAATTTCGTTGCCCACCCTGGACGGGTAACCATTATACAAAGCTACACCCTTGCTAGTGTTAGAGCTGAGAGCAGCAGCTGTAAGGCCTCCCCTTACTTCTGGTCCAGAATTCTTTCTATGCACCACATCCCAAGCGAATTAGTCATTTCCTCTTTCTTCCCTTTCTTCTTTTTAAAGTTTCTTTTTTTTCCCCCCACTTGCCTCATTTATTCCCACTTTAACTCAAAACTGAAGTAGAAGTGACAAAATGTCACACCCAAAGCTCGACTGGAATTATTCTCAGAGGAGGTCACAGCAAAGCATGTTTGTTTTGTGAAGTTTCAAGTTGATTCTCAGCATATGGGTTCAAAGCTGTGAACCAACCTTGAACCTTGGGAACTGTGAGTCGACAAGATGGGACTAATATGTAAAAGAAAAATAAAAGGTTCAGAAGACTTGCTGGATGTCGGTTCTCTTTTTAAAAAGAGCATTTTGGTGAGTTAAGTGTAAATGATTCAGAAACACAAGGATTTTATTTCCTTTGCCATAGGCATGGGTTTAAAAATTTATGGAAAAAAGTGCTCGGCACAACATGTTTTGAATTTCATTGGTCTTTTTTTATCCTATGATCTCTAGAAGATGGCAGCTGAAGAATGAACAACTGAATCAAAAGTTTTAAGTGTATATATAAAACATGACACTTGGTCAGATGGAGTAGTAAGAACATCCAGTCTGAGAGCTCCCATTCTGAAAGCCTTATTATACTTTTAGTCTTGGACCTAATTATATTACTAAAGGAAAGTTCCAGGTAGGTTTTTAATCTGAATTTACTGTGTGTGAATCAGGCCCATAGTTGTGAGGAATTCATTTCATTATAAGGAGTGTGATGCTTGGGTTAAGGTGTGTAACTGGGCAGTTGGAATAAAAGAGATGTGAATTACTTTGCTTTAAACTGTTAAGGCTCTAATTTTTGTTTAAAAATTAAAACAATCTACTGGATGATCTTTTATATACATCATTTTATCTGCCTCAAGCATTTTACTTTGTATAGTATAACTAGGATCTTTGTAGAATTCTGATTATTTCTATTAAGAGAAATAAACAAATATTTCAGGATTCTCATAATCTGTTTTTATTTTCGCTCTTTTTGGCCAACTTTATGGCAGGATAGTTGGTTTTTATTTTATTAAAATTACGTGAGTCCTTAGTCAAATTCCTGTTTTGTTGTAGGAATACTCGTAATTAGCTACATGAATTTTAAATCTTCTGAACAGGCAGTGTCTAAAACTCATCTTTTTTCAAACTTATACTTGTTCTCTGATTTGCCCAGGAACTTCTAAGAGAATATACAACTTCAAATAAACATTCCTGGTTAGCTCGTGGTTGGGCTTTAAACACCCTAGCATCATTTAAATCAAATCATTTCAGATGCTAGAACTGGATGAAATCACAACGAAGCTATGCTTGCAATTTTATTAAAATGATAGGTTGGTCAGGACAAAAATATTCAACTCTATTGAGTGCCAAGGTGGAGTACATTCAAAATAGCCTACCTACATAGACGGAGCCAGGCCATATCACGCTGCAAGGGCTCTGTACATATCATCACATCTGTCATTAACAATGTGACTTTTTTTTTTTTTTTGCATGTTGTTTCATGTATTTTAAATAGAAGGAAAACTGGGCTACATTTCAAAATTTAAATATGGTACATGAAAAGGCTTTGTTCACATTTAATTAAATTACTGTTTATGTGCCATATGTTTGATCAGACACTGCTTGTATCCCAGATGGAGGTAATGGGTAGAAATAAGGTATAAAGGTTTTTCTTTTTTTTCCCTCTTCTCAAAGTAGAAGGTACAAATTGAGATGATTTTCTAAGAAATGTCATCACAGTGACAAACTCATATGGCCACTACTGTGAAAGGAGCCCTTAAATGATCACTTGGTGGCTCGTTAACTCTCAGAACTATAAAGATAACCGCCCTGAAGATAGGTAGGACCCTTAGCTCCAGAAGACACTACTTCAATTATTTGCAAGACTCCTAGTGCAAATTTCCTCAGGGATACTGTTGCCCTGACTGACCTGCCAAAACTGTTTTCTTGAGGACTTTAGAATAGGTTTGTTTTAAAATTATTAATATAAAATAAAGAGATACTCACTGTTAATTTAAAAATGTACAGTTAAGTCATGGAAATGTAAATTCAATAATTTCTCATGCAACTTGAACTGGAAACAAGCAGATACCTTTTATGAATTCCCTACATTCAGCAGAAGCAGAATTCACTTTGCTCATTCGCCAAGTAGATGTGTTTTCTGGAGACGAAGGAAGAGTCATTTTTACCATATGAAGGGAGCATGTGTTTTTCTTACTTTTGCTGATCTGCTGTTTTCGCCATATTTGCTGAGTTCAAGTCTCTCATCAGTTGGTGGGAATGTAGATTTAATGACATTTATTTTGGAAAACATGTTCTGCTAAAATTTTGTAGTGATGTAAGCCATTTAACTCTAAAATTGGCAGCTGAAACTAACGCTATGTCCACATAAACAACTACTCAAATGTCTCAGCCAAAACCATTTTGGGACACCCAAGGCCAGGATACCATTTCTGGGTCTGCACATTTTCCTGAAAATGAAAGTAGTGCAGTCAGGGGCTTACCTCCAGTCCAGGCAAAGGGGGCCTGAGGAAACTCTGATGTGTCCTCCTATTGTGGTATATCCCTGTGTTTAATAAAAGACCTGCTCTCCTTTTGTTTTTAAAGAGAGTAAGTGTAAATAGAAGAAATACGGGGATGAAATTCTTGCCCTCAGCAGTTGTCTTGGGGGAGAGGGTGTCATGTCCTTTGGAGAGGGGACAGGCCAAACAGTAGGAGAGGGAGGTAGGGAGGTAGGGAGGCCCCCTGTGAGACATGCAAGCTAGGCTCAAATGAGAATGGTACTCCTTTTCTACTCTCCACAAAGGGGGAGGCTGGAGAGCTACATCTACCGTCTTGGTTTGCCGGATAAGAGGGTAACAGGAGAGGGGCAAGGACACTCTGAGACTATATGGCAGTAGCCTTTTTTTTTTTTTTTTGAGTGTCTAACATAGGCTAGGTACTGTATCAGACCTTTTAGATAGATTTTCCTATTAAAATGTCACTAATCTCCTGTAGTAGGTATTATTATAGGTGAATAATATGAATAGTATTTATATTACAATAAATATGATACATGATATATATGATATGATATATATGATATATGATATATATATGATATATGATATATATATGATATATGATATATAATATGATATATCATATATGATATGATATAGGGAGTTTGACCAACTTGTCACAATCATACAATTAGCAAGTGATAGCACCAAGATTTGAACCATGGAGTCTAACCTCAATGATCATCTCTTTCCATATCATCATCCAGATAAAGTGAGGACACAATCGTGTGGAAGCAAGTCAGGGAGAGGTGGGAAGGAAGAGTCAATGAACAATGTTATACTGTAACTGAGTGACAAATATTGCTAATATTAACTAATCTTGCTAAACATAACGGATTAGGCTATATTTGTCTTAAATTTTTGATGTATGGTACAGTAATGAATGCACACAAATTATGAAATGATATTATGATGCTTGACAATGACTGAAAATCCATTCTCCCCCAAAAGCCATTAACACACATTCATGGCGTCTTGTGCTAAATGCAACAGTTGCCCAGACTAACACTTTGGAGTCCTCCTCAATACTGTCCTCTCCCTGACTTGCCACAGCTCACCTTGCCCCCCATCTTGCTTCTCTCCATTTAAGTGAAGAACCCCACCAACCATGCCAGGAGCCTGGAAGTCATCCTTGGTCCCAGACTTTCCCTTACCCCCATGTTCAATCCTTTACTCTCTGCTGTCCATTTTCCCTCCTAAATATCTCTTGAATCTGTACACTTTTTGGCCATCTCCTCCATCATACCATGAATACCAGGACTTGTACAATAGCTTTGTACCTCTGAATACTAATCCATTCTCCACAGAGAAGGCAGGAAAACTTTTAAGTGATACAAATCTGATCTCATCATTTTTCTGCTTGAAACCCTTCAGAGATTGTTAGGATCAAGACAGAAATCCTTAACATGGCCTGTACGGCTCTGCATAGGCTGGCCTTTCTCTCTCTGTCTTCACCTCACATAACCCCCATCTTCCACTTTAACTCAGCCACTTTGCCTTTCAGTTCCGGCCTCACAATCTTTACAAATGCTTTTCATTCTGGCTGGAATGTTCTCCCCCAAACACTTCTCCTCTTCCCCGAGAGCCACCTTTAACTTATCCTTTAGATAGCTCAGCATTCCCCTCCCCCCAGCCAAGGTGCTGTCTGTCCACACATCCTCTCTTAGCACTCTCCTCTTCCTTTTTTTTTTTTTTTTTTTTTGTGGTATGCAGGCCTCTCACTGTTGTGGCCTCTCCCATCGCGGAGCACAGGCTCCGGACGCGCAGGCTCAGCGGCCATGGCTGACGGGCCCAGCCGCTCCGCAGCATGTGGGATCTTCCCGGACCGGGGCACGAACCCGTGTTCCCTGCATCGGCAGGTGGACTCTCACCCACTGCACCACCAGGGAAGCCCTCCTCTTCCTTTTTAACAAAGAGAGCAATGGTGACAAAATACTTACTTATCTATTTACCCTGAGGGTCAACTCTATGAGGGCAAAAGTCAAGCCTGCCTTGTTCACTACACTATAAGCAGCACAAAACACAGAGCCTTTACTGTATTAGGTACCTAATTAATCCCAAATGAGGAAATGAATGAATACTTCCTCTATCACCTTCAATTAAGGCAGAGAGTGGGTCATCTTAAAACTCTGACACTAGGTTCCTTGAGGGCAGTCACTATGCCTTTTTCTTGTTATCATTAGTGGCTAGCATATACCTGGTAGATTCTCAACCGTGAGCTTGCTTACTGAATGTACAAGCTACATGCATGCTCCTCCCCGCCTATTGGGAAGTAGGATATCCTTCCAGCATTAAAGACATAACTGATTCCTCTTCTAGGCAAATCAGGGAGCTCCATTATATACTTCTGAATTATTTGGATGCCTCTTTCCCCTTGTACTAGTCAGGGTTCTCCAGAGAAACAGAACCAATAGAAGATATATATATCTTATATTTATCTATTTATTGTAAGGGATTGGCTCACATGATTACGGAGACTGAGAAGTCCCACAATCTGCTCTCTGCAAGCTGGAGACCCAGGGAAGCTGACGGTGTAGTTCAATGGGCTGAGAGCTGGAGAGCAGATGGTATATTTTCCAGTCCCAGTCTGAACGCCTGAGAACCAGGAGCATGGAGGGCAGGAGAAGATCAACGTCCTGGGTTAAGCAGTCAGGCAAAGAGTGAATTCAACCTTCCTCCACCTTTTTGTTCTATTAAGGCTCTCAGTGGGTTGAATGATGCCCACTCTCACGGGAGAGGGCCATGTCCTTCACCCAGTTCACCAATTCAAAGTTCGTATCCAGAAACACCTAGAAATAAAGTTTAACCAGATATCTGGGCATCCTGTGTTCTGTCAGTTTGATACAAAATTAACAGTCACATTTCTATAGCCAAATATACAGCTCACCCTATTGATTCTGAATATCTGAGTTTCACTATACCTTTCAGAATTCTAGCAATTGAGATTCTTGTATACTGCAAATCTGCTAGATCATTTGTGAGGTTACAGTTGTTAAAAATTTCATGGAGACAATTCAGTGACTCCAATAAATACTACCCATAAATTCTCAATGACATACTTCACATGTGCTACTTAAAATTACTCCAGAGATGCTTATAGTGTTATATGAAGCCACGAAAGAACTGTAAGAAGATAGAATCAGAAGGTTTGTGCAATGTTCTAACATAATCCAATGACTTAAAAAAAAACTGTTCTTTATGGTTAAAGTGGAGAAGCTATTTCAATTTCTTTTTACCTGGCTATTTAACTAACTAACTAACTAACTGACTGACTGACTAACTTCCTTCCTTCCTCTCTCCCCCTCCCTCTCTCCCTTACTTTCTTCCTTCTTCTTTCTCGCTTTTAAAGTGAAAGCTGTGCTCAGTTTACTTAGGCATACATTTTAATTCTTCAATATCACATAACAATGTCATTATACGGCAGAGATACTGAATACACTTAGTGATTAGCATCATCAATGGAAGTACTACAGTTGAAAATGCTCCATAATAAAAGAAAAATTATGCTAAGAAGTGTATGATTGGTATGAAAAGAGAATTATGTCTTAAAGTCATGTGCCTTTTCCATAATTATTTGCCAAATAGTTGGTATTTAGAAGTTAAAGTAGGATATTAAATTCCTGTAGTATGCTCTGTCACTCCAAAGTTAGTATGTTCCTATAGTTAGAGCAATGGCCTAGAAAACAAGCTTGACTGAGTCACTTTGCTAAGTCCCCTTAATCTTCCGTACCTTAGTTTGCTTTTTTATGTGCTACTGATAAAGACTCTTTGTGTACATTTCAAGGGCTGGTTATGTCCAAGGTTTTACCATTTAGTCTAGCACAATGACAACTTAAGAGCGATGGAGCAATATAAATAAATGTGAACGTCTCCCCCTAGCACTACACATGTGATATTATTACTACTATTTTAAGTTCAAGTGGGAAAAAAGAAAATAGACACTTCAACTTTATCAAATCTGTTAAAGTGAAAGAAATAAAGGAAGAAAACAAAGTAGGAAAGAGAGAGATTACTCTGGTGGAGTCAATAAGATGATTTGAAAGCATTGGCTAAATTATAAATGTCATAGAACCAGTCTTGAAATAAAAAGCAAAAAGCTAGCTTATACTGTTGATGGGAATGCAAACTGGTACAGCCACTATGGAGAACAGTATGGAGGTTCCTTAAAAAACTGAAAATAGTGTTACCATACGATCCAGCAATTCCACACCTGGGCATATATCCAGAGAAAACCATGAACCCCAATGTTCATAGCAGTGCTATTTACAATAGCCAGGACATGGAAGCAACCTAAATGTCCAACAACAGAGGAATGGATAAAGAAGATGTGGTACATATATACAATGGAATATTACTCAGCCATAAAAAGAACAAACTAATGCCATTTGCAGCAACATGGATGGACCTAGAGATTCTCATACTGAATGAAGTAAGTCAGACAGAGAAAGACAAATATCATATGATATCACTTATATGTGGAATCTAAAAAGAGGCTACAAATGAACTTGTCTACAAAACAGATATAGAGTTACAGATGTAAAAAATAAACTTACGGTTACTAGGGGGTAAGGGGGGGAGGGATAAACTGGAAGACTGGGATTGACACATACATACTACTATATATAGAATAGATAACTAATGAGGATCTACTGTATAGCACAGGGAACTCTACTCAATACTCTTTAACGGCCTGTAGGGGAGAAGAAGCTAAAAAAGAGTGGACATATGTATATGTATAACTGATTCACTTTGCTGTACACCTGAAACTAACACAACATTGTAAATCTGTTATATCCCAATAAAATTTTTAAAAAGCTAGCTTAACAGAATTATACCTATTGAATAACAGTCTTCCAGTTTTTATGCCTGAATGACAGAGTACTGTTTGAGATATACATAAGCTGCCATTGATAATAATGATTCATACAGTTTGAAATCTGAGTGGCATAGTAGAGTTAAATAAACAACAGAATTTTCATTTTTTACGTTATATCTTTTTATATTTCAAACAATTCATATGTTTAATTTAATCAGGAATTATATTTCTTCATTCCACCTTCTAGTTCAAGTATTAATTATATAATAAATTATAGAGATTCTGAGGTTAAAAGGCTAGAGGTGGACTTCACAGGTTCTATACATTATAATTTTCATTTGCAAAACTGGGGACGCTAGTTGACCTGACATAAATAGGTATCATGTTAAAGCAAGTTTCATTTTGCTCCTTCACCTCTTCCAACTTTGATTTCCCCTTTGATCTTCCATATTTCAGAGAGAAAGAGCAATATAAATATTGGTTGGTTTCCTAATGGGAGAATAAGAAAGGTTGATTATATATCAAAGTGTCCAAATAGGATCTTGGAAATCATCAAATATTCATGGAGGTTTGAGAGGGGAGTGGGTCTCAATTCCAACACCCATTTTTGAGATGCAAACCTTGAGAATCAGGGAAGTTTCACTACTTGTTAAAACTCATACGTCTAAGTACGTGGGGATCGAGTATAATATGGTGACTGCAAAGTAATGGAAGCTCTGAGGCAGTGATTTATTGCCAGTTGGTACCAACTGCAGCTTTGTGATATCACTCAAATTGTGGTTTTAAATGGTTGCTACACTGTTAACTTTCTACGTGTATCTTGTATCCCTAGAAAAAACTCAAGCTCTTTGATTTCCTTATAGTCCCTGGAGTTTCTAACAGTGCAAAACACACTCAATATAAATTAAATGAATCCGTTTAGCAAGTTCTATTCCTGCCATTAGATCTCTTGAGATTTAAAATTTTGACTTTTTCTGACTTGAAAGATAAATGGAAATCTTAGTCATTGCCTTAACCAGACTTTGCATATTTGCTGCTGCTATAAACTCTGTGCACATTTCATGGGCTGGTTACACCCAGCATTCTACTGTTTATTCTTTTCTAGCACAATGACAATTCAAGAGAGGTGATGCAATATAAATAAATATTTGTAAATTCTGTCTGGGCTCAGAGATTAAGACATTTTTTTCCCCCTGAGTCAAATTTAAGCACAACTACTTTGTTGCCATTCTTATGATCAGTATCAGGAAAAGCATCTGAGGACCATTAAACAAGATATCCCTCATGGTGCATTCTCTTGGCTCAAACACTTGCATGGTTCTGTGCATTAATGTTCCAGAGGCAGACCCTCTTCAGGGCAGATGCAGGCTCTGGCTCCCATGTGTTGCTTCCCTTAACGGCTCTTCTCTGATCTATAGCTGTGGTTTTCTTCTGCCATTATTTTCCTCACTCTGACCAAATGACAACCACTCTTTTGGATTCCTCCACATTCTCAGCTAGCATATCCAAATTCTGCTGCTTCAACACCGCTGAGTGATCTGCCATGTCTAGAATTGCATGCAGGTTAATGTCATTTTACATTTTGAGTCTTTGAGAAATTTCAGAGTCCCTGATCCCTACTGCAAACAGGTCCATGACTATTTCTTTGTGGCTTGCTCTAAAATTACATTTCACAGCCAGTGCATGATCACCATTAAGAAAAGATTCCATTACCCCTTTCCAGCCTGGCTACACTGAAGAAACCTGGCCTCTGAAAACATTTGGTGATCAAGGTTCTTCAGATTTCCCTAGTAGAACTCTATGTCACAATCATAAGTTTCCTTTTCTTTCCTAAAGGTGAAGGAATTTAAATTTATGTTCGGCTTGTTAATACTAATTACATGAGAGCCTGATCTTTCAGAGTTCTTTGTAGTTGTTCTAAATAAAAGTGTTGCCTCTATCTGGACATCAATGATCACAGGAAAAATACACATGGCGAGGGCATGCAAGGGCATCTGTAGCCCATGGAAAGAATGTGCACAAGGCATGGGTTCTTTCCCTGTGCTCTCACAGCAAGATGTTCTCTGTCCTTTAACTATTCCTTTCTCCCTCTCCTTTTCTTCCCTCCTTTATTTTTGTTTCTGTTTTCTTGCTCTTTTTGCAAGTCTAGGTATGGATATCTGCCTGTGATGGAGGAGGGCTTTTTTCACTACTGATTTGGTGTTACCAAAACGTTTAGGCTTTCGCAAGAATCAGAAAATGTGTCTGAACAGAGGAGATAACATTTTTTTCTTGAGTAATGACAAGTGAACTGACCCTGAGTTTAAAAGTTAATGGTATATGTGACAACCAACTTTAAGTAGGCAAAGAAAATGGTTTTCATAAGACAGACAGGGTTTTTTTTTTTTTTCTCTTTTTTTCCTAGTTAACAAGCCATTCTGTTGAAAAGAGCTAAAACTTATAATAACTCTGGTAGTTCACTGAGCGTGGGCTAAAGACATTTTACCAAGACCTTTTATTCTTTCCTGCAAAAATACCGTATCTTATGAACTTAAAATTCAAGTCAAAGCTCTTATTTGTTCTCATTTTTAGTGTGACTTTCTACTTATGTTACATGTCCACATGTATAAAATAATGACATTTTAAAAGACTGCAGATAGAACCCAAGTCTAAAAGTAATTACAGAAATAAATGTGGTGGGAATTTAAGCCTCCTTGTTAACCAAAATACCCTTTATAAATCTTGTCAATTTGTGTCTGTGTGTATGTACTAGCTCCAGGTGTCAATCTCTTATAAAGGTGCTTGCCTCTGGCTTTTACATCAGAAGATCCTAAATCATTCACATCCAAAGCCTTATTTTACTTCAACTGTCTTCTGAAAAAGAAGTTTTATAACAACTTTTGTAATTCTGCTTTTAGTAAAATATCTCCAATGATATTTTAAAAAATATACATGTTAGCCTTCATGTAATTAAATGAATTAATTATATTCAGAAAATGACAATACCACCCAAAGCAATCTACAGATCCAATGCAATTCCTATCAAATCACCAATGGCATTTTTTATGGAACTAGAACAAAAAATCTTAAAATTTGTATGGTGACACAAAAGACCCTGAATAGCCAAAGCAGTGTTGAGGGAAAAAAAACAGAGCTGGAAGAATCAGACTCTCTGACTTCAGACTATACTGCAAAGCTACAGTAATCAAGACAATATGGTACTGGCACAAAAACAGAAATATAGATCAATGGAACAAGATAGAAAGCCCAGAGATAAACCCACGCACCTATGGTCAACTAATCTATGACAAAGGAGGCAAAGATATACAATTGAGAAAAGAAAAGTGGTGCTGGGAAAACTGGACAGCTACATGTAAAAGAATGAAATTAGAACATTCCCTAACACCATACACAAAAATAAACTCAAAATGGATTAGAGACCTAAATGTAAGCCTGGACACTATAAAACTCTTAGAGGAAAACATAGGCAGAACACTCTTTGACATAAATCACAGCAAGATCTTTTTTGATCCACCTCCTAGAGTAATGGAAATAAAAAGAAAAATAAACAAATGGGACCTAATGAAACTTAAAAGCTTTTGCACAGCAAAGGAAACCATAAACAAGATGAAAAGACAACCCTCAGAATGGGAGAAAATATTTGCAAACAAATCAACGGACAAAGGATTAATCTCCAAAATATATAAACAGCTCATGCAGCTCAATATTAAAAAAACAAACAACCCAGTCAAAAAATGGCAGAAGACCTTAATAGACATTTCTCCAAAGAGGACATACAGATGGCCAATAAGCACAGGAAAAGTTGCTCAACACCACTAATTATTAGAGAAATGCAAATCAGAACTACAATGAGGTGTCGCCTCACACCAGTTAGAATGGGCATCATCAGAAAATCTACAAACAACAGATACTGGAGAGGGTGTGGAGAAAAGGGAACCCTCTTGCACTGTTGGTGGGAATGTAAATTGATACAGCCACTATGGAGAACAGTATGGAGGTTCCTTAAAAAACTAAGAATAGAATTACCATATGATCCAGCAATCCTACTACTGGGCATATACCTAAAGAAAACCATAATTCAAAAAGACATATGCACCCCAATGTTCACTGCAGCACTATTTACAACAGCCAGGTCACGGGAGCAACCTAAATGCCCATCAACAGACGAATGGATAAAGAGGATGTGGTACATATATACAATGGAATATTACTCAGCCATAAAAAGGAACGAAATCAGGTCATTTGTAGAGACATGGATGGATCTAGAGGCTGTCATACAGAGTGAAGTAAGTCAGAAAGAGAAAAACAAATATCGTATATTAATGCATATATGTGGAACCTAGAAAAATGGTACAGATGAACAGGTTTGCAGAGCAGAAATTGAGACACAGATGTAGAGAACAAACTTATGGACACCAAGGGGGGAAAGCGGTGGGGGGTGGGAGTGGTGGTGTGATGAATTGGGAGATTGGCATTGACATGTATACACTGATGTGTATAAAATGGATGACTAATAAGAACCTGCTATATAAAAAAATAAATAAAATTAAAAAAAATACATATTAGCCTTCATGTAATTAAATGAATTAATTATGTTCAGAAAATTGAGTTACAGAGATACCCACATATTCCATAAGGCATACTCATACAACTCTTTTATGAAATAACTGGTTTTATTACATGGAGTAAAAATGTATTTGGCAGATACAAGTGCTATGATACATATATATTTCCGTAGCTACAGATATAATTTTTGACATTTTCTCCAATGCTTGTCCACATTTTAGGATTAGAAAATCTATCATGAGAGATCCGTAACACCATCTGGTATATAAAGTTTGCTATCAGTACCCTATTTCAACCAGAAAAAATCATCCACTATTATTGACTCACCACAATTACTTCGAAAAGGCCTTTTATCAAAAGACTAAATGCATTTTTTTTTACTGTAAGTACTCAGCATAGTGTGTAGTAAATTCTCAATTTGTCAGCTTTCATTATTTTTATTCAAATTAGTAGGTCTCTCTTGACAGTAAATGATAGAAAACAAATCAAACTAGCTTAAGGAAAATAAGGCTTTTATTGGCTTTTGAAGGTTGAGAGCACTGGCTTCAGGCACAGTTTAATTCCGGGGGTCAGTGGTGTTAGGAATCTGTCTTCTTGCATCTCTCCACTTCTCTTTTCTGTGGGTTGACATGTTTCTGAGGCAGGCTATCTCTGCTAAGATGTCTGCCGGCCTTTGCAGATGAATATCCAGTTATCTTCAAGAACAGCACATAGAGGGTTTCTTTAATCCTGTAGTTATGACAAAGGCTTCAAGTTGAGTCTCACTGGTTCCACTTGGCCTGACTTAAGCCACTTAATCATCCGTGAGCAATCACGACTGACCAGTGGATCCAGAATTCTAGTTACGCAGGACTGGGCCACATTTCTTAGCAGCATAGAACCATAAGGAAAGAAAGCATGGGAATCAGAATGGTGACTGCATGCCAGCCTGGCAAAAAGAAAGCAACAGATGTCCACTGCCTTACTTCATTCACCCACCAAACATTTCCAGAGTTTCTGCTGCATACCCTGTGCTGATTTGTGTATCTGAGCAGCAGAGTGCCATGTAACTGGGAGTAGGGCAATGGGCACAGGAGAAAGGAAGAAATTCAAAAGTAAATGACCTAATCCCTCCCCTCAAAGGAGAGATGCCTCTAGGCTCTAAAGACAATAAGAAACAAGGACGCTGTGATGAACTTGTTGACCTAGGTGGTATACATTCAGAGCAGGAGAAAACACTGTGATTGGAGGACTAAGAGAAAACATTTAGGGAGTGGTGTTGAACGATGGACCAAACGTGGATGGGTCAAAGGAAAGGGGGATCTTCTAAAAGGCTGGTGGAATGTTGGTAAAGGCTCAGAGCTTTGGTGCATGGAGTGTGTTGGTGAGACAGGAGGGACCAGGTCTAGAAGGAGAGAGAAGTAGTGCTTGGGAGGAAAGGCAGGCTGTGGTGGATGGGAGAGGGACGCACTTGGAGGGTGCCTGAATGCTAGGTGGAGCAGTCTAGCAGGAACTGATAAAGGCAGAGTTGTGATAGGAGGATGCAAGCTCCTCTTTTGAAAGATGAATCTAGTAACAGCCTATAGGAGGTCCTGGAAAGAAAGATGATGGCAGGCATCCAGAGTTGTGTTTCTGGTACTGCAGAAATTGTGGAGTAAAGTGACAAGGTCTGAGAAGGACTTGAGGCTGTGAGGAGGATAGGAAACGATGCTGAGAGGAATTTCAAAGGGATGATCAATGGGACTTTGAGGCGCTTGTGGAAATTGGGAAGAAAGGAGACGATGACTCTAAATTATCAAGGCCAGCGCCTAGAAAATGGAAGAATCATTAAGATGTAGTGACAGGAACCATCATTTCATAGTATTATGGTGCTTTTTTCAGTGGCATTCTCACTTTCTACCACATACTGCAGCTATTTATATGCATGTCTATCTTCAGGAAAGATGTCTAATTTATCTTTGTCTCTTCAACAGGATGAAGTTTGGTGTTCTGCATATGGATGAGTCAATGCACATTTGTTAAATGAATTTTACAGAGGAGAAACTGATTTCTAGGGAGGTTAAACATTTGCTCACCGGGCAAGTCAGTGATAAAATGGCAACCAGGCTCATCTTCTTCTCAATCTCTGATACTTTATTCTTTCTAGTCCTTTAGTGCTACAGTTGTTCTTTTTAGGGGACAGATGAACCTCTCTAATACAAACTGCCTGGCAAAAAATTGAAGTAGAGATCTGTGTACTGTCCCGTACAAACGTACAGTGCATTTCCAGATTACTTCATACCCAAGATTTCTCTCAAAGTCAGAGCATCAGAAACAAGTCTCCCTCTGACCTCTTAAAACCTTCAGTGTTTTTCCATTTAGTTCTATAAATTTAAAATTTTGAGACCATGGAACTCTTCTGAGGTCCAAGATCCTGTTAGATTTTGTTTTACATCCAAAGTTCAACACTGGAATAATGCTACAAGAGATTGCAAAGAAGTAAATGATTAAATTTTCTGTAGTGTTTTTCAAAATGTGGTCCCCAGACCAGCAGTGTCAGCATCACTTGGGAACTGAAAGATGCATATTCCTAGCCAGCATCCCAGACTTACTGAATCAGAAACTTGGAGATGGGGCTCAGCAATCAGGGTCTTAACAAGCCCTTCAGATAATTTTGATGCATTGAAGTTTGGGAACCACTGGTCTTTGGCAATATTCCTCAATGACCTTTGAATCTTTAAAGGACTTTAAATTTGACCTTGCAGCAGAATCACCTGGAGGGCTTGTTCAGACACTGATTGCTCATGAAACTCATATTCCCTGCTTAAACGCCCTTGAAACTGGGTTTTGAAAGAGCTGTAAAATTGTCGTGGAATCCATATATATGTATGTAGGACACAAAGGCTCCATTTAATAAAATGTGTCTTCCTGTGAAATACCAAAGCTGTTAGGGAAGGCCCAGAAAAATTAAGCAGAGAGGGCACACCAAGGAAGACTCACTCCTTCCCTGTAAACACTGATTTGTGGTAAATTGCAAAATTAAGGTTGAAGCAATACTAAGCAAACCAGGGCTAAAAACTCCCATCTGAATTTCAGGTTTAGTTTCGTAAGATGCTGCAGCAGCACAAAGCAGTAATCTGTTTCTGCACACCAATTTGTGTGTAGCATAAGATCACATCGGTGAGCAAACATTGCCTCTCCTTATCAGGAGAGACTAATTGGAAGCTACAATTAACTGGGTAGTAAATGCCAGGAATTCTGAATCACAGCCACAGAATAGCCTTCATCTGGCACTCTAATGTAAGTGGGGCAGTGATGGCCACTGAACAAAAGAAATGGGATTCTTTGCCTGGAACAATGTAAAGGGGTGCATCTGGCAGACTTTTAAGATTTGTTGTTTTCCTTGACACACACCCCACACTCAAATTCAGGATTGCTTAGTTGGGAGATGGAGAAAGAAAAGTTGGCAATGTACGAATGGCCGATATACTAGGTGGCGGTGAACAAACCCCTGGGTTCGGTTTTACTTCTTTCTTCTCTTAGGTATCATTAAGATTCAGGCTTGGAGTATGATTAGTACATCTCCAGGGTAATTTGAATTTTCTAGAACGATTTCATTATCCAAAGTCCTCTCCTGACCTCCAATCCTAAGCCACCTTGAAAAGGTTTACTTCTCCGTGGGAAGGCATTGACTCTTCAGGATTTCCAAGAACATTCTCACACATGACTTTTTTTTATATCATTAGAATGCTATTTCTTTGTGTATTCATTCATTCATTCATTTGCTCACTCATGTATTCAGTAAACATTTATGAAGCATGCATTTCATTTCTGGCATCTTTCTGGGCCAGTGAGGAATGGTTTCTGCCTCCAGGGCCATCTCATCCTCATGTGGTGGTGAGTGTTGATATCTCTGTCTTTTTATTTAGATTCTTTTTGTTTCCAATCACTACTTTCTCTATTGTGTATTCTTGGTCAAAAGTGACAATATTTTTTAAAAATTGGTACAACAAGTGCCTGAAGACATGAAATTTTGCCTTCTAAAGTTGGAGAGAGTCTCGAGCTCTAGCTGGCAGCCAAGCATACGAGCTCTGCGATCAGCAGCCACCATCGATGTTGCTTCACTTCCTCTGGGCTCATCTGCGCCACTCGCTCGCAACACACTCTGCCGTCATAAGCCGCCACCATGGTAAAACTTGCAAAGGCTGGTAAAAATCAAGGTGACCCCAAGAAAATGGCTCCTCCCCCAAAGGAGGTAGAAGAAGATAGTGAAGATGAGGAAATGTCAGAAGATGAAGAGGATGATAGCAGTGGAGAAGAGGTTGTTATCCCTCAGAAAAAAGGCAGAAAGGCTACTGCAACTCCAGCAAAGAAGATGATGGTTTCCCCAACAAAAAAGGTTACAGTTGGCACACCGGCAAAGAAAGCAGTTGTCACCCCTGGCAAAAAGGCAGCCGCTACACCAGCCAGGAAGACAGTTACACCTGCCGAAGCAGTAGCAACACCTGGCAAAAAGGGAGCCACACCAGGCAAAGCATTGGTAGCAACCCCTGGTAAGAAGGGAGCAGCCACTCCAGCCAAGGGAGCAAAGAATGGCAAGAGTGTCAAGAAGGAAGACAGTGATGAGGAAGATGAAGATGACAGTGAAGAGGAGGATGAGGATGAATTTGAGCCAGCAGTGATGAAAGCAGCTGCTGCTCCTGCCTCAGATGATGAGGATGATGAGGATGAAGATGATGATGAAGACGAGGATGATGAGGATGAAGATGATGATGAGGAGGATGAAGGTGAGGATGACGAGGATGAAGATGATGAAGATGATGATGAGGATGATGAGGATGAAGATGATGAGGAGGAGGAGGATGAAGGTGAGGATGACGAGGATGAAGATGATGATGAAGACGATGATGAGGATGACAAAGATCACTCTGAAGAAGCAGCTATGGAGACTGCACCAGCCAAAGGAAAGAAAGCTCTGGCAAAAGCTGTTCTTGTGAAGGCAAAGAGCACTGCTGAAGATGAAGATGAAGAGGATGATGATGAGGATGAAGTCGAAGAGGAGGAAGAGGATGACGAGGAGGAAGAGGAGGAAGAGGAGGAGGAGGAACTTGTCAAAGAAGCACCTGGAAAACGAAAGAAGGAAATGGCCAAACAAGAAGCAGCTCCTGAAGCCAAGAAACAGAAAGTGGAAGCCACAGAACCAACTACATCTTTCAATCTCTTTGTCGGAAACCTGAACTTCAGTAAATCTGCTCCTGAATTGAAAACGGGTATCAGTGACATTTTTGCTAAAAATGGTCTTGCAGTTGTTGATGGCAGAATTGGTGTGTCTAGGAAGTTTGGCTACGTGGATTTTGAATCTGCTGAAGACCTGGAAAAAGCCTTGGAACTCACTGGTTTAAAAGTCTTTGGCAATGAAATTAAACTAGAAAAATCAAAGGGAAAAGACAGTAAGAAAGATTGAGATGCGAGAACACTTTTGGCTAAAAATCTGTCTTATAAAGTTACTTAGGAAGAATTAAAAGAAGTGTTTGAAGATGCTGTGGATATCAGATTAGTCAGCAGGGATGGAAAGAATAAAGGGATTGCTTACATTGAATTTAAGACAGAAGCTGATGCAGAGAAAACCTTGGAAGAAAAGCAGGGAACAGAGATAGATGGGCGATCCATTTCCCTGTACTATACCAGAGAGAAAGGTCAAAGTCAAGACTATAGAGGTGGAAAGAATAGCATTGGAGTGGTGAATCAAAAACCCTGGTTTTAAGCAACCTCTCCTGTAGTGCAACGGAAGAAACTCTTCAGGAAGTATTTGAGAAGGCAACATTTATCAAAGTGCCCCAGAACCAAAATGGCAAATCGAAAGGGTATGCATTTATAGAATTTGCTTCATTTGAAGATGCTAAAGAAGCTTTAAATTCATGTAATAAAAGGGAAATTGAGGGCAGAGCCATCAGGCTGGAGTTGCGAGGACCCAGGGGATCACCTAATGCAAGAAGCTAGCTATCCAAAACTCTGTTTGTCAAAGGTCTATCTGAGGATACTACAGAAGAGACATTAAAGGAGTCGTTCGACGGCTCTATTCGTGCAAGCGTAGTCACTGACCGGGAGGCTGGATCCTCCAAGGGGTTTGGTTTTGTAGACTTCAACAGTGAGGAAGATGCCAAAGCTGCCAAGGAGGCCATGGAAGATGGTGAAATTGATGGAAACATAGTTACTTTGGACTGGGCCAAGCCTAAGGGTGAAGGTGGCTTCAGTGGCCGAGGTGGATTTGGTGGCAGAGGCCGGCGAGGCTTTGGAGGGCGAGGAGGCTTCTGAGGAGGCAGAGGAGGAGGAGGAGACCACAAGCCACAAGGAAAGAAGACGAAGTTTGAATAGTTCTTCTACCCCTGTCTTTCCCTCTTCCATTTGAAAGAAAGGACTCTGAGGTTTTTCCTCTGTTACCTGCTCAATGACGGAGCCTTCTGAGGACATTCCAAGACAGTATACAGCCCTGTGGTCTACCTGGAAATCCGTATAGATAACATTTCAAGGGAGATAACCCTGATGGTGTTGACTGGATATTCGTATAAACTTTTCAAAGAGATGAGTGATAGAGCTAACCCTTATCTGTAAGTTTTGAATTTATATTGTTTCCTCCCATGTACAAAACCATTTTTTTCCTATGGAGTTTTTTGGTTTTGGTTTTTTGTTTTGGTTTTTTTGTGTTGGGGGGTTGTAAAGGAAAGCAGAATGTTTTATCATGATTTTTGCTTTAGCAACTTTGGGACAAATTAAAAGTCCTAAACTCTGGTGCCAGACTTGTTAAAAAAGAAAATAAAATAAAGTTGGAGAGAATAATTTGAAAGTTGTTATTGATTTTTTGTTTCTAAAGATGAAAACATTAATTTCCATTAATAATAGGTTTTCTGTTGTTTTAGCAAAAATACCACCATCTGATTTTTCACTCATTGATTTAAAAAATATATATTGAATGACTATTATACGTCAAGCATTGTTCTGGATCTTTGGGATCCATTAGTGAATAAGAAAGGCAAGACCCCTGTCCCAGTGGAGATCACATTCTCAATGGGAGAGAGAGAGACAATGCTATAATAAATAAGTAAATTATGTGGTATGTTAGAAGATGTTATTTGCCAAGGGAAGAAGGATATTTATATGGGGTATGGGATGGGGAGCTATAGGGCATGTTGTAGACATGAATAAATAGCATATATTCCCCCACTGTTCTTGAACAAAACCTTTGAAATCACCATCACTCTGAAAGCAGAGATGAACCTTGAAGTGTCATTTTTAGTATTGCAAAGTGGGTGTATTTTCAGATTTAGAGACCATTTTCTTTTAAACTATGTATTTAAACTGGACTCACCCTAAAAATGATTGGTTATTTCTGGGAGATGTGTGTGAATCCTTGGCACTCAAGCAGGGAATATGAGTTCTTTACCTCATCCGAAGGAGAGACTGTGGGAAGGGTCCTGGATTGGCTTGGTAGAGCCCTGCTTGGACAGGATATCTCATCTGGTGTGATTCAGCATAGGAGATCCCAGAGCCTGAGAATGTGGGACTGTAGAAGACCTCTTGATGGAAATAGAGATTTGAGTTTCCTCTGAAAAGATTGTAAATGTTCACGTTGGTCAGGAAATGGGAAGGCCTCTTAAGGGGAGGTAGAAAGGCCACTTTTCTTTCAGGGGAGCATGTACTTAGGGGACTGCATTCTGAAGTTAAGGGACACCTTGTTTTACATGATGGTGATGTCTGGGCACAAATCTAAGTAATAGTAGAATTCTTCTTTAACATGATGATCTATTTCTAATCAAGAGCCAACGTAATACTGAAACTCTTGTGGCTTCTCTTTCGGGTGGAGTACAACCAGGCTGGTGATGATCACTATTCATTGTTATAGTCTGAAAGTTCTGACCTACACAATAAGACATGAAATAAAAATAAATGGTGTAACTACCACAAAAGAGGACTGTTAGCTAGAAATGTCAAAATAATTAGCTGAAAGAACTTCATAATTTGTAAGACCTGGCAAAGTGCCTGAATACAAGGTGAATATTCAAATATCTAGAGAGCTCCATTACACAGATATTATGTAGTTAGAAAATATAGTAATGAAAAAGAAGTTCCATTTATAATAAAAATTAAAAATGATAAATCTTCCCAGAATCACCTTTCTAAGAAATATGAGAAACTTTTATTGAGAAAGGGACAAAACTACTCTAAGAAATATAAAAGAATCATATGGGGAGCTAAACCCTAGTTCAGGATTGGAGTGAGCAGTGCTGCTAAATGATGTAAATATTTCAGCTCAACTTACATTAATGCATAGGCTTAATGCAACTACATTTGGAAGACTGCAGTATAAGACATGTTCCTTCTGTGGTGCCCAGAACAGTGCAGGTGCAGAGTAAGAGCTGAATTCAGTGCAAATGAATTACGTTTCTAGGAGGAAGGAAATAAATGAGGAAGTAGATGCATCTTGTATATTTCTACAGTTGTGCCTCTGCTCCCATTTTCCCTCAACCTGGAATGCTATCCCTCAGCCTCCTTAGCCATCTCAAACTTACAGTCCACTAAAGGCCCAACACGTCATTTCTGAACTACAAATTCCAGAGCACTTTGGAAATTTTTGGTTCAATGGTACTGAACTAAATGACACTGTGGGTATCATTCATCTAATATCTGTCACAGCTGGTTATCCTGTCTTACAGTACTTATCATGTTATTAGTAAAAGCAAAATGTAATGTATAAGAAGGATTAAAACATGTGCAAGGAAGATATAACCAACTACAGGATAGTGCTTAAGAATGAGGAGGGAGAAGAAAGATTTGAAGTAACTGTGGGAAATGTTACTGTCTCTAAGTCAGGCTGTCTGTACATGGATAGATGTAAATACTCAGTGTACAGTTGTTGGTTATTAAACTATAATTGGCAAGATTGGTACTATGTATTTTCATTTGTAGGTGGATAATCACAAGCTTTTAATGTGAAAAACTTCCTTAAAATGTGGCTGAAGCAAAAGAGATCCAATCATCAAATAGTTTAAATAGTCTATTGAAAATAAAGTCTGGAACAAACTGTGTGTTAAGAAGAGCTCCTAGCCAACAGATTAATCCCTTTCAAATGTCGATTAATATTGAGGGGACAAAGAATAAACATCATTCAAAATTTTCTGGAAAATCAAACTTTGATACGGAACGTATATTATAGGGGTCAAATAATTTTATTTTTAGGAGATTATTATTCTCTATTTTTCTCTTCATTTTTGTTGCTCAAGACAAAAAATTGAAGGCAGTATGACACTCAAGCTTCATGATTTTAGAATGACAAGACATGAGCATCCACCACGGAAGATAATAGAAAGCTTCAGTTTATTCAGAGGCCAATGGTAATGATTGAGGAAGGAGTAAAGCCATTAAAGAGAAAAGAGACTATTTATTACTACAAAATGGAATCCCCAAGTTTATGTATCTTCCCTTCAAAGCATCAGGAGATGACATTTACTGAGCACTTTTTGTGCACCAGAAATTGGCAGCACAGGGTTAGGGTCCTTCCTCATATTATCACATATATATTTCACAACTACTCTGTGAGGTATTCCAATCCGCATTTTATGGAAAAGGACACTGGGGCTTAAAGGAGTGGAGTATATATATTCTTAACTTAGAGACACTCACCAGACTTCAGAAATGTATTTATAAGGTTTTTTTGTTTTGTTTTGTCTTTTTTGTTTGTTTTTGCGGAAAGCAAGTACATCTTTAACCATGTAGATTTATTGCCTGTTTCATAGTGAACATAAGAGTTTTCAGAATGGTAGCTTTCTTTGATTCCATAAGAATTCCATGCCAATCCCACACTAGTTGCATTCCATAAAATGACAGCAGCAAGTCAGAAGGAAAAGGGGCTGTAATATTCAATTGTCTGTAACCAATGTGTTAGAAGTCATTGTCTTTCATCCAGACGGTACAGTTGCATTTTTAGAATGACATCTATTACCACATTAGAGGCAAACCATAACAGTCCCTTATAGAATATCTGTCTCAATTGTGGTTATTTAATGTCATTATACCAAATTTCAAAGTGTTCTTATGGTAAACAGACATAGTGAAATACTAGATGAATAAGAGCTCATTTTCAAGTTCTAAGAAGTCAACGCTTCATTTTCTATCTCTTTTCTTAAATTTATTTTTTATTTTTAAAAGTTTCCAGTGTCCTGGTCTTATAAATTGCAGAGTTTCCTCTCTAAAGGAAAGGCTTTCTTAAATTCTATTATTTATGTAGGTAAAAGTCAATCAGCTCCAGAATAAATTCTCCAGTTTTTTGACATAGCTCTGAAATGGCTAAGTTGTCGTGCATATATATTTTTAATCAACTTATTGTAAAGAGGAAAAAAAAGATATGACTTTTCACACACATGTAAAGGCATGCTTATATTCCTCAGGTCAAAACCCTGTGTTAAGTTCTGGCTCAGGGCAAATTTAAACAGCTGAGTTATAAACCCAAAATAAAGAGGTCAGACTGGGGATGCTGACAGCCTCTTAACTGCAGTCATACCAGCAGGCATAACTTTCAAAATGCAGCAACTACAGGAGACAGGGACGTGTATCTTGGACTGAGTCCTAGGCAGTTAGAGAGAGCTGGGGATTATTTTACTCCAAACTGTGGTTACATTTGCGGTTTCCAACTATTTGTTAGCTCCTTTTCTATAGGCATAGGACACAGTTATAATGATATGCAAACAAAATAAAAAGTAATTAGCAATATCTTTCATTGTTCTAATTTAACAATATTAAAACAACACGGTATTCCTTTGGAAGAAAGTGGTAGAAGACAAATGCTCTTAAACAGAAATTAAGTACCAATATGCTGGTATATTATTATCTACACAACTGGGCTAGATTACTTTCTGTATCCTGCCACTGGGAAGCCATGTACACAATGAGATAAAGAAATCGAGAAAGATGTCTGACGCTCCGGAACTGCTTTGACAGTTTTAAGAGCTGAAGGCAGAAGAAGTTCAAGTATATGAAGCCTTTTACACAGCAGGCAATTCAACATTTGCTGCTCAGAATTCAAAGAAGGTGAACAAATCAAAATACTGAGGTACTTCCTTGGAAGAGACATTCAGAAAAAGACAAAACTAATTTTAAATAATGGCAAATACTGAATCCAGTTTTGGTGTCAAAAACATGTCACTAACTTCAGCAAAAGAAAATAAAAAGGATGCACAAAGTAAGTGTGACAAGATCTTGAATAACTGTTGGATCTGGATCCTGGAAACATCTGGGTTTATTGTACTATAATTTCTATTTTTGTGTTTTGAAAGTTTTAACGATAAAAGTTTATTTTAAAAAGTTATCACTGCAAGAATGCTTGTTTGAAGGTCTCTTCACTTCATATGTGTTTGGGCACTTGTATTTATGCCTAGCTGAAGCAGAGCTATAACTACCTTCGACGAAATGTCCCCATTTTTCTTTTTTTTTTAATGCACTTGAGTTTTACTTCATTGCATACTACTTGCAGTGAGTGCTTTTGGGATCCCTTCTACAACTTGCAATACTTGGAGAGCACTGGGGTTTGCCCAGTTTTGGTGATGGTCTGTGCAAGGAAAACTGTGTAGTACAATTCCCATTGACCAACTGGGTCCCTTTTTGGAGTGGCAGAGCCACTTGTTGCTGTCAACACACTTTGAAAGGTTATTCCACAAACATTGAGTTACCTTGGATGTGAGCTAAGCAGAACAGTTAACACCATAGACAGATCTGAAGGAACCCGGGAGAGACGGAGACTTTATAAACTAGGAAAAGCTACTGAGACTCCTATTTCACTTGGTACAACCTCTGTTCTTAATCTTCTTAACTCAGAATGAGTTATTTTAAAAGTCTGTAGTCATTTTATACTTTACCCATTTTACACTGGTTGTCCAGCTCATATAAAATCAAATTTAAAGCTGGAGCAAGTTTCTTTACTCCTCTCCTGGACCATTGAGTAGGCAGCTGACCAAATACCAAGAATAATTTTTTTTCAGTTGTTCGACAGCTGCTTTGCACCTGACGGAGGGGCGCCTGTCCCTTCTGTATGTTGGCTTCTCTCCTTTCTGTCCGTAACGGACACAGCATCTTTATGTCCTGTCTCACTGAGTCTCTCATACAGCTGCCTGTTTCACTGGTCCTACCGGCCCACTATGTTCCTGCCAAATTCTTCCTATTGACAGATTTCCCGGAATAAGAAGGCACCTCACTGTCTCCATTCTGTGTACCTGAAGCCACGATCCTGTCTTCTAGATTGGGATCACCCTTTGTACCCCCTTCACAACCTTGCCTGAAATCTCAGCAGATTTTGCCATACTCCTTATTACCTCCCCTCCCTGGGTTTGGTCCTCTTTCATTCCCAGCCTGCCCTCTGTGATGTACTTTAACCTCCTGCCAGGGAGTAAACTCTGATAGAGCCCATCTAGCTATATAGTATCCTATATAGAACAAACCAGTTTTTTAGAAATGGGATAGTCATGGTGTCTGACAGTGGCATATAAATATGTGTGTGTTAATTCCCATCTGCACCTGAAAAGTAGTCATATATCCTCTTCAGAAATTCCCAGGACAGGAGTGGTCAGCTGGCATTTAATCAGTAGGTCCACTTTATACAGGTGGTTACTGTAAGTGCTTCAGCTCTCTTGAGAACTGATTTATGGCAGAGATTTTGAAAAGATGCATAATGAAAATTAGGAATTGGCTATCTATGGTGAAATTAGGATTGTTAATTAGCAAAATAGATATCAGCAGTAGGCTCTCTTTGGTGATTTTAGTGGAATTTAAGGTTTTGTAGAAGCACCTTCACATCCCTCCCTCTTTTCCCCACCCCAGGCATGAACAGAAATTAAAAACTCAGTTGGTGGGCTTCCCTGGTGGTGCAGTGGTTGAGAATCCGCCTGCCAATGCAGGGGACACGGGTTCGAGCCCTGGTCTGGGAAGATCCCACATGCCGCGGAGCCACTGGGCCTGTGAGCCACAACTACTGAGCCTGCGTGTCTGGAGCCTGTGCTCTGCAACAAGAGAGGCCGTGACAGTGAGGGGCCCACGCACAGCAATGAAGAGTGGCCCCCGCTCGTCGCAACTAGAGAAAGCCCTCGCACAGAAACGAAGACCCAACACAGCCATAAATAAATAAATTTATTAAAAAAAAACAAAACTCAATTGGTCACACACAGGCTTGATCTTCAATTAATCCTCTGTCCCAGTACTGATTTAGAGGATTTTTGATATATGAAATCTAATATATCAGCATCAGCATCCTGTAACTGTAAAATTATCACATTTGCTAAACACGAAGCTTTCATGAAGTTTTTTTGTTTTGTTTTGACTACCAAAAAGAACGTAGAGAGTGGACTTTATTAAAGTTGCTTAACTTCTTTTGTGCCTACTTGCTAATAAATCTAAGTGTAGGAGAATTCAGTCAGAGACTTAGAGACTTACTTTCATTATAACAGAGGGGATGAGGGAAGTGGGGCAAACTTTTCTTATCCCCTGTACAGCTACTGATATCTATCAAATTGGCTTATGCCACTTTATAACAGGGTGAAACATACCTATTTAATATCTTTCCATAACTGTATGTCTACTTACCTACCTGTCTACTAAACCAAGTTTCTTGATTTCCAAAACCCTGCTTGTTCAGGAGTTGGCAAACCAAATCTAGCCCACTGACTGTTTTGTGAATAAAGTTTTATTGGAACACAGCCATGCTCATTTCACTAACATTATCTATGGCTGCTTTCATGCTATCATGGCAGAGTCGAGTAGTTGAGCAGTAGAAACTGCATGGCCTGCAAAGCCAAAAATATATATAGTATCTGGCCCTTGACATGATTATGTATGAATATTTACATACCAATATTTAACTTTCTTGCTATTGATAACTTTATCTCAAAAGATCAGAAATTCTCAATACAGGAGAAAGCAATAAAGGAAGATGCCATGGTCAGGTGTTAAAGGCTTGCCTGAAACACAGAGATAGGATCTCTAAGTAGATGTATTTATACACAAACATACACATCAGAGTGAAGCAAGTAGAAGGTCTGATTTCCCTCTGGACTGACTCCCTCATTCTTTTGACTTCATTGTGAGTTGATTTTTAAGTCAGGTCTCTAAAGCCACTCATGGGTCTGTCTTTGTGAAGATCCGGGAGGAGTTAAGACATTCGCTTGTCAATAATAAAGAAGAGAAAAGGCCATCCATTCTCTTGAAATTGGGAATTGAAGCTGAAGGCTGAGTTGCTCTGACCGCCTGCAGGAGGACACCAATTGTTGCTCATGGAGTGTACCTATGGAAGGCTCTCTCCCACGGACTTGTCGTATACAGACCATTCCCCCACCTGCAAATTGCTCAGACATGCTGAGTAATACTCTTAATATAGCTGTTGCATTCTCCGGGATTTACTTCTTTTTTGATCTGAGTGACAACTGACCTGACAATACCTCTTTAGCTTTGTAATTCAAATTGAGCAACCAAGTAAACTATACCCATGCATCTACCTCCTGCCTCTAATTAAGTCCTCATGGCTGTAGAAGATGTCTATAGCTAAAATTACTATGTGACACTGAGGAGTAAAGAAGGATCCAGGATGAACATGACCTTTGTATTGGAGAAGTAAATTTAATTCTTGATTTGCCACTGATGCAGAGAGTAAGGGTCAACATCACCCCTTGGCAGAGCATAGAGCCTTCAGGGTTGACTTCATATTATTATTCCTCTATTTCTATGCTTTGGCCTCAGAGAGGAAGAAATCCTGCAGCTGTGCTCCTCCCATAATACAGTCTCTCACACACACACACACACACACACACACACTCACACGCACTTCCTATAAATATAAACACAAGTATGAATGGAACATTTAAATTCATTCATTCATTCCATGCCGGGCATGGTGCTAAACATATATATTTATAGCAATGATTCTGAAACATATGGTCCCTTGGAGCTTACAGTCTAAAAGACTCAGCTCTCAGGAAAATGAAGGGTAAGATTTTGAGCTCACCTTGATTTTTTTCTTCTCTTAAAGTAATAAACTTAGGAGAAGGAAAAAACCAATGCTGTGTCCATATTTCTATTAGAGTTTCAGAATGTAAGTATTTCCTGGGTTTTAAAACTCTTAAATATTGAATTAAAAATGATTGTGGTTAGGTTTTTCTTTCAATATAAACATTATTTTGATTTATTTTTACACGTGTTCGTTTCATTAAGTGAACATTCACAAATTTATTTTAGGAGCTCCTCAAGAGCCTCACTGCTATATTCTAGAAATCCTTATACAACAATATCTAATAATTTGTTTCAGAAAAACAGACTGGCAACAATATTGACATTTATTTATGCATCAATTTGTAAATTGATGCATAAATAAATGTGTTGAATGGTTACTGTGTGCCAAGCTGTGTGCTGGGGCAGATATAAAGGAGGGTTCAACATGAGCAGAAGGCTGTCATTAACTAACCATGACTAGAATGAGTCTATTAGACGGAAACCAAGAAGAACAAGGAAATCCCGTTCATAGTAATGGAGACTGGCTGATAGAACCTAAGATTGAATTCCTGAGGCAGGGAGTAATCAATATACAATGATGTGAAGTGGAATGGGCATCAAATAAGAAAGAGTGTGAAATGTCTGAAGCGAACAATTCAGTGCATGACTTGTTTGAATTCTGCAGGTGATAGGTGGAAGGTATGCCAACTGATTTCAACCAACCATGATAGACCATGAAATAGGAAAAAAATTTAAGCCGGCAACGTTAAACAGATCCCCTGTGCCTCACCTTCGGTTGGGCAGGCAGTTACTTTATCTTTAGAATTCAAAAAAGAACTTTGGGCATTTGTGTAGCATCACTTAGGTTATTCATTACTAAAGAAAACTGTAAAATTCTGTGAAAGAGAATTTTCAGAAGAAGATAAAATTATGACTGTCCTACAGACATAAAATGAACATGTGTTAAAAATTATTCCTATTTATTAATTAATAAGGGAACCAGGCAGATGTTACAACTGACTCAAAAGAGAAACTTAAGAACAGATACATTCATAAATCAGGAATAATGCAATATACATGCAAATGGAAAGCAAAACTTTTTGGAGGTATGGAGAAGGAAGTCAGTTGTTTTCTACAGGACAGAATTTGCATGTCTATAGATAAGAATTATTTTTCTTTGCTGTAAGCTATTCGCAATTTACAATTAGCTGTAAAATTGCTTCAGTGGAACCAAAATCAGATAACGCTGAGGGTCTAAACAATGCATAGTTTTTCACTGAAGCACAAATTCCTTCCTACAGTTCTAAACGTGGAATCAAATACTTTTTTCCCCCAATGGGTAAGTATCATTCAAAGCAAAGTTAATAGTCCATTCACGGAGTGAAAAAATTTCCACAAAGTTAAAAGTGTGTTTTAAATGATTATCTAATGCAGAGCATGGAACATAAATGCTCAGAAATGTTTGTTGAATATTCACTGCTATAGGAATACTGTCATTATGTAAAATGTTCAGTTAAAAACAGTAGATACAATGGAATCCTATATAGCAATAAAAAATATGTATTGCTTAATAAAGCAATAAGAAAATAAAAACAGTAGCTATAACAGTAGAGTCCTGTAGAGCAATAAAAATAAATAAATCAACCTTACACAAAAACATGGCTAATCTCACAAAATAACTGAGCAAAAAAAGTCAGGTACATAAAGAATACATATTGTATGATTCTAATTATATCAAACAAAGACACACAAGTAATTCAGGATCATATAAGTTACTCTGTGGATTAGCCCTGGAGGGGAGGTAACTGGGAGTGGGCATGAGGGGGGCTTCTGGAATACTGGATATTTCTTGAAATGGGTGATGGCTACTTGGTATTTTTACTTTGAATTGTGCACCTTTTTGTACATATGTTAATACTTAAAATTACCTCTGAAGAGAGCATCTAGGTAAATTTCTGTTTACTTAAAGATATATGTGTATCAATATGAGTTTAAAAGCAATGTGTTAATAATAATCATCTCTGGACAGTGGGATTATGGGTAATTTTTACTTTTGTCTTTGTGCCTTAATTTAGGCAGCTTTATTTTTCTACACAGTAAATCTGTATATTTTTGTCTTAAGAAAAACACAATAAAGTTGTCTTTTAAAAGTAGACTATCACTTAATTATGAAATTAAATACTGCAACTATTACACATAATAAATACCTCAATTGTATTTGTCAGTGTTCTCCAGAAAAACAGAACCAATATATTTATTATAAGAAACTGGATACATGATTATGGAGGATGAGAAGTTCCACAGTTTGCTGTCTGCAAGCTGGAGACCCAGGGAAGCAGGTGGTATAGTTCCAGCCCACCTGTGAAAGCCTGAGGACCAGGAAAGCTGATGGTTTAATTCCCAGACCGAGGACAGGAGAAGACTGAAGTCCCAGCTTAAACAGCCAGGCAGAGAGTGAATTCTCCCTTCCTCCACCTTTTTGCTCTATTCTGGCTCTTGAAGGATTGGAAGATGCCCACCCACACTGGCAAGGGGGATCCTTACTCAGTCTACTGATTCAAATCGTAATCTCTTCCAGAAATACCCTCCCAGACACACCCAGAATGATGTCTAGCCAAATATCTGGGCATCCTGTGACACAGTCAAGTTGACACCTAAAATTAATCATACCAATCTTGTTGAATTTACTTAATTCATTCAAATGAATTCCAGTAAGTGTCTAGAAAAAGTACAAAAGAACCTTAGCTTCTCTATCACAGGTAAGCTCATGGTGTTCTCCATTTTAAGTTAAGGTGATTAATGTTCATCCTGTAATAACAATAACTTCACAGAATCATGTCACCTGGAAACTAACCCTTGGCACAGTTCTTGAGAATTCACAGTTTATAAAGTATGCCTATTATTTCCCTCCAGTCACCCTGAGGAAAGCAAACTGCCTGTTTGTTTTCTTTTTTCCAAATGTCCAGTCCTGAACGGCACAAAGGTAAGATTCTTGAGTGACTATAAAAATACCAACGCTTGGCATCATCATTTCCACTGTGGCCACGGAGCCACTCAGACCTTGCCACCTCATTCATTTGTTCCTGGGTGAAGGGTGAGGTGAATTTGCCAATCGGGGTGGAGAGGTAATTAATGATGTGAAGTAGACCCTGCAAGCTTTGTCCACTTCTAAACAACCAGCTGTCTAGATCTGGGCAAAGGAGGCACGTCCAGAGTCAGCCAGTGTGCTGCGTAACAGTGCACTTGTCATTTCAATGTTATCTTGGCAGTTTTCCATTTCAGGCCTTCATAAAACAGAAAATGTTGAAAAATACTATAATTTATAAGAAGCATTTAACATACTTTACTTACAAAACATTTGGCTGAAAGAAATATACTTATGTCTACAACTATAAAGAAAATCTGTGATTCTACATTTATTTGAGTAAGACGTAAAAGAGAAGTATTCTCATATATTTCCTCAAAAGCAAGTAGTTTCAGGTAAGCCAGTTTAGTTCTTTAACATATTTAACATCGGTTACTGGTTCTTGGGGATATGGTGATTAATACGCAACGTTTGCTCTAACACTTAACACTTTTGTTAAAAGTCAAAGACGCGTCCGAGAATTTTATGAAAGCTACAGAACTTCTCAGAAAAACATTTATATAAAATTTTTAAAAATGCATGTCATTTGTGTAATTTTCAAATTATCTTTACCATGATAATGATAATGAGGGCTGAGAAAATAACAGTAATACACAAGTTACTGGGTAAGTGACTTACAAATATTTTTTCAAACCTTAAATATTCCTATCAGGTTGTATGATTATACCCATGTTACAGATCAGGAGACTGAGGTTTAGGGAGGTGATGCTGTTAACTCAGGGTCACTTGACAGTGAATGTGGAACCGTCAAGCCCAGGTTGTGGTTAATCACTCTCAACAGACATGAGCTTGGTGTTTTTAAATAAGCAAAAAACATGCAATGAAATAAAATCCTAAATGGTTTGCATATGTATATACCTAAGCTCTCAATTTGCTGTTTTGTTATTATTTCCATGAAATAACTATTTAAAAAGACTTTTTACTTCTCACAGTTGTAGTGTGAAAATGAAAAAAGTGAAAAGGAAGGAAGATGCATGTTTCTTCCTTTGGTAAAAAATAATTACATAGTTCACAGAGGAAGCATCTGCAAAATACAAGGAAAATAGACTGCAAGGCCCTGATTGCATAAAACAGGACCCAGACTCTGTCCTTTCTTAGTTTATGATGTCATGCAATCCCTTGCCTCATCTCTCTGGAATTCATAGTTACCCATCATTTATAGAGTAGTCACATAATTTCCCTCAAGCTATCTAGAGGAGCTACAAAAAATAAAACAATGATTTTATGTCATTGCTTTGCTAATGCCCTGGGAGCTATTCAGCCCACCCACGTTCTATCAAGATGCCATTATGGGAAGAACAAGCTCTTTGTAACATAAGGCAATATAATTTCAAGAATGTGGTGTTGTGAGCGCCTGTAATCATTATAAAAATATCTATTCAAGTAACCCACAGCAATCTCATGATTCATCTCCTTCAGCTAATTCTGCATTGGATCATTTGAACGTAAAATTATCAAAAGAAAGCCTTTTGTAAATGGAGATTCAGGGTCTGGTTCATGTAAGAACTTGATCCTCCGCACCTCTCAATTCCATGCCGTAAAGTGAGGCCAGAGCAACTAGATCATGCTATGGCCAAATTGCTTACTATTATTTAACACCTTCTTAATAATTAATATTATTAATTTATATTCATAAAATACCTCTTTGCTCTATCAAGGATTTTTAATAGCCAACTTTGATTTACGGCCAGAAACATGTGCCAGTTATGACAGACACTATCGGTTGCCTTCCAATTATTCCTCCTTCTTTCCCTTTATACTTGACTCCTGATTCCTCCAGGAAGGCACCTTCCCAAGAAGGGCATTAGGGGAAGCTGGACGCATTTATTTTCCTGTAGTGTCCTGATTAATCTGAGCCCCTTAAGGTGGTCCTATTCCGTGAGCACAGAATGCAGTTCTTGTCAAGGAGAAATGCAGGTCAGTTTTCTGGGGGCACTTCTAGGAAAAGATATAGTGGCACTGTATCTTGAGGCGTCTGTGTGTTGCCTGGTACTGCTACAGCTGTCCTCAGGACCACAAGGGGAGCCAGCCTGAAGACAATCTGATACAGTAGGGATGGGAGAACAGAGGGATGGGAAGAAATCCAGGCCTTTGATCACAGAATTAACTAACCTTGGAATTACTGTACCTTCCTGTTCCACATTATTCAAGATAATACATTTTCCTTATTGTTTAAACCATTTTCAATTCTATTTCAGTTATTTGCTGCTGAAGGTGTCTCTACTGATAAACCAATTTATGGAGCATATTATTCTTGAAATTAATTAAAATTATTAGTGTAGTGCTATGCCAGGGGGGTCTCATTTTAGCTGCAATGTTAATGGACAGTGTGACTAAGTAAATTATTTAACTTCTCTTGGCTTCAATTCCCTCATTTGTATAATGATGGCATTGGGCTGGATCATCTCTAAAGACATTCCAAGTTTAAAATACTAGGGCCATTTAATTCCATGCCACATGAAACATAATGATGTATATCCATTGAATAGTGAGATTATACATGTGTAACCTAATAACCACATAATGCAGTGACACATATGTAACATAATGACCATATATATACTTTTATAATAATTTAATATCACACCAATTACATACTCTGATTTACCTATAATGAGTATATGGTGGAGTTAGTTGAAAATTACAGCTCTTTAAATGGTACTTTTGCAAGAAATAATTGATTCCTCATAATATTTCTAATTTGGGGGAAAAATAAAAATAATACTGTTTAAATTTTCACATGGCATATTTAAATACATAAATATGGACATGGGCAAGCATTTAAAATTGAAAGTTATCTGTTAAGATGATAAGAAATGAGATCACCAATTTTTTTCTCTCTAGAAGTATACACACCTGCATATCCTCGATCTTTGTTGCTATTATAGACAAATTTCATAACCTGTGTGACTTAGGCATGCAAAAATGTAATAGAAAAATTTCACTATAGTTGCACTTAAATTAGCTTTTGGCCCCACAGGCACCAATAAAAACCTAAGTAAACCAAGGTGTAGTATGCCATGTTCAGATTTTTGCTAGTTCCTTTGGGTAAATGCTAGTCAATTCAAGATACTCTCACTTACACCTTTCCTTCCCTTCTCTTTAGGCCCAGGATGGCTATATTGCACCATGGAAGAGATATATGGTTCCAGTCATTAGGATCCAATTGCAGTGGTTTCCAATGATATATAAATATTCCTTTGCTCTTAGGTTATTGGCATTTATCTCTGTGGCATCTACAGCTGATCTGTTCCGGGCTACCATTCTTCTTCAGTCACACAATTCCTTTGGTGTCCTCCTTGTCTTAACTATAATTTTTTTTTGATTCCAAAGTCTACCAACTACTCACCTACTTCCTTGTCCCTCTTGGGGACACAGGAAAAGATGAGACACTCTTCCACTTCCACTATGTGGGTGAACAACTCAGGTTGAGTGGCTATCATAGCCCTTCTCTGTTTCTTTCTTGCTGATATCTCTATGTCTATCCCTGTATCTGCATCTATATATGATATCTGTTCTATTACCTTCTTTTTTTAAAAAAAATTAATTATTTTATTTATTTTTATTTTTGGCTGTGTTGGGTCTTCGTTGCTGTGCATGGGCTTCCTCTAGTTGCAGTGAGCGGGGGCTACGCTCCGTTGTGGTACGTGCGCTTCTCATTGCAGTGGCTTCTCTTGTTGCAGAGCAGGGGCTCTAGGCACGCGGGCTTCAGTAGTTGTGGCATGTGGGCTCAGCAGTTGTAGCTTGCAGGCTCTATAGCGCAGGCTCAGTAGTTGTGGCGCACGGGCTTAGTTGCTCCGCGGCATGTGGGATCTTCCCGGACAGGGCTAGAACCTGTGTCCCCTACATTGGCAGGCGGATTCTTAACCACTGTGCCACTAGGGAAGCCCTGCTCTATTACTTTCATGTTTTGTGTTGTTGGAAACATCCACAAGCTACTCTATTAAGACCAGCATGATTGCTGAAATGAAGGCTTTTATGTGAGTCTCACTACCATCTTAAGCCTCACCCAAGAAGGAGCAAGACACAAGTCCATTCTCTGGTGGCCAAACACAAACTTCTTTGGGTTCTTTATCAAACCCTCTGCCCTGGGGCTCCAGTTTGGGGAGGAAGCAGCAGAGCTCTGGCTCTCCAGCTTCTGACCTCTGGGCATGTCCTTCTGATTCTCCCCTTCACGGAGGGCTGAATGTTTATATCCTTTTGGGTTAGAAAACTGTCCTTATGTTGTCTCACATTCCTTCAGGTTAGTTATAGCCTGAACTCTGTGCTGAGTCCCTAAGGTGCCTAATCTTGATGTGCAAAGCCACGTGTTGAGGTAAAAAATATCTTAGTAAGTTTGGTTTTTGATACTCGAGGCCACTGCCTCTACTGCGAGCTCAAAAAAACAAGAAGCCAGAAAAGGAGAAAAATGCCAAAAAGAAACATGGTGGCAATTATTTCAGAATTTCACCCTGATATACTCTAAAAATAAGCAGCCTGATTCTCCTTTTTTTCATTGAGATTGTGCATGTGTGTGCTTGTTTTCTTTGTAAGTGTGCCAGCATTCTAAAGTTGACTACTCTAGCCCTCCCTTTCTCTCTCTCCAGTCACTGTAACCTTCTGCCTCCGTAGTGTCTGCCAGGGCCACAGCCTTCTCTGTCTTCTCACTGCCAAAATTTATTCCAGACTTGTATTGCTTTTTCTCTTTGATGATTGCAAAGGTCTACCGACTGGTTTCTACATTTCTTTTTTTTTCCTATTATAGTCCACCTCACGTAACGATTGTCTATTCATTTATTCAAACAGCATTTACTGAGCGCCAACAGGGTGCCCTGTGCTGGGCTAGATGTTGGCGATCCCATTGAGAAAGTGACAAAGAGCTTCTCCTTAGAGACCCTGCAGTCCTTTAAGAGGAACAGACTGAATGCTAAAGGATTAAAAGAGTATGGCGAGAGTTATGATGGCAGAAGTACAGGGAGCTGGGGGAACCCAGCAGAGTCATCTAATCTAGTCAGGGAGGCCAGGGAACACTTTCTACAGGCAGTGATTTTTAAACATAATCACTAAAGGATGCAGAGTATTTAGGTAGAAAGTATTGTATATTCTTGGCAGGAAAATTGTTTGTGAAAAGGACCAGAAATGAGGGGACATGTATAAAAGAAATTCCATTTGGCCAGAGCCTAGCGCTCAAGTGTCTGGGGGGGTGGGACAAGGCAAAATGAGTATGGAGAGAGAGCGGGGGGGAAGATGTCAAGGGCCATCCTGAGAAATCTGGATGTCATCCTAAGGGCAATGGCAAGGATTAGAGGGACTTTTAGTAGGGGAATAATCAGTTTGAATCAGTTTTTGGGTTTAGACACATTTAGGTAGGTGGTAGGTTGGGAAAAACTGGATACAAGGCCTATTAAAAAGCTGAGGCTATTTATTTCCCAAGTGAGAAATAATGATTCACTGGATTAGGGTATAGCAGTGGGAACAGAGAGACATGAAGAGATCTGAGGCACTGGTCAGTGCTAAGTGGATGGATAAGGGGAACAGGCTGAGCTGGAATCAGGATGATTCCTGGGTGTCTAAGCTGGGCAGCCTTGTGCTTGGTGAGCATCATTCTCTGAGACAGTGAACCTGGAAAGACTGGGATACTATTAAGATGGCCTTTAGATGCCACAAACGCCGGAATCTTGTCCAAACAGAGTCACAAACATGGCCCCTTAAGACCCAGTGGACATGTTGAAAAAGAAAAGAAAGAAGAGCAAGCTATACAACAGTTACTAGCAGGGCTTCGGCCCCAAAGGACAGAGTGAAAGTTGAAAGATAGGCTGGACCATGTAGGAGAGTCTTATATTCTTAGGCAAAAAGTCTTGGTCTTGCTGCCTCTATTCCTGCCAAAGCTGAAACCTTTCTCATATTTCACTAGTGTCTGTATTCTTGCAGTATCCCCTCATCACAGATTATAAGCTCCTGGGGGACTGCTGATTGGTTCAACATTTCATTCACGCAGCAAATATTATCGAGTGCTCATTGCATGTGTGGTACTCTGCGAGATGGTGATATTACAAGGAGTGTACGGCCTAGTGGGGGAAACTGACAAGGATCTAGGAAAACATGAAGGGAAATAAGTGTTCTAACAGAGGGTGAAATCACCTGGGCTCTTACCCTTAGCAGATTGTTTTCATATATTGGGCAAGGTAGTGTGCTAAAGAAAGTATGTGCTGTAACCATGAAGGAATAAGACTTTTTCCTCTGAGTTACATTAAAAACAAACAAAAACCTCGGTCCTATTACTGTGATAGACCATACCAGTGATAGCTACTCTACTCATATTTTACAGAGAAATAAAAAGATTTATCCAGGTTTAATATTTAGATGTCTAATGATAGGCTCTTTACTATTTTTGATGCCTGCATAGAAATTAATTTTAATATTTAAAATTTATAAAGTAAATTACTTTTATTGCTTTCCATTTTTAGGAAAAGTAACAAATCACAACCAATTTAACTACATGTGGTCTTAGTAGAAAAGGAGCAAACTTCCAGATTTTGTACTAGGATCAGTAGAGATGATTGCTTTAAAAAATACGACATAGCCTTTTCAACAAATGGCGCTGAAGCAAGTAGACATTCATGGGCAAAACAATAAACATTGACTAAATCACACATTTTGTAAAAAGTTAACTCAAAATGGACCATAAACTGAAATGTGAAAAGTAAAACTATAAAACTTTAAAAATAAAAAGAGAGAAAATATTCAGACTCTAGGGCTAGGCAAAGAGCTCTTAGACTTGACAGCCAAATCACAATTCATAAAAGGAAAAAGTGATAAATTGGACTTCGTCAAGATTAAAAATTTTGCTCTGCAAAAGTCCTTTTCAGGAAGATGTAAAGACAAGCAACTGACTGGGGGGAAATATTTGCAAACCACACGCCTGACAGAAGATTGGTATCTAGGAAATATAAAAAAAACTCTCAAAACTCAATGGCAAAACCCCCAAAAAAGTCCAATTAGAAAATGGGCAAAAGACGTGAACCAACATTTGACTTAAGGGAATAAATAGATAGCAAATAAGCACATGAAAAGATTTTCAATGTAATTAGCCATTAGGGAAACAAATTTAAACTCACCAATCAGAATGGCTACAATAAAAAAAAAAATAGTGAGAACACCAAATACTGTCAAGAATGTGAAGAAACAAGATCATAAATACATTGCTGGTTGGAATGTAAAATGGTGTAGCCACTCTGAGACACGTTTTGCTAGTTTCTTGTAAAACAAAATCTACAACTATCATGCAACCCAGCAATTACACTCCTGAGAATTTTCCTCGGGAAAATGAAAATTTATGTTCACACAAAAATATGGACATGATGTTCCTAGAAGCTTTATTTGTAATAGCAAAATTTGTAAGCAACCCAGTTGTCCTTCAGGTGAAAAGTTAAACAAACTCTGGTAGTTGATACCATGGGACATAACTAAGCAATAAAAAGGAAATGATCTACTGATACACTCAACAATTTAAACAAATCTCCAGAGTTATGCTGCATGAGAAAAGCGAATCTCAAAAGGCTACATACTGTAGGACTACATTTACATAACATTCATGAAATTACAAATTTATTTAAACAGAGAAGAGATTAGTGGTTGCCAGGAGTCAGGGAGTGAGAGAGGAGAGGAGGGTGTACATGTAGCTACAAAAGGGTACCACAAGGGAATCTTGTGGTGATGGGACTGTTCTTCATCTGGATTGAGTTAATACCAGTATCTTAGTTGTGCTATTGTATTATTATTTTGCAACATATTAATATTGGGGGAAACTAGGGAAAAGGTACCTAGAATCTCTCTGTATTATTTCTTATAACTTTGTGTAAATCTGCAATTATATCAAATAAAAAGCTCAATTAAAAATACCATTTAGGGCTTCCCTGGTGGCGCAGTGGTTGAGAATCTGCCTGCCAATGCAGGGGACACGGGTTCAAGACCTGGTTTGGGAAGATCCCACATGCCACGGAGCAACTAGGCCCATGAGCCACAATTACTGCCTGCGCGTCTGGAGCCTGTGCTCCGCAACAAGAGAGGCCGCAATAGTGAGAGGCCCGCGCACCGCGATGAAGAGTGGCCCCCACTTGCCGCAACCAGAGAAGGCCCTCGCACAGAAATGAAGAGCTAACACAGCCAAAAATAAATAAATAAAATAAGTAAAATTAAAAAAACAACCAACCAAAAAAAAAAATACCATTTATATTTACACCTAAAATATTATAAAAAAATAATTTCTAGAAAATACTTTTAACTTACTTTTAATTAGGCTTACTCTCTGAGCGTGCAGCTAAGGCCAAAATTTAGAGTTTAGCTGAGGAGTACCTTCTTCTATTATACCGAAACACAATCTGTTATATTTATTTGGGTGCTACCCACAAATATCTGTAACAAGGATTGATGCATTTTTATTTTTATATATCAAATCTTCCATGTATCTCTTGGAACTCTTGGAACTCTTTGTCAGTAACATGAAACCCAACTCAAATGGCATAAACAAAAAAGAGAATAATATATTGGCTCCTGAAATTAAAATAACTGGAGGAAGAACTTCCATCATGATTTGACTTAGGCATGGTTATGATGTTCTTAGACCTCTGACTCTATTTCTCTACAATTCTGGCTAGTCTGTTCTCCATCACATACCATCTTTCTCCTCAGGTTGAATTTCTCACAGTACAACAGTTCTAGAACTCACATCTTTAAACCACACCATTGGCTTTCTTCGCAGGGAAGAGAGAATAGTTTTCTTCTGTGGGACCCCCAACCAATGCTTCTTTTTGTGTCCCTGTCCTAGACTGAATCACTATCCCATTCTAAAACTGGGGCTAGGGGAATAGGAAATGTTGATTGGACCAAGGAAATCAGACCCCCTGCCCCTTTGGCTGAAAGCGGGGTTAATCCAGGGATGTGCTGGAGCTAGTTAGTACCTATTTGCTAGAGCCAATCAGTATATTTTCAGGAAATTTGCAATGTGTTTGTTAAGCACAGTTATCAATAAGAATTCAATTGTATAACTTATAATTAAACTACATTAAAAACAGGTAATAAAATCTAAACTCATCATTTCCTAATCATTTTATTATAATCTATGCTCTTGAGGTTATTTATGTCTATTGAATCTGTGTGGTCGAAATACTATATAATGGTGTACCACTACACATCTCATACCAACTCTGCATCCAGTGATATCACTTTGGTAGCTTCAAATTGGTCACTGTGGGAATATTTATACCATAGAAAGAGTCAAGCACTAGGAATCAGGGCTTTTTTCTGACCTCAGTGAGCCCATTATTAAACATTTATGGCACAACACTGAGCTAAACCCATCCAAATGATATGGCTGGGAAATTTAAATTATCGCTGGGGAAAGTGGAGAAAAAGAAATTCCTGGGGAGGGTATCAGGCAACATCTGCCATGTTCTAGAAGATTAATGTACTTTAAAAACATTTTATTTGATTCTTTTATATCTAGAAATTAATTTAGAGGTTCACAATCAGAAGCCACACCAAGGGAACTGATTTTACAGTACTGGTTTCCCCCACTGTACACCCTTCCTTTTGAACTACTCCTAAACTGGACAAAATTGAATGTATTTTGAAACTGACTTGTATTTGACACAGTAATTCCGCTGTGAAAGGTTTTCCAGATTGTGCAAGCTCTGGGACTTCTGGGCACTGACTCTGCTTTTTTTTCCTACAGGAAATGATGCTATGACCTGACCTTGCCATTGCTGAATCAGGTTCAGCAGCCAGGAGAGCCCAATGTTTGTAAACACCCTCTTAAATGGAAGCATTCATTGCAGAGAATGGATAAAAGCCTTCTGAATGGTAATGCTGGTCCCATTTACAGAAAGTTCTCAAATCTCTCACAACCCTACCTGGTATTAGCCAGTGCTAATGGCAGATGTGCATACCATATAAGAAATTTCACAGGGCCAAGGGATGCTGCACTGATATATGTTGCATCTGCTCTGCTTCTCTGTGGCCAGGGTCCTATACCTAGTTTCCATATTCATAATCCCAAGTGTCTCCATGGAGTCTAGATCCAGGTATATAGAAGGTCCTGTTCTACTGAATACTGTTACATGTTTGGATACCCAGTTTTGTGGGTACAAGCTGGGGAGCACTGAATTACTTTGCATACAAGGAGAGGTACTGGACTTCATGATTCATCGGGGCGGAAGTAGTGCATGAGTAATGGAAAACCATGTCCTCCATAATGTTCTCCTTCCTGTGGCCCCACTAAATCTTCAGCAAAGTTGATTAAAACTCATGAAACGAGTTCTTTTGTAATCCAAGGAAGAGACCGTGTTTCCTCCTTAGTTTAATATAGAGCATTAGAGAAAAAGTATCCATCAAAGAAGAGGCTAGAAAGCACAGCTGTGGAACTTGCAGCATATCTTTTGAGCAAGTTCACTGGCCCCGCACAGACCTTGGAGTGATGAAGTAAATGGCGCTGTGCTATTCAGGGGGCACCGCTCCCACTCAGGCTGCATATGTATATAAATGATGTTAAAAGTTTTCCCAATTATTTTTTTAAGTGGGTGAAGCATTCTCTCTAGCATCTTGTATAGGCTATTTATTTACTTAACAAACCACTTCTGCAAAAGTGAGTTCCACTAATTCTGAGGAAAAGACTGGAAACTTCCAGATTACTTCAACCTCAGAGGAGTTTCCTAATGAGTTTGTAGAATCTCCCTTTTGGAGACTTTGGTAGAGATTCATTAATCATTCTGAAAATTTAAGTTCAAAGGCTGCACTAGTACAACCACTCTGGAAAATTGGTGGGTAGTGTCTACTAAAGCAAACCATACATATACTCTATGACCCAGCAATTTCACTTTTGGATATATACTCAACAGAAATGCATACATATATTCATCAGAAGACATGTACTACTACAGCAGCATTATTATTAATAGCCAAAAAGTAGAAACAACCCAAATGTCCATTTATGAGACAAAAAAACGAACTGTGGTATTGTTATACAATGGGATACCACATAGCAGTGACACTGAATGAGCTGCAACTACATGAATTTCACAATGATGAACGTCTCACAATGTGATGTCTCAACAGAGTAAAAGAGGGTGCATAGTGATGCTTCTCTTTTTTAAAAAAAATTCTGTTCATTTATTTTTGGTTGCATTGGTTCTTCATTGCTGCACGCGGGCTTTCTCTAGTTGCGGTGAGCGGGGGCTACTCTTCGTTGTGGTACCTGGGCTTCTCATCGCGGTGGCTTCTCTTGTTGTGGAGCACAGGCTCTAGGCACGTGGGCTCAGTAGTTGTGGCTCGTGGGCTCTAGAGCGCAGGCTCAGTAGTTGTGGTGCACGGGCTTAGTTGCTCCGCAGCATGTGGGATCTTCCCGGACCAGGGATTGAACCCGTGTCCCCTGCATTGGCAGGCAGATTCCTAACCACTGCGCCACCAGGGAAGCCCCTGATGCTTTTTTTTTAATCTAAAGTTCTGAAACAGGCAAATCTAGCATATCCTTGGGGCAGGTGGTAATGATGGTAAGGGGCAGGAGAGGGCTGCTGGGATGCAGCTAATTTATTGATTTGGGGGATGGTGATTTCACTTTAGGAAAATTCATCAAGCTGTATACTTATGATATGTACACTTCAGTGTATTGAACATTGGCCCTTCAAAATATATGTCCACATCAAATCCTAGAATCTTTAAATATTAACTTATTTGGAAAAAGGGTCTTTACAGATGTAACGAAGTTAAAGATCTTGAGGTGAAGAAATCATTGTGGATTATGTAGGTGGGCCCTAAATTTAATGACAAGGGTCTTTCTAAGAGACACAAATAGGAGAGACAGGAGAGGAGGAGGCAATGTGATGACAGAGGCAGAGTGGAGTGCTCGGGCGACAACCCAGATCCACAGAGGGGAAGGCAATGCGGAGATGGAGACAGAGATTGTAGCGATGTGGCCATAAGCCAAGGAGTGCCGGGAACCACCAGAAGTTAGCAGAAAGGCTTGGAATGGATTCTCCCCCGGAGCCTCTTGAGGGAGTGTAGCTATTCCAACACCTAGATCCAGAACTTTTAGCCTCCAGCACTCTGAGAGAATTCTGTTTCAAGCCACCAAGTTTGTGGTGATTTGTTAAAACAGCCCTAGGAAATGATGTCATATGCTTTTCTGTATATTTGCTATAGTTTAATAAACTTTGCATTAAAAGGGTACCCTGCATTTAGCAAGTGGTTGACAGTGATGTAAAGATCAATGTAACTTGATCTCTTTTAGGTATTTTACCTGCTTACAACAGGGAAGACCGTGAGTTTCTCCCTGTGCGTATGCATCCTCTGTCCTTTTGGGAAGAAAATTCCAGCCCTGTCCACCCAGACCTGTTGGCAGGTGCCACACTGGGTTCTTCCTTGGACATGGAACCACCTTGTCCTAGTCTCTACTTATTCTGTGTGATGTGCTTTAAACAATTAACCACATGTAACCTTTTCTGTGTTAGTTGTAGACTTTTTCATTATTCATATCTGTATTAAGAGCAACTCTAATATGGTCTTCCAGGAACTCTTTTTATAATCTGAATAAAGCCTGGGGCAACAGGAGACCCCAGTTTTGCACGGTACTGTGCATAAAGAAGCATAGACCAGCATCTCAAAGTGACTAAACTTAATTGTAATCTTTACTAAATCTGTCCAAAAACATTTAAAGATATGGGTCTCATAACTCACCGTAACAGTTTAAAAAAATCTCTTCTTCTTTCCTCTAACTCCCAATCTTTCATACTTTATAGGCACCCAGAAGGGCCTGCAAGCACTCTCTCTATCCAACACTCCCCAGCATTTCTCTACTAAAACCTCTCCTCCCAAGTGAGCTGAAAAGACTTGTATGTTTCCTCCTTCCACTCTTTTGCTTTTACCTGTGGTGTTCCTTGTCTCCCAGGAACCAACCCTGACCCCTTCCTTTGCTCCTCCAGTGTTTGCTTTCTCTCCTGAGTCTCTACCCCAAGCTGCAGAACCTGAGTTCACAGATTCAGCTTCTCTCTCAGAAGACAGGGGTGAGGCCAAGTGAACAAAGGAAGTGTCTGTTTAGCTGATGGAGGGTTGGGGAGGTGGAGAGGAGAGTACAGAGAAAAAGACTGTGAAGACTTCAAAACTATTACCTGTTATCTTATCTACATCATACTAATATCACTTAAAATGATGGAAAATGGCTTGTGGTGGCCAAATTCTAAAATTCTTTGATTGAATCTAACATCTTTTTTTTTTTTTTTTTCCCCTAGACTGTCAGAAAAGTGAAACTCGGCCTCTATCTTAGTAGTTGAGAGAAGGCAGGTAAATACTGTTCCTCAAGCACCAGGCACTACCATGGACAGTTTACCTATTTAATCTTCACGGCAACCTGATGATTATGGAATTTCTAATTTCAAGTTTAAAAGGAGGGTATAAGGAATATTTAAGGTCACGGGTGAAATTTATCAGGCCAGGATTCAACTATAGGATTGTCTGCCTCCAAAGCCCAGGCCTGCTTCCTGCTTTAATCATTATTCAGCAATATGTATTGAGAACCCACTAGGTACTAGGTCACCAGGCACTGTGTTGGGTGTTAAGAAACACAGAGACGGAAGAGACAGTTCTGGCCCGGGAAAGCTACAGTGCCCAAATGTTTCCACTATACCTCTCAGACTCTATTCTACAGTTCTTCCAAATCCTGCTCCAAAGTTATCATATTTGGAATTGTATTGCGGTGTTTTACATGCTTTCTTTCATAACATGTAATAATCAACAAGAATAGAAATTCCTCTTATAGATTTAATACATAGCATTTATTTATCAGTTGAATAACCCAATGAGCAGTAATTTTTAAGAACCATCTATTGGCTGATCGCTGAGCTAAGACACTGTACCATGATAGTTGCAGAAGAGAACCAGACACACTAACCCTCAAGCTAACTGCTGTCTAGTGGAGAAGACAGCCAGGACGGAAGTCCTGATAACAAAAAGTAGGGATGAAAGCTTCTTGCTACAGGGGACAAAGGTGTGAGGAATAATGAAACTATGGGTACCATTTACATATAGTAGATAACTTACACTGTAGTTATATAGACAGATCTGGAGAGAAGGTTAAGAGTATCCATTGAGCTTCGGGTGGTATGATATCTATTTCTCAGGCTTCAAAAATCCATGAATTGTTGATCTATTTTTATTTGCAATATTCACCTGGAAACGTCAGTGTGCCTCAAATGTAGAACCTGCCTTTTCGTGAAGCCATCTTTTCATATCCAATTTTCTAGTTCAACTGATGGTTTATGTTTTTGACCTTTTATATGAGTTGAGAAAGAAACAATGATCATAAAAAGGATGGAAACCATAAGAAGGTCAGGCTAAAAACTAACAACAGACAACAAAGACAAATGGGTTCATTTCTCTTCTTCTTTCAGACACCTGGTCCACTATTGTTTAGAGTTGCAGACAAACGAGGCTTGATTTTCTGAGAATGTGGGTGCAACAAGAGCGTTACTGTATATACATATAGAATGTTTCTGTGCACTGAGTACTTGGTCTAGAATGCCTTTATGATTAAAACACTATTTTTTTTTTACACAAGTAATACACGAATAAACTCCTGATGAAAAAAAATTGTAGTTTTCCTTTTCATAGCCTGCTCTCGCTGCCTTATATTCTCTCTCATCCCCAACCAATCTTACTCCATTCTTCAGGGGAGAGAACTTTTCCTATGGATTTATTTATAGATATACACTTATACAATATATTATGTTTTGTTATTATTTTTGCATAAATAGGATTCTTGCTTTTTTCATTTAACAGTAGGGCCTGGAAAACTTTTCATGTCAGTTTACATGGATCTTCCAAGCTCCTTTAAGCTACTGGGTAATATTCTCTACTATGGATGTAGTATAATGATTTTTAACCAGGCCTTTACGGATGAAAAATTGGGTTTCTGATTGTTCACTCTTTTGCACTGTTTTGTAATGCACTTCCTTGTATGTACCTCTTTAGGAACAAGTGGAAGTATTTCTCTAGGATTAAACTTTGGAGTAGAATTGTGAGGAATACTATCAAATTCTCATCCCAAATGCTGCCCTAATTTACATGTCCACTAACAGTGTATTAGTGTGCCTATTCCCTAGATCTTTGCCACTACTGGATATTATTAAAATCTAAAAAATTTGCAGATGTGATAAGTGGAAAATGGGATATTATGTTTCAATTTGTAGTTATCTGATTATTACCAAGTGTGAGCAAAATTTTCATGTATTTATTAGCTATTTGTGTTCTTTCTTCTATGAATTGCCGTTTAACCAGGAATTGTCAGTGTCTAAGAAAGCCTTGCCACATTTCTACATAAAAATCCCTGAGTAACCCAAAGCCAAACTGTAAGAGGACTGAATACTAATACGATTAACTTTCAGCTTTATTTGTTAATTTCTCAATATTGAAATTAATTACCTGTTAATAGCCAAGGTTGCTTATCAGAATCACCACTTTTTCTTTGGCTTTGCCTCTTTGGGGGGCATTTTTGCATATTCACATGCAAATTTGAAGAATTCAGTGCCTAGGTTCTTATTTGTAGTAGAAGACAGTACTCCATCATTGCAGGCTCTCCTACATTGTAACCTATGTCTGCCACAGAATAACCCTAACACAAATACTATAAGCAAAATCTCTCCTGTCCCTCCTCCTGTTATTCCCAGCAGGTTGTGGGAAAGGAGCCAGCCCAGGCTACTTCCACTGCTCCTCCTTGCCACCTGGTACCGAGCCTCCCCTGCTGAGCAGCTCCACGTGGGATCTCTACTGCTTCAGGGCTGTTCAGCTTTCAGAACTCCAAGTCTAAATTCTCCCAGTGGGATTTTGTAGCTACTACAAATGTGACTTCATGAAAGGAAATTAGAGGGAATTATACACATAAAACTAAATCTTGAATAGGATTACTTATTTATTTATTTATTTAGTTAGTTAGTTAGTTAGTTAGTTAGTTTTGGCTGTTCTGGGCCTTCACTGCTGTGCCTGGGCTTTCTCTAGTTGCGGCGAGCAGGGGCTACTCTTCTTTGCGGTGCGCGGGCTTCTCATTGCGGTGGCTTCTCTTGTTGCAGAGCATCGGCTCTAGGCACGTGGGCTTCAGTAGCTGTAGTACGTGGGCTCAGTAGTTGTGGCACACGGGCTTAGTTACTCCACGGCATGTGGGATCTTCCCGGACCAGGGATTGAACCCGTGTGTCCTGTATTGGCAGGTGGATTCTTAACCACTGCGCCACCAGGGAAGCCCCTTGAATAGGACTTTTTTTCTGTGTCCAACGGGAAAAAATAAAATTTAAACTTTTCATCCAGGGCTTAACTAAGTTCCTAGTATGGCCTCCCTTGTGCCTCCTCCTCTTTTCCTCATCCTCACTGAGAAGGGCATGCTCTCCAACCAAGAGCAGCCTCGCATAGTGGGGGGGAACATGGACTGCCAGGCCCGATGTCTGGGTTGGAACACCACCTGTATCACTTATTAGCTGTGCGGTAGGCAGCTTCCAAGACGGCACATACTGATACTCACTCAGCTGGTATTCAGGCCCACATATGGCCTCCTTCCAAAATGAAGAAAGGTTGATTTGTATGACCAGTGGAATATGGCAAAAGGGATAGCATGTGACGTCTGAGGCTACATCAGGGCACTGCAACTTCTGCCTTGCCTTCTTGAATCACTTCCTTTGGTGGAAGCCAGTGGGGTGACATGAGAACATTCATGCATCTTGTGGAGAGCCCATGTGAAGAGGAACTGACACCTCTCTCTCTAAGAGCCAGCACCAACTTGCAAGGCATGAGAATAAGCCACTTTGAAAGTGGATCCTAAAGTCCCCATCAAACATTCAGATGACCACAGCTCCAGGTGCTATCTGACATCTTATGAAAGACCCTGACTCAGAATCACCCCAATAGTCCTTGAACACTTGAACCACAGAAACTGTGAAATACATAAATAAATTATTATTGTTGTTTTCAGTCATTAAGTTTCAGGCGATTTGTTATGTAACATTAGGTAACCACTACAAGCTGTGTGACCTTGGGCAGTGTCCACATGTGTAAGATGGTAATAACAGCACCTACTTTATGGTACTGTTGAGAGGATTAAACTAGTCAATATATATCAAGTGCATATATTAGTACCTAGCACAAAGGAATTGCTATGCAAGTACTTGCTAAATATTAACTATTTTTTTAGTGTGCCAGTCTGCACTGTATCCAGCCCTTCTAGGAGACTCGATTCCCACATTTCCCAGGAACCCAGTTGCTCTCCCATCCCTGTTGGTCAGGATACTGTGGCCCACAGCAGCTCACTTCCTAGATTTGGGGTTATGTGGATGAGAAGAGGATGACTCATGTTTTTGAAGAAAGTATTAATTGTTCCTAAGAGTATGACAGTATAAATTCCCATTTCCCTAAAGGCACTTTATCCACAATGGATTCTAGTCCTTCACATGACTCTGTGGTTCCTGTTTTCTTATCTATTTACTTCGTTCAAGTGCCTAGCCTTACGAAAGGCTTTCCTATTCCTAATTCTCACCCTTGAAATGTGCATCCTGAGCTTTCAAGGTTTAGATGTAGGAAAGCAAAGATGAGAAGCCCTTAAAAGGGAGAATGTCACGGAGTTGATGTTCTTTTCTGTTCTCAGTATCCGTTTGTTTCCCTTTCAGAGGTAGATATTGGGCACGTGTATGCTTGTCAGAGGACAGGACTTTAAAGGCCATTTAACCCAATCTCTTATTTTAGAGATGAAGCTCTCAAGTGACCTGTCCTGATGGTGGCTAATGAATAACCAAAGCTGCGACAGAAGAGGTCCCTTGAGTCTGGCTTCCTTTTGTCACACTCTTAATCCTTCCTTTCGTGCCTATGCAGTGAATAGACAAGAAGAGTTTCCACCAACCATTGCACCTTGGGTATCTTTGCCATTCACAGCATTCTTGTCTATTCCATTCACAGTTTCTGGAAATAGGAAAAGGGATGACATGTCTACTTCTCCTGTTTCTCAGCTGGATTGTAACCTCATCAGATGCTTTCCAACTTCATGTCCAGTATGTTTGGAAATCTTTGAAAGCCAAAAAGGTCTTTGTTGCTAATTTTCTTCTGGAACGGTACTCTGTGGTTGTGGAAGTTTCCTTGGGTTTGAAACATTGCTTTACTTGGAGACCTTTTCCCTTCCATTTGTGAACACTAATGAGAATGGTGATTTATTCATATGACCCTGAAAGTTCCAGATGTTTTGTCTGCCAACTTATGGGTAGACTCTAAAGTGGCTAATTAGCAGATCCTCTATCTGGTGGCTACGCTTGACGTGTAAAAAAGATCAGGCATAGTTACCAGGCTCCAAATGGGATTTTCACATTTGTTGAGAGGACTCTAAGGAAACACCTCTCTAAATAGACTAGCAGGAACTTGTTTTTGCTAGAACTCACTGTCTGTATCTGGCCTCAAAATTTCTAACCAAAGAAAAAAGGTGCGATTTATAATATGGGGGGGGGGAGCATATAAAGCATTTAGATGTCCCTTAATCAAAGCGGCAAACAGAGGAGGTATGCCTGGGTATAGGAAAGCAGCAGATGTAAAAGCAATGAAACAAATTAGCAATAGATGTCCCAGCTCTGCCTCTCCTTTGTGGCATTACTATTTAAAGTTCAAAAGTCTTTGATATGATTAAAATAATCTTTTTAGGATACTGCCACATTTAAAGAGCCACAAAAGGAGGCTGAATGAACTGAGAGAAATACGCAAGTGGATCAGCAAGATGACAGCTGCTGCATTGAAATCGGGATTGTAATATGTCAGTTTCCAACCCATCACATATAATCCAGACAGAGACATAGCATTTTGTCTGCCTCGCTATGATTCCCCTCTGTCTGGTGCGGTTTGGGTCACATCTGTTGGCTGCATTCTCATCTTCATGAGATCTTCATTGACTGATAGTTTAAACCCCATGTTATCTATGTCTGTGGTTCTTATTTTTCTCCCAGGGAAGTCTCCAGAGAAGCACAGGATCCCCTGATGTGAGTGTCTTGGTTTTATTAATCCGCAGTCGGTACCCACACTCAGAATGGCTGTTCTATATATTTCACGCTAGGATATTGGGTGCATTCATTATGTATACCTTTTAACACTTATTAACTCAGGAAAAAATAATCTGACAAAATAAAAACATAAGCCTACTTCCTGAATATCTCAAGACTGATTTGAAACAGAATTGCTCACAATAAATAAAACAAGCTCTCTGTTTGTTTGACTTTTGCATGTTTTCTATTCACATATTGCTATGTCTCTCATGATGAAAGATTGAGAAACACTGCTTCAATCCTCAGAACTCAGCTGGTGTCTTTAAACTGCCTGTCTATGTTCAACCCTAGGAAATCTTTTGCATTTCATCCACTGCTAACGTTTCATATCTGCTCATTGAATCTAACCCTTGATTTCTTTTGTAGACATGTGTAATCTGAAGGCATGCAACATTTTGCAAATGTTGGCCCATATTTTTATTTCATAAGGTCTTATTTCGTCTGTCGACCAAGTTTTGATTATTTCCATATTGCTCTTAATTGCCTTGCTATCCCCAAAGACTTTTCTATTTTGTGCATCCCTTTATCTTTGCTTCTTTTATCTCTTGTTGTGAGAGTACAAAATTGCTGACATATTCAATGTATTTGAATCGAGAGTGTTGCACAAGAGTTCTCAAATCTGTTTTAATTTTCTGATACTCAGCTGAAGACCATTACCCATTCTGTTCAGTTAATCTGTTCTTAATCATATCTGTAAATGCTAAAGTTGTACATGAGAGAAATGGTGCGTAAAATAAAACCAGACTATGTGTATTTTAGCATATGTAAAGTTACATTCTTACTTTGTTCTACCTTTATTTTTTATTATTTTTTTAATAGATCTTTATTGGAGTATAACTGCTTCACGATACTGTGTTAGTTTCTGTTGTACACCAAAGTGAATCAGCCATATGCATACATATGTCCCCATATCCCCTCTCTCTTGAGCCGCCCTCCCACCCTCCCTATCCCACCCCTCTAAGTGGACACAAAGCACTGAGCTGATCTCCCTCTCCCTGTGCTATGTAGCTGCTCCCTGCTAGGTAACTATCTTATATTTGGTAGTGTATATATGTCGATGCTACTCTCACTTCGCCCCAGCTTCCCCATCCCCACCCCATGTCCTCAAGTCCATTCTCTATGCCTATGTCTTTATTTCTGCCCTGTCACTAGGTTCATCAGTACCATTTTTTTTAAGATTCCATACATATGTGGCACATATATACGATGGAATATTACTCAGCCATAAAAAGAAACAAAGTTGAGTTATTTGTAGTGAGGTGGATGGACCTAGAGTCTGTCATACACAGTGAAGTCAGAAAGAGAAAAAAAATACCATATACTAATGCATATACATGGAATTTGTTCTACCTTTAAATGTTATTGTCCTATAGTTGTATAGTCTTGACTTACAACACAATTTCTCTACGAAGAGTTTCTGATGTTCTACTGAAAAACTTAGCTTTTCCATGTTTAAAATATTTGTTAATTATTCCCAACCCCTTGTTATCACAATGAGAACTGACGAATGTAAATGTGCTTTCAATTCTTTTTCATAATGTAGCAGCTAAGATGCATTCAGCAGCAGATAACTGATAACAGATAACCACTATAAAGATAGCTGTTCACTTAACATGAATTCCAGGAAGGGAAGGGAAGGAAGGGAAGGGACAGGAACAAAAAGCTTCTCCCTGCTGTGTGGCTGCCACCTTTCATCAGAGGAGTCTTTCTTGGAAGCCCTAGACAGTCTTCCCCTTAGGTCTTATCTAGCCTAGAACTGGGCCACATGGTCATTCTTAGACCAATTACTGGCAAAAAGGCAAGAGCTCATCATGGCTGGCTTAGGCCAACCGTGATTATGCTGGGCTTCTACATACCACTGCTTGACCAAAGAGTTCTGTTAGCAAGGAACAATGAAACAGGATTGTGGGTGGGAGGAAGGGACAGCTGTTGGCCACACCTAATAACGCTGTTCAAGGTTTAAGCCCTATCTACAGAGGAGATAAATCCTATCTTAGAGTATTTAGACCCCAAGAAGTCTGCTAAAATGTTCTCAAGTATTACATATTTATACCTCATTTCCTGTGTTTTAAAATAGCACATTTTGTTACATAATTTCTCCCCCTGAGTACAGCTGACACTATGAAACACATCATTCTACATATGTAAAAGAGAAAACAGTGGAGGTCTAGAAGTGGGGAGAAAAATTAGAAAGAGAAGGAAAAGGACAAAGACTAAACTGGAACATATTTTCACTTGCAAAATCTCTTCTCTTGTATAATAAATACACCGCTTTGTGTTTTGGCCTACCAGTAGTGAATTATTTCCTCAGAATGAAATTCTGGAGCACAGCGGGTGAAGGGTTACAGTCAGAAAAGTATAATTCTGCTGCAGAATCTAGCCAGTTACTTAAATGAATAAATATCAAAATGTAGAAAATGAGTGTGTTCAGCCGTTAATCTCCTCACTCCTCTTATTCTTTATGGGAGTTTGGAACTCTGCTTGTTCTGAGTTAGAACAAAAGTAAGTATAGAAGGCTAATGTAGGGTAAAAACACTCTTATTCTCAGTGCAGCCTCTGAGTTGACATTTAAATTCTCTTAACTGCCTATGCAAGGCTGGGGAAAATAATTACCCAAGATATTCTCTAGTTTTATTTTGAAATTTAAAGGTAGCGTAACCATGTGTATTAGGGTTCTCTTGGGTACAAGTGACAAAATTCATTTTGAACTAATTTAAGCAAAACACAGGATTTGGGGGAAGAATATTGGAGCAGCAGAGACTCAAGGGGAAAACTCAATAACCAAGACTAGGGACCTAAGCTGGGGCAATAGTGCTCTAAGCCAGGGACCCAAATGCCCTGGGAATCTCCTCCTATTTCTGCTTCTTTCTGAGTTATGGCTTCATTGTTTTAGCTTACTCATTATTCTCCATGCAGTCAAGGCCAGGGCCACGGGCACCCTCTGGATCACATCCTTACAGAAACGTAATCAGAGAGGCAAGTATTCTTTTTCTCTAGGAAGAGTTTGAAAAATGTTGAGAAACGACTCTGATTTTTGGTTTTGGTCATGTGACCATGTTTAGGGCAGCCACTATCACCTCAGGTGGGGGATGGAGGGGTGAGAAGGGAGAAGGGGGGTAAGCCCTATGATTGGTCCATCTAGATGTTGTTCTGCTCCTGTGGTTAGGATTGCATCACACACTCCCAGTCACCCCTCTCCCCCACCCCACCAGAAGCACGGCTTTGAAGAAATATTTCCAGAAGAAGGGGAGTTGTTCTCCGTAGACCAAATGGTAAATGTTCGTTTTAACACAGATCCATAACACAAGATTCACTCTTAAAGTTTCTGATTTAGCAGCATGGGTGGGGATTCAATATGGTGGATGAGTGAATGATGCTTCCCTGGAATTGTGTACTGAGCTGGCATGGGCTCGGCACATGTTTCAAAAGACTCCATGGTATGTGTGATCCAAAGCCAGCTTTGAGAACCAGTTTAAGAACTCTTCTTGCAATTTTAGGTTGTATACAACTGTACTGAAACTGCTATCCTATATCAGGTCCTCCTAAATGCCACCCTACTCAACAGCATTTCCCCAGTTCATTCTTGTCAGCCTCTCTGCAGCATCTAATATTCATTTATTCATTAACTTTTTCAATCATTCAACAATATTATTTGATGAATCCTAGAGATGCTACAAAAGATAGGGTCTCACTTCTCAGTGATACGTTCATGTGAGAAAACAGGAAACAGAGAAGTAAACTAGAGAATGGATAATTTATTTGCTACTTGCAATAACTGCTATGAAGGAAACAAACAGGATACTGTAAAAGAGAGTGTTTATGAAAGAGCTACCTAAATAGAGTTTATTTGTCCATAATTCTCCTTAAAAACAACAATAACACAAAAACAAAAAAAACTCTCCCCATGAAGAGTTTTGGTGCCAACCTCTCTTGTGGTCTGTCTCTAAGCTCTTGAATCCATCTTTCTCTGGATTCGCTTTCTTCTCTCTCTTTTTGTGACATAGGCATTCCCTGAGACCAAATAACTAAGTACATGACTTTAATTCGCCCAGTCCCTCCTTCCTTACTGTGAGGGTCCTTCCTCATTTATCTTCTCCCTCCTTTTATTTCTCTTGCTATGCATGGAAATTAAATTATTGATCTTATTCTAACCTCCTCCCCAAGATAAATGCCTAAGAGAAAGCAAAGCTCCCTGCTGGAAGATAACTGGTTACTGAGAAGGAGGATAGTTTCTAGAGAGGTATTACTTACACTTAATTCTCATGTTGCCAAAGCAACAACTTAGTGCAACTTCTCTGAGCAAGACATGCAACATATTAGGGTAAGACAGTCCTTATTTTTCCACTTGTGTCCATTTTCCATTTTTTTCTATTTGTATCATTTATTCTGGGTTATAAACACACTGTTATGCTTATAAATAAACATTGTAATCAAATTTCTTCAATATATAACAGCAGGTAAGTAATGGTGTTTAAAAAAAAATCTCAGTGCTGTTTGGACTTGAGACAATTTTCTCCCATCGCTGGACATTTCAAAACTCTTTCTGTAACCTTCCTTATCCTCCCATGCAGGTGAATGCCAGGCTGTGTTTGCTCACAAGGCAACCAGAGTCCAGGATGTGTGCCAAGCTTGTCATGTCTCAGCTTTCAAGTTTTCTCTTGGAATGAATTGGTACTCGCCTCTTTTCCAAGCTGGTCCTCTGTTTTGAAGTGATGGAAATCTGTCACCAAAATCTTGGTGGGGCTTCCTGAATTCAGGCTGTGCTGATGTAAGTTATGGGGCTGAAAGGAGTTTATGGCTTGGTAAAATGGGGTTTTATTGAAAATATTCTGGTAATGTTTATAAGGCATATTAAGGACTTTTACAATATTTTAAAAATCAAGGACAATTACTTGGTGATAAAACATGTCTTCCAAGGTAATTGTTTGGAAAGTTGTGGTCCAACATTCCCAAAAGCAATTAATTAGATTCCTAGCCCTATAGCCACAATGTGATCAGTCTCTCAGAGAGTGAGCCTTTATTAATTCTCCTTCCTTTCTCAGACTACTCTCTAATACTCTAGTTTCTTTTCTAGTCTTCCCTCTGTTGCCATAATATTTTTTAGCTAGCAGGGCTCAATTTTTCCAATTGTTGGCTAATGGAGCTTCCTTTTTTATGATACATTCTCTGAAATCCCTAGACTTGTCTATTTCTTAGGTCTCTCTTATAAGATAGTCTGCCCATCAAACGGACAGTGAAGAGAATTTATTGAATGCTTACTGTGTGAACAGAAACAGTAAAATTCAGAAACACTTATGGCCCAGTTGGGAGACGGGACAGAAACACATGAAAATGACAAAGGAACAAAGATGAAGCAAACAGAGTCAGTAAGTGACTACAGGATGGCTGTCAAGGGATATTCAGTTGGATCAGGTTCCTTAGGAGAGCCATTCTGGAAGAGAGCACTTGAGAGTGCAGGACTGAAGGAGGGACTGGAGCAAGACCAGCTGGGTGTAGGGGAGGGTGCTCTATTTCCCTGCAGAGTGTTAGAGTTATAGTGAGATTCACCTAAGGACTCTTGCTTCTAGAAGCCATCTTAAGAGTAGTCTTTGTATCATTTGGACTCCTGAGTGCTGAATTCGTTCTGAGTCTCATATGTGAACCAGAACCAGTGTCTCAAAGAGACACTTTGTGTTTACACTCTCCAAGTATCCCCAAGAATAAATATTTACTGCCTCAGAATCAAGTCCACACTCCTTGCCATGAAAATCATGAGTATTTACAATCAGACTGAACGCTTCCTCTTTTTTTTTTTTTTTTTTTTTTTTTTTGCGGTACGCAGGCCTCTCACTGTTGTGGCCTCTCCCGTTGTGGAGCACAGACTCCGGACGTGCAGGCTCAGCGGCCATGGGTCACGGGCCCAGCCGCTCCGCCGCATGTGGGATCTTCCCGGACCGGGGCATGAACCCGTGTCCCCTAGATTGGCAGGCGGACTCTCAACCACTGCGCCACCAGGGAAGCCCCTGAACGCTTCCTTTTGATTCTTGTTTTTCCTACCTGGGAAGTGTGGGTCCTTACCGCACTGAACTTCTAGCAGTTTACAGAACATGCCATGCAATCCCATGCCTTCTTGCCTTGCCTATGCTGCAATCTTTGCCGTGAATTCTCCTCTCTTTGTTCTCTGATGGGCAAAAATGTCCTGCTTATGTTCCAAATGGCTTTTCCTCTCTGAAAATAGCCCCTTCCTTCTTCTTTTAGGACTAAGCTTTCTTTCCTCTGTTTTCTGCAAATGCATTGATCAGATTTCCTCTGCAGACTTAGCACAACATACCATCATTTGGGGAAGGACATGCCTTTATAACCGATCATACTGTGAACTCCTCAGGGCTGAGATTGGGTTTTATTATATTTATAACCCCCATCTTTAGTACTAGAAAGGGCAGGTAGTATATGTACACATCATGTTTACTAAACTAGAACCAATAATCAGCTGTCTGTGGTGCCTGAATTCCCTTAGGACACCATTTGCCCTTTTACAGGTTCTTGACTATAGGAGAGATTTCATCTAAATATTCATAGTGATACAGAGAATTTCAAAACTTCCCAGGAATTTGGCATTATTTTTGGTCTCAAATTCTTTGGACACTTCTTATACCTGATTTGCTTTGGCAGTTTAAACAGAGACCACAAATATATGTGTTCTGATAGACATTTGAATGAAAAAAAGTGAATGAGTTTGATATTGCGAAATAAATAAAACTATATTTGAAAGTTGGTTATCGGTATGTTTTTTCCTAGTTAAGCATAAATTTTACTGTTTTACTTCCCCAACAAGTCATACAGTCAATTCCATTCATTCATCCTTTACCCTACCCTCTGGAGTTTTATTTACATTTTAGATTTATTTCCTAAAAGTCTTAAGTATAAACATTATTGTTGAGCCTATGGAAAGGATTGGAATGTAGGTAAAGTTTGTGTGCACGGTGTATTTGTGTACATATTGAGGATTTACATAGACTATTTATTGTCATCTAAATAGTAGGTTTCAGAGCTAAATACTGTGAGTTCTGGGTTTAGTAATCTAGTGGTGAAAATAAGAACTGCACTTACGTAATTGAAGGGGAAGCCAAAAATTTCATGAAAATGGTATAGGAAAAAAGTGATGTGTGAGTTCTCTCCCCCTGGGAAAAAATGGTGGGGGTTGGAAGGCTTGCATCTTTTCCTTGTATTCCAAGAAGACAGGACAAGGATATTTTAGATACAGCAGAAGGTGAACAAAGGCAGAGAAGCGGCTGTTCTTAGGATCTGTAAATCATTCATCTTGGCTGGAGCTCAGAGTACTCTGGATCTTTCCTTAGCTAGGATGTCATTTGACTCAGTCACTTTAATTCAAACAACTGAATCAAAATTAAATTGAGAAGACCAGTCATACATCCCTCACTTGAAAATCTGCTTCAGTTGTTCACCCCTTGTTTTGAAAAACCCAGATGAAGTCAATACATAGAGCATATGCCAATGAAAACCTGGCTTTAGGCACAAGTTTAACTACTTCCTACTTCTTAAGAACACATTATTGATGCACCCAGCTTAAAATGAAGAAACATGGACTGTAGAAGGGCTGATCTCAGAGTTCACCCTAAAACAGTAAGGTATATGAATAGAAGACTGAAAGAGAGCAGATTCTCTCCATTTCTGCCCCACTGAATAATAAGAGTTGGGAGGGATGGGCGAAAGGGAGTCATTCTCTATTTATCAATGGATTTGGTGTAGCAATAGGTACAGAGTCTCTGCTCTTATGTGCTCATAGCAGCTTAGATCTAGGGCAGGTATGAGAGGAAGCATGGACGACCAGATCAGAGGAACCAGGGACACAAGAAATGGTAGCAGCAGGGTTGCCTCCAGGTAGATCACAACGTTGGCAACATCAAGCATTGAAAGCATTTATCTCCCTCTCTCCACCTTTCCCCCATCACCATGGGTCAATGCTAAAGTCTCTTTTTGCAGGTATTTGTCTAAAGTTGGTCGTCCAATAAGACCCAGGAGGCAGCTAAGCATTACAATATGTGGGGTAAAAACTGAAAGTTGCAGGGAGAAATAGATGAATTCACTATTATAGTTGGAGACTTTAATATCTCTCTATCAGAAACGGATAGATTCAGCAGGCAGAAAGTAAGGACAGAATTGAACTCAACAGCACTTTCAAACAACTGGGTGTAATTGACATCTATTGACTACTTTATCCTACAGCAGGGGATTACACATTCTTCTCAAACTCACATGGTACAGTCACCAAGACAGACCACATTCTGAGTCATAAAACATACCTTAACAAGTTTAACAGAATAGAAATCATACATCTGCTCTCAGACCACAGTGGAATTAAACTAGAAATTAACAACTTTAAAAAGATAGGTAGAAAATCCCCCAATACAAAGAGATAAAGCAGTATATTTCTGAATAACACATGGGTCTAAGAAAAAAACCTCCAGAAAAATTAAAAATATTTTGAACTAAATGAAAATGAAAACACAACTTTTCAAAATTTTTGAGATGCAGCAAAAGCACTACTTGAAAGGAAATTTATAGCATTGTATTAGAAAAGAAGAAAGATCTAAAATCAATAATTTAAGTTTCTATCTTAGGGAATTAGAAAAAGAGGCATAAATTAAATCAAAGTAAGCAGAAAGAAAAAAATATTAAGATTAGAGCAGAAATCAATGACACTGCAAAGAGTAATTCATAGGGAAAAATCAATGAAGCCAAAAACTGGTTCTTTGAAAAGCTCAATAAAATTGGTAAGGTTTTAGCTAGGCTAAGAAAAAAAAGAGAAAACACAAATTATTAATATTAGAAATGAAAGAGGAGACATCACTATAGTTTCCATGGGCATTAAAACAGTATTAAATGAATACGATGAACAACTTTATGACCACAAATTTGATAACCTGGATGAAATGGATCAATACCTTGAAAGACACAATCTGCCAACACTCATGCAAGAAGAAACATACAATCCGAATAGGCCCACAGCTATTAATTAAATTGAATTAATAACAAATAACTTTTTAAAATAGAAAGCAACAGACCCAGATGAGTTTACTGGTGAATTCTACCAATTCTACTTAAGGGAGAAATTATACCAATTCTCTACAATCTCTTCCAGAAGATAGATGCAGAGGGCATACTACCTATCTCATCCTATGAGTTAGCATTACCCTAATAACAAAGCCAGACAAAGCCATTACAAGAATAGAAAACTACAGACCAATATCTCTCATGAACACAGATGCAAAAATCCTTAACAAGATTTTAGTAAATCAAATCCAACAAGATGTAAAAAGCATTATACACCATGACCAAGTAGGATTTATCCCAAACATGTAAGGCTAATTCAACATTCAAACATCAACTGATGTAATCCGTCACATCAACAGGTTAAAGAAAAATATAATTATCTCAATAGGTGCAGAAAACACATTTGACAAAATCCAACACCCATTCATGATAAAAACTCTTGGCAAACTAGGAATGGAGGGCAACTTCCTCATCTTAATCTAATACATTCACAAAACCCTACATACTTAATTGTAAGAAACTTGAAGCTTTCCTGCTAAGATCAGGAACGAGACAAGGATGTCCCTTTCATCACTGCTATTTAATATCACACTGGAAGTTCTAGCTAATGCAATTAGACAAGAAAAAGAAATAAAAGGTATGGACATTGAGACAGAAGACATAAAACTATTTTTGTTTGCAGGTGACATAATCACCTTTGTAGAAAATCTGTAAGGATGGACAAATTCTGGAACTAATCAGTGATTATAGCAAGGTTTCAGGATTCAAGGTTAACATACAAAAAGCAATTGCTTTCTTATATGCCAGCAGTGGAGAAGCAGAATTTGAAATTAAAAACAATACCGCTTACATTAGCACCCCCCAAAGTAACATACTTAGGTATGAATTTAGCAAAATAGCTGCAAGATCTATATGAGAAAAACTACAAAACACTGATGAAAGTTATAAAAGAAGAACTAAATAAATGGAGAGATAGCTCATGTTCATGGATAGGGAGACTCAATACTGTCAACATATTAGTTCTTTCCAATTTGATCTACAGATTCAAGGCAACCTCAATCAAAATCTCAACTAGTTACTTTGTGGGTATAGACAAACTGATTCTAAAGTTTATATGGAGAGGCAAAAGTCCCAGAATAGCCAGCTCAATACTGAAGGAAAAGAACAGTCAGAGAACTGACACCACCTGACCTCAGGACTTAGTATAAAGCTACAATGTTGAATTGGCAAAACAAAAGAAAAATAGGTGAGTGGAACAGAATAATGAGCCCTGGAATAGACCCATATCAATATAATCAACTGATCTTTGACCAAGGGAAAAAGGCAGTATAATGGAACAAAGATAATCTTTTCAACATTTCAAGAAATGGTGTTGGAACAACTAGACATTCACATGCCAAAATAAATAAATAAATAAATAACATGTGCAAAGGAGACTGATGAGTAATCTATGTTGTATCCATACAACATAACACCATGTAGTCCTTAAACCAACAAACAAAACTAAAAAAGTTCCTTATGATACTAATTGATTTACAGGATGCACAGATAAGTTAAAAAAGCAAGATGCAAAAGGGTATATAGTGTGATGGTCTTTTTTTTTTTGTATAAAGAAATACATAAAGATAAATCAGAAACAAATGAATAGGTTTATCTAAGGGTGCACTGGGGGTACCGTGATACCAATGGAAATTTATCTGAGAATAAATTTTTCATATTGTGTGTCTTTTGAATCACATAAATGTTTTTAATATTCAAAAATTAAATTTGATGAAAATGGATGAAAAAATTAAAGTCCTTTAATTGATTATAATCAGTAAGAAACTGGCTTAACTAAATCAAGTTATTATATAACTACACATAAAGAATGATACATTTAAGTAACTTTTGTGTACAAAACTGTACCTTATTCGTGGAATCAGCAGTTTTAGATCAGAAAGGAGTCAGGAAACATTTTCTGTAAAGGGCAGATAGCAAATGTTTCATGCTCTGTAGGTCATATAAGCTCTCTGGTATTCTTCGTTTTTGTTTGTTTGTTGTTTGGTTTTACAACTCTTCAAAAATGTGAAAATCCTCCTTATATTGAGAAACAAGGACAAACCCTGCAGGAGTGTCCCATGGATTATAATTTGATGACCACTGTTCTAGATTTAAAGAAAATGAAGAAACATAACAGTCAAATGCAATTTGTGAATCCTGACTGGATCCTAGAATGAAAAACAACCCAACTATAAAAGTCATTTTGGGAATAACAGGAGAAATGTAAGTGTAGTACATTTATTAGAAGATACTTTTGAATTATTGTTGCTTTTTCTTAGGTGTGACCATAGTGTTGTTGTTATACCAGAAGGTGCTATTTTTAGGTGATATCCACTGATATATTCTGAAGTGAAGTGTCATGTTGATTGCAACTTGCTTTTAAATGTTTTAGGGAAAAGAAATAGAAATAAAAGATACCAGGAGTCAATAAATGTTCTTAAATGATTGAATGGATGTACATCCAATTTACTCCGTCTTTTGCAAAAATGCTTAGAGAGATGAAAGATCATAAAAATCAATCACCAGATTCTAGGCAGGTATGGATGATATCAAACCTCTGGAATTGAGTTTAAATTTGAGTTATTACTATTTTAAGATTTGGGTCATATGTGAACAATCAGAGAGGAATGAAAACTTGATTAACTTTAGAGTTAAAAAGGAAGTATTAAGAGAAGTCATCAGGATGAATTATTTTTTGAGTTTCAAATCAGAATCTTGAATCTATAAGCATCATGGAAACTATTACTCAAATCTGCTAATTTTGCAGATAAGGAAACCACTGCCTAGAAAGGCTTTGCCCTGTGTCCAAATGTACCAAACAGTTAGTGTAAAAGAGCAGAAACTGTAATGCATGGTACATGTGTCTTTCCACTGTGCTGAAGCTGCTTAGTGTAGCTCAAAGTTACATATTTGATAAAGCCCTCATTTACCTTAATTTGTCAGATTAGCTTTCCTATCAATTCCTGCAAACACAGCAAAATGTTTAGTAGTTTTCTATTTGTCACTACCACTGTGTTGATAAACACAGAATGAATAAGTTGAGCAATTTACTAGAAGTTATACAGTAAATTCAGGTTATATGTGCAAACAATTTGACAAATGTGTTCTTAAATATCCAGCCCCTGGCATCTCACCTAAACACGGCGAAACAAACTTACTTAACATTATGAAGTCACAGAAAGGGACCCTGGTTTTTTGCGTATTTGTTTGTAATTCATATTGTAAAGCACAGGAGATATGCCAAAAAGAAGTCTATTTGCAAAAATCTCAATATATTGTAGAGGCTCTTCTCTGAATCAGAACAGCTTTTCTCTCTTTGTCCCAAAGAAAGTGAAATTTGATGGCACCCAATGGATGACACCACACTCAGAGCTAAGGAGAATAAGGTGGGATTGTGGGAGAGCAAGGAATTAAAGGGCTTTAAGGTATAGAGAATCCATGGTGGAAAGAGACTCAACAGAGACCAAGTGAAGCAGAGGACTTTTTGTCCCCCTAGGACAACAAGAGGGATGATTTCATGGTTAGCTTTGAGAGAAGTGAAGAACCAGGTGCTTTAAAGATCCACTTACATTTTATGTGTGAATTCTCTCCAGTTTTATATTCAAAATTACTTCCTCATTTGAAACAAAGGAATTACAGGGATTTGTGTATTGACGGTATCTTTAAATCTCTAGTAGCTGGAATTATTAAGGTGCCAATTAGATTATACTGGAGTTTGACATTAATAGAGGACACCTCTATTAAAAGGAGGTTGCTATGTAGTCTGCTCTGCAGATATCTTTGATGTCTTTACCAAAAGATGTCTTTTCAACATAAAAATAAAAGAGCAGTGGCTGTCCGTGGCTGCCTTCAGTGTGAGAATGTGCTGGAATATTTTATTATTGGGTTGGCATTGAAGTCTGCTGTGAAATGATTTTTATGAATGCTATTTCCTGGGAGGCTCACAGAACTGAGAATTGCATGTCATGAGGCCGTGATCCCAGGGAGCAGAAATCAAATAAATAAAGGTCTTGGGGAATTATGGTCTATGGGATATACTTTCTTCCCAAAATGAGTCCATAGTTCACTTTGATGGTGAGTTTAAATGGATCATATGAGAACAAAAAAATACATCTATCTTTAAGTGGTAACAAAGTTCCATTTAAGAATTTTTTCCATAAAAATAATATCTGAGGTCTAAAATTCCAATGTAAAAATGAGAATAGTTACTATGAAAAACGGACATGGTTTAATATATTGTTTTAAAGCTTTTGATATAATGATATTCATATTTAGGAAATGAGAAATAGCAATTTAGAGCTTACTATTCCATAAGGGTATATGCTTGAGGGCTCCTTTCTAACAGACATATTAAAGGGGTTCTCTTTAAGGAGAAGTAGGTTAATTGTAAGAAAAGTCAGAAACAGGTTGACTACAGCTGCAGAGCAAGGAACTGGCTTTAACTAGAAATAAAATGGAGAAAACTACAGGTTATGCTCTGGGTTCATGCAATCATCTTTATAGAATAACTGGGGATTAAAAACAAAATGGATTCCTACACGCTTACTCCACAGAAATTCTGGCAAATGTTCAGTAGGTCAAGCTCAAGGAAATTTTATAACTATCTTCCAGATAATTTTAAGGAGGAGGCACATTTCACAACACAATGAGAGGACAATGATTAACAAAAGCTTCATATTCAAATGAGACACAGACATCTTTCAGACATTTGTATTTGGACAGACTATTACTTTGCTTCATTCAGTTGCTACCTACAATGAATTGGGCAAGCCTTTGTAATATGGATCAAAACTTTAAATAACTGGGACAATTTGTAGTCATGAGCTGAACTCAACTGATTGAAATCTAAAAGTAATAAATACAGGATTTTTCAATCTCTAGTAAAGGAAAAAAAGTTCCTGAGTAATTTTTCTACCAGAGTGCTGTGAGACTCAAGTGATTATATTTGATGAGACAGTACCACAAATACTTATACAAATATTAGGAAAAATTAATCAGTGCTAAGCATAAGTAAATGCTTAATATATCCATACAGGCATACCTTATTTTGTTGTGCTTCAAAGATACTGTTTTTTAAAAACTGAAGGTTTGTGGCAACCCTGCATTGTCAGATGATGGTTGACATTTTTTTTTAGCAATAAAGTATTTTTAAATTAATGTATGTACATTTTTTTAGATATAATGCTATTGCAAACTTAATAGACTAAAGTATAGTGTAAACGTAACGTTTAGAGTATACTAGGAAACCAAAAAATTTGTGTGACTCACTTTATTGTGATATTTGCTTTACTGCAATGGTCCGGAACCAAACCTACGACATCTCCAAGGTATGCCTGCATGTGCTTTCAAAGGATATTAAGCATTTAAAACAATCTGTTTGTAATTTTGTATGCTATTGTGTAGATATTCTACAAATCTGCTCTTAAAATGAGGTGAATTAGTAACAAACACAAACATTGCAGGAGATAACGTTGAATCTCAAAATTCAAGTGAATGAGAAATATTATGGTAGAACTAATAAACAAAGACAATGCTAAAATATACAGGATGATATAATCCTCTATGCCTCTTTCAAGAAATAATTCTTTAGAATAGATTCTAAACCCAGGATATGGGTCCCTGTCCAGCATGCAATGCCAGGATTCTGGAGCCTTGGAGTGTCCAGAATAAAAAGGACAAAAATAATGACTACTCTAAGCATAATAATATGAAGCCATAATACAAAATACCTACTTTAGCTCCTTTTATTCCCATGATCAGTGGAGGACTTTTTTTCCCCATTAAAAACAAGGCTAAGTAACTCCCCCAAGTTCATGCAGCTAATACCTAACAGAGCTAACTCTGGGCTCCCACTCAATAACCTTGACTTCCATGCTGCATTGCAGCTCAAATCAGAGAAGACACAGGACTCCTCTTTCCCGTGTGGTCATGGGGTCATCATCAATTCTAAACGTAAGCAGCTTCTAGTGCAGTGCTGCTCTGAGGTAAATATGATCCTTGAGGTCCTTTCATATTCTGTTGACTGTAAGAGCAGGGACTCAGATTTTAGGGGACTTGGTTTTGGCACCCTCTTCCAGTGGGTAAATTTTGGAGATGGAGAGAGAAGAGAGAAAATTCGTATCCATGCATGAGACAAGAATGGAGTACTGCAGTCAATCTGCCATCATGAGCTTCCAGAAGGACTTTGAAGGTAGTTGAAATGATTTGCTCCCCCTTCTATGTCACTTGCTGAAATGCGCTCATCTGGAGAACATAAATGTGGACAAAAAAATTTTCCCCCTTGAATCAGATAAATAGGGCTGATGCTAAAAAGTATTCTCCCCATTTGACTGTAATTGGATATATTAGTAACCTACACAGAATTATGTTTTAAAAGTCTTCAGAATCAAATACCACACAAAAGTACTTAAGGAAGTTCCAAGTAGTTATGCTAGAAATCTTCCTGTCTACACAATTCTCAGCTAAGCAAAATTATGGTACGAATTTGGAGAGTAGAGTTGCCATTTACTATAGTCATTCCTAAAGAAATTCATCAAGTGAATGTGATAATGCAGACAGCCAAATCCTTATCTGGAATTTTTATTGTGAGTTGAAATTCATATAGAATATGTAACCTCTTCTTTTATTAGGGTCCTCCAAAAATCAAGTAAGAAACAGCAAGATTTTAAAAAAAGCAATGGAAATACGAACATAAACATTCCACTTGACCTCTGCTATAGGTATTCTACCAGACACCACAAGGCACCCAGACTCAAACCTTAAAATATACCTCTCTCCCAAGTGCTCTCTCATCTCACCTTACCTACCAACTTGCAAAGTTTCTGCTTTTCCTCAACCCATTTAAAATTGGTTTGAACATTCAGTTGTGAAAGACAAAATGTCTTAACACAGAAACAGATGAATCTAGATATTTAGTCAAAAAACAGTGATGGCAATTTCATATCCTACAAGACTCTTAAATCTATCTCTTCTTGTCCACTCTCAACGCTACTGGGTATTTAATTCAGGCTCAAGACTCCGCTGGCTTATACATTTACAGTGGTCTCTTGTTTCACCTACTGCCTTCATATCTTGACTCCATCTTCTGAACTGCTACCACAGTCATTTTTCTAAAACCACACAGCTAAATATCATAGTTTCCTGGTTAGAACATTCTAATGTCTCCTCAAAACCTAGAGAATAAAGTCTTAACTTTCTAAGAAGTTATTTAGGATTCCTTACAATCTGTCCTCGGTCTACAGTCCTCATTCTTTGTGGTCCTCCTCAACCCCCTCGCCCATGGCCACTCCTTAGATACCAGGTGCACTGGGCTGTGCGTTCTTCTTTAAATCAGTGACTCTCAAACCTAAGCGTGTATCAGAATCATCTAGAGGGCATGCTAAAACATAGATTGCTGGGTCTCACTCCCAGAGCATCTGATTCAGGAGGTCTGAATGGGGGCCCAAGTTTGCATTTCTCACAAGTTCCCAGATGATGCTGATGATGTTGGTATGAGGATTTCGCTTTGAGAATCAGTTCTCTAAAGGAAGCCAGATTTTCAACTACTTGAAATCCTTTGACTCAGCTCAAAATTGCTTTTGTTTCCTTTCTTGGTGGGGCCTCTCTTGGCTACTTGCTAAGTTGATGCATAACCTTCTAGGTTTATAAGCATTATTTACAATACAGAAAGCTGTGGTTTGTTTATCTGGCTGTTTTCTTCCTTTGACTATTAAACTCCTTAAGGGAAGAGAGTATACTGCATTTATTTTTATATTCCTAGATTTAGCACAGTGGAGAGGAACCCAATCTCCTTCGCTGAATGAATTGGTGATATTGTATCTGCATTCCTGACTGGGCCATTTTCCAGATATAGAATTGGCCATGCTGTCTATTAACTTTAATAGCTACTGGCGCATGTATTTCAGTGACCTTTCGATAACATTTCACAGCTCTTAACAATTCACCAAAGGGAATTTTAAAGCAACCCTAATCTTACATTCTAATGAACAAAAGAAACATTCATGACAGGTAGTCAGAAATCAGTCTGATGAAATTCAATACAACATGAAACAAAAGACTTCAAATTATCCTGGAAGTTTTATAGGCCCCTGCCTCACATCACCTCTCTCTTTTTTTTTTTTTTTTTTTTTTTGCGGTACACGGGCCTCTCACTGTTGTGGCCTCTCCTGCCGCAGAGCACAGGCTCCGGACGCGCAGACCCAGCGGCCATGGCTCATGGGCCCAGCTGCTCCGCGGCATGTGGGATCTTCCTGGACGGGGGCACGAACCCGTGTCCCCTGCATCGGCAGGCGGACTCTCAACCACTGCGCCACCAGGGAAGCCCCTCACGTCACCTCTTTGCTGAAGTTGTTGCTACCCATGAAAACATAACTGGGATATTATGTAAGTTAAGTGAAAAACATCAGGTGAACAAAAAAGCAGTCAAAACAGGGCTTGTCAAAGTGCTTACTGATTTATTGTTTCAACTAGTTGTTCTTTCACTGTGTGAACAGAGTCTAAAGGGCATATATGGGTTTATATGATCTACAGAGGTTAAGGAAAAGATCCTTACGGAAGGCTGAGCTCTTTTCTTGCTTTTAACTCATGATCCAAAGTCACTGGTAAGGCCACCTAAGACAATGGAACCCAAGTCTTCAACTTCTACTTGACTGTATACCTGGTAATTGGAACTCTTGCTCAGATGTCCAGAAGGACTTTTCCCAACACAAAAAGGGAGGCAAAAACAGTTTTAAGAGCCAGAGGAGTGAAAGCAGGACAAGTTCATGAAATGCTGATTGATGTGGGGAAGCTGGGTGGGGACTGGTCAGGGACTGGCCCCAAATTGTGATGGACCTTGAATGTCATGCCAAGGGGCCTAAATTTGCTTCACAGGCATCTGGGAGCCACCGACCTAATTCCAGATTGGAATTAGAGAAACTAGAAACAGAAAGACTAACTAGAAGTCAAGAGATTGGGACCTGAGCCAATGTAGGGCATTGAGAATGGTAAAGAATAATATTTCAGAGAAAGAATTTATTCTTAGCGACTATATTAGTCAGAGTTCTCCAGAGAGACAGAATAAACAGGAGACCCAGGGAAGAGCCAATGTTGCAGATCAGGTCTGAAGGCCATTGCTGGTAGAATTCCTTGCTCAGGGGTGAGGCGTGGGGCAGAGGTCACGCATTAAAGGCATTTAACTAACTGGATGAGGCCCACTCACAATATTGAGGACATCGTGCTTTACTCAAAGTTCACCAATGTAAACATCAATCTCATCTAAAAGAAACACCAAAACCCAAAAAACCTCAGTAGGAACATCCAGAATAACGTTTGACTAATATCTAGGCACCCTGGCCCAGCTGAGCTGACACAGAAAATTAACCATCACAGTGACCAACTGGATGGAGAACTAAGGGTGAGCAAAAAATAAGGGGTGGGTGGCATTGCCTTTAGCTTGGATATTTGAGTAAATAATGATGCTTTTAAACTAAGACAGGATCCCTGAGAAGAGGGACAAATTTTGGTAAGAGAAAAGTTTTCATTATTCAGGAAAGATTTATTGATCCTAAAGCTTGCATCAAGTACTAAGTGAAATAGCTCTTTTTAGTGTTTGTGGAAGGAATAAACATATAGAAAACATCATATTAAGAGGAACCATTACATCGTGATTAAGCATGTGCTTCAGGGGCAGAGACACTGAACTTCTGTAACGTGGACCAGCCATTTAACATCTAAGTCTCAGTTTGCTCATCTGTAAAGTTAGGTGTTCTAAGAATTAGATTATACATAGAATAATTACACATAATTACTATGACTATATATGTGTGTGTATATATATATACATACACACACACATTTACATAGTCTCAATTTCTCACAAACCCTAATATATATATATAAAATGCCCGGCACCGGCACTTAGTAGTTCATCAAGAAACATCTCCAGGAAGATTAGTTGAGTTTTTACTGTATTGACTGTAACCAATGTAGAGTGGTAAACAAATATGAGAGAGATGAGACAAATATTTCCCCAGGGCCATGACAGTCTCAGGGGACACGGTTTCTGGGAGGGGACTAAGTGACTGTGTCTTCTGTTATAGTATGCTAAATGGCTCCACCGTGGCTTAAAGCAGATAATGTGGCTCCCAAAGGAACCGTGTTAGAACCAGGGAATAACTTCAGCACTGGTCTCATTAGGGTCTATTATTTACTTGTGTAAACAACGTTTTTAGGATCTAGTAGTGCATATATAATATTTTATTAGGCTTCATAAAAGCCATAAATGTTTAAAATCTAGAAAACAAATTCAGGCCTCTCTAAAATCATTTAATTGGAGTTGCGAAGATTACATGTTAATACTCATTCATATACACAAACTCATTTAATCAGCATGGAAGTAGATTGTACCAGTTGCTGTAATAATTCAACATAGTTTGAGTATTCCTTAATGAATGGATAATATTAAGTGATGCACTGTAGCTGTTTCAAAATCAGAGGTGATGTTCTAAAATAGGGGTCAGAAAACTATGGCCAAATGAGCCAGCTCTCGTTTTGTGCATAAAGTTTTATTGAAACACATCCATATTCATTTGTTTGGTTTTGTCTATGGCTGTCTTCACTCTGCAATGGCTGAGTTGAGTAACTGAAACAGAGACCATATGGTCCTCAAAGCCTAGAGTATTTACTCTCTGGCACTTTAGAGAAAAAGTTGATTGACCCTTCTCTAAAAGGATTTTGGAAACTTGGCTATACACCAGAGTGTGAAAAAGCTTAAACTATAAAGTCTAAGCATAAAGAGCAACGATAAACACTTTATGCTGATTAGATATAAAGATAGATCGGAGGAGCAGTGAAACTGGGGAAATCTTCAGGGTGTGAACAGCATCAAAAGAATGTAGCTGAGAACCCATTCCTGCCTGTTTTTGCCAAAGAAAAACACAAGCCCCAGGGTACCACTTCTTTCAAATCTGGAAAGGAAGACAGGCTTCCATTTTTAAAATCAGATTTCCAAGTTCTGAGTCACTTTCAGGATAAGCCAAAGAGGTCTGGCCATGATTCGCCATCTCTGACTCAGACCCTAAGGAAAGTAGTATTGTGAAATAACAGATAAGAGTGGAAGGAAGAAGGACACAGCTGATTGTGATTTCACAGATGCTTTTGCCTGCTTTACATGAAGGCCTCAGCGGACAGATAGAATATGTGCAATGCAAAGAATGACAGACAACATAGAAGAAGAAAAGCACCAGGCACATCCATCACTTTCAATATAAACCCCATCAGTTCCAAGGAAATGACGTATGAAGGGAGAGAGGACAGAGACATGGCAATACCTGCAGGAGACTGAGCAACTTAAAGAAGGAAAAAATGCACTTTACCTGAGCTTCCAAATCACAGCAGATGGTGAGATCTGAAGGGAGATAAACATAAGGCCAGGAAAGCAAGCAATTCCTCCTGTCAGCTTTCAAGGGCTGGTGCAGATGAAAGACCAAGAACTAGACAGAAACTGTGCAACACCAGTGTTTGACAACACTCAGCGCTGTCTACTGGACAGGTAACGGATGGTAACCTGCTGAGGGGCGAGGAATCCCTTTAGCAATGGGAAGTACCCCCAGAACTGCTTAAAGTTAAAGAGTAGACATGAACAGGATGTGAGAAATTGGAAGAAAATAGGGCGTGCTACACAGCAAAAGCAAATCAGATAAATGAAGAGACAACTCTTTTCGGGTAGAATATAGAAGAGTGAGAAAGCCTCGAGCTAAGAGAGAATCTGTAGATCCTGGGTAGGCTTTTCTGGCTCCTAGCTCCTAAAACAACATGGAAGATGTCGAGTAAGTCACCGCCGGAAGCGCTGGCAAGACGATAAAGTTGGGATGGCTGATTCTGCAGGGTGACTTTGAGAGGCTGCCTCCACTCCCCTATGAATTTCCCACTCATTCATTTATTTATTCATTGATTCCTTCTTGCATTTGGTCCATAAATATTTATTTAGATGCCTGAGCATGTGTCAGACACTGTCCTTGGTGCTGGAGACAGAAGTGTGAACAAGACAAAGTCCCGTTCTTCCTGGAACTTATGTTCTATTTGGAGACACACCACTTAACAGCTATCTGGCCCGTTCCTCATTTTTCTCTTTTACAAAAAGGATACAAAAATTGTTATATTTACTTTTAGGATGGTATGAGAATTACTGAGAAATTTCTATAAGGCAGAATGTTCGTCAGAATTATTACAATTAACATTCTTATATCTGTTTCCCAGGCTCTATTGGCATTATCTTGCTAATAAACAGATTTGACGATGCCACCCCCTACTGTGATGTCTTTTCATTATTTATAGGAGGGGTCAGCAATTTTTTTCTGTAAAGGTTTAGGCAATAAATACTCCAGGCTTTGTGGGCCATACAGTCTCTCTCACAACTATTCAACTCTGCTGCTGCAGTGCAAAAGCAACCATAGACCACATGTAAATGAATGCAAGTGGCTGTGTTCCAATAAAACTTCATTTACAAAACGAAGTGGCGGGCCAAGATTGCCAGCTTCTGATCTAGTCTAGAGCATAAGGTCCAAATTCTCTAGTATAGCATATAGTCTAATACCAAATTCTACTTCTATTTCATCATCCTCCAGTAAAAATAAACAATTTTCTAATTCCTGATTCTATAATTTCTCATCTATTTAAAAAAAACTGATAATGTGATTGTAAATTACTCAGATAATACAATAACTAAAAACTGAATGAGAGCCTACTGTGCATACTATTGTATAATCTTAATTTTCCATTAATAAGCATATTATTTAATACATAGATTCTATCTTATTCTGTTCAATGGCTGCCTATTATCCCACTGTACAGATGAACCTCATTTCTTTAACTAGTCACTCTGCCCTTCAAACTTTCTTGCCTTGCACATGTTGCTTCCTCTGCCTTAAAAGACTTTCGCTGCCTAGCTGGCAATCATCTCCTTAAGCTCAAGAACCAGCTTAAGTATTTTCTCTGTAAAATCTATCTATCCCCTGTAAAAAATCCACTCTGCTCCTATTTATTTTATATATAAATCCTAAGAGTCTGGGGGAAAGCTGCTAGGCAATTATAATTGACGAAATTTAATGAGTGTTTACTAGATGCCAGATATTTTTAAAAAGCACTTTATCTGTATTAACTACCTAAAAAATCTGGTTTCTTGATGGTATTATCGAACTGCTGAACATGATGTCTTTTACTCTAAATTTTAAACAAGGTGAGTTGACTTTTTCTGTTACATGAAAGCAAAAGAATCCTACTTTATATGTATTTAGGAACGTCTAACATTGTGCATGGACCCTGGCAGATGCAATATTAAAGCTGCTTCTTCTCCTTTTAAGCAGTAAGTTCTCTGACTGTGGTCACCAGACCTTAATCAGGTAGGAATAATCAGGGGCCAGGATAGTAATTTTCTCATGGATGGAATCTCAATAAATATCAGCCTAGTGAGTTAATGACTCAGCTACAGAGGTGAGATAATTTACTGAATGGGAAAGGCGCGGACAGCCTTTCTTCTGAGTCCAGTTTCTTCAGCTTCCAGGGGTTTACTGTTTTAACTGCTTTGACGACATAAAAATTGGGGTACAGAGCATGGTGATATTACAGACATTAATACTACTAACTAGTTTTACCCTATATAAACTGCGGTTTTCCAGAACTCAAGTACCTTAATTTAAAATACAATCATACTACCTGCTATCTGAAAAAGGACAATGATTTTTTTTGAATAAAACATTTTATTTTTTTAAAACATCTTTATTGGAGTATAATTGCTTTACAATGGTGTGTTAGTTTCTGCTGTATAACAAAGTGAATCAGCTATACATATACATACATCCCCACATCTCCTCCCTCTTGCGTCTCCCTCCCACCCTCCCTATCCCACCCCTCTAGGTGGTCAGAGAGCACTGAGCTGATCTCCCTGTGCTATGCAGCTGCTTCCCACTAGTTATCTCTTTTACATTTGGTAGTGTATATATGTCCATGCCACTCTCTCACTTCGTCCCAGCTTACCCTTCCCCCTCTCCGTGTCCTCAAGTCCATTCTCTATGTCTGCGTCTTTATTCATGTCCTGCCCCTAGGTTCTTCAGAACCAATTTTTTTTTTTTTTTAGATTCCATATATATGTGTGAGCATACGGTATTTGTTTTTCTCTTTCTGACTTACTTCACTCTATATGACATACTCTAGGTCCATCCACCTCACTACAAATAACTCAATTTCGTTTTTTTTTATGGCTGAGTAATATTCCATTGTATATATGTGCCACATCTTCTTTATCCATTCATTTGTTGATGGACACTTAGGTTGCTTCCATGTCCTGGCTATTGTAAATAGTGCTGCAATGAACATTGTGGTACATGACTCTTTTTGAATTATGGTTTTCTCAGGGTATCTGCCCAGTAGTGGGATTGCTGAGTCGTATAGTAGTTCTATTTTTAGTTTTTTAAGGAACCTCCATACTGTTCACCATAGTGGCTGTATCAATTTACATTCCCACCAAGAGTGCAAGAGGGTTCCCTTTTCTCCACACCCTCTCCAGCATTGTTTGTAGATTTTTTGATGATGGCCATTCTGACTGGTGTGATGTGATACCTCATTGTAGTTTTGATTTGCATTTCTCTAGTGATTAGTGATGTTGAGCATCCTTTCATGTGTTTGTTGGCAATCTCTATGTCTTCTTTGGAGAAATGTCTATTTGGGTCTTCTGCCCATTTTTGGATTGGGTTGTTTTTTTGATATTGAACTGCATGAGCTGCTTGTAAATTTTGGAGATTAATCCTTAGGACAAAGATTTTTAAAAAGTTTTTTTTTTTTTTTTTTTTCACGGTACACGGGCCTCTCACTGTTGTGGCCTCTCCCGTTGGGGAGCACAGGCTCTGGACGCGCAGGCCCAGCGGCCACGGCTCACGGGCCCAGCCGCTCCGCGGCATGTGGGGTCCTCCCGGACCAGGGCATGAACCCATGTCCCCTGCATTGGCAGGTGGACTCTCAACCACTGCGCCACCAGGGAAGCCCAGAAAGATTTTTATAAGAGACTCCTGCACTAGGATCTAGATAAGATATTCATAGGTGATTAAGCTCTATAGAGACCAGGTTGCCTGGCAGCTCATCCTTGTCCAACGGCATGCATCTTGGAACTCTGTTATTTAGGTGAACAAAGGTGGAGTCTACCACCAAATAAGCCAAGTCAAATTCATACCAAACAACAGGACACACTTCCATGATGGTGGGAGTACTGGGAGCTGACTCCTGATTTACTGGCAACTGTAAGAATGGCTCTCAGGCCTGGCAGTAAATTAAGGACACTTACCACACTGCATTTTATGGCTTCCCAAGAGTGATAGGATAAACCAATAATAACAATAATTATTCAGAGAGCCGGACCCTGTGCAAAGTGTGTTACCAAAATTTTCTTCATTTAATCCCCCTAACAACACTAGGGTGTAGGTATTTCTAGGCTCAATTTACAGATGACTAAATTGAGACCTAAATTAGACCTATTAAAGGGCATATGGTCATGCATACAGTGATAGTGTTGTATTTGAGTCTCTCTGATTCCAGGCCCGTGTTTTTCCACGAAGCACTCATGCCATGGAAATTCAAACAGAACAGTTAACTTCTGACTTCCTGTTTCCTTAGGATAATCTGGATGCAATGTCACCTCACATAGCATCATTTAAGGAACTAGATGTTCCAAGTTGTTTTCTCCAGCTCTATAGCCCAAAGGGTTTGATTGGTCAAGCTAGCAGACATTTTGAGCTATCTATAACAGTGTGTAACCCTTCTCTCTTCAAGAGCCTAAGGATTTGGGAGATTATTGCCTCCTAAGAAATTCCAGGAATTGGAAGAAATAAAGACAAAGCCAGAAAAAGGAGGACTGGTAAGATTTATATTCATTTTCCTCAATATGAAGGCAATTCACATAATGATTCAGTATGGACCAAGCTCTCCTTTTATGTGATTTGAGGTCAAATGAATGGTGTCTCTTATACCTGCACATGATCTAGAGCCAGGAAGACACTCCCAGATCTGCACAACCTCAAGAACAGGGTAGAAATTACACAGCCCCGTTATGTTTACTGGCTGCCACCCTGGAGTTACCTCTGTGGCTGGTGGTGAGTGAGCAGTGGACAGCATGACTTATACTATCACCAGCATCTGTTACTGTAAGGCTGTCAGGAGACAAATCTCCATTGGTCCCTGACATTTCTGCACATCTTCTGCGCAGAAGCACTGCCTTTTCAAGGATGTCTACATGGTAAACAGCCTTGGAAGACAGGGATAGTGTCTTCCTATGGAGCAGAGGTAATGGTTTGTTTCTTGTCCAGTATAATGAAGATAATGCATCCTTCTGGGGCAAGGCTCAGGCAGGTTTGCTTGCAGCCCATTATAAAAGATGCAGGTTCCCCATGCTTGAGGTTCCCCAGCTGTGCGACAAACCAACACTGTACTCAGCATCCACCTGAGCCGCTTTGCATCAGCCCATGGGATGTGGGTGGGGGGAAGGGAACTGATGTGAACATGAAGCTCACGCTGTTTGCCTGCTGTGTGTAATAAAGTCCTTTGCCTTGTCCCGTGAGTCTTGTGTTCTGCCAGGTTAACCTGTTCACTTGCAAGCAGGGTTAAATATCAGATCCTCCACAGTCCCGATAGAGGCCTACCAATCTGCAACTCCACAGTGCCCAAGATGTCCTTAATGTTGTATCTAGAGAGCCCAGCCCAAACAAGAGTCTTATTTTTTATTACATATGTTTTCCTTTCTATTACTATTTGGTAGCCTCAGTGTTGGCCAGGTTCTACCACTTTTAAAATAAAGCATGCCTAATGAGTGAACATTCCATTATGCATGGGTCCCAAGGTACCCATTCCCATACAGAAATCCTTATAAACACACAAAAAAACAAAAGAGGCCCTTAGGGGAAACAACAGTCTAGCCCTTTTCTCACCGAGTCCTGATCTCCATACTGTATTGAAAAGTTTTGATGATTATGGGTCTGTCCTTAAAGGAAATGTAAATTAGACTGAGCTAATTAATAAGATAATGACTTGTTTGTCTTGAATTGGCTGTAAACCTCCCACATCCAGGTATCCAATCTACTATTAACTAGATGCAAGAGTCCGCTAGGACCACTCTTCTATGAAGTACAGCATGTAAGTATCGTTTTCTGGGGCAACTCTCTGTTGGTGTAACATTGGTTCTCTTTGTGATGGAGACAGTAAAGACGGGGTAGGATTTTAACTCTCTTAATTTCAGGTTGATCTGAAACGAGCCCGCTTTATTTCAAGAAGTTTTTACCTCAAACCTGTGCTTTCAGATGAATTATCTTCCAATAGCCCCTCCCCCCGTCTCTCTCTCTCTCTCTTCATTAATGACATGGTTATATAGGAGGTACAATATTTTCTCCATAACATGAAAACTGACTTTCAGTTTTCAATAAACAATGTACTCTCTTTCTCTATATTTGAATTCTTGAACCCAAATAATGACCTTACAAGTGTGATGGCTTAAAAGACTCTTGGTTTCTCCTCTAACACTTCTGACCTGTTTGGCCTAAATGGAAGCATCTGCAGATTGCTTCATAATACATAATTCTGTCTTTTTAAAACTTTAAAAAATAAATTTATATTCCCTTTACCCATTCTGTCAGATTTTTTTTTTTTAGTGTTGGTAGTAGGGGTACATGGTCCATAGAAACTTTATAAAACTCTCTCTCCTACCCCTTAATATCCTGAAGTTCCTTGTAGTCTCTCATCAGCCTAAATCAAAACAAAATCTTTTTATCCATGCGCCATATTACACACACCCTCTTGAGCCTTTGACCCTTACTGTCTAGACTGAATGACACTTCCAGTTTCATCACATTCCCGGGACAACTGTCCCCACTCCCACCTGGTTGTACACACCTCAAACAGTCCCTTGGAGATTATAACCTTTCTTATGTTGGACTGGTTTTCTCTTGAGAATGGACCTTTGGAGTGGGAGGGCTTTCTGTCTTTGGAGATGCTATGCTGGCTGGCTATTCCCAAATCTCTGTTGTAAACAGCAGACAGGAGGAGGTCTTGAACTCTTCACATGTGATTAATTTTTATTCTGTCCTACCAGCCTTGTATTCAACTCTGCTAACTCTCTAACATCTTGAGCTGATGATGTTATCACCCGATGGTTAAGGGCGACTGTTCCATATTTTGATTCTATATTTGGGTTCGGTCCCTAGCTCCACTGGAAAGAATTTCATTCTAACAGCTCATATTCCCATGGAGTTTATACAACCTTTCTCAGCTGGTTGGGCAGGACAGTTAATTAGCACAGTCACCTCAGCTGTGCTGACATTGGTTGATGATATCAGTGTAAAACCAGCAATGTTTTGGAATGATAGTCTGTGTGAACCGATGCCAAAAGAGCCCCGCTGCCTTTTCCTCTTCTGTTCAAAATATGTTTAATTGTAGCTCTTCTTCCAAAGTACAGATAACACTAGTGATTAAAAAAAACCACACAAACACACACCAAAACTGGTATTATAACAAGCCAGAGAGGAGCTAATCACTGGCTATTAAACAAAATCTATTTCCTAAGAGACAATATAGAGTTGTATGGGTTTGAAAGCACAAAACAATGCTATTTTTATCTTGCAATCCAGTTCCACATATGGTGATTCTGCTGAGCACTGTGACCAGGCAAAGTTGAGGGACTTGTTACAGTGAGTTTATTAGCTGCAATGGGACCTTGTTCCATTTAATTTATGCCGGGGTCTATTATATGCAAATCACTAACATGCTACAGAGTTGGTTACAAAAGAAATATCAGAACAGAATGGAGAGCTGTCTCTATATTCTTCTAGAAGGATCTCAATGGTATCATTTCACCCTATTATTTTTTGGAGACATGTTAAAAATTACCTGCCATGCTCTCTCATTGAAAAAGAAAATATTTTTTATATTTTAGATGAAATTAAGATCATAATATTTAACATCCTGGGTAATTCGTGCAAGGTGCTACTTTGAGGAGTTTCAATGGAGCATCAGCTGTTTCCCTACTGCAGTCTGGTTTGCTTTTTACCACTTGGCTTCAGTTAATTGGACAGGAGATTGGCACCTCTACTAAGGGCACCTGACAAGTGAGCCTTGGCATGGTACAAGGACATTGCTCAGTAGGGGTAGTTTTGGGGGGAAGATGATGGGCTAAGTGTTTTCTTGTTTTCTTTTTTTTTTTTTTAGAATTATTTGTTTATTTATTTGGTTGCATGGGGTCTTAGTTGAGGCAGGCAGCCTACTTAGTTGCAGCACATGGACTCCTTAGTTGTGGCATGTGAACTCTTAGTTGCGGCAGGCATGTGGGATCTAGTTCCTTGACCAGAGATCAAACCCGGGCCCCCTGCGTTGGGAGTGCTGAGTCTTATCCATTGCGCCACCAGGGAAGTCCTGGGCTAAGTGTTTTCTGACAGCAATTTTTTGGACTATTTTTTGCAATTACAGAAGAAAGACACTCATCTAGGACTTCAGTCCAGCTACATCTAGGACTGAAGAAGAACAGGGATAGGGCTACATTCCAATTAAGTAGTCATCTTACAATAGGACTTATATTTTCCGAAGACTTCCAGTCCCAGTTTGGAATATATGATCATGTTTACATGTATCTATCAGATGCTTCCTGGCATAGCCTAAAAGGCTTTCCTAGACTAGGAGTCTAGAGCTGTCATCATTTTAGCCTGGCACATGCAAGTGCAAGCAGTCCATTCAAGGTTGTCATCCCAGGGTCTGGCACCATCCATGTCTTTGCAGAAACACGGTTTATTTGTTTGGAGAAAATGTTACTTCTGTTCTCACTAGTTTCTCTGTATATCAAAAAGAAAGGAAAGCTGTATTCTGAGCTGAGAAAGCTTCAATAATGTATGATTTAAAGAGGCCAACTAGAGGCAGAGTCAAGATGGCGGTGTGGGAAGACGCAGAGTTAGTGTCTCCTCACAACTAGGGCGCTTGCCGGCCGCTGGTGGGGGACTCTGATGCTCAAAGAGATGGGAGGAGCCCCAAAGTGAACCAGTAGGATGTAGGGGGACTGAGGGAGGAGGAGAAGTGGAGGCCAGGAACGATCAGCGCCCCTGAGGCCGGGGAGGCCAGGAGAGGCAGGTGGAGGGACTCTCTGGGAAGAGTGTTAAAGCCCCATCCAGGCTGCGTGGGTCCCGGGGGCATAGGAGGGAGGCCAGTGAGATCAGGAGAGGCAGGTGGGAGGGGCCATCCAGGAGGAGCAGAGAGGAGCCAAGGGTAATTGCCCCACTCACTCGGGCCCTGGGAACCTGCTGAGTTTCCAGGTGAGGTCCCCTGCCCTCTGAGACCAGGGGTGGGGGGCATGCCTGGGCCCCTTCTGTTCCTTGAGCCTAAGGCCCACCCTCCACAGCCCCCAGGGCCTTTTCCAGCCCTGTGGGTCCTGAGCATTGGTCCCGCCCACTGCCCAAACCTCACCCTTGCTTAGGCCCCGCCCTCCACAGCCAAGGCCGTTTCCCCCACTTTTTTTTTTCTTTTCCCTCCTCCTCTTTTTTACTACTGTGGTACTGATGTACCTTCTGGTTGTTGATTCATCTATATTTTTATTTTTATATTCTTTCTAACATAGGTAAGTTTCCTAATCTAATTTTAGTTTTTACTTTGTTACTGTTGTTTTTTTTTTTTGCCGCCCCATGCAGCTTGCGGGATCTTGGTTCATGAGCTGGGGTTCGGGCCAAAGCTCCTGTGATGGGAGCTCTGAGTCTGAACCACTGGACTAACAGAGAACCTCAGACCCCAGGGAGTATTCATAGGAGTGAGGTCTCATGGAGGTCCTCATCTCAGAACCAAGACCCAGCTCTACCCAACAGCCTACAAACTTCAGTGTTGGAAGCCTCAAGCCAACCAACCAGGAAGACAGGAACACAATCCCACTCATTAAAAAAAAAAAAAAAAAAATGAGATGGCAAAAAAATATGTCACAGATGAAGGAGCAAGGTAAAAACCTATAAGACCAAATAAATGAAGAGGATATAGGCAATCTACCTGAAAAAGAATTCAGAGTAATGACAGTAAAGATGATCCAGAATCTCAGAATTAGAATGGAGGCAAGGATTGACAAAATACAAGAAATGTTTAACAAAGATGTAGAAGAACTAAAAAACAAACAGAGGTGAACAACAAAATAACTGAAATGAAAAATACCCTAGAAGGAATCAATAACAGAATAACTGAGGCAGAAGAACAAATAAGTGAGCTTGAATACAAAATGGTGGAAATAACTGACAAGGAGCAGAATAAAGAAAAAAGGATGAAAAGAATTGAAGACAATCTCAGAGACCTCTGGGACAATACTAAACGCACCAGCATTTGAATATAGGGGTCCCAGAAGAACAAGAGAAAAAGAAAGGGTCTGAGAAAATATATGAAGAGATTATAGGGGAAAACTTCCCTAACATGGGAAAGGAAATAGTCTCCCAAGTCCAGGAAGCATAGAGAGTCCCATACAGGATAAACCCTAGGAAAAACACACCAAGACACATATTATTCAAACTAACAAAAATTAAATTAAAAGAAAAAATATTCAGCAAGGGAAAAACAAAAAATAGCGTACAAAGGAACCCCCATAAGGTTATCAGCTGATTTTTCAGCAGAAACTCTGCAGGCCAGAAGGGAGTAGCATGATATATTTAAAGTGATGAAAGAGAAAAACCTAGAACCAAGATTACTCTACCCAGCAAGGATATCATTCAGATTCAATGGAGAAGTCAAAAGCTTTTCAGACAAGCAAGCTAAGAGAATTCAGCACCACCAATCTAGCTTTACAACAAATGCTAAAGAAACTTCTCTAGGCAGGAAACACAAGAGAAGAAAAATACCCACAAAAACAAACCCAAAACAATTAAGAAAATGGTAATAGGAACATACATATTGATAAAAACCTTGAATGTAAATGGATTAAATGCCCCAGCCAAAAGACACAGACTGGCTGAATGGATACAAAAACAAGTCCCATATGTATGCTGTCTACAAGAGACCCACTTCAGACCTAGGGACACATACAGACTTAAAGTGAAGGGATGGAAAAAGATATTCCATAAATGGAAATCAAAAGAAAGCTGGAGTAGCAATTCTCATATCAGACAAAACAGACTTTAAAATAAAGACTGTTACAAGAGATGAGGAGGGACACTACATAATGACCAAAGGATCAATCCAAGAAGAAGATATAACAATTATAAATGTTTATGCAGCCAACATAGGAGCAACTCAATACATAAGGCAAATGCTAACAACCATGAAAGGAGAAATTGACAGTAACACAATAATAGTAGGGGACTTTAACACCCCACTTACACCAATGGAGAGATCATCCGAACAGAAAATAAAAAAGGAAACACAAAGTTTAAATGACACAATAGACCAGATAGATTTAATTGATATTTATAGACGTTCTATCCGAAAACAACAGAATACACTTTCTTCTCAAGTGCACATGGAATATTCTGTAGGATAGATCACATCTTGGGTCACAAATCAAGCCTCAGAAAATTTAACAAAACTGAAATTGTATCAAGCATCTTTTCTGACCACAAAATTATGTGATTAGAAATCAATTACAGGAAAAAAACTGTAAAAAAAACCAAATACATGGAGGCTAAACAGTGTGCTACTAAATAACCAAGAGATCACTGAAAAAATCAAAGACGATATAGAAAAATACACAGAAACAAATAACAATGAAAACACGATGACCCAAAACCTATGGGATACAGCAAAAGCAGTTCTAAGAGGGAAGTTTATAGCAATTCAATCTCACCTCAAGAAACACGAAAAATATCACACAATCTAACACTACACTTAAAACAACTAGAGAAAGAAGAACAAAGAAAACTCAAAGTCAGTAGAAGGAAAGAAATCATAAAAATCAGAGCAGAAATAAATTAAATAGAAATGAAGAGAACAACAGCAAACATCAATAAAACTAAAAGCTGGTTCTTTGAGAAGATAAATGAAATCGATAAACCCTTAGCCAGACTCATCAAGAAAAAAAGGGAGAGGATGCAAATCAATAAAATTAGAAATGAAAAAGGAGAAATCACAACTGACACTGCAGAAATACAAAATAGTGTAAGAGACTAGTACAAACAACTATATGCCAATAAAATGGACAACCATGAAGAAATGGTCAAATTCCTGGAAAGGTATAGTTTTCTAAGACTGAACCAGGAAGAATTAGAAAATATAATCAGACCTATCACAAGTAATGAAATTGAAACTATAATTAAAATTCTTCCAACAAACAAAAGTCCAGGATCAGATGGCTTGACAGGCGAATTCTATCAAACATTTAGAGAAGAGCTAACAGCAATCCTCCTTAAGCTCTTCCAAAAAACTGCAGAGGGAGAAACACTCCCAAATTCATTCCACAAAGACACCATCACCCTGATACCAAAACCAGAAAAGATATCACAAAAAAAGAAAATTATAGACCAATATCACTGATGAACATAGATGCAAAAATCCTGAACAAAATACTATCAAACTGAATCCAACAGCACATTAAAAGGATCATACACCATGATCAAGTGGGATTTATCTCAGGGATGCAAGGATTCTTCAGTATACATTAATCAATCAATGTGATATACTACATTAACAAATTAAGTAATAAAAACCATATGATCATCTCAATAGATGCAGAAAAAGCTTTTGCCAAAATTCCATACCAATTTAGGATAAAAACTCTCCAGGAAATGGGCATAGAGGGAACCTACCTCAACATAATAAAGGTCATATATGACAAATCCACAGCAAGCATCACACTCAATGGTGAAAAACTCAAAAGCATTTCCACTACGATCAGGAACAAGACAAGGATGTACACTCTCGTCACTCTTATTCAACATAGTTTTGGAAGTCCTAGCCACAGCAATCAGAGAAGAAAAAGAAATAAAAGGAATACAAATTGGAAAAGAAGAAGTAAAACTGTCACTGTTTGCCTATGACATGATACTATACATAGAAAATCCTAAAGATGCCACCAGAAAACTACAAGAACTAATCAGTGAATTTGGTAAGGTTGCAGGATACAAAATGAATGCACAGAAATCTCTGCCTTCCTATACACCAACAACAAAAAATCAGAAAGAGAAATTAAGGAAACACTCCCATTTACCACTGCAACAAAAAGAACAAAATACCTAGGAATAAACCTGCTTAAGGAGGTGAAAGATTTGTACTCAGAAAAGTATAAAACACTGATGAAAGAAATCAAAGATGACATAAACAGATGGAGAAATATACCATGTTCTTGGATTGGGAGAATCAATATTGTGAAAATGACTCTACTACCCAAAGCAATCTACAGATTCAATGCAATCCCTATCAATCTACCAATGGCATTCTTCACAGAATTAGAACAAAAAATTTTACAATTCATATGGCAACACAGAAGACCCTGAATAGCCAAAGCAATCTTGAGAAAGAAAAATGGAGTTGGAGGAATCAGGCTCCCCGACTTCAAACTATACCACAAAGCTACAGTAATCAAGACAGTACTGTACTGGCACAAAAACAGAAATACAGACCAATGGTACAGGAGAGAATGCAGAGATAAACCCACACACATATGGGCACCGAATTTACAACAAAGGAGTTAAGAACACACAATGGAGAAAAGACAGCCTCTTTAATAAGTGGTGCTGGGAAAACTGGACAGCTACATGTAAAAGAATGATATTAGAACACTACCTAACACCATCCACAAAAATAAACTCCAAATAGATTAAAGACTTAAATTTCAGACCAGACACTATAAAACTCTAAGAGGAAAACATAGGAAAAACAGTCTTTGACATAAACCACAGCAAGATCTTTTTTCACCCACCTCCTAGAATAATGGAAATAAAAACAAAATTAAGTAAATGGGACTTAATTTAACTTAAAAGCTTTTGCACAGCAAAGGAAACAATAAACAAGACAAACCCCACAATGGGAAAAAATATTTTCAAATGAAACAACAAAGAATTAATCTCCAAAATATATAAGCAGCTCATGCAGCTCAATATCAACAAAACAAACAATCCAGTTAAAAAATGGGCGGAAGACCTAAATAGACATTTCACTAAGGAAGACATACAGATGGCCAAGAGGCACATGAAAAGATGCTCAACATCACTTATTATTAGAGAAATGTAAATCAAAACTACAGTGAGGTATCACCTCATGGTGGTCAGAATGGCCATTATCAAAAAATCTAGAAACAATAAATGCTGGAAAGTGTGTGATGAAAAGGGAATCCTCCTGCACTGTTGGTGGGAATGTAAATTGATACAGACACCATGGAAAACAGTATGGAGGTTCATTAAAAAACTAAAAATAGAACTACCATATGACCCAGCAATACCATTACTGGGCATATATCCAGAGAAAACCGTAATTCAAAAAGAGACACGTACCAGAATGTTTACTGCAGCACAATTTACTATCGCCAGGACATGGAACGAACCTAAATGTCCATCGACAGATGAATGGATAAAGAAGATGTGGCACATATGTATGATGGAACATTGCTCAGCCATAAAAAGGAACGAAATTGAGTTATTTGTAGTGAGGTGGATGGACGTAGAGTCTGTCATACAGAGTGAAGTAAGTCAGAAAGAGAAAAACAAATACCATATGTTAACGCATATGTATGGAAGATAAAAAAAAAATGGTACTGATGAACTTAGTTGCAGGGCAGGAATAAAGAGGCAGACATAGAGAATGGACTTGAGGCCATGGGGTGGGAGGGGGAGGCTGGGGTGAAGTGAGAGTAGCATTGATATGTATACACTACTGAATGTAGAACAGTTGGCTGGTGGGAAGCAGCAGCATAGCACAGGGAAATCGGCTAAGTACTTGGCAATGACCTAGAGCGGTGGGTTAAGGAGGATGGGAGGGAGGCTCAAGAGGGGGCATATGGGGACACCTGTATGCATATGGCTGATTCACTTTGTTGTGCAACAGAAACTAACACAGTATTGTGAAGCAACTATACTCCAATAAAGATCTATTAAGAAAATAAATAAAGAGGCCAACTAATGGACAGCCTCATGTAAATTGATGAAGTTAGACCACACCCTCCCATCTTACACAAACATAAATTCAAAATGGCTTAAAGACTTAAGCATAAGACATGACACCATAAAACTCCTAGAAGAGGTCATAGACAAAACATTCTCTGACGTGAACTGTACAAATATTTTCTTAGGTCTCCCAGCGCAACAGGAATAAAAACAAAAATAAACAAATGGGACCTAATCAAACTTACAATCTTTTGCACAGCAAAGGAAACCATAAACAAAATGAAAAGACAACCTACGGAATGGGAGAAAATACTGGCAAACAATGCGTCAATCAAGGGCTTAATTTCCAAAACAGACCAACAGCTCATACAACTCAACAACAACAAACAAATAACCCAATTGAAAAATGGGCAGACGACCTAAATAGACACTTCTCCAAAGAAGAAATACAAATGGCCAGTAGGCACATGAAAAGATGCTCAGCATCACTAATTGTAAGAGAAATGTAAATCAAAACTGCAATGAGGTATCATCTCACAGTGGTCAGAATGGCCATCACTAAAAACTTTACAAATAACAAATGCTGGAGAGGATGTGAAGAAAAGGAAACCCTCCTACACTGTTAGATGGGACTGTAAGTTGGTATAGCCACTATGGAAAACAGTATGAAAGTTCCTCAGAAAACTAAAAATAGAATTACCATATGATCCAGCAATCCCACTTCTGGGCATATATCCAGATGAAACTCTAATCCAAAAAGACACATGCATCCTTATGTTCATAACAGCACTATTTACAATAGCCAAGACATGGAAACAACCTCAATGTCTATTGACACATGAATGGATAAAGAAGATGTGGTCCATATATACAATGGAATACAACTCAGCTGTAAAAAAGAATGAAATAATGCCATTTGTAACTAAAAGAATGCAACTAGAAATTATCATACTAAGTGAAGTAAGTCAGAAAGAGAAAGACAAATACCATATGATATCATGTATATGTGGAATCTAAAATATGACACAAATGAACCTATCTATGAAACAGATTCACGGACATAGAGAACAGACTTGTGCTTGCCAACGTGGAGGGGGTTGGGGGAGAGACGGAGTAGGAGGTTGGGGTTAGCAGATGTAAGCTATTATATATAGAACGGATAAACAACAAAGTCCTACTGTAAAGCTCAGAGAACTATATTCAGTATCTTACGATAAACCATATGGAAAAGAATATTAAAAAAAAGAATGTATGTGTCTGTACAACTGAGTCACTTTGCTGTACAGCAGAAATTAACACAGCATTGTACGTCAATACTTTTATACTTCAATAAAACAAATAAAAAAACAAAGAGGCCAACTAAGAAGATATTTACATGTGTGTCCAGGGGCAAGGGAGGCACGAAGAGACCTGGGAAATAGGTGTGGGTATGGGTCAATTTACATTTTCCAGGACAAAAGGAAATTCTGCAGAGTCAGTGAGCTTTGAAAACTGTGAAGCTATTTTAAACAGCCCCTCATATTCTGCAAACTTTTACATATCTAACTGTTCAGTCATCTACAGTTTAGTAAACAGAATTTCCAAAATTTTTATAATTTCTCTCTCAAAGTGTGGCATTCATTTTTACTTCACTGGTAGTTTAATGCCCAATAAATTATTTAAAATTAGAAACTAACAAAATATGGAGACGGTCTAACAACTAGAATTCTGTTTTGCCTTTTACAGATTTTTCAACATATATCAATTGAATGCTTCCTGTGTTCTAGGTACTGTGCTTGATGCCTGGTCACGTGAAACTTCTAGTAGAAGAAAAGTCTGGGTATCTGTGCACAGATGGAGCAACTCGTAATTTGTCTGCATGTGAGACACTAACCCTCTGGTGGAGAAGGAATTTCCCCAAGCTCTTGGGACACTGCCTCCTGTACCACCACAGTAAACAGTCCAGCGGAAAACGATTCAGACATACTCTCTGACCGCATAGATCTTTTATTCCATTTTCCCTAAAACAATAATGATGTTGTAACATTGACAAGGTTGGTGATTCAGAGCTTGCCAAAAATGGTCTTATAAACTAAGCAGATGAGGGAAATAATGCAACATAGAACATACTAGAATTATTTAATATAAGTCTCCCTTTGTCAGGCAAACAGAGCTATGGAAACTCTGCTTCTGTTTCCTGGCATCTACATATCACTGTGAGTCAGGGTTTTTAAGACTTGACTTTAAAAAAAAAAGAGCTCAAGTCAGCGGCTCAAAAGTGGCATGCACATGACTATGTCAAAGACCATTCTACATTTTCAACGTCTGCTTAAAGGCAAACTTTGGCGGACTTCTTATTGAAACTTACTTTTGAGTAAAATTTAAATTGACGTGATTGGGTAAATTTTGGATTGATTTCAGTTATACTTAGGAAGTAGCCATAAATATTTACATGAAATAGGAAAAGTGAGCTGTGCAAAATACAAATTTGCATAAAGATTGCTTTTCTATTTTGCCTTGGTGAAGGAAAGTCAGGACCAATGCACAGTTTGGTAGCTGGGCTTATGTGCCTTTTGGAAGAGGATTCATATTTTTACAAAATCAAACTCCTGAAGGGGTCCATGTCCCAAAGAAAGTTAAATATCACTGCAGTAAACTGTGGACTGTGGGGAAGTGTTTTGTTTAAAGAAATACACGGTCTCATATAGTTTGCTTTGAGAAATGGCTGTTCAATGATTGTTGACTGAGTGAAACCACTGCCTAGGAGCAATTCCTTAATGCTCTGCTCCTAGAGAATGCATTTCCTCTCAGGAGCCCAAACTGTGCCACAATATGACAGGTAATTCAGCCTCAAAGCAAATGGCAGTCCTAGATAAGGGAGAGAACTAGCTCATTATGAAACCGATGAATACAACTTCACTGTGAATATTGTAGACATGTGTCTCCCAGTATTGCAAAAATCTTGTTTCATAATTATTTTGTTTGTTCATTTGCTTTTTTTTTTTTCTGTGTGAGAAGAGGAATCACATGCAAGGACAACACTGTTGTGTAAAACTGCCAATCGTGTAAGGTTGCAGGAAACGCTGCTGAGGATGAGAGGGTGGGGAATAAGGATCCTAGTACTGGTCTCCGCCTTCCTCGCACTAGCCTTCCTATCTCACCCACTCTTCCTATAGGCGCTCTTTCTCTCTCTCTAGAAGTCTGCGCGTGGTCCCCACCCCATCCCCATTCTTTCCTTCTCCAGTCCCTGGCTAGGTCCCCTCTCTCCGTTTGTTTTCACGTGTTAACACTCAGACTCAGATTACAGGAAAGCCATAGTTCTGTAAATGGCCTGAGGGAGGGACCGGCTCACATTTCATTCGCCTAGAAATTTAGAATTACAAATTAATCTACAAGAAACAATTGCTGGAGCAATTTAAAACTGATGTGGGCAACAGTCCACACAGTCCCCTTACAGTGGACGCCAGGGCAGAGCAAGAGAGGGGGCCGGAGGGCCGCTATTATGCTCCTTAGTCTACGGCCTCACCAAGAACATTTAGCTTTCTACAAGGATTAAGCGAGGTAACTGAAAGCGTTTATAGCATTATGCCTCTAATACAGCTACATTCATTTTTGACTTGATGAAATTATCAGCTATTTAACAGCCTTTTAGGGTGTTTTGACTGCAACATTTTCATTTATACCTTAATGCAAAAATGCCAGCTGTAGAGTCCCTGTTTGCTAGTGGGGGTGGAGTAGTAAAAAGGAGCTTAGACAAGGTGATATATACAAGGTGTGCTCTCATAAGACAGGCTTTCCTTTCAAATCTTTGGAAATTACTACAGCATTTAAATTAATTTCTCTCTCTCTTCATTTAGCATTTGCTAAAAATATTTGGTCATGCAAGAAGACCTCAGATCCAGTGTAATTTACATTGACAGTAAAGAGTTGTCAGTATAGGCTAGTGAGAATTTTTATACACTTTTATTCTGTTTTATTGTATATGGTATATCAGCAACATTTCAAGAAATGATATAAAGTAGTGTTTTTATATCAAAATGGTTTTCTCCATTTAGAGAACCTTTGAAATTAGGAGTCTCAGTTTTCCCTCATAGTTTCCTAAGGGCCCCATTGGTGGGTAGGGCTAGCTCTCAGTATGGTTAACTCTAAATTGTATATAATTCGACTTCATTATGCAGCCAATATTTTAGTCAACTTTTATATTATTTTTCAGTAGTAGCATATTATTACTATAATTACTCTTGGTGGTGATTAGCCTTTGTTGATTGCTCTCTCATTCCATTATTACTCGATTCCATAGGTACATGGCTATGTAGAATCCGAGTGAAGGAGAAGCACTGAAGAAGCAGAGATGGTTTACAATAGAAGACCCAGGGAAGGTTGCTGGCATTGCCCTGGGACTGGAGGAACGGGTAGGATGTCAGTGGGTAGGGATGAGGGAAGAGCATTCTAATCACCTCAAGAGCAAAGTCATGGTGAAAGCTGACGTGTGTGTGTAGAATATTGTGAAGAGTTGTTGGGAGCCCTTGGGAGCCTAAGACACATGGTAGATGAATGGTGTCCTGGGGAGAAGACTGAAAGGCCTACTGGAAGGTGGATTAAGGGTGGATTATGAAAGACCTGGAATAGGATAATGAGAAGCTTGAAACTTTTTGCTAGCTAGTGGAAAGTCATAGAGCACAGTGGAGCAGAGGGTATCAGGGCATATTGTTTTAAGCAACTCAAATTTCCCACTCCAGAAATATAAGAAATGGAAGAAGGGATTAGAAGAGTTGGGCAAATACGATTTAGCAACTATTCTCCAACTTCTTTGATAAGACCAAAGAATACCTTAAGGAAAGGGAAGCAGAATGTCTTATGACAATTATTGTAAAAGCTCTAAACATTTGGTTTCAAATTTCTTTTTTATGCCATAATCTCATGAGCATCCTCATATCTTTTTCTGTCTCTCTCTTCCCTTTTATGCTGCCCACTCCCCTATCCCTTTTACTTAACCTCATTGTGGCATCATCATCACCAACTTTTTGGAACCCAATTCTGATTTTCTTAGACCCAAAGATGTTCTTATTTGGCCGGATGTACGACAACAGAACATAGCCTAAGTTCATCATCATTAATTATCTATTTTTACTTTTTGCTTAGTTCTGTAGCTCTATGATTGTAATCTTCTCATCTACCTGAAAATTCTGTTCGCCAGTTTAAGGAGTACGGATCTCAACAGATGGGACACTGACCTTTTCATGTAACCTGTATTATTATATGCCTCTGATAGGAAATTAATAGCTCTAATCTTATTTTCTAATGTAACTGGCATCCTACGGGACTCATTAATTAACTAGCCCCTTTAATGACTGAAGCTTACCAAAGGGTATGAGGATTTTACCTTTAAGTTCAAAGTTCTGTTTCAAAATAGAAGGAAGGTGTTTGCTGAACTGGCTAGCTCATCCTCAGTCACAGATATATCTCTCACTCAAAAATATTCTTGCTTTGTTATCTGTCTGATGATGAATTCCTTTCCACACACTTTCTTTCCATGGACAACTAACCAATATACCTGGTTTCTTCTACCAGGAAAGAACATAAACCGTAACATGACTTTTATACAGTATTTTTTATTTATAAAATTGACCTTTTGCTTAAATGGACAGTTTTCCTCTTTATATTTGATGCATATACCCGGGAACACAATCAGAAGATTCCTATTGATTGTTCTGAAGCAATTTAGTTCTGGTCATGGTTGTACTGGATTTGCAATTATACTGAGGAGAGGTATTATTGACTGGGCCTGGTAATTACCACACTGACATCAGATTCAGCCGGAGGTGAAACTAACCTACATCTCCATGTTGGTGTTCCTCTTATAAAAGATCTGCACTGATTTCTTCCAAACCATGGATGAGCAACACATGATGCTATGTTTTAGTCACAGCAATTTATCTCACTATGCAGTTCATTTACTTTTAAGTATAAGCAGCTTAAGGTACTGACTTAGGAAAGATATACATTGAGGAGGTTAATTATCGACCCATGACACACAGACTTTTGTCTAGCAAAACAAATAGGTCACCTTATTTATTAAAACAATGGTTTCTGGACAGGTCTTATTAATAGATGGATTACTCTTGCATGCGTTTAATCAGATTGAATGTGGCCTATTAACTAGTAAATCTATTTTTAATATAAATTTGAATTTCTTAGTTTATGTAAAATAAATATTTATGTAAGCCCCCTAGCAATAACAGTATGCTTATTCTTAGAAGACAAAAATGTTTTATGCACACTAAACTCTGGTATAGTTGATAGTTTTTGGTAGGAAATTCAATGGAACATGTATGTAAATAAATGTTACCTGGAAGAAGCATTCTCTTTTAGTTAAAACACCAAGCCTGAGTATACAGGAAAAAGTGCTAATGTGACAATCCATCGGTCCATCTGCAGAGAAGCCTGGCTTAACTAGAGACAGCAGTGTATGCACAGAGATATTAGAAAATAAAAAATATATTGTTCATACTTGGCACATGATTAACAAAAACGCACAAGTAATTTGTTCAAAGTAATTCCCAAATACACATATTATGCTTTTGCATTTTCAACAATATGCTTACTTTTGTTTCCTAATTGAAATGAATATGACCAGAGTAAACCACAAGAATACTTTAAATAAGACTCTCATGTCTAGAACACAAAGCTATTCTCTATCAACCATGGATGCAACAGGCCCTCAGGTTTTATTTGTTTTAAAAAAACCCCAAATAATTATTATTATAATTTGAAAGGTTGACAGGGAAACAATGTCGACTACTTCTGCCTACAGAAAAAAAAATCACTTATCTGCAAAGTCCAGACAAATTTTTCTGTTGTTGTTCACTTTTGGTCAACTTATGTTTAGGCCCATTGTGCTTTCAATTTCGACTATGAAAGACTGCTGCTTTTTCACTGTCTTATGAAGTGCAATCATTCTAGGATCAATATGATACCCTTAAATGGGCTGTAATCATATCTTTCCGGACAGAATTGTTCTTACTGTAGAATTTAGATAGTACAGTTCTTCAGTGGGAGATCCATCTAACAACTGAGAAATTCTTCACAGAGCTAGGAGATCTTGATCACATGATATTTCTGATTTAATCCACCCAGCCACAAAAGCGCTGGTTCAGGAATCGGCTTATTACGGAAGAGGTAGACCTACCCTTTCCAATCTGTCAGGCTCTCACATGAACTAGCCTGTTGAGAAATCTGCATTTGCCACCTTCTGAGCTAAACAATATTTTAGAATTCTAGCTTTGAGGAGCTGGACCAATTAATCAGAGAGAAAGCAGGTTTCGATGGTTTCAATGTGGTCCAATTAACAAAGGGAAGAGAAATACTCAGTTTTGTGGTCAGAGGACGCACACAAATCTCTCCATAGTCATCTTGCTAAGGGTGCCTTCGGTCTCTCAGGGTGCCTAATAACAGAGTACAGATGGTCCAGTACAGACCCATCACCACCACTCAGAAAAACACTGTTAATCAGGGGAGACATCGAAAGCATCAGCTCGACATCCTGGAGGACAGGTGGCAGGAGCAGACAGTGCTGCTGATGCCGACATGCTAGGGTGGTATCTGGAAGGGAGGCTTTCTCTACTGGCAGGCAGAAAACACTGAGGCCTGAGTAACTTGGGTGAGCAAAAGTTTTATCTAAAGTACTCAGAAAATGTGCGCAAAAGCAAATGTTTGGTTTAAATTAAGTGCCTAAGAGACTCAATTCCTTGTCTTGTTTTTGTTGATAGGGATGGGATGGTCAACTCAGAAAGAAGGGGAACAAGGATATCCTGTTTGAGACTCTTTTTACAATATTTGCAGAGATTTACTACTATTTCCAAAGGTCATGTAGGGAGATATTAGATGTAAGATATCTTATCTCTTAAACTGTACTCTAAACTCCTGTCATTTAGGGATTATCATGTTTCTTATCCATTCTAGACCATGTTTTTTACCCATTTCTTATGCATTCTACAGAGCACATAGGGACCAGTCTAGGAATGGCTGTGAAATAAAATTATTGAATAGCCTCCTTTACTAGTGCTGTCTTCTTTTGTTAGAGAATATGTTAACTCCTTCTTGTCTGCAGATAAAATGCTGTTTTTTTCTTTTCTGTTACACAGAATTACCAGTTAAAAACAAAAGAAAAGTTTGAATGGAGTCAAAACACTGAAGTAAATTGAAAAAAGAGCCAACAAAAGATGTTGAGTCATTTTAAAGAAACCATAAAGTTGAAATGAAATAGCAATGGAAAATGGGACAAATAATCCATTTCTTCTCCAATGAGTGTAGGTGCCTTTGACACAGTCAAAAAAATCACATCAATGGTTTTTCAGTGAATCACACTGTCTCGGGACAGCTCGATGCCTTGTGACATTTCCCTGATCATATAAAACATTAAGCTCTACCCAGTAGCCAGAGAACAAAGAGAAAAGCAAAGGCACAGATTTAATATTAACAGTAAAATCTACCTCCAGGAAAATATCGTACCTCTTTGAGTGTAATACAGAAGTACAGACAGAAAAACATGGCATGCTCACTCTCTGAACACACATGTATATATACATACATATGTATGTGTGTGTATATATGTAAAGATGTCATACTTTTAATTTTAAATTCACTGTTTATTGGCTATCTGAAAGTCAGTATCACACATTTAAATTTGGTTTTGCCAGAGGCTTCGGTAATGATGAACTCTTACATTTGCAAAATTGAGTTAGAATGTTTAATACAATATAATATGAGATTGAACCAGATGGACCTTTTCTTTATAAATTAGGTCCTTGGAAAATCTGGACACTTTTTGGAGGGACTCCTGAATATTCCCTCCAACACATCTGCACATCCCCACTGTGTGCATGGGGTGGGGCAGGTGACACCCAGACAGCAGCGTGGCCATGTCTCCCTGTGCTGTTTGTACAATGGCCGCCATCTTCCTGCTGTCCCTGCTTTGCCATAGTTAGTGACTGAGATGGGAACGCGTGGGCCTGAGGAATGCTGAACCGAACTGTTGCTCATGTCATTAAAAACTCAACTAGGCAGAAAGCTAGGAATGGAGCAGTTGACAAAGATAAAGCCGAGAGCTCTGTGGCTTATCCTTAATTAGGTGTTGGCATTGGTTCTTGTCAAACAAGGGAGAGAGTGTGTGCCGCAGACACTGACGCACACAGACAGCCCTAGTCACAGTTGGAGAGAACACAGAGTGCATTCAAGCTGGCATTGAAAGGGATTTAGATAAGTACTTGAGGTAACAAAAATCGAAAAAGGAGGATGATAGCAATGGAAGCTTTAGATGAATTGCAACTGAGTGCACCTTTATTACAGCTTATCAGTCTGAAGACAGCTACAAACCAACCTTCCTAGTGCATTTCTCTTCGTGTTCTCCCGGATTAAAGGTCAAAGTAACTCAAATTTATACGTTCGTCGCCCTGTCTCAGTCTCTCCCTTTGCTCACATATAGGCAGCACACATCTCAGGGATTGGGGAACCCTGGCATGAAGCTTCTACCCTTTGAATGAAGCAAAGGCCTTTTCTCATTGGAAAGGTTCCATTGATTTAAAATAATTAACTCGTGGGAAGAGGTTGCAAATAATGCAATATTAAAAGGTCACAAAAATGTTACTGGCATAAATACATGCATGGTGACGGGCCCATTCTAATCTCTCTTGTCCATAATTGCGGTTCTATCTTGCAACCATTTGACATATTCAAATAGCTAATATTCTGGTTTATTAGAACACTGTCTATATGTATTCTCAACATACACAAAAGCTGTGTGTTTTCATAATATGTATAAGCACTTCAGACGGTAAGCTGTGCACATTGCAGCTAGCAGATGGTAGCTCTTATCACAGATAAAAGCACATATATATGTTTCTGTAACGACACCCTCAGAGAGAACGGATAAGAGAAGAATCCTCTCCACATCACAGCTTACATTACCCATCTACTTAGGCAGCAAACAGCATATGTTTTACTGCTGTGGAAAGGCAGTACTTGAGAGGAAAATATGATTGAAATAAACTCAGAAATAACTTTACGGATAAATACAAAAAAGTGTGCTAATTGGAAGTTAGGTGTGCATGTGCCCACGCAGGTGTGTGTAGGGCGGAACTTACCAAGTTCCAAAAGTGAGACAATAAAAAGTACATTGTGGGGTTGCCAGATAAAATGCAGGATGCCCAGTTAAATCAAATTTCAGATGAGTAGTGCGTACACATTTAGTGTAAGTATATCCCAAATACTGCTTGTCCCATGTCTCATGCAATATTTGGGAGACAGTCATGCTAAGTATCATGAATTCTATCTGAATATTTATTTGACATCTGCTTATCTGAAATTCAAATTTAAATGTGTGTCCTGTATTTTTATTTGCTCAATATGACCACCACAGTCTGGTGTTGCTGTTATTAAAGTTTTAAATCAATGCTCCCAGTGTACCGGGTGAAAAGGAAACCATCAACAGGCATTATCTATTCTGGAAGAATACCATTCCAGTCTCTTTCCGTGCACACAAAGCCAGCAGGGGTCTTGAACAGTTGTCTGAATGATGCAGTCAAGAAGAAAGCCAGTGTGAATAATTTAGGACATACATCTCTTGATCTCCCACCCTCCCCCCACCCCAGAGTTTTCGATCCTGGTTTGGAACTATCTGCATAATTGTTTTACTTTGGTTCCATAACACAGCTCTTTTTTTTTCATTTATGAATTTGGGTTATTATTTCAGACTAAGATGTATTTGCACTCATAAAAAAGGAGACAGACTTTAAACACTCCACATGTACACATTTGTATTCTTAGGGTGAGATCGGCATTCAACTGGAAGGTTAAATGGAGTTCAGATAATTTTTTTTTTATTCTTTGCTCTGGCTTTTGTCTCCTGTCTTTCAGCAAAACTGAATAAAGATGTCTCCATTTTACACCAAAAGATTCAATTACTTCTCGAATGCTGGGTAAACATCTGCAGATGAATGATCTTAACAAATGTATTTTGATTCCACACAAACTTATGTGACACTTTTGTTTTCTCTCTCCAAGATCAGAGAATAGATTCATGCCTGCTTTTCTGAGCCTGAGCCTCCACGCCACGAGCACTGAATTTTTGGCAGGCAGCCAACCAATCTCTGTAGCCCAGTGAAACTCTGATTCCATCTGCTCCAGCAGCGCAATATATTCCACTTCAGGTCAAAAGCAAGGAGCCAGCAGTATTAACATTACACTAATCTGTAAAGACATTTTCACTGGGCTAGATAGGCTAATGTTACACAGGCTTCCAAAGCTTCAAGGGTAAGGAGCAACAGTAATTGTCAGGGGGAAACTCAGTGGGCAGTGGATTCTTGCCGAGAATATTCCAAGATGAGGCTAGATGGATAGTTCTAAAGAATGAGGGGAGAAAGAAATACCTTTTAAAAAAGGCAAGTTGCTATCTTGTTAAGCAGGTATTTTAAACAGTGTTGAACCATATGTTTAGTGATGCAAACTCTACCATTCTATTTTTCCTGTTTATTCCTGTATCCCAAAACTTAAGCGCGCGCGCGCGCGCGCGCACACACACACACACACACACACTCGAAGACTACTAAATAATTGATGAGGACTACAATCTCCATTAAAAACCTAGATGGAAATTCGTTGCTCTAAGTATAACCTTGGTGTCATGAAATCAGAATCATTCCCAAGCCCTTAAAACATTTCAAAAATAAAAGTAAGCATATGGCTAACCTCTCACCACCCTTCCCCATCCCTCTTGGCTATTTTGCTGTTTGTAGAAAACATGATCAGTTCAGGGATAGGCAACTCTGTAATCAATTGCTCCGTTAAGCGTAATCTACGAAGGATTTTATTAAAGGCCTTTGATGGAAAATATACTGAAGGAAAATACTCTGAAAGCAGATTAACGTGTACAATGGAAATTTAATACCAGTAAAAAAAAAAAAAAAGGGTCTTTTTCATTTCCCTAGTTCTTTACTTGAGGGGGGTGTGGTGGAAGTAGTTTAACATTCATGCCTTCAGGCGCATCAGAAACCATTAAGAACTACATTTCAGGAAATTGTAATGAATAAAAATTCAATTTAGACTGCTTGATTTTCTTTTAGCAGAAGAGGGAAAATGTTTGGCTGGAAAATAACTATTTGAAAATCCCCACAATTAGGAAGTACACAGCTATGTTTTTGCTATAATTTAAAGTTATGCAGAGTTGACGTGAAAAATTATTTTGTGCTGGAATAATACATTTCCCTCTACATGGAAATATGCTATCTCTATAATGTAAAAAGTAGCAAAACATACACATAATTTCAGTTTTCTTTGCTTATTAATGTAAGTGAAAACCTATGGTTATATATTTTGAAGTTTTCACCCATGTTCCTTTTTTTAAAAAGACTAAATATGAAAGTTGTTTGGAAATGAGTAAAACCATTGGACTTTTCAGCCTCAGAAAATAATAAAGAAAAATTGGCAAGCATTTTTATTGTACTGGTTTAACAGTTAGTGCCTCTCTATATTTCTTGTCATAAAAATTTGCTTATAAAAGGAACTGAACTTGCATGGAATTGAAGAACCTCCCCTCCTTTAAAAAAAAAAAAGAGTTCTTACTCTAAATGGAAAATTCGTACAGGGCACAGATGAATGAATATGCATGAGTCTTCATGCATTGATATACATATGATTTCTCATCTACAAAGACTGGTTTGGAAGACTTGTTATCTGACCAGAAAAGCCTGTAGTAAGTTGAGATAAAGGAGACTGACTCCAATCCCCTCGGCCTTTGCAATTGCTTTATATTCTAATCACTGCACTAAGCATCTGTCCCCGGCAGGGAGCTTGTTCAATCTAGCAGATAACGAATGCAGCCCGATGGTGGCTGCGCTGGCCCTTCCCCTTGTGCGAGGAGCTAGTGTTCCATTCTTCTGATTAAAACAGGCAGTGGGAAAGCGCTCTCAGAGCTGTAATTGCCTCCGTTATGAAACATCTTCACCTGTTAGCCAAAGCTAAGTTGAATCACAGCAGAAATTATTAACAGTGGCTGTTTTCAAGCCAGCTTAATTTGAGCTGATGCTGCTTTTCACTTAACACAGATGAATAGGTGTGCAGGACGAGAGCCTGAGCGGAGATGACACCTCAATGAATATTTGCTCCCAGCCCTGCTGCGGGGAGCTGGCTTGCACAACAACAGACAATTGTGAAAAAGCTAAGGGAGGGGAGCACTGGACAGGACTCGCTTCTCTGCCGTCACCTTCGGTACTCAGGAGAACTTCCCTACGGATGGCAGCTTTTGACAGCTAAATCATTTGTGCAATTAGTTTCCACAAATGTTGGCAAACACAAACTGTTTTTGGGGGGTGTGCACAATGGTGTGGGGAACACTGCCTTGCTTCAAACATGGCCAGAAACACTCTTTTCAGAGAACCGAACAGGCATTAAAATTTAATGGTCTGCTTTCATTTTCCCTACAGTGTGCTTCAGGATGATTATAAATTACAGCATTCTGCTTACTTTTGACGGAGTAAGTCATGTATCAGCATTTGATTTAGAACCAATGTGTGCTTGACAAGAAACACATCTTGCAGATGTGATTTATCACAGAGCTCTTTTTGTTTGTTTCAGAAGAAAAGAGCTGCACAGGAGGGTCAGCACTGTGAAGGTGACAGCCATCCTCGTAGTAGGGGTATGACTGTGACTTCAGAGAGTGGATCTGAAAAGTCTGAAAATTCTGAATATATCTTATTTTCCAAATTGAGAAATCCTTTTGTTTGTTCTCTAAAGCTCAACATGATTCCCCCAAATCTTGCTCTATTTTTTAAAACAAATTTTCTGGGAGAAGATGAGCAAGGCATTACTAGATATGGGAATCTTTTCTCAAAGTTGGGTGGGGTGTCATGGGCAAGATGTCCTCCTATAATCCCAGGGTAGTCTGGGAAGCTGCTGGCTTGGAGGGTCTCTGATGCAATATGATTGGTCTAGGAGAGAGGCTGAGAGCAGATGGGGGATTTTTCAGTTGGATGGCTGTGGGGCTAGAGGTTTGAAACATAAAGGCAGTGTCTGATTCTTCTGTCAGCTGGTATATTTCTTTGCCTTTGAGGTTATGCCTGCTGGTGAACTGAGTTGTAATATAACCAATCCGTTCATATCGGCATCTCTTTATCATTGGCTCTGGTAGCTGCAGCCAGAACAACTGTGTGGGGACCTATAAGATCACAAACAATTGGCTGGGCCATGTTTTATCTATCAAGTCTGACTAATAATTATAACAGAACTGCAGAAATTCCACATATTATTTCAAAATCACACTTCACGGTATGAGGTATAACCTGGAAATACATTTCCCTTCTTTGTCTGTTATATATCCTTGTAAAACCAAGCTTACCTCTCACCTCATATCCTCTGGGTAGTTTCCTCAACACCTGCAGTTAGTTATTCATGACCTTATCTCTTTAGACAGTTTATTCTAATTCTTTTGAGCAGTTACCTGTGGTCTTCCTCCCCTGCCCCCCATGCTATTTTCTAAGGTCCAACTGTTAATCATTTTCCTCTCCACAGTCGCTATCAGCCTGGCACAAATAGACTGTCAATAAAATTGAGTAAATAAACGTTGAATGAATGAAAGTATAAATGAATGTATATTTTAGGTCAAAGAAAGAAGTGAGAGTATACTGCAGAACTGACAATACGGGTTTCTTCTTTCTATGTAGGAAAAGAAATTCTAGTTTTTAGCTGGGCACTTGGCTTTCTGGAATAAAGACTGTATTTCCCAGCTTGCCTTGCAGCTAGATATGACCATTTTCTAGATCAGTCAATGGGAGTTAGGTAGAAATGGTATGGTAATTCAAGAGGTGACCTTGATCATGGCTGGGAAGAAGCTGTAGTGGCTAGAGTGCTAGCAGTCATTTTGGAGTCCAGGGTCCTGCTGGGATTAAAACCCCTGTGTAGCAGAGCAACAAGGTATAAAGCATTAGAGGCTCTGATACCACAGAGACTACATCAGCCCTGGACTAATTATTTGCAGGTTTCCTGTACGTGCAAAGGGGAAAAAGAAACCATTCACACTATGTGTGAATTGAAATCCTTACTATGGTTTACCAGTAGTACCTGCTACATAATTTGTGGGATTCAGTACAAATAATTTTTGAACAGAGGAGCTTGCTGTTTAAAAATTATTAAGAGTTTTCAAGGCAACAACAGCAGAGATACAAGCTAGCCCAGAGCCCTTTTAAGCACAGGAAGCTTGCCTCATTTTGTACCAATCCCTTCCTTACCTGCTGAACTTTAGCCACATTGGCCTTGTTTCTGCTTCCTGACCATACTAAACTCTCTCCTGCTCAGGACATTTGCGTTTGGCTATTCCAAGCCAGGGAACACTCTGCCACAGTTAATTGCAGTATTCATGCTTCCTATGCTGGCTCTCACTCTACCTTTATGAAGCAACAAATTAATGTCACATCCTTAGAAAAGTCCTTTGCAGCACCTCTCCACCCCCAGTATTATAGCGTCTTCTTATTTCTAACAATAGCATACCTATGCCAGTTCCTTATTTTACTGCTTTCTTGTTTCCTTTTAAAAATTACCCAAATCCTCTAGACTCTAAAGTAAGCTTCCTGAGGGCAGGTGCTTTCTGTGGCTTATTAACAGATAAATAAAGACAACCTCAAGCATGTGATCTAGGTCATTTGGGTTCAGGAGTAGATTTCCCGATGTTTTTTAAACATTTTACCAATTTATCCTACAATTACTTGATTTTCTGTATTTGGTTACATGGAAGTGGCCCTGTAAAGATAGAGCTGATTTGTGTAAATATTTCCCAGACTTGTCAGATGTGTGAAAAAGGAGGGATTTCTCTCTGATGGACATCTGTTTGTATTGCAATTAGCACGCACTCACACGCACATACACACACCTTGGAAAGCAAAACGACCTACACCCCTCCCCACAACTTACTGTCTACATTGACATGACTACATAAAGTATTCCTTTTCTTCATTAGCATAACTTTACTATGCCAGAAGAGTCTTGCCCAGGCAAATAACCTGACTGTTCATCATAGGAAATTTCTGAATACACAACAACCCTTCAATAGAAAGCATCAACAGAACATTTTACCTACACATAGTTTGAATCCCTTTCCTCAAAAATCCTTACTGGCTATTTCTACCAATTCTAAATTTTATATCATGATCCTTACCCAATCCTAGTCAAGTCCCTGCATTGGAAGATCCACTTTACACCAAACTTTCCATTCTCAATAAATCCTGACTTGGCCTTCCATCTCCAAGATGCTACCAAAGGTAAGGTGGTATCGTCCATTACTGTGGTCAGCACCTCAGCTTTATCTTCTCAAAAGCTTATGCTGCTGATATGTGGGGAGCCAGCATTTGACAACCCTAAAGCAATTCTTTTAAGTGTGGGTTTATAAATCTGATTATTCAGGATGATCAGTTATTGAGAGAGGTAAATATAATGCTTTCTCTCTCTTGCGAAGGGCTTTTCCTTACAAGCATATCAAGGTCAAAGGTTTACATAAGTAGTGACATATAATGATACCCATGTAAGTCAGAGAGCATACAAAACATATTTCCATGCTGTTCTGCCCAATATGGCAGCCATTAGACATATGTGGTGATTGAGCATTTGATATGTGCTTTGTCTGAATTGGGATATGACATAAGTGTAAAATATATCCCAGATTCAACGACTTAGTATGAAAAAAAGAATGCAAAGTATCTAATTAATAATTTCTATATGATTATATGCTGAAATGTAGTATTTGGGATATAATATACTATCAGTAGATAATATAATACTTGGATATAATTAATATATATAAAGGTAATATATAATATACTATTAAAATTAATTTGAACAAGTTCTTTACACTTTTTAAAAATATGGCAACTAAAAATTTAAAATGACGTATATGGCTTATATTTTTATTGGACAGTGCTGTTTTCTCTCTAGTTAAAAAAGACAGAGGAAAGAAAAAAACCCTGGCAAATTGCATTATCAATAAAGAGGTCATGATATATACATATTTTTCTCTTGTAATGCCGTACTTCTCCAATGTTAGTTATTTATTTAAAGATCCTCCCTAATATAACTAGAGACAATATTTTCAACATGTAAAACATTCGTGGTAAGTGGGGTTTCTTGGTCTACTAGAAAGCATTAAGAGGAATTACCCTTAAAAGTTGAAAAGCAGTTACAAGTTGTTTTGCTTTTGAATTAACTTTTAGAGGAAAATCTTCCACAGCTGGCTTTACATGAGACATTTCAACAAACAGGGCAAGTAAGGAAGCCCAGGTATTAATCTGAGTTTGTGGTAAGTGGCCAGATAGATCTGTGACTGAACAATGTAATTCAATTGTGCTGAGAAGCAGAGGTAGTCTGTAATTTTTCTCTACAACTGGCTCTTTTGTCTGGAGAATGATGCCTGGCCAATACCCTTCTTGTGGGCTGTGGAGGGAAATATGCATATCCCCCTTCTGTCCTGTTGTGTGCTTGAAAATACTATGACCTGATGTGTTAGACTACTGGGGATGGTACACAATTGCTTCTTGAAAGTCATTTTTGAAAATTTGACCCTAACTTTTGCTTAGGATAAAAGAGAGATGAGACAATCTCAGGGCCATTGACAAAAGCTAAAACAGGAACAAGGCAAGATCTGGCGTCAAAGGTTCCTGACCTGAGGTGAAAGAAGAGAGAGACGCTTGTAAGGATGAGAAGTGAATAAATAAAAGTCCTACAGAGGAGGCAACCTTATTCTTTACCACTAAGGGCAAGGAAACTCAACTTCATTGCCACTTAATCCTCTGCAACATGAGACTCAAGATTTAGTTAGACCATATAGCTTCCCGTCAGGTGACTAAGATCTCGGTTCATTTTAATGTGTAAAGTTTGTGAGTTGCATTCTCCTTCAAAGTTCCTTGTCCTCTGAAGTTGTTTTCATGTTTGACATGTTTGACAGTATTTCGAATGTCACCTCCTCACGTGTTGAATATGTAATGTTAACAAACCATAATTTCAACAACATTTAGATTTATCATAAACTGTTCCTATCTATAATTCTTCTCATACTTTAAACAGGGAAATAGAAAATGTTTCAGGACAAGATGATACAGTAGCTCTGAATTTTGACTCTTCAGATCAGCTATTTTGGCAGCTCAGCCACTCTTTCCATGATGAAACTTCCTTAATACTGTTTTTTTTTTTTTTTTTTTTTTTGGTGTATGGAATCAAGAAAAGAATTCTAGAACTTTATAAGAAAATTAAGAATTTTATAAGAATATTATTTTCCATTTTTTCCGAGGAAGAAACACTGGAACTCATTCAGAAAATCTTGTTTTTTAAAAATTTCTAGGTGACTTCAGCATTTAGCACAGAGAGCTGGAAGAAAACTGTAATATACATAAAACCTGAAATAATGATTACTTAAATACCATGACATGAATCTCTGGAGTTGGCCTTTGTCATTAAAGATGAATAGTTGTTACTTCCTAATTCTGATTGCTTTGCTAAAAAGATCTACTATATATAGTCATGATGAACCCAAGCTTATGATACTCATCTCCCTCCAGGGATCAAGTTTCTGGGGCAGAAAAACTGTGTGTACAGAAGAGGAGGTACTTTTGTTTACTTCAAATGGAAGACAACAACTAAGCAGATGTACCGAGTACAGCCTATGTTTATTCAAAGATAAATAAAAACTATCACAGTAAATGATGGTACAGTTTAGAAATTCTTGTTCTCAACTGTCTGCTTAATCTTTTAGCTTAGAATATTATTTTGATGCTTTTTTTAGAAGAAAAAAATGCATTTCCATCTGTGCTACCTTTATCTTTTATCTGTTTGTCCTACTGCTATCTGGGGATCTTGTCTTCTTTGAGTTTTTGAGAGAGACTTCAGTTGATGGTGTAGGGAAAAAGTGATTTGAACTCTGAATATAAATCCCATATATTATGAATTGTTTAAATCAATGAACTCACTCCAGGCTTTATCTATAAGGAATAATTTAATTTCAGTGGATAGAAAACCAGGCAAAAATGGGTGTAAGTACAAAAGTAATTTATTGATTTGTGTAATTGAAAAGCCTCATTTGTTTCTGTAGGTGAGGTTTGATACAGCAATTCAAAGTTGAGACAAAGGACCTTCCATTGCCCCTCTAGATCACAGAATTGCTGCCTCCTTTGAAGACCTCAAATCCCCATACCACTATTTCCAGTGAAAGGGAAAGAGTCACCTCTTAGGATGGCTCCCAGGAAAATTAGTCTTTGTGGCAGTGTTATGGGCTGAACTGTGTCCTTCCAAATTTCCTATGTTGAAGTCCCAACCCCTAGTAACTCAGTATGTGACTGTATTTGGAGATAGGTCTTTGAAGAGGTAATTAAGTTAAAATTAGGTCGTTTAGGGAGAGCCCTAATCCAATATGACTGGTGTCCTGGTAAGAAGAGATTAGGAGACAGAACCACACAGAGGGAAGATCATGTGGAGACAGAGAGGAGACGACCATCTATAAGCCAAGGAGAGAAGCTTCGAGAGAAAACAAACCTGCCAACACCTTGGTCTCAGACTTCTAGCCTTTAGAGCTATGAGAAAATAAATTTCCGTGGTTTAAGTCACCCAATCTGTGATATGTTAATACAGTAGCCGCACCAAGGATACCCAGAATTTCTAGCAAAATTCCAACGGTCACTTTGATGGAAATTGCTTAGGTCATGTGCCACCCCTGAGCATTATGACCATCAGCATTAAAAAATGGATTGGCTTGAGTCAGCCAGGGTTTGCCCCTGAATCTGGGGAAGGGGAGGGACTCTTCCCTAGCCAAAGGACAGGCCTGAGATTCAAGGTCTTTTCGTAGTCCGTGGGTTTACTCTCTTAAGACAAATTTTTGTTCTTGGAACTTGTAAATATTTTTAAGATATAATCTTCCAATATATGTCTTCCTTTAATCATATTCTTACTTTAATCCAGGTACTTGGGGCCCTTCTTGCATAACCTGAAGTTACAGTCTAAGACCAATAAAAACAAAACAACAACAAAAAACGAGTAATTTACTGCATCCAAGTTACTTCCAAGAGCCACTTGTGAGGATTTTACTGAAGGACCGTATGAGGAAATGGAAGTCAATACTGCCCACCACATAGCAAACAACTTAATAAAACTCCTACTGAAGACAAGCCAGCCCTCCGCTCCTTTGTTGACCTCCCCATCCTCTGCCCCAGCGCACTCTGCTTTGCGGCCCTCCCTTCATCACCCCTATTGCTGAGTATCTTCCCTGGGTGTCCACATGAGGAGCTCCCTCCTCCCTTCAGGTCTCTGTCCAAACCCAATCTTACCCGTGAGGCCGTCTTTGACCACAGCACTCTCTCTCTCCCTTCCCTATTTAATTTTCCTCCCTTTTACTTGTCCTCTAGATTTCCTCGTTCCCACGTTTATTATCTGCCTCTCTCCTTTAGACAGGTCCGTGAGTGTGGAAAGTTTGTTCTATTTCCAGCTGTAGCCTTCATTATTTAAAATCTTGTTTAGAAAATAGAGATCACACAATACATTTTTGTTGAATGAACACATTTTGTTTTCACTAGAGTTTCTCTTCAGTAGCCAGTCATTGGGTCTCCTACCACTGATGCTTCCCCAGCAGGTTTCCCAGATACCCCATGGTCACTAAGAGTGAATTTCTTTAGAAGACAGTAGGATAGTATTAATTATATAAATATATATATGACATACATAAGACACATATATGTATACAGGACATATATATACACACACGTTTGTGACTGTCTTTGTGTATATATGTATATATTTATACAGACACACATTTTCTGTGACACTATTAAAGCCATCTCTTCTCTCTGTCCTGACTTGCCTGACTCATGTGCCTGCTGGCAGGGAGTGGAGCTGTATGATCTTCCCAGGCCTAATCCAAATCTATCACTGTGGAACCAATGAATCCTGCTCCCCAAGTGAATGGTATAAACATAAGAACCCGATGATTTCCTGTGACTCCTTCAGTTACTATCAAAGAGAAGTCACAGCAATCAAATTACTATATCGAGTTGTTTTTTCCAGCAGAATGTTTATGTCATTCTGAGATTTCTTTTACACTTTGAGTTCATTTGCTTTTCTGAACCTTTAAAGATGGCAATATATTTCCTATTGCCTTTTGTAATCAGACTCAATTTTTTTTAATATGGCCAGATGTTTTACATAATCTGATCCCCCATTATCTCATCAGTTTTATCTCTTGCCACTTTCCCTCTCATACTCTTTCTATTTTTGCCACCCACACTGGCTTCTTTCTTCCTCGAATGCACTGTGCCCCTTCTACCCTCTAGAACAGGTCAGAGAGTGTGAAGGTGAAGCTGAACATGTATGCTTGCCTTTGTGCTTAAAGTCCAAATCCTTGAGCTGCCCCACACAACACCAATACCCCTCTACCTCTAAGGTATGAAAAGGGGCTTATGCAGAATTAGCTTCATGAAAATCATTTGGGGTTCATTCAATACAGAAAGAAGAAGCAAAAATCATGAATTTTATGACACTCTTGGTACTTAGGCCAGATTCTTTGCCTGTTAGTGGGAGGGAGCCAGGAAATTTGAATAAGCATGAGGCTGTACAGCCTGGCTTTCCTAATTGAGTCTTTTGAGAAGTGGACAGTCTTGGTGCCACCTGTTACTATCCCACCATAAATGGCTACCATCTGAGGATAAAGCCAGTGTTAGAATTGCTAGTATCTCAAAGAGTTCTGTTTCACTTTTAGATTTCAAGGGTGACTCAGCACTTTTAACATATCTAGTCAACTGGTAGCCAAGACTGCAGGTGCGCCTCTTGTGCTATCAGGGAAACCAGGGTGACCTGCAGAGAAAAATCCTTCTGACACATAGGCCCTCTCATCTGCAGTTCGCTTTGGCTGTAATACTAGCCCTGTCCTCACGTCCACCTTTAGAAGCCGTTAACCCTTCCACAGGCTTCTAAACTTCATGATGGCAATGATACTGTTTACCTTGTATGACTATCTCCAGTGGCCAGCCTAACACCTTGCACGTAATAATCATTTCTTAACTTAAGGAATGAATCTTATATAGAGTTAAATTTATATAACTTAATTCAATTTCAGTGAATGAAATTGATAATAGAGAGAAAATCTGACATATGGTTTCACAAGGTTTACACATGTGTGAGGCATCTTTACTGCAGTCAGAAACTGTGATAAAAGACACAGAAGATATGAAAACATCTCCACTTGCAATAAAGCACTGCTATAATATTAATAAATTGGAAATCATATAAACTAAGACAACAGCTATTTCTTTAGCTTATATCATTTGCTGGCACTTTAATAAAAAATTTCCTACTTACTGCAATACCCAATGTAGGTATTACTACATCTAGTTTTTCTGCTGAGGACACTAAGGCTCATTAAAGTTAAGGACCTTCACCAAGTTCACACTGCTGATGAGGTTTCTCAGCTGGGATTTAAGTATACTGTGCTCTTCCTGGTACACAGGCAACAGCTACTGTTGGTATTTCCATACAGGGTAACTGATGTGGCCATCCCTGTGGCTGTGCCGGGATCCATAAGACCTGAGAGAGCAGCTCACAAGATAAAACAGACAGCTCCGTAATCTGGAATCTCAGGAGGGCTGGTGTGGCCGGAGCAGAGGGTTCTTTGGGCTGAGGGTTGAAAGGAAGGGAGAAAGACTCAAAAGCAGCTGGGAGGGGAGTTGTGGGAGCAGCTTCCCATCACCAGGAGCATCTCTTCCCCAGAAGTACCTGGGTACTACAGAACAGCTTTAGAACCTTTTAGTTTGACCTGGGGTAGAGGGGGTAATGAGAGAGCTTTCTGTGTCAAACGATATTCTAGTATTCTAAATTAAAGAATCAATTTCAAGAATTTTATCCCTTTTTTTTTTTTTTTTGCGGTACGCGGGCCTCTCACTGTTGTGGCCTCTCCCGTTGAGGAGCACAGGCTTCAGACACGCAGGCTCAGCGGCCATGGCTCACGGGTCCAGCTGCCCCGCAGCATGCAGGATCTTCCCGGACCGGGGCACGAACCCATGTTCCCTGCATCGGCAGGCGGACTCCCAACCACTGCGCCACCAGGGAAGCTCTCCCTTAACTTTTTTTCTTCTTTTACCTTGATGAGGTTTTATTTCTTATCTCCTTTGCAGTGATGCTGGGACCAACTGTTCAAAGAAGCCTGTAACGACCCATGCCTTGGTTTGGGTATCTGGATGGTGGGTTGTATAAGGTTAAGTTTCTACCAGAGTGGTTAAAACCACCCCTCATCATGCCTCCCAATTAAATATGACTCAAAAGCAGGACTAAAGCCAAGAACAAGAACCAGCCTTCATTTCTGGGAAACAAAGAGGCTACAGACTGATGTGAATCCAGAGGAACTGAGGAGACCTGGAAATGTCCAGGAAACAACTGAGACAGGTTGAGGCAACTGGGCCTGGTGGCTCAACTGGACAAGCTTAGGCTTTGAAGGTCTCATATTCATTCATTCATACATTCATTCATTCATTCATTCATTTTATGTGTTGAATATAAAATGGAGAAAAGAAAAATTAATACTCAGTAAGTAGAGATAAGGAGTACAGATCACTATGGGTTTAGGGGTGAAAGAGAGAGCAATACAGTAGTAGTTTGAGGGGGCTATAGGGTCAAGGCAAAGGTTTTAAGTCTCTTTGTCTGTAGGTGGTCTGAGGGCAGTACATGAGCGGAGAGACTGAGGGTCCAGGAGAGCCTAATGAAATAATGCCCAGACAACAAAATAAGATTCTATACCCAGATGGAAGAGTTGGATTTGACAAGCCATAGGATGCTTCTTTCTTTGAGACTGAGAGAGGAGCTGCTGCTATTTAACTCTTTTAGGAGATCTTTCTTCCAGAAGACCCAAGATGTGTTGTTTGTTAAATTACCTAAAATGCTAATGAGTTTCAGATATAGTCATGGATCATTTATAGACTGTTGTCATGCAAAGGGTAAATTATAAATAATTTAATCTTTAAACAATGTTTACTTTGTGTTAAGATTTTGGGGTACAAAGCTGAGTGAGACCCAGTCTCTACACTCGGTGAACTAACAGTATTGTAGGGGTGGCAGGCATATGAATAGATTTTTATACATGTGTCTAATGCAATGATCAAGCATGCCCTGGGTATTACAGGTACCCTAAGGAGACGGTTTCCTTCAGTGGCAGAGTGTGTGTTTATGTATGTATTTGGGTATACATGCTAATATCAGAAAAGGGGTCCTGGAAATAATGATGTATGAGGAGAGCACATTTTAAAATTTTACAGCTTACTTTAAAAATTCACAGGTATATAATACATACTTATTATGGGAAATAATTTTAAAAGAAATTAAAAGGAATATCTTTTATCCAAAATATAGCATCACTAAAGGAAAGAATATTGAACTTAATGTCAGACTTTGATTTTTAAGTGTGTGTGACTTTGGGAAAGTTTTCTCACATCTCTGGGTATCAGTTTTCTCATCTGAACAGTGAACAGGCTGGCCTCTAAGGCTAGTCCCTACACGATAGTCTCTGAGTCTGTGAATATAAGTACAAATTAATGTAACACTGAGAACACAAGTGATTTCTAATTGGTGAAATGTGACAATTTAAAACAGGAAGCCAAGATGGTCTACGTAATTAGCTCTGACACACGTCTCCCTTTATGACAAAGGTCAGTCATTTCAGTTTCCTCTGTCTTGCTTGCTGCATCCCCAAAATGGGGATCACATTCCCTATACCTGCCTTTTTCATGAATCTTTTGTCCAGATTAATAAGGACCTTATTTCCCTGAAGGAAATGGCTCATGTGTTGGAGGTACATTAATTCTTTTAGGCCATTAGGACACCATTTATTTAATTTTATTCCAAAGTGACAGCCGTGTACTCTATTTTCCTTGGTAAACTCATGGCTTCAGCTTGAAATGCAGGAATGCTATTTAGAAGAAACAGTATCAATAATTTAGGGAGTCTCCATAGATATGCTGATGACGTTTTTCCAGGTGTTTTTTCTTTTTAAAAACATCATCATGCTGTTATTTACAACAGGCATTTAATTTCCTTTCATATATCATCCACTAGATGGGAGATATATCACAAGTTGGGAAAACTGTGAAGTTAAATTCACATTAGGATTGATTCAGATTCATGTGAGGATCTTTGGTGCTATTCTCTACCTTTGGATATCTGCATTAGGAGATAAACAACATGACTCAGAAACCCTTGCTACCAATCTCTTCTTCCCTAGCAAGAAGACAGAAATTGGGTACTATAACCTAGGTATGCCACTTGGAGCTACGATATTGCTGAATGGCTTCAACTCAGAGAGCATCAATTTGGTGCAAACTACTTGCAAGGCATGTGTTAAGGGACGTGAAGATGTCCTAAAAAGGTCTACAATTTGGCAGGATAGAAATCTGTGGTATCCCTCTAACTCCAATAAGTGTCTTGCTGGTACAAAGAGCTGTGGGAATTCAGAGCAGAGGCAGAAATAATGGAGAAATAGCCTTTTACTGGGTACTCAGCCAAAATAATAAATTCTTATTCAAGTATGAAGGGTAAAAATTTTGTCTTGGATTTTTCTTCTACTGGTTTAAAGAAGGAAACATGACCTGCTGACTGGACAGTATGCCTATAGCCACCTGCCCAAATAGCATCAAGGAGACAGACTGTATAGTTACTGGAACTGCTGCAGACCAAGGCACTGATAAATCACTGCTCTTCTCCTTTCAATGGTTAACTTCTCCAATTGGTACCCAATTCAGGGCTGTAAGATCTAGAGGAGAAATAAAATTTCCAGGCACTTTCAAGTTAGGATGTAGAACCTTGTATGGAAAATAGCAATTTCTCTTTCCTGCTCCTTTGCCTTCTTGATATCCCAGCCTCTTGATGAGGAGCTAGAGGCTGGTTGGAGAATTCATGCTAAAGTGAAGAATTGGACGATTTAAAGTCTAAGAAGACTTAAAAAATATTTTAATGTTTGCTTCTTCTGCTTTTCAGAAACAATCATAGAGCAAATAACTAAAATGCTTGAAAAAAGAATAATAATAGTTTAAAATTTGTTCAGGAATAGGATGTGTGTTATATGTCTGATAATGCCAAATTATCTTCCAAAGTGGTTCTATTTACAAATGTATTTACAAGCCCAGTTGTATAGTATAAGACTCCTGTTCTACATTCTTGTTAACTTTTGATAATGTATGATTTAAAAATTTTTGCCAATCTGTTGTGTGCAAAATGGTGTCCTAATATTGTTTTTATTTTTCTCATTGTAAATGAGATGAATCGTTTTTTCGTGTTTATTTTCTTTTCCTATTATGTGCCTGTTATTTTTTAATTGAGTTTTTTTCTCGTATTGATGAGTAGGAATTCTTTCTGTACCCTCGATTCTAAATCTTTATGTGTTACATGTGTTGCTAGCTTCCTTATCTAAATTTGTGGCTTGCCTTTTCACTTTATGATGAATTTTGATAAACTAGGATTCTTAATATTAATAAAGTTAAGTTAATCAATCTTGTCTTTTGTATTTTGGGTTTACTGTATCTACCCTGAGATCATAAAGGTATTCTTCTATATTGTCTTCTAACATTTTTATGGTTTTGCATTTTACATGTAGGTCTTTAATATCCTTTTAAACACATTGTTGTGTATAGTACAAAATGGTAAAACTTTTTAGTTTTCTATAAGGATAAAATCACTTATTTCAGCAGTGTATTGAAAGTCAATAATCTATTTCCTCACTGATCTGCCATGCCAGCTCTGATATAGGGCAAGTTTCTGTACAACAACAGCTATTGCTGAAATTGGGTGCCCCAAATATCACCCAAAGAAAGGAAAAATCTGAGTTTATTGCTCACTGTGGTATGGGAGAACACCACCTCACAAAGCTTTGGCACCATTTTCAAGTGAACAAAGTAAAGCCAGAAGTTACTGAGAACTGGACGTTTGGTTCAAGGCTGCTCTTTCACTGTGAAGACTTGACTACGATTGGGTAAATATCATGATAGTCCAGAATTGGAGAAAAACAAAGAGGAGGATTTTGGGGCAAGGGTTTCAAAGAATCTTAGGGTATAAACTGTTGATGCTTTCCATCTAAGAGTTGTTGGGTCATTGGGGAAGTTCCTGTAATAAACAATCAAACCATTCACTTGGCCACGAGAGTCCTGGAAGAATAAGGAAATGCTATGAAGAAAGTGGAAAGCAGATTCATGTTAATTATGGTAATAAGGTGGGATTACGTTCTCATTTTCTGGGCTGAGTATGGAGGTAGAAGGTTTCAGTACTTAATCTGTTTCTCTACTCCGTCCATTCTGTTCCATTGGTTATTTGTCTATTCTTGTTCCAATACTATCCTTTAAAAACTAATTGGCATTCAAGTAAGTCAGAATATCCGGTAACATAAGGACCTCCCATCTTTTTTTTCTTGATGAGTTTCTTTGATATTCTTGGTTTCTTCCATATCACTTTAGAATCACCTTCCCAAGTTCCTTACATATACCCATATGTACATACTCAAAACTTGTCAGAATTTTGATTATAATTGTAGCGAATTATTGATAAATTGTGGCAGAACTAATTTCTTTATAATATATAGTCTTCTACTCAATGAACATGCTATATCCCTCCACTCAGCAGTCCCCAACCTCTTTGGCACCAGGGACTGGTTTTGTGGAAGACAGTTTTTCCATGGACAGGGTGGTGGCGGGATGGTTCAGGTGGTAATGTGAGCGATGGGGAGTGGCAGATGAAGCTTCGCTCGCTTGCCTACCGCTCACCTGCTGTGTGGCCTGGTTGGGGACCCCTGCCTCCACTGATACATTTTCTTCCATTTCCTTCATTGAAACTGTAAAAGTTTCTTCTAAAGGTCATATACACTTTTTGTTACATTTGTCTTAGACATTTTATAGATTTCTTAGATGATATTTTAAATTTTACCCATTAAAAATGATATACATAATGTTTATAGGGTTGGTCAAAAAGTTTGTTTAGTTTTCTTTACCATCTTATGAAAACCCGAATGAACTTTTTGGCCAGCCAATACATTTGTTTCTGATATGTAGAAATGCAGTTAATTCTTGTTTATGGCTTTTTGAATCTAGCATTTTGCTTACTTTAAAATTATGAATAGAAATGGTAATTTGGGGCATACCTGTCCTTTTTTTTTTTTTTGAAAGTAAATGGAGTGATTGCTGTGTTTCATCATTAAATAGGATGTTCGCAGATTCTTTTCTAGATGCTCTTTATCAACTTAAGGAATTTTCTACTATTCCTGGTCTGCTAAGAGCTTTATTTTTTTTAAATTATGATTAGAAGTAAATTGTATCAATTATTTTTCCTGCTTCTATCAGAGTGATCATATGATTCATAATTAAAGTAATTAATCATTTTCCTAACACCAGTTAGGAAATCAATCTTCAAGTACCTCTAGTTACAAATCTCACTCTGCCATGTTGTGTTATATTTTTATATATTGCTGGATTTTGCTTGCTAGTATTGTATACATAAGTATACATAATTTTTTTTGCATTTGTAACTTAAAGCATTTATTTTATAGATTTCTGAATTTTACAATTTATATTCTATCTGGTTATCCTCAAAATCTGTTTTGTAATTCATCATAATCTTTTGCTTGATATTCACTTCTTTCCATATCCTTAAAAAAAAAACTTCTCCAAACATATACACTATGCTTGGTAATTTCAATTATAGATGAGAGAGAACAAAAAAAATAATTTTCCCAAAGTTACACAACTTGGTGCAATTTGGATTTGAATTAAACAGCCCACTTTAGACCATGCACTTAACCATGGTCATGAAAGTCTCATTTTACCCCATCTACAACAGGGTAAAGTCTCTAAAACGTATCTTGTAAAAGTTGGGCTGTTCCTGAAGATTTTGAACAGTTAACTGTCAGGATCAAATTTTTGTTTAAAAAGATTGTTATGTGAGTAGTCTGGTGAATGAATTTATGGGGCTGGACTAGAGGAACTAAGACCAGTAGGGTGACTACTCCAGTAATCTAAGGGATGAGAGTCTTAAGCTAGACACATAGTAAAGAATCTAAAGGAATGGGTGATTCATTGGATGTGGGGTTAGGGAGAGAGATAAGTTTAGCTTTTGTTTTTGTTAAACTTGGGAGCCTGATAGATGCTAGTTCCTCTCACTAAGACAGGAATACAAAAGAAAAAGCAGATGTAGCAAAAGCCTGTTTCATTAAATATTTGACATGTTGAATTTGAGGTTTTGGACGTTCCATTTAGGTAAAAATGCTCAATAGTTAAGTTGAGCATATGGAAAAACATGAACGTTTTCCCCATAGTCTATATATCTCTACCCTTTTAATTTCTCTTTTATATTTTCCCCTAACTTCCTTCCATGCCTTCTCTAGTACAACGCAGAGCAAGCACATTAAAATGTATCAAAACTTTACAAGTCTGAGGGAGTCTAGGGATGTTACCTACATGGAAATCAATTGAGATTCAGACATTCTGTTCTATGAAATAACCAGGTGCAGATGAGGCTTTTCCAAGTGATTTTCAGTTTACTTTCCATTTTTTAAAGCTCACTTTAACCCTGGTATGAACTAGAGGTATTTCTTTCTACCCCCACAGCACTGGAGAAATAAGGTCCAATTGATAGAGTTTTTCAGTTACTCAGATCCTATCTCAGAGATGATTCTCTGTGAGTTTCTACCTACAGAATGTCTCTAACTTTCTGTGTATACATCTTTTGCACCTGGTAAATATCCCTTAACCTGTCACTTTTCAAATTTACAGCCAACTTAGGAATTCATGGCTTCTCTAAAACCCTAAGTTTTGCTAAAATTTCCTGCTACACTGTGTAGGTTTCTGATCTCCTGAACATCATTTCTTCATACCATCCCACAGAGGTAGCTCTCCCCAGGGTGTGTATCTTGGGTTGTAGTCAGTTCTCTGTTCTAACGTGCAATTTGGATTTAACTAATCTACCCAGAGCCAGAATAGTGTTTGATTCAGTCCACTGATTTGGAAAGAGAGCTTTCTTCTTTTTTTTAATGATACTAGCTCATATCTGCTGACTGCAGCATGAAGTAGAAGAAAATGTTTTGGTCTAGAATTATAGTATTAGGATTCTGGTCCAAGTTTTACTATAATCCAACCTGACAAGGTTTAGGAAATCATTTCTCTCTCTGAACCCTCATGTTCTTGTTTATCTCTTTGAATCTTCATGTCCACATCTCTATATTCATGAGGAATTCCTCCTGATATTACCATGCTTTTTCAAGGTTTGTGAATTTCACTGTAGTCCGGGGGTGGGGGGGTAGGGGGGCACGAGGTGAGGTTACAATTGAGTTTGTCTTTGCATATTTAGTATCAGTTAGGATCCCTTACACTCACTGGCTCATTCTAGCATGCCCTACTCATTCCAACAAACAAGGTTTATAGGGCATGCTGTTGAAATTTATTTCCCAGCAAAATTGCTAGTTATTTGATGTCATGGAATGTAGGCCTTCTTTCAAAAGTTAACACTACACATATTAAATCAACATATGCTGAGCATTTATTCTAAGATAAAACCCTGCCTCTCTTACTAAGATTTTATAAAAATCCAGTGAACTAATAAATGGAAATAATAAATGCAAACAGTATCATTATGCTCATGATAAAGAAAAATTTTGCTTCTCTCTGTGAATCACTTGGAATTTTATTTGACGGCTAAAATTGGGTATTGTTCAAAATATATAATCTGTCTATGAGTTAATATTACCTAGAGGTAGATACTACAATTTATATATTTTATTCCTCCTTTTGGACTCTGGACACTGGTAATTATATGTCTCATATTCATCAATATAGAAATAGAAAACTATAAACCCCATTTGCCTGATTAAGCTCTAGCTCTTGAAAAGCACACTGTAGCCAGAGACCAAAGGTCTTTAATTAGTAATGGTTAGCAAAGAATCTGGGCAGGATAAGAAAGTGTTGGCTCAGGGGTAAGGATGAGACTAGACTCTGAACGATGGAACCAGTTAGAACTGGACAGAAAAGGATGAAGACGGGCTTGATTGTCTTAGGTATTTTGCAAACATTAAAGAGGAATGTTATAAGGGTGAAGGCTTCTTCAGGTCAGATATATAGTTCTTACCATAAATTTCTGAAGTGAGGTATACTAAATTCATTTGTACACAAGGGACCTGCATTTCCATGTTATTTGGAGAACATCAGAACTCTTTGTTTTTTTCCTTCAGTCCTCTTTGTAATAGCTGGCTCTAACAGAGCATTTAAAAAATATGAACTGGAAATTAAATGCCACTCTCTTGAACAACCAAGTTAGTCAAAGAAGAAATCATAAGGGAAATTAGAAAATATCTTGATAAAATTAAAATAAAAACACAACATACCAAAATATATGGCAACTAGCAAAAGCAGTACTGAGAGAGAAGTTCATAGTGAGAAATACCTACATTAAAAAATGAAGAAAGATCTCAAATCAGCAACCTAATTTTCCCCTCAAGGAGCTAGAAAAAGAAGAACAAGCTAAGCCCAAAGTTAGCAGAAGAAAGGAAATAATGATAAGCACAGAAATAAATGAAATAAAAAATCAACAAAATTAAGAGATTTTAAAAGATAAACAAAATCGACAAACCCTTGGCTAGACTAAGAAAAAAGGAAAGAACACCCAAATTGATAAAATAAGAAATGAAAGAAGAGGTTACAAATGATGCCACAGAAATAAAAGGGATCACAAGAGACTACTATGAACAGTCATACACCAAAAACCTGTATGACAAAGAAGAATTGGACAAATTCTTAGAAACATATAACCTACCAAGACTAAATCATGAAGAAATAGAAAATCTGAACAGATCTATAACTAGTATGAAGATTGAAGCAGTAATTGAAAACCTCCTAACAAAGAAAAGCTCAGGACCAGATGGCTTTGCTGGTGAATACTAAACATTTAAAGAAGAATTAATGCCAATCTTTCTCAAATTCTTCCCAAAAAATTGAAGAGGAGGGAATACTTCCAAACTCATTTTCTGATGCCAGTCTTACCTTCATACCAAAGCCAGACAAAGGTACCACAAGGAAAAGAAACCTACAGGTCAATATCCCTTTAAAATATAAATGCAAAAATCCTCAACAAAATACTTGCAAACTGAATCCCACAGCACATCAAACAGATCATATACCATGATACACTACATTTACAGAATAGAGGATAAAATCACATGATCATCTCAACTGATGCAAAAAAAAGGGTTTGACAAAATTCAAAACCCTTTTATGATAAAAACTCTCAACAAATTAAAAAGAGAAGGAAAGTATCTCAACAAAACAAAGGCCAAATATAAAAAGCTACAGCTAACATCATACTCAATGGTGAAAAACAGAGCTTCTTCTCTAACATCAGGAACAAGGCAAGGATGCCCACTCTCATCAATTCTATTCAACATAGTACTTGAAGTTCTAGACAGAGCAATTAGGTAAGAAAAAAGAAATAAAAGGCATCCAAATAAGAAAGGAAGAAGCAGAGATTTGGTTCAAGATGGCGGAGTAGAAGGATGTGCTCTCACTCCCTCTTGCGAGAACACCGGAATCACAACTAACTGCTGAACAATCATCGACAGGAAGACACGGGAACTCACCAAAAAAGATACCCCACATCCAAAGACAAAGGAGAAGCCACAATGAGACGGTAGGAGGGGCGCAATCACAATAAAATCAAATCCCATAACTGCTGGGTGGGTGACTCACAAACTAGAGAACACTTATACCACAGAAGTCTACCCACCGGAGTGAAGGTTCTGAGCCCCATGTCAGGCTTCCCAACCTGGGGGAGTCTGGCAATGGGAGGACGAATTCCTAGAGAATCAGACTTTGAAGGCTAGTGGGATTTGATTGCAGGACTTTGACAGGACTGGGGGAAACAGAGACTCCACTCTTGGAGGGCACACACAAAGTAGCGTGCACACTGGGACCCAGGAGAAGGAGCAGTGATCCCATAGGAGACTGAACCAGACCTACCTGCTAGTGTTGGAGGGTCTCCTGCCGAGGCAGGGCATGGCTCTGTCACACCATGAGGACAAGGACACTGGCAGCAGAAGTTCTGGGAAGTACTCATTGGTGTGAGCCCTCCCAGAGTCCTCCATTAGCCCCACCAAAGAGCCCAGGTATGATCCAGTGTTGGGTCGCCTCAGGCCAAACAATCAACAGGGAGGGAACCCAGCCCCACCCATCAGCAGACAAGAGGATTAAAGTTTTATTGAGCTCTGCCCACCAGAGCAACAGCCAGCTCTACCCACCACCAGTCCCTCCCATTAGGAAACTTGCACAAGCCTCTTAGATAGCCTCATCCACCAGAGGGCAGACAGCAGAAGCAAGAAGAACTACAATCCTGCAGCCTGTGGAAAAAAAAAAAACACTCACAGAAAGATAGACAAGATGAAAAGGCAGAGGGCTATGTACCAGATGAAGGAACAAGATAAAACCCCAGAAAATCAACTAAATGAAGTGGAGGTAGGCAACCTTCCAGAAAATGAATTCAGAATAATGATAGTGAAGAGGATCCAGGACCTCGGAAAAAGAATGCAGGCAAAGATTGAGAAGATACAAGAAATGTTTAACAAAGACCTAGAAGGATTAAAGAAGAAACAAACAGAGATGAACAATACAATAACTAAAGTGAAAAATACAACAGAAGGAATCAATAGCAGAATAACTGAGGCAAAAGAACGGATAAGTGACCTGGAAGACAGAACTGTGGAATTCACTGCTGTGGAACAGAATAAAGAAAAAGGAATGAAAAATGAAGACAGCCTAAGACAGATACCCTCTGGGACATTAAATGCAACAATATTCTCATTATAGGGGTCCCAGAGGAGAAGAGAGAGAGAGAAAGGACTCGAGAAAATATTTGAAGAGATTTTAGTCGAAAACTTCCTTAACATGGGAAATGAAATAGCCACCCAAGTCCAGGAAGCGCAGAGAGTCCCAGGCAGGATAAACCCAAGGAGAAACATGCTGAGACACATAGTAATCAAACTGGCAAAAATTAAAGACAAAGAAAAATTACTGAAAGCAGCAAGGGAAAAATGACAAATAACATACAAGGGAACTCCCATAAAGTTAACAGCTGATTTCTCAGCAGAAACTCTACAAGCCAGAAGGGAGTGGCACAATATACTTAAAGGGACGAAAGGGAAGAAACTAAAACCAAGATTACTCTACCCGACAAGGATCTCATTCACATTCGATGGAGAAATCAAAAGCTTTACAGACAAGCAAAAGCTAAGAGAGCTCAGCACCACCAAACCACCTCTACAACAAATGCTAAAGGAACTTCTCTAAGTGGGAAACACAAGAGAAGAAAAGGACCTACAAAAACAAACCCAAACCAATTAAGAAAATGGTCATAGGAACATACATATCGATAATTACCTTAAACGTGAATGGATTAAATGCTCCAACCAAAAGACACAGGCTTGCTGAATGGATACAAAAACAAGACCCATATATATGCTGTCTACAAGAGACCCACTTCAGACCTAGGGACACATACAGACTGAAAGTGAGAGGATGGAAAAAGATATTCCATGCAAATGGAAATCAAAAGGAAGCTGGAGTAGCAATACTCATATCAGATAAAATAGACTTTAAAATAAAGAATGTTACAAGAGACAAGGAAGGACACTACATAATGATCAAGGGATCAATCCAAGAAGAATATATAATAATTATAAATATAGATGCACCTAACACAGGAGCACCTCAATACATAAGGCAACTGCTAACAGCTATAAAAGAGGAAACTGACAGTAACACAATAATAATGGGGGACTTTAACACCTCACTTACACCAATAGACACATCATCCAAACAGAATATTAATAAGGAAACACAAGCTTTAAAAGACACAATAGACCAGATAGATTTAATTGATATTTATAGGACATTCCATCCGAAAAAAGCAGATTACACTTCCTCCTCAAGTGCGCATGGAACATTCTCCAGGATAGATCACATCTTGGGTCACAAATCAAGCCTTAGTAAATTTAAGAAAATTGAAATCATATCAAGCATCTTTTCTGACCACAATGCTATGAGATTAGAAATCAATTACAGGGAAGAAACTGTAAAACACAGAGACACAGGGAGGCTAAAAATACGTTACTAAATAACCAAGAGATCACTGAAGAAATCAAAGAGGAAATCAAAAAATACCTAGAGACAAATGACAATGAAAACACGATGATCCAAAACCTATGTGATGCAGCAAAAGCAGTTCTAAGAGGGAAGTTTATAGCTATACAAGCCTACGTCAAGAAACAAAAAAAATCTCAAATAACAATCTAAACTTACACCAAAGGAACTAGAGAAAGAAGAATAAACAAAACCCAAAGTTAGCAGGAGAGAAATCATAAAGATCAGAGCAGAAATAAATGAAACAGAAACAAAACAATAGCAAAGATCAATAAAACTAAAAGCTGGTTCTTTGAAAAGAGAAACAAAATTGATAAACCATTAGCCAGACTCATCAAGAAAAAGAGGGAGAGGACTCAAATCAATAAAATTAGAAATGAAAAAGGAGAAGTTACAACAGACATCGCAGAAATACAAAGCATCCTAAGAGACTACTACAAGCAACTCTATGCCAATAAAATGGACAACCTGGAAGAAATGGACAAATTCTTAGAGAGGTATAACTTTCCAAGACTGAACCAGGAAGAAATAGAAAATATGAACAGACCAATCACAAGTAATGAAATTGAAACTGTGATTAAAAATCTTGCAACAAACAAAAGTCCAAGACCAGATGGCTGCACAGGTGAATTCTATCAAACATTTAGAGAAGAGCTAACACTCATACTTCTCAAAGTCTTCTGAAAAATTGTAGAGGAAGGAACACTCACAAACTCATTCTATGAGGCCACCATCACCCTGATACCAAAACCAGACAAAGATACTACAAAAAAAGAAAATTACAGACCAATATCACTGATGAATACAGATGCAAAAAATCCTCAACAAAATACTAGCAAACAGAATCCAACAACACATTAAAAGGATCATACACCATGATCAAGTGGGATTTATCCTAGGGATGCAAGGATTCTTCAATACATCCAAATCAATCAATGTGATACACCATATTAACAAATTAAAGAATAAAAACCATATGATCATCTCAATAGATGCAGAAAAAGCTTTTGACAAAACTCATCACCCATTTATGATAAAAACTCTCCAGAAAGTGGTTATAGAGAGAACCTACTTCAACATAATGAAGGCCATATATGACAAACCCACAGCAAACATCATTCTCAATGGTGAAAAACTGAAAGCATTCCCTCTAAGATCAGGAACGAGACAAGGATGTCCACCGTCACCACTATTATTCAACATAGTTTTGGAAGTCCTAGCCATGGCAATCAGTGAAGTAAAACAAATAAAAGGAATACAAATTGGAGAAAAAGAAGTAAAACTGTCACTGTTTGCAGATGACACGATACTATACATAGAGAATCCTAAAGATGCCACCAGAAAACTAGAGCTAATCAATGAATTTGGTAAAGTCGCAGGATACAAAATTAATGCACAGATATCTCTTGCATTCCTCTACACTAATGATGAAAAATCTGAAAGAGAAATTAAGGAAACACTCCCATTTACCACTGCATCAAAAAGAATAAAATACCTAGGAATCAACCTACCCAGGGAGACAAAAGACCTTTATGCAGAAAACTATAAGACACTGATGAAAGCAATTAAAGATGATAGCAACAGAGGGGGAGATATATGGTGCTCTTGGATTGGAAGAATCAATATAGTGAAAATGACTATACTACCCAAAGCAATGTACAGATTCAATGCAATCTCTATCAAATTACCAATGGCATTTTTTACAGAACTAGAACAAAAAATCTTAAAATTTGTATGGAGACACAAAAGACCCCGAATAGCCAAAGCAGTCTTGAGGGAAATAAACGGAGCTGGAGGAATCAGACTCCCTGACCTCAGACTATACTGCAAAGCTACAGTAATCAAGACAATATGGTACTGTCACAAAAACAGAAACATAGATCAATGGAACAAGATAGAAAGCCCAGAGATAAACCCATGCACCTATGGTCAACTAATCTATGACAAAGGAGGCAAGGATATACAATGGAGAAAAGACAGTCTCTTCAATAAGTGGTGCTGGAAAAACTGGACAGCTACATGTAAAAGAAGGAAATTAGAACACTCCCTAACACCATACACAAAAATAAACTCAAAATGGATTATACCTAAATGTAAGACCAGACACTATAAAACTCTTAGAGGAAAACATAGGCAGAACACTCTTTAACATAAACCACAGCAAGATCTTTTTTCACCCACCTCCTAGAGTAATGGAAATAAAAACAAAAGTAAACAAATGGGATCTAATGAAACTTAAAAGCTTTTGCACAGCAAAGGAAACCATAAACAAGACAAAACGACAACCCTCAGAATGGGAGAAGATATTTGCAAATGAATCAACGGACAAAGGATTAATCTCCAAAATATACAAACAGCTCATGCAGCTCAATATTAAAAAAACAAATAACCCAATCCAAACATGGGCAGAAAACCTAAATAGACTTTTCTCTAAAGAAGACATACAGATGGACAAGAAGCACATGAAAAGCTGCTCAACATCACTAATTATTAGAGAAATGCAAAGCAAAACTACAATGAGGTATCACCTCACACCAGTCAGAATGGGCATCATCAAAAAATCTACAAGCAACAAATGCTGCAGAGGGTGTGGAGAAAAGGGAACCCTTTTGCATTGTTGGTGGGAATGTAAAATTGATACAGCCAGTATGGAGAAGAGTATGGAGATTCTTTAAAAAACTAAAAATATTACTATCATATGACCCAGTAATCCCAGTAATGGGCATATACCCAGAGGAAACCATAATTCAAAAAGACACATGTATCCCACTGTTCACTGCAGCACTATTTACCAGCTCATGGAAGCAACCTAAATGCCCATCAACAGACGAAGGCATAAAGAAGATGTGGTACGTATATACAATGGAATATTACTCAGCCACGAAAAGGAATGAAATTGGGTCATTTGTGGAGACGTGGATGGATCAAGAAGCTGTCATACAGAGTGAAGTAAGTCAGAAAGAGAAAAATAAATATCATATATTAAGGCATATATGTGGAACCTAGAAAAATGGTACAGATGAACCAGTTTGCAGGGCAGAAACTGAGACACAGATGTAGATAACAAACGTATGGACACCAGTGGGGGAAAGCGGTGGGAAGTGGGGGTGGTGGTGTGATGAATTGGGAGACTGGGACTGACATGTATACACTGATGTGTATAAAACGGATGGCTAATAAGAACCTGTTGTATAAAAGAATAAAAGAAAAAATATAAAAGAAAATAATGTGACATGAAAAAAAAAAGAAAGAAAGAAGAAAAATCTTTCCTGTTTACAGGTCTTATATATAGAAAACCCTACAAATACCATCAAAAAACTGTTGGAACTAATAAATTCAGTAAAGTTTCAGGATACAAAATCAATATACAAAAATCAATTGTTCCTATACATTAACTAAAAAACTATCTGAAAAGAAAATGAAGAAAACAATACCATTTACAATAGCATCAAAAAGAATAAAACACTTATGAATAAACTTAACCAAGGAGTGTGAAAGACTTGTATACTGAAAACTATGAAATGTTGATGAAAGAAATTAAACAAGACACAAACAAATGGAAAGACCCCCCATGAACATGGATTGGAAGACTTATTGTTAAAATGTCCATATTTCCAAAGCAATTTAAAGATTCAGTGCAATCCCTATCAAAATCCCAATGACATTATTTTCTGAAATAGAAAAAAACAATTCTACAATTCATATTGAACTACAAAAGACCACAAAGAGACCAATAGATCCTGAGAAAAAAGAACAAAGCTGGAGGCAAGAAAGCTGATTTCAGTGTATACTAGAAAGCTTCATATCTGTATGTACATGGCTGATTCATTTTGTTGTTGAGTGGAGGCAAACATAACATTGTAAAGCAACCATACTCCAATAAAAATTAATTAAAAAAAATTTCAGTAGTCAAAACAGCATAGTATTAGCAGAAAGACAGAGACACAAAAACCAGTGGGACAGAATAGAGAGCCCAGAAATAAATCCATGCATATATGGTCAACTAGTCTTTGACAAGGAAGCTAAGAATATACAATGCAGGAAGGGAAAGTCTCTTCAATAAATGGTGCTGCGAAAACTGGACATTCACAAGCAAGAGAACAAAATTGGAATCTTATACCATGCACAAAAATCAACTTAAAATAGATTAAAAATTTAAATTTAAGACTTGAAACTGTAAATTTTCTAGAAGAAAACATAGGGAAAAGGCTTCATGACATTGGTCTTGGCATTAACCTTATAGATATGACCGCAAAAGCATAGGCAAAAAAACCAAACAAACAAAAAACACAAATAAGTGGGACTACATCAAATAAAAAAGCTTTTGTAAAGCAAAGGAAACAATCAGAAGACTGAAAAGGCAACCTACAGAATGGGAGAAAATCTATATATTGCAAGCCATATATTTGATAAAGGATTAATCTCTAAAATACATAAAGAACTCCTATAAATCTATAACAAAAAATCCCTTAAAACTTAATTAAAAAATGGTCCAAGGACTTGACAGACATTTCTCAAAAGAAGATATACAAATAGGCAACAGATATATGAAAAAAAATGCTTATTTCACTAATCAACCAGGAAACGCAAATCAAAACTAGAATGAGGTATCACCTCACATCCATTAAGATGGCCACTATGAAAAAAACAGAAAATAACAAGTGTTGGAGAGGGTGTGGAGAGATTGGAGCCCATGTGCACTGTTGGTGGGAATGTATATTCATACAGTCTCTATGGAAAGCTGTATGTAGGTTCCTCAAAAAATTAAAAATAGAATCACCATATGATCCATCAATCTCATTCCTGAGTATATATTCAGAAGAATTGAAAACAGAATCTTGAAGAGATAGCTGCACACATGTTCATTGCATCATTATTCACAATAGCCAAGAAGTGAAAGCAACCTAAATGTGCATCAACAGATGAATGGATAAAGAAAATATGATATATATATATATATATATATATATATATATATAAAACACAATGAAACATTATTCAGCCTTAAAAAAGAGGAAACTCTGTCATATTTTACACCATGGGTGAACCTTGAAGACATTATGCTATATGAAATAAGTTAGTCACAAAAAGACAAATAATAAATGATTCTACTTATATGAAGTGTCCAAAGTATTCAAACTCTTAAAAACAGAAAGTAGAATAGTGTTTGTCAGGGGATGGAAGGAGGGAGAAAAGAGGAGCTGTTCAATGGGTATAGTTTCAGTACCGCAAGATAAAAGAAAAATACATGAATGTGCACTTAATTCAGCAATTATAAGCTCTTTGATTGTAGGAGCTGACCAAGTGTGCAGCATAGTAGTGTACTCAGAGGTGTTCAATTAATGCTTGTTAGACTAAACTATATTCATTGCCAAGATGCAAGAACAAAGTTATTTATGAATCAAGACTAGAGCAATGTTTCTCAGCATTTAAAAACACATCACTTTTTTCTGCCACGCATTAAAATTCTCACTTTTTCAGATGTTATTTGGAATTTCAAAGTAAATGATATACCAATAAAAGTATCTATACAATGGTGATTTTTGAATATGTCTTGTTACACCAGACATGTGCTCATCCCTCGCCAATTCTGAAACACTCTCCTAGTTGGTATATCCCCAAGCTTGGAATCGCTACTGGAAACTAAAGGGATGGGATGGCAAATGAAGGCACAATATGCTTGTCATTTTCCCCTTTTTTATCCACGGCAGACATGGGCCGTGTCACTTTCTTTTCTGTTGTGCTCAGACATAGTATCTGATACTTCTCAAAATAACCCTCCACATAGCCATACTGATGAATTGAAGCTGTCACGTAAGATGAGGTCAACTTTCCACCCTTGGTTTAGGGCATAATTTCCAGGTATGTGAATTTACAATGGAAGGGTCTGTTAATCAAAATAATGTGCATGCTGATATAGCACAAAGCACATCCAGACAGAACTCTGAATGAACAAGCTGCTCACCTAAGTGCACCATCTCTGGGCACTTAAAGGTCTACCTGATCTGAGCACCTGCATTTACAAACAAGAATATTCTGTACTTTGGAAATATTTTTAAAAGACGATGAAATTATATTTGGAGAATAACTGAACTTATAGCCTACAATACGAAGTCTTTACCATTTATTGTATAGCTCTCTACATTACAAAATACAAAAAACACGTGATGGATTCTGCTGTCATCCTTTGGTTCTCTCCCCATATGGAACTGCGGTTACGTGCCCAAGGGAGCGCTTGTGGGACGGGGCCCATATACGTGTGCTCCACAATGCTGTGTACCACAGGCCGAGGGTAGTGGACATCTGCTTCTTACTTCAGAGCTCAAGAGTTCTTTTTTTGTTTATCTTCGATAGGAAGAAGCACTTCTGTCTTTTGCATCTGAGAACGCTGTGTCTGTGATCTGTCTGACAACAGCATTTTGCTGACCTCTATCAACAGCAAGGCTCATTGAGGTGAGTATGTGTATGTGTATGTGCATGTGCGTGTGTGCGTGCGTGCGTGTGTGTGTGTGTGTGTGTGTGTGTAGGGGATGGGGGGTGGAGGGATGTTAGGCTGAGAAGGGGCAAATACATACAGAAAACACACATTAGAACTTAGTCTTTTAATTCAATAAATGTTGCTGAGCACCCACTATATGTCAGGCACTTTCTAGATTCTAGGAATAAAGCAATGAATAAGACAAAGTCCCTGCCACTTGTCTATTTGACATTTTTGTCAAAGGAGTTAAGAATGAACAAATAAGTAAAATGTACTGTGCAGTGGTGGGGGAAGAGCATTATTTAGAAAAAATAAAGCAGTTCAAGGGACAGTTTATGTCTGGGTGGGGTTTTATATTTGTTACAGGGAGGTCACAGAATGCGTCAGTGATGACATCTGAGCTGAGCCCTGAAGGGGGTGAGGAAAGAAGCCTTGTGGGTGGTCACCTGAGGGAAGAGCTTCATAAGCAGAGGCCCTGGGCTGGAGCAAGTCGAGTTTGTCGGAGGAAGGGCAAGAAGACAGTGTGGTCCTGAAGTGGAGGGCAGGGAGAGGAGGGCGGAGAGCTGGGGAGGAGCAGAGCTGTCAGCTCGAAGGTCATTCTCGCACCTCTATTTTCTCTCAGAGGGTTGAGAACATTTTTCGTGTTGGAGCAGAGGAGTTCTGTGTTAAAAGTCCCTCTGGCTGTTATCTCAATGAATTATCCTCCCAAGGAAGGTTTTTAAGTGACATTTAACTCCACTGCTCTGGCACAAGTTGTCCTTTGGGAACTTTTCTGGGTTTATTTTTGGGGCACGCAGGGATAATAGGAAGGAGATCTACCTGGCGGAGTTTGACAGTTAACTTCTTGCTCTACTACCGGGAAGACATTTGTGCTCCTGAAAAATCTCTGTAGACCCTATAGGTCCCTCAGGAACAGCAAATGTGGCGGCTGGAAGCCATCACTGTATCATTCTACCACCTACGTCAAGTATCTTGTTGGAAGTGTGAACAGCATTCCAGAGCACTCTCCACCTGTTATCTTTACTTGGCCCTTGTCATTCCTGGTAGCAAGGACCTTCTTTCAAATCTAGCTGTCAGGGTAGCTGCCCTGGATGGACGTCTGTGTTGAATGGCACTTTGTGTGGCTGAATGACCACGTGCCACACCAACAATAACAAGGCTTCTTGGCCCTGAGGTTGGTTGTGGAGTCTTGAGAGGTTCTGCCTTGATTAGTGCTCTTAGATACAAAATCTGTTCAATCAATTTGGAAAAAACTCTTTGTCCTGCTCCAGGCTGGCTTTACTGTGAAAAATAGCCTATGACTTTGAAGTTAATCATGGATGGTTCACTTTCTGGGACAGGTCAATACTCCTCATATCTTCCACTGCAATCTAAGTTCAGCCAGCAACACAAAAGGAGATCCCTGTATTTCAGCTGAGTGCTCTACCCATCTCTGCAGTCATGCTTAATAAGCCGCTTTTAACATACAGAATTCTCTATGACCTGTCTCTTTCATCTTAAGTGTAGGCTCAAGGCCTCAGGTTTATAGAAAACAGTTAAATCTGATAGATTTCTTTAATTTCAAGAAGGAGATTATCTGGTTTTCCTGTTGTACCCTCTTCCACTGTAGTTCGCTGAAACAGTATGTATCTTACGGATTGAGATGTGTGGATTTCAGCATCAACTGTGTTCTCCCTTTTTTCGCTGCACACTTTTTTACACCACCTTTTCAATTTCACTGACGATAGAAGAGTGAGACAGAGGGGGAGATATTAGAACTGTCAGACCTTCAAAATGGGAAGCACCCTGACAGACTAAGGAAAAAATAAACTGAGACTTGTTACTGCTATAATTTCACTGAGGGTAAGTGTCTTGTTTTTTTCATTTGGTTGTTTTGCAAGCTTGGCATTATGGAAGAAAAATAGAATGTCAATAAATTCAACTTTGAACATCTATTCAATGAGTTATTTCCTAGTAGGAGGAAAAAAAAAATTGAACCAGGCTAGGCAGTCTAGAGGGAGACCGTGTAAATGACTTGTAACTAAGAGGATATGACCCTCTGCATAATTCATAATCATTAGTCTAAGTGACACTTCTGCAGTCACTCTGTCAGGGCACTCTAATATGCCGGGGCTGAAACCCAAACAGTCCACTCAGCAGCAGTCCCAGTGTGATCAGGTTTCTCTGAAAGACAATTCCCTGAAAGGCTAGATTTAGGCTGCAGTTTTTTTTTTTTTTTTTTTAAGCAGAAGATGCTGGCTCAGCTTCATCATGTGTGCAATTTAAGGGTTGCTCAAGTGATTCTTTAAAACTGCATGAAAGCAATTCTGCTGTGCCTGGGAGACAGTACTGCTATAATGTTCCATGCATACATCTGCATGATTTCTCAGAGCTAATCCAAATTTAATGCATTGGTAATTCCTTTTCTGCCAAAGCCACCCAGCAGTAATCTGAAGGTTACAGAATGATCTTCTAGCTCAAATAACACTTTCAGCCTAGCATAAATGGAGAGGCAGGAATATAATGGGCAAAATTAGACTCACAATGATACATTCCACCCTCATTACCACTCTGAGTGAGGCTGACCAGAGTTTAGAGTGTTTTTAGAAGGATAATCATAATAGAGTTTTAATAAAACTGAGAGTCAAGCTATAGTGGTCTTTTATCAGAGATGGTGTAATAACCAAAATGACAGCATATGAACAGCTTAGAAACTATTTCCCTAACTGGAAAGACCATTCTCAGGGTAAAATTAAAGCTTTGATTAAAGCACTTAGAAGAACCACCTCATGAACCTATGGGGCATCGGAGAATAATAATTTAGCTTGGATGTCATAAGAATATTGCCATCTAACTAAAGTCTACATGAATAATAAAAAGAGTAAATTAGGGAGTGTTTTAAAAAAAATTTTAGGAAACTTTAAAATTTATAATTAAATTAGATTTTTACAGAAAAACTATGAAGATACTATGTAGCTCCTATAAGCTATAGACCCGGTTTCCTCAATTATTAACATTTTATATTACTGTGGTACATTCATTTGTCATAATGGATGAATCAATATTAATACATTATGAATTAAAGCCCACACTTTATTCATATTTCCTTCTTTACCCACTATCCATTTTTTCTGTTCCAGGATTTCCATCCAGGACATCACATAATATTTAGGTGTCATGTTTCCTTAGGCTCCTCAGTGCCTATCAGTTTCTTAGACGTCCTTTATTTTCAATGACCTTGACAGTTTTGAGGAGTGTTTTGTAAAACATCCCTGAATTAGGACTTGTGTGATGCTTTTCTCATGATTAGACTAGGTTTTTCAAAGACCACAGAGGACAAGTTCCATTCTTATCTCATTATATCAAGAAAACATGCTATCAACGTGACTCATCACTGTTGATGTTAACCCTCATTACCTTGCTGAGGTAGTGTTTGCCAGGTTACGCTTTTGCCCCCTTTCTATACTGTATTCTTTGGAAAGAGGTTACTACGTGCAGCCTACAGTTAGGAAGTGGGGAGTTATGCTTCACCTCCTTGAGGATGAATTATCTACCTGAATTACTTGGAATTCTCCTTCCTAGGAGATTTGTCTATTCTCCCCCATTTATTTGTTCAATCATTTATATCAATATGGATTCATGGATGTTTATATTTTGGGTTATAATCCAATACTATTTTATTTCATTTCTCAAATTGTTACAATTTTGGCCATCTGGAACTTTTTTCAGTTGGCCTCTATGTCCCTTTGACATGACCTCATCATTCTGAAATTTTTGTTTTTAGCACTTTCTAACTTTCTGGCACTGCAAGGTGTTCCAACCTCATCTTTTATATTTTCTATTCAAATCCTAGAATCAATTTGCAGCAACATGGATGGACCTGGAGGTTATCATACTAAGTGAAGTAAGTCAGACAGACAAAGACAAATATCATATGATATCACTTCTATGTGGGATCTTAAAAAAAAAAAAGATACAGATGAACTTATTTACAAAACAGAAATGACTCACAGACTTAGAAAACAAACTTACAGTCACCAAAGGGGAAAGGTGGTGGGGAGGGATAAATTAGGAGGTTGGGATTAACATATACACACTACTGTATATAAAATAGATAATCAACAAGGACCTACTCTATAGCACAGGGAACTCTACTCAATATTCTGGGATCACCTATATGAGAAAAGAATCTAAAAAAGAATATATGTATATGTACAACTGAATCACTTTGCTGTACACCTGAAACTAACACAACATTGTAAATCAACTATACTCCAAAAAAAAAAAAAATCCTAGAATCATCAATTTCTCCAAGGAGTCTGGTTCTTTTCATTGGAGAATGGAATTAGAAAAAAAGATCTGGGTGCTAGAATGTTGGTTACTACTAGGGTATCGTTTCTTCTATGTCCTTGCAGCTGACAGGGCAAGGAAATACATTGTGTGTATATTGGCATTGTTTGAGATCTTGAATTCAGCCACATATTTATAAATATTTCTGTATATAACTGTGTCTGTATTTAGCTAAACATGAATTGATAGCGAGTTCTCCAAACCTAATAGTCACAGATCATAGTAGCTTCCCCCCTTGCTCATCTGGGACCTCTGACTCCAGCAGTAAGAAACTTGGCTATTTGGGAGCATCTTCATCCCCTCTTTTGTGATACAGATGACAGTTCATAACTCAAAGCCTTTCCTATCTGACCCTGGTGTAGAATGTCTTCCTACTTCCTACTCTACAGGATGATATTACCCAAAATATAAAGACAATGAGCTCATTGGTGATTTCTGAAGTGAGTCCATGCCAAGGACTGAATAGGAGTCTTCTTATCCTTAAATGTGATTCCCTCAAGGCTTAAAAACGTGTGATAGAGTTTGCACAGCTATTTCTTGCTTTATGGTGGTTAAACAAAAGCATTTGGCTTAAAGCGTTATCAACCTAGTAAACTTCATAGGAATAAAATCACTAAAAGCTGTTCTTCCCTGAAACCAAGTATTACTCACTGGCAGATGTTATCTGTTAGTAAAAGGATTGCAACCAGTAAATGCTGGGGATCAAGGTCCTACTTAATACAAAAACCTGACATCATCTGTGTCACTTACAAATCTGGTATTAATTATTTGATAAGCTTGGGGCTGATTTAGTAACACAGACATTTTGTTGTATGAATGGTGAATGTCAAGGATGACTTATTACCCTGAACACACTTAAAAGGAAGGCTAATATGATTTCTTATAGAAAAGACCCAATGGCAGCTGCACCAGAGAGTCAATTACACTGTTGTGTGCACTGCACAGACTTCTTTTCCAGAGCCAGAGAAAAAGAACAAGGCATGTGAATATCTCCATAGTGATGAGGTTTTGGCTTCTCTGATTTTTGGATTACAAATCTAGAGAAAAAGAAAGCAAAGAGAAAAAGGAGAATTCTTGCTTAGCAATCTGAAAACAGTATTTTAGTCTCTTCAATAAATTCATGAGGTTTAAGTCCACAAATAAGACTTTAATAGACTATCGAGTTGGAGGCCATGGAGAGAGATATCAACATTAGTAACATTTAACATAGCTGAAATTTCTATCCAAATAACCTTATCAGGATAACTATCAGAGCAGAAGTTGTACAATTCATTGTTATTTTGTGAATGCCAGTCATGTTGAATGTGGCTCATTATGGAAAAACAAAACCGAACAGAACCAAAAATCAAAATTCATGAGTCATTTCACATGGTATGAAAATATTCCCTTAAAGTCCAGTTTAAGTTGTGGTTATTTACCTCAAAAACAGCAATCTTTGAATTAAACAGAGAGTAAACTGAAGGCAAGCATGTGGTCCCTCAGCAGACTCTTCCTGCCTGTCTGCAAAAGCAGAGATTTACAAAAGGAAATGGTGTCTCTGGAAGGAATAATTCTTTTCTGCTCCTGACTGATCTATTCTCTGAAAATTGCAAATTGTCGATATCCTATGTTGACACTTTCCAAAACAATACTGTGACTGAGAATGCAGATTTGTTTCTAGTAGTCATATATCATATAGGCAAACAGGGTACTCGTTTTTGAACATAAAAGCATGTTTTAACGGTGGTATGGGGGTCAATGAGATGGGATGTTAACAGAATATAGCCAATGCATCCAAAAATCTAGAAACAATAAATGCTGGAGGGGGTGTGGAGAAAAGGGAACCCTCCTGCACTGCTGGTGGGAATGTGAACTGGTACAGCCACCATGGAGAACAGTATGGAGGTTCCTTAAAAAACTACAAATAGAACTACCATATGACCCAGCAATCCCACTACTGGGCATGTACCCTGAGAAAACCATAATTCAAAAAGAGTCATGTACCAAAATGTTCATTGCAGCTCTATTTACAATAGCCCGGAGATGGAAACAACCTAAGTGCCCATCATCGGATGAATGGATAAAGAAGATGTGGCACATATATACAATGGAATATTACTCAGCCATAAAAAGAAACGAAATTGAGCTGTTTGTAATGAGGTGGATGGACCTAGAGTCTGTCATACAGAGTGAAGTAAGTCAGAAAGAGAAAGACAAATACCATATGCTAACACATATATATGGAATTTAAGGAAAAAAAATGTCATGAAGAACCTAGGGGTAAGACAGGAATAAAGACACAGACCTACTACAGAATGGACTTGAGGATATGGAGAGGGGGAAGGGTAAGCTGTGACAAAGCAAGAGAGAGGCATGGACATATATACACTACGAAATGTAAGGTAGCTAGCTGGTGGGAGGCAGCCGCATGGCACAGGGATATCAGCTCGGTGCTTTGTGACCACCTGGAGGGGTGGGATGGGGAGGGTGGGAGGGAGGGAGACGCAGGAGGGAAGAGATATGGGAACATATGTATATGTATAACTGATTCACTTTGTTATAAAGCAGAAACTAACACACCATTGTAAAGCAATTATATCCCAATAAAGATGTTAAAAAAAAAAAAAGAAGAAATGCTGAAGTACAGCCTGTCTCTAAGACCTGGTGTTACAATGAAGTCACAGTGCATGATTACAGAGTGACATACAAGGGCCAGAGCCTGCTGTGGGTTCTGTTATGCCTGGTGCAGCAGGACCTACCCAAATACCTGCAGTGAGGACTCCTGCCCTTTGGAAATACTGTTTAATCTTTCTGAGTTTCTATTGCCACTCAATACAGTGATGACAAAGGACCCATATTGTTGCTATAGAATCAGGGTGTGATAAATATTTGAATACATGAACAACATAAGAGTTATCTATTGTTCTTAACCGAACCCCCCCTTTTTAGTAGTTCAAATAATGGAGTTGATTTAATCAGAAGAAATAAACATTTGTTGAGAAATCATTAATAAGCATACAGATTTCAGTGAATTTATGTGGCTAAATATATGGTAGCACCTTTCCCACCACTGGTACTCCATGCATGAGAGCTTCCATACTTACCCTCTTAATTTTCTTGGGTAGGTTAACACTAAATCTTGAAGGACTGACTGCCCATCCAAATAATTGTTATTCTATATGCCTCAAGAGTAAACTTTATATAGTAATTAAGAATATAGGTCAAAACATAATAAAACACAATGACAAGAATAATAAAATATAGTTCAGTCATTTCTTCTTCTCTTGGGTTGGCCAAAAAGCTCATTCAGGTTTTTCCGTAAGATGTTACAGAAAAACCCAAATGAACTCTTTGGTCAGACATATATATATATATATATATTTGTATCATCCAGGTTTTACCAAGACTTAACTTTTAATGACACAAAAACTTTCAGTCCCAGGAAAACGTTTAAAGCTCTTAGTATAGTATAAAAAATTTCTTCAAAACCTATGTCCCAAAATGGCTAGACATATTATGAAAGGATGCTTAATCATACTCTTCTTAAAAGAAATAAAAATAAAATAATCAAGACACAAAATTTTCACCTATTACATTAGTAAATTTAAAAGGCTACCAGGTCTATGAGAAGAAAATGTTTGATAAACTGTTGATGGAAGGATATATTGTTGGAAAGATTCTGGAGAGCCATTTGGACAAGATATTTATATACCAAGACATTTATATAAATAACATTGTAATTAACACAAAACTTCCAGAAACTACCCAAACCTTCATCAATCAAATCAGTTAAATTGTTTCAACCCTACAATGAAACACTATTCAATTGCTAAGACTACTGAGTTAGGTCTATATATGTTGCCATGGGAAGATCCCAGAAATATGTCATAATCCACCCAAAAAAACAGCAAGATGCAGAACATGTAGAATATGATTTCTTTTATGTACAAATTCAAATTATTCAAAACACTCTTTTTAAAGGAAACTCAAGATTAACTATTAATAGTAATTCCCTTTGGGGAAAGACTTCAGAGATGATAAAGTGGGTGCTTTTACTTTCTTCTTTTATCTTTATGTATCTTTAGCAATCTGAAAACAGGGTATTTTAGTCTCCCCAATAAATTCATGACTTTAATAACATATATATATATATATATATATATATATATATATTTGTGATTTTATTTAGAAAGTTGTCAACAAGGTTAATTTGATATTGAGATTATGATCCATTATTTGGTTTCTTTGTCTTACTTTTCTCTATTTAAAATTTTGTAATACTTGCTATTTAAAATTTAAAGCAAATAAGGCCTACGTTGTCTTTTTAGCTCCATTTCTTCCTACTCCTTCCCCTTCTCCCACTCCTTAACTTGTTAATTTTAAAAAGGACCACATATTTTCATTCCTCTGCACATAATGCTTTCTGCTGGAAATCTTTTCCTTCCCCTTTGTCAATTTAAATTTTTTAAAATTTATTTATTTTATTTTATTTTTGGCTGTGTTGGGTCTTGGTTGCTGAGCACAGGCTTTTCTCTAGTTGTGGTGAGCGGGGGCTACTCTTTGTTGTGGTGTGTGGGCTTCTCATTGTGGTAGCTTCTCTTGTTGTGGAGCACAGGCTCTAGGTGCACGAGCTTCAGTAGTTGCAGCACACGGGCTCAGTAGTTGTGGCTTGCGGGCTCTAGAGTGCAGGCTCAGTAGTTGTGGCGCATGGGCTTATTTGCTCCGCACCGTGTGGGATCTTCCCAGACCAGGGCTTGAACCCGTGTCCCCTTCATTGACAGGCAGATTCTTAGCCACTGCACCACCAGGGAAGTGACAAACTCCCCTCTTACCATTTCATACCAACTCAAATATGCAAAGTCTGTTGTGCGCTTGGTATATTTAGTGCCTATCAAATGTTACTTGGCATTGATTTTTCTCCTAAAGTGTTCTAAGTATTATGGCACTATTTAAAAATATGCTTAATACTAGGAGATAAAGGATGAGTTTTTAAAAATGAGCTTCTGTTGATGAAGTTTATAAAAGCAGCTAGCTTTAGTTTGTTTAATGAATCTGTGATATTCTGAATTTGAATATACTTAATAGCAATAGTAGAACAATACTCACGTCCCTATTTATACCTTACAGAGCTATCCAGCTACACACCAAATCCTCATGTCCATCCTCCCCCATGTAAGATAACTTTCCCTGCTTTTAATGGACATTGAACATACCAGCAAGAGCACAGGAATTTTTTTTTTTTTTAACCTGCAGGGGACAGTGGCAGCAGAACTAAAAGAGAAGTAATGGAGTGCACTGTATGAGAAATTTATATTATTATCTGGCAGTAGATTCGTTTCTTACCCTGTACCCACCAGCTCTGTCCCTTGATAATCATCTTCACACTCAGCTGCACTTCAGAGCTTGTTTACCATGTTGCAATGATGTTTACTCCCTAAGTTTACTTGATGTTGGCCATTTGAAAACACTATCATTTAAATTGGTTCCTGTAACTAATGAGCATATATTTCATATGTGTTTCACAGGAATAAGCCAGTAGAAGTATCAGTGCATGAGGACTGTTTTTGAAGGGAGTCATTTTAGCCACAGTATACTGTCAAATTTTAAACTGTTTGGGTGTGAAGAGGGTAGATCTCCTCTGGCCTGAAATGATAACAGAATTTTGTGAGGATGAAAGAAAACTGAAACTAGATCTGTGATAATTATAAGCTAACTTAAGAGCAATCTTGAGTGCAAAACGCTTACAACTTGCTTTGGGACATTCTGAATCTACTGAATGACATAACTATTCCCTTCAGACTTGCTGGAGGGAGAGTACGAGAATGTCAGATTCCTCGCTACAGATGCAGACTGCTGTAGTGGGTGATGCTGAATGAAAGAATATACTTATTGGTAATGACAGTGTGGAGGGTGACGCTGAGCACCCAAATCAAGCCCCCTCCACTTCAAGACCATAAAATAACTGCACCAAAAGCAACAAGAAAGAGAAAGGTAATGAGGAATGAGATTTAGAATTTGGAATAAAATTCTGTAGGACCAGAAAAATTTTTTAAATTGGAGTGAAAGTCAGCCACTCAGTATCTCTTCAATGCTCTTCTGGGATGCATACCCCCATATTTCCCCGGAGAATCACATTCTCTATCAGGCTCAGCTTAATGTTTTGGTTAAGTTTGACTTCTTCCCTGCCAGAAGTGGGCAGGTAAGCAGGGCTTGACCAATCAGAGTCTTGTATTCTCTTGGCTATAGAAACTGATTTGGGGATGGCTTATGTGACTCAGTCAGCCAGTGAAATGCAGGATATTTGGCAGGGATTGATGACAGAAATGTGTGTCCATTTTCCTGTTGACCGAATCTGGGATAGCACAGCTCTGAAAGCCAGTGGGGACAAGAGCTGAGCCCAGATTGGGAGAAGGATCAGGTCTTATGGCATTGTTTGAGATCTTGAATTCAGCCACAGATGAAGCTAGATTTACCCAGGACTTCTTAATAACATAACCCAATACCTTGCCTTTTTGCCCAATTGGATTTAGCTTAGTTTTCTGTCACTTGCAATGAAAAGCATTCTGATGTACAATATAATAATTCAGATCAATGTTTCATTTAAAAACGTACTTAACTGAAGTTTCACAGTCTTACGAGCACTGAATTAGGTACTTCCTCTCCTAATGATAGCTGGATCTCGAACCCAATCCCAGTAACAATGAACTGCAAAGGAGATGAGACACTAGCTGCAGCAATGCACTTGGCATTACCAGTGATTTTTTATCGTCTTTTCCAGCTTTGTATGGTATTTCCATTACCTATATGTATGTATATATTTAAAATGTCAGTTTTATTCCTTTTGTTAGAGTAAGAGTAACAACAGACTCCTATTAAGCGAAAATGAGTTTAACACTTTTAATAGCCTTTTAAACAAATGAAATGCTTTAGCTTTCTTATTTTGTCAAAAAACCTACAAAAGTTCAAATAATTTCACTGGCATTTTTTCAATTCTGTTATAGATATATATGTATGTATATTTAAATCATTCCTTGGCAAATATTCACGACTATAAAATACACTAAACAGAATGTACACTTAACAACAGTTTCATTTTTCAATACAACTTTGCAAGCATTTGCTATAATAAAAAAACAAGCTTAGCTTGGGAGCTGGATTTTCATTAATAGCTTCTAAATGTTGCTCTAGAAAGAGATGTTCTAAATATAGAGGTAAGTCATGTTTAGAAGACGCTATAGAACAAATGCCCCCCACCTCCATGACCCCCAAATTCATATGTTGAAATCTAATCCCCATTGTGATGGTATTTGAATATGGGGCCCTTGAGAGGCAATTAGGTCATGAAGGCAGAGCCCTCATCAATGGGATTAGTGCCTTTACAAAAGGGACCCCAGAGATCGTCCTTGCTTTTTCTATCATGTGAGGACACAGCAAGAAATTGGCAGTTTGCAACCCGGAACAAGGTCCTCACCAGAACCCAACCATGCTAGCGCACTTATCTTGGAATTCTAGCTTCCAGAATGGTAAGAAATAAATTTCTCTTGTCTAGAAGTCACCCAGTCTATGGTATTTTGTTTTAGCAGCTCAGATGGACTCAAACAGAAAACATGTACAATTATGTTCATAGGACCACCATTTATAAAAGCAAACTACAGGAAACAAATGCCTATCACTAAGATCATTGATATTCTCTTATATTCATAAAAGGGAAGGTTATATTGCCATGAACAACAAAACACAATTACTTTCAATAATAAGAATAAATCTATAAAACAATGGTGAATGAATAAACAAGTTCACATAGATTGCCTATGTATGCAGTAAAATGCCATTTCTAGAAAATTCAAAGGTTAGCAAAACTAAGCAATATGTTATTTGGGAATTCATACACGGATGCTGAAATTCTATTTTAAAAGCAAGGGAAAAAGCAAAGGCAACTAAGGCAAAAATAAACAAGTGGGACTATATCAAACTAAAAAGCTTCTGAACAGCCAAGGAAATCATCAATAAAATGCAACGCAACCTACTGAATGGGAGAAAGTATTTTCAAATCATATATCTGATAAGGGGTTAATATCCAAAATATATAAAGAACTCATGCAACTCAATAGCAAAAAACCAAACAATGTGATTAAAAAATGAAGAGAAGATCTCATGGATATTTTTCCACGGAAGACATACAGACGGCCAACACATACATGAAAAGGTGCTCAATGTTACTATCATTAGGGAAATACAAATCAAAACCACAATGAGATACCACCTTATAGCATTAGAATGGCTATTTTCAAGAAGGCAAGGAATAACAAGTGTCGGTGAGAATGTAGAAAAAAGGGAACCCTCTTGCACTGTTGGTGGGAATATAAATTGATGCAGCCACTGTGGAAAACAGTATGGAGGTTCCTCAAAAACTTAAAAATAGAACTACCATGTGATCCAACAATTCCACCTCTGGGTATTTATAAAAAGAAAAAGAAAATAATAACTTCAAAAATATATGCACCCCTATATTCACTGCAGCATTATTTACAATAGTCAAGACATGGAAGCAACCTAAGTGTCCATGAATGGATGAATGGATAAAGAACATGCGAAATACATATACACACACACACACACACACACTGGAATATTATTCAGCCATAAAAGAGAAGGAAATCTTGCTATTTGTGATAACTTGGATGGACCTTGAGGGCATTATGCTAAATGAAGTAAGTCAGACAGATAAGGACAAACAGTATATGATCTCACTTACATGTAGAATCTAAAAAACCCAAAAAACAGAAAACCAAGCTCATAGATAAAGAGAACGGATTAGTGGTTGCCAGAGCTGGAGGATGGGGGTGGGTGAAATGGATGAAGGTGGTCAAAAGGTACAAACTTCTAATTATAAAATAAATAATGTATAGCAGTGACCATAATTAATAATATTGTCTTGCATATTTCAAAGATGCTTAGAGAGTAAATCTTAAAAGTTCTCATCACAAGAAAAAAATCTGTAACTATGCATGATGATGGATATTAACCAGATTTATTACAGTGATCATTTTGCAATATGTACAAGTATTGAATCATTATGTTGTATACCTGAAACTAAAATCATGTTCTATGTCAGTTATACCTCAATTAAAAAAAAGCAGGGAGATGGAAATGATAAAACTAAATTCAGGATGGTAGTGATGTGTTTGGGGCAGGGATTTGGAAAAAGCATGGAAAAGGGGCACAGAGCTAGGTATCCTTGCCATCGGTGAGGTTAGCAAGGCTGTAGGTCTTAGGTTTGCTGGTGGCATCACTGGTGTTTCTTTTAATTATACGCTTCGTAGTATATATATTGGTTATACACATTCCTTTGTAGGTATCAAATGTTACATAATAAAAAACATTAAAGATACCTGGCTAGCAACGTATACATGCAAACAGCTTTGACTACGTAAGTCTAAAAGTTAAGGCCTTATTTTGCTGACATACATGCAAATATGTACTTTGCATTTGAAAATTCATAGGCAAATTTAGTCCTACCATTCAAAATACATTAACATTCAAGATTTAATTTAGGTAGAAATAAACAGATTTTCAAATTCATGATTATCCCTAACACCCAATACCTACAGTGCTTCCCCCTCATTTTTTGACACTTATCAAACCAGTGGCAAAAGATAGAGTATTGGTAAATTATTTGAGAACACTAGCTGCTTTTTCTTCCTAAAGTTCACTTAAACTGTGAACTTAACTTTAACTATTTCTTGTGGGCAGGTATATTCTTTTTCCCCTCGTTTTACCAGCAAGGAATTATTTTCTTAAGCAGAGTATTACTGAGGTGAAGAACAAAGGCTCCAAATCAGTAAGCTCAGGCTTCCAATAAATGCTGTGCCACTTACTGGTTGCGTGATTTTGTGGCAAGTTACTTAACCTCTCTAAACTCCACTTTCTTCATGTGTAAAATGAGGTGAGTAATAATACCTACCTTGCTGAGTTGTGAAGGTTAAATGTAACGAATGTTTACAATAAAAACAAATGCCTGTAATAACCTTGGTCTCAGGCCTGGCAGCTAGTAAACATTCAATAGGTTTTAATTATTGTAATTATATGTCAGCAAGCATACAGTAGTGAAAGCCAGTACAAAAGTGATTCTTAAATATCAGAGAAAAAAATCACTTGGTTTCTCAGGATCAGGACTTCAAATGCACACTGACATCTGAATTCTAGAAAGTGTTAAAAGAGAGCCTAACACTCCCGTTGCTGGGTTTCCTCCCTCAGCTTGCAATACATCCCTTGAAGATAATGGGTGGTTGACGCAGGAAGAGAAAGCATGTGATAAATCTAGTAACAGACCAATCTACACTTATTTTTCCTGATTCAGGACACATGATAGCTTACACAAAGCACCGGTAACAACAGATCTCTATGGTACTTTGAAATTCTAGGCTTGTTCCTAGCATCTACTATATGAAAAAAGTATTAACAAAAATCCCCAACTTTGTAAACTTAACATGCATTTATATACAAGAATATGGGTTTTTTTTTTTAGTAATATTATACACACCCTATTATCTGCCTCAGCAAACAGCACATAGAGTCAAATAATTCAAAAGCCAAACAACAACAACAAATCCCCCCACCAGTGTAACAATGGCCTTGGTAGTGAAAAATAAGAAATCTCAGTAATTTAATATCTCATACTTGAAAAACTTCATTCTTTTTTTTTTTTTTTCCTGTACGTGGTCCTCTCACAGCTGTGGCCTCTCCCGCTGCGGAGCACAGGCTCCAGGGCTCCAGACGTGCAGGCTCAGCGGCCATGGCCCACGGGCCCAGCCACTCCGCGGCATGTGGAATCCTCCCGGACCGGGGCACGAACCCGTGTCCCCTGAACTGGCAGGTAGACTCTCAACCACTGCGCCACCAGGGAAGCCCCAGAAATTCATTCTTAATTGGGGCATCACATAAAATAAACATGCAAAATACTATTTATTCATTTTATTCCAACATTGCAAATATTTATATATAAATTTAACTTATTAATATTTTGTAAAAACTTTCCACTTCCATTACCAAATACAGATGTTTTCTCTGTGCTCTAAACTCACGGTAATTTTGCAGTAGGTAACTGTGAGTTATCTCAAATTAGCCTCAGGGAAAAGTATAACCACTGAATCAGAAACATTTAGTTGTAGTTGCAACTAAATAGTCTTTTTTCTTCCTGATAGAGACGTGACTCTTCTACTGACTTGAAAACCAAAATTTAAAAAAAAAGGTTAAAAAGTAACTCAATACATAGTCCTATCCAGTGCCTCTCTTGCCGTAGTATAATATACTCATTTCTTATATTCACCAAATAATGTGTTTGGCAGTTTTCTGTTATTTTGCCATAAAATCAATGCATTAAAGCTGTATACGTGAGAGAGACAGTGAATCAGATTCTTCAGGGGTTCACCAATGGGTGTCCTGGGGAGAAGTGACATCTGTGTGAAGTGTTCCACCAAAGTTTCCCAAAACTGTCCTCACTACTAATTTAGCACTTGAAAAGGAGCCTTGTGACTGCTCCCCACCCAATAGTTGGTACATTTCTTTCTTTTTTTTTTAACTTTTTATTTTATATTGGAGTATAGTTGATTAACAATGTTGTGATAGTTTCAGGTGTACAGCAAAGTGATTCAGTTAAACATATACACGTATGTATTCTTTTTCAAATTCTTTTTCCATTTAGGCTGTTATAGAATATTGAGCAGAGTTCCCTGTGCTATACAGTAGGTCCTTGTTGGTTATCCATTTTAAATACAGCGGTGTGTACATGTCAATTCTTAAGGTCAGGGACTCATCTTACACACCCTTTAACTCCAACATATAAGCTAATGCCTGGCACCAGTCCTCAAACATTTGCTGCTTTATCAAACAGAACAGAATAAAAGAAAGTAATGTCAGCAGAAGCAGATTCTGGATTTTCAGGCTTATCTGATATTGAAACCAATTCTATGCAGCCAATTAAAGGCAGAAAATGACATAGAACTGTGTGTAACTGGGGTAAAAGTTGTACTCCATCCAGCACCTTTATGGATGCCTGCTATGGTCTAGGCACGGGGCTAGTCATAGGCACAAGCAAACTGTGCCCGTATCAGAGCACGTGTAGTTTGCTTTGTGCTGTGAAGATCTACTTGTAGTCTTGATGGAGTGGTAAAATAAAAAATGTATTTGATCCTCTTTCTCAAAGGTAATTTATAAACCAAATTGAAGTACCTCTGAAGTTCAGGAAAGTTCACCCAAGCTTTCCTTTGTTATACTTCTTGTTTCTTTTTGACCTTCTCGAGTTCACAGAGGTTTTGTTCCAAGTAGCTTCAGTGATGTAACAGAAAGGCTTTATGCTAATTTCCAGCAGTAAGCCAGAGAGCGAGTACCGGGCAGTTTGGTAGAGCAGATTCTCGTGTGATTTACAATGTGAAGTCTACCTCAAAGAGGATCATAAAAGTGGAATTATCAGATGATTGATCCAGAATTAAGTTGGGGGGGTTACATGTTTTGTAACTTTTGACTTTTTAGTAAAAAAAGAAATTTCTCTTTCCCGTTTTTACAAACTGCATAAAAGTCTGTCATTTCTCTGTGGCTTCCTGACTGCCACAATGGCAACAGACTTCCATCTGCTTGACTTTCTTCACGTAACTCTGACATTTTGAGCTCCAGCAACTGATTATCTAACTGACTTGGGAAGCAATCTCAAGCAATTTCAATGTTTGTATGTGTTTGTGTAGGCACCTGTGTGTGTATATATGCTTGAGCACATGTATGTAAACTGATGGACATTCTGAGCCGATAGGGATTATACCATTTGGTATTCTGTTTTCACTATTTAAAATCTCAAGCAACCAGGAAAACCTCACTAATTTGAAAAGCATGGATCACCAATATCTGGACCAGAATGGGTTATTTGATGTTTTAATTAAACAACAGGATTGGTATCTATTTGGCTAGGGATTTAGAGCTACTTAGAATGGTGAACCATTGTGACTAAACTTATATTGACTTAATGAGGTTTTTCTATTTGTTTCCCTAAAGGATAAAATCGAGGGGAAAAGGATTTTTCACATCTAATAAAGCTTGTCTATTTCCCCCTATCCATCCCAATTTCAATGTCTAGTTCTCTTTGCTATAATGAGGGTAAGAAGCTCAATATACTGAACACATCTTGACCATTTTTTTCTATTAGGATACTTTGTGAACAGTATCTTCACACTGATATCTATCCCAATAAATTTCATAAACTTGAGTCTAAGCAGAATGATAAAACTGCAAACTGGTAATTTATTTTTATAAACCAGGTCATCACACGCCTATACAAAAAAGGTATTTATGTGTACAAATGTGTATATGGTATATAGGACTTTTTAAATTCTAAATCATAGGTAGATTATATACGGGTCCTATTTAAGCTCTTAGAGAAATTCCTACTTGTCTTAATATAAAGTACAGCCACCCTGTGAATGCCCAAATCCTCCTCAGAAGCAGTGTTCTAATGTTGTTCTATGAAGACGGATGCTTCCAACAACCTGCATTAAGTTATATTTTTAATACAACTAAAGAAAATGTTATGTGGAGGGGATGCTTTTCTGACTTAAAAATGAAGGTGTCTGAGCAACCAGGCTGATGCTAAGCTGAATCCTTGGCAGGAACCTGTGTTCCTTATGCCCAGAGGGCTGATTTTGTAATCAATCAATAAAGAAGTAAGTACACATAAATGATGGTATATTGCAAACCATGAGACATTCTATTAACAAACAACAATTGATCACGTGATTTTCTCTTTCCTTCTTCTGCCTGTGGGAGATAGGTTGGTTTTGTAGGGTGTGTTTTTCACAGGAAACTAGGCATTCTCCCTCACTGTTTTACACATACACACACACACACACACACACACACACACACACAGAGCCCTTCTCGATTTCACTTTTAAGACATTCTTGAGTATGATGGAGAGCAAAGCATCACAGGCAGCCGGCTGATGAGGGTGATGAGAAGGAATGGAATCAGGTAATGAAGCTAAATTTCATAAACTTGATAGGCATGATTGTTGGACAAACACTGGACAGTTTTTTTTTGTTTTTTTTTGCGGTACGCGGGCCTCTCACTGCTGTGGCCTCTCCTGTTGCAGAGCACAGGCTCCAGACACGCAGGCTCAGCGGCCATGGCTCACGGGCCCAGCCGCTCTGCGGCATGTGGGATCTTCCCGGACCGGGGCACGAACCCATGTCCCCTGCATCGGCAGGCGGACTCTCAACCACTGCGCCACCAGAGAAGCCCCTGGATAGTTTTTTAATTATTATTGTAGGGTATGAAAGAGTCATACAAAGCTAGAGTGAGATATTTATAATGAATATTTAAATATCATATATCCCTCTTCCTGATCAGAAAGTAACATATATTTATTTGGAAAATATACCTTCAAAGAAGAAAATATAAATCATGTAATTCCTACACCCGGAGACAATACTCTCAACTGTGTTAAGATTGTGATGCATTTTGGAGTTTTACTACATCACTGAGAGGCAAAAAATGACTAAGAACCCGTATGTTTCTCCTGTAGGTTCTGTCCTTTGAAGGCTTGTAGGAAACCGAGGTGATATAAAAATCCTGCACCCCTTATAAGTAGTTTCAGACTGCACCACTGAAGTAAGAGGTTTTTACCAGTATGTACCTTTACACGGGTTCATTTTTGAGGGTAGACACTGACAAAACTGGAGATACTTAGGGTACTGACCCCAGTAGTGGATCTGGGTACAGAACCACTGTTCTTTGGCTCACCTGCTTTTCTTATGCTTTGCAGAAACTGAAAAGCTCATGCCAGGCTGAAATTTGTAATTAATGACATTTACCTTCTTAAAAAGAATGGGACTTACAGGAACTGAAAAGCACAGGAAATATTAGAAAGGGAGAAAAACTATCAGTGGACATTCAACCACTTAAACGTTTACTGTGGAAAAACATTTTATTTTAAACTCACATTATTCCCAAGGGTACAAAAATTCCTATTGATTATTCTATATTTGACCATTTTCCCCTAACTTTAATATTAAACAAACTTCCATGTCAACTAGCGTTCCTGTCCCCTATTAACTTATGTAAGATGCATCTTAATGCATAAATTAACAAAATAAAGCTACTCTGATGCAAAACAATGTTCCATTTCCCTAATTCCAGTGGCTTTTTTGACAGTTTTTTAAAACTTATCTTTACTTTAACGCTATATTTCTGTATAAGTACACTTAGTCCCCTACATATGAACCTTCAAGTTGCGAAAAAGACGTGAACGTTTGTTCCCATGTCCAATCACATAAGTTAGTCCACGTGTCTGGCGTAAGTTGTCATGTGCATGCATCCTCTACAAGTGGTTGTGCTTTTGTGTACTTTACTTTTGTGTGAAAAGTATTATAAACCTATTACAGTACAGTACTATATAGCCAATTGTGTTAGTCAGGTACACCTAGGCTAATTTTGTTGGACTTAACAAATTGGAGTTACGAACAAATTGGACTTACGAACGCACTCGTGGGACGGAACTCATTTGTATGTAGGGGACTTACTGTAATTCAATCAAAGGGTTCAAATGTCAAAATTATATTAAGAAGTGGTCTATTGAGAAATCATATTTGCACCGTTGTCCGGGTCTTAACTTTTTCTGCCCATCTATGCCCTATACGTAATCTCACTTCTATTAGTTTCTTATGCCGTGTTCCTGTTTATTAATAAATAACTATAAAAAGTCTATATGTATATAGACTATATTTATGTTACTGATAAACTATAAAGACAGTATATATGTATATACATACATACAGATGAATGTTTAAGCTAGGCATGTCTTACAAAAATGTCAATATTAGGTTCTTGAACTGAAGGTAGCATACTGTATGTACACATACATATATTATTATAAACTTGCTTTTTAGTAATATATTCTGGAGATCTTTCTACAACAATACAAAGTTTATTTATACCATTTTTATAGCTGCAGTAAGAGGATATATCATAGTTTAATCAGTCTCCTAGTGGTAAACATTTGGGATTTTTTTTTTTGATACGATTAAACTGTACTACAAAGAATAAGTTAGCACAGAATCTATTTTTGCTTGTGCACGGTTATATATGTAAAATGCACTTCCAGAAGTGGGATTATTGAGTCAAGGATAAATGTACTTGTAATGAAGTAGATGCTGAAAAATTGCCCTGAAGTAGATGCTGAAAATTGTGGTAAGCAGAATAATGGTCCCTCAAAGATGTCCATATCCTAGGGGAATCCTTTCACAATGTACACGTATATCAAATCATGTTGTACACTTTAAATATTTTACAATTTTATTTGTCAGTTATACCTCAATAAAGCTGAAAAAGAGAAGAAGAAAAAAGTCCATAGCCTAATCCTTGGAACCTGTTAGTATATTCCCCTACCACAGCAAAAGATAATTAGAAGATGTGATTAAGGTTCAGGATCTTGAGACGGAGAAGTTATCTTGGATTATCTTGGCCTAATATAATCTCATGAGTCTTTAAAAGTGGAAGAGGAAAAAGGCAGATAAGCTCGTGGGAGAGATGTGGTATGAGAAGGGCTTGACCTGCCATTGCTATCTTTGAAGATGGAAGAAGAGAGTCATGAGTCAAAGAATGAAGGGAATGACCCTCAGCTGACAGCCACAAGAAACCAAATTTTGCCAACACCTTGAATGAGCAAGAAAATAGGGACCTCAGTTCTAGAACCTCAAAGAAATGGATTTTCCTCTGGCATGTCCAGTAGGGAACACAGCCCTGCCATCACATTGAGTTTAGCCCTGTGAGACCTCTGTGGGATGTCTAAAGCTACAGAACTATAAGGTGATAAATCTGTCCTGTTTTAAGCCTCTAAAAGTATGCTTATTTGTTACAGCGGCAACAAAAAACGAATACACACCCTCTACAGGGCTTGAACCACTTTGTACTCTCATCAGGGTATCTAAGTGTGATTTAAATTTGCATTTCTCTTTGTACCAATAAGGCTGAGCATCCTTACATTGATGTTTATTTGTACTGAGTGTCTATTCATGTTTGTTGCTCACTTTTCTCCTGGGTTGTTCATATTTATCTATTCAAGTTCTAAAGGTTCTTCATATATTCAGAAGATGAGGACTTCAAATGTGACAGGAATTGCAACTATTTTCCCCCAAATTATTCATTTTTCTTATGAATTTAAAGGTGAGCCTTGACCTCTTCATTATTTTCTCTAGTTTCTATGAAAATTTCATAAAAGTGTTGTAGGTCTCTGGGTAACACAAGCTAAAATACCAGCAAGATAACACGTTTTTGAGGGAAGAAATAAAAAAGAAGAAAGAACTGTTGAATAAACTTGCTTTTTTCACTTTCTCACCTTGAGTCTGAATCATTCCTCTCATGGCTCCTTTCTAATGCCTTAGCTTTAAGTAGCTCCCAATTCTAGAGTGGTCTCCACCAGGGGAAAAAAAGACTGTGCACTAAGCACAGCATTTTGTAGCAGAGTCTTCAATTAAAAGTTGCACTGTTAGACCTAAAGCTGTCCAAGAACCTAACACCTGGTGTTTCATATCAGCAGAGGCAGTGGTATTATTATGCACAGTGAAATGTTGACAAGCCCTCTCTGCAGTGACACCAGCCAGCTCAGGTTATAATTACCCTTGTTACCTCATTGCTTTCTCTGCTATATACACAGCAAGTGAGCTCTTGCTTGGGAGACAGATTTGTGTTTATAGCCAGAGTTGTTCCTTTTTAATTCAAACCAGGTTTGCTGATAGCTGGGAGGGGTGGAAGGGAGGGAAGAAAAACTGTTATAATTAGAGTACCAGGAAGAGAAACAATAAACACTTAAACGATGAGGAGGTGATCATCAAGCACTCTGTAACAGAAGATGAGGGTTTAAGCCAGGCATTTCTGACAGGGATATCAGTACTAGGTTCATTAACTGTCCTTCCTGCTTTCAGAATATTTTAAATGTGGCAATTTACATTAAAATGGATTTAGTGACACCATCTTCTCATTACTGTCAGTTTACATTTGGGTTCATAAACTATAATTGTAAATAAAATATGCTTTTCATTACAATGTCTATTTAGTAGAATATGGTAGGAAATTAGAGGCATAATCACGACCTAAATTATTAATTCAGTGATATTTTTCAGGTGCCATATGTAGATACCCCATTGTGCATAATGAAGGTGCACACAGTGGTTGAATTAAGTCTACATCTCCATGCTCTGCCTCCCCTTCCCTCACCTTATTTTGTTTTTGCTTCTCTACCTCTTCACGGTGGTACATGGTAAAAGGGGATTTCTCAAGTACTCTGCCTGTGATCATCTATACCATTATTTTTATCTCATTTCTCCCACTAAGTTTTAAGACACCCCCAATAAATAGCACCCTGCTTCCATGTCTATGTTCTAAATATGCCGAGAAGAGAAATATTAGGAGACTAAACACTAGCTTTATTATGGACAAAGTTAAGTTGGAGAATACAACTTAGTCTGTGGGATAAATGGACTAGAATTTGGGAGATTCCTGCTCTGTCCTGATCAGAGTGGACAGGGCAGTCTTCCCCTCTGTAGTGGGCTGAATAATAGCCATCAAAAATATCAGGTCCTAATTCCTGGCACCTATGAATGTTAACTGGTAAAGTTTTTGCAGATGTGATTATATTAAGGATGTTGAGATGGAGAGATTTTCCTGGTTATCAAAGTGGGCCTTAAATGCCATGAGAAGTGTCCTTGTAAGAGAGAGGCAGAGGGATACAAGACAGGCTGAGGAGGAGAAGGCAATGTGACCACAAAGGCAGAGGTGGGAGTGATGCAGCCACAAGTCAAGGAATGCCAGCAGCCAAAGAAGCTGGAAGAAGCAAGGAATATTCCCCCTTCTAGAGCCTCTGAGGGAGTACAGTCCTGCTGACACCTTGATCTTGACCCAGTGAAACTAAATTTGGAATTCTGGCCTCCAGAACTGTGAGGGAGTACATTTCTGTTTTTTAGGCATTAAATTTGAAGTAATTTGTCGTAACAGCCTCAGGAAACTAATATGCCCCCCCACTCATCTCTGGTAGACAGCCCCTGGATGTGCTGAGGATGAAGGTTCTCAAGAGGAAGAAGAGCTGAGAGAGTCATTTGTGCCAGGTAGTGCTTGAAAACTCACCGGTCAGGTGGGTCATGCCACGTTTTGTGGGGCAGAGTGATTAAAAAACAGGGAGGGGCCAAGGATGTGTTAGGGTAAATCTCTCTTCATAGAAACATCCCCCTTTCCCTTGATTCATGGACATCCCTAAATTCTAACAATTGCAATGTTAAAATAACTTTTGCTACTTAAATATTATGGTCATTAAGTCTGAACAAAGGCTGAAGTTGAAATCAGCTTCTATATCAGAGAACTTTGAAGGTCAAGATTGACAGTGTATGTTAGTATAACAAAGATTATCCATCAAACTGAAATTTTACTCTCCACCTCACAAACTACTTCCACGTTGCAGCAGGGAAGAGGAAGTTATCTTTTGTCTTGCTTAATGAAAGAAGTAAATTAGTTGATATCAACATTATCAAACTCCCTGCTCATCTTCACCTGTGAAATGGTACTATTTATTTGTAAATGTTCAAGTTTGTTCTATTTTAAAATATTTCCCCTCAACATTGAATAATTACATGGAGAAATTACTATATTTATCTACTTGAAATATCTTCTCTTGAAACGTTTCTACTCTGCTTTAAAAAAACTGACAAATCACAGAAAATTTTGTCAAAAATCCAAAGACACATATAACAAAAGAAAACAAAAGCATCACCTACTGACTTTGCCCCAGAGGATGGTGATTCATGAAGCCTAACCATTTGTTCACTGTTATTATCTTCCCTTTCATATGGCCTTCCCCTAATATGATGTGTTGAGTATTATTTCCCATAACAGGTCTAAATAAACGAATGTTTATTCAACAATTTAATGAGTGCCAACTATGTACAAAGCATTATTAAGTGAACAAAACAAAGACCTCTACCGTGCTGGACTTACTTTCTTATGTCTAGGGTAACCTTTGGAGAATCTGATTTAACTCCATTGGAGGAACATCTTTGCTTAACTTGGGCACATGCAAGCAACGAATAACACTCAGAAGCTTAGGCATGCCATAGAAACCACACAAGCAACGGAGAACGATCATTTTCTTTCTTGCAAATGAAAACTAAACGTTAAACAAAATTTTTGAATAGGTCATTCCCTCTCACTGAAGGAGGGGTAAAAAGATTATAATGTTCTACTGAATCTTTCCCATTTTATTCCCTAGCTCTCTGGAGCAGGTGCTCTGGACCTAAAAGAAACTGGGATAGACCAGAGAATCCAGTATTATAAGCACTGGACTTTATGAAAATGGGAATATATTCTCCTTTCTATTTTTCTTCAGTTTGTATTTCATAGAACTCTTTGGAAGCTCTAAGTTTTTCTTTCTTTTGTTCTGCTTTTTAGCAAACAAGTGCATGTTTTGGAACCTGTTACCTATGCTATGCATACTTATTCTCTATTCCATATTTGTATCTCTTACTTCCACAAAAATATTTTAATTTCCTTTGTGGGGCTTTATTGTATCTTATATTATTTTATATGTCCTTAGCACAGTGCTATAGAGTAGGCATTTCATGAAATATCTCAATTGATATGAGCAGTACAAAAATGTGACAATGGCTAGGAAGAGATACAGCATATAATAAAGCAGTAACGAGTAGAATTTAATGGGTCAAAAAGAAGTTATGTTGTTCAATCATTTTTTTTAAAACCATATTTCTTCTTAGACTCCTCCTTTCACTGTTCACTGGATCATCACTTGCAAATTTGGAATATGAATAATTTTACAAAGAAATGAATAGGGACAATTGTTCATGATATTTAAGGGCTACTGAAGAGGAAATAATTTTCTTTAATCAACAGATTATGTCATGTGGTTCTAAAACTTAAAAACTAGCAAAAAAAATTTTTTTTGACATTTTACTCATTTGACCAATTATCATTACTCTTTATTAGATCATTAATGCCATAATCTCCTTTGAATAATTTGATTCCCTTTCCTTTCAAATGTACATTTGACCTCTTTCTAAGTGGATATTGCCAGTTTACTCTTTAAAAATTTATTTACTTGTGGGTAAATAAGTAAACTCTCTTTCAGTGAATCACTAAGTAATTCTTGGAAGTGAGGTTGACAGATGGGTGGCAGGTCTTAGATATACTCAGATATATAAAGAAAGGCTGTCATTTTGATACGTTTAGACTGTCTGGTAAGCACTCTCCTCCTTGCCTTCCCATAATCCAGTTCTTAAAAATTTTGAGTGTGTGTTTTTTTTTCCTACAACCTTATCCAAAAAGTCGTTTAACTTTTTTTTTTTTTAAGAGTTGTTTAACTTTTTCTACATGAGAAAAAGGTAATTAGAAAGTCTGATGTAACTGTAATAATTCTAACAAAGGATATCTTAGGAGGTTACAGAGAAAATTGTAAAACATTATTGAAGAAAATTATAGAAGACCTAAATAAATGCATTGCTATACCATGTTCATGGAGAGGAAGATTCACTTTTGAAAAGATGTTTTTTCCACAAACATATTAATTTCCTATTCCTGTTAGATGCTTTGTTTTGTGGAACAGAAAAAGAAATACTGATTTTCTGAAGCTAATAAAAGTGCGAAAACCCCTAAATAGTTGAAAATTTCTGCAGAACACTATCATGGAGGCACACTGTTTATCAGATATCAAGACATCATGAAGCAACAGTAATGAAGACATTGTGGCATTTGTTCAGAAATAAATACAACAATGGAACTGAGAGTGCAGAAACAATCCAACTGATATGGGGCAATCTACTGTATGACAGCTGTAGCATTACAAATCAGTGGAAAATAGAGGGATTTTTAAGCAAATGGAGGTAGAACAATCAGCTATTTTTCTAAAAATGAGAGTAATAACAGTACCCTCAGCTCATGCAGTTGTGATAGTTTAATTATAAGTGAATGAATACATTGTTACATCTATTTTATTAACAATTAACATTTTTTACACTATGAAGTCCCTATTCATATCTTCCCATCATCCCATTGGATCTTTTTCTTAATGTATTGTATGCACTTTCTGGAAGTTAAGAAAGTTAGCTCTTTGTCATAATGATTGCAAGTGATTCTTCTGTTTTTGTTTTATTACATGATATTTAGAATTTTTATCTAGTCAGAGTCCACTATGATGTTTAGGTTTTATATTATGTAGGAAACAAAGTATTTTTATTTCATAATTAGAAAATTTCCCAGTCTTTCTTTTTGATTTTGTGTGTGTCCATTGTTTGTCTTTGAATCACTGGTTCACCTGAAACTTACTTAGTGTAAGGAAGGAATGTATTTTCATTTCTTTCTGAAATTTCCTGAAAGTTTTCATAAATTTGTTTTCCAGGCTGGCTTCTAACTTAGTATTATTATGCTGAATATACTACCACACACTCCAAAAATATTTGGAATTTTGATTGGCCTCAGGTTAATCATGAAAAAATTGAGTTGAATAATTTTTAATGTATACTTGGAGATAATCAATTTTCTTGATTAAAAATTGTATCCCAATAAATGAGCATCTAATTTTGCCAATGGGAAACAGCATTTAGGTCTTCTGAGTTCAGAAAAAATAACACATCTACACCCCTAGCTAGTATTAAAAGTTTTAACAAGGAATGTATTTTTGGAGTTTCAACTGATTTCTCTGACCTAAGGTGCACTTTTCAGTTTGTGGGGAAACAAGCAGAAAGAAGTGAATCAGGAATGGAGGAAGTGAGTGTGAGTCATACATTTTTATATTTGAGTCAGTCTTAAATTCGTGTCTGCCTCTATTTTTATATGGTTAAAAGGCTTCGCAGAATAGCAATCTCATAATTTTCATGTTTGACTATTATTGACTAATTCATTTTTGTTATTTATTTTGTTAGTCCGGAAACATCCTGCAAAAAAATTTCTCTCTTCTAGAAGCTAATGAATCGTCATTGTCTTCTGCTAGTTTTTTTTGAGCATTCTGCAGAGGGTTCTATTTTTGTTCTTCCTGATTCCAGGGAACTGAAGATATTTTAGTTCTTTCAACATCTATAATTTTGTTTGCTAGAGTTCAAAATTAAGTTTTCACTTCTTAGTGTATTGTCATTGAGGTCATGCAACTCCTCAAGGGAGAGGCCATACAGGGAGAGGCCATACAGAGCTTTGTTCCTTCTCCCCTTTAGGACCATTTAGAAAGTATAAATCACATTTCCTGTTTCCACATTCTCATCTCCTACTCATTCCTCAACCCACTGCAATTTGGGCATCAACCTAACATTTATTCATTTACTTTACTCATTTATTTACTTATTTATTTACTCATTTATTTACTTATTCATTTGTCTTCCTTGCTCCATTGGGACAGCATCTTCTTTTCTATTGATGTCTCCCTTATTGCCTTGTGGAGGGTTTATCCACAGTAGATACTCATTGGATGTTTGCTGAACACATGAAGGAACAGTAGGCAGATGTTTGGGCAGCTGAGAAAAGTGTATGATAGTCTAGGGTACTGACACACGTGAAGTGCTGAGAACTGTTATTTCGGGGTACAAACAAAGAATAGATCTTGTTCCTCTCCTCAATGGTTTACAACCCTCAGGAAATGAATATGATATGGAAAATAGATTATTTCTTCCTCTTTTAAAAGTAAACAGCTTTGAAGGATTCTAAGAGCAAAAGTAGGTGGCATGTATTTAAATGGAGACGGTGCTGTTAGGTCTACAATCTACCCCTATAAGCCTCACTCAGCACCATATTCAAGAACTTACGGGCATTCCAAAATCAAAGGTAGGAATTCAGTGGGTATCTACTTTATACCATAGATACACAAATAAGCAACTATTCCTGTGAATCATATATTGACCTATTAGTATGTACAATGTGTTAAAATTTAACTATGTACTGTTACTACTTGTACAGGATACTTTTTAAAGAATCTTTTTAGTAGAAAAGTTGTTTGTAACCAAAATGCCCAGAGGCAAAAAATAGAGAAAAACTCTTGATCACTGGTAGTTTAAGTATGATCTGGCAAAAACATTTAAAAAGTGCACTTCTCTATGCCCAGTCTCTTGTGGATGGTTGTAAAATCACATGTAAAAGAGAGGCATTACTAAGTGTGGTACAGATCAGTCAATGGAGTGGAAATTCTGCATGACTGCCAAAGTGCTTAAAAATCACTGGTCTACATCTCGTTGGAAGCGCCTGATTGTGATTTCACTGTGGGAGGAGAGACTAACACACATGTGTAGATTAGGAACATATGGGTCTCATTTTAGGGCTAGTGAACCTAAAGAGTTAATTGTGTATACGCGTCAGTCATCATCAGTCAGTCACTCAGGCAACTAATACCTTTTAGGGTCATGAATCTAAGGGAACTGAAATTGACAGCAAGCTGACAGTCCAAGGCCTGCTACCTAGATAACAGGTTGTGTGAACCAAGCCATTCCTGACTAGGGCAGATGGCACAGAGGAAGGGTAGCTCCTGGGTGCGCCTGACTCCATAGCTACAGCGGTTCTCTGGAAAGCAGCAAAGGCAATCTCTCATGCATTTGTTGTTTCTGTTAACAACTGCTAGTCCATTTCACACAAGACTAGAGTGTAAATGCAATCACATAATGCTGAAGCCAAAGGGGACCCCGGGGCTCACCTAAACCAACCCTACATTTAACCAATGCAGATACTGAGACCTAGAGTTAAGGGCACAGATTTGATCAGAACCCACATTTCTGACTCATAATCCAATCTTTGGTTTACTATACAGTGTGTCCTTTTAAAGTTAAGCATCTGACCACAGGTGTTTCTATGTCTGTTCTCTAATTGGTGAGACCGAGAAATCTAATTTTGCCAACTACAATGAATACAGCAATCAGGATCTCAGCATGCAACTTAATGGAGTGGATCTTTTAAAAATTTCACCCGTGGAAATATATATGTAAATGAAAATCATTTAAACAACCTCCAGAGGGTTCTTTTAAAGATGGATAGCAGATAGAGAAGTAGCTACAATTTTTTTTAAAAAATTCAAAGTAATACCATTAAAGAAAACATGTAAAAAATAAAATTCTCTTTATAGGTTCTCAGCTAGAGGCCCAGTTCAGAATCACCTAGAAAGTTTCAAAAAGCACACATGCCTGATCCCCACCACAGACTACTGAATTAGAATCTCCAGGCTTGGACGTGGCATATGTGTGTTTTGAAAAAAAATCTCCATATGATTTCAATATGCAATTTCTCTCAACAATGTGGAAAATCTTACTCTTTTAGAAACAGAAAAATAAAAATGACAACATCCAAAGTTTAGACAAGTATCAAAACTCCTCTTTTCCACCAGATGTTCTACCACTCCAAGCATCTTTACAGTCATAGTGCACAAACAGACTGCATTATATCCAGATGCAGACACATAAAACGGTTATATTTTAATTATAAGTTTGGATGGGAAAGAGTGAGAACAGAGAAAACAAAAAATCCATGGAAAATTCTAAAACCACATTTCAGCCAAGAATTCCCAGTACGTCCTCACCCATCAAGTCCTCTGCCAAACCCGTTTCCAAGGAGCCATGCTGCCTGGTTGCAGTCCTATATCCTTGACTTCCATTTGGCAAAGATAAGAGTGAATAGTGAGGTAAAGCTAATGCAGCAGGAGAGAGAAAGAAAATGAAGAAAGGGTCCAAAAAATTCACAAAGTGAATAATAAATCACTGAAGATGCCAGAGTTGCCTAGAATCAGAAGAAAAATTGACACTCAGATAATGGAAATGGCAGCTGAAAACATGGTAAATAGTACATGTTTACATTGCTGGCGAGTGCAACAGTTCAAAATTTAATACTGAGCTTAAGAATACAGCACATGGACTTCCCTGGTGGCGAAGTGCTTAAGAATCTGCCTGCCAGTGCAGAGGACACGGGTTCAAGTCCTGGGCCGGGAAGATCCCACATGTCGTGGAGCAACTAAGCCCGTGTGCCACAACTAGTAAGCCTGTGCTCTAGAGCCTGCAAGCCACAACTACTGAAGCCCGTGTGCCACAAATACTGAGCCCGCGTGCCTAGAGCCCATGCTCCGCAACAAGAGAAGCCACCGCAATGAAAAGTAGCCCCCGCTCGCCGCAACTAGAGAAAGCCCACGAGCAGCAACAAAGACCCAACACAGCCAAAATAAATACATAGATTAAAAAAAAAAAAAGAATATAGCACACAGTTAAGAAAAGTTATCATTTCAGAATAGAGCAGCATATAGAGAATTTTTATGGACACCTTTTTATGGACGCCTAGGCATTCCCCAAAAGAAGAACTGCTTCCATTTTAGTTTAAAGTAAGAGAAAGCCAAGTACCAGCTCAAACTCTGAGCTAGAAGTTATGGTTTAGAATGGTTACTAATTTGGAAAATTAAAGTCTCCAACATCACCTTTTATCTGTTTTGTCCTCTGCCTTGGTGTTTTCTTTACAGGGATAAAGTTCTCTTGCTTAGGGCAACAGAACAAAAAGAGAGGAAACACAACTACTTCGTGACATACTTGTTTTATATCACAGTTTGGTTTCCTGGCAGCTATCAACACCTTTTGTTCCAGTGTGGCACTGTAACTCCAGGGGTAATCCTACCCAGCCATGACATATATTCCCGGATGGAATGTCTTCCTATTAGGGAGAATGCAGTGCGAGTCCACTGTTTTGTGTTTGGTGTTTCTCTTTTAACAGCCTCGCCTTTCAATGACATCACTGTTAGCCCTGAGATATGACTGCGCTTCCCCAGCTGCCTGATAGTGAAGCAAAGGTTACCTTCTATTTCACAGCAGTGTTGTCATCAAAGAGCTCTATTTCACAGATGTGACAACGCAATGAATAAGATTTTCTCCAAGTGTGTGAAAAGGCCACAGCAACCTTTTCAACAGGAAACCAATGAGGCGGCAGGATTCAAATAGCCTCCCTAACAGATAACCCGCAGCCTCTGATATCATCCCAACCTTCCTCAAAGAGTGACTGCCTTGTGTTCAACTTTGTGTTTGTTTTGCTCTTCAGAACTCAAAATAAAACAAAGAGAAAGGCCCATATACACTGAATGGATGGGCAGAATACAGATGCCCATTAGCCATTTATAAGTACACAGTCTCTTCATAATGACTTGGATCTCACGAAGACCTAGAAAAGGAATTTGATAGAAGCTTAAAGAGAATCATTGTGAGAGTTTTAAAAACAAAAACGCAGGTTGGAAAGCATTTATAAACCTTTATGAAAATCTGTGTGCCATTCCATTTCTTTTGACAGGAGTTTAGTTACTGATTGGAGTAAGTGGCTAAAATCAAGATTTTTATTCGTTGAGAAGAAAGTATTTTGTCCTTCAAGCAATGACAATGATTTCATAATGAAAAGTGGAGTTCTGTAAGAAATTGTCATTTAACTAGAAGCAAAGTGTCTAAGTGCTCAAAAACAGGCTGAAAGGGTTGCAGCAGGTAGAAAATACTGGCTTCCGTTTCCTTGGTCCATTTCAGCAAATGTTTACTCCATGGGAAGAAAACAGGTGTACTCTGCAGAACTCTCAAAATCCCTTTGCAAATTAAAAAAACAAAAACCCAAACGTTCCAAAGCCTTTTTCTTCTGTATCACGATGATGAATGAGCTCTTATATAAAGTAAACATAGAAGCAGACAGGAATTTTTCCTGAATATCATAGTTTGACAAGGGAAAAGTGAAAAAAAAAAAAAAACATTTGAAAGTCAGTCTCTCTGCAACGCCTTTATGGGGGAGATGACGAAAAGGAAAGAGTTGTCTTCTAACGCACAAGGCAATTTGCTGACACTTGGTGTTACGTGCTTCTAATCTAAGATGCCTCTCTCTTCTTCTGTCCTACATTGTGCAGTCCATGTCATTGCTGGTTTGTTCCATGAAGGCATTCTTATTTGGGGATCCCTCCACATTCCATGTGAAATTCCTCCTTTGCAGCCCTGATACAGTACCTCTCCTCCAGAAAGAATGGGAAAGAAAAATATTTTTGGTATTTGTCTCTCTTCAATCTCTTAATTTTCCAGATTTTCCATTATCTGTTTTCCAGTTTTCCCAGTTTCTAAGCTCCTTTGCCCCACCGTATTTTGTCTGAGGAAGAACTATAGTACGATGAAAGAATATGGGATTTGGAATTTGATCCCTTCTCTTCTGTTTTCTAGATGTGGGATCTTGAAAAAAATAAAATCACTTAACACTGGAAGCCTCAGTTTCAAAAACTGCAAAATGGAGGTGATATTAATAATGGGTTATTTTGATGATAAGGAAGATAATTTGGGAAGAGTCTCACAATGCTTGACGGAAATTAGGAAAGCAAGGCATGGTATTTCCTTCCCCTTTCCTGGAATTCTTCAACTCTGGTTTTTTGCATCATTCCCTGATGAACGTTTATTTTCCGGAAGGTGGAGATATTGGGAGCAGGTGGTTAGAAAGGGAGAGGGAGCTCTTTTGACATTTATTTGGGTGCACGTTTCCTTCCAAGATGTGAGTATCTGAGTGGCAGTTGGGATTGCAGGAGAGGACTCGCCCATCATTCCACTTCAGATTTGTATTTGACCACAGATAAGAGGGAAGTAGAGTCAGTCTCTATTTGGCAAACATCCACGTCTAGAAATCTAGTATTTGAGATGGTGTACATCTCGTTTTGGGGATGGATGACGTCCATCCGTTTTGAGGCCTAAATTGTAAAATGAACTGTCCGTTCTTCATGGGAGAAAAACAGCGCTGCTGCTCATTCCAGGCTCAAGGATGATAGGTGACGCTTCTTCCGTGCTATATGGAATCCTTTGCTACTTCTCCTTTCCTCTCGGCCAAAAGCCCAGGCACTTAGAAGTGTAATATTCAACCATGGTTCTACATTAGAATTATCTGGGTAGCTTTTAAAACACTCCAATGTCTTGATTCCTCCATAGACCAATGAAATCAGAAACTCTTGGGTTACACCTGGGCATAGGTATTTTTAAAAATCCTTCAGGTGACACCAACATGCTTCCAGAATGGACAACCGCTTTTTTAGAAAAGATACCCTCAGTCCTGCAAGAGTTATTATTTCATAATAACTCTAGTGTGAGGTCTCAAACTGAAATCAATTTTGGCATGTAACAGGCATATTTTTCCTTTGTCTTGTTGCTCTGTTTCTATTGTCCTGTGCTCCTTAAATTATCTTTTAAATCATTTCAGTAAACACACCATGATATAGTGTTTATAAAAAGTAATTTAGAAACAATTCAAGGAAAACCAAATGCTTACAGAGATGGAAGTTGGGTCTTTGAGCTGGTGAGTGGTAACTGAGTCAGGAGGTTTGGGCTGGGCCTCAGAAGCAAGATTCTAAAATAAATAAAAATTAAAACACAAAGACGCCCTGTCTTGGGAAGCTTGAACTCAGGCATAGGAGAGCAGAATTCAGTCTTGTAACTGGTCTCTTGTGTGTACTTTTGTTTTCTTACGATCTAATTTCCATACAAAAGCCTGAGTGATCTCTTAAAAAATGCAAATCACTTCTCGCTTAAAACATTCCAGTAGCTTCTTACTACACAAAGAATAAAACCCAAATTCCGTTCCAAAGGCCCCTGCTGACCTCACTATTCCCATCTTGTATATCTTACTCTCCTCCAGTCACGCTGGGTGTCTTCTGTTCTTGAGTAACACAAGCTCACTCTTGGCTCTGGGCATTTGCTGTTGTTCTCTCCGTTTGGAGTACTCTTTTCCAAGACCACAGAGAGGCCTGTCCTGAACTCCAGACCCAAAGCAGCTCCCCTCCCACCACCTTCCATTTCTCTCACATCTCCTTGGTGCTTTGCTTCATGGCATCATCACTTTCTCAAATCATCACGTTCATTTTGTCTCCTTCCTTGAAGGCGAGCCATGAAATCCCAACTTTGACTTGCTCACTGCCGTGTCTTCAGCAAATGCAGAGCACCATTGTCAGCCCACAGGGCTCTCTAGGAAATTAAGAAAAAGTAGCCCTCTTGATAGACACAGGACTGCAGATCCCACCCCACACACCCATAGCTCTATGAGTCCCTTTGAGAGATTTAGAAAAGTGTGTTCCTTCTTCCAGGCAGATGCTGGCCTTAAATGAGGTGTACAAGCAGATGGTGGGTTGAACTTTAGTTTTTGCTTGTTCTGCACAATGGTAGAAGGTGTTCAAAGTGCCTGAGATATGGTAGCCCCTCAGTAACTGTTTACTGAATGAATTTGTGACGGGTGGTTGTGACAATGCTTGTCAGCAGAGTACTCGCTCCCGGGCTCTGAATGCAGCAAAGAAAACTCAGCAGCAAAACAGCTAATAAGTGGAGAACAAACCAACCTCTGAAAGAAACAACCACCAACACTGCTTGACTTGTAGTGTTTGCCAGTTTCCGTGGTGTAAATAGTCCGTCCAACCATAGCCCATTTCAAGCTGCTAACATGATGTCAGTGGCTGGCAAAACTCCTGAAAAGTTAATACTTTCATGAGCTATTAACATGATATCAATGGTTCATACTAACTCTCACACAGCAAATCAAACCCTACCCAAGTGTTGAACCCTGGGGGTCTCAGATTCTGGGTCAGGGAAAAGGACTAATCCCACACTTTCTCACAGCAGGGGTAAAGGTGGTTTATATATTGTCCCATGGCATCTTCGTGCATGTGAGGACCAGGAAATGGCTTGGCTTCTAGGTGGAATGGGAGCGCCAAGATGTTTTTGAAAATAGAGAGAAAGGAAAACAAAGTTAAGGCTGACACCAGTTACCTAATACATTGAATCTCGCTTTCTTCATCTACAACATAAACAATTTGGACTAAATATTCTCCATTCCAACAAAACAGACTAGTATTCTAAATGCTGTATGGGTATTAACATCAGGGGAGGGGAGAACTAGAAGCTCTGTGGCTTCTATGTATGAATAAGTTTGTGCTAAGCGTGTAAGTAATGTATCACTTTTTTAAGTTACTGAGTATTTAACACACTTTTTTTTCTAGTTGAAGTAAAATGATTTAGGTTAAATTTGCCTAGAAACTAAAATTTAAGTTTTCCAAATGCCAAGGATACTATTTAAGTTAATAAGAACCCAAGTCTTAATGTCTTTTCACATTTTTTCTCCTATCAGAGCTTGTATAGTGATTTTCCTCTTTACTTCTCCACACACCCCATCTGACATGCTTTGTTTGATTCTGGATTTCAAGCAAAAGTTAAACATGCGCCCAGCAACTCAGACAAAAAGGAAATCCAAACCATCAAGCTGGTGAAGCATAAACCACTGTCATCGGGGCTCAGTAACAGCTTTCAGAGTTATAATTTCTGATGTTGAGCTATCACTTTGCTGGGCAAGTACTAGTGTTGAAATGTATTATTACTACCCTTCTCCCTTCTCCAGTCACCAGAACAAACATCCAACTTCCCAGTGAAATTCCAGTGTGCGTGGATAAGACAGGAGCCCTTTGCTGCACCCTTTAGACAGGGGACACCAAGCTCTAATAGAGTCTGTCATCCTCACCCGAGCCACTGAATCATGTTTATATATAACGTGCATATTAAAAAGCAACAGCCAATGTCAATGGTGCCGATATAAAAATATCTTAATAGTCAGTAACTGACTAATGAATACTACTGTAATAACAGTTTAATTTGAAGAATTCTGACAGCTGGTTGCTTTGATGAGCATGGTTTCCAAGGAGTCTTAGTCCCATGCTGAGAACATCCCCAGCCTGCTGATTGATAGCAGCAGTGCAGAACTGTTTAATGTCACCACCTCTCAGCTAAAGTAATAATAAACAGGAATGTTACGGTTTATTTTTCTGTATGAATTGTTCAGGCTCTATATGGTAAGTACCAACTCAATAGGGGATAATAGCTGCTATTCTCCTGGGGGTTGTAACTGGAGGTGAGTCTTTTTTCTTTTTTCTTTTTTTAATCAGCAAGGTTTATATATCAGAATGAATATAGAATTTCTTGGTTTTCTGGTGGATTTATTTTATTCCTTTATATAGCGCTTGCTCATCCCATTCTGCTTAGCAAATGTAATTGCTCTGGTCAAGATGTAGCTTACTTATTATTTCTGAACTCCCCAAGACAGTTTAAAGCAGACAGCTAGGGCATGAAATACATCGTGTTGCAACTATCTTAATTATACTCCGGGACTCTGTATTTGATATGAAATAGCAATGTCTGGGAAGTGAATTTAATCTCTGCAGATTTAGGATGATTGCCAAAAAGATTCATTGATTTTTTTTTCCAGAAGTGCAATCTTTTATTGTAGAAATGTCAGAAGCTTCAAATTATTAGGAAACGTGTCAAGAAGCTCAAGGTACAATAATATTCTTTAGAGAGCTTGATTCTGAAGACGGTGCAATGAAATGTTCAAGAAGAAAACATGTCTCATGTGTTTCAAGAATAAAGCTCTGGGATTCGTTTTGTCATTTTGAACAGGATGAGGCCTCCACTGGGTACTTTGATGTGAAAGCTCTGGGTGTGATATACAGCCGTTCTTTGGTCACCCAGAGCTTTACAAGCTCCAGATTGCAGGGACTTTAGCAGTCCTGGGAAAGAAGTTACTGACTTGGGGTTTGAGGCTTCAGAGCTGAACTATGAAAAAATCACTGAGATTTGTCCTGGTGAAGAGGTCACAAAGAGGGGGGTCATAAAAAAAGGGAGACAATACTATGAGCTGTGTCACCAAGCTCAGGTAGAGCTTTTGTATGTCCTAAAATCAAGGGGAAATCCTAAGCATCAGGCAATGGATTAGTTAGGGTGATTTTTATTGCAATGAATAGAATGCCTACTCAAACTAGGTTAAATAACAAAGAGAATGTAGTGGTTCACACATGTGAAAAGTCCAGAAGTTGCGTGGGCTTCAGGCATATGGGATTCAGAGGTCAGTGCTACCATGAGGACTCGAGTTCTATTTATTATTATCTTCATCGTGCTCCACCCTGTGTGTTGGATGCATTTTCAGGCTTGCTCCTACCCATACCCCGCTCCAGCCTTTGTCTGAAGACCTCAAGGTAAAGTCCTAAGACTAATGCAAATTTGACTATCTCTCTTGTTAGAGGATTCCAAGTCACTGATTGCCTTAACCTAGGAAACTCATGGATGCCCAAATAGAGTGCAGTATGAGACTGGTGAAAATAGTAGCATTTTCAGAGATAGGCACACACTCCTTTCTGGAAAAATAAAGGTGGCCTCTAAGGCCAGAAGGTACAGATCCTATTGCAAACCTCTGCACACCAAATGTTTTCAAGCTTGACTGAAAATGTGATAACCAGTCTTCACTGCCCAAATGACACTATCTAATTGTTCAGCGACAAGCTCAAGGCTTCACAGATGAGCTTGTCAGAACTTTCCAGGTGAGACTTCCTCTATTCTTCAGTGGGAACCCAGCATTCTGACTGGGCTGCTCTTATCCCACCTTGCTGCCTTTGCTCTTACTCACACTTCCCCCATCCTTCATTAACGTACTTTTTCTCTGAGAGACCATATCTGACTTGGCTCTGAACACTCTATTGGAAAAGGCAAAGGATAGTAATTATGAATGTAGGCACTGGAGTCGTGGAGGTTCAGACTCAGCTCTGTCATTAAGTTATTTAACCTCACTCAACTACAATTTTCTTGTATTTAAAATGAGAATACAATGGGACCTAATTCAAGTGTTGTTGTAAGCATTCAATGAGTTAATATATGTAAAATCTTAGAACAATGCCTGGCACTTGGCAAGCATTCAATAAATCTGAGCTACTATTATAACACTCTATGAAATCATTCTCTGACCGCCCCACATCTCTCCTTCCTTTAAATTACTGTATTGTTTTGGCCTGAATCCCTCATTGCACATTTAGACATGTGTTGCTAACTTTATATAGGATAAGAGACTCCTATTAGATACTTCTTGTTTCTCTGCACAGGACATACATAAGACTATTATTGTAGGCACTTAGCAAATATATACTGAAGAAATGGAATGTGGCTAAGAATACTCCTATGCATGTTCAAAAGGATCACAGCTCTTTCTTTTGTCCTGCTGGCTGCGCGGGGAATAATGCCACTTGCAGCAACGTGGATGGACCGAGAGATTGTCATACAGAGTGAAGTAAGTCAGAAAGAGGAAGACAAATATATGATATCACTTATACGTAGGCTCCAGAAAATGGTACAAATGAACTTATTTGCAAAGCAGAAATAGAGTCACAGCTGTAGAAAACAAACTTATGGCTACCAAGCGGGGAGGGACGGGTGAGAGGAATTGGGAGACTGGGAATGACATATATACACTATTATGTATAAAACAGATAACTAATGACAACCTACTGTATAGCACAGGGAACTCTACTCAATACTCTGTGGGACCTAAAAGGGAAGGAAATCTAAAAGATAGAGTGGCTATATATATATATATATATATATATATATATATATATATATATATATGTAAAGCTGATTCACCTTGCTGTACAGCAGAAACTAACACAACATTGTAAAGCAACTATACTCCAATAAAAATTTAAAAATAAATAAATAAAAAATAAATAAAATTAAAAGAAAATATTAAGCAAAGATAAAAAAAAAAAACAACAACTGAAAAACAAACCAAAAAAACCCAGAAAGGAACACAGTTGGCCAAAAGGACCATAGAAGAAAATCCACTGGAAATTAACTTCTGCAATTAAATATTGTTTCACGTACAATAAATGGAAAATTATGCCTATAGAGCTAGGGAAAAGTTGATCAGCTAGTTATATAATTCAGGTTTTAAAATCCCATTCTTTACTCAGAAAATATTTACTGAGGATTAGGTTGGTGTCTCCCCCTTCAGCATATTCCTAGGCAATTTACTAGGTGCAGGGAAGATGGAGGTGGATAAGACAATCTCAGATCTAACAGAAAAAGAAAACATTAAGTATTACCAGTGTGAAAAGGACTGTAAAGGAAAAGTACAAATAGACATGTGTTTATCAGTGTGGGATACAGCACAGGCTTCCTCCATTCCGCGGATGTACAGATAAACATTAGAGCTATTGGTACACGTAGAGGGCTGTTATAGGCACATTATATGTAGATAACAATAACTATATCTGTATAATGCTATATACTTTCTGCAGTACTTTCTTATTTCTCATTTGATATTCACCATTAGGTTGTGAGGAAGTAAAGATTTTTTCTCTAGTAAAGTTTGAGCAGACTAAAGTTCAAAGAACTTAAACACTATTTTCAAGATTCGAGGGATGGAGCTGATTGAGGGTTCTAGAACTATAGACTCCATAATTAGTAATCTCTCCATTTTCTCCACTTTGTGCCCCCTACCTCCCATCTTTTCCAACAACAACTGCTACTTACATGTATTTGATGAGAACAAGGTAAATATAGTGAATATATTTGTGATAGCAAGGGTCCAATTAGTACCTTTTGATACTATTCAATTGGATACAAAAAGGAAAGTTACTGGCTAGGCACCTGGTTTTTGCAAATGATATTTACCAAGACCTCTCTTCTGTCCTTTACATGCTAATCCCTCCTCATCCTTGGATATTTAGTGTGACCTCGTGGAGGAAGCATTCCCAGATCATTCTCCTAAGTCTCCCTTCTTTGCTGAACGCAGTGCTTGCACCACTGCTGAGTTCAAACATCACATGACTTTATTTCTCTTTCTTTGGAATCATGTGTTCCTCAAAGCAGGGTCTATGCCTCATCTATCATTCTATCTTTAGTGTCTCATATAGTACCCGGGCAAGTGGGAGAGGGAAAGAGGAAGAGGTAGAAAAAGATGGAAAGAGAGATGTATGTGTGTGTAAGTGTGTGTGTGTGTGAGAGAGAGAGAGAGAGAGAAAGAGAAAGTAAGAGAGAGAGATGGCATTATACAGTGCCTTTCAAATCACTTTAAGAGGTTTAGATTCCAAATGATGCTCTTGGACTCCATGAGAAAAATAAACTCTCAGGACATTCTTTAAAATCCTAGTGTACATAACTCAACTCTTTTATCTACAGAAAATTAATAGTTGCCTTACTTATGGACTAAAGCAAGCTTTGTGGAATAAGAATCAGTTAAGATCATATACAGCCCTGCAAAGAGAAGAGAGCTAGACTGGTAGTCAGGGTATGTGGGTTCCAGGTGTGGCTTCACGGCTCTGGGACTCATTCTTTGTAACTAGGAGAGCTTTTTACGAGGTGTTTCAAAGGTCCCTTCTAGTTTTAAAATGTTATGACATGAAAACAGACTTTTATGGGGGGTATGGAGTCAACAAAAAAATGTAACATATACTTTGGACAAGGAAAAAAATTCAGATTACAATGAAACAATTAGACAAAACTGAAATCCCCAGTACACAAAATATTGTAGACAAGAAAGGCACTTTACTCCAGATGGCTAATTGTATAGAAGATTTGTGCAAATGCACGTGAAAATGGCGGGCATAGACATAAACTTGGTATGAAATAAATTAGAACAATCATGCAGCTTTTTCTAATGTGAAAACTTCTACTTGTAAACAAGGAAAAAAGAATAAAGGATAGAATAAAGAGAAAGGAGCACATATAACTCATTTATATACTCAAGGTTCATGGCTTCAATGAAAATGACAGACAAAAGGAAATTTTTTTTCTTCTTGGATGTATTACAAGCTATTTGTAGAGACTGAACACTATTTCAGCTAATTTGTATAGAAGCTCCTACTCTCCCTACTGAAACAGGCTTTTTTATTTTCTTTTAACAGTTTGACTTCTAACAATCAAAGAGATTAAGTGGAGCATATGTTGAGACTATCCATCTTTGGCATCCCGAGTGTCTTCTCATAAACAAAATCATATCACATAAATAACACATTAGGGTCTATTTCTCCTGCTTGATGAGACTTTTTTTTCTTGGTCCCAACAGCCCTCTCTCTCTCTGGCACAGAAAATTTGGAGGAAAAGGGGTAAAAGGATAGCAAATACAAAATCAATTCCTATTCTCCTTAAGATATACATACAGTGAGGAGAGGAAAAGATAATAAATTAGTTAATAATAAAAATGCCTGGACCATAATGGACAGTGAAAGATGAAATGGCATTTATTACTATTATTTTTATTACTACTATTTTATTCATAGTACTAGCAGCAAATCTGTACCAAATTTCCTAGCTTCTAACGTGTGTGTAGCCAAATGTTGCTACGATCAATCTTGAGAAATTTATGGCAAAGCAACTGCACATTGTTTACTCCCCATCAATAACAAACCAGCACAAACTGAAGGCACAGATTCCAGTTGCTGCTAAAACAGCTTCGTCCTTGACCTTGCAGAGTAGAGTTGCAGCAATGGAACAGCCAAGGAGATTTAAAGGTCAGAGACAACACTGCACAAAGATCTGACATTATATAAGACAATATGGAAAGATCATTTATTCAGCAACAGATAAATCTAGGTCAGAAGAAACATTTAGAAGGATATGCTGAATTGGCTCACGATGAACAGTGTCTTGAGAGACTTGTCATTCTTGTCACAAACTGCAAAAATGTGACTCTACTATCAATCATCCCACAGCCCACATATGGACTGTCCTTCATTTTCTAAAAGCTATGAAAATTGCAGATGGCAACCGCCTTCGGGAAACTAAACAGCAACTTAGTAATGAGGTGTTTGAAGGAATCATATTGAGACAAACCAGCCTCCAGATAAATCAGTGTAAGTATTTTTACTTACTGTTGAAAAGTCCCATGACCAGATTTTTTGAACAGTAGAGAGAACCTGTAAGATTTCTGGATGGTTGTTCCCAAAGAGAGAGTGAATAAAAAGGCTTTTTCTCCCCCGACCAAAGAAGCCAAACACTAATCTTGGCTAAAAACCAAACAACACACCTATTAGGAGCTATTAGGGGATTTCTAGAACTAAGAATGTTTTCATTTCTCTTTGGTTTCTAATTTTAAAAAAGTCAGTTAGTGGGATACACTTGAAGTAAAAAGTCAAAGAATATGTTTGTATTATGTAGAGAAAAAGACATTCTGGTGTTTTAACTTAGTAAGGTTCACAATTCAGACTTGCATGTTCAGGAACTAAATCACCCTCAGGCTAATGTTGATACTTCAACACTATTTTGTGACATCTTCATGTATTTTATTACATGAAACAGTATGTCAGCAGACTAAGGCTTCTTGAGAAAATCACCTATAGATTTATAGATATTTTTTCTCAAGACTGATTCTTCCCTCCCATTCTTCAATGTTGTTATGAAAAACTTCAAATAAGCAGCCAAGTTAAAAGAATATTACAGTGAACATCTGTATACTCATTACCTGTATTCTACAATTAACATTTTACTGTACTTGCTTTACCATCTATCCATCTGTCTGTCCATCCCTCTAGACAGTCAATCAATCCATCTGTTTTTTGATGCATTTCTAAATGCAGTTCAGACATCACTACATTTTCCCCGAAATATTTTACCATGCATATCATTAGCTGGAGTTCAATGTTTCCTTATAGTTTTATTCTTTTGATGCAAATAGACATACAATGAAAAGAACACAACTTAAATGTGCATTCCGAGTTTTGAAAAATGCATGCATCTATGTTACAAAGATATCAAACATGATCATCCCTCCAGAAAGTTCCAAGAAAGGGCAAGTCAAACCTTGCTCCAGAAAGGGCAAGTCAAACCTTGCCCTCAGCACTCCAGAAACAACCACTGCTCTTCTTTTTGTTCCCGTCATAGATTTCTCTCTATAAATGGAATCACATAGTATGTACTACTATGTAAGGCTTCTTTCAAAAAGCATATTGTTGGGCTTATCACCAGTTTACTCTTTTTTATTGCAGAGGGATTTCTGTTATGATTATAGCACAATTTGTTTATTAATTCTCCTATTTATGGACTCTAGGGCTGGTTCTAATTTTTTACTACTGAGTAACACTGCTGTGAACATTCCTATACTGCTCTTTAGACCCTGCAACTCATCCACAGGCAGTCTCAATCTCTCCCTACAAAACTGATAGTCTGGGGTTTATGTGGAGGACTATGTACTTCTGACCACCAAATACGTTTAAATTTCAGACTCTGCTCGGACTTGATAAATTTAGTGTAGTGCTCTTTTTTTTCACTGACATTAGACCACAGATGGAAATATTAAAAAAAGGGAAGTAATGACCTTAGGCATATTCTGAAGTGTGAATGCACTGTTTGCTTCAAATAACTTATATGTGAAATACCTATTTGCAATTCTAGGAGGAAAAATATAAAATAATTGCTGTATAATCTCTGTACTTCTTCCATAAAGATTGACTGGGACTTAAAATAGCCTGGGGTTATTAATGCTGTAAATCTCTCCAAAAGAGATTTCAGTGCTTGTTCTTGTTTAAAAAAAACCAAACAAACAGTGTATCATAGATACCACGTAAGTGACACAATTTCAAACTCTATCAAGATTAGACTATTCTTAATGCCCAGAGCTCAAATGAATTGTGAAATTCTTGAATGTTTTTCTTTTTTTTTTTTAAATTGTGGTATAGTTTTACAATGTTGTGTTTCTACTAGTACAGCGAAGTGGAGTTCCCTGTACTATACAGCAGGTTCTTATTAGTTATCTATTTTTTACATATTAGTGTATATATGTCAGTCCCAACCTCCCAGTTCATCACCCCTCCCCTGCTTTCCCCTCTTCGTGTCCATAAGTTTGTTCTCTACATCTGTGTCTCTATTTCTGCCTTCCAAACCGGTTCATTGGTACCATTTTTCTAGATTCCACAAATATGTGTTAATATACGATATTTGTTTTTCTCTTTCTGACTTACTTCACTCTGTATGACAGTCTCTAGGTCCATCCACATCTCTACAAATGACCCAATTTCATTCCTTTTTATGGCTGAGTAATATTCCACTGTATATATATATACCACATCCTCTTTATCCATTCACCTGTCAATGGACATTTAGATTGCTTCTGTGACCTGGCTATTGTAAATAGTGCTCCAATGAAAATTAGGGTGCATGTGTCTTTTTGAATTATGGTTTTCTCTAGGTATATGCCCAGTAGTGGGATTGCTGGGTCATATTGTAGTTCTATTTTTAGATTTTTAAGGAACCTCCATACTGTTCTCCATAGTGGCTGTATCAATTTACATTCCCACCAACAGTGCAAGAGGGTTTCCTTTTCTCCATACCCTCTCCAGCATTTATTGTTTGTAGATTTTCTGATGACACCCATTCTAACTGGTGTGAGGTAAATGTTTTTCTAACCAAATACATTGAAACAAATTTTTCTGGAATAGAGAGACAGTTTCTCATGGCTACCTGAACACTTGAAGCTTTGAATTCTAGAAGACTACACAAAAATGACGATGTTACTGAGTCAATTCTTCAAAGGCATCGGAAACAACTAATTACAAGTGATTCTAAGCTGCAGGGGTGGTGTTGGATAGGAGTGAGCATAAATATTCCTTCTAACTCAGGTAGTTTTAGGTCAAAAGTTATTATGATATAACCTAAAATTTTCTTTTCTGAAAACACGTTACTAAATGAACACAATTAAAAATCTTGCATACATGTTATAGAATGATTCTTCTTAGAGAACGATTTTTAAAGAATGCATATAGAGAATATATATTTATTCCATCTAGTTTTAAAAAGAAATCTACTTATTCTTACACTTCAGCCCTATCAGTTTGCCTACAGTATTTCACTCTAAGACTTCTATGTTTTTCAGGAAGGAAAATGTACACTATAAAGTATTACAAAGAAAAAGAGATAAAGTTGTTTAATTAGGTTCACACCAGGAAAGTTAAGTGCATGCACAATGCATATAATCTATAGAATGACAAAAATAATAATCTTACTGAAGTGAGTATCATACCAACATCTGAAGTGACAAGAATGGCAGATCATTTCAAAATTTTAGTTTTACTATATTTCTTATAGATGATAACAGAAAAGAGGCACTGGGCAATGTTTCCTTAGCTATATAGGTCAGAAGGAACATTTGCACTCATTTTAATCACCATGAGAGCCTTGTAGGAACCAATAAACCCAGTACTAATATTCTAATCTATTCACTAATGGTGATAATAAGAACATCTGGTTAGGGTTTCCCTTTGCAAGGGTGTCCCCCAAGGATTGTATTAGGTATCTAGGTTCTGACTGAGCTGTGTTGACCGTCAGCAACAGCTTCCCTCACCCTATTTCTGCCTACCCCTAGACAGGCACACCACCTTGCCCCTGGCTACAGCCCAGGCCAACCCACATTCTGAATCTAATCTGAGCTTACATAGGAAGCATGCCAATCATTCACTGATTCTAAGAAGCACCTCAACCTCTGTTATTGTTGCTGTAATTTTGTGCCTGTTCCCAAACCTTTTGCCTAAACTCTGACTACTTTTAGTCCAGACTTCATCTTGGGTTCCTGCTGTCATATTGGTCAGCACCCACTTTAGTAGCTGACCCTTGACCCTTCAATCTCCTCAGTGTTTCTTCTCTCTGCTCCCTGACTTTCCAGACCTGAGCTCTTGTTTCCCTAGAGCCCCTTGATTGCTTCCTCTTCTCTACACCTCTTGACCTCGCTAGATTGGACCCAGTGGTTTCACATTTATCTCCACTTTGGCCAATCCAAATTCTATGTATCACAGAATAACAACTGGGTGAAAATTCTGAGACATATTTTAAGATTCCAATTTGGATTTAACGCTAACTAGCATTGTGATCTTCTAGAATTTCTATTCATTTACACCATGCAGAAGCCCTATCTCCAAATTTGCTTCCAGATCTAGCATCCTATAATTGTGTACTATCTTTATGATGATAATTATAACCCACATTCTACTAATAACTAGGTTCCAATGTGTTAAAAATTTCCCAGGTATGGTGATCATCCTAAATAAATGAGAATATCTAGTCAATAGACAATTGTAATAGTTTTCAACATGGCTGCACATAAGAAATATCTGGGGAGCTTTTATAGAATCTATTGCCAGGGCCCACTGAAACCAATTAAACCCAACTCCTTGGCACAAGGCATATGTATTTTATAAAAGCTCTCACATGTGATTCAAACTTATAGCTAAGGTTGTAAACTACTATAATAATCAATATGTCAGTTTATTGAACACTGATTTTTAAAATGACCACTTCAAGGAGTGAATCAGACAAAATGTTTCCTGGAACATGGGATATTATAAATAAATACATAAATTCAAGAAGTAAATTGTCCTGTCAGCACAGACAAATCTTACCTTTTAGAAAATATAAACCTCATTTTTGGTCCCAAACTTCACTTGACAGTTATATATACATTGGTTTATCTAAAAGACAGTAACTCATCAATCCTTTAAATATGAGAGAGATGCTTCTTTTGGAAACTGTTCCATTTCCCTTAATAATCTGGTTACATATATTCTTCTCAAACAAGAAGTCAGCAGAGTTCTGCCTCTGGGTCTAACATTATAACTCTTTGGGCTGAGAGTGTTGACCAGGTAAATCACCTGGGTTTACTTGATTGATTATGAATTGATCTCATCACCTTTCCACACTCTTGCTGTTAACAATGAAATTGCACACAAGTATAAAATAATAAGAGTGAAAGACAAAGTCCATGAGTCAGGCAAAATGGATGACAGAAGTAATCACTGTGTATCACTATTGCAAAAATCAATAAAGCAAATATGTTATTCTTTGTAAGTGTCATATTACAATAATGTTTTTCTGAAGACTGTTGTCTGAATCCAATTTAAAGTGGCATCTGCCTGTGTTTGATTAAAACAAAAGGGTGGTTGACTTAATGAATTATTTACAGGCATGCAATATGGCAACAGTGTCATTATGAACTCTCTTCTAAGATCTCCTCTGGCTACTCCTGGCAGGGTGTCAATTTGCTTGTTTTTATGGTAGGTGCATGAAATTGCAAAGCTCTTCAAAGAAATGAGACTCTGCCATTGGACTTAGTAATGCACACAAACCGGTAATAAAGCAATGGTGACAAGGATGGCGGAAACATTTATTTGTCATTAACAATGTGTAATGTGGAGCTGAAGTCAAGAAGGAACCATTAGAATTACTTAAAGCTGAAAGCAGCCTTGAAAATAGGCCTAAGGCCTAAGAGAAATCAGAACAGGCCTATACGAGGAACTGAACAGAAAAAAAATGTCATCTCTGTGACCTCTTTCTTCTCCGTTATGTATGCTACCTATTTTTCAGCATCTGCTTGGCAAGGGAGGACTGGGAGTTTGGAGCTTTTGTGCCACATGATGAAGTAGAAGAAATTAATAAAAGACTTAAGGAGAAACATTATGGATGCAAGTAGCTTGACACTATTTCCCTTGGTAACATCCTATCAATCCCAAATTTGCTAAAACTTATGTCTATTAAGCCAGTATATTTAGATAGAGAGCCCATTAAGGCAGGTGGTTGTTAGAAGCAGGTCAAAATCCAGGGGAGGCCAAAAATAACAACAAATCCCCATAGAGGAGGTCATCGCTTACCTTCAGGTAAGAACCATGTGTAACTTGGCACAATGCCTTGACTATAATCACTGAGCAATGATACTGGGTGATGGAGCGATTTGACTGAACTGAAATTTCAATTTATAAAAAAGGCCTTGTGACAAAATTTTATAAAGTAAAATGTGCTCCCACTGGTAATTTCTTCCTACAGTGCCAGCCCCAGAATGTGAGAAGGGGGCTATAAAGAGGATTTGTAGCTCTGTGGCTATTCTTCCAAACTCTTTGGTGATTATCTGCCACATGCTGTGCCCTGCACTAGGCTGGGAGCATAAAGTGGTGAGACGGGCCGCCATCATCCCCGCCTTCATGGACAGTCTAGTAGGAAATTTTTTGTTTGGAAGTTTGATGGGTTTTATTTGCCACAGATTCTGGTGGATAACTAGTAGTTTTATCTTAAAATGTGTGCTATACTCTGAGGGTTATAATTGTCTAGAACTATCTTTTCATATTTGAATCAAGGACACCAAAAGGTAAAAGGAGTAGATTTTCTTATTAACTTGTAGAAAGACAAACTCATAAATGTTAATAAAAACATGAACAAAGTATGATTAAGTATGATTTATATTGAATGCTCAAGCTACACACCATCTCGTGATGGCATAAATGGGATGAATGGGTTTTATGGTGAATACAGAAGCTTTGTGCTAAAGAGACCTCCGGTGGATTTGCAGGCCCAGGATATAAATTCAAATTGTGTTTTCCAGTTTGAAGGATGAAGAAGAATTAGGAAAAACACCTCCTCCCCACTGGGAGTGATGTCTTCTTTGAGACATTGTTCAAAGGAAGTAAGAAATTAGTAATCATCAAGCCAGTGGGTAGGACTGATTAATTTTCTCTGACTCTAAGTCACAGATCAAATTCACCAGAAAACTGCCAAAGTACATTTGCCTTTTTGTAGTCCTAGATATAAATTTAAAGTTGTGGTTACCAAGTCTAGTGGTCTTTTTATTTTTATTTTTTAATCTTTTTATGGTTCCTGTAGCCATGCTATTTTTATGCCCTGAAAATGGCAGTAAAGAGAGGGCTAAGGGCATGGACTCTGGTTCCCAGGAATCCTGGGCGTAAGTCCTTTTCATGTAAAAATTGTTCAACTTTGGACAAGCCATTTAACCTTTCTGAGCTGCTGTTTTCTCAGTGGGAGATCTGGAAAATAATAATACCTAAATTCTTTGATTTAGGTATTATTATAATACCTAATTAAGGTGAAATAAGATAATTAATGTAGTTCTTAGTCATTAGACATGCTCAAAAATGTTATATTATCATCATCATTGTTTTAGTTTTCTCACTAATAACCCCTCTGACACTCCTTTAATATTAAGTTAATATGGCGATTTCTTCTAAGTCATATGAGATCCCAGGTTTACCAACTGGTTGCCTAGGAATCATCACATATGAGAAAGACAGGAGAAGAATGATATGTCAACATGAAATCGGAAATTTATGTTGATTGTAAACTTTTACTTCTATGGAGAAATCAAGGCTCTGTCTCTCCTATCGGTATCTCATTCTACCCGCAAACAGGGGGACCTCTGCTGTGTACATCAAGGATGAGGACAATAGGACCACTATCCTACAGAAGAGCGGGCAAAGAAAAGCAGTTAAGGGCTCTTCCTGCCAGTGGAGTACTCTAGATTGGTTTCCTTTGGGATTTATTTTCTCTTTGGAATATTTTCCCTTTTTTCTTCAAATTCCTTCATATTACTTTGTCCCTCCCTCTTCTCTCCCAAGTTACTGGTGAGAGATTTAAAGTTGTCTACTGTTCGGGAAGAGCCTTCTGAAATGGGGAGGTCTTGAAAAACTGGGATGGGATCCATTGGGGGGAAAAAAACAAAACAAGGGAAGCTCCTCTCTAGAAAGTCTTTTTTCCTTGTATAGGGTTTTCACTTTACTGTGTTGTTATAGCTCAAGGAGCAAAGTCAAGGAAAAGAAACTAAATGGGATCTGTCTTCCTTTAGTCACCAAGGTGGAAGGCCACAGGGCGTCCAGAAGCTCTAGAACTCACTGAGAGTATACTGGCTGACAGTAGATTCATTTATTCTTTAGAAATATCTGGGTGTGGTAGCCAGCTGATGCGGAGTTCCAGGACGCTAATTCTGTTAGTATACTCTGGAGCACTGGGGAACAGAAGTGATGTTTCTCAACATTTTAAGTATTAAATGCCATTTAATTACACACTCTTTGGAAAGCCACATTTAACTGATATCTTGTTCATTTAATTTTAATATTTCTACTGAGTTGACAACACAATGCTATTAATAATACCTGTCATGTAAGGTATAGAATCAGCAAGCAGCCAAGAAAAGTAGAATAAAATATGATCTATTGTTTCTTTCCCACCCCCTTACTGTTAATATCAATTTTGTATTAATTTTCATTAAAATATTTTAAAATAAAGAAACCTATTTAAAATATATTTATATACTGTTGTAATACCTTTTATTTATATATGGGTTTATTATTTCTGAAATAGTCATACACTTTATACAATAAAAACAATAATCATACCAAGTTTATTATTATCTCAATTTAACAAAACAAACAGACACTGAGAGAAGTTATGTCTTGCGTAAGGTCCCAAAGTGAATAAATGATAGAATTAGGAAATAAACCCAGCTGCTCTGAAACCAAGTTTGAGATCTCTTTTCACCTCACTGTAGTTGACTTTTTGTTACAGTATCAAAACAGAGAGGAAATTTGTATTCCAATGGTTTTCAACTTTGTTTTAGCATTGACTTCATTCCTCAAATGAATTATCATGCATAAACCTGATGCACACAACGAATCAAAGTGGGCAGCAGAACATCTGCTGATTCCCCTCTATTTCCATCATGCAGAGACCTCTGAGGAACTGCTACTAAATCCTAAGGGCTTCTCAGAATGTGGTTTGAAGGCACTTAGCATCTAGATATATCCCCTCACCTTTGGGCATGATCACAGGTGGGCAGAAATACTACCAGTTTGTGAGGCCCAGTGCTAAATGGAAATGCAGGGCCCCATGTTAAAAAATTATTGAGAATTTCAAGGTGACAACAGCAGAACCAAGCATGAGGCCCTTTTGAATGTCTGCATAGGTTGCATGTCTGTAAAGCTGGCCTTGTGTGTAGACCAGGATTTACCTTGAAAACCCTTGTACTAAATGGTTTCTAAACCAGTGTTTATCTTTTCTCAATGACCCTTGTCTATGCTGTAGTTCATTCTCATATTCTTATTTGCCTTGGGAAAGCATCATTAAATCTGTTCAAATTATATTGTAGTGGGGTAATTTTTAAATTATTAAAAAATATTTTCCCCCTGCCTACATACCAGACCTTCACTCTAGCTCATAGTAGATACCCATATTCCCAAGGGAGATTAGTATTTGTTTTAAAAAGGAATCTGAAGTGAAAGATATATTCAGCTTCTGAAATGGAAGCTCATAGCTTGAGAGGAGGCATTTCAAATTCCTTTAAGCTCCTCCTCCCATTCTTTACCCTACCATTACAGTATCAGCTATCAATCTTGGTGGGCTCAGTTAATGACTGTATCACTAGATTGTGACACGGACACAGCTATATGCTCATCACACCTGTCTCCTACTGCTCCTGGACACCCAAGAAGATGGTATTTCCCAGTCTCTCTTGCAGGTAAGTGGCTAATAGTGTAAGGATAGAGTGATGTTTATACTTTTAAGCCTAGTCCCCAAACTTGTGCACTCCTCCACTTGTACAGCTCTTTTTCCTGAGCTGCAGCCAAATGCAGAGGACCCTGTGGAGAACTCAGATACCCTAGAAGATGCTACAGCCAGAAGCTGGAAGGGTCCCAGGGTCCCGAGTAACTCCATGCATCAGAGAATCTTGATCTCCAACAACCCACTGGTCCATATTGGACTGTGGTGGGACCGTGAATAAATCTGGACTGTATTATGTCAGCAAGATTTGGGGTTGTTGCTACAACAGTTAACATTACTTTACCTGACAATACATACAGACAAAATATTTCTGACAATACTGGGGCTTAGCAGGAGTTAAGAAAGATATAAGTAAGCATTTTAAATAAAAGCTTTCTTTCTGATCCCAGGAAATTTGTGTGAGGAGACCTAGAGGGGAGTAGAAAGGAGAGTTATATGGCCATATGTATGTCTCTTTAATCTTCCTCTCTAGGTATCATCTTGGAGAACACGAGTCCTGTTAAATACATCAAAAGAACTGTTGAGGGTATCATTTCTTGCCCTCATCTTCATTTGTGACTCTGAGAGGAGATTTTCTTATCCTGATAAAAGATAGATCGTGTTAACCTGGCAGGGCTCCATGTCTAGGCAGAGGGGAACCCTGATATTTAGCTTTCCAAAGCATCCCTGGTTCCTGACAGGTGTAGACAGAGCAGGTAGTAGTAGAGTCTGACTGAAGAAGAGGCTAGAGGATTGCTGACGGAAGGTAAGCTGTCTCTCTGGCATGAGCGGCCGAGGGGATAACCAAGCTGGGGCCAAATGGAAGTCGAAGCCACATCTCACAGAAGTCTGGACGAACAGCACAAACCCAAATGAGGGCGAAACAACCTGAGAATACTCATAGGCTCCAATCAGACTGAGTCAAGATCGCAAGTTACCCCAGCTGCAGACTTTAGCTGAGAACCCCTTCACAGTAAGCTGCACATACATGAATAAAAGGCAGAAAAGTTTGGGTAGCAGGGCCCTAACTCTTCTCCGCTCCTGGAAAGTTTTATAAGCCACCTCTTACAACCAATATGCCCAGACAACATCACAAGAAAAGAAATACGGGATGGGAGCTACCTCAGAGAAAAACATGCTTACTCAAAAGATGAAACACCATGAATAGGCTGTTGAAATTACCAGAATGGATTACACTTTAAACAGGATTGAACCCTGAGCGATTTTTTTCCTATTAGGTGGGAGATGGGGAGTTGGCCGGGGTCAGGAGTGGGGGGACTGAATAGTGACAGGGCTGGAAGCTCAGATTAGTTTAAGACAAGATATTCATGTTTTCTTTGCCTACCCGAGTTCTGATATGAGTTAAATTTGATGCATCTACTACATAGGATTAAAAGAAAAGTGAACTAAACAATTTCAAACTGTCTGCTAAAACTCCACACACCTCAGGGCTCTCCTGAGAAAGTCTGGCAATGACAGATTTTTGTAGATGGATGTCACTCTTTTTCTTTATTCGGCGGTGCCATGTTTTTTTAAAGTATAACTTCCCCACCTTTATTCTTGTGAAATATAACACACAAGAAGGAAAAGGGCATACAACAGTGCCAGGCTTTTCATGCTTTCTTCCTGAGCGGGGCCCTGGGAAACCGAGCTTGCCAAGAACGATGTCAGAAACATCAGTTGACTACCGTGATAACAACATACACAGAAGGCAGGTTGTCCGACAATAAAGTTGCCAAAAAAAGAAATTGCTGTACCTGTGGAAATCTTGAGTAGTTCCACGAAGGTGGTCCATGGCCAATAATAAAGGCAGTGCAGAGCAGCTAGAAGTTCTTCTTCTAGCCAGTGGGAGCTTCCTGAGGATTGAGCCATTTGGCGTTGCTGGGTCACTCCAGGAAAGATACAAATCCTGCATTGGAGAGCAATGAAAGGTTTATCAGGAAGGCAACAATCACCACCACCACCACAAAGCACTTCCCTCTCATACCCATCTTAAATTTCACTTTGGTTCGCGATCGAAACCAAAGCCTGTCCCCTGATAACTGGCCACCAGATATAACTGCATGAGTAGAAAATAGCTACAGTGAGTAAGTCAAGTGGGAAGCCGTTTTGTTGCTTTTGCTTTGTGTGTTATCTCCGCGTTTGTTAAGTTGGTTTTACCAACTCTTCTAACCATTGCTTGCGTGCACCAAAATGATCAGCTACAGTTTTAAGTAGTAGTAGGAGAGTCCAAGCAAGCTGGACTATTTCAGCATTTAATTCTAAAATGGGTGTATAGTTTCTGCATGAGCCAGAATATTTTGGCTCATACCAGATCGTGTCTCATCCAGAGGATGCCAAAGTGTTCTTGGTAGGCTGGCTGGGGAAAGAGAACACAGACAGCAAGAATAAAAATGGGATGGAAAGCCCCTGGGATTGATGGTAAAAGTTTGCGCAACACCATGTCCAACTCTTCAGAGTGACGCTGACTTGCCAGGTTTTCTTCCCTTTTCCCCTATCCTGTAAGTTTATTAGGAGGAGAGAGAGAGTTAGGAGAAAACAGCATAGACTTAATGACCTCGTTCCCCTGGTGAAGCATCAAGATCTGTATTGGTTCAGGTGTGCTACTCACTTGCAAAACAAGCCAGGTCTTGATCTGTTTCCTTACTGTTTATGTGGTCTAATTAGTTTTCTCCACCACAGCCTGTAAGCTTGTTTGGGGCAGGGATATTATGCCAGTCAGGGTCCTAACAGGCTGGCACACTCAGACTAGGATAGTTCAAGGAGGGTTTAATAGAGGAAGAAAGGTGGGCAGGGTGTCAGGAGACCACAGGGGAAAATACAGTACCCTGGGAGTAACAGACCGGCAGATACCACCCTAAGCTCAAAGAAAGCCAGAAAAAGAGAGTCCTAAAGCTTCTGTTCTGCGACCCTTCATAGAGCCAGTTGGGGGAGGGCACGCCAGAAAGAGAGAGAGAATGCTCCCTTACCTTCCTTGCCCCTCCTGCCAGGCTCACCCATGGGCTGAGCTCAAGGGGAAGCCAGAGGGCTCAGGAGTCCTGAGAAGCCCCCTGAGCACAGAGTATGACTGAGAAGGGCTGAGCGGGGATCTGGGTGAGGCAAACTAAGGATCCTCAGCGCGGACACACTTCCCTTTCTCTTATAAATCCACTGCACCTGCCATCAGTAACCAGCTGTTTGATTAAGAGGCTGCTCTTGGCATTTCAATGGCTCTTTTTCCTTATCTATATAGTAGCAAGGCACCTGCCTGCTTCCAGTCCCCACAGGAAAGGAATGGTTTATATCTATTTGAGGTGCCCCATAAGAACCTGACTACAGGAAAGATTTCAAAGCATAATTTAAACCAAAGCAATAACAGACCCCTAAAAGCTCTGATCAAGAGTCCTAAATAAATTCACCTTCTGTAATTGCCAGTACACATCTCTGTCCTCGACTTTATGAACCAACTCCAGCATCCTGGAGTTTACATCCCTCCTTGATCAATCTTCAGTAAGGAATTTACTTCTCTAATAACACACTTCTCGACATCAGGCAGGTCCCAGAATGACCATCAAACAGAGGCAATGTGAACAGCTGGGAGTATCTGATGGTAGTAAACACAGATGTGCCTGACAGGACATTAACTGCTTAGCACGTTGATATAACTGACTTCCCAACGTTCAGCAAAGCTTTGTAGTCCCTGAGATGCTACTGCCTGAGTCTAATGATTGCTGTGTTCCCCATCCGCTCTTTGGCAGTGTTTTCTGCTGCATTTGATGGAGTGCTTCAGCTCTGTGTTAATTATGAGATCAGCTCAAGGCCCGTGATTTAGAGCCTGGGCTCAGAACCCTTCCGGTAATTCAGTTCCCGTAAGTCTGTGTTATTGGCTCCTGAATTCAGTTGCTTAAGCTAATTAAAATATAAGCTGAAGAAATTCATTTCTTAAGCAAAATTAAATCTGATATACACACTGAATATTGCACCTTGTCATGTCCATGTTTAGCTCAATTCTACCTCTTACTGCTCACTTTGCAGCTTGAGAATTCCCATTTAAAGCAAATGCTTGAATTACTGAAGAGTCAGAATTGGCGCTTTTGAAAATGTTTGGTTATAAAACAACTTGGATCAAGTACTGAAGTACAAAAAGGATTTTTAATGTTCTTTTGTGGCATTATCAGCCAACCATCATCATCATGAGATGACAAATTGAGAGTCTCTTAGTAAAATTGGAAAATCCTTCAAATAACCTGTCCATCACATAAGAGAATGGCATCGTTGGACCTGATAGGCATGAGATAACAGCACTGATAACTTGATGAGAGGTACCCATCCTACCCAATCTATCTAACACCAGTGTCATGGATATTTGCAGTGTTGGTTGATAAAATTAAGAGCAGGCTTTTGCAAAAAGAAAAATCTTTTAGTTTTTTAATCCAAACACACACACAAACACATGAAACAAATACCACCTGGATTCCAATCAATGTGTTCTGTGTCTCTTCCTGTCTAGGTTTCCAGATCTGATGGAGAAAAATCTCTGGGCATGGTCACTTGCTAACATCTCTAACCTGAGCCAGTTGTCTTGTAAATGCATTCTTCAGGCACAGGCGATACTGACCAGTGAACTATACCACTGCTTCTGACAATCTTCTGAATAGCCTCAGACTACTGTTAACTGGTCAAGAGTGTCACTGTCACATAAAGCACTTGGCAAAAACCTTGAAAACTTTGAGTGCTATTTTCTATTAGAGAATTGGTAAAGTCAGGATGGTAAGCAGGTTTTCCCTCTTGGCCACTCTGATTATTCAAAGCAGTTATCTGGAGTAACGGTCTCAGAGGGAGTTTGGGGTGAGTCCCAGGTTCACTGGAAAAGAGGGCAGGGTTGGCTGGGTGGTCTTGGAGGTAAGAGGCTAGCTATTGCATCATGCTTTCATCTGTCAGCCTCTACTTTCCATTTTCCACGTGCTGAGATAAATGAATCATAATTTCTTGAAGTATAACTGTGTTTCACAAATCATATATGTGATGATTTTATTATAATGATTGTATAGCTATGTATCTATACATTATATATGTATATGTAAATATATAACTTAGCACATAAAATTCTGGAAGAATTCATAGAATTTGGCTAAGTTTAAAAAAGTAATTTAATTTAATGTTTGTTTTAAACAAACCTAAGCTTATAGTAGAGGTGGGAAATATGACAAAATTCCTATAGTTGGAGAATAAATTACTCTAGTTTGTAAAAATTATGCTAGAGTGTAGGGTTGCAGAGATAAAAACAAGCTGGTCCTTACCCTTTAAAAACTCGAATCTTGGGGCTTCCCTGGTGGCGCAGTGGTTGGGAGTCCGCCTGCCGATGCAAGGGGCGCGGGTTCGTGCCCTGGTCCAGGGTGAATCCCACGTGCTGCGGAGCAGCTAGGCCCGTGAGCCATGGCCACTGAACCTGCGCGTCCGGAGCCTGTGCTCCGCGGCGGGAGAGGCCTCAGCAGTGAGAGGCCCGCGTACCACAAAAACAAAAACTTGTTTCTTTTTCTCCTTTTTTTTTTTTTTCCGGTACGCAGGCCTCTCACTGTCGTGGCCTCTCCCGCCGCGGAGCGCAGGCTCCGCACGCGCGGGCTGCGCAGGCTCCGCACGCGCAGGCTCACGCACGCGCAGGCCCAGCGGCTCCGCGGCATGTGGGATCTTCCCAAACCGGGGCACCAACCCGCGTCCCCTTCATCGGCAGGCGGACTCGCAAGCACTGCGCCACCAGGGAAGCCCTCTTTTTCTTTGATTTCAACCAATTTCACTCGCACATAGGTATCAGCTATGGTTTTGAGATGAGTCAGTTTAATCACCCTCTAGTGTTCTTTGGCTGTGAATGATATGGCAGCTTTGTGAGTCCATAAATGAGTTGTGGGTACTCTGGAAGCACGGTAACTTCTGTACTTCATCCAGTGATTAGCTGGCTCCAGGGATTTGTCATCAGTTCCCAGAGTGCAGAGTCACAGTGGTTATCATCCTAGGGAACTCTCAGTAGGCCACAGTGATAAGTTATTAATTTAAACTGGGAATTCTAGCTATTAAATAGTTTGAAATACTTGAGTCAACCCATTAGGGTACTCCTCCCATTGGGAAAAGTAAATTAAGATCAGAAAGCTGCTTGGTGATTAATGAATCAAAACAAAAGGAACTGAATGGTTTTAAGAGTTTGGTTCCAAGAGATTTTTTTAGAAGTCATTCAGTTGTTTGATTTGAAACTCTCTCTTTATATGTATGTAATTTTTTTATCTTACACCAACTGGAGTTTATCATACAGTTATGTACTCAGGTTAATCTAAATAATAATCCCCCCTTTTTGGAAGAAATATAGTTACACATAGTTGCTTTTTTTTTTTTAATAACAGCATTTAGTACTGGTAGTGTGGGATAACATAAACTTTAACTCAATTTCGGGAGATCCTCTTGACCCTCGCTATCTTGGATGTTGTGACAGGAGGGAAGGTGTGTGGTGTGCAGGCAGAGATTGGTGAGGAGATAGACTGACATGCTATTAATGAGACCAGTGTGGTGGATGTGATGGAGGGGCAGCAGTGGTGTGAGGAGAGTCATAAATGCTCCACCAACCCTTCCCTGATCTCTTAAAGAACAGCAACTGGGCGGGAAGGTAAGGGTGCAATAATGGGTGCTGTCGTAGGCAGCAGGAGGCCAAAGGGAATGAAAAAACAGAGAGGCAGGAAATCTCAATGAAGGAAGTCTGGGGCAAGATATCAGACCTGGGGCTGCATAAAGATACTTCCAGTTCTTAAGCACAAAACTAAATACTTGCCCTTCCTCACTCTGACATACCGTATGTTCTTAAACATAAAGATAAGAGTAATATGTAAAACAAGTAAAGGACGCCTAGAAAAGTAATATATATATTCTCATGATAACTACATCAATTCCTTTTAAAAAATACAAAATAGAAACTACTTTCAAGAAATGCATGTGCTTGGTTTGACTTGTAGGTGTTCAGTAATGCTAGTCTCTAAGTATTTAGGATAATTCTGACTATTCAGAACTCAACTTATTCAGCCTTGTGAGGTTAAGGTCTACCCGTGGGTTCACCATTGTATACCCAACTGGCAAACTGTTCTGAGCACTGCAGGAACGAATAAATCTTTGTAGCTGGACAGACTGACAGATTAAATCAATCCTATAGCTATTAAAGGGAAATTTTACCAACTCATACCTATCAAGTTGGGGTGAAGTGCAAAAAGGGGATATGCTGTCCAGTTCACTACAAGGGCTAGAAGGTCAATAATACATCTTATTTTCTATAGCTTTTGACTTTTTAGGTTTCATGCTTTTGGAATATTTATATCATTTTCTGATAGCAGTCTCTAATTGCCACCTGGTTATCCTTTATTAAGTTAGTTTTAATCAGACTATGTCTGGTGTTTACTTTCCCTTTCCCGTTTTTCTTCCTTGTTATGTAGCTGGCTCTGTGAGAGGAGCAGATATAGTTATCTAATTTACAGCAGTATCACCAGAGCCTGGCACAGAATAAATGATCGATATATATTCGTTGAATAAATGGATGATAATTGTCTCCTTCTTTCCTTCCCCCTTTTCTCCCAATTGGAGCCCTCTAAGTCACCATAATGTTTGTCATTGATACCAGGATTCTTTCTTTAGAGTGACGGGAGGTGCTGTTGATATACCAGGACAAAGTTAAAATCTGAGATTGTCGCACACAAACTGGGACATATGATACTCTGCTTTGAAAGGTCTCTTCCATTCCCCCCACCCACCGTGGCTTTCTCAATGATAATGAGCAAACCATTTTAGATAGTAGATGTCAGGGATCAGAAAATTTCATTATTGCTTTTACATCAAACAGCCAATAGATTGCCAGTGATGCTTGCCTTTCTCCCAAGAACTTGACAAGTTCTCTCTCTGGCTATTTACACTTTGTTTTGTCTGTTTGTTTTTGTTGTTTTTAAGGATCTGTTGTTATTAGGTCTGGCTTCCTGGATGATCCACAAGTTCTTGATCCTATAAAGTCTTGCTATCTGGTTCTCATTTCCTAATCATTCTGTTTAGTTACTGTAGACTTCCTATCCCAAGCACTCACCTGAGTTAACTATTTGACTTCTGTGATTCTCCCCAACTCCCTTGGAGGCTCCTGCTGGCAACTTCTAACCACCCCCCCCCCGCCGCTTTTTTTTTTAACAGGCACCAGACAACAATGCAGATGAGCCAGCCTAGATTTTGGCTGAAACTGTCACCCTTCAAATGTGACAAGGAAGCTTCCCTACTGCTCCCTCCTGCCTTATATCTTCACTGGGTCTGGACTTGGAGACCCACACCCTCAGCTTGAAAAGGAATGCAAACCACTCCTTACCAAGTAAGGTGGCTTTCTTTATAATCGCTACCTGTCATGTAGCAGAATTTGGAAAAAAATTCCACCAGGTTACATTGTATGGATGATTGAGGAAATTTTTCAAGCAAGGATCACGAAGAAGATAAAGTCTGCAGTTTCCTTCCTCTCGGCACTTCATCAAGAGCTCTAGACAGTCTGGGTAACCTGCTAGACTAGAATGGATTTTCGTTCTCCATTCTTACAGGGTAGGCATGAGAGTGACAGTGTTAATGGGGGTGCAAGCAGAGTGTGAGGGTGCCAGGCAGTCTGAGTTTACATCATAGCTGTTTACCAGAGTTGTCTGGGGAGGACAGCTTCCAGAACTAGGGATCTTCGTGCCTGTGGGAAATTGCCTTTGGCCCTGTTAGACTGAGGGATTCCCTGGATCCATGGGAGGTTGAGTTGTGAGCACTGCTTAAAAACCAAACTGTAGATGGTGTGTTATTCACATCCCCTTCCATCGTGCTGTATGTGCAGTCAGTCAGCATGACTACAACTCATCACTTTCAAATGAAAATTCAACTAAACCTAGAAGATTTCAATCTGAAAAACACATTCAGGAGTTAGGCCTTTCTATTGTTTTATTAGAAAGGAAACTCCATTGCTTTCTTAATTCCCTTTTAATAAAGGTAGTGATAAAAGTAATATGGAAATGAAAGATGATGGATGGCCTGTAGGTACCTTATTTGACAACTGAAAACAGACATATAAATAGAAATATTAATCAATGCTCTGGGCATAGTTCAGGTGCTAAGCTGTGGAATGTAATACATCCCAGAGCCTAATTATTATTTTTATGGATATAGTGGCCCAATGCACTCCAAGCAATTGCATCAATAAAATCTTCTGCTAGAGTGGGTTCAGCACAGGGTTGTACTACTTTTCTGCCAAGTGAACAGGTTTGGTTTTATATTGGATTCATGGTAATATTTTGAGCAGTGTGTCTTGGATCTTCTTCATTTTAAATGCACATTTGAAGACACCTGCATTTAGTTCCCAAGTTGGACCTTAGCTTTGTTCTGGACATGTGCCTGCTCACACCAAAAAAGATGTCAATTGATCTGAGCCACGTGATGCTACATAAAATCAAGCTTGCTACAAAAATAAATTGGCTGAAACAAATGCTTTCTTCGGAAATGTCACTACTGAACAAGAAAGAAAAGAGATTTTTTTTTTCTTCTCCTGAGAAAGAGTAGTGGATTACAAATAATTTTTTTTCCTGGTATTAAATTTTAAATATAATTTTTCTACAGAGTTAACATTTGTTTAAGGCACACAAAAAAGTAGACTGAAATTTCTCTTGTCTAACAATGAATCTTCAGAAAATAATCTATTTTAATGTAGCCCTACTTTGTAGGAAGAAAAAACTGCATGAGAAATCATGGCAAAGAGTTTCTTTTTCCCTCTGGGTTGTCATATTATCAACCTACTGTCATTAATTACATTATATTCTCCTACTTTGCAAGCTTAGATACTTCAGGCTGGTTCCTAAAGGATGATAAAGTAAATGTTCATAGGTCATCAAGAACTTGAGGAAATAATGGAAATGCAAAGAACTCTGTCTTCCACATTCCCTAAAAACGTTTTTTCTACACACACCCAAACAGCATTAAAACATTTACTTCCCCCAAACAGAGTTCTGGCTGTCATTGTCAGGTTCAAAACACTGACTCAACTGGGGAAACAAGTTTGAAGCAAAATGTTATCCTTACACTCACTATTGTTTTTTCATTTCCTTTCTAACAATGTTCAATAAAATTTATTGTGAAATACAAAGAGTTTTAATTTTCACCTCTCTGGCTTTTCATTGATATATGTTTCCACTCTGTGGTTTCAGCAGATATGATTAAAAGAAGATAATATCAAATGAACTATAAATGGCAAAAATTTTAAAAGAAATGCAATGGTAATCTTGTATATCAGAGCTATGTCTGTGCAACTTGCAAACATACAGATGTAAAGACAAAAAATGTTCCACTATCCAGATGTTAATTCTGAAATAACTTTAAATTTGGGATGTTTTGTCTGTACTGTGCTAACCAGCAAGTGTTTCTGAGTGTATGACTGTTCATACTGTGTAGGCAAAACAGATGGATAATTTGACAGCACCATTCATTTTTTTTATCCAGATGTTCTGCCATCATGTTGGCAAAGCCCTTCCACTGTCTTAACAGTTGATACTTGATATAAACTTCAGATCAGTATACTGGGTACATCTGGTAGTTTTCCCTGAAAACCTCCTGACTTTTTAACTTTTTAATTATTTAACCATTATTATTCTGAATAAGTAATTGATCTGACACTGGGTAGCTTATTAGGTACTGTTAAAATGTTAATGGAGAAAGCAAGGCATAATACGCACACACACACATACATATATACGTGTGTATATATGTATGTGTATATATAGAACATTGTATAGTTTTATTTCATATATGAATCCTATTCTGTAATTGTTTATGCATTAGTGATTGGAGATGCCACTCTGGCATATAAATAAACAAGTAGGTAAATATATATATATATATTTTATATATATATTGTAGGTTATATATATACAGCTATATATATAACCTAAACTATTACTCTTATACAATTTCATTTCAAGTGTACTTTTGAGGGGTATACAAAAAAAATCACATACCTCAGGCTTATTTGAAATGTGTTATTTGTAAGGAAATAGGATCTTTATACGATTTTAAAATTCTGAAAATTTATAGCTTGTGAAGTTCTTTTCTTCCACAGTAATGACATGCATCACTTAGAGTAGGAATTTTAAACTAAGTGTATTTTTTTGCATTTCTTCAGAAGCTCCAACTTAAGTATTATTGTGACAATAAATATCTTTGCTTCAAGAACCCTTCATAAAATGTAAGAGCTTTTAACATGAAATAAATAAATGCATTGTTCTCCGAGATTAGGTGAGTGTCTTTGAAATATAATGTGTTAGAATGTTACCTGAGTTTGACATAGCATGGATATAAAATGCATTGTGCCACTCAACTTACCAGCAGTAACACTGATTACCAATTCTAATCGTTGTCTGCATGGTGACAGCATACTGAGATGGAGATGTTGAATATTTTAGTTTGTGATATTATCATTGTTGTTTAAAGTACTGACTACGTGTTTTGAAACCAATAGAAGTAATTGGTATGCATGTAAGTACTAGCAGGCTGAGCACATCATTTATTTATAGACTCTTTTGATGTAACTCTATGGGGAAAAAGTTAATAAAACATGGTTCAAAGACAAATTTACACTCACCACTATAATATGACATAAAGCACAAATTATTGTGCCAAAAAAAACTGTTTTCTAGTGAAACCCGTTCTTTATCCTCAAGCTATTCAGCAAAGCAAGAAGAATAGGGCTGGGAGGAAGTAAGAGCTACGCAGGTACTGTTAACTCTTTAAACTTTTCCGAAGCAACCTGTGACGCTTAAAATCCAGGTACTAACAAAGAAAAATCAAGAAATATGACAGAGTTCCTAAACCTTCCCATTTGCTCCCATAAAGTATACTAGATTATGGTCTCATAGGACAGGATCACCAAGAAGTCAGTATCAGAAATGGAGAAGGACTAGAAAACATATTTAGGAAGTAACATGATGGCCTCATCTCAAAGGTCAGATGTAGAGGAAGGCACTGCTGTACACCACCCTTTTGCAGCAAGGATACTGATATGCTTAGTCTCTATTCAAACAAAAAAGCACACTTTACAACAATATTAATTAAATGCCTAATTATGGTCAGGCAACTGCTGACTTCAAACTTCATTTGCTTCAGGCGCAGTCAAAGCTTACACCAATGTGCTAGAAAAATATGAAACTGCTGACAATAAAAAAAAAAAAATGTGTTAAGAATAGTGATGTAGGCAAGATGTGGACAAGCCAGAAGAAAAGAGGCTGCTACACACAGATGAATATCTGTGGAGGATGACTGCCCTGTCTCATTTGCATGGTAGAAGCATCTCTCATCATTGGAGACCATGAGGAGGAATGAAAATCAGAAGAGTTGGGTTTTGGCTTTTGACTTTTACCAACAATGGTACAATCTTAGGCAGGATTTTAATGCTTCTGGGCCTTGTTTTCTTTACCTTGGACTAGATGGCTTCTCACTCCCCTTTTAATTCTTGATTCCATGATCCCTTCTCTGAAGAATGTTTTTGAAGTGGGGAATTCTAGGTCCAAGAAGTAGAAAAGATTGGCCTGATTCTAGGGCTTACAAGGATGATCTCATTTAAGTTTTCCAACAACCTTGTGAGATATTTTATTTCCATTTTTCAGATGAGTAAGTCAAGTTGTCATATACAACTATAATGAACAGAGTTAGGATTTGAACCCAGGCAGTTTCAATCCAGAACCTGGGTGCCTATATCAATTCACACTACAGTGAATGTCTGTGCTAAACTCAGACTCCTCTGCCTAACATGACACCTACATTTTGTGATTGAGTGACTAGCCATGGGGGGTATGGCTAGCACAGTCAGGTGGCTAGGATCAGTCTGAAAAGAGATCACTTTCATCTATGGATTGTTTCTACTTCAGATTTCTTATTAATGAGAGTAACCATGAGAAATCCTGGTTCAGTTCAGCTAAGTGGGGAAGGAAGATGGGGTAATCTACTGTGTTTTTCCTCTTCTGATCATTTCATCTCTGTAGCTGAGCTTCAGTGTTTAAAGCTTCCATGGAAATAGTACTTAATTTAACCAACCCCATGCTCATTAAGCAGTACATTATAAATTCGAGCTTATGTTGAAATTCCCATTAATGTGAACCTTAAAAATGAGAACTTGAGGTTTCAGAATGGCCATTTTTGGCAAAAATGTGACTGTAAAAATAAAAGCCAATAATTAGAAAAATGCTTGACATTTCTCCTTCCTACCTATATCTGTGTGTTCCTGCTAAGACTGCATTCCTGCATAAAGAACTCCCATTCCTCCATCACCCACAGCATGCTTCTCCCTGGGTCATCATCTTTATAGCCCATTCATAATTTCTGTTAGTGTAAAGTACACATCTTGTATGTCAATGGCTATAGTAAAGCTAAACAGGTAAAATTTCATCAGCTCTTACCAAACACTGGATATTAAAGATGTATAAGTCAGCTTGGGTTGCTACAACAAAATACCATAGCTTGGGTGGCTCAAACAAAAGACATTTATTTCTTACAGTTATGGAGGCTGAGAAGTCAAAGATCAAGGTGCTGGCAGATTTGGTTCCCAATAAGAGTTTCTCTTCCTGGCTTTCAGACAGCAACCTTCTCACTGTGTCCTTACATGATGGAGAAAGACAGAGCCCTGCTGTCTCTCCCTCTTCTTATAAGGACACTAATCCCATGTGTCATGGGGGCCCCACACTCATGACCTCATCTAAACCTAATTATCTCGCAAAGGTTCCATCTCCAAACACCATCGCACTGGGGATTAGGGCTTTGAGATATGAATTTTAGGGGAACATAAATGTTCAGTCCATAACAAAGGGGCAATGAAAAATTCTCATCTTTTCCTCCTCTGGATGGAAATGGCATCGGTCTTCGTAGAAAAGGAAGCACTCTTTCTTGCCTTTCCCATAGATTTTTATCATCTCTTCTTGATATTTGGTAATTTATCTCCCTAAAAATGCACTTTGCATAGTTCTCAGTAGTGGTAATCCAGGCTAATGTTGTCTCAGTCTAGCTCATATTTCATGCTATTGTGATTTTCAAATTCTCACTCTCAACTAAAAGAACAAGTTTCAGGAAAATTCATGAACAGCGTGTTTACATATTTCTTGGTCTGTGGTTAATTTATCACGGGTGAGGGAGAAAATTTAACATTTTAGAAAGGATAATTTTTCTCAACTAAAAATAATTAAGTATGTACAAATCTTAGACTCTCTTATGTTAGAAACATAGGTTCTTAATAAATATATATTTATTAAATGAATAAAATAAGGATGAAAATACTTCAGTTAGCTAAAAGATTTCAAAAGTCTCCTTCCAGTTTTATGGAAAGTGAGTGAATAATATAATATATAGTCAGAAGTCAGAGAATTCCTCATTTTTTCCTATTTGTGTATCTACTTTATCCTTTTCTCTCTTTTTCTTCTTTCTTTGTGGTCATAGACTACAGATTTTTTAATCTCTTTTATAAAGATGCAACTTTATGGAACTTAAACTTCTTCCCTTCTGCCTACATCATATGATACAGACAAGAACTAACAAGTAAGTGAACCAGGAAGCCGAGAATAGAAAGGGAATGACAGTCTTTCAGTGATCTTTCTCTTTCACGTTTATGTTTTCCCTGTCTACAATCAGGGTCTTCTGTTATATAAGATCAACTGGATAATTTTTCAAAACCAGATAATTGGACAAGGATACGACAATGAACAGAAAAAAAAAATTTCAGAGAAGCCACTTCTGTAGGCAGGTCATTTCCTGGTTGCTTTAAACTGTGGTACGTTGCAAGATCTATTCAAGACATTTCTCATAATAACTGCTATAAATATCAAATGTTTACCATGTGCCAGATATACACTGAGGACTCACATATATTATTTCATTGAAAACACAAAAGAACCTAAATCTGTTTTTCATATGAGGATCCAGACGCATCTATTAGAACAGTTTAGTAGATTATGACTGGCATTTTCCTAAAAAACAATAAATAAGATTAGAAAAAAAGCTTTGTGAATCACATATAATAATGACAAATACAGCTTCTTAAAATGTTTGTTTCAGTATATGTGTGAATATTTGTGTGTGTGTGTGTTGAGTCATAATGCAAAATGTATTTTTTACTGATAGAGATAGTTAAAAAAACTTCAAAAGCCCTGCCCCATATGGTACTATAATATCAATTTTTAGAGGAAAAGCAAAAAGATGCAGCTTTATAACTATAACTTCCAAAGTTCCCAAATGAATTAGCTTCCATAGAGTCTCTTAACGGTGCCTAAGATAACGTTATTGTTTCCCGTTGCTTCCTGCCTTTCTCATGGTTTGCATTTATATAGCATCAAGGCAGCCCTACCATAGGGTGATTAAATCTCCTCAGATCAGGCCATCTGTGCCATTGAATAAGTGAGATACTTCAAATAAGTGACTGATGAATTCTGCTCCAGACTGTCCCATAAAATTATAATAAAAATAATAATGAAGTGCTCTCTAATAAAAAGGAAGTCGTTACAAATACTGTGCTATTGATTGCAAAGGGCAGTAATTTTAGAGGAGCTCTTTCATCTGTGTTATAAATCTCAGCAACCAGTGGAGAAAATGTCAGGATTTTAAAAGCAAACAAACAGAAAAAAAAAAAAAATCGCCTCACTGCTCATCTTTCATGCTGTTTTGAGTAAAACTAAGGTAGCACAAATATTTAAACAGATGGCTCAATGATATGCTTTTTTCTTTGCTAATCATAGTTATTAAAGCACTCACTTTATTTTTATTGTGTTTTAAACGGGCAGAGGAAATCTGAGGCTGATAATGACCTTTGTACATCGTGCTGCAAATTGATTTTGATGACCTTTCACTCTGCAATAATTAGGCTGGCTTCATGCACATTCATCTCCCTCTCTCTACTCTCAGGGCGCATGGTGCAGTGTTTTTTCCTGCTGTCCCTCAAAACCCCATTCTCCTCCCCCTCTCCCAGCTTTGTCTCCATCATCGCTGTACTGGGTTCTATCTTTTCCCTGAAAGCCACAGATTCTTGAATAAAGAATGAATAGAGGTATTTAGAGGCTGACAAAAAAGAAGAATAGTTATTTTACTGATGTTTTGAATGATCAAATATCTGAATTGTCATGTAATTATGACCATTACAATGATGTCATTGCCATAGTCATTTGTCGATTGTGTACATTGTGTTGAAGACTTATTACCACATTGAATTATAACTCAGTAGTTTAATGAATTTTATGAGGGTGTTTCTTTGTGGCTAATGTGAACAGATGGTAGAAGTGGAAAAGAAATAAACTATGCCTCATTTTCCTTTACGTTTTCTTTGTTATTATGCTCTGAAATTAAGAACATCAGACTAACACAGTTATACACACATATTTTAAAATCATAATCTAAAAAGACAATTGTCAGATATCCCCCTATTCTGTATTTTCTGCTTTCTTTAGGCTTACTATTTTTTTTACTTTTTTTTTTCAGTGAAATATACATACCATATAATTTGCCATCTTAACCATTTTTAAGTATGAGGTTCAGTGGCATTAATCACATTTACAGTGTTGTACAACCATCAACATTATACATTTCCAGAACTTTTTCATCATTCCAAACTTTTAGACATATTTTTAAGCAACTACATTTTTAGTCTATTAGGGAACTTCTCTTTTTCTTCCTTATGTGATATTCATTAAATCATATTCTTAACATAACTGTTTATACATGAACCCCCTAGGCCTAAGGTTAATTATAAATGTGTTTTCTTCAGGACTACAGAATTCCAAAGAATACTTTATTAAGGAATAGTAGTACAAGAAGCTTTACAGGTGATAATAGCTAACATTTATAGAACATTTATTCTGAGTGAAGCCCTAAGTTAATTTATATACAGGTTAAGGAGAAAAATTTGACAATAAAACGTTGCTTAAAACATTCCCTAAGGTAAAGTGGATGTTATTATTCAGTTGACCTTTCTTACAAAAATATAACTGTTGAGTCTTTCGTGTATATGTGCACCAACGCACAATAAGTAAGATCATAGGCAAACTGGACCCAGTCTTAAGAGTTTGCAGGGCCCAGTGTTACTCTGTTCCTTTCCTCACTAATAGCCTGCCTTAAACTCGGGAAACAGAAATCAAACTATGAGTTTTAAATGGAGGGAAGTTAATACAGGAAATCACGCACACAAGTGAGGTAAATGCTGAAAAGCCAACAGGAGATTGCCAGGCAACGTAAGTATTACCCACAATAGTAGCCATTACTAGGCTGGAGGACCAAAGTGGCAATTCAGTGGTAGGGGTGCCTGGGGTTGGGAATCATCTCATGGAAGCTGGAGACACGAAGGAGACAGAGCCATCGTTGGAGACATGCATCCATGAAGACAGAGGAGGAGAACTATTCTGATTTCTCACTTCCTCCTATGTTTTAATCTCCTTACATTTCTTCCGTTGGCCAAACCCAACCAGAAGCCATCTGACAAGGTAGCCTGAGACACAGCTTGGCGGGAAGCCACCTCCTCGTGACAGAAAAGAGACCAGGAGAAGGGTAAGGAAGAGACTTAAGGGCAAATCGGTCAAAGACTGGCTTTAACTTTCCAAATCAGGAAATGCTGAACCCTTCTAACAAAGGCAAACAGAGGAAAATGTAGAAAGGTTTATGGATGCCTGATGAGTCATGAAATAAAGAGCTGTACTTTGAGAAAACTTCCCAAGGAAGCAGACGCCTCTCACCTTTGTAATCCTTGATTCCTTTCTTTTGCTCATTTCTCACATTGTATAAGTGAGTCTTATCTGCACATTCCAAAACATGTCTCCCATCCAACTACTTTCACCATCTCCACTGGTCCCACCATCATCTCTCACTTGAATTTTTGCAGCAACCTCCTAACTGGTTTTACTCTTTTAATTTTTTTCTCGTTTAAAAAATTGAGGCAAATTTTACATACAATGAAATTCACAGATTTTAAGCGAGTTCTAATGAATGTACGCGCCTATGTAAACAACACTTTAATCAAGTATAGGACTTTTCCATTACCGCAGAAAACCCCCTCATGTCCATTCAATCTAGTCAAACTCTACCTTTCATAGGCAACGACCACTTCACTTTCTAACACCATGGATTTGTTTTGCCTGTTATTAAACTTCATATGAATAGAATCATACAGTATACATTCCTTCACGTGTAACTTTTTTCACTCTTCATGATGTTTTTGAGGTTCATCCATGTTGTTGTGTATCATTAGTTTATTCTCTTATTAATTTCTGATCAGCATTCCATTTTGTGGATATACTGCAATATGTTTCCCCATTTCCCTGTTGATAGACATCTGGACTATTTCCAGTTTTTTGTTACTATGAAAAGCTGTTATAAACTTTCAAGCACAAGTCTTTTTGTTGGACATATGTTTTCATTTCTCTTGAGTCAATTCCTAGGAGTGGAACTGATTGATTGGTAAATGCATGTTAGCTATAAGAAAATGCTAAACTATATTCTGAATTGTTTACATTATTTTATACTCCCACCACCAAAATTTGAGACTTCAAGTAGCTCCACAATCTTGAAAACATTGATATTGCCAGTATTTTAATTCAGCCGTTCTAGAGGGTGTGCAATAGTTTTCTAGTTATCTCACTGCAGTTTTAATTTTCATTTCCCCGATAATGAATGACTTTGAGATTTTCATGTGCTTTTTGGCTGTTCATATATTTATTTGTTGTTTTTAAAATGAGTTTTAGTAGTTCTTTATATATTCTAAATGCAAGTCTCTCTCTCTCTATGATTATATATACATATATAATTTCTTCCAGTCTGAGGCTTGTATTTTTATTTTCTTAAAGCTGTTGTTAGGTTTTAATTTTGATGAAGTCAAATTTTATATTTTTTTCTTTTATGCTTAGTGTTTACTATGTTCTAAGAAATTATTGTCTATCCCAAGGCCCTCAGGATATCCTGTTGTTTTCCTCTAAAAGTTTTAAGGTTTTAGCTTCTACATATAAGTCCATGATGCATCTTAATTATTTTGTGTATCATTTGAAATGAGAGGTCAGGATTCATTTATTCTTTCATACATTTATCCAGTTTTTCCAACACTATTTGCTAAAAAGACTTTTCCACATTAAATTGTCTTGCTCCTTTGTTGAATAACAAAGAGACCTGTTTACAAACATGAATATTTTGGGGTCCTCTACTATGTGTCATTGAACTATTTTGCTCTCCTTATTGTCTATCACTTTCTTGATAGTATACTGTAGTTTTGTAATAAGTCTTGCAAACAGATAGTGTATGTCCTCCAATTATCTTCAAGGATATTTTAGTTTTTTTGCATTTCCTTACAAATTTTAGAATCAGCTTGTCAATTTCTACCTAAAAGCCTGATTAGATTTTAATTGGCCTTGTATCATACATCAGTTTGGGGGAGAACTGACACTTTTACAACATCGAGCCTTCCAATCCATTAACATAGCATAATTTTCCATTTATTTAGAAATTCTTCAATTTCCCTGGGCAATGCTTTGTAGTTTTTGGCACAGTGTCTTACACATACTTTATGTTTATTTCTACACTTAAAAAATACATTTCTGGTGCTATAATAAATAGTATTTGGGGTGATAAGCGTTCAAGAAAGTTCCCAAAGATTTCCACTTCTCTGTATGTTCACCCTTGCGTATGCATCCCCACTGAATAAAGCTGACCTGAGTGACCAAGAGGACATCATGGGGATGACTGACTGGGACTTCTAAGGCTCAGTCATAAAAGAAACTGTGGCTTCTGCCTTGATCTCTTCTGGATCATCATTCACTTTGGAGGAAGCTACTGCCACATCATGAGGACCCCAACGAAGCTCTAGGAGAGGCACATGTGGTAGGGAACTGAGACCTCTTGCCGATACCCAGCATCAACTTGCCAGCCATGTGAGTGAGCTTCCTTGAGAGTAGATATTCCTGTCCAGCCTTCAGAGCACTGCCGCTCTGCCTGACATCTTGACTGCCAGCCCTTGAGAGACCCCGTGCCAGAATCACCCAGCTAAGTTTTTCCCAAATCCCTCATCCATAGAAACTGCGTGAGATAATAAATGTTTATTGTAGTTTTAAGTCATTACATCTATGGCAATTTGTTATGCAGCAATAGATAGTAAAACACAATATTGTTATTAAGTTTTATTTTCCAGTTGTCTTTGCTAGTATATAGAAATAACATTGATTTTGTAATATATTGACCATGTATCCTGTGACCTTGCTAAATTCACTTATTAGTGCTAGTAGTTTGTTTTATAGATTTGTTAGAATTTTTAATGTAAACAATCAAGCCATCTGCAAATAAAACTGTTTTCCTTCTTTCTTCCCAGTCTCTATACCCTCCATTAATGTTTCTCCCTGCTGTAAGATAGGACTTGAAATACAATATCCACTAACCCTGGTCACAGCTCAAATCCTTGCCTTGTTCCTGACTGAGCGAAATGTTCAGTTTTTCACTGAACACAAGTATGATGTCATCTGTAGTTTTTTATAGATACATTTTAGATTGAGGAAATTATCTATCTACAGTTTGCTGAAACTTTCTAACATAACTGAGTGATTACATTGTTGTTGCCTTTTAAGGAAATTATAAGAAGAAAAAATATATATATTCTCTTACATTTATCCACCTAGTTACCACTTCCAGAGTTCTTCACCCTCTTCTTTCATTTGGTATTATTTCCCTTTATCCTAAAAACAAACTTCAGCATTTCTTACAGGCAGATCTACAAGCCACAGATTCTTTGGGCTTTTGTTTATCTTTATGACTATTTTACATCACTTTTTAGAAAAGTTTTCTTCGGAGTACTCTGCACTGTCAACACATTTAATTTGCTCACATTTCCTCCCACTAGAAGGTAAGTTTTATGAGGTCAGAAGCCTTGTCTTGTTTACTTCTGTATTCACTTCACCAGGAACTGTTTCTGTCACAAAGCGTTGGTCAGTTTGTTGGCAGAAAGAAAGAGAGGAAGGAAGGAAGGGAGGGAGTAAGGTAGGGAGGGAGGGAAGGAAGGAAAGAGGAATGAAAGAAAATTAATTGGAACTGCTATGTATGGCCTCTATGAAAATATTTGGGTTTGACAGTGTTTCTTGAAACATCAGCTGTATTCATCTGGTGTTTGAGTGGCACAAATTAGTTTGCTTACAATAGCAAAACAAAATATCTGGCAAGAAGGAGGTAAAGGAAAATGCCAATTATATATAAGCCTTCAAAAGTTTATAACACATTTAAAAGTACAAAATAACAATTTTTATTACAAACTTGCTGTTACATACATATATATGTGTGTGTGTATCTATCTATAGATAAAGAAGTACATTCCCTATTTTATATTCCATATAGAGTATATTCATTGAAACCTTGTAAGTGTAAGGGAAGTAGATAATCTTGATTATAAATACTTAAATACTACTAATATATAAACAATCATCCTTAAAACAAGGTATAGAAATTACTGGCACTTTTCATTTTAATACTGGCACGTTTTAGAATGTGCATACAGTGAGTCTGTACTTAATGACAAGGGAATATGAACAGGGCCTGGGAGGAAAAAATTGGTAGAAGAAGACAGGGATAAAGATGACAGGCTTAACATACGAAGGGAGTGAAATAATAGGCATCCAATATGGTCGACTGACAAAGAAATTTTTGATGAGAAGTATTTTGAAAACACCCACAGTTCTAAATAACTACTCTAAGCTAACAATGAATTCTTAGCTTGCAAAAGGAAAAGAACTCCTAAATAATGTCATTTATATTGTTCATAATGTTGATTATAAATCAACCAAGAATTGTCAGCTAGAAAAGATCAGGCTTAGAATGAGCAGTGGTAACATATATTTTTCTAGAAAAGAAACGTTATGGAATTCAAATTCTGAAGTGGTAGGTTCTATTATTCTGAAGAACAATATTCCAGGACAAGACTGGAAACGTTGAGGTCTGGGTCATTTAACAGGTGCCTGGGAAAAACGCTGTCCCATAAGTTGTACAGCTCCTTCTGTGGATAGAGATGTCAGCCAGGTGAGCTAACGGGGCTAATTCATCCCTAATTCTGATGTGAGACAATGTTTGACAGAGCATGTGGTGAGGTCATGAGAAGATTTTAAAAGAAAATGCTTGGTGTGGGCCAACCTGTGAAAGGTAATTGATGTCAAGGAGTAGGTTTTTGGAGACAGGCTTGGGTTCAAACCTACCAATGGTGACCATTCTCCTTTGTTGGCTGCGACAGTACTTACCTGAGCCTGCTGTTCCTTTCACTCTCAAAAGTGTCCCAAGTTATATAATAAATTATATGATTACCTAGTTTAAATGTCAATTCTGTTACTTACTGTGAGAACTCAGGTGAGTTATTTAAGTTTTCAAGTCTCAGTTCCTTACTTTTAAAATGAGAATAATCATATGTAATTCTTAGGCATGCTGAGAGGTTTAAATGAGATATTTCAAGAAAGATTCTGCTTGTGCCTGACGGGTTAGTTCACAGCAAACTGTTATTTCCTCATCACCCGAATCCTTTTCAATAAGATAATTAAAGCCTTCAGTGATATGACCCCAACATGCTTTTTTTCTTCATTTATCTTAAACTTCTCAACCTTTTCTCTCAGTCTTCAGCATGTTATTTCTTAGTTGAAATGCAATCTTCCTCTTTTTTTTTCTCATTATCTTTAAATTCTTTTTACTTTTTAAGGCTCACCTTTTCTGAATATCTATAGCTAGAAATAATGTTTCCTATATATAAACACATCTTTTTAAACTTTATGGCTGTCACTCTTTAAAATTATTTAAATATTTAATGAAGTGATACAAATTTTTATATTATTTGGATCTACTCCAATTTTTTAATTTATTAGGTTGCACATTTTTACATTATTTAGATACACCATAAGTTATTTAATGAATCTCCTACTGAATGATATTTAAGTTGATCCCAGTTTTTAGATTATCGCATTTTAATGTAACTACACAGCATTATAGATGTATTAAATTATCCTCTATTTAAAAATCAATTTGTAAGTTTTTTTTCAAAATTAAGGATGTTAATTTTTTTGTCATGTGTTTCTTTTTTGTTAAATGTCCTCTGTTCATAATGTTTTAGACTTTGCTGAAAGGTTTTTTTTTTTTTTTTTTTTGCGGCCTCTCACTGTTGTGGCCTCTCCCGTTGCGGAGCACAGGCTCCGGACGCGCAGGCTCAGGGGCCATGGCCCACGGGCCTAGCCGCTCCGCGGAATGTGGGATCTTCCAGGACCGAGGCACGAACCCGTGTTCCCTGCATCGGCAGGCGGACTCTCAACCACTGCGCCACTAGGGAAGCCCTGGTATGATTCTTTACTCTTCTTCTTTAGAATATTTCTAGCTAGTTTTATGGATTTATTTTCCAGACTAATGTAATAACATGATTTCATTTCATAAATTTTAGAGGGTTTTTTTTTTACTTAATATTTTAACAATATTGAGTCTTTATTTATAAAAACAGGATAGATTGCATTTTATTGAAGGATTTTACTATGTCTTTCAAAAGATACTGAAAAATTTGCACCTTGTAATCACCTACAGATTCCTTATAAAGTTGGTTTTGCAATGATCGTTCTGTTCGGGACTATGATTATTTTCTTCCATTATATTTTTAATTGGTTATAATTTATATATAAGAATTTACATTTGTCAACTATGTAAATATATGTCTTCATTTGTAATCGCTTTCCAGTTCATTCTCTTTTTAAATATGGAATCATATTTTCTGCAAGTAATAATAATATTTTACCTTTTCTTTTCAAAAATTGATAGTCTCAGATTAGTGCAATTGCTGATGGTATTGCTCATCGGGGTTCAAATTCAAACACTGTCAAGTTAATTAAATGTTCAAATCTTCAGTTTCCTCATCTGTAAAATGCAAGAATAGTAATATAGTTGACCCTTGAACAACACGGGGGTTAGGAGTACCCACCCACCCTGAAGTAAAAAATCTCTATATAACCCTCTTATTGTGGTTCTGCATCTGAGGATTCAACCAACTGCAGATCGTGTAGTGTTGTAGTATTTACTATTGAAAAAAAAATCCATGTGAAAATGGACCCATGCAGTTCATGTTGTTCAGGGGTCAACTGTACTTATCACACAGGGGTAACATAAAGATCAAACTGGTAATGTGTGTAAAGCAATTAGCAACATATCTAGAATATGATACACTCCCCCAAATGTTAATCATTGTTTTATTTTTCCTCAAAGTTAACTGAATAGTCTAGTATTTTATTATCATCATTTACTAATACTAACAGTCATTTTAAATGACTTTCAGTGATGATGTGTGGAATGGCCTAATGGTCTATTTGTAGTGTATAGATTATAGTATAGTAAGCATAGAGTCTAGATTTACCAGCGCAATGATAACATGCAATTCTATTGTTTTAAATAAAGGCAATAAATTATTGTGAAACTAAATGGCACTTAATTTTGTATTCCTGGCAAGATACAAGTTAATTCATAAAATAGAAAAAGAGTGATGATAGTGGAAAGTCTTGTTTTATATTGATTATAAACATTAATAAAAATATTTACCATTTCATATTTGTGTCATAGGTATTTATTTATATGTTCTAACTTCCTCGATAGAAAAGGTAACGCTCAGTTGATTCATCTACATGGTAAATTTGGGCAGCTGACAACCTTCTTAAGTGCAATGCCCAAAGTAGGCATTCAATAAATATCCTTTGAGGAAAGGCATGAATAGATAAATAGACTCATAGACAATATATTTTTCCAGATTCCACAGGGTCCAAGCAGATGCAATGGAAACTTTGTATTATCCCATCCTCAGACGACAAGAGACAGTATCATACTTCATCTTTCCCTAATACATGTAATACTCTTTAATAGAAGAAAGATACTTAATCAGGAGCCACCATGTACAAAACATTGACTAGAGGTTTGAAATATTAAATGTTCTTTCATCAAGGAAGATTTTTCCCCTTAACGTACACACGTTAAATCCTACTCTAATCAGTTAATATTTTTCTTTCATTCACAGTGGAAATTGTAGCTATCTTGCTTTTACTATAACACCCGATTTATATTCTTCAGCTAAATGCAGAGATTTCATTTGTGAATGCTCAGTGATTTATATCATTGTTTTCCTTTTCGGACAAGTCACTGCAAAATAATTTTTTTCAAGCAAGATGGTATTAACCTTTTCTGATTGCAAAGTCTCTCTCCTAGCAGTATCAATACTACTTTGTCATTTCTGTCAGTTATTATATTACATTTGATAAACAAATAAATACAGCTCCACATATCAAAACCCAAAATGACTATTTTGAGGATTAGCCTTTTGATAATCATCTACGACAGATTAGGCAGCCTCTGTAATATTTCAAAGAATTGGCCTTTTTCCAGTTGATACTGATATTGGGATTTGAGTTAATTGCCAGTGCATCTCAAATAACAGAGCAGGTGCTAGTAGAAAGAACATTTCCTGTATTTTCATTGTTATTTATAGTCAGAGCTCTTCTGCACTAAACCCTTGAGTTGGCTTTTTAGAGCCCACTGTATAACAATTTCATTCACTTTCATGTCAACGAGCTTTGGCTTGATAAATTAAAACGGAAAAAATGCTGGCTAAAGCACCGGGGCCCTACATAATTCATTTTGCTGCAAGTTTCTGGCAGCTGCCCAAGAATCACCTGCTATCTTCCTAGTGTCCTTATCATTTTCCCATCTGGAAAGGGCTGAACCTTACTTACACTGGGGAGTTAAAGGCCTGTGCAGGATGCATTCAAAGGCCATTAAAAATCACAACTCTAAAAATCACCATCTTTTTTCAGGCAAGGTTAACACTAGTCCATAAAATAGATGGGAAGGTCAATATTTTGTTTTTATTTAAATAAATATAAAGCAATTGCAGGATTTCTTTAATGGTGCAGAACTGCAGATAACCTGAACCATTATATTTCTAGACTTTGTGGTCTTCCTTAAAATTATCCAAAAGTAACTTTGAAAAGCCCATTCTAAATTAAGCAACTTCTAGTATTAGTTGTCAATTTATTGTTAAACAAAGTAATTCATTCATTTATTCTTACTTTATACAACTGGATTTCTTTTAAGGGGACTTAGGTAGGATGAAAATTTTAGTAATTATTTTAGCAATTAACTACCAGAATGCAAAGGTCATTAAAGAAAAAAAAAAGTAAACATATTTTTGAAAAGAGGCTAAATGATAGTAGAATCAGAGAAAATGTTAATATTTTATTTTCTCAAAGTTTTGAAATTTACAAGTAGCTTTTAGCTAAGACTATATGTCGATTAAAAGTAAATTAAATTTAAAACCTGATCCTGACAAAGCTTTATTACCCTAGAAATTATCAGAGCCTGAATATAAGGCTGTGAGTTCTAAACAGTTACAATTTTTAGAAAATGCCAGTTCCCTTATTACTAGATATTTAAACTAACAATTCAAGCTTTCAACAGCTAACTTATAAAGCATGTTGGTGACTGTTAGTTTTGTCTCCAAGGTGGAAAAATATGTAGGGATGACGAGAATTCTTGACCAGCCACCCTTGCTAGGCTTAAATGAGTGCACTCTAAGCACAGTGAGCAAAGCCAGGCAGAATGCTCACTCCTTAAAAAAGGAGAGGCAATACCAAAAGAAGTCAGATGGACTCCCCATCCCCTGCCCCAAATAGTTAATTTGTTTAGGAAATGCTGCCACTTGCAAAGGCAACGGAGGGCAGAGAAGTCCAGAACCTTGAACTTGAACCCTGCCTGATGCTTGAAACACTGAGAGGCTGTGGAGGTAGAGGTAGGGAGGAAGCTGCAATTTCAAAATTTATATTACTGAAGGGGAAAATTTGTATTCTGCTTAGTAAGATGCTTATTTTTAAAATAAGCACTGGAAAAAAAAAAAGCCTCTGATGGGATTTTGTTTATATAAAGATAAAGCCTAGATCTAATTCTGGAATGGAAACTGAGAGTTAAGAGTCTGTGAATAATAACACAAGAGGTTATCTTCACTGTGGGTAGATTTGAGCCAGTGGGGATAATTACACATCCTGGGTGGCATAGCCCATCAGTCTCTTTATGGGAACCAAGACTTTTGGGGTAAGTCAAGACTTTTGGAGCAATAACTCCAGGGTAAGAAGAATACAGTCAGAAACCCTCCCCCTGCATGGGAGATGGCCTGAATCCTGAAACTTTTCATTTAGTCATTTAACTAATATTCATTCATTGGGCACATACCCTGTGCTGGTATCATCCAGTGGGGTAAACTGTCATTAAAGAATCCCTGGGTCTAGGGACTGTAAGAGCAGTAATCCTTACACCAACTTCCCTCCTTCCCTCCCTCCATTCCTCCCTCCTTCCCCCTTTCTCTCTCTCCTTTCTTCCTTCCTTCCTTCCTTCTTTCTTTTTCTTTCTTTCTTTCTTTTCTTTCTTTCTCTTTCTTTCTTTCCCTTTCTTTCTTTCTTTCTCTTTCTTTCTTTCTTTTTCTTTCTTTCTTTCTTTTTCTTTCTTTCTTTCTCCCTTCCTTCTGTCTGCCCGCCCTCCCTCCCTTCCTTCCTTTTTCTTGTTGTAAGTCGCATCTCTATTCTCAAGCCATTAGTGAAGTTTTATTAAACTCCATAGCCTCATCTTAGATTATGGATAGGGATTTTAAGGGAGGAATGTTTTACAGCTTAAAAACAAAGTGGATTGACTATAAAATCACCAGTATTAACAGAGAAGAGAAACATTTTATCTGATAGCAACAGCCAGCCAGGAAGAATGGGGCAAGTTGCTGGCTTGCTAGGTGACCAACAACCATAGAACAAAGTTGTGGGACATATTAACCTTCTTCCAGAGAGCCTCAGAAATGCCTCCAGAGGGGGTGCCTGATGGCCGGTTCTGCCCTTAGAGCCAGGTAAGAGGAGTCTCGTTGGTGCCTGACACTGAACTGGACAACAGTTCTGTTGGGGAGGGGGGTATCCTGAGCCTAGGCCAGAATAACAAGCTATTCTCCAACCATTTATGCCCCTACCTTACCTTTAACAATGGTTGATCAGGTGTTCCAAGGAGCTTCATGATCCTCACCTATGGGCCATCCCAGGCCTCTGTGGTCAGGGCCCAGGTCATAGATGGTGGCCTGGAAAGCAGATCTGTCCTACTGGCCAGCCAGGCATTTCTTTGTGGGATCATATAAAATTGGGACTGAAAAATGGGGCTGACACGCTGATATAACTCATTTACATGTGACACAGGATGATTTCAGATCCCTGGGCTACCAAACATCTACCATCAACTCTTGGGCTTGAAATGCATGTGAGGGCCATTGTGTTGGCTCTGAGTTCCACCACATCACTGTGCCACTTCCAGTCTACAGAATCCCAGGGTGGCAAGGGAGCTCTATGGGTGTGATTTACTCTGTCAGCATCCCTGCTGCTGACTTCCAGGGTAGTCCCTCCATCCCTCATCAGGCAGTCCTGGGGGAGCAAGCTTATTGCCAACAGGCCATTTGATCGACATCTTCTCTTTCTTCTGATTGATGTGGGAATGTTTTACTCTGTCTTAAGCTGTGCCAAACAAGGGAGAGATGTTCCTTGTGACAATGGAACTGTCCTTTTCACTCCACCACTGGGTCTTTTGCCTACTGTCCCTGCTGGTTTTGGTATAGAAAGTCAAGGGAGCAGTCAACATTGAAAGAAGTCACATTATAAAAATGCTGTGATTACAGCCTATAGAGACATTGTTGGGAGATGTATTATCCTATGTTTTTACACTGTAAAATTCTATATGATAAATTTAACATGACCATAAAACAAAGCGTTGTTCACATTTTCCTGCATATTCTGGGTGCACATGCATTTGTGGTCTTCATCAATGAAGCTGAGTAACAACCTTTGAAATGGGCACTGGAAACCTGTATTTGTAGGCAGCAGGATGGGTGATGTAATGTCATGAGAAGTGATGGAAACAATAGTAAATAAACAGTATTAGGGAATTATAGAAGCAAGGAGGTCTACATTTTTTCAATACAAAAAAGTTCAGAAGAGCAAGGCATTGTCTGTAATAGCACTGTTGCCACCATTTTTCTTGTAGTGGAAAATAGGAAATTAGACAGGATGGAGCATTTGATGATAAAAGGACACAAGAGATGGTCCTTGTGGCCCACCTCATTTTAGACCCTATGTGACCCACCTCATGTTGGACAGCTGGTATGGCTGAGGATTCTTTTAGCTTGGATCGACTGCAACACACTATTTGAATTAAAATCAATCTTATTTGCAGCTTTTCCTTAGGGCCATTTCTTGTCATGCCTCTTCAGGCTATTCAGTGATCCAAAGAGAAGGAGAAGGAGAAGAAGGAGGAGAAGAAGGAAGAGAAGGAGAAGGGGAGGGGAAGGGAGGGGGAGAAGGAGGATGACAAGGAGGACAAGGAGGAGGAGAAGAGGGAGAGGAGAGAAGGGGGAGGGAGGGGGAAAAGGAGAAGTGTACCAAAGGAAAGAATGGTTCTTCCTAAATCAGGGGTACAACAGTTGAGTACACCTAAGGGCCTTGGTAGAATAGGTAACTGAGTGCAGTGTGTGGGCTGTCTGAGACAACAGAGTGAAGAGATTCTGGTTTATGCCCGCCCTGTTGATGTGGTGTAGCCACATTTGGCTCCAGGCAGTTACTGCGATGAAGTAAATAAAGTTGGTCCAATTTTGCCAGATAGTCCAATTTTCCAAGAGATGCCCCAAATCAAACTTTACATGAAATCTCCCTAGTTTTAAATGTGGGCAATTAATTCAAATGTTAACAGTTCTGTGAAAACCATAGAATATGTCTGGCTCACCTGTAGTCAATTTGCTAGCTCACCCCTAAGACCTGGAGAACAGAAGAGGTTGGTAAGCCAATGACAGGTAAGCCTTTCAAGAACAGGGAAGCCCCTAACAAGCAGGAGATACATAACTTCTGGGAAAGGAAAGAAGAAACAATATCAAAAGATGGAGTCTAAAGGGTGTTGGAAATCAAGCACTTTTGGCTAGTTCTCTCATCTTTTCCAAACCTCTGCTCCTCAGCATGTGGCTCTGACCTGATGGCTCTTTGCTTCTTCCTGGAAGTGAAGTGGGAGGAGGGTGTGCTGGGTTTGAACTCTTCCTGGATAGTGATCTTCAGAATGTTGTGTTAGAGATATGAATGGAAGTGATATCATCGAGATGGTGACATAGGACATTCCCACTCCAGTCCCCCTCAAAAGAAGATCAACTAGCAATGATCCATAGATGAGACACCACTGTAAAATTCTCAGAACCCATGGGTGAGGTTAAACTCCCCTCTGGACAACAGAAAATTAGACGGGTAAGAGGAGCAGCTATACGCTGACTTCATCGCTTTCCCCAGGCCATCACAGTGCCACTCTGAGAAGGCCGCCTTGGGCCTATGATTTCCCCAGTGGGAAAAGAGAGCCCAAAGTGGACATCCAGCTTCCCCAGCGTTGTGAGACACTTCCCTAGAGGCCACTCGGGTGTTACTTCATGAAAATCACTAGAGGGATCTGTGGGGCTTGACCGCCAGGAATCAGACTGAGACAGAGCAGGGGGCAAGGCTTATAGCACCAGCACTCTGATCCTGGTGGACTGCATTCCTGCTTGCAGTGGACTCAAAGAGAGATCCCAGCCAGTGACTCTGCCCAGCTTCAGAGCTGAGCTGGTGGTCCCATCTGGCCAAGGAGATTTGTTGGCAGTTCTGTCTGATTGGGTCCCCAATCAAAGAGTACCAGCTGTGGAGCTCATTCTACCCTCTTTCCCAGGCAGGAAAGAAAATTCCAAGTCCTGCCCAACTGCTGAGTATAGCCTACAGTCCTGTCGATCCAGGAAAGTCACAGGATACAAAACCAACATACAAAAATCAGTTGCATTTCTATACACTAAAAACAAACTATTTGAAAAGGAAATGAAGAAAAACAATCTCACTTACAATAGCATCAAAAACAGTAATACTTAGGAAAAATTTAACCAAGGAGGTGAAAGATCTGTACCCTGAAAACTGTAAGACATTGATGAAAGAAATTGAGGATGATATGAATAAATGGAAAGATACCCATGTTCATGGACTGGAAGAATTAATATTGTTAAGCTGTCCATACTAACGGAAGTCATATATAGATTCAATGCAATCCCTCCCTACCAGGATTCCAACATTATTTTTTACAAAAGCAATCCTAAAATTCATATGGAATCACAAAGACCCCAAATAGCCAAAGCAATCCTGAGAAAGAAGGACAAAGGTGGAGGCATCATGCTTCTTAATTTCAAACTATGTTACAAATAATAATCAAAACAGTATTGTATTGGCACAAAAACAGACACATAGATGAGTGGAACAGAATGTAGATTCCAGAAATAAACATGTATAGTCAACCAATTTTTGACAAGGGATCCCAGATACTTAATTGGAAAAACATAGTCTCTTCAGTAAATGATGATGAAAACACTGGATATTCACATGGCAACAAATGAACCTGGATCTGTATCTTACACACCTCACAAAAATTAATTTAAAATGGATTAAAGACTTAAATGTAAGACCTGAAACCATAAAATTCCTAGAAGAAATCAAGGAAAAAGCCCCTTCACCTTGATCTTGGCAATGATTTTTTTGGAAATGACACTAAAAGCACAAATGACAAAAGCAACAATAAACAAGTGAGACAAATAAAACTAAAAAACTCCTGCATAGCAAAAGATACAATCAACAAAATTTAAAGGCAACCTATGGAATGGCAGAAATATTTGCCAAACACATACCTGATAAGTGATTAATTTCCAAAATATATAAGAAACTCATATAACTCAGTAGCAAAACCCACAAATAATCTAATTAAAAATGAGCAAAGGTCCTGAATAGACATTTTTCCAAAGAAGATATTCAAATGACCAACAGGAACATGAAAAGGTGCTCAACATCACTAATCATCATCATGGAAATGCAAATCAAAACCACAATGAGATGTGGCTCTCTCACACTTGTTAGAATGACTATTATCAAATAAATGAGAGATAAGTGCTGATGAGGATGTGGAGAAAAGGGAATGCTTGCACACTGCTGATAGGAATATAAATTGGTGTAGTCACTACGGAAACAGTATAGAGGTTCCCCACAAAATTAAAAATAGAACTACCATAGGATCCAGCAATCCCACTTGTGGGTATATATCCAAAGGCAATAAAATCACTATATTGAAGAGATAACTGCACCCCCATGTTCTTTGCGGGTTTATTTATAATAGCCAAGACATGGAAACAACCTAAGTGTCCATGGACAGATGGAACATTATTCAGCCATGAAAAGAAGAAAATCCTGTCATTGACAACAATATGGACAGGTTTGAGGGAATCATGCGCAGTGAAATAAGTCAGACAGAGACAAATATTGTACATTCTCATGTATATATGGAATCTAAAAAAACTGAACTCCTAGAAACAGAGAGTAGATTGGTGGTTTCCAGTGGTGGAGGTAGTATAGGGGAAATTGGTGAAGGTGGTTAAAGGGTACAAACTTCCAGTTATAAGATAAATAAGTTCTATAGTTAATAATACTGTATTGTACATTGTATTTGTATATTTGAAAGTGGCTAAGAGAGTGTATCTTAAAAGTTCTTGCCCCCCTGCCACACAAATTGTAACTAACTGGGGTGATGCATGTGTAAACTAACCTTATTGTGGTAATCACTTCACAATATATACATATATCCAATCATCACATTGTAAATCTTAAATGAACACAGTGTTAAATGTCAATTATATCGCAATAAACCTGGAGAAAGAAAATAAATATGGTTTTAATTTTGTTACAAAGACATCATTTTGGGCTTTGAAGGTGAAGAGAGACCTGGGGGTAAAGCCCCCAAGGCAACCAGCCTGATGGAGAAAGCAAGTTGAAGAATGTTCTCTTCTCCAAGCATGTTCTCTCAGTGGGACCAGGCTAGCCATGGAGTGAGACGAGGGATTAAACTCCATTGACTAGTTAAGTCAGTCAGCTTTACTACTCATGTTAATAGTTGACTATACATATATATAGAGAGATATACACACACACATATATATTTTTTCTTTGTATGAAAGTTAACTATGAAATAAGCTAAACGGAGACCCTTGAGAAACTACAGCCAACACTTATATGGCATTTACTATATGTTCTATGCTCTTTTGCAAATATTAACTAATATAATCTTCACCACAACTCTAAATGGTAGGTATTATTTTTATACTTCATTTTCAAGTTGAGGCAACTGAGGAAGAAAGAAATTAATAACTTGCCCACAGTCACACAGCCAACAAACAGGGAATCCAAGAGACCTGGGCAGGTTGGCTGCAAAGTCTGAGACCTTAACTGAATGATTTATGTGGAAGAGGACAGCTAGTCTTTCATTACAGATTTATTTAAATTGGAAAATAAAATCAACTGCTAATCAAGAGTGAAGAATATTGAGTGAGGTTGGTTAATCAGAAGAAAAAGAAGGTCACCAAGTTCTCTCTCTCAGATGCAGATGTTTTTTAGCTAGGAGGCTGAGAATACAAGGACAAGTATTGCTGTGGGGAATGATGCAGTCTTCCCTATGTTCTTAGTCACTGTGGAGGTAATAAATTGGTGTAGAAAATTAAGCTCTTCCCTCTTATAAACAAAGAAGAAGAAACTGGCAGACTGGAGTTCAGAAAAAGTTGGGGACAAGACTGAAGGATAGAGGAGGTCATTGCTGGATAAGCAGATTTTGTATGTTTATGTTCAACAATTTTCACTTTTTTTTTTTTTTTTTTTTTTTTTGCGGTACGCGGGCCTCTCACTGTTGTGGCCTCTCCCGTTGCGGAGCATAAGCTCCGGATGCGCAGGCCCAGCGGCCATGGTTCATGGGCCCAGCCGCTCCACGGCATGTGGGATCTTCCCGGACCGGGGCAAGAACCCGCGTCCCCTGCATCAGCAGACGGACTCTCAACCACTGCACCACCAGAGAAGCCCAATTTTCACTTTTTAACTTTTATTTTTCATACCACACTGTGGTAAATACTAAACAAAACATAGTTTGTCAGGAAAATCATTTATTGGGCAACCCTACGTGCCAGTCTCCACACTGGCTCTGTGTGCACCTTGCTAATCCTCATCTGTATTATTATCCATTTCACTGATGAGGAAGCTGACTCAATTTCAGTGACTTGCTGATAAGAAGCTGTGTCAGACTTTGCACCACCTTCTTATAGAAAAAGCTGTACTCTTTCCACTGAATTAATACAACCCCCTCAATTCTTATTTATATAAGATGCATTGAGGAGGTCATGCGCTCCAAAGGTGTTCTTTAGATTCACCTCTTTATGCCTCTTATTTGTGGGCCCATCTATTTGCTATTATAATCCTACATTTTCTACTGATAAAAAGGTATTTTTTGTTTTGAGGTTTTTTCCCCTTGGATAGGAAATGGGGTCTACAACCACCAGAACTTCCATTTAATAAGTCTGTATATCAGTTTTTGCTGCGAAAAATGATAGGTGATTTTAAAAGGGTATCTTAAAATTGCAATTTCCCTCCTCTTCTCTATAGAGAATGGCAACGGACAACTAAACAGTTCACTAAACACGGTGGCACTCAGATTCTGTCTCCTTTAGGCATTGGCCCCCATTCTAAGCAATAAATAACATTTTCTTATAAATAACAGAATGCATATCTTAAGTATACACAAAAAACTTTACCCAAATAAGTAACTTGCTGGATTAAGAGTCTAATTTTTTATAGTCTTGCAGTGAGGTGTACTATCCTTAGAGTATCTTTACCTTTTGATTCTAAGATACTGTTTTATGCATCATCTTTTTAATGATTCTTCCAAGTGCATCAGTCATGTTGCAAAGCTTACAGATCGGGGTTGTCTCTGAACTGGTCCAGCCCCCTAGAGAAACTCCCTGACTGCACTTAGTGAGGCCCCATCAGTGCCGGTGGTGCTAGAGAGGGAGGGATGCAGGATGAGGCTGTGGTGGCTGCATACTGCCAGGTGTTTGTCACCTTGATTCAGCCCTATCAGCATTAAAGGAAGTTAAAATAAGAAAAGGAGAAAAAGAAAACGTGAAGCCCCAATTGAAAGAGATCTTTCCTCAGAGCCCCACCTCATCTGTTAACATCCCATTTATTTCTTCTTAGTAAACCGACACATCTGAAGAGCCTCGTAGAAGCAAGCTATAGGTTCCTAGGGACAAATTATGTGCTTTTAACTCTTTAGGGGAAAGAAGGCTGCCCTGTAATTATTATCGTGGGTCAGTTTTGTTATGAAGGAACGCGAATCATCTTGGTTCACACAAGGCATTGGGAAGATTAAGGTCCTCAGCCACAAGGGATTTGACAGAAGAGAAAGAAAATTCAGAGTTTACACACTTTAAACAAAATAGAGACATCAGTAGTTATTATCTGTGCATCAGCGAGATTTACAATTCTTAAAATATGCAAGCAAAACAGTTGTGAAGCAGATACAAAATATTCAAATAGATTGCTAATATTAACATATAAAAGAAATATCACACTGAAGCATGTTAGCACTAATGATTTAAAATACTACTTACACTTTAAGTGGCTGTCCTATGACCGCGTATTTTCTAACAACCAGGAAAAATTACTAGAATTTTTAAAGCTCCTGTTAAATATTCAGTGTCAAGGGTTATGGAAACAACACCATGAATTTAATACCCTGCATACATTTAGGATCTGAATTGAAAATATTTGATATTTGGGATGAGGCTAATTTAGCATGAAGCTTAGGAAAAGCATGTTTGAATACGAAGAATGAACACCAAAATGAAACCATTGGAAGTGTAAAAAAGCCAGCACCCAAGAAAAATAAAACAAAATAGGAGAAGTGTGCCACATAAATATACTAACTTTTGTATTATTTGTCAGCTGCATAATTGACATCCCTTTATTTATTTTTTTGTAGACCAAAATATGAATATTTTGACTTAGAACTAAAGGAGATGCTGGTAGAATGGTTATTGGAAAATAAGTTTAGATATTTTTTATTCATGTAAAACTGTACTGAATTTTTTATACTATTTTTAAAAGATTTGATCACCTTCCATTGTTCTTGTGCTAATTCCACCCAAGCCTTTAACCAGTGACTATGGGAGAAACTCCTTAGGAAAGGCATAAGTGACAGATCTGTGAAAGAAAACAAACTGTGTTCTTCTTTCTCATGATTTGTTCTTCTTTCTCATGTGTTAGAGGACCCTGGAATTTTCCAAAAGACAGAATGATGAACAGGGCACCACTGCACCTGGCAGCATCCAGGGGTGGCAACATATAGGAACAATAAAAGTAAACCTCACTTTTTAGGGATTTGTTTTGGGGTCTGAATTTCCAAGAAAGATATGGTTATAGGTTCTTCTACTTTGGGGAATATTATTTCCCCACTTTTTCAGAAATTCTGTATTGTTGTCCAACATGGAAGCAACCTAAGTGAACATTGACAGATGAATGGATAAAGAAGATGTGGCACATATATACAATGGAATATTACTCAGCCATAAAAAGAAACGAAATTGAGCTATTTGTAGTGAGGTGGATGGACCTAGAGTCTGTCATACAGAGTGAAGTAAGTCAGAAAGAAAAAAACAAATACTGTATGCTAGCACATATATATGGAATCTAAAAAAAAAAGGAAAAAAGGTTCTGATGAACCTAGGGGCAGGGCAGGAATAAATACGCAGATGTAGAGAATGGACTTGAGGACACGGGGAGGGGGTAGGGTAAGCTGGGCCGAAGTGAGAGAGTAGCATTGACATATATACACTACCAAATGTAAAATAGATGGCTAGTGGGAAGCAGCCGCATAGCAGAGGGAGATCAGCTCAGTGTTTTGTGACCACCTAGAGGGGTGGGATAGGGAGGGTGGGAGGCAAATGCAAGAGGGAGGGGATATGGGGATATATGTATACATATAACTGATTTTACTTTGTTATACAGCAGCAACTAACACAACAATGTAAAGCAATTATACTCCAATAAAGATGTTAAAAAAAAAAAAAAGAATGTTCAATGAAACTTGAATGCCTAATATATGCCAGGCACTGGGAAAATAAAATTTTCAGCTGTTTACTATGTTAAATCTACTATTGAGATATTTAAACTTACAACCGTTTTGTAGTAAACTTTAGATTTTTTGCTCTTGGATTTATTTGCTAACAATAGTTGTATCTTATAATTTTATTTTGAATCAGAGATGTTTTTGTCCATTAGTTAGACAAATCTTGTTACTGGATTGAGTTAAATAACCAGGGGTTTTCCAAAGGAAAAGCAAAAAAAGAAATTCTATATTGTTGTCCAGATTCATGATGTCAAGGTCAGGACTCTTCTCTTTTCCTGTGAACACCAACCTATGGTGAGGCAATGCCTGAGGAAGTCATGGGCAGACATTGTTTTTAGGGAGAAACTCTCACTTATTAGGAGCCAGGCACAGTGCCAGGGACCTTACATGGTGTAGCAATCAGGATCATAGAAAGAAACAGATGGCATACTCAAACAGGGATAATTGAGGAGAATTTAATAAAGGGATATGTACAAAGATGCCTGTAGGGTTATTTTAGGGAAATGAGCACGGAATGTTGCGGTGCATCAGGGCTGGCAACAGTGGGGAGCCTGTTCCATACCTAGGCTTAAAGCATCACGGGAGGAAGCACCAAGCAGGACCCAGAGACAGAGGGGGCTACTTAACCAGAACTGCGACCTTCAATGGATTGATGCAATTCATTCACAGGGACTGAGCAGGGAGAGAACTGGGGAAATAAACACCCTGACCTCACTCTCCTGTCTTCTCAAATTTCTTCTGGTGTCTTCTATTCACCAAGTCAAACCAGGAGGCAGAGGGCAAGTTTGCCCATTGATTTAGTTGATAAACAACAGTACGTACATAGAGTGCAGAAGTGTATAGAAAATGGGACAGTGGATTTGGAGGGGCAAATGGAGAATATCCAATACACATAAACTCTTCTTCACCCTTCACCACATCCTAATGAGAAATACAGAATTAACATCTGCAATTTATGATTAGGAAATTTAGGTTCAGAAGGTCAAAGAACTTTTGCAAGAACACACAGGTAATAAGTGACAGCACCAGGATTGAAACCTAGATCTTCTCAGTCCAAAGCTTTTTTTTCCCCACAGGACGGTGAGAAAGGGTTGAGGGCAGGAGTGGAAATTGAAAGCACAAGGAAGTGGAGAGAACCAAGACGGAGGAAAGAAAGTAGCTGACACGTATTGAGCCCCGGCTATGACCCAGGCATTGTTTTAAGCTTTTAAAATGTGTAGAATCCATCAATCCTCTCATCAACTGTATGATTTAGGTACTGTTATCCCCATTTCACAAAGGAGGAAGCAGTCTTAGTAAGACATAGTAAGTTATCAGGGACAGTCAGCCAGGAAGTAGTAGAATTTGAACCTATTCAGATTCTGGGCTCACACTGTTAGCAATCAAATTATAGAAAATGTGAGAAAAAAAAAAGATGGGAAAAGTCTGAGTGTTGGACACAATTGCCTAGAACCCTCAGGTGTCCTAATGCTTTTTCCTGATATAGGCAAATCACTTCTTCCTTTCTGTTCCTTTTCTATTCATTTTGCTATTCGTATGTTATAATGCTGCTGGCAGTGATGGTGGCAGAAAATAAAATTCAGTTCAGGCCATCTTATTATTTCGGGGTCACCTATGCAAACCTGAGAGACATATACAAAGCAGAATTTACCATATTCCCTTTTAAATCTACTCCTCCTTTTACACACTCTCTCAATTAACGGCACAACCTATTTTTTGTTATCTATAAAAACCTGGGTACCTTCCCATAATATTGCTATTATTATTTACTAGATTCCTCACTATGTGATTTTATAAAAATCACTCTAAAAGCCCTGCATCCTTTTTTGGAATATTCTTTGCAGTCTTTTAAAATCATGGATTGATTATGTATATTTTATATATATATAAATATATATAAATTTATATATATTTTATATATGTATATAAAATCTTTTATCAGGTGCAATGTCTTTTGTAATTGCTTCTCAGTCCCCTATGTTTGGTACATAGCAGTGCCTCAGTAAATGGTTCTTTAATGACCAAATGGATGTTGGGCTTCTGTAACTTCTCTGCATGAATGAAAGCCTTTGACTTGCTATTGAACATATTGAGAAACGGATGCCTCAGATTTTGCAGGCTTTCTTCCCCAGCAAAGACCAGGTAAGGCTGTGACTGCCTCACTTCCTCTTTTGTTTTCTTTGATATCTCACCTGCTGTAAGCCCTGCTGTTCTTCAGATGTCAGACTGACTTGGAACCAATCCTTTGATATGCTGTTTCATGGGGTTTGCAGATACTAAGTTCGGTACATTTTGATTTTCTTTGTTTCTATTTTCATGAACTCTTCTAGAGGACATAGGTCAGAAAGGCCTCAAGGTTAACTGACGTCTAAATGGCATTTTTCAAGCAACAAGACTGTATTTTTATACTCTCCAATGCTTTGGACAACTAGTCAAATATTTTGGCACTTGTCCCAATCATCAGTAACAATTCAAACCAGAGTGGCTGGCAAAGAATTCTTGAATCAAAGGTACCAAAGTAGAGTTTCTTTAAGGTCACTGAACATAAAGCACAATCTTTCAGCTTCCAAAGGAGGTGTGCACAGCTTGCTCTGAAGAAAGAAGTGTGCAGGCTACACTCTTCAGGTTTGAAACGCTACTGACAATGTCTCCTGCCACAGAAGCAGATGTATTCTAAATCTCTCTCCCCCTCTCCTCTATTATCTTTCAGCCAGCCATCTTGCTGAGAGAAGACCCCGACCCAGGCTGCTCTGCGTGGTCTGGATGCTGCAGCATTTGTGTTTAGTGGATTGCTTTCTCTGTATGGCAGCCTCTCTCCCACTGAACTGACATTCCACCCCGCTCTCTGCCCTCAATGTCATCTGTTACATCAGCATCTGTAGCAGCTGCTGCTTCTTCCGGCTGACAAGTCTCAATGTTTGCCTTTAAAATGTCATTCCTTCACCTCTCTCAACATTCAGACTCACTCATCAGTTCTTTTCCAGCTGCCCTCAAATGTATTCAGAATGAATGATGCACAAAGGACAGTTTAAACACAGCAAAGCAGTTGTAGGCAAGGCATCCCCAGTTCACAGGGCATTCTTCCTTAACCACAAGTGTTGCATTGTCATTTAAATGTGTCTCTGGCACCACAGCCCTTGGCTGTGTATGTGCTTTGGCAACTGGAGAATGTTTAGCAGTTGCCAGGCAGAGTGGAAGAAAAAAAAGTAGATAAAGAAGTCGTTCTATGATCGGGTATTGTGAGTTGCTTTTCCTTTGTTTTTCATCCTCACTGCCTCAACATCAAGCTGGGCTTTACCTTGGCAAGAAGCTAGTAATTTGTCTCTTCCCTGCTCACTGATTTTCTCCACGGCATTCTTGCACTGTGACCACATTATGTCTTACTCAAGATTCTCAAGATTCTTTTTTAATTTTGGAAATTAGAATATGACAAGGCCAATGGGAGAGTTTATTGTAAAATATAACTTAGCCTCCAAATAGGACAGATTATTATGCAGTAAGCAAGCCAGAATCTCACCCAAAATTCAGTTCTCACAATCCAATCCAAATATGGTCTTTTCTGCAGGCATAAGAATGTTGCTCAATTTATAATTTTAAAGCACTAAATTCACTGATTAAAATGATATCACTGCCTCAATGCCATTAGGACATGACTTTGAATTCTTTTTCTAGTGGCTAATTAATGAGGAACGCAGACACATTTCCACTGTGTGGTTTGCCTCTTTGATGATCCATCTGCCTCATGGTCAGCCAGGGCTGAAGGCTCTGTCTGTGGCCAAGAGCAGGGTGAAGCCACTTGACCCATTTGGGCACTAAACCTATCACCGCATCCTGATTAGAAATAACTAAATGTAAACATAGTCGTTAGAAAGTAAAGTTTCTATCCTCGTAAGTTCAGTCTTAACTTTTAGAAATCAAGAGAGATGAAAAATAATCATTTTTTAAGGCTTAAATTACTCCATAAAAGTTGCCCTGCCCTCTTTATTAACATGGTTCAAATAAGAAACTGTTAACCTGCTTTTTTAATTGCTATAATCACAGTATTGTACACCTGTTACTAGGTATTAAAGCTTTACTCAAAAGCACTGAAAGTTAAATTAGTTAATCCTCAAACAGCTCTAAGAAATAGCTGTTATTCCAGTACTACACATGGGGAAAGTGAGGCATGCAGAGATTAATTAGATTGCCAAGGGACACGTTACAAGTGGTAGAACTGGGATTTATGCGGAGGCTGCAGCTGCAAAGATCGTATTCTTGACCACAATGCCACCCTGCTCCCTATCACCATTGATCTGGAACTACCAGCATCGGCAACGACAAGTACCCAGATCAATGTATGCTTTCTCCTTCCATTTTTCCTTTCTGTCATGATTGTAAGCATTCATGGTCAACCTCAAATATCAGCTCTCTCAGTCACTTCACGTGACACCCTCACCCAAATGCTCACTACAGCCGATTAATACCCTATAGCGCTTCACTCATTTGTTTATTTTGACATCATATGCTAATATAGGTATTTATTTATGTTTCTTTCTTTCCTACTAGGATGAGACCATATACAGGTCACATCTGTATTCTCAGAATCTACACAGAGTGTAGTATAGATTGACCTGTAGTCAAGTCTATAGTAAGACCTCAATAAATAAATACCGATTTATTAAATTAGTTGGGTCTAATAAAAATAAATCAAATACCTGATTTTATTTAAATAAAAAATATTTTACAAGAAACTCTAATTAATGAGGAATGCAGATACGTTTCCACTGTGTGGTTTCCCTCTTTGATGATCCATCTGCCTCATGGTCAGCCAGGGCTGAAGGCTCTGTCTGTGGCCAAAGAGCAGGGTGAAGCCAGGATCTAAATAAAATACCTGATACTGGGCCTTAGTATGAATCTGAAAATAAAAAAAACTTAAAGGACTTTATATAGCTGAGTATTCCTGGATTACAATACACAACATATTCAATGGACTTATTTAATGTATATTTGGTACCAAAATTTGAGCAGGTGTGAAGATTAAGTGGGGGTGGCGAAACCTTCAACTCAATCTGAAAGGAATCTTGGGGGAAAAATGTTTTACCTTCTGGGAAAGGTGTATTTGTAATATACCTGAAAACTTTATTGAAAGTTATTCCATTCTACTTTGCCAAATACCATCTGGTTACGAGCTGACATAGTTATACCTTACAGTTTAAAGTTTAAAGTAAAAGGATTGTCTGTCCTCCCTGACTGTGGCTGCCTTACGGTACTGCTATGAAAAGGGCAGAATGTATGCTTCTATGTTGGCCTCTCTCCTCCAATGCAGCCTCCACGTGCATGGAATGGGTCATGATGCGCGTTGCTGGTGTGCCTTCGGGTTGGACAACACAGGAGTAGTGGCTGTCTCTCCAGTTATCCATCATTATCTCCTCACGACTAGACATTAGGAAGTCCTCCCAAGGGAACAGACAGTGAAGAAAACTATCAATCCCTTCTCCTTAAAGAGAAGGTTCAATTTATGCTTGAGGATGTAATTGACAGTTACTTTATCCTGGTCAGTAATGGGCTTTCACCCTTCTCTCTTTTCCTCATTTTCTACATCCAATCCATTAGCAAGACATGTCAGCAAAACCTTCAAAATACATCCTAAACCTGATCACTTTTTTACTACTACCACCCTAGTCTATCTCTTGCTTGAGCTTATATTTGCTATACAATAACTTTTCTCAATTGCCTTCTGACTTTCACTCTTGACCTCTATTCTCCAACTGCAGCCAAAGTGATAACTTGAAATTATAAATCAAATCAGGTCACTCCTCTGTTTTCACCTCTCCCTTGGTTTCCATCACACTTAGAATAAAATCCAAAGTCATTACCACAGCCCCATATGATTTGACCGGGCTGTTCTTTCCATTATGACCACTATACCACTTGCTCACAACACTGAAGATACACTGGCTTCTTTATGTGTCTTGAATATGCCAAACACATCTTATTCCAAGGCCTTTGCACTTGCCCTCCAGGCCTTCTGCCTGGAAGGCTCTTTCCTGACATATTCAATCGATGTTCATTCTTGTTTAATTTGTCATCCTGACAGAAACTACCTTTTCTAAAAATACTCCACCCCAGTCACACTCTGTTCCCTACCTATTCATCTCTCTTTCACAGTACTTTGATTTATTTGTTTATTGTATGTCTTCTACGGAATGTAAATTCTCTGAGATCAAGGACTATTCTGTTCATCATTTTATCCTTAGAAGTTAGATATGGCATACAGTAGGTAGTCAGTAAATATTTGTTGAATGAATAAAATTTAATTTAGTTCTAGACCTAAGATGTGAATTTTAGAAAGCATCTCTGTTTAGTGCTATGTAACGTTGAGTGGCTCAATTTCAATAACTACTTCTTTCAATTTCCTTTCTATTTCAATACGATTTAAGAAAATTCATGAAAATATTCATTTCTTTAGTCTTGAAGAATGTTACTGATATAGAAGTAGAACAAAAGATGATCTGGAGATGGATTTAGTGACATAGCAATGGAGAGACAACAACTGAGAAAGACAGACCTGAAAGATGGGGTCCTTCTTGTTTTCAACAATTTAAAATGTGAATGTTATATTGATCCATTTACATATCAAGATGCACTGAAATCCTAGGATGACCCAAGTGAATGACAGGCTTAGATATTTAGACCTTTAGGCCTTATCTGGAAGTCGGTAGATCTGAGGTAATGCTTTAGACTTCAGGCTCTGACAAGGTTTGCCAAACTGCAATTCTTTTGGAAAACACTCTGATCCTGGGCATCTGGGAGAGATTGATGGAAGAAGTTGAATGCTATGAATAGAAGGAGTTCATTGCATTCTTTGTGGTTTGCCCTTGAGGTGTGCTGGAAGCTAGAGGCCCTCTGTGTCTTTCACTTTGAATACTTGGTTACATTTAAACTCCGTATGAAATGATTTGTTCAAAAGTGATGTCTGCTGTAAAGCCTACACTAATAGCTCAAACCTTTTTTTTGAATGACTCAGTTGCATGCATGGTCAGTGATTTCCTAAAGGAAACTATTTGGTGAGCTTATGTCGTATACTTTGTATTATCTATTGTAAAATCGCAGTTTATATATAGGGTGGCAGCAGTCCACTGTTCTGACCTCAGCAATGGCACTGACAATAGTTCAGCAATTGGTTGAAAAACCACAAGATACATTTTGTACTGTAGATTTATAATGGGTTGTAATCTTTCACTACTGGAGAAACAGAGTTATATAATTCTGGAGCAATGAGAGAGCTTACATGGCATCTAGTCAGATCCCTTCACTTTAGTTACAAGAAACCAGTCCCCAAGCAGGACAGTGGACACCCATGTTCATCAACAAATGAGCTGGCAGTAGAAGTGACACTGGAAAACGGTCTTCTGATTGCTAGCCCAGGGGTCTTTTTGTGGGAGTTGGGAGAGGGTGCTTTGCTGTAAGATTTACCAGTGCGGTAGGCAGAATTTTGGCCCCCATGACCTTAACACTCTGGTATTATAACTGTATCTTTTCTTACATGGGAAAAGGGACTTTCCAAATGTAAATTTACTCATCATGTGATATTAACATAGGGACATTGCTCTGGATTATCCAGTTGTGCCCAGTATAATTACATGAGCCCTTAGAAGGAGAAGAGAGGTCAGAGAGATTAGAAGCCCAAGAAGGATCAGATGTGCCCCCGATGGCTTGGAGATGGAAGGGTCATGAGTAGGCAACGTGGGCAGCCACTAGAAGCCTCAGCCAGCAGCCAGCAAGGAAATGGTGACCTCAGAGCCACGACTGCATGGAACTCAATTCGGCCAACAACCTGAATGAGCCTGGAAGTGGCTTTTTCCCCAGAGCCCCCAGAAAGGAATACAATTCTCACATCACCCTGATTTCAGAACACAGCCAAATCATGGAAACTGAAATAATAAGTGGGTGTAGGTTTAAGCCACTAAGTTTTTTGGTAATTTTTTACAGCAGCCATAGAAAACTATTACAACCAGTGTGTCAAAATGCTTCTCCCATCCTTTCTCAATCTCTTAGAGTTTAGTGGTACCTTACATCCCCATTTCCTTCTCTAAATAGGGAGGTGTTTATGCAAATGTCAACTTGCAGGATAACTTCCACCCACACACTAACAGGGCTTCATCCATCCAAGTAAAGTGCCCTTCAGATCTTTCTGGAAGTCTCTAGTGGAATGGATCTCTTATGTCCTCACAATGGTGGCCTCTGTCTCTCTGGCCCCACGTGTCCATTTCCATTGCTTTGCTGATGCCCCAGCACATCATGAGGTGACTCATCCAAAGTGAGGGCAGTGCTGCAGGATGCTTCCAAAGTTTTGAATCTTAGGAAGCAGGAGCTGTGCCGGTTCTGCACAGAGACAGAGAGAATGTCCCACTGATGGTCACTGGGCTCCAAAGCAGCTCTCCCTGTGCTAGAGAGTCTCACAAGATCCTTTCTACTTTCACTGAGGAATCTCATGAACCTTCATAGCCCTGTGCTTTGTACCATCTCCTCCTACAGGGAGAATGAAAACCAGTTCACAGGAGGTGATAAAGGAATCCTGGCATCCCCTTTCCTTCTTTTCTTCCTTTTTCCTTTACCTTGACACGTTTTCTGCCAATGACAAAACAAAAACTCCCTCTCGCTCTAATGGAGAACAGCTAGGGTGTAGGCGTATGTGTATGTGTGTAATTATTTGACCAGCACAAATATTCCTAGGAAAGGTATAAACATTTGCACTTGATTAAAATAAATGATAACTTTTATAATCTCTCTCAGCATATTTTGGTAACAGATATCATAGTGGGCTGAATAGTGTCCCTCAGAAAGATGTGTCTACATCTAGTCCCTAGAACCTGTGAAGATCACCTTATAAGGCAAAAGATGTGCTTAAGTTAAAGATTTTGCTGGGAGGATTTTATCCTGGATTATCCAGGTAGGCCCTAAATCCAATGACAAGTGTTCTTATGAGAGTGAGGTAGAGGGAAACTGACGGTCGCACGAGGGAGAAGACAGAAGAGGAGGAGGTGGTGTGACCTTGGAGACAGAGACTGGAGTGCCGCAGCCACAAGCCAAGGAACCCCCGGAGCCGGCAGAAACTGCAGGAGGCAAGGAACAGATGCTCCTCGAGTGCCCCTGGAGGGAGTGTGGCCCCGCCGAAACGCTGATTTCAGAGCTGTGGCCTCCAGAACTATGAGAAGATAAATTTCTGTTGTTTTAAGCCAAGGCTGTGGTAATTTGTTACGGCAGCTGCAGGAAACTCATATAGACAACAAACCCTTAGATTCTAAAACTGTGTGAAATATACAAAGTTCTGTCCGTCTTAGACACTCACGTGTAAGCAGAGAAGCTCTACTGCATGTGGATTAGTGTTCACAGTCACCTTGTTAGATGTCGAATTTACCAGAATATTTGGCCAAAGTATTTGTCAATGAGCTAGTTCTACTTAAGAGCCTGTCACATTGTACTGCACATTGTTAATCAGTGCGTATTTATTGAAAGCTTACTCTGAGTAAATCAAATCAATATGCCAGGAGCTATGGGGGAAGAAGAAACAGTGAAGAAAATGGAATAGTAGTAGTAGTAATAATAACAACAACAACAACAATAGTAGTGCCTAACACATTTTTGGCACTCACTACGTGTCAGGCACCGCTCTAAGTACTTGGCATATAATACATTTATCTATTTTAATATCTAATATTCGCATGATGTTTGAACTTTTATTATCCCGCTGTATGGAGACTACTGGGGCACTGACAAGAGCTAGGTCACCCAAAGTCCCAGCGGTGGTAAGTGGCAGAGCTGTGGTTCAAAGTCTGTCCTACTAGCTGTCATCAACCTTGGCTGATGGGGTCATACCTCAGAGGATGACCAACCAACTGGAGAAGCTCTGAGCTGCTGTCAAGCCCAGCTACAAATCAACCTCAACAAACACCACTACCATCTGATTTATTCTCTTCTGTCTAGGACAACTTCTGTGGGGTGAGTCCAGATTCTCAGCAGACTTTGTAATCATAGCTTGTCCTAAGTCTCCGTTTTTCTCCTCAGGGCTGGATTCACTCATGGAACACTGGTGAGAGAATGGGGAAATGCAGCATTTAACTAACTTCTAGCTGTTTTCTTTCAAGTTAGGGATGCCCAGATTCCAAAGTTCTCTGCCTTACCCAGTTCTTGCCTCTGACAATCAAGACTCTATTTTGACCAACAGCTTGCATGAAAGAATCACACCCAGAACAAGATCCTTTTCACTGGAAGGATCTGTGGCCTGGGAGGCTAAGCGGGGAGGGCAGGGTAACAACTGTTTGTTTTACTTGCCGGGTCCCTTATTTGGAGTCAGTTTTGAATTTCCTGGCTCAGCTGCACCACAGCGGGCAGATGTTTGAAGCCCTTGTGCTGCGTGGAGGTGAAGCTAGCAAACAACCTCCTCAGAGGCTTCTCTTTTTCACCCAGCTGATGGACAAGAGGCTGCGAACTATGATATATTAAACAGTCATGCTAGTGCGAGCTGAAACTGCGCCGAACAGCTGCTTCCTTTAGCAGTTGGGAGAGGAGCCACCTCTTTGGCTGGATGCGGCAGCGTGCCAAAACAGTTAACAGAAACCAGGAAGAAGTTCCGATTTATGTTTTTGCAAGAAGAGGAGGGAACCGAGGAAGCTGAACTTTCAGCGAAGTCTGATAATTAAACACAGGAGTGCTGACAGGGGAGCTGAACACAACAGACAAATAACTTCTTTCCGGTAATTATAAGCCAGGATGGTAACATATTAGACAAGCTGGTTCACTTGGTATTTTCAAGTCTGACATTTCCATTCTAGGGGATGTTGGGATCTGGGCTAACAGATTTCTTTCCTTTTCTCCACTTACTTTCCTTTTCCCACTCCCCACTGCTTGCTGAAAATGACTGTGATTTTAAGGTGCCACTTTTCAGCATGTTCTGTGTGTACCCCTGAATCACACAGCACATCTGAAAGCCCACTGCTGCTGGAACAGTGGCTGAGACGGCACCTGCTTTTTTAAACATTGTAAAATATTATTTAAAAAAGGCCAGGTTGTTCCCTAATAGAAAAACATGGTACAAATTACATATTCTATTTATAGGCAGTCTTCATTGGTCCTAGACTGCCAAAGCCTTTAACAAATCATCTCATAGGATAAACTCTTCATTTCACAAAGAGGAAACAGAGGCAGAGTCCTTTTCTCAGACGTACGTTTTCAGTAGAAACAAAACAGACACTTAAGTCCAGGGAACAAAACCATTCTCTTTCATGAAGAGAAATGACACAGAGACACCCAATTTTCCTCCTCTCCTTGAGAATAATGTTAGAATACTTTTAGTAGCTGACTTTACATAATAGGATAAAGAGCTTGCCCTGTTCTGTGTGGTATGTAGACTAGATGGGTGCCACAGTCTTCAGGCAGAAATGAGAACGAATGCTTTTGCTCTGTTGGTCCCATAATGAAACCATCCCAGGAAGAACTAAGAGATCCCCCTGTGCGCCTCTAGCTTGAGTGATCCGCATGGTTTAGATTTTATTTCGTTGACCCCTGAACCCCTTGTTTTCTTTCTCTTTTTAAATTCATGAAAGCAGTATCCTAATTTATTAATTTCTGTGGGGGAATCATCTCCCAGTGCCCGTTCTGTGGCCTGGCAGGAAGATATTTCCCAGCTCTGTTTGAGAATACTGTCCACCCCGCTTGGCACTTGAACAGGCTGAAATGGAATGTCTTTTGTTGTAAACACCTAATTTGTTCATTTTGAACTGTCTGAGTAACTAGATCAAAGACCAGTGTCAAACGCCCGAAGCAGTGTTTGTCAGCAGTGGACTTTTTTATTCTTCTTGTTCTAAAGCAACTGAAAGGGAAAAAAGACTCGTACTGTATTTCCACAAAAGCGTAGGAAAGCTCGCGTTGGCAGCCTCTTGCAACACAATGAATACATGTTACTGAGTACAGACCATTTGTCTCCTGATTACAACAGACCCCAGGGGAACTGGTGTTGGCTTTGACTCTCCCCTCTCTTTCTGAGAGCCTCCTTGCTGTGACAGTTCCACCGCCAATGCTCACAGCACTGGGGAGTCAGATCTCCTCTCCGCTGTGGGTTTCAGTCTGCTCTCTAAATTAAAATAGGGCCTTCTTGTTTGTAACGTGTTGACTTGTCTTGAAAAAAATATATTTTCAAGCTATTCTCATCTGGAATTCAGGGGTGGCCACAGTGAATTTGTTTAGTGTGCATGTCACTTCTACATGCATGACAACAAGGGCTATGATGTGAAGGAAGCAAACAGAGAGGAAGGGCCTTAAAAAAAGCATCCAGTCCCTCATATGAGAAATGGCGGTAGCAGATGCAACGGCATTACTAGCTATGCTGGATCCCACTTGGTCTTTTTGCTTGTTGATTTATAAGAACTCACATGTTTTTCTCCTTGTAGGATTATTGTTTTGAAATGGGGTAGGATATGTCTCTACTATCCTAAAAGTGCAGCTGTATTATTAGGCAGTCTTGAGGGTAGCTGGTATGTATTCTCCTTAAGTACATCTCTTTTCACTGATATTCCATAAGAACTGCTTGTGCTACCATTGGGAGGTAAAGCTTAGGCTGAAAAGTTCATTTGACACTTAAAGGCAGTTGCCATGATGAACATTTTTTTCTTGTTTAGTTTTACTGTACATTTTCTTAAAAGTAAGGTAAACCGTAAAATATCCTCAAAAGCTTCTTCTACTTCAAATGATCTAAATTTGTTTTATACATTTGCCTCTCTCTTCTTTTATGTTCCTGCTCACTTTATTGTCTTCCTTCATTTTATTTTTCTTATATTTAAAAAAAAAGGAGCAGCAGCAATGAGCTGTCATTTGGCAGTTTCTTCTCCATTATGTTTTCACTGCTGGGAAATGCTGGAATGAAGGCATCCAAAGCGTTACTGAATGGGGATCAACATTCAGGCCTGCTGCTAAGGCTGTAATCAGCCTGTCTAAGATGAAAATGCATGCTTTTCAGCACGGGTTGGAGATTTTTGTACTTATCTTTGGAATGCATGCTTAGCTCATGTACTCAAGTGATGTGTTATTGACGTGTCCTTATGTGGCCCACCACTTTCTTTAATAGAATGGAAGAAATGGAATGTGACCTGTCAAACCTCAGTCAGTACGAAGCAGTCCAACAGATGCTTTTAAAACACAAATAGAGTCCCAGCTCATGTCAGTGTCAATTTCTAAAACACGTTTTTATCAGGGATTTAGTTCCTGTCCTGTTCTAGCCAGATATGCATGTGGGGAAGTTATTCCGCTTCTGCTGACATGTTAACTAGTGAACAACAGTTCCTGGTGTGCTGGGGGCAGGGGGTAGGGTTGGAAACAAGTAACAAGAATGGGATGAACTGAAAAGTCCATGGGCACTGGAGAAGGCATGGGGACGGCAGAATGGCTGTCTAGGTCACATCCAACTCCCTGTGTAATGGCCACCCCAATCTAGAGACAGATTGCTTCCACCACCCAGGAGAGTTCTCTTGTGTCCCTTTCCAGTCAGCCCCTCTCCATCCCACAGGTCACCACACTTATGATTTCTATCCCCAAGCAATAGAGTGTCATACAGTACCTGAGAAAAACAAATAGTACTGCTTTGAGCGTTGAGGTTGTATGTGTAATTTACATAATATTTGGATTCATCTGACACTATAAAGTGTAATCTCTGTATTAAAGAATTATTGACAATGGTTCTGCAACTTTTTCCCCTGACCTACTTAGTATTAATGATAACTCTGGAAAAATAGAGATTCACTGGCTCTCTATTTTTGTTATTTATACATATATATTATATGTTATATATTATATATATATGTTCTAGGTATAAAACTATAAACATATGGCTTCCCTGGTGGTGCAGTGGTTGAGAGTCCGCCTGCCGATGCAGGGGACGCAGGTTTGTGCCCCGGTCAGGGAGGATCCCACATGCCGCGGAGCAACTAAGCCCGTAAGCCATGGCCGCTGAGCTTGCGCGTCTGAAGCCTGTGCTCAGCAACGGGAGAGACCACAACAGTGAGAGGCCCACGTACCGCAAAAAAAAAAAAAAGATTGAAGAAAGAATATTTCAACTTAATTCATGTTTTAGGTGAGCTAAAATGCTTACATTATTTGGATTTCTTTCTTTCTTTTTGAATATCAACTTTACCCTATTTTTATTTACCGACCTGACGTCATTGGACAAATGGGCTTCTACTCTACAAACAATGGCTCAACATATTCATTTCCCATGAGGATTTTTTTTTTTTTTTTTTTGTGGTACGCGGGCCTCTCACTGCTGCGGCCTCTCCCGTTGCGGAGCACAGGCTCCGGACGTGCAGGCTCAGCAGCCATGGCTCACGGGCCCAGCCTTTCCGTGGCATGTGGGATCCTCCCGGACCGGGACATGAACCCGTGTCCCCTGCATCGACAGGCGGACTCCCAACCACTGCGCCACCAGGGAAGCCCTCCCATCAGGTTTTAAGAAAGCCCAGCTATTTACTGGATTTGTTAGCAAGATCAAGGTTATCTGTAGAATGAAAAAAAGTTGGATTAGATGATTTATCAGACCCTTTCTAATACTAATGTTTTGTGGTCACATATGTTTAGCCTGTGAGTAGCTTCGTTAGTTTTACTTTGTTTCATGAACACAGATGTACATACCCTTGACCTCACCCATCCATTTCAAAACTGAAAAAGACAGAGAGGGTACTTAAATAAGCCCAAACTATCTCCACTATTGACTAGACAACTGCTGACAAGTCATTTTCTTATGTGAAGCAACAAAATCTCTCCTCTTTTTGTTCTTATGATTTTTCTTCACTAAGAAGTAATTTACATATAGTGAAATGCTCATATCTTAAGAATACAGTACTGATTTTTAATAAATATATACTCATCTCATGTAACCAAACTTCAATCAAGTTATAGATAATTTCCATCACCCTAGAAAGTACTCATGTGCCTTTTTCCAGTCAACACCTTACCACCCCCTGTCCCCCCTCCCCTATCCCAGGTAACTGCTCTTCTGATTTTTATCTCCATAGATTAGTTTTCTTGTGAACATACTGGCTTTTAAATTGCCAGCCACCATAGTATAATACAGTATATCATAAAGACAAATAGCACTGCTTTTGGAATTGAAGTGTTAGGTCTAATGGGTATAACACTTGGATTCATCTGACAATATAAAATGTAATCTAGCAGTCAAATAATACCACGCCGGTTTCATCACTGAAACACTAATTTTAAAAAAATCTCCGAGAAAAGAAAAAAAATGAGTCTAGAGATGTGGGGTTTCCAAGTTTTATCACTAAATTTATACGAATTTCTGAAAATTGTGGAATCTCTCATGCTCTTCCTCCCTCTCCATTCTCATGTGCAAATTAAGAGGATTGGACTAACGGTCTCTAAGGAAGGGACTTCCCAGTTTCAGCACTCTTTGATGCTATACTGTTTTCTCAGAGCACTACATTTAAAACACATTCTAAATCTAAAATAAAAGACATTAATTTTATTTAAAAAGTCCTTTGAATCATGTGGAAATCTATGTGGATATTATAGAATGAGATACCTATGAAAGAACACATTACTTTCAAAGTCTTGAGTTTAGTCAGTATCCCTTTATTTATAATATTTTTTTGTTCCATCACATGCCTCTTGAAAAGAATAAGTGTTCTGGTTGTTTATTGATGTGTAAGAAAGTTCCACAAAACTTGATGTCTTCAAATAATAATTTATTAAAAATCTCTCACAGTTCTGTCAGTTGACTGGATTCAGTTGGGCAGTTCTCCCTGGGGATTTCTCATGGGGTTGCCGTCAAACAGCAGCTGGATCTGGAGTCACCTGAAGCTTCTTTGCTCATAGGTCTTGCATGGGTCCAGCTGTGGCTGGAATAGGTGCCATGCAGCTTCTCCACATGGCCTGTTTGGTCTTCTTTACAGCATGGTGCTCTTGGGATACTTTGACTTTTTGCTTGGTAGCTGACTTCCCCTCGTAGTAAGTGACGTAATGGGAAAAGGCAGAAACTTCTAGACTTTGGTAGACTTAGCTTCAAAAGTCACGTAGCATCACAGCACCTTCCCCACATGCAGTGGTAAATAAGTCATTTCACCTACCCAGACCCAAGGGGAGGAGAATTAGACTCCACTTCTCAATGGGACGAGTAGCAAAGAATTTGCAGCCATCTTTAATGTACCACCATGAGGTTTATATTTTTTAGATCTGTAGCCTGAAACTCTTTTATGTGCTTAACAAACCTTAATGCATAATTTACTACTTAGTAGTTAAGTCATCTATAAGTCAAAAGATCAGAGATCTCATCATTTTTAGATGTCACCCCACCTGTTTGAAACTTTAACTTTTAATCTGTAAAACCTTTTTCTCTCCCCTTCAGATTGGATTATATGGACCAATGTGACATAAGTGAAAGTGTAAAACAATCCAAGGTCTTATCTTAGTTATCCTTAAGATGATAATGACTCAATTTCTTCTGCAAAACAATGAAACAAAGTGAATGTCTTCTTAAACGTAGTTGAATTCTCCAAGACAGTTTTAGATACTTCACATTTTTCCTTTTGTCATGAAGACCGGGTTCATAGAGAGTCCTTCTCTGACCTCTGACTTAACGTTGAGCCTGTCCTATTTTTTTTTTGATGACATTAACACTAATCTCCACCTGAAATTACATTACATAGTCTTTCATCTAACTGTTTGTTCTTTGTCTGTCCTGTGGGCAGACTCAGTTTCCTCAGTGCTCATAAGTAACTGGCATATACTAATAGGTATCAGATATTTGACAAACATTGTTGAGTAAATAGATGACTGAGAGGGTAAATGGCCTGTGTTAATGTTGACCACCCTAGCGTCCCACTTTTGAAGTTTCTTTACCTTTATACTTCTAACCACTTTCATCTATATTTGACTCCAACAGCATTTTACAGCATTCATCTTGAAACTAGCCACGTCCTAGAGCAACTCCTTTTCTCAATCTCTCCTGTCTAAATATGGCCTCTTTTGCTGTGATAAAATCATGGCAATCTCTTCTGAGGCATTTCGTGGTGATTTTCTTTTACCTAAACTACAAGAAAAATATCCTAACTAGTTTCCTTCTTTAGTATTTTCCACAAGCATTAGAATCCTAAAACTTTGGTTTAGTACTGTTATTCTGCCCTTCAGAAAATCATGGGAGGACTTCAGGATGCCTACAGGATGGATCGCAGGCTCCTGGATGCTGCAGTCCAGTTGTGTCCCTGTCTAGTTTCCTCCACCTGTTCCAGTAGTGTGGACGTCCAACACTCCAACAATGCAAGCCTTCCTAGCTAGTGTGTTTCAGCCTTTAACAAAATAACCCGGGGATACTGTTAAAATATAGATTCTGATTCTGAAGTTCACGGATGGAGCTTGAGATTCTGCATTTCTAGCAAGCTCCCAGGTGGTCAAATCTCTCTTGGCGTAGCAAGTCTCCATTGAGTGTATATGCCATGTACTTCCACCTGTCTGTGCCATATTTCTTTTTAGTATTGTTTTAAAAACTAAATGTAATTTAATTTTTTATTGAAGTATAGTTGATTTACAATGTTTCAGCTGTACAACAAAGTGATTCATTTATACATATATGTTTGTGTGTGTGTGTGTGTATATATATATATATATAATATATACTTTTTCAGATTCTTTTCCATTATAGGTTATTACAAGATATTGAATATAGTTCCCTGTGCTATACAGTAGGTTCTTGTTGGTTACCTATTTTCTATATAGTAGCGTGTATCTGTTAATCACAAATTCCCAATTTATCCCTCTCCCCTTTCCCCCTTTGGTAACCATAAGCTGTTTTTCTATGTCTGTGAGTCTATTTCTGTTTTGTAAATAAGTTCATGTGTGGGATTTTTTTTTAGATTCCACATATAAGTGATATCCTATGATATTTGTCTTTCTTTGTCTGACTTACTTCACTTAGTATGGTAATCTCTAGGTCCATCCATGCTGCTACACATGGCATTATTTCATTCCTTTTTATGGCTGAATAATATTCCATTGTGTGTATATGTATATATATATGTATCCATACATATATATATATATAGCATATCTTCTTTATCCATTCATCTGTCAATGGACATTTAGGTTGCTCCCATTTCTTGGCTATTGTATAGTGCTGCTATGAACACTGGGGTGCATGTATCTTTTCAAAGTAGAGTTTTCATCTTTTCCAGATATATGCCCAGGAGTGGGATTGCTAGATCATATGGTAACTCTATTTTTATTTTTTTACGGAACCTCCATACTATTCTCCACAGTGGCTGCACCAATTCACATTCCCGCCAAGACTGTATGTGCCCTATTCTTTTCTCCTGCCTGGGATGTTCTTTCCTTACCTGCCTAGTGAATTCCTATACTCTGAAGACCTAGATCAAATACCATTTCTTAAAACCTTTCTTTCTACCTGCCCCAGGAAGAATTAACTGAATCTTCATCTGTTCTCTTATAGTGCTTTACTGATACTTATTTAGTGGTATAAGTGCTTTTCTTCCTAAGTTGTAAGTTCCTTGCAGGCAGTGACAGTGCCATTGAATTTAGGTGGGAAAAAAACTCATACCCAAAGTAGTTATTAACTGATGTACAAAGTATATATTATATAATATATAGAGAGTATTCACAAAAATTTATGGGAATTCAGAGGTATATGAAATAATTGCTGTGTGTCAGTTATGTGCTAGTTTACTATACAATGCCTAGTGTAACAGGTGCAAAATACATATTTGTTGAAGTGGTTTTAAACAATGATTTTAAGTCCAAAAATTTACTACAGAAAATGCTGGTCTGGTCATCAGACATTTACTCTCTGTGGGAGAATCTGTTAGACCATAAATTACCTTCCTGAAATATGTATAATATTTACTATCTAATTTAATGATCCAAAAATCTGCACTGAATCAGAAATAGAAATGTTAAAGTAATTACACTGAGAAGTCAATTTAATGAATGCCCAGTATGTGAAAGTATTATATCTGTAATCATTTTTACTGCCCAATTTATCATTTTTATTGTTCATTTACTTATGCTGTATAGTTCTAGAATGAATTATAATCTCTATCCCCACCCCTACCCCCCTTTTTTCAAGTATGATCTCTTAGAAAGCCACCAAAAGCTTCTATTTGAATAGAGTTTTTATACTTATTAAAGTGAGTCTATTTGATTCTTATGTGCTTTGGATAATTTCCCTAGCGTCTTCCCTTAATTATATCATACATGTGTTTAAACAAGCATTTGCTTTCTCGCAGCCTAAATTCTTTCAACTTGTTCTTCCATGGTGGCCACAGACTCAGATGGGGCTGTTTACAATCACTTAATGGCTATGGTCTTCTAAGCACAGAATTCTGAGTTAGGAAGGCAAGGTCTTTGCATGGTATAAATATTTGTATCACACAAATAACAGAGGGAATATACAACATGGGGACACAGGTCATTACATGCCTTTGGCCACCCTCACACCCACTCTAGATGCAAAACAAGAAGTAACATGTATTATTTGTCACCATCACAAAGAAGGAATTTTTTTTTCCTGTCAGAGTACACGAAGAAAAACCTTGGTAAGAATGGATAACTGGCTTAGAAAATTTTGATTCACTTTCAGCTTCAGACTCTCTTAAGAATTCCTTGCGTGATTTGGCCTAAATTTTAGTACATTATACATTTATAAAAACCTGTAACTAAAACTTTGCAAATGCCTTCAAAGCATTTTTAGATCATCTAACAAATCACACATGTCAACAGAATAATATTTCCTAGCTCCAAGTTGACTGTGTCAGAGAACTTTAAGAATCAATCAAAAGTAAATTTACAGATACTAACAATTTTCTACTCTGAGTATGAACAAAACAATTTGAAAAGAAACATAACAGTAATCCAAACTTTGCTGGAGGTGTTCTTAAACCTATTAAGAACGACTGATGATGTTGAAGAAAAAGGGGAGGCTTTTAAGAAGTAAGCTCTATGAAAGAGTAAGACATTAAAAGATGAATCAATCCTTTGGATTACTTGAGTTTGTTTTAGAGCTTGGTTTACCCTAAAGTAAATTTTATTTCTTCAACAAACTACTATAACAAAAATAATACACAACACAATATTTTATTTTAGAATTTGGGTGTGTATGTGGGGAAGACAGCAAAGTTGTTTATCATTTTTTTTTAACATCTTTATGGAGTATAATTGTTTTACAATGTTGAGTTAGATTCTGCTGTACAACAAAGTGAATCAACTGTATGTATACATATATCCCCATATGCCCTCCCTCTTGTGTCTCTCTCCCACCCTCCATATCCCACCCCTCTAGGTGGTCACAAAGCACCGAGCTGATCACCCTGTGCCATGCAGCTGCTTGCCACTAGCTATCTATTTTACAATTAGTAGTGTATATATGTCCATGCTACTCTCTCGCTTTGTCACAGCTTACCCTTCCCCCTCCCTGTGTCCTCAAGTCCATTCTTTACATCTGTGTCTTAATTCCTGTCCTGCCCCTAGGTTTATCAGAACCATTTTTTCTTTTTCTTTACATTCCATATATATGTGTTAGCATACAGTATTTGTTTTTCTCTTTCTGACTTACTTCACTCTGTATGACTCTAGGTCCATCACTACAAATAACTCAATTGCTTTTCTTTTAACGGCTGAGTAATATTCCATTGTATGTATGTGTCACATCTTCTTTATTCATTCATCTGTCAATGGACACTTAGGTTGCTTCCATGTCCTGGCTATTGTAAATAGAGCTGCAATGAACATTGTGGTACATGACTCTTTTTGAATTATGGTTTTCTCAGGGTATATGCCCAGTAGTGGGATTGCTGAGTCGTATGGTATTTCTATTTTTAGTTTTTTAAGGAACCTCCATACTGTTCTCCATAGTGGCTGTATCAATTTACATTCCCACCAACAGTGCAAGAGGGTTCCCTTTCTCCACACCCTCTCAAGCATTCACTGTACGTAGAATTTTTTTCTTGTTTTTTTTCTTTTTGCGGTACGCGGGCCTCTCACTGTTGTGGCCTCTCCTGTTGTGGAGCACAGGCTCCGGACGCGCAGGCTCAGCTGCCATGGCTCACGGGCCTAGCTGCTCCGCGGCATGTGGGATCTTCCCAGACCGGGGCACAAACCCATGTTCCCTGCATCGGCAGGTGGACTCTCAACCACTGCGCCACCAGGGAAGCCCTGTATGTAGAATTTTTGATGATGGCCATTCTGACCGGGGTGAGGTGATACCTCATTGTAGTTTTGATTTACATTTCTCTAATGATTAGTGATTTTGAGCATACTTTCATGTGTTTGTTGGCAATCTGCATATCTTCTTTGGAGAAATGTCTATTTAAGTCTTCTGCCCATTTTTGGATTAGGTTGTTTTTTAGATACTGAGCTGCATGAGCTGCTTGTATATTTTGGAGATTCATCCTTTGTGATTTGCTTTGTTTGAAAATATTTTCTCCCATTCTGAGGGTTATCTTTTCGTCTTCTTTATGGTTTCCTTTGCTGTGCAAAAGCTTTTAAGTTTCATTAGGTCTCATTTGTTTATTTTTGTTTTTATTTCCATTTCTCTAGGAGGTGGGTCAAAAAGGATCTTGCTGTGATTTATGTTATGGAGTGTTCTGCCTATGTTTTCCTCTAAGAGTTTTATAGCGTCTGGCCTTACATTTAGGTCTGTAATCCATTTTGAGTTTATTTTTGTGTATAGTGTTAGGGAGTGTTCTAATATCATTCTTTTACATGCAGCTGTCCAGTTTTCCCAGCACCACTTATTGAAGAGGCTGTCTTTTCTCCATTGTATACTCTTGCCTCCTTTATCAAAGATAAGGTGACCATATGTGCATGGGTTTATCTCTGGGCTTTCTATCCTGTTCCATTGATCTATATTTCTGTTTTTGTGCCAGTATCATACTATCTTAATTACTGTCGCTTTGTAGCATAGTCTGAAGTCAGGGAGCCTGATTCCTCCAGCTCCATTTTTCTTTCTCAAGATTGCTTTGGCTATTCAGGGTCTTTTGTGTGTCCATACAAATTGTGAAATTTTTTGTTCTAGTTCTGTGAAAAATGCCATTGGTAGCTTGACAGGGATTGCATTGAATCTGTAGATTGCTTTGGGTAGTATAGTCATTTTCACAATATTGATTCCTCCAATCCAGGAACACGATATATCTCTCCATCTGTTTGCATTTTCTTTAATTTCTTTCATTAGTGTCTTATAGTTTTGTGTATACAGGTTTTTTGTTTCCTTAGGTAGGTTTATTCCTAGGCATTTTATTCTTTTTGTTGCAATGGTAAATGGGAGCGTTTCCTTAAATGCTCTTTCAGATATTTCATCATTAGTATATAGGAATGCAAGAGATTTCTGTGCAATAATTTTGTATCCTGCTACTTTACCAAATTCACTGATTAGCTCTAGTAGTTTTCTGGTAGCATCTTTAGGATTCTCTATGTATAGTATCATGTCATCTGTAAACAGTGAAGGTTTTACTTCTTCCTTTCTGATTTGAATTCCTTTTATTTCTTTTTCTTCTCTGATTGCTGTGGCTAAAACTTCCAAAACTATGTTGAATAATAGTGGTGAGAGTGGGCAACCCTGTCTTGTTCCTAATCTTAGAGGAAACGGCTTCAGTTTTTCACCATTGAGAACGATGTTGGTTGTGGGTTTGTCATATATGGTCTTTATTATGTTGAGGTAGGTTCCATCTGTGCCTACTTTCAGGAGAGTTTTTTATCATAAATGTGTGTTGAATTTTGTCAAAAGCTTTGATTTCATCTATTGAGATTATCATATGGTTTTTATCCTCAATTTGTTAACATGGTGTATCATGTAACATGGTACTGATTGATTTGTGTGTATTGAAGAATCATTGCATTCCTGGGATAAACCCCTTGATCATGGTGTGTGATCCTTTTAATGTGCTGTTGGATTCTGTTTGCTAGTATTTTGTTGAGGATTTCTGCATCTATGTTCATCAGTGATATTGGTCTGTAGTTTTCTTTTTTTGTGACATCTTTGTCTGGTTGTGGTATCAGGGTGATGGTGGCCTCATAGAATGAGTTTGGGAGTATTCCTCCCTCTGCTATATTTTGGAAGAGTTTGAGAAGGATAGGTGTTAGCTCTCCTCTAAATGTTTGATAGAATACTCCTGTGAAGCCATCTAGTCCTGGGCTTTTGTTTGTTGGAAGATTTTTAATCACAGTTTCAATTTCAATGCTTGTTATTGGTCTATTTATATTTTTTGTTTCGTCCTGGTTCAGTCTTGGCAGGTTGTGCATTTCTAAGAATTTGTCCATTTCTTCTAGGTTGTCTTTTTTATTGGCATAGAGTTGCTTGTGATAATCTCTCATGATCCTTTGCATTTCTGCAGTGTCAGTTGTTACTTCTCCTTTTTCATTTCTAATTCTGTTGATTTGAGTCTTCTCCCTTTTTTTCTTGATGAGTCTGGCTAGTGGTTTATCAATTTTGTTTATCTTCTCAAAGAATCAGCTTTTAGTTGTATTGATCTTTGCTATTGTTTTCTTCACTTCTTTTTCATTTATTTCTGATCTGATCTTTATGATTTCCTTCCTTCTTTGGGTTTTTCCTGCTAACTTCCTTCCTGCTAACTTTGGGTTTTTTCTTTCTTCTTTCTCTAATTGCTTTAGGTATAAGGTTAGGGTGTTTATTTGAGATTTTTCTTGTTTCTTGGGGTAGGATTGTATTGCTATAAACTTCCCTCTTAGAACTGCTTTTGCTGCATCCCATAGGTTTTGGGTCATGGTGTTTTCATTGTCATTTGTTTCTAGGTATTTTTTGATATTCTCTTTGATTTCTCAGTGATCTCTTGGCTACTTAGTAGTGTATTGTTTAGCCTCTGTGTGCTTGTATTTTTTTACAGTTTTTTTCCTGTAATTGAATTGATATCTAGTCTCATAGTGTTGTGGTCGGAAAAGATACTTGATACGATTTCAATTTTCTTAAGTTTACCAAGGCTTGATTTGTGACCCACGATATGATCTGTCCTGGAAAATGTTCCATGAGCACTTGAGAAGAAAGTGTATTCTGTTGTTTTTGGATGTAATGTCCTACAAATATCAGTTAAGTCCATCTTCTTTAATGTGTCATTTAAAGCTTGTGTTTCCTTATTTATTTTCATTGTGGATGATCTGTCCATCGGTGATAGTGGGGTGCTGAAGTCCCCTACTATGATTGTGTTACTGTTGATTTCCCATTTTATGGCTGTTAGCATTTGCCTTATGTATTGAGGGGTTCCTATGCTGGGTGCATCAATATTTACAATTGTTATATCTTTTTCTTGGATTGATCCCTTGATCATTATGTAGTGTCCTTCTTTGTCTGTTGTAATAGTCTTTATTTTAAAGTCTATTTTGTCTGATATGAGAATTGCTACTCCAACTTTCTTTTGATTTCCATTTGCATGGAATATCTTTTTCCATGCCCTCACTTTTAGTCTGTATGTGTTCCTAGGTTTGAAGTGAGTCTCTTGTAGCAGCATATATACATGTCTTGTTTTTATATCCATTCAGCCAGTCTATGTCTTTTGGTGGAGCATTTAACCCATTTACATTTAAGGTAATTATCGATATGTGTGTTCCTATTACCATTTTCTTATTTGTGTTGCGTTTGATTTTGTAGGTCTTTTCCTTCTCTTGTGTTTCTTGACTGGAGAAGTTCCTTTAGCATTTGTTGTAAAGTGATTTGGTGGTGCTGAATTCTCTTAACTTTTGCTTGTCTGTAAAGGTTTTTATTTCTCCGTCAAATCTGAATAAGATCCTTGCTGGGTAGAGTAATCTTGCTTTTAGGTTTTTCCCTTTCATCACTTTAAATATGTCCTGCCACTCCCTTCTGGCTTGCAGAGTTTCTGCTGAAAGATCAGCTGTTAACCTTATGGGGATTACCTTGTATGTTATTTGTTGCTTTTCTCTCGATGCTTTTAACATTTTTTTCTTTGTATTTAGTTTTTGATAGTTTGATTAATATGTGTCTTGGCGTATTTCTCCTTGGATTTATCCTGTATGGGACTCTCTTCGCTTCCTGGACTTGCTTGGCTATTCCATTTCCTATGTTAGGGAAGTTTTCAACTACAATCTATTCAAATATTTTCTCAGACCCTTTCCTTTTCTGTTCTTCTTCTGGGACCCCTATAATTCAAATGTTGGTATATTAATGTTGTCCCAGAGGTCTCTGAGACTGTTCTCAATTTTTTCATTCTTTTTTCTTTATGCTGCTCTGCAGTAGTTATTTCCACTATTTTATCTTCCAGGTCATTTATCCGTCTTTTGCCTCAGTTATTCTGTTATTGATTCCTTCTAGATAATTTTTAATTTCATTTATTGTGTTGTTCCTCATTGTTTGTTTGCTCTTTAGTTCTTCTAGGTACTTGTTAAATGTTTCTTGTATTTTCTCCATTCTATTTCCAAGATTTTGGATCATGTTTAGTATCATTACTCTGAATTCTTTTTCAGGTAGACTGGCTATTTCCTCTTCATTTGTTAGGTCTGGTGGGTTTTTACCTTGCTCCTTCATCTGCTGCATATTTCTCTGCCTTCTCATTTTGTTTAACTTACTGTGTTTGGGGTCTCCTTTTCACAGGTTGCAGGTTCATAGTTCCCATTGTTTTGGGTGTCTGCCCCCAGTGGGTGAGGTTGGTTCAGTGGCTTGTTTAGGCTTCCTGGTGGAGGGGACTGGTGCCTGTGTTCTGGTGGATGAGGCTGGATCTTGTCTTTCTGGTGTGCAGGGCTGCATCTGGTGCTGTGTTTTGGGGTGTCTGTGAACTTAGTATGATTTTAGGCAGCCTGTCTGCTAATGGATGGGGTTGTGTTCCTGTCTTGCTAGTTGTTTGGCATGGGACGTCCAGCACTGGAGCTTGCTGGCCGTTGGGTGGAGCTGGGTCTTACTGTTGAGACAGAGACCTCTGGGAGAGCTCTTGCTGATTGATATTATGTGGGGCCGGGAGATCTCTGTGGTCCAATGTAGTCAGCTCTCCCACATTGGAGGCTGAGGCCTGACACCAGGCTGGAGCATCACGACCCTGTCAGCCACACAGCTCAGAAGAAAAGGGAGAAAAAGGGGCTTCCCTGGTGGCACAGTGGTTGAGAATCTGCCTGCTAATGCAGGGGACATGGGTTCGAGCCCTGGTCTGAGAGGATCCCACATGCCGTGGAGCAACTAGGCCCGTGAGCCACAACTACTGAGCCTGCGCATCTGGGGCCTGTGCTCTGCAACAAGAGAGGCCGCGATAGTGAGAGGCCCGTAGACTGCAATGAAGAGTGGCCCCCGCTTGCCACAACTAGAGAAAGCCCTGGCACAGAAACGAAGACCCAACACAGCAAAAATAAATAAATAAGTTAATAAACTCCTACCCCCAACATCTTCTTTAAAAAAGAAAAAAAAAAAAGGAGAAAGAAACGAAAGAAAAAAATTTTAATAATTAAAAAAATTATTAAAATAAAAAAATAATAATAAAAAAGAAGAGAGCAACCAAACCAATAAACAAATCCAAAAATGATAACAAGCGCTAAAAACTATATTAAGATAAACATAAAAATCAGAAACAAATCAGTCGCAGACAGCAAACCCCAAGTCTACAGTTGCTTCAAAAGTCCACCACCTCAATTTTGGGATGATTCGTTGTCTCTTTAGGTATTCCACAGATGCAGGGTATATCAGGTTGATTGTGGGGATTTAATCCGCTGCTCCTGAGGGTGCTGGGAGAGATTTCCCTTTCTCTTCTTTGTTCGCATAGCTCCCGGGGTTCAGCTTTGGTTTTGGTCCCACCTCTGTGTGTAGATCACCTGAGGGCGTCTGTTCCCACCCAGACAGGAGGGGGTTAAAGCAGCGGCTGATTAGGGGAATCTTGTTCACTCATGCCAGGGGGAGGGAGGGGTATGGTAGTTATAACTGGAATGCAGGGCGAGCCTGCGGCAGCAGAGACCAGCAAGACGTTGCAACAGCCTGAGGTGCACTGTTATTCCAGGGAAGTTGTCCCTGGATCATGGGCAGTGGCGGGCTGCACTGGCTCCCGGGGTGGTGGGGGGGCTGTGTGTGTGGATAGTGACCTGTGCTTGCACACAGGATTCTTGGTGGCTGCAGCAGCAGCGTTAGCGTTTCATGCCCATCTCTGGGGTCCGAGCTGATTGTCTCTGGAGCTCACTTAGGCGGTGCTCTGCCTTCTGTGGGCAGATGAGGAAGGAATCCCCTCTCCTCGCGCACCCTGAAACAACGGTCTGTTGCCTCTTAGGCAGATCCAGACCTTTTCCAGGACTCCCTCCTGGCTACCTGTGGCACACTAGGCCCCTCAGGCTGTGTTCACACAGCCAACCCCAGTCCTCTCCCTGGGATTTTACCTCCAAAGCCTGAGCCTCAGCTCCCAGCCCTCACCCGCCCTGGTGGGTGAGCAGACAAGCCTCTCGGGCTGGTGAGTGCTGGTCGGCACTGATCCTCTGTGCAGGAATCTCTCTGCTTTGCCCTCTGCACCCGTTGCTGTGTTCTCCTCTGTGGCTCCGAAGCTTCCCCCCCTCCACCCCCGTCTCCACCAGTGAAAGGGCTTCCTAGTGTGTGGAAACTTTTCCTCCTTCACAGCTCCCTCCCACTGGTGCAGGTGCCGTCCCTATTCTTTTGTCTCTGTTTTTTCTTTTTTCTTTTGCCCTACCGAGGTACCTGGGGGAGTTTCTTGCCTTTTGGGAAGTCTGAGGTCTTTTGCCAGCGTTCAGTAGGTGTTCTGTAGGAGCTGTTCCACATGTAGATGTATTTCTGATGTATCTGTGGGGAGGAAGGTGATCTCCACATCTTACTCCTCTGCCATCTTGAAGGTCCCCCGTTTATCATGTTTCTAATGTGGGGAGAAAAATCTTGTGAAGGTTTTAGTGTCCAAATCAATTCTGATTGAGAAGAACTGGAAAGTGGGTGGTGGCTGGTGACTGCCTTGCTCACAGATGTAAACTGCTAATGTACCAATCTGGTTGGAATAGCTTTGGAAATATCAAACAAAGTCTACTTGGCAAACTTAATAGCTTACTTGTAACATGACAGTAGCTGCAAATTACAGGTTAGATAGGCTTGTGTTTCCGCAGGCAAAATGGAAATTTTCTTTCATGAATCTGAACGCTGTGGACCAGAGTCATTTCAATCCTGTCTATGAATAGGTAGCTCAGTTTTGTTTTCATTTTTTAATATTTATTTATTTATTTAATTTTTGGCTGTGTCAGGTTCCTTGTTGCAGCATATCGGCTTCTCTCTAGTTGTGACCCACATGCTCAGTAGTTGCAGCGCACAGGCTTAGTTGCCCCACAGCATGTGGGATCTTAATTCCCTGACCAGGGATTGAACCCACGTCCCCTGCCTTGGAAGGCAGATTCTTAACCACTGGACCACCAGGGAAGTCTCTGGTAGCTCAGTTTAATTGAAGCATGATTCTTTATCAGCCATATAGATGGCTCCTATCTGTGCTGTGTGGGTAGCTAGCTTGCATGGTGTTTTTCAAAGTAATGGGATATCCCATTCCTGAACAACCATTCTAAAATTGTCCACAGTTGTTCTTTGCAAGGAATTAAGAAAGAGAATTGTGGGCTAATTCTCTAGCCTAGGGTGTGGGACATCTAGGCTCTATACCTTGAGACCAAAGCACTATGTCCTAAGTGATGGTGGATTATAATTTTTTTTTTTTAACCTACGAGAGAGTGTCAGTAAAAATTATTAGTATTATGCATGGAAATCATTGGAGATTTTGTTTCTTAATTTTATATCCTTATTTGGATAATATATTGAGGGTAAGTTACACTAAAGCAAAGAAGAACGTATACTCTCTCCACCTCAGGCAAAGATAGTAGAGAGAAGGGTTTCATGGCCTGCAACCGAAATGTTGGAGAAAATAACAGTTTCATCTGAGATGCGTATGGTGACTAGTACATGTCATTAATAACAAAAGAAATGCCAAAGAGAAAAATGCTCTGCCTGGGCATTTTGTTTATTTATTTATTTATTTACTAAAATAGCCACTATGTAGGATAAAGAAAGAGCTATATTCCTTTGCTAAGATGAAAGTTTGAAAGGAAATACTGCTGCTATCTAAGAAACGAAGGGAACGTCAGCAAGCAGAAGTTATCAGAAGCCTGAGTGCAGGAAGAAAAAGGGTCACACAGCAGAGAGTAGCCAAGGGGTATAACTGCACAGGACAAGAATGTTCCCTATTACCTCTAGTCACTTAGAAGTAACAAGACACTCAAGATATTGGGACATCAGGAGACACATAACATATTTGAACTGTATGGTTAATGCTTGTTGCTCTCAAATGTCTTCCCAAAGTACTGCATTGTGCTCTTTTAAATAGGAAGCAATGACTTACCCAATAGAAATTGCTTTCCAGCTGCTGGGTGAGGCTTCATGTGAAGTGAAAAATTGAAGCCTCTTAGAAAAGGAACCTAGTCCTTTGGGCCAAGGTCATCTTAACACTAGAATTAAATTATGCTAATATTAATTGAAATTCAAGGTGATTGCCCTATATAATCCACTCATCATATCTCTACTTATCTTTGCCAGCAGAAGCAGTCAGACAGGAACTTTTGCTACAGAACAAACTCAAATGTAGGATTCACTATATAGTAATTCAACTAGATTACAGAAGAGATCTCATGACTAATATAAATCACTTAGTCCCTGAACTTGTCTCATTATGAATAGAAATATTGCAGTCAAGTTCCCTTGAGATTTTTGCTAGATTGATCCCCTTCCTTTCCCTTCTCTTCCCTTTCTTTCCCTTCCCTTCCCCACCCCCAATTCCCTTCCCTTTTCTTCTTTCTTTCCCTCTTTCTCTCCCTCTCTCTCTCTTTCTTTTATTCTAATGTCAAGTGTCATGGTAAACACCAGGGGTACTCCAGATTTTGGTTCTTTTTTAAAAATGGTTTTTGCCAATACAGGATACAAGTGGCCACATTCCTCATTTGAATACCCCTAGCACTAGCTTGGTATTGAGAAGCTAGTTCCAAGGCTGCTGCTTTGCACACACTGGGAGCCTAGTACCACTGATGCAGGGACACTGGATTGTGGATCACCCTGAAAACTACTGTCAATAGCCAATATAAAGATTGGACACAAATGAGAGGAGATTCTAGGTTAGACTCCTATTTTGGGGGCTGGTGTTGGAAGGGAGCACAAGATGATTTCTTTCTATGCCTGTCCTCTTCAGAGTATATAATAACTGGAAGACATTGCATAAAATTATTGAATTAAAAGAACAAAACAACACATAAAACCCCAGCAATGTTATGAGTCAGCAGTAGGAATGTTCCTTGTCAGTCATGGGATGCTAAGCTTCATTCATTTCAAGTGCATGTAACCCTTCAGGGCTTTTTTTTTTTTGCTTGGGGGAGCGGGGTCAGGGGCAGTCTCAGTCGGAAAAAAAAAAAAACAAAAAAAAACGACCTCAAAACATTGATCCTGCCAGTTTAAATTTTACTAGGGCTTTAAAGTCACTACCACCTTCCACAGGGTTCATTCAAGCTCAGTTGGGACAAATAATGGCTTAGCAGGAATTGGTTTACAATCCTGGTGGACTCCTGTAGAGCAAATAAGTCCAGAAATACCACTTGGATGGAAACGTATGATAATCATATGATTATCTTTTTTTTAAAATCCATTCCATAGTCTCATGTATAAAAATAAGAATGCACAGGGCTTAGACATCCCTTTATTGTATCAAATTAAATCGGATTTAATGCCTGGTTGTGTGTCATCCAGCTCAGACTCATTTGTACAAGGCTGTGGAGTGAGGAGCTGGTTCAGATGAATGAATAGCTTTCTCATTACTTCACCCCATTCTGCTGTCTCTTTTCCTGTCCTTTGTATTATAATGGAGGACAGCTGTGGCAGCGAAGTGAATATTAACTAACCCCAGTGCCTCAGCAGATTGTGACTTTAATCCCTGCAAATACCACTAAAATCAAAATTTAATTACACTCAGAGTAGCTCTGTTAATGCCTGAAAAATATTTAACAATTAGTGGTTGGCTTAATTAAGCAAACTGCCTTTCACAAAGCAACCTGAAAAGTCCTCCCAAACCCTTCCCCCATTCTTTTTTTTTTTTTTTTAATCCTTTAGACTAATTAGTCTGATGTAAGCTCACAGCACTTCATTTACTGTTACTGAGTCTGCTGCTTAGCTGATCTAGGCTCTGAGCTTAACGGCCTGTAATAGAAGGGGAAGTTGTAAAAAGAAAGAAATTAAGTTCACTACACACAGTAACTTAATAAAAAATAATCCTTTTAATAAACCACTAATCATTGTTAGTCATTTCCTCATTCATATACATACACACACATATATATCCCCTATTATATACATATATATGTATTCCCATATCTATATAAAGATATACAACAGATAGATACGTAACAGAATGGCTATATCTCAGTTACAGTATTAGTTACAGGAGATTCAGGAAAAGCCAAATAACAAATAAATTAACAAAGAATAGCTCCTATCAAAAGAATTATTCTCTGTCCATATAGACTGGAAAACTATTTACATTTAAGTTTGGAAAGAAGGGACAACGTACTCTTTTGTTTGTAAACTAAACAAACAAAATAAAAGCAAATGAAGAATGATAGAAAAGCTGTTAAAATGTAAATCCTATTCCCTGATTGGTACATGATACTATCTGACCTACTCAGCTCCATGTTCATTCCCTCATCCAAGTGTCAAACGTTTATTGGTTATTTAATATGACTTGCTGGGGCGATAAAAATACATGTTGTTATAAATCTTTGTGTCTACACCTATGGGATGTTTTTAAATGCCATAAAAGAGTGGCTTGTATGATCTATTTGTTAAGCTTCATTTTCTACTTGAATTCTTAGGAAATATCTTGCCACTAAATAATCAAGATAGTAAGTACAGTACCACTTCAAAAGGAGGTCACTTACTCAGCAAACTAAGAAAAAAAATGGGAATCAGAAAGTAACAAAACTGCCTTGGAGAACCAAAACAAGTCTCAGATCTATCAAGGAGCTTAGAAGCCCATGAAGTCCAACCTGGTATTTTACAGGAAGAGAATGAAATTCAGAGTTTAGATGATCATTCAGGGCCACACTAGGAACTGTGAGAACATTACTGCAGAGCCCTGTAGGCTCCCCTCCAGATTTATTCCCTTTTATCTGATATTGGATACAATTACACCAAGATGCATTTTATGATTTCCCAAATCGCAGCAGATTAAAAGCCACAAATTAGAGGCTGAAAAAGGGTTTCTAGAGGCTTAGTGTTCAGATGTTGTGAAATACTACAACATGATAAAATCTGGAACCTGCTAAGTAAAAATGTAAGTAATCTGGAAAAGATGGTCTCTTGATAACCTTCAAATCCAGGGTACAAATAAAAATCACAAAGTTGTTTATTTTACAATGCAGATCTGTGCTGTTTAGCTCATCTCGTTCATTTGTGTACAGGTGCATGTGTGTGTGTCTGAGGCTCTCCCTCAGGGCTTCTAAGACAACCCTGAAAAAGACTGATACTAGGCTAATTTATTTTATTTTGGAGACTATCAAAAGAAAAATATTTTTCTCTGATCCTAATAAGTTCTCACTGAGAGTTTTGGCATAAATGATGTGTTAATTTTTCAATCTAGGAATAAAAACTACCTGCAGTCTCATTTTTATGGAATGTTTTCACCTATATGTAGTTCTTCCTCTATGCCTTCCTGTTATTCCTCATTTAAGACTAGTTCTTGAGTATTTTCGTTATTGCCTAGTTCAATGATTAAGGGGAAAAAATAAAAGAAGAGAGCAAGTAGTGTTTATGTGTATATGCCTGAAAGGATGTGTTACATACACCCGCACCTAACTCTGCCAGCAGTCTCCAACCCCATACAATTTTGTACATTTCCACGTAATTGGCAGGCTATGTTTCAAGTCTCATGGTTGGTTGAGAATGGAGATGAAATCGCAGTTCATAATACAGAAGGAGTACATATGGGTTGTAATTGAGATACTTGTATTTTGACTGAAGAATTGAGCAGCATCTGGCAGGTGTATAAATCCTTCAGTGGCAGCAATTCAACTTTTTAATAGGAGAGGAAATGGCTTATTATATTTCAAAATTGGTATCTTTGAAAAACGTGTATTAACATGATGATATGAACTGATGCAAAATCTTCTTATGGGTTTTCCAGGAATAATTGTGTTTTAATGGTATATGCAACTTGTGTTGCAAATTCTTTTGTCTATTAGTCACATACACATATCTTTATTTCTTCTTGAATGTATGCTGCATAACTATTAACCAAATGTTCATTCACCATCGAATTCTGTTTCTTCAGTGTGTTTTCTCATTCAAAAGCACATAATGATTCTCCTTAATGATACAAATAATCCACTTCTAATGGACTGTTATATGTCTTTTCCATTCTTGAAAAGCATTATTGCTTTTAGGTTTTTAGTTAAATGCTATATAATTTCAACACAGTATAATATACTTAATTGATCTTTAAGTTTCTCTGTGAAAGAGCAGGAAGTATTAAAAGCCAAACAGAAAAATTGCCAAAGTCAATTCACCTCAATTCAACTGTCAAAACTTTTCATGTGAAAAATGAATGGAAATGTTTTTCTCTTTCAAGTAAGCATATTTGTGGGTACAGTATTCTCTTTTGACTGTGAAAATCATTTGAAAATAAAAAGCTTGTCTGTACTTGTTTTCCATGTGTGAAATGTCAGCTGTATCTATGAAATCGTCATTGAGCTCCATCATCTTGGCTAATAGGCAAAGAACTGCTCTCTTGGAAGGTACATTAAATCTTTTGTGCTTCCAAAGCACCACTTCATGTTTCTCAGCAAGAATTTATCTAATAGTGGGCTGGTGACATAAACACATAACATCACCTCTTCCCTGCATTCTACTTTGCCTTCACACACACACACACATCCCTCCCCCAACCCTTCACCAACTAATGCCTAAGAGAAAGAAGAGAATAAACTAAGTTCAATATTTCTTAACTAAGTTCAATATTTCTTGTGATTTAAATTTCAAGATAATTTATTTTTAACTATGGATGTATTTCGTATTTGATCAGAGAACAGTGAAAAGATCTTGAGCTCATTAAGGCCTGTAGCCTAAAGTAAATAAAACCGCAAATTCTGAATCTTAGAAAGATATAAAATTTGGAAGAACACAAAGAGCTCAACCTTCCTACTTCAGACAGATGTATTTCACTACTCAGAATAAGTAATTTTCAACCTTTTCATAAACATCTCTAGAACTGGAGATTCTACAATTAACTAGCAGTTTATTATCCCGGTACTTAAACAGTGATTTCTTATGTACATTTGAAACCACTTCCATTTCCTTCTATCAGATTTTCCATGATGGTCAAGAACAGCTGTTTAGGACACACCCTATATAACAGTAATGGAGTTACTCTCTCTCGTAGGCTGAACTTCTAAGTTTCACTTGATTCTTAGTTGTAGAATTTAAATTGTTTCCAAATCTCAGATGTCCCCAACTATTCTAGTCTTAAGGGGTCACCTTCCCTAAAATGACCAAATACAACTTCGAGCTCCCATTCTGTGAAATACAGGAAGTCAGACACTGAGTTTCTGGATCTCTCTGAGGAATGGTTCTGTGAACTCAGTCTGAGTGATCACTTGTCATTTTAAAAATCTTCCTAGCTTTAGACCACTGTCCCTCTGGACACACAATAAGCCAACACTTCCATGCTGCTAGAGCTTCATGCTGCAGCTCTTCAGCTTCAAAACAGAATTCAGGTAGTATTTCCAAATTCCCGACAGATATCAATTTCAGGATTCTGAAATACGAAACCAGAAATCCTAGAAATTCTCAGGTAGCCCTGGAATCATAAATTTTCCTCTGTTTTTCACATTTTTTTGTGATAAGAGTAAACTGCAAACCACTTTTATACTATACTTTCAGAGATTTTATGTAAAAAATGATATAATAACAGAAGTATAGTTTTAACAGCATTGTACATTTCAACAGCATGGAGAACTGATCTCTAACTGATATGGGCACACTATGATAGAAAATATTAAAGAAAATAACACTCACATGAAATAAATGACAAATAAAAGTCATTTAAATAATTGAAAGATAATGCCACACATATTTAATAGACATGATCTTTCTTAACATGAAATTTTAAAACTCACAGCACATTAATTGCCTTATTACATAATCTTGATGTTTTTTATGACAAATATTCTAGCCCAGAAAACATTATTTATTTTTCAACAATGTTGATCAAATTGTTACAAATATGTCTACAAGCTTAAATTAAGCATTAGAATACCTACTGCTCCATAAATCTCATTTTCTTTTTAATGAAAATATTTTGTTTTCTTCCCTTGATTTGGATTTTGTCATTGAAATCAATATTTCTCTTTTTAAAACAGATTTTAGATCAGTTTCTTAATTCCTATTAGAATATTTCACAATAACATCTTCTATTTGCATTTATTTTGTTCATATATTTAAAAAGAACTGTACCACATATCCAATCCTTGGGAAATACCAGGAAACATTATTGAGCAGCATTTGAATAACCTTACATTCAGATACCCCAGCAAGATTGACAGCAATATGCAGAATGTCATGTCAAAATTACTAACTGAAGGATGTATTTTGGTTCCAAAACTTATTTCTTAGAACATCGTTTATAGGATTTGTATAAAGTATGCTATGTAAATAATCTCATTAATATTTATATATTTGCAAAAATGACTCACTGTTAGCAGCAATCAGGTTCAGGAACACACAACATGACGATAAATATAAGTAGTTATAGTTAGGTTGTCTTATAGTTTAACTATAAGACAAACTAGATAAGAATAACTTCTCTCCAATGTGCTCCTGTCCTGGTTCCTGGAAAGGTCAGCCTTAACCTTTCTCTTCCATGTTTTCAACTTGTCGTCAGTGATTTCTTCTAACCAGTAATGTCTCTATGTTGACTGTTAAGCTCTTACAGGAGAATTGTTATGCTTTTCCTCTGTATTCCTGATTTTTTTGACTACTTTTTTCTCAGGATTCAGGAATAGGAAAAATATACATTTCCTGAAATATGCTGGGAAAGCATTTCCACATGAGAAAAATATATCCAAGTTATTCCCTTACTTCTTCCAGAGCTGTAATATGCTGGTGGTGGTGGATAATTTGTTCATTTTTTGTCATCTTTGTTATTTGTATATTTTTATTATATATTTTTGTCAAAAATATAAAACCTATAAAAGAATGTGTAAAGAACCTCTGTGCGTAATATCACCCAGTTTTAACAATTACCAACATATGGCCAATCTTATTTAACTTGTACATCTACCCATCCTTCTCACTTTCATCTTTGAATTATTTTAAAATAAATCCTAGATGTCATATCATTTTATCTCTATAAACTTTAGTGTAGAGTTATAAAAGATGAAGACTTTAAAAAATATAACTTAAAAGACAGGATAGCACTGGCATAAGGATAGATAGATCAATGGAATAAAATTGGGAGCTCAGAAAAAAGAATCCTCCATACATCTATTGTCAAATGATTTTGAAAAAGGTGCCAAGACATTAACTGAAGAGAGGGAATAGTCTTTTCAATAAATGGTGCCAGACAACTGAATATCCATATGCAAAAGAATGAAGCTGGCTCCCTACCTAACACCATATACAAAAATTTACTCAAAATGGGTCAAAGATCCAAGTATAGTAAAACTATGTAAATATTAGAAGAAAATTTTGTAACCTTAGATTAGGTAATGGTTTCTAAGATACAATACCTAAAGCACAAGCAACCAAAGAGAAAATAGATAAATTGGACTTCATCACAAGAAAACTTCTATTCTTCAAAAGACACAATTAAGGGCTTCCCTGGTGGCGCAGTGGTTGAGAATCCGCCTGCCGATGCAGGGGACACGGGTTCGTGCCCCAGTCCGGGAGGATCCCACATGCCACGGAGCGGCTAGGCCCGTGAGCCATGGCCGCTGAGCCTGCGCGTCCGGAGCCTGTGCTCCACAACGGGAGAGGCCACAACAGTGAGAGGCCCGCGTACGGCAAAAAAAAAAAGCACAATTAAGAAAGTGAAGAGACAACTCACATAATGGGAAAAAAATATTTGCAAATCATATATCTGATAAAGGTCTAGTATCCTTTTTCAGAATGCATAGAATACATTAAAAAATTTCCAATTCAACAATAAAAAGACAATGCAAATAAAAATGAACAAAGAATGTGAATGGACATTTATCCAAAAAGATATACAAGTGATCAATAAGCACATGAAAAAGTGTTCAAAATCATTAGTCATTAGATAGATACAAGTCAAACCCACAGTAAGACATCACACACACTAGGAAGGCTATAATAAAAAAGATGGACAATAACAGGTGCTGGCGAGGATGTGGAAAAATTGAAACCCTCATACACTGCTGTTGGAAATGTAAAATAGTGAAGCTGCTTTGGAAAACATTTTGGCTGTTCTTTAAAAAGTTAAAGATAGTGCTACCATAAGATCCAGCAATTCTACTAGATATATAGCCAAGAGAATTGAAAACTTGTGTTCACCCAAAAACCTGTATATGAATGTTCATAGAAATATTATTCATAAAATCCAAAAGGTGGGAATAACCTAAATGCCCATCAACTAATGAATGGATAAACAATATATGGTATAACCATACAATGGAATACTATTATTTATAAAAACGAAGTATCAATACATGCTATATTATAGACAAATCTTCCAAACTTTATGCTAAGTAAAAGAAGGCATAATAGAAGGCCACATATCGTTGATTACATTTTTATGGAAAATCCAGACTAGGCAAATCTGTAGAAATAGAAAGTAGATCAATGGTTGCCAGTGGCTGACAGAAAGGAGTAATTGGAGCTGGAAGGTTATTTAAAGGAAGGTGGAAAAGACAATGGGCCCATATCCATCTTCCACTTGGCTCTGTATGCCTCCAGGAGCAGAAGACAATGAAGGCAGCAGCTTCCAGCTTGTCTTGGTGCTTTCAGCACTATCTGACATGCCTTCAGTGGTGTGAGTATCAACTGTGTCTTCCTTCTCAGTGACCGAAAGAACCAGCTGTTCTTTCTCTCAATCACCCTATTCCCCACCTTCCAAACACCTCCTGTGCCCTCACGTGCTGTACCATAAGACTGAGCATCCCTGGTGAAGCATTCTCTGTCAAAGGTCCACATCTGAGCTATGGGCACAAGCCGCAATCCACAGGGCTTCTACTTCACTCTTCTGAGCTGTATGGCATCATCAATTCCATTTAGTACTCCCAGTCCAAAAGATGCTGTTTTCTACATTATGATCTCTTCATATCAGTTTTCCCTCTTTGCTCTTTCAGACTTTCAACACCTAAGTAACTAATTCTCTCAATGAAATGTCCTCTGTTTACAATACCTAGTATGGTGTCTGTCTTTCTGCTTGGTCTCTGACCTATACTTCTACAGTGCCTCTTACAAATGTTAGTAGTAAATCTGTTATTTTACATTGAATTATAAATCTAATTTTCTTTTGTACTTTTCCCTTCATTCAGTATCTTGGGTAATATGTTGAGAAACAGGACACTTTTGTTCATTATTTTTAATGTAATGAAAAATTTAAAAATCATAAAAACTCTTTTCTTTCCTTTTCTCCCTAAATTATATCTATTCTGGATAACATTATTTTAGCACTATGATCAGGCCAAAAATTAAAATGTAAAACATTTGTTATTAAAAAATATTTTCCTAATTATCGAGTTAATTTTGAATCTTATCTCAGGGTAAGATAACTTAGAAAATAGCTATTCCTTTCTTAGATCATGGTTTAAAAAGCTCTGTTTAGTATCTACCAGCTAGACCGATTACAGACTCACTTATACACACGTATGAGGCAGGTATTTTTTTAATTAATTAATTAATTTAATACAGCAGGTTCTTATTAGTTATCTATTTTATACATATTAGTATATATATGTCAGTCCCAATCTCCTAATTCATCTCCCCTCCCCCTGCTTTCCCCCCTTCATGTCCATATGTTTGTTCTCTACATCTGTGTCTCTATTTCTGCCTTGCAAACCGGTTCATCTGTACCATTTTTCTAGATTCCACATATATGCGTTAATATACGATATTTGTTTTTCTCTTTCTGACTTAACTCTATATGACAGTCTCTAGGTCCATCCACATCTCTACAAATGACCCAATTTTGTTCCTTTTTATGGCTGAGTAGTATTCCATTGTATATATATACCACATCTTCTTTATCCATTCATCTGCTGATGGACATTTAGGTTGCTTCCATGACCTGGCTATTGTAAATAGTGCTGCAATGAACACTGGGGTGCATGTGTCTTTTTCAATTATGGTTTTCCCTGGGTATATGCTCAGTAGTGGGATTGCTGGGTCATATGGTAATTCTATTTTTAGTTTTTTAAGGAATCTCCATATTGTTCTCCATAGTGGCTGTATCAATTTACATTCCCACCAACAGTGCAAGAGGGTTTCCTTTTCTCCACACCCTCTCCAGCATTTGTTGTTTGTAGATTTTCTGATGATGCCATTTCTAACTGGTGTGAGGTGATACCTCATCGTAGTTTTGATTTGCATGTATCTAATAATTAGTGATGTTGAACAGCTTTTCATGTGCCTCTTGGCCATCTGTATGTCTTCTCTGGAGAAATGTCTATTTAGGTCTTCTGAGGCAGGTATTTTAAAAGTAAGAAAACAAGATATCTATATGACTTAATGTGGTCTAAGTACCATTAAGAAAAATTGCTCTAAGTTTAAATGAGAACAGATGGAAGATTCACATGACATTTTTGAACATAATTGTAGCACAAAGCAGAAACAGAGAAATAGAAAACAGACCAAAAATTGGACCAAAATGTTTTTGAAAAACCATGCTTACTTCACAAATTCCAGTAGTTCTACAGGTAAATAAATAAAGGATACACAGTACCATATAATCTATGTATTCCTGCTGTATCCTAACACACACACACACACACACACACACACACACACACACACACATGAAATAATGGGCTCAACAGATGTATTAGCAGGTTTTGATGACTTGTGCAAAACATTAAGAAGTAATTAGGAAGGCATCCAAAGCTAGTCAGCACATTAATAGGTCCAGAAAGTTCATATTGGATTTCCTTATATTTGCTAGTTACTCTCATTTTCTCGAAATGGGTCAGCTCTTTTAACAGTTACAAATTAGCTTAATGTGTAAAATAATCATACAGTGTCATGAATCCATGCAAAAAAGCACCTGCCTCGCTTTTTTACTTCTCCTTTTTAGACTGCTCTGAGTATAATCATTCTATGCCATTTAGTATTTTTCATAAATTGATGTTCATAGATAGGTGATTAACCCCACCTTTAACTGATTGTTTTATTTGAGCCCCCAAAAGTCCAAAATGTTGCATTAATCACCAAATCTTTTTTCTGACACTGAATGTAATAAAAGCTTGTGACTTAAATCAAGTGAGTTGACATATTTTCTATTTTGAATGAAAAAATTTTCTCTAGGAAAAGGTAGCTAATAATAGAACAGTAGATTCTACATTACACGTAATTTGTACTTGCTCACAGTACAAAACATGACCTCAAATGATTTATGATATTATCATGAAATAGAAGGAACAAGATATGGGAGACTTCTTCGACATCATCAGTATTTCAAAACCCCCAAGAGGGAAATGGAGCAAATCACAGCTACTGCTGTAGCCCTAAACTCAGGATAACATTTTAAAATGATCTGACATTCAGTTCTTTGAATTCCTGATTAAAATCTGAACAAGGTGAAGTTTCAAAACATGTGAAATAGATGTTGTCAAAAATTCCCATGCAAATCTCTGCATTTGGTGGGAATGTTAAAGTCAGAATTGTTTATCAATATTAAAGTGATCTAGAACTTTCATACTAGTCGGCACATTCTTTTTTGTAAAAAAAGATTTAATTTTATTTATTTTTGGCTCTATTGGGTCTTCGTTGCTGCGCGCAGGCTTTCTCTAGTTGCGGCGAGCGGGGACTACTCTTCATTGTGGTGTGTGGGCTTCTCACTGCAGTGGCTTCTCTTGTTGCAGAGCACGGGCTCTAGTTGTGCGGACTTCAGTAGTTGTGGCTCGTGGGCTCTAGAGTGCAGGCTCAGTAATTGTGGAGCATGGCCTTAGTGGCTCCCCAGCATGTGGGATCTTCCAGGACCAGGGATTGAAACCATCTTCCCTGCACTGGCGGCATATTCTTACCCACTGAGCCACCTGGGAAGTCCCAGTTGGCATATTCTTATAATCAAATTCAGGTAGTTCATTAGACTAATTAGTTATAATTCAGTAATTATACACATTTTCTTGAAGTTTCTTGTATTGTACTTCACAACTGTTTACTAACTGTAGAGAAGAGTCAGAATTTGAGAAAACCCACGGTGTCTACCAATTGTTTACAATACTGAGGAGTGAACACATGTTGCAGTAAGATGTGGTGATTACCTGGCTAATTGTATCAGTGTAGTCTGCAGACAGTAATTTAGAAGGGGAAAAAACCTTTAGGATTTAATATATTGAGTTTCTCTCTCTATTGATCAAATTAATTGGATGATTTCCAAATCTCCACTTTACTGAGTATTTTATTGACATAAGCTTTGACCGAGAAGCATAATGTTTTCAAAATCTCTTTTTTTATAGACAGAAAATCAATCTGGTTTTTTAATAAATATAATTGTTTGTGCAAAATAGTTGGCTGAGCAGTTAAAGAATATCTGCTGTCATTATTTAGTGGATGTGGGGCAGGAAAGTGGTGTTGAACATGGGGGAGAAAAGAAGAAACAAATTTTCAACACTGGTGGTACTATAAGGAAATGGTATTAAAGTGAAAGAACCTATATAATAATTTTGAGTTATGCAGTAGTGTTATAAAAACAAAATAGACTCTGGACATTTCTTATTTTTTTTAACACAATTCAATAGCAGATAAGACAAAACATGAATTTTAAACTCTTAATTAAAAGAAATATTTTCTTCAAAGGGCAATGAATAAATTCTCATTTAAAGAGTGTTTCGAGTTGATGCTAAACTTCTTAAAGATGGCATAAGTTAGTCATTAAACCCAGACTTCCTTGTTGGAATCTCAGCTTTACCTCTTACTAGTCATTTAGCCTTTTGTGCCTCAGTTTCCTCTTCTGTGAAATTAGGGAAATAATACTTCTCTATAACTTTTTGTAATGATTTAATAAAACACACAGAGAAGGAAATTACTACATAGAAATAAACATTTAAAGAAGTAAATGCTTAATAAATTTTAGTGATTATTTGTTTTCATTTTGAAATAATATATATTCCTTCCTAATAAAACAATTTCCTATAAAATAATTTTAAAGTGAAAATGTCCATTTGATGGTTTTGAGCATTACAGTGTTCATTTCATTGATTAGAAGACTATAATAAGGGCTACCCCAATTAATGGTTTGATTGCATGGGAGAAAAATATGCATAAACATCTGCACATACAGGCAGAAGAGTAAATGCAAAAGAAAAATTTTAAACCACTTCAATTTAACTTATCACAGCCCTTGAAATTACACTGCATACAGATGACAACGATTAAGTATGAACCTCACCAAAGGTCTAACTTTAATTCAAATCATTAAAGGCTGTCTAAAAAGAGTTAATGAATTTTCCAATTACTTCTATTTTTTCATCAGATGTGATTCCACTATATTCAACTGCAATAAAAAAGCTTTAAAAGTAATATTTTAAGCAAAATCTGGAAATACTTGCTTCTGAGTATAATCTGAGCATTCCTAAAATCCACAATTTAAACATTCATATAAATGTGAACATTTATTTGAAAGCTTGGTTGGTTAAGAGTAATAACAGTAGAACTAAGCTTATGCTTTAAAATTGCATGTTTCCTCAAAAAAACTAAGCATATGTGTTGTAATGATATTTGTTCTTGACACTGATAGTTCATATCATGTAATTCTTTTACAATGATGATGTGCAGAGATAATATACAGTTTGCTATTTAGTAATTTATTTTGCATAATTAAGTTATCATGACTTTATTCTTTCAACAGAGGAATGAAAGCATATCTACACTCTATAACAGATGACCAAACTGTATCAAATTGTGTCTCCAAATAGGGACAGAAGCATTGGTATATGTACATTTTTATTAGAGGAGAAGTGAACACAAAATACAATCTCTTGAGTTCAATTATAAAACCCATATGCTTGAGTGAATGCATGGTAAAAAATATGCAACTGCATTACACGTTAGAGGCACTACAAATTTCAGCTTTGGTTCAAAAAACATTCACATTGCTAATTTGTAGACAGCTAAAAAGCTAATATCATTGCTATGTGGAGTAATGGGCAAGTGAAAACATCTGCATTTTCCCTGCCTTTAGAACATGGCCTTTTAATCGGGCATATCTGTGTGGAGGATAAAGACTGTAATAACAAGGAATGCTTCTATATATGGTACGAAGTGAGGAATGACAGCAAAGAAAAAAACACACAGGGCTACTGAAATTAAACAAGCTATACCTTGGGCTTCCCTGGTGGCACAGTGGTTGAGAATCTGCCTGCTAATGCAGGGGACACGAGTTCGAGCCCTGGTCTGGGAAGATCCCACATGCCGCGGAGCGGCTGGGCCCGTGAGCCACAACTACTGAGCCTGTGTGTCTGGAGGCTGTGCTCCGCAACAAGAGAGGCCGCGATAGTGAGAGGCCCGCGCACCGCGATGAAGAGTGGCCCCCCGCTTGCCACAACTAGAGAAAGCCCTCGCACAGAAATGAAGACCCAACACAGCCAAAAATAAATAAGTAAAAATAAACAAAAACAAACAAAAAAAGCCAAGCATTAAAAAAAAAAAAACAAGCTATACCTTAACCACTACTGTCAATGTAAACTTTTAAGATCATTGAGAAGTATTCTTGCTTTTGTTTTTAGAATAAATTAAGGATAGAGATGAACATCTCCAGGTGAGTCTTTAGAAAATGAAAATGAGTACTAGATGATGAGAATAGTCTCAAATATCTGCAAAAGAAAACTGAAGCAAAGTCCACAAAATCTTTAAGTTTATAAATCTGAAAACTGGGTGTTACATCAAGATATGTTCAAATGAAAATGTATTTTAATTGTATGCAAATAGTAACTAAGGGCTTAATTAATTCTCAGTAATTAGTTTATGCTTAAAAAATGTGTATTGAGTGGCTCTGGTACTTAAAAGCTATTTTAAAGAATAAAAGTTTCAACTTTATAGTGTTTCTAGAGGAAGCTACTGTCATTGAGGGATCAACTGTATGTTGAAATGTGAGAAGTCCAAGTTCTAGCTCAAGTACCTGGCTTTGGAAGCTAAAAAAGGTAAAAATTTTATTTGCTCATGTAGAAAGCAGACACATATTACCTCACAGAGCCACTGAGACAGTGCTGTGTGTAAATTATTTTGAACTCATTAAAATAAGTTTATCTATATGGCAAGTACCATTTTGTTATTTTTCTGTATCCTTTTTTTAAAATAAATTTATTTATTTATATGTATTTTTCTTTTTCTTTTTCTTTTTTTGGCTGTGTTGGGTCTTTGTTGCTGTGCTCGACCTTTCTCTAGTTGGCGCGAGCAGGGGCTACTCTTCATTGCGGTGTGCAGGCTTCGCATTGCCGTGGCTTCTCTTGCTGCAGAGCATGGGCTCTAGGCACGCGGGCTTCAGTAGTTGTGGCTCGCGGGCTCTAGAGCACAGGCTCAGTAGTTGTGGCACACGGACTTAGTTGCTCCGTGGCATGTGGGATCTTCCCAGACCAGGGCTTGAATTCGTATCCCTTGCATTGGCAGACGGATTCTTAACCACTGCGCCAGCAGGGAAGTCCTGTATCTGTTCTTTAAGACAGACTGTGGTGGACAGATTTTAAGATGACCCTCTCATCCCCACCTCCTGGTGTTCATGCCTTTGTGTAATCCCCTCCCCTTTACTAAGGGCAGGACATGTGACTTGCATCTAACCATTGGAATACAACAAAGGTGATGGAATGAGTGATTACATGTACACGATTACATTAGACTGTAGTATATATCTTGCTAGACTCTTTTTCTGTTGCTTGTTTGAAGAAGCTGGCTGTCATGAATCCTACAGCTGCAAGGGAACAGTAGGTGCTTAGAAGTAGATTTTTCCCCAGCTGAGCCTCTGAGAACCCAGTCCTGGCTCACCCTGAGCACAGCCTTTTGAGACCCTGAGCAGAGAACCCAGCTAGACTGTGTCCAGACTTCTGACCTATAGAAACTGTGAGATAACAAGTATGTATTGTTTTAAGCAGCTAAGGTTGTACTCATTTGTTAAGCAGCAATAGAAAAGTAATCTACAGACATTATATACATCTGTATACTGGAATATAACACATTTATGTATTCATTTATTTTAGATTTTGTAAACTTAATGTAGTTCACAACCTATTGCTGCGTATTGTTAAATTTTGCTAGCCACTCCAGTGTAGGAATGGCCTCCATGAATGTCCTGGAGGCCCACTATGCTAACTCACTTGGCAGTGTGACTATAAATGAAAGGATTAGAAGGCTTATCATGATGTCTGGCACCAGGAATGGAGGAGAAATAAGGTTTGAATGTATGGAGTTCCATGTGAACTGTGGAAAGTTCATCAAAGTCTTGTAGCTTGTATTTGCAATAAAAATACAAGCTGAGAGAAAAATTCTCGAATTTGACAACAATGCTAACAATCATTGATGAGTCATTAAGCTGAAAGTAAATTATCTAAACTAAAAATAATTTTAAAAGATTTTTGATCAACCATTCTAGAGAAAAGCTAAATTACCTTTCTAGTCTCATAATAGAAAATAATATATCAAGATCATTATTATACGAATAGGTAATAAAACAGTATGCAGCCAAATTTGTAAGAAAAAAAATAGAGTTGTGTTTTTTACATTGGTGGCATTTTTTAGTTTTTAATATTTGCATTTGTTGTGATTTACTTTTAATTCTAAATAAATAAGTACTTTCATATCTAATATTAGAACTCTGAATTTTTATTTTTAAATAGAGTGTCCAAAACTGCATAAGCTTCAAGTCTCACAAAACCTAAATTCACCTCTGCATGCAAAACAAGAGAGAAACAATATTTTAAAATGCTGCTAGAAGCTATGGCATGATGAAGGTAGGTCAGGGTCCATTAGAATTGGCAACATAAAATCATTGCTGATTTTGACAAGAATTATTTCAGATAAGTGGCATGGCCAGAAAATAGAGGAGGGGATTAGAGAATGAATGAAAAGTGCTGTAGCATGGTGACAGCGGTTACCGACAAGTCCTATGAAATTTGGCAGTGAGGTTTGGCAAATAGATTAGGTGGCAGATGGATGGAAATGTGAGGCCATGGGAGTTTTCTTTTTTGATAGAAGCAACTTTGTATGCTGGTGGGAATGCTCCAATAGGAAGAGAGATACTTACAATCTAAGCTGTATAGGAGTAACTGCACATGGCAGCCATCCTCCAAGATGGCTCCCAGTGAGCCCACCTCTTGTTATTCACACACTTGGGTAGACCCGTTCCAATAGTATCAGGGTTGGGATATGTGACGGAGAAGGAAAAACCTCAGTACTCCTCCTTGTGTTTCTTCTTTACTCTCACACTACTACCATACTCATAACACTTCTGACACCAAATATGTGGGTTTTTTTTCCCATACCAAGCAATTATCTGAGATACTAGATGGGTGTCCTACAACTTAAATTCTGACACTATCTGCCTGGAGGTTAAGGGCTTAGTCCCACAAGACTGTCCACCCCCTTCTCCCACTTCAGATGCCAATTACAAGTCCAGGTTGTCACCTGTGCTTCTGACTGATAGGCTATATAAACTGGAGGTTCCCAGGATTCTCTCCTTGGGTTCAACTAATTTGCTAGAGTGGCTCAGAAAACTCAGCAAATAGTTTATGTACTGTTTACCACTTTATTATAAAATGATATGATAAAAGATACAGATGAACATCCAAATGGAAGAGATGTGTAAGGTAAAATGTGGAAAGAAGCTCAGAGCTTCCATGCTCATTCCAGGAGTGACACTCTCTCAGCACCTCCATGTGATCACCAACCTGGAAGCTCTCCAAACCCCATACTTTGGGGATTTTTACAAAGGCTCATCACATAGGTATGATCAATCATTATCTTCATTTCTAATTCCTCTCCCCTCTCTAGAGAATGGGAGGTTGGGTTAAATTCCAGACTTCTAATCATGGCCTGGTCTTTCTGGTGAGCAGCTGCCATGTAGGAGACCACCAAGAGTCACCTCATTTAGAACAAAAGACACTGGTATCACCCAAGAAATTCGAAGGGATTTAGGAACTTTGTGTCAGAAGCCAGGGTCAAAGACCAAACATTAGAACAAAAGATGCTCCTAGTGCTCTTATTACTTAGGAAATTACAAGGATTTTAAGATCTCTGTGCCAAGAACCAGGCAGAGATGAAAATATATATTTTCTATTATGCCACAGTGACCAAGAACATCCAACAAAATGCTATATGTGGTAGTCTCTTCCAAAATTATTTTATAATAGGCTATTTCATAATAGGCTATATTAGTCTTTCTGTCTCTCACCATCTCTGTCTCTTATCATTTGCTCTGGGGGAACAGGCTGCCAAATTTTGAGCAACCCCATGGAGAGGCCCAAGTGGTGGGGAACTGAAGCCTCCAGCTAATAGTCAGTGAGAAACTGACCAATGGCCATGAGAATGAGCTTCAAGGTAGATCCTCCAGCCCTAATGAAATAGTGTGATGACTGTGGTCCCAGACAGCTTGACTGAAAACTTGTGAGAGACGTTGGCCCAGATTCACCCAGTTAAGCCACTCTTGGATTCTTGATCCTCAGAAACTGTGAGATAATACATGTTCATTGGTTTTAGCTGCTGTGTTTCAGAGCAGTTTGTTGTGCAACAATGGATACTAATATACCCCAGGAGCAAAGTCCTTGAGAAGACAAAATATGAAATGATACATAGCACAAAGTGGATACACTGGCTATTAATAGAGACTGGAATGGTCTATCCTTTTTTTCAGGAGATAAAATAGAGCATATACACAAGACTTTGTAGATAAGTTTGCTGGATCATTAGGAAATTTAAATTTTACTGTTTTTTTCTTTCAATTAAGTATGAGATAAGATTTTAAGTTATGAGTAATACTTAATGGATGTGAAAGGGGTGAAAATTCTAAAACGGCAGGGAAAAATGATGAAATAGTCACCTTGGAAAGTGAAAAAGAAAAGTTAGCAGGAAAATACAATAGAACCGGGGTTACTGTTGAAATTTGTTTGAGAGTTCTGCGTTGTATTTAAAGTGACATCAATCAACAAACTGTGATTTTTCTTCAACAGTATTTAGTTGCTTGGGTTCAGCCATAGAGAAATAGATATGTGGGTTTAATCAGAGCCAGTATTTGCTAAGTGAGTGCAATGGAGGGAGAGAGGCCAGGGATTTGAGGGCATTTGCAAAGGAAAGGTTTCAGTCCTTGCCCCTGAAATCCCATCCAGGGAAGAGAAAGGACAAGAGGGTTATCAGCAGTGAACAAGCAGTGGTGTTAAAGTTAATGAATTGGAGCTCTTGCCCAAGAACGGTTGCACAAGATAGTACCTGGGTAAAAGAGGAAAAACGGGTTAAGCTAATAAAGAGATGGTTCATCTGAAGACGGAGCTCTAGGATGTGGTAATGAAGTGTGTACCTGGGGTGAGCTGGGGTGGGAAACTACTGAGGTAAGGAGAGGTTGATTAGTGGAGTTAAGTAAATAAATTCAAGAAGAAAAAATACTATGAGTTCCTGAGCTGCAAATACTTGCCAAAAAATGTAGAATGATGGACATTATTCAACTAGAAGAGTGAGGAAGCCAAGGATATTGCAGTTCTTTGAGGAAATGGAGTTCAAGATCTCAGTGGAGGCCAAACTGTGTATAAAGTGATTCTTGTTATCTCGGTAGTGGAAACCAAACCTTATTTTAGTGACCTTATCCAAAGGAAACTCACAAGCAAATGAGTAAAGAGTCACTGGAGGCCAAACCACATATTGCCTCCCAAGATTTGCTTTGGGTGGTGGCTTACAAAGCAGTTTGATGCAAAGAACGATGTCAGGAAGGGAAATGATAAAAGAAACTTTCACATATTGAGGTATAGGGAAGTTATTCTGGCTTCTATATGAGTTAACTTGAATTCTATGCTAACTAAAACAGCCTGTTTGTGGCTTATCAAACTTACATTGTACATCTGCTTTAAGTATTAAAGAAAAGGTCACACAGCCCAGAAGAATGTCCATGTTAAAAAGAAAGATTAAATGCCTCTCATCCTGGGATGCCAATGCCGGTACTACTTTGATGATGAGATTCCCTTCCCAGGAGCCAAGGCCAAACTGTACATGCTATATGTGTACGTGCTAGTCTAGTTTTTTTGAAACCTTGAAGAAATGTATCCCAAACTTGTTTAATGTTCTTTGTTCTGACAAGATATTAAACTGTGCTGAAAACCATTCTTCTCCAGAGCAGTTTCTCAGAGTAATCTGGGAAGCTGGCTTCTGGGCTATAGTCCTCAGTTTGGTTCTAATAAAACTCTTTTCTATTCTTACAATTGATTATTTATTGATTATTTTCAATGACAGAAAGAATCTGAATGATATAGTCAAGGTTTATCTCAAGCCTGTGTACTTGAGAATTTTGGGGGCTGCTGACCAAGCTTTTCCATTGATTTTGACTAAGTCACTGTGGTTCCCCTCAGCAGTGGCTCTGAGCCAGGGTAAGTTTGTTGGGCTTGGACTGATCTAGCAACAAGCTAATGAGATTGCTCTCCTGGCCTCTGGCTTCTACCATTTCCCAGAAAGTTTGGGCTCCCATAGAGGGGGTGAGTGGAAATGGTGATCAGCAACATGAAGTAGTGCTTGGTTAAACTCATACTTGGAACTTTGTCACATGATTAAATTAATGTAATTAATGTAAGTGTGGATTGGTTAGAGCAATGATTCTCATTCTCATGGGGGACATATTGGTGTCTACGGAGAAAAGTGTGTAATGTTTGAAAAAACACTGAATCTCATAACAGTCAGCCCTCCGTATCTGAGGATCCATTTCATATAAGAGACTTGAGCATTTGTGGAATTTGGTAACCATGGCGGGTCCTCTAAAATTTCACATTTAGAAAATAAAAAATATATTTACTTTTACTATTGTACAATCTTTAAGTCATGCAAAAAAGTATAAAAATAATAAAACAAATAGCCATGTATACATTACCCATTTAAGAATTAGGGACAACAAATATAATTGAAACTCTCTGCCCCATGAACCCAGTCACTTTTTTCCCAGAATTAGCAGTTGCCCTCATCTTATCTGTCACCCGCAAGGCCTTTTAAATTTTGAACTATATAGTCATAAACAAAATATTCTATTGTTTCACATGTTTTAAAACTATTTAATTGGTTTCATATAGTATGTAGCATTCTGCAACTTTTTATTGCCCTCATTATTAGGCTTTTAGATTTTTTCATATTGTTACTCATAGCTTTGATTCATTCATTTTGATTGATGAATAGTATTCCCATTATTTGCAAAAATCACAGTTCACGTATCTGTTCTTCTGCTGATGAACATGTAAGTTATTTAGTTTTTCCATATCATTAGCTATGCAACAGTGAACATTTTTAGAATTTATCTGGGTGCACAGGTATGATGGTGAAATTTTCAAGTCCTCGGGCATGCATATTTTTAAATTTCTGATATTTTGATAAACTGCTCTCTAAAATGGTTGTACAAGTTTCCCTCCCCTCCACAAAGCAATTTATGACAGTGTAGATTGACATCCTCTCCAGTACATCCAAAATTTTAGTTTGATGCTTGTGAAATGAGGTCTCGTTCTCTTAATTTGAAGTTCCCTGACAACACATAATTTTAATAAAAACAAACTCCAGCGAGTAAAGCTCAACAACCATTTTTGAATAGCAGAGTAACTCAATAGGCTGTCTCTGAGATTCTCAAGTGATGGGTGAAGAAGGCATGGCCCCCTAGGGAAATGTGTGAAATTTTCTGAGGTGGGGCTCACGCGTCTTATTAATCTAAAGGTGGCTTGGTTTTCAATGGTGGGAAAAAGCTGGGTAGAGAGAGCAAGGCCAAGTGAATTGTATCGGTTCTATTACTATAAGATGAAAGAAAAACAAAGTTGGTACATAAAAAAACTGAGTGATTCAGACTTAAAAGGAAAGAATAAGAATAAAAAGAGCTGCAGGAAATTAAGGGGATTACCTCTGTTTCCTTAGAATTCACCTGTTTGAATCTTAGTTTCTTAGTTTACCACGTATGTCACCAGGGCCTCCAATTATGACCTACTTAGAGCAAATAGCTTGTTGATAATAATCACAGAATCATGGAGTTGGTAGGAATCTTAGGCATTGTTTTATTTTATACATAAGAAAACTGAAGTGTAAAGATAAGTTACACACTCACCATGAACAGGTTTTAATGAAACAACTGAAGAGAGAGACAATTGGGGTCCTCTACTAACTGGTCCAAGTTTACTGGGGTATTAACCTGATCACTAAGATAGAAGAAAGATTCCCCTTCTGTGCTAAAACTGTGATACAGTGTTTGAGAGCATAGGCTTGAGACCAGAGAGGCCTGGGAATGACCCCAAGCTCAGCAAATGTTAAATGTATGACCTTGGTCAAGTTACTTGACTTCTTCAGCCTCAGTTTCCTTATTTATAAGATAAGGGAGGTTTTAATTCCTACACACACATTTTTCTTGTGTTGTGAAGATAACCTGAGAAAGTATCTTAGTCTCTGACACACATTAAGCAATTGATAAATGGTAGATGCTATATTTTAAACACCTCAGTGTTTGAGACACAAATTAGTCATTTGGGGTTCTGACATGAACTGCCAGTAGAACAAAGGGGAAGGTTTTGCTAGACCAGCAATGGCTGGTCTAGGTCTCCATCACAACACAACACAGGATGCTTTTGACTGTTTTACCTGAATTTAAAGATTTTTTTTTTTAATGCAATGATTTGAAATTTTCCTTATTTGCTCAGTTATGTGTCTCTATTCCAATGAATCTATCTTTATGATACTTTGGAGAATTCACAGAACATGGAAACTGAGTTGTCTATCTCCCTACTTTTCTAAATTATTTCTTTATGGCTTGATTGAAAAGACTCAATTTCTCTCTTTCCTTTCTACTCAAACATTTTATTTCCAAATTCTAAAATATGCCCAAATCAAATTCATCCATTATTTTTGAAGGAGAAACAGTGGCCATTTAAAAAATAATTATGAGTTTTAAATTATGGCATCTCTTTTACCTATCTCTCCCTTGCCACAGGATTTTAACATTATTTTTCTCTTGCATTTATAACTGTTGCCAGCTTCTACTTCAAGATGGCTGAGTACATATACACACATAAGTTTACCTTTACTCTCTCCTAAAATTCTATTGGAAAGCAAAAACCCCCAAAATAAAAAATAAGAGTAAATCTGTAGCAGCGCAGGGAAAAAACATTCCATCAGTGGATAATAATATTGGGAAAGTTGTAAAAGCTCTAAAGCCGATAGATGAGAATTTTTTACTTAACCCGACAAAGCCAAAGAACTGCTCACATAATACAAATGTAGCACAGAACCACTGAAATGGTGTGTTTTCCCAGAATGGCTCTGAGTCAGAATCTTGACTACGGTGAGGTAAATGAGACAAGTGAGGAACTTGTCTTGAATGCAAAATTTGAGGGGGTGCCAAAAAACTCAGTAATTAAAAGAAATAATATTTAATAAAATCAAAATTAATGCCCAAATTCCATTGTTAAAAAAATCTCAGTGTGACTCTTTTTTCCTTTTGCCTCACGCTCCAATGTGGCTCAGCATCACACTATTAGTGATCCTGTCTTTATTTAAGTTTGATATTTTACCCATCTTAGATTTCTGCATTATTTTGATTCTTTCAAAATAGTGCCTAAAATGCTATTTATCATTATTACTGAGTGTTTTAGCACCTACTTGAACTTTGTATCTACTGCAAATCCTCACTCACCCTGAATATCTCCCCTTAGTCTCAGGTGTACCCTGAGTAGCCTTCAGATCAGAGGCAGCAGAAGGGGGCTCTAAGAAAATTTCTGAATATTATTTAAAGGATTGTGAATCACTGGGCTAGACCCAACACATAATACACAGACTCTGGTGTGTGTTCTCAGGATAAAGTTCTTTAAATTATATGGCAATTTTTCCATGGGGAACTTACAGAGTAGGCTTTGAGGTTACAACGTAAAAACAGAGCAGGTGTCTAAATAACTTTCACAATAAGAATTACCTGTATGCAAAACATAAGCTACCCATGTACCTTAAAATAAAACCAAATGAACAATATGTTCACTGGTCCCACGTACCAGGCCCTTTCCTGGTTATTTGCTACTGATTACTTGCTATAGCTAAATGACCTGTGGACAGAATTCACATTCCTTGCCTGGGAAACCGTGATAGTCACTTGAACTGAGAAAGAAATCTGTAGTCTTCAATATAGATCAATCATAGAAAGAGGAGAAAAGCCAACACAGAATAAAGATATACCTGAACCACGTAAAAGGATAAATTCTCACATAAGAAAGTAAAGTTGACAACAGAAATAGAAGAAAACTTTAAAATAAGCGTTTCTGTTCCCAGAGAGATTTGACAGGATACCAAATTCATAGAATAAGAACAGGCTACTTTGCAAAAAGGGTAGTCAGAGCTTGTGAAAATTTAGTGCAAATTACCTATAATTTCAATACAAAACCAGAAGAGTAGTGGGGTAGGAAAATCACAACCTGAACGTAAGTTCCATTTATTCAAGGATAGTTCTGTTCCTTACAGAATCCCCAGCACCTGGTGGGTTCAGTACATGTTGATCTTGTCTTATCAGAGCAAACAGACTAGAGTTACTGTAGTAAATTGTGCCATCATTTTCAATGATTTTCTACCCACTCTGTTGCCATGTGACTTGAAGCACCATCTTCTGGGAGAAGCATACATCCCAACCCCCTTGACATCAGGGACATGTGACATGCCTTGGCCAATGGGAGGTGAGCAGACATGAAATATACTATATCCAATCTGAAGTTTTGAAAGTCTTGAGTGCCTCAGCTCTTTTTATGTATGTATGTATGTATGTATGTATGTATTCCGTTCACCAAAAGAATGGCAGGTCCTAAAAAGGGATTGCTCCTTCAGTCTAGATTCTGGAATTAACAAGATAAATGCAGTAAAGCACAGTCAGCCTGCAACCTTCACAGATTACATGAAAGATAAGAGACAAATGAGTTTTTGTGGTAAACCACTGAGGTTTAGAGGTTATTTGTCATCAAAGCAAGGCTGACTATTACAGTTAACTGATTCATTTTGATGTTTTCAGGCAAATTTATCTCAAAATCCTTTTTTTACTAATATATGGCACTTATTAGTGAAATAGTAATAGAGTTAGAATTACCTATTTGAAAAAAATAAGAACCCAAAAAACTGTGACCAACCAAAAAATAATCAAGAAAGGAAAAAGTTAACCTATAAAATAATAAGAAACAGAAAATAGAACAGGAGAAAAATATAACAGAAGATAGTAGAATTAAATACAAATATTTTAGTGAGAATAATTTTAATATAATACATTAAAATCCATTATTAAAAGATAACTAATTTCAGAATGAGTAATTGCTATTGAGAAATAAAACTTAAAATGTAAGCACTGGATTATTTTGTCTGAGATTGTAACTCTTAGTAATCCAATATTAAATTTTAGTGAGCACTGAAAAATATTTATGCAACATTTGTGTTTAAAAAGGTACTCAATATTAGTCATTTCTATTACTCCCATCTATCTTTTTAAGACAAGAAAAAATGTACGTTCAAATACATACATATATATATATATATATATATATATATACACACACACAAGCACACATACATATCCTAGAAAACCTCCGAAGATAAAACCTTCCCCCTATAATTGTTATTTTGTAACATTTACCTAAATATGGCTGACTACCCTGCATAATACTCTCAGAGATATTAAGAAATGAAGAGGGAACAAATATCCCATCCTGGTTAAGAGCAAAACTATCCTCCTTAATCATCACTTATCCTGGCAGAATACAAACAAACATCCTCACACATATAAGAAAGATTCTCACTCTTGTGGCAAAGCAAAACAAACAAAACTGAAAAAAATATATACACAAATTTTTTTGTGTTCAGCTGTTTTCTAATCTCTACTTATCCTTAGAGTGAACACATAAGGTCCCAGCATAGTTATTAGTAGCATCGCCTTTCACCCTCAAAATTGCCCTGGTTTGGTTGACAAATTCATACTCTTCATGTATTAACCTTACTATGATTTATTACTGTATGTATAATAAATGGAAATATAACTACAGAGATTGCAGCCAGAGAGTTTTACGCTTCTTCATAACAGTGTGCTACAGAATCCTGGGGGATTCAGAGAGGAAAATGGTAGGTACACAAAATGAGTCATTAATTGCCCTGTAATCTAGATCCATTATGGTCATTAAGTTTCTGTTTTAGTTCAGTCATCTGTAAGTTAGAGATAACACATAATTTTAGTAACTTCATAATGTTCCTCTAAGACTTGGATAATATGACATGGGACCGTTTTGCATATTATAATGCTTTAAACACTCTAAATACATTCTTATGGATAATCTAAAGATTATTAGAGTATTTAGCATTGTCTTTTATTCTCTTTGACAACTGTGTGTGTAGATTCACCAAGATCATAAAGTCTTGAAGCAATGACATAATATGCTCTTTGAGTATACGTTATCTTTAAAACTAAGTTTTGACCTTAGTTTATTTTAACAGTAGGAGAAATCATGTGGCATTATTTCATTCCTATGATTTTTTTAGATATCCTTCTTCAGGTACAACCTGGAGAAAAGTTAAAAAGACCACTTTAGGGGGCTTCCCTGGTGGCGCAGTGGTTGGGAGTCTGCCTGCTGATGTGGGGGACGCGGGTTAGTGGCCCAGTCCAGGAGGATCCCGCGTGCCGCGGGGTGGCTGGGCCCATGAGCCGTGGCCTCTGGGCCTGCGCGTCCGGAGCCTGTGCTCCGTGACTGGAGGGGCCGCAGCAGTGAGAGGCCCGTGTACCGCAAAAAAAAGAAAAAAAAAAAGACCACTTTAGGGACTTCCTTGGTGGCGCAGTGGTTAAGAATCCACCTGCCAGTACAGGGGACACAGGCCCTATCCCTGATCTGGGAAGATCCCACATGCCATGAAGCAACTAAGTCCGTGTGCCACAACTACAGAAGCCCACATGCCTAGAGCCCGTGCTCCACAACAAGAGAAGCCACAACAATGAGAAGCATGCACACGGCAAGGAAGAGTAGCCCCTGCTCACCGCAACTAGAGAAAGCCCACGGGCAACAACGAAGACCCAAAGCAGCCAAAAATAAATTAATTAATTAATTAATAAAAAAAAAGAGGCTGCCTTAAAAAAAAAAAGACATCCACAGAAATTTCTCTAATTTTCCTCGAAATGAATGTTTTGTGTTACTCAATGTGTTCTTATTATGACGAAATATACCTTCTTCATTAATGACTTTTATATTAATGACCTTAAAGAAAAATGTAATAAAAGTAGCAATGAGAGTCAGATTTTAGTTTTCATCCCCCTACCACGACTAATCCCCAAAGCCTAAAATTAGTTGTCAAAATTCTTACAGCCTAGCTTTCCACCTACCAAAATCACATGACTCTCTACATTTAATGGACAGCTTGTTTAGCAAGACTTTTTTGCTGTACGCGGGCCTCTCATCGTTGTGGCCTCTCCCGTTGCGGAGCACAGGCTCTGGACGCGCAGGCTCAGCGGCCATCAAGATTTTTTAATTACTTCTTAAACCCAGAACACTCACGTTTGAGGTGAGATTTGATTTCACAGGGCTCTGTCTTTGGCAGGGCCATCTCTTTTCCTCTTGAAGAGTACAATTCCTCTAGCTTTGTCTTATCCTGAAAAATTCTAGGAGAAAAGTTCACAGGGAATAAATATGTAGAGATGAAGCATGTTTGCCTTGTTCTCGACCCTGCATAAATCACTGGTTTTAGTAGTTCAGAAACGCTATTTGTATTATATAAATAAAGATGTTACTTTTGCAACATGATTTTGAAGACTTTTATATAACAGTGCACTTAAAAAAATGTAGCAATTGCTACCATTGTGTACAATGACTGGGTAAACTACTGGCATTGATAAGACTCTTCAGAAAGCCCAAATTAAACATCTTTATTGTTGAGGAATACAGAGAAAGAGAAAAATCTTTCCATGTGGCATCAGTGCAAAGGAGCACAGAGCCAGAGGGAAATATGGCTATCAAAAGACAGGCATTTTCACCATTTAGGAAGGTCAGAGAAAAGACAACAAACCAGCCAGCCACAACCAACAAGGCAATCTTTCAAAAGTAGTTAGTCCCCAAGAATAATGATACTGAGCAAACAGTCAAAAAATTTCAGATCCTTCCCTGGCAGCTCTCTGGCTGAGAATTAGATCTACGAACTCTCTCTGGTACACTTGAGAATTCCTTCAAAATATGGCAATCTCAACAGTGAAGGGTGTTATTACATCATTATTGCTGCAGTGCAATTAATGACAGGAAAGTAAATGTTCCTGAAAGAGGAAAGAGTTAATTCTGAGCCTCTCCTTACACCTAATTAACACCAGGAAGGCCTTAGGCAAGGGGGAAAATAGAACTCTTGGGATTAGGTAATCTCCTCTGACTCCAAGTAAACCCAAAGAATACCTGTCAACCAGACAGACTGCAGTAACAGGATTTACAATCTGATTTTTAAATCCTTCTGTGGGGAAATAGATGTGAAGGCAGAAAAGGAATTTGCTTCAGTTAAGCTTCAGATTTCCAGAGAGTCATTAAATTAAATTAACAATCTCTAAGAACTCTAACAAGTATTTGCTTTTGCATTGAGTAAAATCTCACTTATTTGGACTAAGGAAAAAGGCTATAACTTTTGAATTAAACAGTATCTTTAAAGAAAGGATGAGGTCCTGAAACCAGGTAGACAGAACGTGGCCTCAGGGTATTTAAATAATAATGATATATAGTTAGAATATCAATTTATAGTTAATTTATTACTTGTTTATAAGGGCAAGAAATGACAGCTATCTACATGAAGGGTTGTCATGCAGTAAAGGAGGCCAACTTGTTTTACATTACTCCAGAAGGCAGAGTTAAAATTCATGGGTTGAAGTTTCAATGAGCTGATTTTGGCTTTCTACTGAATATGAATTTACTGTTTCCCATGAGGAAATGAGCCTCCTGTCATGTAAAGTAGTCCAGCTACCCATCGACCATCTGTAAGGGAGGTTGTGAAAAGAATTCTTGCATTTGGTAGATTCTGAGTTAGATCAGTGCTTTGAACTTTTTTTTTGCAACAGAAATTCTGAAAAATTTAAATCTTACTCAGAATTTCGGTATATAACACAGATGAAAGAGCTGAAATGATTCCTGGATGAGTTAGAATTTTCAGTACTTGGGAAGAATATACCATGGTTCATATAATTGTGCCAGCACTTTATAGGAGCCCTTATGCCTCACAAAGAACAGAGAGAAAGCTCATTCCAGATTATGGCTTTCTGATACAGAATGATTGTTTCAAAGTACTGGGGATGATTATTTAATTGAAAAGAAACAAACAGAAAGCCCAGTACTCCCTGAAAATTTATTCCTTAAACTTATCAGATTCTAAGTAAAAGAGCTGTTAACTTGAACTTAATGAGAGTTTTTGAAATGATGACTATGTCACAAACTAGATTCAGAGATGTGGAGATTTTCTAAACAGAGGTTTAGTAATTGTGGTAGCCAGCCTCCAAGGTGGCCCCCAATGGTTTTTACCTCCTGCTATTCATGCCCTGGTATGGTCCCTTCCCACAATGAATCAAGGCTTGTCAGTAGAATACTGCAGATGGGATCATGTATGTTTTCTGAGGCCAGGTTATAAAAGGAATTATAGCTTCTAACCCAACCTGTTTGGATCATTTGCTCTGGGGAAAACCAGTACTGTGTCATGAGGTCATTCAAGCAGCTCTGTGGAGAATCCCAGTGTCAGGAGCTGAGGCCTCCCACCAACAGCCATGTGTCTAAGAGAACTCGGAAGCAGATCTTATAGCCTTTAACTTTCAGAAGACTGCAGCTCAGCTGACATCTGACTAGAATCTGTGAGAAACCCTGAAACAGAACAGCCCAGCAAAGCTGCTCTAAAATTCCTGACACAAAGAAATTGTGAGATAATAAATGGTTATTGTTGTTTTAAGAGACAAAGTTTTGTGGTAATTTGTTATGTAAAAAAAAAAAAGTAATAATTGAGTATCCACTTCCTGGAGATTTTCATCTAGAGCCATTAACTTTTCATGATGATTGAGGAGATGGCTTCAAAGTTCTATAAGCACCATGAGAGCATGAGGCCACAGTTGTTTTTGTTTTACCCCTGTGCCCCCAGTAGCTATCATAGTTCTTAGAGGTCTCCATAGATTCAATAAAATTTTACTGAATAGACGAGCAAATAAACAAGATTCAATATATTTGGAAGTTAAAATTAATGAGGTCAAATCGAGCTATTTGATAACTGGTTTATTATTTGTTTTATTATAAATCTCAAATTTCCATTTAAAAAAGGTAAATACTGAGCTTCCCTGATGGCGCAGTAGTTAAAAGTCCGTCTGCCGATGCAGGGGACACGGGTTCGTGCCCCGGTCCGGGAAGATCCCACATGCCGCAGAGCGGCTGGGCCCGTGAGCCACGGCCACTGAGCCTGCGCGTTCGGAGCCTGTGCTCCGCAACGGGAGAGGCCACAACAGTGAGAGGCCCGTGTAACGCAAAAAAAAAAAAAAAAAAAAAAAAAAAAGGTAAATACTTTTTTGAAAGGGAAGGTAGAGAATTTTTTTAAATTAAGTTTCTGTAAAATATAAATAACATTTGGACTGTAGTCAACAAAGGCATTTCTAATGTGGTATGATTTAAACTCAAAGCTATGGAACAACATATGTTCTTCCCTCTGCCTGAAATGAATCTTGCTTCCTTTCTCCAGGCTAAATTCCCTTATCCTTCAGGACTCAGCAGAGCTGTAGCACTGATCTGCAGGGTAGCCTCTGCTGATTCCTTTTGTCTGGGCTTGACGTCATACTGCATTTGAAAAAAATGGCACATTCAGTTTCCTTTTTCAAAGGAGCTTTACTATTTTTACAAAAAAATGATACATGTATGTTTAAGAAGAGTGAAATAATATAGAATAATGGCTACTAAATTGTTCTCTTCCTGATGCTATTTAAATGAATGATCTGAAATTATAAGCCCTCGCACAAGGTCTAAAAGCAGAAAGTGTAGCTAAAGACTCTTGTACAAGTTTATGCAGAAAATCACATTCTAGATACGTAATAACAAAAAGACATTTTCAAGACTAGAACTCGCCTAAATGCCGAGATTAATTTCTTTCCTTGTGGTTTATAATCTTCCCTCCTCCCCCGTCATATTGGTTTAACTCAAATAGGTGTATTATCTTAATTGTATTTTCGAGAAGTCTTCATTTTTGCAATATGAATAACATTTTAGCTTCTGAAACTGTGTCTAGGCTCAAGTAAATTCACAAACAGGACATTCTGTAAGTAGAAACGAACATTTCCTACACATGTAACTTATTATATATGTTGATGATTACTTGACTTGTATTTACCACCTTATAGGGAAGAATGAATGTTCAGGATGCCATAATTATTTAGGTCAATAAACATTTTCTGAATATGAACTAAATGTGAGGCACTGTGCTACATCTTGGATTAGAAAGACAAGGAAGGTAAATCCCCTACCTTCAAAGTGATTAGAGGTTAAGTAACTGAAGAGGAATATATCAATCAAGGCTGTGCGACCTTTTCCTTAAACAATTTTTAAGTAGCTGGACGTCCTCTGAGATCCAGGTCATGGCAAGGGGATTCTGTCTGCTCACAAATATGGTACAGAATAATATCCAACTAGATTATATTGGTTGCTTGACAATAGCAGGAAAGTCTCAACTCCGGCATAGCTGACTGTATATTAGAATATTTGAATGTTTTGAACTCATTCAGTATAAAAATGGAAAAACTTACTTGAACTCTTTCGGGTATTTAGGTGACCACTACTGCAACAACCATGAACATTTATTTGATAGAAAAGAATTAGTCAGAACAAGACTGGCTTTGTCTAAATAGCCAAGACCTCAATAGAAACACCTTTCCCTCCTCCATATGTTAGGATGGTCATGGTGAGCTGTTCTATAAACATTTCAACTCCAAGCTGACTTTATCAATACTCTACACGTTTGGCCTGAAATAAGTGGTTCCCTCCTTTAAATGGGGTATTCCTAGACACCGGGTTATAAAGTGAAGAGTTGAAAAGTAAAATCATGACAGCCAGTTGTCTGCCTGGACAGGGTCAAAAGTAGGCAAAGAAAACAGCAAAGCACTGAGTAATGAAATATCTATTTGTCTAGGAAGCACTGAATAAAAGTCACGGCAGATGGGAAAGTTGATAAAAGGAGGCATTGCTACTACTTGAATTTGGTCTAACACGTAAATTTTAAAATGAACCAAGTATCAGGATTCAGGACTAGCTAAAAACTACACATTTAAAAAAATTATTCAAAGCATTTTTCTAACTAAAACACATGTCATTCAAAAATAATTCCATTTCCTTTGTGGAAATGCACGTAGAACACATAGAGGGCGTAAGAGAAATGCTATGGGAGCATGTCTATTTCTTATTTAGAAAACTGTGTTTAGCACAGCAAACGATTGGAATAAATCCTGTATTTGCCATTATAATAAAGCTGATAATAATGGTTCTTAAATGGGTTTTTTGTACTCAAGTCTTATGGCTCCAATTTTCCATGAGTAATAACTTGAATCAATATCTAAAGAGAACGTTTCGGATAGGGGAGCCTCCTATCTTTATTTTCACAGGTATATATTTCTGTGCACATTACTTACATTCTTTCACCTAAATTGAATTTAATATGTAAAACAGACTATCTGAATAAATAGCATGTCAGGAAGAAAAAGGTAGCTTGAATCCTGATCACGAAAGGAGAAATTTTATTAAAGAAATTAGAAATAATACAAGTACAAACTATTTTAGATCTAAAACGTATGACTCATGTGGTTTACTCACAGATAGTATAGGCATTAATGGCTTCAAAGAATGCATGCTACAGGAAGTGTACTTATTCTACGTTAACTCTACAGAATTTGCAGTAACAGGAAGCCACAGATTTCCTTTTTAATGTTCAATACGGAAATAGAGCCTCATACTTTCATCTAATAAATACCATGTATTTTTACTATTGAGTCTCCCTCATATTTAATTATGGATGCTAAAAAGCAGTTCGAATGATGCACCCCAGACATGCTAGAATTTCAGTTTTGGAAGAACAATAATGCTCATGCTGCCGTACCCTGTCATGTCACAGATAAGGCTCACAGAGGTTAAAATGAGTGTCCAAAGTCACTGAGCTAGTTAGGGACAAAGCCAGGGCTAGAACTGGGGCATTTTCCATTATCCTAGGCTTGTTCTAAGGTCAGCACTATCTAAGGCAGTGCCAGTATAGTTTTGTAGTTCTATCAACACGTTAAGGAACCACTGTCTGAAACCATCCACCCTGGCCAGGCAGGATAATGACCACTTGCATGAGTTATCTCACAGCAGGTGGTCCCGATAAGGAACATGGAACTAACAAGCTACTAGCAGCTGGAAGAATTCGGGAGGGGCCAAAAGGAGGGAGGAGACACCAGCCCATAATATGTCCTGCCAACCTCCCAGAAACCTTCCTGCTGGAATCCAGCTTGTCTGAGAGATGCACACGCCACCAGGAAGGACCCTGAGTCAGACCAAATATGGGCACAAGCAAGATGACTGGCCAGATACAACCAAGAAACTAACCCCATTACCATAAAAGCTGAGACTACGAGCCACATGGCAAAGCAGTTCTCCTGGGTTCCCTTACCCCACTGCTCTCCACCCAGGTGCCCCATTCCAATAAAGTCTTTTGCTTTGTCAGCACGTGTGTCTCCTCAGACAATTCATTCCGAGTGTTAGGCAAGAGCCCACTCTCAGGCCCTGGAAGAAGTCCCCCCTTCCTGCAACAGATGGAGCTAGATAAAGTTACACCAAGGAGACCATCTGAGGTCATTGTATGTTTGTCTCCAGAGCTTTGCAGATCAGCACATTACTGGAATGCCATTAAACTGCAAGGGGTGGGGTGAACTTTAAAAATGAATCATTGAATGTTTAGGAAAAAAAAAAAAAGAAGACAAAGCGCTCTGAGTCAGCTGGAACTTTCATCAGTCCCTGGGCAGAGGCTTCAAAGGCAAGTCATGTGCCCAATGAAAGCACCACATCATTTTCTCTCCAAATTATGCTTTCTTTGGGGGATATAGAATGCAAACTCGCCTAACCCAAACGTGGAGCTGCTTGGCGATGCAGGCATTGAAAAGAGAGAGTTGGGAATTAGACACTGCACTAAGTAATCTATCCCCCATAACTGGATGTACGATACTTCAAGCTATTTGTGTTGCTTGAGCAAGGCATTGAATTTTTGTCAACCCCCTTTAATTAATCTTGCCGTAAGTCCTACGGTGGGGTGGGTGAACTTCTAATCATTTAACAGTAGAATTACTCACCAGGTGGCTTTTCCCAAACACCCCCAGCCCCAATTAAAGAGCTGTATTTGGTTTGAGTTTCCTAAAATGGCGCTCTTGTTAACACTCATCAGACACAGGAAAAATAAAACAGCAATTTAACTGCGCTTGCAGTGTGAAAGGCTTGTGCAAATAATCAGCACATTTCTAACTGGTTAGTAATACGCAGAGTGCAAAAAACGAATGACCAGATTTATATCACTGGGCAGGTCTGAAAGCAACATTACAGCTGAAATATATTCATTTACAATTTAAAGCAAGCCTTTCGGTGGATAATTGTTTACACAATAGTGAAGAGGCTTGTGCTGTACAACTGGGATCCATTTACAATATGTTAACCAAATAATGCATGTTTACAAAAGATTTTGGGTTTGTTTTTGGAGAAAGGAATCGTGGTACCCATGCCAACAAAAGCAGAGCAGTATGTATAGTTAGTAAATCTTCTCTTAGCTGCAAAATGAGTGTCAAGTTGCTTGAGCTCATAAACTACGTCAGCATAAGTCACTCATTAAAATTGATGTGTGAAGGTGGTATTCTCAGAGAGCAGGTTGTTCCATTCTTCCTCTTATTTTTTAATCAGCCAAATTGAGCTGGGGGTAGAGTTGCTTAACCAGGCCAAAGGAAGAAGAAAGCGGAATCATCTTCAAACAGCCATCCTGGATTTAATAGCCTACAGCAAAACCCTGAGCAGGTCAACTTCATGGTTCAACAGTTCCTAAAAGCCTTGTCTTCTTCTCCCAAGCTTATCGGTGACGGCTGGTGTATAAGAGCTCCCAATGAGGACTGATTTATAGCACTAAAGGGCTTTGTGGTGACAAAGGCAGGCCAGGGTCCTCAAGAGCGTTCTGTATTTTTTAGATCCCAGAAGATGATGTGGTTCTGTGATAGTAATCTCTTACACTTTACCATTGACATAAACAGGTCACAGAGCCTGCAGAAGCTTATGCAGGAGTCAGGAGCAATCTCTCTCTCTTTTTTTTTCTGGGTCACAGTCAGATTTTATCGAGTCAAGCTATCTAACTGAACACAAACCATGTGACAGGACCCAAACAGTGTGAATTAAAAATGAAGCAGGATGGGGCCAGGTTTGTCTCAGGCCAGTGCTGCTAAAGGGATAAGTTTCAGACCTCACCTGAATACAAAATCATTATTTTTCTCCCACATTGACAGAAGTCTCTCTTTCAAGGAGGAAAGAAAAATTTGAGAATAAAAAAACAAAACAAAACAAAACAAAAAACCACGCACACACGAATCTAGTTTCACGCTAGATGTATCTGTTGTGAAGCCATATGTTGGTTAAATAGGAAAAGTCAGGTGAGTTAAAGTCTCGTGGCAGCCTGATTTAAACCATGGCTACACAAACCAGAGCCCTGTCCAGATCTCAGGAAAGTGAATTATATATAATAACACTTACAGTTTCCTAGTACTATTAGATTTGCCTTCTTACATAAATGCTTAAGTTATGATAAAAAACAGGGCCATGTCAGTTCCTTTCAGTCTCAGCACATTTGCTATTAGCATAAGAAATGCTGCTTATGGCAGAGCTAGTCGGGCTTGAAATTTCTGAATTAATGGATTTGATTTCCTCTTGAGACAAACCATCAGCCTTGCAGTAATGGAAATAGATATAGTTGGTAAAACAAATAAAAAGCTGGCATGCAGATAAAATGGGTTTCAGTTTAAAATAGTAATGTTGTAATTGAAGTGAACAATTACAGGGTTGCTCCTAGGCACAAAAGAAATACCATGAAAATGAAGCAATGTTTTTAAGTATAGTCATTTCATGAAAATGTAGAGCTGCAGATGTCATTGTCTGCCAAAGGGAAAACTATACTTATTCTTCTATACAAAGATCATTTAATAACATTTGGCTAATTTTAATAATAATTGCTAATATTAACCCTATATTTCACCGGGAGTTTGAAGACAAAGGCTTCCCGCCCCCGCCCCGTTCTTTCCCTTCAGTTGGTACAGCGCCAACAAGATCAAGTTCCTGTAAAAAGCTATTGGCAATGAACTAGCAGAAATCCCCACCCGGCAGCAGCCTTCTCCTTTCTAATGTCTTATTTCTCTTTCTTTGTCAAGCATCTTTTATCCGAAATGGAGCCCGTTAGCTGGCAATTCGAGGTGCAGGAGGGGCTGAGAATAAAGGAGGGGATGGAGAGTGGGAACCCCAGGACAGGGATGTAGGCTATGGAATGTGCACATCTGATCCCCTTCACTTCTTTTTTTTTTTGGTCTGTTTCAACTTGTCTGTGAACCATATGAAATTCAGAACAGAAACTTCCATTTTTAGAACTTGAAATCTTTTCCTATTCATACACACACAAGCTGAGGCAGCCAGGGCCAGGGCCACAGGATGTCACAGGAAACATAAGTGTCTCATTGAATGTGAAAAGGCAGTGACACAAATACACTTTAACAAAATGCTCAGCTGGGTCCCAGCCCACTGTTTGGCCCTCCTTCCTGCTCCTCGGTTTTACTGCATCACAGGAAGAGACAGGCACTCTGTTTCCTCCTCAGGTTTTAGTAATTAAAACAATATTGAAGCTCTGTGAAATTCTGTTTGGAAATACACTGTGCTTTGTTCCCTGTGACGCTGACTGCTGCATGCAGCCCGATTGGCTCATTTGGCATCTCTTTATCCAGGGAAGCACTTCTCCTGGGTTAGTTTTTGTTTTTGTTTTTTTTTCGTATCACAACATTGAAGAAGCCACAGAGGAGTCAGAAAATGAAAGTCTTCCCTAACAAAGGACTGAGCTGTGACTTCTTGAAAGGTTAAATCAACCGGCTGTGTGTCTTGGAGTGAAGCAGGGAGAAGCTTCCCTTTTTAGTCAGCCAGTTAGAATAATTCATTTCCTAACGCAGCCTACCTGTGACAGTCACAGGTGACCTCCCAGCCTGCTAAGCTCGGATGATTTCCCCTTCCCATTGCCCAAGTACAACTCCTGCCAGAAGGCAAATGTACCGCAAGCCGGAGACATACCTGTAGTGCAGGGGAAAAGCAGCCTGTCTACAGATGTCATTTTAAAGCCTCGCACGGAGATTTTACTGCTTTCTTCACACTCTCACACTTACATAAATACACTCACACAGTACAAGCAAGTTCCTGAGACTCCCAAGTGTTTCTCTCCCATTAGGAGACATTTTAAAACAAATTAGCACCCTCCCCCAAAAGCCTATTGGCCTAAATGTGTTTATTACTTTGTTTGCTGTTTTGAAAGCTTTTCCTATAGGCTTCAAATAAGACCGGGGAGTTCCTGCAAAATGAAGCACACCCTTAGTCTGTTGAGGAATACACACATCCGACAAAGACTTAGATCTTTTTTTTTTCCCTCCTCTTGACACAGTGGCTGGTGACACATAAATGTACTTTTTTCTTTTGACAGAGTAATAAAAATCTCATTATCTCTGAATAGGCAGCAATTTCGTTATCTAATCTTTTTACCAAAAGGTTAGTTAATTAATCAGAAACAAATCCTGATTATGATTTCAATGGAATTAGAAAGACAAATCACCAGAGTACAGCTAAATAGGGCAGGCCTGCGGTTTCACCTGCCTCATCGCCAGGCAGGCCCCGTGATTGTCAGGGCTCCTTCAGGAAGACAGCCTTCGCGACAGCAGCCAGCAGATGGCTGCTCCGAGCGGCCAGCCTGCCTCGGCTCTAACGCCTGTGATCCCATTACCTCAGTGAATCCGTTACCAGGGTAACTGTTAAATTGCTGTGAAAGGCATGGTAATAAAGTAACCTGTCACATTGGCAATAAAAGGAGCAGAATTTTCCTGTTCACTGAACTTTGCAGCTCATCAATACTCACTTGATGGAGAAATTCCCTACTACTCCTGGGTCAGCCACAGGAATCCTTCCACAAGGCTTCTGAAATGCAAACTTTAGTTCATGTAAACACAAGGAAGATATAACTAAAAGCTGGATTCTTAGCTGCACAGAGCTAATGCATCCGTCTTTTCTGTGGAAGGTTATGGGAGCTTGCAGAACATCAGATTGCTCCCTTTGTTGTTGTTTTTTTTAATTTAAAGCATGCTAGATAAAAATAACCTTTGCGGGTGTAAGACAGCTGTGATTAATTCAAGTCTGGGAAAACAAAGCCCACAGGAAAAAAAAAAATCTCATGTTCCTAAAATCTGTCTTTCTTTTTCAGATCCTATTTTATTGGCTGTTTTCATTAAAGGGTCATGGTACTTTAAAAATGATTTGAATTTAAGCATTTAAAAGAAAGAATGGAAAGCCTCGTTTTCACAAGCATGAAGAGTTGGAAACAATCCCCCTCCTGCTACCCAACGTGACAGTTAGGGTCCATCAGCTATAACTGCAAAGAGATAATGTGCGCTGAACATAGCATAGGACTGTGTCTCCCCCTCCTTCTGGAAATGCCCTTCAAGGGTTTCTGTGTCAACGATTTGAGTGGTGACACCACCAGGTATAAAATTTGCTACAATTAACTGAGGTTCTTTGAGGTAAGAAAAGAGAATAGCAAACACTCTCTCAGCATTAAAGAATAAGAAATAAGCAGAAAACCCCATTTACCTCAATTACATTTTGCAGCCAGCCCTATGAAAATACATGGAAAGCGGGGTATATCTATCTAGCCCTCATTATTAGCCATTTGCAGACTTCACGCTTTTGGCTCCATTTGGTGCTGTCATTAATTAGGCAGTGTTAACCTTAGAAGACTTTGGAGCTTGCCTATTGAAATAACGTTGGGCACGGTTCTCTTTCTCCCTCCCTCCCTCCGTTTGACTTGCAAGTGCTTACAGCTTGTTATTAAAAAACTGACACTATTTCTTTGACCAGCCAGCAAGCAGACATGAACCGTACTTCTAGCGGTAATGGCAACCCATGAAACGGAACGCCTCCAAGCAGGAGTCGTCCTCATTACAGGGTGTTCAGTGTGGGGTTACAGCAGAGCCTCGCTGGCTGGCCACACCACCCCGGGCCTTCCACTGGTATCTTAGAGATCACAGTGCTTTTCAGAATGACGTGGCAATGCACTGCACGTGGAAAAGTGGATGAGTTTCCAGCCAAAATCAGGGAAATGAAAGCTATGGCTTTATGATATCCAAATTTGTTTTAAAACTGAAATGTTTTCTGTCCTGTTGAAAGTAATTCTCAAACATTGAGTCACAACACACACACACACACACACACACACACACACACACACACACACACACACACACACACACACACACCCCAAAATACAAAATGTGTATTTTACTGCCCATACTGGGTAGGCGAGAAAGAAACAGAACTACAGAGGTAACTACTTGTGAAAAAACCCAAAACCCACCAAGGGTATGCTATCATGCCTGTGAAGGTTTTCCCTGGGTGTCAGGACAGGAGAAAGTCTTTTTTTACACCAGGGATTGTCTAGCTAAATTTGGAAAAATAGAACCAATATAAATAATCACCAAAACTGAACAAGACCTTTAGATCAGATGCTGTGATACCAATGGGCCAGTGGATTGGATGTGAGAAAATGGGAAATGGTGGCCTTGTGGTCAACTGGATAATCCATTTTCTCTCTAAAAAGAACAATATTTATCATTCAACTGCCATCTTTTGTTTCCATGTAGCTGAGAGGAGTCCACCCTTGTCAAATCTCTTGACTTTCAAGAGAGCCCCCAAACAAGAACTTTTATTAGAAAATTTCAATTTTTAAAGTCCATTTGTATTAGTTTCCTAGGGCTGACAAAGTACCACCGATTTTGTTTGGTGTTCTAAACAACAGAAATTTATTTTCTCACGATTTTGAAAGCTAGAAGTTGGAGATCAAAGTGCTGGCAGGGTTGGTTTCTTCTGAGGCCTCTCTCCCCGTCTTGTAGATGTTCATCTCCTCCTTATGTCCTCACATGGTCTTCCTTTGGTGTCTGTGTTCTAATCTCCTCTTCTTGAAGGACACCAGTCATATTGGATTAAGGTCCACCCTAATGACCTCATTTTAGCTTAATCATCTCTTTAAAGACCCTATCTCCAAATACAGGCACTGAGGTTCTGAGGGTTAGGACTCCAATATATGAATTTTGTGGGGACCACAATTCCGTCCATAATACCAGTGTAGGCCAAAGCCAACTTCATTGCAAAATAAATCCTGGCAATGATAGTAATTACACAATGCTTGCAATGTGAAAGGCACAGTTGTGGGCTGTTTTACCTTATAAACATATTGAATTCTCACAGCATCCCTATGAGGCAGGTAATATGATCTCTCCTTTATAGATGAGACCTAAAGGCAGAGAGAGATTAGCTCACTCATGCAGTAATCTGATCGAGAGAGGACGGGGATCCAAGCAGTATCACAGACGTCCAGACTGCAGTTTCTGTTTAGATAGTTCAGAACTTTCATGGTGAGAAAATGCCCTACTATGACCTTGGACTTAGAGAACAGAAGGCACTTAACCGATGAGAGTCAGGGTCATAATCTCTAGAAACGCAAATCACCCTCATAAGATCAGGCTTATATAAATGTCCCATGGATGCACATCTATTCTCACACCAGTGGGTTTTGTCAGACCTTTATGCTGAATCAATCTGAAATAACAAAGTACTCTTTATCATCTAGAGAAGATACAGGGATTGAAGAAAAGCAAAATTTGATTAACTTCATGCTCTGGAGCAAAAGATATCAGCAAGACTCTCTGAGTATCTGGGATAATCACCAAGACAAAGCTGGAAACTTTCTGGAAACTCTATCATTTGTGTTTGTTTTGGCCACTGTTGTTGCTTGCCCCTTCACCCACCATGAGTATGAAAAATGAAATTGAAAAAAGAAAGGTCTAAGTCAATTTATTTTCCAGATCTCTATAGAAAGGATAACTTGGAGAGACTAGATCCTATTTAGAAGCTAGTCTTGGGAGACCAGGACCCTAAGACACAGTGGTAGCCTTAAAGAGTAAATATCTGCCCAGATTTTACATAAAAACCCAAATTCTGTGAGAAAGAGGTTGGAATGTCACAACTGATAGCTGAGACTTAGATAGGTAGAGACACCATAAGGCATCTTCCTATATATTCTCTTTCTCTCTCTCTCTTTTTCACAGCTTTGTGGAAGGGTACAGCAATAGAAAAAAATAGGTTTTTCAGTTTCTCTTCCTAGTCCAATGAAATGAAGCGATTTCTCCACAGGGCCCATTATGCCTAGTTAATTGATTTTCCTAATTGGGCATTTTGGAAAAACAATTGAGCTCTGTGAACTTTTGGATATTTTTCTCACTGGAGACTTAAGAGGCACACACCCAATGTTCTTTGTATTTTTAGACTATGTTATCAGAGTACAGATTATGGCAAGTTTTTTCATACCTTCTATTTACATACAATTTTCTTCCCTGAGTAGTTTTTTGTTTTTTTCACTTCTTGTGTGCTTGCACTATGACAATTCAGGGAATTGCAATTCTGGTTGGAGCTTCTGAAACTCAGCAGTTTGAGGCTATAATGTCTAAAACCATTATCACAGGTCCAAACAGGACTGCCATAATGGTGATGTGGACCAACCTAGAGCAAGCTCTCTTTCCCTTAATGCAAGAAAAGGTTTGCCAAACAGTTATTTGATCATCCTAATTACCTTGGCTGAAATCATGTCTCAGACTGAAGAGGAACAAGCATAAGGAAGGCGGAAGGGAATCAGTGAGACAATTTTGATTTGATGTATTAACTTAAAATGCAAAGGTATTTTTGAACAGGTTTTTCTTTGGACTCAAATCCTCTTTTAAAAAAGGTATGCTAAAAAAGACTTATTTACTAGCACTTAATATATGGGAATTTGCCAGGTATTCTCCGAGTCTATTATTTTTCCTCCTAGCTACTATTTACTGCAATTTGGTCACAAGGTGACAAGTCAACTGCAGGGCTTTGAAACAATGTTATGCTAAGACACCTTAGCTGTCTGCTTACAAGTTTTCAAAACAGGATAGTTATGCATGCAAGTGAGTGGATGAAAAGCACATTCATGTATGTGTATGTGTGTAGTGGAAAGACTGGGGAATGCATTATATATTATACTGTAATAATATTATTTATTTCTGGATAGTAGGGTTATAGGTAATCGTTCTTTTATCCCATGTTCATTTATTATTTTCCATCAGTAAATACAGAGATATGTGTATAGACGACTCCCACATCTGTCTCCCCAGCCTCAACATTTAAGCCATCAGTTGTTTCCATCTCTCATCTAGATCCCTTGTCCTGGAGGTTCGGCTAAACTCAAAAGATTCTAAACTGAACTCATTATAGTATCGAGAAATGCCTGTTTCCCCTCTTTCTGTTCATACAATCATTTTCCGTTTGGCTACTCAAATCTAAAGTCTGGCAAGTCTAAAGTCACTCTTGGCTTCTGGTCTCTTGCTTCTCACAAGTGATCAGTCAAGTTTAGTGTGTTGTATCCCCTCAGGGTCCACACACCATAGTATTCCCCTCTTTTATGGACAGGACTAATACCCCATTCTCTGTTATTTCTTATGCAAAGTCCCACATAAGAAATCAATCAGTCAACTGGCTTTATATTTTTAAAACATTTTTTTTTTCTCAAGTTAAGATATTTGTAGAGTTATAAAGAGTTCTGTCACGACCTCAATTGGGGTTAAACATATCATAGAAAGTATTTTCCTTAGATGTACTGAATAATGATGAATAATGTTCCTGATCTGTAATTTTTTTTTTTTGAGAGTGTAGGTATTTTGAGCTGTAATCTTCATCCAGGATGACTAAGTTCACATAAAATTTAATTCCAGATAGTGCTAGTTTGCCATATCTGGTATTCTAAACATGTTCTTCTCTGGATTTCACATTATCTACTAGAACTTTCTATTAAATAGTTGAACAAAAGATTAAAAAATGTATTCTATGAAAATTCATCCATACAGCCAAACATAGGTAACCAACGTAATTGAAATCATTTTAATTTTCAGTGGGTTTGGTAAAGGAAGACGAATTTACTGAGAATCAAGCATGGACATAAAATGGACTATGACATGGTAAACATGGTCCGCATGAATTATTAGGGCTACCTTGGTAGCAGAGTATCTATCTGATCAGTGTAAAGTTTTATTTAAAAAGAGCTAAGTGGTTCAAGTCAAAAATAGCTTTTTTCACCTTTAAGTAGTTAATGACTGGGATTTTTACAAATTATGTTATACTGGCCATACTTATAACCTTTCTCATTAAGAAAAATTAATCACTGAATTATTCAGAAATCGAATGGTTATATAATAATCAAATATAGCTATTCTGGTGGCTTCCCGTGTCTCTGGGGGCTATTAAGCAGGCAAGGAGAAATGTATCTTCCCTGTGGGATGCACTTCCAACTTTCCCAAGAAAAACATCAAAGGAACACGTATCTACTTTCCTGTCTCAGAATCTGCCGACATCATCTGAATGCAATGAAGCCACAAAAAGAGATCTTCTTCCACACTGATTAAGACCTCGCTAAAAGGGAACTCTGTAATTACTGAATTCCTTTCTACCTTAAATTATCCACACTTTGCATTTAAATTTAAACATAAATATTATTTACAAAACCACTGAAATATTATTCAAATGCAACTTATTTTTCCTTTCTCTCAAACATAAAAACAAAGATCTTTAGAATTCTTTGAAATTCAATCTGGTAATGATTATTGGATTAAAACCACACTTAGAACAATTTTTCATTTAGAAATGTTTCCTATTTCTGTTTGACAGTCCAGAAGTCCAGAATGGGGGGAAAAAATGATGGGCAAAACAAAATGAAACAAAACGAAACAAAACATGCTTGGGGATTTTGAGAAAATTGCCTTGTTATTCTTATTTGTTAAGAATATTTTTGAAAGAAAATGGTAGGAAACCCTAAATGTTCATTTGCTCTTCAGGCTGTCAGCGAATTCTGGCCAGACTACCTTCCATTAACTTACATTTTTAATTTCACCTCTCAAGGATGCTGATAACAAAACTTTTTATTTTCAGAAATAATATTCTCCCACAGCAACCTAACTTTAAAATTAATGGAGATCCTGGCTGTGTCCAAACAGTTGTTTCTCTGTGTTAACTTTGGAAATTATTGGGTGGGATCTATATTTCTTATTATCTTATTTATATGTAATAGAGGAAGTAGAAGTCCACAGACATCTAGGCTTGGAAGTGTCTCTGCCTAGATGGAGGATTTCATACATCTGGTGATTTAAGGTAATCGGTATGTATTCTATATGCTAGCAAAGCAAGTTAAGCATTATTTTCGACTTTTGCTACTTATTTTAGAAAGTGTTGGAAATAATCAGCAGCAAGATCAGAGAAGAAAAAAAGTTAATAAAGCCTCTAATGGTTTCAAACATAAGTGGTACTAGTTTTGTGTGTCTACAAAAAATTTATATTTTTAAATCATGTGCATGGAAAAGTATTCAAATTTTATATTCACTACTCGGTGTTGATTTACCTTTGTTTTGTATGCTAGAATCTAAAGTACATACAACACCTCAGGCTCAAAAGAATTTTGATTATTAGCGATTCTAAAGATTTTTCATAATACCCAATATTAAATAGAAAAAGAATAAATCTTAGTTTTTTATTGGCTCTGCTGTTTTGTAATATGAACTCAAGTTCCCTGAAGAAATGAGATGTGTCAAGCAGCACTTTAAACACAGCCTCTTAAAAACATAGGGAATGATTATTTCAGCAAGTTTTAGTTTTCAGCAGTAACATATGCAGTGGCAGCTGTGTACTGGAGCTTGGAGACCAGGGATCCTTTGGAACCCAATAAGGAAACTGTGACTTGCATGTAAAGTACAAAAGAATCGCTTTTCCCTAGTTCTAAATTATGCTGAGACTTCAGGGGGATAAAAAAGACAAAGAAACATATTGCAGTTTCAGTCTGATGATCTTCTACAGAAAGCTAAGCAAATTAAGATGAAATTAATTATATGGAAAATATCCACCCCAACCCCGAAATTCTTCAAGTAATATTGAAAAATCTTCCTTTCTTGCAGCAGGCAGTGTAGTGACTAGCTACATTTCTTTGCTCATTAAATAATAATATTTTTATTGTGTCTTTTCAACATTATCAAAACATTCACGGTCATGGGAAAGACAAAGGAGAAAATTTATTCCTCAGGTGTTGACTCTATTTCGAAGTCACTCAAGCACTGCTCCCTTGCTCTGTGGCAGCTTAAGAACACTTTATTCAATTACAAGCTGTGGCCATGGGGGATCGTGTTTTAATCTGTGTATAAACAAAGGGATAAAATTAAACAGCACATTTACAGACTCTAAAGATGCTGCTTTTATAATCTGATACCAGGAATTATTGCAATCATATTACTTGCTTCCCATAACGGAAAGGAACAGGGCACATCTGCACATAAAGCCTGGCCTCCCCATTACAAATGACATAAAATTAACATGAAAATCACCACACTCTAGTAGCAAAAGCAAGAAATCTAAGAATGTCATACGGTCATGTATTTAATGTTAGCTTTTATGTATTAAGAGGGGCACATTTGCACAGTATTGCCTTTCCAAAGGACTGGACTCATTTTGTTGTATGGAAATAAGAAAATAATCAGAAAAGGTGAACTCCACTTTGTACGCACAGTCTAGTCCCATTCTAGGTAGGCTTCTGGAATCTAAAGGAGAGGACATAATTCTGTTTTTTTTTGAAAATGAAAATTGCTTTGGAGAAGAAATGTTGCCACGGTCAGTGTGCTAGTATCTAGATGCTAACAAGAGCCCATAAAATCCCCTCACAATCTAATGACTTGTGGTAACCGACCCGCCAGCTACCTGAATCATTTAGCACACCTCAACAAAAACTGTATTTTAACATCAGATGTGATTAAGAGTTTAGGCTGGCATTCAATTAAAGTTCTCTGCATTTTGTTGTTGATGCATTTCCTTTGAGTATCAGTTTTGCATGTTTTTAAAAAAACAAGCTAATTTAAAACATCCAGGAAGAGATATTAGAAATAGTATAAAATAGCCTATAAATAGTGATATTTTCCAAATTTTCAGGGCAAAGAAAAATCTCCCTGCAACATACCAAGTGCAGGAAAATATTGCCATCAGAAGATTATCAGCCTGCAGTGCTGACATACAGGTGCTAGACCACAGGGAACAGAGGAATCTGATTTTCACATGACCTTTTCTCCCTCCAAAAGGAGTGTTACATTAATTCAAATTCTCATGAAAAAAAGTCCATATAACAAGATAGATGCATAATTGGATGACCTTCTCCTTGCTCCCTAGGACAGTTCAAAAGCAGTAATTCCTACTACTGGGAAATAATCAAACAACCAAGTTCCTTTCTGTAACAGAAAAGTGACAATTCATGTTTGACAAAATACCCCATCAACTCTTAAAACAACAACAGCCATATTGGAAGATGTCAGCCATACTTGGTGCCAACTTCCAACCTTTAGTACCCATTTTTTTTGGACCACAAGAACATAAGTGTGCTGGTCTCGGGTCTCACCTAGGGTCAGTCAGACCAATAGTTGGGCAGTATTTGCTAAAGTCTAACAGGCAACAGAATAAGACCAATGGAAGTCAATAATTCACACAGAAAATTACTTCAGCCTCACTGAGGCTTGCATTTGGTTCCTTTCCAACTGTAGGGCAATGGAACACCTGGGGAGATTACCCAGTGATATATTGACATCCTACGGCTGAGTACTAAGGGGATGTACTTCAAACAACTGTGCTTAAAAGAGGGAAAAAATGCAACTCTCTTCACTGTAAAGAACTGGAAAACATTTCATCTCAGTATCTATCTCTCATATATGTCTATTAGATAATGCTAATATCTATACTCGATACATGATATGAATGACATAAATTAGTATAGGCATAAATGAATACTAATGGCTATACTGGAGAGAGAAAATGAATGATTTGACTTGCTTTATTGATTGGTTTACAAATTATGTTTACTGTCATATAGAAATTGTGGCTGCCTTGAACACGGCTAGTTAATTTGCTCCATTAATCTGATAGCAACAGAGCTTAATTTCTCTGAGTCCCATCCAAAGTGAATATGCCTGGATTCTCTGCCACTATGGTAGTTCTGCAATGTTTCCACTTCAGCAAAACTATGAATATCTACGGCCCTAAAACATAATTATTGCAATAACTCCCCACCAGGAAATTTAATTAGTATTTCCGGGTAGAGGAGAGCATAACGTTAAGTATAACTTAAACCCTTCCATACGCCATAAAAATCTCAAAAATCACTGCTTCAAGAAAACATGTAATTCAAAGGTACCTGTTCAAGATCTTGCTATAAATAAATATTCTATGTCTGTCTTATCATCAAATGGAGTTAGGACAGAGGCATGTTGCTGGGGAAGTAGGGTAGAAAACTGACTCCAGCAGATGAAAGTCAACTTTTATTAGAAGCTGGAGATGACCTCTGAAAATCTTTACTTATAAGCAATCTGAAACGTTTGCCTTTCCTGTTGAAAACTTCTGTCGTATATGTAACATAAAAGGTATACAGTCATCAAAAACGGAAACCTGTGAGCTTTACTCAGTAAGCACAGAAAATGCAATCCAACTTCTTCTGGTTGATGCTTTATTGATAAAAACCGGAAAGTAACCTTTCCTGAACTTGTAATTAGTTTACCATGCAAAGTGTTGACAAAAGCTTTAGTTCAACACCCTGGATTTTCCCCATGCTTGGCTGAAAGAGAACAGTTCCTAGCGGCAATCGTGCTGGGTCATGAAACTAATTGTGCTTTGTGAGGGTGAAAATTCTCAATTTCCGAGCAGGGGACACCGCCGCATGACGGATGAATGTTAGAAATGTGGTATGCTGTGCTCTTTCATCTCTGTCACTGGTTATTTATTCTGACTAGGTCTCTAAATTATTCATTTTCTTTAAGCAATCAATATTAATAATCTGATTTGCTCCCTGGCATTTTTAGTCACACTTCTGTTTAACTGACTGTAAATAAAGGTCACTCAGAGGCTTCCTGCTGCTGTTCGGAATGTCCTTGCCTAATTAATTCCCAACACTTTTTTTTCCCTATGACTGTGATTAGCAGTTGCAATCAAGTTTGGCAATTAGCTGCCTCCTTGCACTGTGATTTGCTCAGTGCAAGCCCCCAAGATGAGGTTCCACTAGGTCATTCAGTCATCACTCTAAAAAGAAACCTGAGGAGGGAGGATTTATTTTTCACTTCAAGGTTTACATATTTGCAGATAATTACAGAGGAGATTATTAAGCCCATCTGCCAGCTGCTTCAGTAATCTCCTTGTTTAGGGTCCTCAAATCCTGAGCACCTAGGGGAGAAGCAGAGCTTGCTGGTACTCTGCAACCAGAAAGGCTGGGGTTCCAATCCACGTTTCACCACTTACAGGTTCTTTGACCTTGGGCCAGTTACTATCTCTGTCAATGAAGAGTGGGACTTCCTCAGGGTCTGTACTGAAGATTCAATAACACTAAGTTCATGAGTGGATTCAACAGATGTTTGTTAAGAAATGGAAACGTTCTTGGTATAGGCTGTTTTGAATAAAACATAGATGTGGTGGGCAAAGTGGATGAATATGTAAATAAATCTTTAAGGTGTGACCACCTCTGTGAGAAGAGAGAAGTGGATGTTGTGAGAGAGCATTGTACTTCGATTGGGTGGTTCAGGAGAGCCCTGCTGACAAAGGCCTTTCAGTTTCATGACAAAGGCCTTCAGTTTTCAGGAGCGAAAAAGAAGCCTGTATGTCTGTTGTACACCTTGGTAGGTAGGAGATGTAGTTGAGGGGGCAGTTTACTCATTTGGGGAATAGGATGGCAGAATGATAAGTGACTGGGTTCAAATCCCAGCTTCACCACTTATTAAACCTATGACACTGAACAAAACCATTTAACCTCTTCATGCCTCTTTTTCTACCTCATTGGATTGTTGAGGGCATTAAATATGATAATTACACATAAAGCATTCAAGCAAGACTTGAAATAGTAAGCACCTGCTGATGTTAAGTATTATCACTGGACACTGATAGTCTGGATTTTATTAATTACGGTGAGAGGGCTCAGGGGAGTGTTAATATATTTTTAAAAATCAGGGAGATTATAGTGTGAACAATAGTATTGGAAGGGAAAAAGGTAAAAACATGGATTATGACTGAAAGGCTACTTCAGAAATTCAAACTCTTGATCTAAGTTGACAAAAGTGGATACGAAAAATGTGAAAAGAGATAAAGCATACAGAGTGCCCAATATACAGTAAGAGTTCCATAAATATTAATGGTCATGACTCTGATTATTTACTCGCCTACTAATTGCCTTTTTATGTAGTTGCGCTAGTGATGATGGGTACTTGCTTAATACAGAGGTATAATCATTCACCTAAATTATTAGTTTTCAGTGACCGTCATAGTGCCAGATGCGGGAGAGCAAATGGGTTATATAATTATTCACTTTGGGTAGGTTTCTAAAAATGTGAAGATGCTGGGAGGAAGCCGCAAAGGAAGATTCATGCGTTATTATGAGGTAGTGGCCGGCGACGAGGCAGATCAAATAGGCAGCGCTGGAAGTGGGTAAGAACTAGGGAATTGTCAGGGCCTGACCCATCAAGTGTGAGGTCTAAAGCAGTGAAGGACGGGGATCCAGGTCGGGAGTGAGGCAGGCTACATTATGGTTAGGAGCAGGTAAGGCCCAGGAATCAGGAGGATAGCAAGATGAGGAGCAACCAGGTCAAAGCAGAGAAGAGGTAAGATTCATCTATTCATTCATTCAACACTTATTTATTGAAGGCTTACTGTATGTCTATTTACTCTTAGAGGAGCTGGGGCTTCAGACACAAGGGACAAAAATCTGTAGCATTATGGAGCTTGCATTTTTGAATGGGAAAGCAGGCAAATAAATGATAAAACAGTAAACTATTATATTAGAAAATGATAAGATAAATACAGGAAAATAAAGTAGGAACGCACTACTATTTGATGGCTTTTACATTGCCTGGTGAGATAGAAGCTACTAGAAGGTTCCAAACAGAGGAGTGACATGATTTATCTCTTAAAAAGGTTCCTCTGGCTCAGAATAGACTATATGAGGCAAAGGAGATTAGTTAAGAGGCTACTGCAAAACCTGAGGTGAGAGATGATGGTGACTGGAACATGAATGGCACAGAGCAGGGGCTGAGCAAAGAGTTGGAGTATGAATGTGGTTTGCAGGTGGAGCCAGTTGGGTTTACTTCTGAATTGAAGGTGGGATGTGAGGGAAAGAGACAAGAGCCTAGTGATGTGCTGCAGCTCTAGAGAGGAGAGTTGATTGTGCCATTGCTTCTTATCTCGGCCCAAGTGAACTCACATCGATGGCTTCTATCCATGGATAGAAGTTTTGCACCATGGAAATCGGCAAACTCAACAAATAATTTTTTTTTTTTCCTAGAGACTTGACTGTGGAACATTTACCAGTGCCTTACCGGATGATTTCAAAGGTTACACTAACACTTCTGGCCTGAGCAATTGGAAGGAGGGAGTTGCTATCAACGAAGATGGAGAATGCTTTGCATGTACCACATTTATGAGGGGGACATGTGGAGTTAAATTTTGGATGTTTAAGGAGAAGGGGCTTTGAATTTGGGTGTCAGCAGCATATATGTGGGACTTAAACTCAGGGGGTTAGATGAGATCAAGAACTGGTTTCTGGAGCACTTAGACATTAAGAGATAGCAGATGAGGAGGGACCAGGAAAGGAGTATGAGAAGTAGGTGTCTGTGAGGGATGCATGGTTTCAAAGGTGTGCTATGTCATCAAAGCGAATCTGATTATTCACAAGAAAATCATACGTTGTCATCATCTTTCAGACCCTCTGCTGGGCCTGAGCAGGAAAGTGTATTTTGGGACTTAGGGGTGGGTTTGAAGGTAGAGGTCTTGGTTTGCATAGTGCATGGGAGGCAATCATATCCCAAAGGAGATATACACATCTATAGGTTGGCTCCAAGAGTAACTGGAGGGAATTGCTATAAGGAGGGAAGAGTTCCTGGAAAGCATTTAATTGTTTGGGAGGGTTTGCAAATTATCAGAAGCGTTTTGAAGACAGCAAATTCCCTTTGGCAAAGTGTTCTCTCCAAAGTGTCTAAATGGGCATGCCCAAGAAAAGTACATGCCCTGTACTTTTCTAAGAAAACCGTAACATTAAGGACTGAAGGAGGAGCTTATTTTTACTGCTGGCACTGGAGCTCCCTCTTTTCCTGACAGCTGTGAGCCAAAGCAAGTATGCCCCTGCATGAGCAAGTCTCCTTTTGCCTTTCTGTTCTGTTAAGCTTGTTCATCTAATCTCACAGGGGATCTGACAGCTTCCTCCAGCTCCTAAAGCAATTGTTTAGCACTCACTGAAAAGCCCAGTGAGAGAGAAGAAAGATGCTGATGGCGGCTCACATGCAGAGAACTGCCATGGGCTACGTGGGCAACGTCGGCCTGATCCCCAAGTGTCTAATGCACAGAATGAGGACTAGAAGTAACAACTCCAACACTCTGTCTTTATGACAGCTCATCTAATGAATGCAAATGTTCAGCATAACCCATTTGCTGGACAGTGGATGATTCATATCATGGGGATGTGTTATAGAAAATGTCAAGTGCTTTGAATTTATGGACTGCATATACAGTTCATGTGGCTATATTCTCTTCTTCTTGACATACAGAACAGGTGATAGGTATCTTCCCTAGCATATCCTTTGTGGATTGGAATGACATTTTGACAATCTACACAATTTTGCCCTCAGATAAGCTCATCTTTTTTGTGCTCACTAGATAATCAAAAGATTCTTTTCCCCCAACTGGACATTTTCTCCAGCAACAATCCAAGGCAGAAGACCTGTTAGAGAAGCTATTTCCACAGAGGACCCTGTAACTTAGGGAACTTGTCACCACCTGCTCACGAATGCTGCTCATACAGCTGATCTCCAGAACCGCCCCCTCTTCTGTCCTAATGTCTCAGCCACTGACTGCTCAAGGCTGACCATTTCAGCCTTCTCTGGAGGGCAGGTATCTGCAAGGACTTGCTCCTCCCTACCTACTACGCACCTGGTCTTCCTGATGAAACCCAAAGCTGTCCTGATGACCACAGGAAAAGAAGAGGTTAAATTAGATTCTGGATTCCAGGACTAATAGAAGTTTTTGTCCAACAGAATTTTCTTTGAGGAAGAAAATGCTCTACGTTTGCATTACCTAATATGGTAGCCACTAAGCATATGTGGCTACTGAGCAACGGAAATGTGGGTAGTCTAACAGGAACTGAATTTTTCTTTTTTTTTTGTGGTATGTGGGCCTCTCACTGCTGTGGCCTCTCCCGTTGCAGAGCAACAGGCTCCGGACGCGCAGGCCTAGCTGCCATGGCTCACGGGCCCAGCCGCTCCATGGCATGTGGGATCTTCCCGGACCGGGGCACGAACCCGTGTCCCCTGCATCGGCAGGCGGACTCTCAACCACTGCGCCACCAGGGAAGCCCAGGAACTGAATTTTTTACTTTATTTTATTATAATTAATTTAAATGTTTAATTACCACATGTTCCCAAGGGTTATCCTATTGGGCACACAAATAGATGCAAAGTCTCCTAGGTCTCTTTTCTAAGCCTTGAAAAGTTTATTTCAGTTCTTAATGGAAACTCTCAGCAGTGAGGTTTCCCCTGAGAATCCCCTTAGGATAGGCCTCAATAGAGAAATCCGTGGTCTCAGCAGCTAAGCTCTAAGGACTTTGTGTTCACTCCATTTCCAAGGTGCCAGACCATTCAGGCATCTTAGCTGTCCTAACATTAGACGTTTAGGACCTGAGATTATACGACTCCAAGAATCCTTATCGTTATTTCACGTTACCTCCTGGGGCACAATTCTGTAATGTGAATAAATGATGCCCTCTGGAGTCATGCACCACTGGTGTTACACAAAACATCTGATGAAATTTTCAAGATAGAAGGGAAAGAAGTCTCCTGCTTTTGTGGGTTTTCTCTGTGATCATGGGTCAGGGAAGGGGAAACAGTGCAAGAGGCAGAGTAAGGGTGGGGCATCCTCCCTGAACTGTGCTCCCACTTCATTTTGGACATGTCACATTTCTAGCCCCCTTGTGTGTGTGCACATCCTGATTGCCTCAAACCATGTGTCTCTCAAGATAAGAGAAGATCTAGGAGCCAGATATGACTTGCTGTGTGACTGAAGGCCGGTCACTCAGATCTCTCCCTCGGTGAGTTAGCTTTGGTCCTTGGGATCATGGAAAAGCACATCCCCTGAGTTCTCGAGTCCTGGATTTTCCATTTATGGGGTAAATCAGCTTCACTGAAGTTTAAGTTGAGAGAGCCAAATAAAATGATGGATGTAAAATATTAGTAAGTATGTTATTAAGAGCAGAAAAATCATCTTCTGGAGCTATAGGCTATGCGTCCTCTCTAGGAGCTAAAGTTTGCTTTTCAGGGTCAGTGATATGAGATCTAGGGCAGGATGGATGAAGAAAGTAGAATGGAGCCAGGACGAACTGCACTGCCCCGCTCTCTCCACCCTTTTTGGCCTAGAGCCTAGTCAGTGGTAATTTATCAGGTGGCTTTAGTGTCTGCTTTCACTACAGCTTTCATGGGGACCCCTTCACCCCTTTGCCTCCTTCTGTCAACCTCTTCAAACTATTCTTTGTCTGCAGCTGCTCCACTTGGTCCTTCACCTGCTTCAAATGCTTTGATCCAGATGCCATGGAACCGTTGAAGATGGTGACTTTGGCTACTTAGGCTTCAATGGGCTGAGTAGGGGCTGAATCTTTGGCACAGGGTTCAGGACCCACTTGTGGGGCCTCAACTGCAGGTGTCCCTGGAGGAGGTATCCAAGGCTCTGCCAAGTCAATGAACATGACCATGTGGTACCCCATTCTGATGGTTAAACTGCATCAAGGATAAAATCTGCACGTCACAATCAAGCATGGTTGACAGAAGTCACTGTGGTCTCCTTCACTAGAGAGGGCAATGCCATGTCTGAGGACATCCATGCAGATGTTTTCTTTGTGCTCAAAGAAAAGTCCATGAATGCTTTTGCCAAGATGGCACCAATGTGCTCTACAGTGCCCTGATCATACACAATGGGATGGGGCCTGAATCGGGGTTGAGTGTGTGTATGGGGAAGAGGGAACATTTCTATTCCTTCCCACAACCTGGTCCATTCTTTCCTCTTTTCACTCTTTTGCTTCTTTTCCTACTCACACTACACCTGGCTTCTTCCTTGTTATTTGCCCTATTTTTTCCCCAAGCACTGTTGATGGCTAAGAGAATCCTGTGCTCTGCAATTATGTCATCAAGGCAGGCCCAGTGAAGATAGACTGTGGAGAGGCTTCCCATCCCCAAGGTACCCACCCAATGGGGATAAACCATCGTCTTGTATAGTTACTTCCCAGAAAGACTGACACAACAGATCTCTGAGCAGTATCTACCCTGTTCCCAGGCTCTCGTCTCCTGTACCTCACAGCAATACCCCTTCCATCTCCAACACATGTACACCCAACCAATGCCTGCTCTATTCTATATTCACTGGCCACTGGCTACTATTATTATAAGTATTTAAAAAAAATCACTGTTTTCAGGAGAAAGTTCCTATCCATGATCCGCTTCAGAGCTGGGCTGTCATGGAATGAGAGAGCTGGCCTCAGCCAGGAATCAATTATCATGGCCCTAGGTTTGAATCCAGTTCCCATCTAGTTGCTGGAGAATGACCTGCATACTACTCGAAGATGTAGTCCAAGCCTGTAAATAGCATGTTCCCCTTCCCCTCCTATCTTTGCTAAAACCTTTCCTCTGCTCCTTCTTCCCTTAGGCCTTCCCCACTTGAGGAAAGAAAAGCAGAGAAGAGGCATTATCTTACCATCACTCCCACCCTGGGTCCATAGTGTCCAGTAGGTAGTCACAGTTACTATACACATATTCACACACACGTACCACTCACACAGAGCTGTCTGCATGCTCTCTAGCGTTGAGACAGAAGGGTGTTGAGACAGTCTGTGATTAGGGCCATTGAGCATGAGTCGTTTTCATTTGGGTGGGAGATAAACAGGCCCATAGAAACCTTTCTGAGAGTACCTCCCCCCCACCCAACTACACACACAGCTCTGGGAACTGCAAGCTTCCTACTACTTTAAAGTATGTACAAGGGTGGAAGACAGGCATAGTGGTGAACAGCAATATATAATTTCATTAAGGCTAAGCTAAGAGGTGGGGAATAGGACCCATCTCCCAGATTCATTAGGAAGGGAAGGGGCAGCTATTCCCCCCGACAAAGATTCAGGGTCATGAATTCTTCCCACCTTTCTGAAGTCATGCTTAGTCACCCCTAAACTTCCAGTTTCCACTTCTGTGATATGTAAAGCCACTTGGTCTCCTACCCTTCCTAGAGTCTGAATGGGGAATTTCTGGCCCTATTATGTCCGTGTAACCCCACCTACCATCTATAGCTGTGTTCAAGGAACAGGGGAGAGACTGTTAAGCCAGGTCTTGGGATTGGGTCTTTGTTGATTTTCTCACTTTGATAAGCCCCTAAATGCTTTTTATATTAGGCTTTTAAAGTAAAATTTTTTGAGGGTATGACAGTGTTCTGAAAAAGGAATTAAGTATTTAAGACATATGACGTGATGACTTGCAAACAATTCTATGAAGCACATGATTATGAAGGTAAATTTACAAAACTGTAATACAGTAGTAGGTAGATTAAAGTTTCATATTAATGTTGAAATAAATAAATTGTGCATTGTAGATATCACTGTAACTTGTGCTGTTTGCATAAAATATTTAAATAAACATATTACAATGGTACATCTGGGCATTAAAAAAAGGCATTCAAATTGAATCAATCCACTGACACTGACTAGATCTGACTAAATCTGACTCCGATGGTGATATGTTTATCTGTAAAACAAGTCCGACATGGGCATGATAAGGCAACAATAGTATCTCACATGAAGCAAATGTTAAAGTGACATGTCTTAAAAATAATAAAGTTGCATTTTATGAAAAATATATTTTATACTGCTTCAGTTTTTAAATTTAAATTAGTAGAATTTATAATTCAATTCCTCAGTCACACCAGCCACATTTTAAGTTCTCAGTAGCCACATGTGAACAGCACAGGTCTAGAAGAAAGCACGAATGATGCAGGCCGGTGAGTTACAGAGCCACAAAGAAATGACGTCACCTACGAGGTGAGGAAAAAGACCCGTAAAAAATCCTAGGATGCTCGCTTCCTGATAGATAGTTGCTATGGAGTCATAAAATCCACAGTACTCGGATTCTCTGCCAATGAATTGTACCATAGCTCTCAGAGTGATCATGTGGAAGGGATGTGTGATGAGAGTAGCAGCAGAATGAGCCATCATCTCTCGAGTTGCCTCCTTGATAACTTGGTCAAAGGAAGATGAAACTTCTTTCTGTACATTTCCAGATCCTGACTCCTCAGCCTTGTCACACTCCTGGTAATGCTGTAAAACTTTACCATGGACCACAGTTCCAAGGACCTCTGAACACGGTCCTGGAGCTAAGCCTGTGAACAGCCCACGCTAGTTGATTTCTATACAGTGTGGCGTGCTTTTTTAATAATCATTTAATCTTGGGAAAATGAAAAAAAAAAAAGCATGAAGACTAGATTGCCTCATCTATGCCTCTTCTCATTCTGTCATGGTGGTAGTCATGGTGGGGAGATGTGAAAGGAAAGATCCCTGAGCTCCTCCCCAAGTTTAATTCACCATTTCTGATGAATAAGAGACAAGGAAGCATTCTTTTTGCCACAAAAAGGAATGAATGAGTTAGTGTCTTATTGATTGGATTTCTTTCTTCTAAGCACTTTCCCACGCCTGATGTGTTTCTAGACTATTCTTAATGAGAGGAGTGCTGTTGTTATGCCATCTTCATTTGATAAGGCAACAAAAACTAGCTTATCAATGACCAATCGCTACACAGACTCAGCAGGTTACGTACCCTCTTTCGGCCTCAGTTTGCGTATGTGTAAAATTATTACATGCTTGTCATACCCACCACCCGGGGCTGTGTATGTATGAGGTAATAATGCTTTATACACATTCAAGTGCTCTAATCACTATGCTAATTATAGCAGTAATATTGTACCAAGATAGTTTTTATTTTCATGGTTCCTTCTCTTAACCAGACATGAAGTCCCTTTCTGACTCATCTTTTTAAAAAATCAATTAATTGCATGTTGTAAATAAACTGAAAAGTAGGGAAACATTAGTATGAGAAACTTGAGATAAAGCAAATTTTAATATCATGCCAAATTTTCTATAAGTCTCCTTTCTTCTTAAGAAATAATATACTATTCATACAATAAAAGTCCTACCATTTATTCTATCCTCCATCCTCCCCCTGAGAGATAACTATTATTATGAAGTTGGTGACTATTCCACCCATCAAGAGTATCAGGCTTTCACGAGTCAGCACAGCATGACATTGAAGAGCACAGACTCTGGAGGCAGCTCTGCCACTTTGTACCTGTGTGACTTTGGGCAAGTTATTAAACTCCTTGGTTTTCTCATCTGAAAAAATGGGGAAGATAATAGAGTCTAACATATGATTATTGTGAGAATAAAATGCATGCAAGTGTTAAGCTCTGTGTAAATATTGGCTATCACTATTATTAGTACAAATGTTTGTATATATGTGTGTGGTCAAGGTTTATGTAAAAGGGAACAATGCTTTTTTTCTCAGTCAACATTATGTTTATGCACCCATGTAGATACATTCAAAGAGAATGAATTAATTTTGCCTTGTTTGTAACATTCCATTGAATGTTTATATCATAGTTTATTCATTTTCCATTGACAGAAACTTTTACTGCTTCTAGTTTTTTGTTATTACATCCAGATAATTCTTGCACACATTTCCAGGCATACATGTACATCTCCTATTCATCTTGTAGCACAGGGATGAGTGTCATCCCAGACATAGCAGGTGTTAATGAGTCATGGTTAAAGTGAACTGACTTTTTTGTGTATTTAGATCTTGGCTCCCTAACTAGATAATGAGCTCCTTCAGGCAAGAGTGATGGGTACACAGCAGATCCTTAGTAAGCTAGCAAGGCCCTGGTAGAGTAAGGTCAGGCATGTAGCTACGGCAACTGTTTCAGAAGCATAACATACAACACTGAAAGTCCACTTGAGAAAGACAGCAAGGGAGGAGTTTTTAAAAGAGAGCCTGGTAGTGAAACTCATACTGACATGCTATTTATCTTGGCCTTCTTTAATCCATATTTGATTCTCCATCTCTTAAAGAAAGGGATATTACTCAAGCTTTCAGGACAACTTGGAACTGGCAAGCTTCAGCGTCAAAAGAAAGAGGGGTGGAGGAAAGGGAGACACTTTGCCATTTCCCAGCGATGTCAAGTCATTCCGCATCCCCACTGCTTTGCCTGATTTCATCTTCCTAAAATGCCCTTCCTCGTTCCTCTCCAGCAAACCTCTAAACATCTACCATGTTCTCTCATACAAGAAGCCTCCCAGCCTGAGTTCAGGTTTCTTCATGTCACGCTGCACTTTTCATGTTATTAGTTAAATATGGAAGTAATTCACCTAGAATTGCACCTAGAATTGATGGACTAGTTCCTATTAAGCCAACTGTCCTATCAACAATTACTAGAAGAGCCACATAAAAACCAACCAAACAAAAAAGACTTGCAGGGTAAATACCCTGAAGAGAAGGGAAACTCATGAAGGTGAACATGGCATTTTGCACTGCTTTTCCCTTTAGAGCATTTGCCAATTTATAGGTAATAAAACTTTACAGAAAAGTAAGTAGATTATAAATACAAAATTTAGGCTATTGGTTACCCTAGAGGGGAAGGTAGGATGTGTCGAGATAGGGCACAAAGGGTTTTTTTTATAAGAAACAGACAGTATTCTATTTCTTAAATTGGATTGTGGTTATACATCTAATACATTTATTATATTTATATACATAGAAATTTGAAGAAAAATAAGTATCTCATATATATATATCAATCACATTCTCCTGAATGTGCATTTACCATAATGAAAAAAAGAAAAGGAACTCCAATCAAACAGCTCTTATCTACAGGGAACATATTCCAGCCCCCAGCATGATTTTGTACTTCTCCAATTCCCTCTGAGAGCTGCTAGAAAGCCTGCTCCTCTCATCCATCTCTAGTAACTTCTGCTATTCCCAGGTGGTAATAAAAATCTCTGGGGCTGGAAGCTCCATGATTCTGACTGTAGCGTTCTCACCCTTAAAAACCTGTTATTCAGAAACAAGAGTATTAAAGCTGGGTGCATGGCCTCATTCCAGGAGAGATTAAAAATGAAAATGAGGAAGGCAGTGCTTAGGTAGGGGGATAGAAGAAAGTGTGAGAAATCAATTTGTTTACAGCCTCACTGGCGTGTACAAATTCTTACAGCTGTATACCTTTGCACATGTACATATATAAAAACGTATACACACATATTGGATATAGGTATGAAAATCAGGAAGAACAAAAAAAGAATAGAGTAAAATGAGATTAGGATAGAGTGTGGAGATGGTAGCTGAGTTCATGAAGAGATGCAGTCTATGAGTTACAGACAGTAAAAAGATATGTATGGGTGAACAAGAATAGGTGCGGAATAAAATGTAAGAGAAGAAAGGAATCACATAATCAATGAAACTAACATCACTTTAGGGAGAAAAAACACACAGAACAGATTTTTATTGGAAGCGAGAATAGAGTGGTTGTGATTTCACAACGTGTTTCAGGTTGCTTCCAGACTTCCAAGCAGAGAGTTTCCCTCATGTCCCGCTTTACAAAATCTGTAAAGAATGGCCTTGGGAGAAAATTATTACCACAAGGCAACTGTTTTTTAACTGGGCGCACACCTTTGCAGACTCTATGCTTCCTTAAGCACAATATGGCTTAATATGCAATGTTTCAACTAAAACGATGAGAAATTTCAAGGGCAAACACGTGGCAGAGTTGTGGAAATCAACTTGAACAATTGTCAAGAAATAAGAATGCTTGATCTTAAACGCCTAGAAAGAAGCATAGTATCTAATATTCCAGATATTTATCAGCAGTCACTAGGTAATTCAATTGACAGCATAGATATTCTTGGAGGAAACATTATAATGGGTTAAGAAAGATAATAAAAATCTCCTAAACTGACTGATTTTTTTTCCTTAAAAAATGGGAGGGGGGAGCTGAAGTGAAAATAACATACTGAGGATAATATAAAATACAACATTAAAATTGTATGAGAGGTGGACAGGAAAGCAATGAGACTTTCTGATCACAGTAAAAATACAAGCACCTATAATGCATAAAAAGTATCTACATACATAATAAATAAATGCACGTGTGTGCAAAGAAGGAGCTTTTACATCTAATTTCTAAATAAAGGGAGGTCCACGTCAGAAAATCATTCTCATTATATTTGCCCCATCAGACCTTGCTGACATTTTCTATCCGCAGGATTTATTATTACACATTATCATATATACTTTCTCCTTGTTTTCTCAGATACCCTAGGCAAGGTCAAAGAACTAGCATTACCTACTAATTCAGTAATTCCTTATTTTGTTAATGATTTCAAGAGGTATTATAAATTTTTTTAGCAATTGGAAACAAAATTAATTTACATTTGCTTTCAGTTTTAAAATCGTTTAAAATACTTGCATATAATTCCTTAGACAGGAAAACAATCATGTCGTTAAATTGTAAAGGCAAAGAGATCCTCTCTAGCATTCACTAACCCATCCTCCCACCCTCATCAAGCAGCAATGCCAATAGGCATTTCCAAAATACATCCTGTATCCACGTGATCCATCTACTTCTCTTTATATAGCTTGCCACAGGCTAATCCAGGACAGATTTTCTCTAGCCAGACTTGATGCAAAAGCCACTAACTAGTCTTCCTGCTTTTTCTCCTGCTCCCTTTAAAATATAAACTTGAGTACTTCATATATTTCTTATAAATTATATTTTATATAAAATATTTTAAAAACTCTTCTTTACATAGCATCAAATGATTCTTACAATATAAATCAGATCTTAATACTCATCTGCTCAAAAAGTTCCAGTGGTTATTCCCTGCATTTAGATTAATGTCCAAATGCCATTCTATGGTCCATGAGGCCTTAAATGATCTGACTCCTGCCTGGTTCTGAAAGCACATCTCATCCTACCCCCTCTTTGCTTGAACTGCTCTGACCACACTAGCTTCTTTTCTATTCTATTTTGTCAAATTCTTTCCCACTTCAAGACCTTTTCAACATGCCTGAAGATAGCTATCGTCTACTTCTCCATGACTAGTGCCTTCTTTTCCTAAAGGCATGGACTTGGACCCTATCATCTTCATGAGGTCTTTTCTGACCCCAAAGCAGTTTCTTTCATTCAACCCTGTCCTTTCACGCTATTCCTTCTACTACCACTCACCCTTCACAATCTGCCACAATCTAAATTTATGTTTTACTTTTAGCTTGTCTACTTGTTATTGCCATGAACACTGAAATGAAAATTCATAAAGGAGGCATTTTACGTATCTTGTTCATCATTGTATCACATGTACCTAGCTCAGTATCTGCCATAAACATGCATTTAACAAATACTTGCTAAGTCAATGAATGAACAAGTAAATTTGGTTTCTCTTTCTCCTCAGTATGTTAATTCCATACTTAAAACTCTTTGATGACATTCAATTGAAGTTGGAATAAAATTAAGTTCCTTATCATACTCTGTGGTTCCCTGTATAATAATCTACCCCCAAACCTCTCTCTAAGTTAATCTTCTATCATTCTCTGTTTTACTCACAATGTTTCAATTGCACTGGCCCTGGTCTTCCTGGAACCATATTAGTTATCTATTGCTGCATAGCAAATCACTCCCCAAGAGTGACTTAACAATAAACATTTATTATATCACAGTGTCTGCTGATCAGAAATTTGAGGTGGCTTCTCTGGGTGGTTCTGGCTGGAGAAGTCTAATGGTGCTGTAACTAAGATGCTCGCTGGGGTTGTAGTTACTTCTAAGGCCTGACTGGGACTGGAAGACCGTCTAGCATAGCTATCGGCAGCAGGCCTCTCAGTTTCTCGATGATTGTTGGTCTTCTTCATAGGGCTTCTTGCAGCAGGAAATGCAAAGAGAATCAAAATACTACAAACCACTGCATAGCTGTGTGCTAAGATCAAGGACCTACTGAAGAGGATCAACAGAATTGAGCAATACAAGGGTGAAAGGAGTTAAAATTGGCTATCTAGTATTTTGTAACCTGTATTATGTCAGATAATTTTATCATCCTAGAGGTTGAGTTTTATTTATTAGTCAGGATGTTTTGAATGTGTCACAGAAATACAACAAAAAACTAGACTAAGCACATACAGGTTTTTTGTTTTTTTTTTTTTGACTACTGTAATTTGGAAAGACTCCATGGAAGCTTCCAACTTTAAAAAAGGGAAAAAGAATAAAAACAGCTCTCAGGAAACAGGGCCTTGGAGATTGCAACTTGAGACTTCAGGTCATATGTTTGTTATATCTATCTGCCTTTCTTCTCTGTTTGATTCTGCTTCTTTTTTAGTACTATTATTCTTGCTTTTCCCTACTTCAAATCCCACTACTGCTTCTTAGAGAATTTTTTCTCAGATTCCCTGTGATTTAGATAATAGGCCAAATGATACCCCCCCCACACAACCCTCCCACCAAATGTCAGTTATAATGCTCAAACAACTAGATTTCACCTTGAAAATTTGGAACTGACACACAAAACTTCCTTCAATATCTGTTGAGTAGTGGACCTGGAAGTCATGAGGCTCCAGAGAGGCCTTTGAGAAAAAGCCGAAATTGAGAAAAAGCAAAATAATGTCAGCATACACTGGAAAAGATAAAGAGAAGAATTCTGTTTCTTCTAGTTATGGTGAATTAACTTGAAGCACACCAATCTTCATAATAAAAACAACTGCAAAAACTGGGCAGAATACAAGAGTAATCTGTTTGAAATATTACTGAGCTATTAAAATACCCAGTGCTTAATGGGTCAACATCTCTGGGAGAAGAGAAATTCACTGAGGTAAACATGACATTTCATACTTCTTTTTGCCTCAATCCATTTGCTGATTCATAAGCAGTGTTGCCTGACACAATAATAAACCAAGTAGAAAGAGTTGACTAAGGGGTACAGAAGCTGAATATAGACTTCAGGAGTCTCATGGACCTGGGGAGAAAAATTTTGATGTTCAGGGCTAGCAAGGCAGCTCAAGTGTGAGGGAATAATATTTTGAAGAGAAGGGAAGTACAGAGAAGGAAACCCGGCAGTCTGAGTGGCCTTCCCCAGAAGCATTTGTCATTCATAAATGAAACAGACTAAGAGTCTGGAGAACCAAGCAGAAAACAGTTGCTAAAAGGCTGAAAACCTAAGTATAGTTATCAGTAGTCTCACTGTTCTTGGAGATAAAAATTGGAGCTAAGAGCCTACCAATGTCAAAAGACCTTAGTAAACAGTCCAGCCTTCTGCTGAGACATCTGAACAAGATAAATCAATCCTTAAAAAGGCTAAAATTCAGTCCCAAATCAATTCAGGGTGAGACTGAATAAGATTGGCTTAGCATCCTGCAAAAACCTAAATAAAATCCAGTCTTGGAGGAAGGCCACATTTCCAAGGCTTCTCAACTTTTCTTAAAACATCCTCCCTTCAATCAAAATATATAAGGCATACCAAGAGATAGGGCCAAGAGGAAAAGCAGACAATAGAAAGAGTTGCATTGATGATCTAAACAATGGAGTTATATGACATGGATTTTAATACAACTGTGACTTATATGCTCAAAAAATAGACAACAAGAGGGAGATGTTCTGCTGAGTAAAGGAATCTAGATAAAAGAAATTAAATGAAAATTCTAGATCTGAAAAATGCTATAATTAATGTACTCTTAATTTCATCCCGGATATGTACTACTACAGTATAATTTAATATTATATTATCTTAACATCCTCTAGTGGTTTTAATCTACATTTCCTTTACTGTATTGTGAGTGTGGAGCAATTGGAGAAGCCATATGTTGTTGGTATGTCCACTTTCGAAATTTGTCTCTCAGTATCTACTAAACCTGAATATGTTTGTAACCTAAGATCAAGGATTTCTAGTCCCAGGTATACATCCAACAGAAAAGCACAAATATGTGCACCAGAGACACGTTAAAGTATGTGCACAGAGTACTTTTTTTTCTTTTTAAATTGAAATACGGTTGACATACAATATATTAATTTCAGGTGTACAACATAATGATTTGACATTTATATACCTTATGAATTGATCACCATGATAAGTCTAGTAACCATCTGTCACTGTACAGAGTTAGTATAATATTACTGACTATTTTCCCTGTGCTTTATATTACATTCCCATGACCTTTATTTTATAACTGGTAGTCTGTACCTCTTAATCCTCTTCACCTATTTCACCCAATGCTCCATTCCACTCCCCTCTGGCAACTACCAGTTTGTTCTCTGTATCTATGAGTCTGTTTGTTTTCTTGGTTTGTTTGTTTTGTTTTCTATATTCCACATATAAGTGAAGTCATATGGTATCTGTCTTTCCCTGTCTGACTAATTTCACTTAACCTAATACCCTCAAGATCCATCCATGTTGTTACAAATGTCAAGATTTTCTTTTCATGGTTGAGCATTTTTTATTATATATATACATCTTCTTTATCCATTCATCTATAGATGGACACTTAGGTTGCTTCCATATCTTGGCTATTGTAATCAATGCTGCAATGAACATAGGTGCATATATCTTTCCAAATGAGCATTTTCATATTCTTCAGATAAATACCCAGAAGTGGAATTGTTCAATTGCATGGCAGTTCAATTTTTAATTTTTGAAGAGCCTCCATATTGTTTTACATAGTGGCTGCACCAACTTGCACTCCCATCAACAGGGCATGAGGGTTGCCCTTTCACTACCTCCTCACCAACACTTGTTCTTAGTTGTCTTTTTGATAATACCCATTCTGATAGATGTGAGGCGATATCTCACTGTGGCTTGGATTTGCATTTCCCTAATGATTAGTGATGTTGAGCATCTTTTCATGTGTCTGTTAGCCATCTGTATGTCTTCTTTGGAAAAATGTCTACTCAGACCCTCTGCCCATTTTCTTTTATTGTGTTGTTTGTTATTTTGATATTGAGTTGTGTGGATTCTTCATATATTTTGAATATTAACTCCTTATCAGACATATCATTTGGAAATATATTCTCCTATTCAGTAGGTTGCCTTTTTGTTTTGTTGATGCTGTCCCTTGCTGTACAAAGGTTTTTTCAGTTTGATGTACTCCCATTTACTTATTTTTTTATTTTGTTGCCTAGAAGCACTTTTTAAAAACAGCCAAAAATGAAAAACAAACCACATTTCCAACCATAGTAGAATGAATAAATTGTAGCATATTTCCACAAAGGAGTACTACGTAGCAATGAAAACAAATGAAACTACAAATGAAACATTATGGATGACTCCCACAAAAATTATACTGGGTGACAGAGGCCAGGCATAAAAGACTACATATTGTACAGTTCCAGTTATATGAAGTTCAAAAGCAGGTAGAACGAATTTATGATAGTAGAAATTCACCTTTGGGAAGGAGAAAGCTAATGAGTAGGAGAGGCAAAAGAGGTCTTCTGGCTATGGATACTGTTCTAGTTATAAATCTGGATGATGATTTCATTGATGAGTTCATTTTTCAAAAATTCATTGAACTGTACACTTATGACCTTTATACATCAATAAAGCAATTTATTTAGAAAAGGAAAAGAAGTGAAGAGAGAGGCAAAGCTACAAACCGATGAAAGCCCAAAATGAGACGAAGAGGGGATTCTTGGCTCCTGCAGGCTCTCCTGTTCTTGCTTTGGTTTCTCTGAAGCCTAGCTGCTTTCCCTACATTTGATTTTGTGAGATACTTTTCCCATTATTTCCCTCCCATCCACCCCACCTCTTTTTCTGGTAAGCTCCTAAACAAACATTAAAAAAAGGTAAAAAAAAGATTTCTTGAGAATAACTTGAACCCACATACTACTGAAACAGAACTATGTATTTTTAATTCCACCTATTTACAAACAAGACACTACTACAAACACTTTCAGTAAGATTCTGACATACAATCCTGGAATAACACAATATGTAAGAAACTTTAATGGAAACATAGCATCAAAATGAAATTTTTATAGGTACTTTAAAAAGCAATTTAATTGATTTTTAATAGTAGATTAAAGAAAATTTAACTAAAAATTACTGCACTATCTGAGCTTTTCTCATTTAAAGAATGTTTGAATTACTTCAGAATAAGCAAATGTTCCATTGCCCAACTTCTAGAAAGAACCTCTGGAAATTCAGTTCCAAAATAAAACAATGCTGATTAGAAAACAGACAGATGAGGTACAGATGAAAGTGACTAGATTTATGTGTTTAGGATGCAAGGCAATTAGCAGCAACATTTGAATAGTTCATCATTCCATTGTTTCTAAATCAAATGATCAACTACACTCAACTATATCTGGCCCATAAATCTGTTTGAAATAATTCAATTCCAAAGAAACTTTCAAAAGGATCATGTTTAACCTGTATGGCTTCAATATGGATGAGTTTGTTGGAAACCCCAGTTATTTTGTCTGCACTAGATTTACTGATGAACTAACTCCAGCAAGAAACAAAGGTATGTAAAAACACTGTTACCTTGAAATTCTTGAACATCAGGTCTTTTACTTTATAAAAGGATTACACTGCTGAGTTGTAAGAGGCTTATTTCAGGTTGTTATTAATTTAACATTTCAAAGCATCTATTCACAAGATTCTATTTAGTTGAATATTAATGTGTAAATGTTTAAGGTGCCTCCATGTAAAACATCTCTATCCATCCTCAAAAATTGCTACAAAAAGGAGTTACGAATATTATGCTTAATTTTTCAGATAAAAGTTTTGGTACTTTCTCTAAGGAAAGTTTCTAATGAGCAGAGCCTGTACTGGAACACAGATTTTTTTTTTTCCCTTCTAATAAAGTGTTCTTGTCTGTATATGGTATTGATAGATATTAGCTAGATATTGCACAAATCAATTTAGATACAATCTTTTATAAGAATGGATTTTACTCATGGATAAAGAAGATGTGGTACATATATACAATGGAATATTACTCAACCGTAAAAAGGAAAAAATTGGGTCATTTGTAGAGATGTGGATGGACCTAGAGACTGGCATATAGAGTGAACTAAGTCAGAAAGAGAAAAATAAATATCGTACATCAATGCGTATATGTTGAATCTAGAAAAATGGTATATACGATCTTATTTGCAAAGCAGAAATAGAGACACAGATGTAGAGAACAAATGTATGGATACCAAGGGGGAAAGCGGGAGGGTGGGAGGAATTAGGAGATTGGGATTGACATATATACACTATTGATACTATGTATAAAATAGATAACTAATGAGAACCTACTGTACAGCACAGGGAACTCTACTCAGTGCTCTGTGGTGACCTAAATGGGAAGGAAATCCAAAAAAGAGTGGATATATGTATACGTATAGCTGATTCATTTTGCTGTACAGTAGAAACTAACAGTAGAAACTAACATAACATTGTAAAGCAACTACACTCCAATAAAAATTAATTAAAAAAAAAAGAATGGACTTTCCTCTATGTAACCCACCTATGTTATCACCATTTAAAAAACATAAAAAGATATATATTAATACAAATTCATGCTAATTATTAATATGAACTCCCTCATCATTAGAATTTATAAACTCATGTTAGTAAGTAATTTATGTCATGTATGTTTCCATGCAGAAATAGGACAATTTAATATTTTATATATCAATGGCAAACGGATTTTTCATTTGTTTTATTTTGGTCCCAACTGAAATTTCTGTGTGTGTGAAGAATGAAAGGACTCTAGGATATCCCTACACTAAGGGTCATGAAGTGAGGAATATTAGAAAGTGAGATACTCATTTTCTTCCTTTTTGCAAACCACTATATCTCTGCACTAAGCTTCTATTTTCAAATGTCAATTTGTCATTGACCTTACTGAACCCCTGAGTCTTGCCCTTCCCTGCATCTCACTGAGCCCTTTCTTTCCCTGGTCTATATGGCACCAGGCACATAAGGACAGGAGACTGGGAAAAAGATGTTAAACAACAACCTCAATAATAAATTAAAACTCTCTCTTTAATGCAAAGAGCCCAATTTTGAAACACATGTCTTGCTAAGCCTTTTCACTGGTTGGATTTCCCACTGCTTCTAAGAAGTTTTGCCCATCATTAACAGTCTGACACTCTCACAGCTAAACTTGGACCTACCTTATATTTCAGTTATTTACATCTGTTTCATCTCATTCACTTGATGGTCCAGCACTTGATGGCATGGTTTTATTTTCGCTCATTGTTGTACCTAGCAAAATATCTAACAGAGAAGCTTCAACAAAAGCCCCATCTTTAAGCTATTGCTCAAGGCCTGATGAGCTAGTATTTGCCCTGTCCAGACATTTGTTTGCCATTGTTGCTCACTTTCTCTCAACTCCTTTTCAGGCATCTGGCTCAGTATTTCTCATTGGTCAGTTAGAGGGGCTGGAACCCTTACCATTTAATTCTTCCCAACCAAAGATTTTTGTTCTGGGAATTGGGGTTGGGGGTGGATACTGGCAAGATAGGAATCATGCATCCAGAAAATTTTAAAGGCTTGGTGTTAACAGGAAATTGTAACTATGCCATATCCAAGTGGACTTTTAACCTCTTAAAATGTGTTTCTCCTTTTCCTAATCACAAAGCCAGTGTAAACTATTTAATTTCGCAATTACAGGATGAAGAACTGAAAACAGCGTAGCCTTAGGCAAGAAGTGAGCATCCTCGCACACTGTCCTCATTAGTGAGGATAAATGTGCCATCTCTGAGCCACCCTTTATGTATCCTTTATTTGTGTATTAATTAAAAAGAAAGCTTGGTAGTAGCATGAATCTATATGACAGAAAACCGTACAATTCTTTAGCTTCAAAAAAATAGCATTAAAAAAGCAGTTTTAGGATCTAATTAAAAAGGCTTATATTTTAGTACTACATTACACTGCACATATGTTCACAGCTCTCAGTCTCCCATGCTTCCTCTGAAACACACTTTGTTTCATTCCGGGAACATTACTGCTGTTAAAACACTGGGTTTTGGATGGGAATTAGAGAGCAGAGGGAGGAAGGGAGATTTTTTAAGAAGAGAAGGGATTTCCATTGTTTCCAGGAAACTGCTAAAATATATGTATGTATGTGTGTATTTTCTGAGCATTTCTCACATGTTTTCAAGACTCTATTTCCCACCTCTGATTTTTTTCTCCGTTTTTCTGCTTAGCCTGTTCATTGCTAACATAAACAGATGGGATTTCCCGAATGCGAGGGAACGTGATTAGAAAGTGACTCCACAGGAAAAATGGAGGACTTCTTTGCAAATGGAAGATAAAAGCATTCCTAAATTCATTTCAGAAAGCAAAGGCAGAACTTTTCACTATAATTATTTTTTCAAATGATGGAAATTGATTCAAATGTAAAAATTGGCAATGTTTTGTTCTTACGATGATACATAAAAAACTATTTGACTTGTATGCTTAAAGGAGACTTTGAAATTGTTTTCCTTGGGACAATTACAAATGGGCTGAAAGACAATGCATTTGAAATAGAATATACTGAAGTTACATAGAGATAGACAGGAAGACACCCAGAATATTGGCTGTTGCCCACTGATTCTTGTATGCTTTCAGCTCCTCATTGTGAATTTAGAAGGGTTTTTTTTATTTTTATGTTGTGGATAGCTGGACTTTGACATGTGCATAATCTGACAGATAAAGGACACAGGGGGCTCCCCTCCTACAATTTTTATACAAGAAAAATTTCAAAATAAGATAAAGTGTGAAGTATTACTCCCTTATTCTTCTCAGACCCATAACTTACTTTCATCTGCATGGGCAATTTTGATTGTGTCAGGATATGAACCATTTTGGTAAATGGGAGCTAAGTGCTTTTTAGGTTTAAATATTTAAATAAATGAATGGAAATCAGTGAGAAGGCATATTTTCTAAGCGGATAAGATCATTTCTGAAAAAAAAAAATGTTGAACTACTCAGAGCTACAGCCCAATCTGTACAACTTAAGTATTTTCAAATTTACGGCATCTTTTGTGCCAAATCATTCTGTTTTAATGTGAAGCTTGTATAGGTAATTGAAAATTTATCAGTGGGAGAATTGAGAGGAGAGGGTTCAAGATGGTGACAAAGAAAGATCCTGAAGTCACCTCCTCTCATGGACACAAGAAATCTACAATTATATATGGAATAATTCCATCTGAAAGGGACCTGAAAATTGGATGAGCAGAGTCTCCACAACAAATGGCAAAAGGACAGCATCAAGATAAGTAGCAGAAACGAGGACACAGTGACACCAAAAAGAAAACTACACCCCAGTCACAGTAATCCACAACCAGGAAGGATTACAAAGGTATGATTATTTTCCCTGAGGAGTAAGGGATTTGAGTTTTATATCAGGTACTCCAACACTTAGATCCGGCACAAGAGAAACAAACCCCCAAAACACCTGGCTTTAGAAAACCATGAGGAATATGTCCAGGAAAACTATAGAACCACAGGGAATGGAATACCCCCTCTTAAAGGGCTCTTGCACAGACTCACTTGACCTAAAACCCAGCAAAAACAACACCCACGAGACTGGAAAGCACATGGGTCTTGATGAAGAGGCCTACTTACTAATCTTGAAACATCTGTCAGAGAGGAAGGAAGCAGTTGAGACGATCCCTGGGGACTGAGATACTGGCAGGCACTCTTTTTGTGATCTCAGGCTACTTTGCTACTACCAGCACTGGTGGGCACCATTTTGCAAAACACCATCTAACCTATTAGTCCTAGTAGGTGTGCCCCATCAAGAGCACTACCCACTCCCGCACTTTAGCCAGGCCTCATAGCCAGCTTAGTGATAACTGTGCCCACCAGTGTCTGGCAGCTGCATGGCCTGACCACAATAGGCACATGCAACCCACATAAGGGACACTTTGGCCAGGCAGGATTGTGCTTCTGAGCCCCATAGGGCATCTCTTACACAAAGTCACTTCCTCAAAACTGAAATAGGTAGCTGATTTACCTAATACCTAGAAACAAACACAGAGAAGGAGGCAAAATGGGAGCAGAGGAACATGTTTCAAGCAAAAGAACAAGAGAAAACCTCAGAAAAATAATTAAACAAAACAGAGATAAGCAATCTACCTGATAGAGAGTTTCAAAGTAAAGGTTATAAAGATGTTCACTGAACTCAGCAAAAATGGATGAACACAGTGGGAACCTTAACAAAGAGATAGAAAATATAAGAAAATACCAAACAGATATAACTAAACTGAAAAATACACTAGCGAGGTTTCAAGAGCAGATAGAATGAGGGAGAAGAGTGAATCAGCAGGCTGGAAGACAAAGCAACAAAACACACACAAACAGAGCAGCAAAATGAAAAGTGAATTTTAAAAAGTGAAGATACCTTAAGGGAGCTTTGGGACAATATCAAGCAGAATAACCTTAGCGTTATAGGGGTCCCAGAAGGAGAAGAAAGAGAAAGGGCCAGAAAAAGTATGTGAAGAAATTGTGGCTGAAAACTTCCCTGATCTGAGAAGGAAACAAACATCCAGGTCCAGGAAGCCCAGAATGTCCCAAATAAGATGAACCCAAAGAGACACACACCAAGACATATTATAATTAAAATGGTAAAAGTTAAGGATAAAGAGAGAATCCTAAAAGCAGCAAGAGAAAAGCAAGTTGTTATGTACAAGGGAAACCCCATAAGGCCAACAGTAGATTTTTCAGCAGAAAATTTATAGGCCGGAAGAGAGTGGCATGGCCTATTCAAAGCACTGAAAGGAAAAAACTTCCAAACAAGAATTCTTTACCCAGCAAGGTTATCATTCAGAATTGAAGGAGATACTTAGAATACCCCAGATAAGCAAAAGCTAAAGGAGTTCAGAACCACTAAACTGACCCTACAAGTAATGTTAAAGGGACTTCTTTAAGCTGAAAAGAAATTGTACTAATTAATAATAAGAAAACATATGAAAGTAAAAATCCCACTGGAAAAGTAAATATATAATAAAGGTAGTGGCTCAATCACTTATAAATCAAGCATGAAGGTTAAAAGACAAAAGTAGTAAAATTAAATAAAATCATAATAAAAATTTAAAATGTAGAGTGTGCTGTCAAGTATATGAAACGTGGGATGGGGGAGCAAAATGATAAACCTTTGGGATGTGTTCAAATTTAAGTCACTACCAACTTAAAGCAGACTGCTATTTACATATGATAGTATATGTGCACCTCATGGTAACCACAAGGAAAAAACTTATAGCAAATACATAAAAAAAAATAAGAAAGAAATTTAAACACAACACCAAAGAATACCACCAAAACACAATGAAAGAGAGAAAGAGAAAAAGAAATAAACATAGAAGAAACAAAAACAGCCAGAAAACAATTAATGAAAGGCAATAACTACATTACCTATCAATAATTACCTTAAATGTAAATGGACTAAATTCACCAATCAAAAGACACGGAGTGGCAGAATGGATAAAAAAACAACACCCATTTATATGCTGCCTACAAGAGACTCACTTCAGAAGTAAGAACACACACAGAATGAAACTGAAGAGATGGATAAAGATATTCCATGAAAATGGAGATGTGAAGAAAGCTGGAGTAGCTATAGTCAGAGCAGACAATATAGATTTTAAAGCAAAGACTGTAATAAGTGACAAAGAAGGACATTACATAATGAAAAAGGGGTTGATCCAATAAGAAGGTAAAATATTTATAAATGCATATGCACCCAACATAGGTGCACCAATATATATTATATAAAGCAAATATTCATGAACTTAAAGAGAAAAATGAAAAGCAATACAATAATAGTAGGAAATTTAATACCCCATTTACATCAATGGATAGATCATCCAGACAAAATTAATAAAGAAACATTGGACTTAAAAAACATATTAGTCCAGAACAACTTAACATATATATATATATATATATATATATATATATATATATATATATATATATATATATATAAAAAACGTTCCATCCAAAGCAGCAGAATACATATTCTTCTCAGATGCACATGGCACATTCTCTAGGATAGATCACATGTAGGTCACAAAAAAATCTCAGTAAATTCAAAAAGACTGAAATCACATCAAGCATTTGTAACCATAATGGTATGAAACTAGAAATCAATCATAAGAAATAAATGGAAAAAAACACAAAAAATGAAGATTAAACAATATGCTACTGAATAACCAATGGGTTATCAAATAAATCAAAGGAGAAATCAAATACCTAAACACAAATGAGAAGAAATGAAAAATATGACATGCCGAAATCTATGGGATGCAGGAAAAGAAGTTTGGAGAGGGACGTTCATAGCAATACAGGCCTACATCAAGAAATAAGAAAAATCCCCCCAAACATTCCAATTTTACACTTAAAGAAACCCAAAGCCCAAAATTGGTAGAAGGAAAGAAAATAAGTGAAATAGAGACTTAAAAAATAAAACAATAAAGAAGATCAGTAAAACTAAGAGCTGGTTCTTTGAAAAGATAAACAAAATTGACAAGCCATTAGCTAAACTAACAAAGAAAAAAAAGAGGGCTCAAATGCATAAAGTCAGAAATGAGAGGGGAGATGTTACATCTAATTCCACAGAAATACAAAGGATCAAAAGAGACTACTATGAACAATTTTACACCAACAAATTGGACAATCAAGAAGAAATAGATAAATCTCCAGAAGCATAAATCTTCTAAGACTGAATCATGAAGAAATAGAAAATCTAAATAGATCAATTACTAATAAGGTGACTGAAACAGTAAACAAAAACTTCCAACAAACCAAAGCCCAGGACCTGACAGTTGCACTAGCAAATTCTATAATACAGTTGAAGAAAATTCAATAACTATCCTTCTCAAACTGTTCCAAAAAATTAAAGAGAAGGGATACCTTCCAAACACATTTTACAAAGTCAGCCTTACCCTGACAGCAAAGAGACAAGGACATCAAAAATAAGAAAATTACAGGCCAATATCTTTGATGGACATAGATGAAAAATCCTCAACAAAACATTAGCAATCCAAATCCAAAATACATTAAAAGGGTTACACACCGATATCAAGTGGGATTTATTTCAGGTATGCAAGAATGGTTCAACATCTGCAAACCATTCACCATGATACATCACATTAACAAAATGAAGGGTTAAAATTATATGATAATCTCAACAGATGCAGAAAAAACATTTGACAAAATTCATCATCCATCTGTGATAAAAACTCTCAACAAAGTGGGTATAGAGGGAACATACCTCAACATAATAAAGGCCATATATGATAAAGCCATAGCTAACATCAATATTCAATGATGAAAAGCCAAAAACTTTTCCTCTAGTATCAGGAACATGACAAGGATGCCCATCCTTGCCACTGTTATTAAACATAGTAATGGAAGTCCTAGCCACAGCAATTAGGCAAGGAAAAGATATAAAAGGCATCTACATTGGAAAGGAAGAAGTATCAATAAAACTTCCACTATTTGCAGATAGAAAGCCCTGAAGATTCCATCAAAAAACTTAGAGTTAATAAATAAATTCAGTAAAGTCACAGGATACAAAATCAATATATAGAAATTTGTGGCATTTATATACATTAATTACAAACTATCAGAAAGAAATATTAATAAAACAATCCCATTTACAACTGCATCAAAAATAATAAAATACCTAGGAATAAATTTAACCAAGGAGCTGAAATACCTGTACACTGAAAACTATAAGACACTAAAGAAAGAAATTGAATACAAAAAAATTGGAAAGATTTTCCATGCTCATGGATTAGAAGAGTTAATGTTATTAAAATGTCCATACCACTGAAAACAATCTACAAATTCAGTAGAATCCTTATCAAAATGCCAATGGCATATTTCACAGAACTAGAACAAATCTAAAATTTGTATGGAACTACAAAAGACCCTGAAGAGCCAAACAATCTTGAGAAAGAAGACCAAAGCTGGAAGTACCATGCTTCCTGATTTCAAAGTATACTACAAAGGTATAGGAATCAAAACAGTATGGTATTGGCACAAAAACAGACAGATCAATGGAACAGAATTGAGAGCGAAGAAATAAAACTGCACATATATGGATGATTAATTTATGACAAAGGAGCAAAGACCATACAATGGAGAAAGGACTCTCTTTCAATAAGTACTGCTTGAAAGAGTGGACAGTCACATGTAAAAGAATGAAACTAGATCACTATCTTACACCATACACAAAAATTAACTCACAATGGATTAAAGATGGATTAAAGACTTGAATGTAACACCTGAAACCATAAAATTCCTAGAAGAAAACACAGTTGGTAACCTAACTGACATCAGTCTTAGATATATTTTTGTGGTTCTGCCTCCAAAAACAAGGAAACAAAACCAAAAATAAACAAATGGGACTACCTAAAACTAAAAATCTTCCACATAATAAAGGAAACCATCATCAGAAGGAAAAGGCAACCTAATGAATGGGAAAAGATATTTGTAAATCATATAGTCATTCGATAAGGGGGTAATATCCAAAATATATGAAGAACTCATACAACTAACAACAAAAAAACAAACAACTCAGTTAAAAAATGGGCAGAGGATCTAAACAGACATTTTTCCAAGGAAGACATACAGATGGCCAAAAGGTACATGAAAGATACTCAGTATTATTAATTATCAGGGATATGCAAACCACAATATCACCTCACCCTGGTCTATTATTGAAAAGACAAGGAATACCAAATATTGAAGAGGATGTGGAGAAAAGGGAACCCTCATGGACTGTTGATGGGACTGTGAATTGGCACAGCCACAATGGAAAGCAGTATGGAGATTCCTCAAAAAAAAAAAAAAAAAAAAAGGAATAGAATTGCTATATGATCCAGCTACTCCACTTCTGGGTATTTATCTGAAAAGTGCGATAACACTAATTTGAAAAGACATATGCACCCCTTTGTTTATTGCAGCATTATTTACAATAGTCAAGATATGGAAACAACCTAAAGTGTTCATTGATGCGTAAAATGGAAGAAGATGTGGTATGTATATATATACAATGAGATACTACTCAGACATAAAGAAAGAATGATATTGCCATTTTTGACAACATGGATGGACCTTGAGGGTATTGTGCTAAGTGAAATAAGTCAGTTGGAGAAAGACAAAAACCATATGAATGAAATCATATGAATCTGGAAATAATAAAAACAAACAAACAAAATAAAACAAACTCAAAGATACAGAAAACCAATTAGTGGTTACCAGAGGGGTAGGGGGTTGTGGGGTGGGTGAAATGGGTGCAGGAGGCCAACTTTATGGTAATGGATAATAGCTGGTGATCACTCTGTATACAGATGCTGAACTATAGTGCTGTATACCTATAACTTACATAAAACAATAAAAAACTCATCAGTAAAGAAATATTGGTTTGTATCCATGACCTCATATTTAGGAAGGGAATGGTCTACCTTCCCTACACTGATTCTATCTACCCTAGAGTAGAAGTGAAGCTGGCATTGTCAGTCATTTTTGAGGTCCAAAAATTTCTGAAAATCAGCTTAACTTCTAGTCTACACATGCCTCAAGATCCTAACCAATTAAGAGGGGCATTTATAATTATGTGGTGCAATTTTTGAAGGCCATTCTTCATGACATTCAATCTATATTACTGGTATCTTCAGTGCAATATTTCTTTCAGACCATTATATATGAATCAGCAAATACAGCTTAGGTGCTGGGATATTAAGTTCAAAAATTCTTTTCCCTCACAAAACTATAGCTATTAGTGATCCTTAACCATACTCAACTCCACCTCTTGTACCCATCCTCCAACCCCTTCTGTCTCGGGTGTTTTAATTTGATCTGTGTTGTACATGATGCTGGAAAGATAAAGTTCTCTGGTGATAGCATAATCAAGATAAAAGAGAGAGAGCAAACCCGAAACCAGAGTGGGTCCTTATCGTCCCCACACCTGTGCAAAGAAAAGAAATGAGGTGCAGAGTACACTATTAATCCTTCATATTTTTCTTTCTTTAAAACTCACCCTCATTCCCTTTCCAGAACTTCTTTGTAAGAAAAACCCCCATGTCTTTGCCGGTACTGTTTTTAGATAAGCTGTTTTTAATCATAGTTATTAAAAAGAATTTTCCCTCCAGAGAAATAATTTGCTGAATTTGAATAGTCACACTGGGTCCACTTAAATGGAGCCTTCCTATGATTCACAAGATTGCTATTCTTCAAAAACATTTAAAATTACTTGCTACTGACCGTATGTTACAAAATAAAAGTTACTCAATAACATTACCCTCTTCATTTCAAAGGCAGGCCTTGTAATCCTGGAAAAATAACACTTAGTAAGAAGTGAAACACTTCCAAACTGAATAGCATGAAAATAATTATTGTCATTTTACCATCTACCTTTACTCCTCAAGACTCTCTGAAGCAACAGGCAGGCCTGATTCACTTTTGTATCTATTACCACTTAACTACGGGGAAGGACTAAACTCAGCCACACGGTCTGTTCTTTTCCTTTTGTAAGCTGTTTTACTGCCATCATAATCACCGATAGCGACCCTCTCTCCCATCTGTTGATTTTTTTTTCTTTGCTGAAACAGTGCTTAGCTTTCAAAAATACTGATCTCAAAATCATTAACCTAGAAAGAACCTGGCCTTCATCGACTCCATTTATGGGAGGTTAAAGCAGTCTCAAGGGTTTGCTAAAATAAACTAACGGGCTGTAGAGGAAAGGAACACGCCATCTGGCCAAGCCAGTGAGGCTGAGAATACATAGTTTAGGTAATCACTTTAGGTGAATCTGCTACAATACATGCAAACGACAGAAAGTTTGGATTTGCTTCTTTACCTTCTGAATCTTCTTACAGTCTGAACAATGAAATGGCTGAAAGAAAGAGGAATCTAGGGCTAATGTAAGAAAATGAAATGTGAGTGATGTGACCAGTGATAAGACATCAGTGATTTACAGTTTCTATAGACCTCTACTGCTTAGTGAAGGTGGAAATTTTCTTGGTTCATGACAGACTTGTCAAAAGAATTGTGTGTAAATACATTTTCATATATTGAATCATTCAGTACACTAAGGAATCTAGGAATGTAAAAGGAGACTGTGTAGACATCTATTTATTCCCCAATAATTTATACTTTGTAAGCATGGATGTCTTACTCTCTCAGATTTCTTCAAGAAGAAACTTGCCCTGACTGAGACCTAGGTTTTATCAATTAAGAAATACTTCTTCAGGCAAAACAGATATAAATGGCCACTTTATTTCCATTTTTCAGAATCAGGATATACCCCTATTCACACTGTCTACATTTTCTCATCTCCCAGCTACTTACCAACTCACTCTGACTGGTTTCTACACCTGTCATTCCACTGCAAGAAATTGCTTCATTTTTGCCAAATACAAATTCACACAATTTTCACATTGTTATTTAACTTCTCAGGATCATCCAATACAATTGTCTTCTCCTTCTTATAACATTATCTCATCCTTGCTTTCAGGGCAGCACACCTACTTGCTCCTCTCCACCAGCTTTGTCAGGTCTTTTTCCTCTTTTCTATCCCTAAATGTCTATCTTCATAGGACTCCAGTTTGGGGCCCTCTCCACACTCTTTTCTGATGACATTAGAAACCATCACTATTCTAGACTGAAGCAGTTAAGTAAAAACCTAGTAATTCTGATTTTAATAGAAAAATATCAGTATGAATGTGCGATACATCTCCTAGCTGTATCCAAAATGAGCAAGCCAGTAACAATGAATATCCAGACTGTGTTCTTGAAATACCATTTTCAACTAAAAGGAACTCGAGTTCCTGAGAGAAATGGTTGAATCCAAGTATAAGGTAGGAAATGTGTCCAAATTGCCCAGAAACAAAATTGAAGAGACTTTTTGCAACATTAAATGAAATAATGGATCTGGGCAATGATCATCAGCGGCTGCTAGCATCAGAAAAAGCAAGACAACCAGATATTGTGTGCCTCATGATGAAAGTACATAGCACCATCTATGAAATATTTTTGACAAAAAAAAATCAAATCTGTGTCAAGTAAAAAACTATAGATCTAACTACCAATTTACAAGAAATAAGGGAGAAAGAGAGAATAATGCGGGAAATGACAACATGGGGATGCAACCCAGAAAATACAGATTGTGAGAATCTCTATAAGGGTATAACTTTAGTTTATCAACAAATAAATTGCAAGTGAAAAAAAGAGGGAGAGAAAAGAAAAAGAAACTTAAAAGAAAAAGCAACAAATTATCATGTATATAACTTATACATATATCATGTATAAAACTTATTCAGATTTTGATTAAAAAACAATCTGTAACAAATAATTTATGGATGGTCAAGGAAATTGGAACACTGATTGAATAGATAATATAAAGAAATTACTGTTACTTTAGTTGTGATAATGATATTGTGATTATATTTCTATAAAGAGTCCTCAATTTTAGAAATCTGTACTGAACAATTAATGATGGAAATTATATTCCACCTGGGATTTGCTTCAAAATAATCCAGTAGTGTTAGTGGTGGTGGTGGGAGGCGGGGAGCAGTGGGGGTGGTAGAATGGATGGATATAGTTGAAACGAGATTGGCCATGAGTTGATGGCTGTTGAAGTTGGGTGAAAGGCACATGGGAGTTCATTGTTCTAGTCTCTACTTCTGTGTACGTTTTAATCTATAAAAAAAAATTTTTAAAAAGCCATATGCTGATGTTGACTGAATCTAGATTAGTCCTGCCTCTCCTCTGCACATGGAGCTACATATAATTATACCATGATATCTAAGTATAATCGTTTTATAGGCATCTCAGACTTAATGTATACAAAATCCAACTCAAATTCCACAAGTCCCACTAAAATAATAATAACAAGAGCAATAAAACCTGTTTTCTACCGGTCTTTCCATCTCGGTAATTCTTGCAGCATATACCCAGTTCCTCAACCGAGAAACCTACAGTAACTTTTGAGTCTTCCCTCTTCCAAGCCTTCTCATCCAGTCCATTCCAAATCAACCTCCTTTGCCCCCTTCACAATCTAGGCTACCATCATCTCTCATATTGACTCCTGCCATAAACTATTAATTCATCTTTCTTATTTTATACTTGCCTTAAATGTAATTTTCTAGACTGATATGACGTTTTTAAAATATGAATTGGATCATGCTTAAAAATCTTTAATGGCTTCCCATCCTATTTAAATAAAATATAAAGCTAGCTTATTCTGCAAGGTCATACTTACCTTTCAAGGCCATCTTATATTTTACTCACCAGCAGGTCAATAAACTCCAGCCACATGAATTTGAACACTCCAAGTTCTCTTATATCTGGTAGCTTTTAGTACATACTGTTTCCAAGACTAAAAATACTATTCCTATACCCCATCCATCCTGGGCTTTTTAATTTGCAAGAGTCTAAAATCTCTTATTCTTCATCCTTTATTTTCCATTAGAGCACATTTTTCCATTTACTTCATTGTAGTTATCTCAATTTATAATTTTGTATTTATTAGCATATGTTTTTAATTACCTGTATCCCTCACTACACTATGAATTCCATAAGACAATCCAATATCAATTTAGTATAACAACTCTGAGCGTTGCCTAGCATATAGTAGGCTCTCAATAAGTACTTGTTTAAAAAAATTGAAAGTGAACAAATTGAACTTGATGCTTGTGTTCCAAGTTTCAGAAAGTAGACCATTTGGAAATGTAAATATTTAAGTATCAATGTCCAATTTAAATGTGGTGAGCATTTTAAAGAAAAATCTAATTGACACATGAAATTATCTAACACTCATAGTAACTCACATTTTAATTTAATGAATGATTAAGTTAGGGTACACTCAGATTGAAATTGAAATCATATATCCCATGTTCAGTTTAAAGCTCTCATCCCCACCTCAAGGAAATCTTTATTAGAGAAGAGAAACCAAATGTATTATTTGAAGCTTAACCATTTTCTATTTTTTGTGTAAAAATGCCACAGAGTAAATGGAAAACGTTTATTTCCTCACCTTAAGTGATGCAGCTCTACATTAGTTAAATATGTGCTCTAGGTGTAATTTCATCTATATTCTGAAGTAAGATTTATACATATTCACCATAAGAAGCATAGTTCTGAGAATATAAATGCAGTAGAAAGCAGTATATGTGATCATAGAATTGTTATCTTAATGACGCTTACTTCCATTCCTCCTATGGTATAAAGCTGTAAGCAGGGAAGAGTTTCTCAGAGGTATTTGAAGTTCCCCACATAGGGCACATGAAGTTGGGATGCATATGATAAGCAAAAATTGGTTAGTGGAAGGGAAGAATTCAGAGAGAGTTTTGGGGCAGCTCTATCTCAGACATTTGTATTGGGGGAAAATAGAAAAACAAGAGAAAACAGTAGTTAATATTTAGAGTTTAAGTTCCAAGTATAACACTTATAGTTACAGCACACTGGTCTGGAATGTGCACAGACCACATTCCAGACCAATCAAATCAGGTTCTCTGGAGGTGGAACCCAGGAGTCAAAAATGTTTTAAGCTACCCAGCTGATTCTAAAGTGAGTCCAGCCAAGAAACATTATTTCAGGGTCTTAGATATAGCAGGGCACAAGCAAGAGGATTATAAAATACACACACACACAGACATTTGAACATGCAGTTATATATTGGGAATATATTCATAGAGCCAGATGCACAACTGCATTAGCTGATTCTTTGGTCATATTGTACCAGAAGTCCTCAAGATTTCTTAAAGAGTTGATTTCCATGTCCCTCAACATACCTCTGTAAGTCAATGGAAGAAAAGCAGAACAAGTTGTACCAAAAGCTTTTAAACATGCATGGGTATTTATGTTCCCAAATTTAAACATCCAAGCACATAGATACATTGATACATAAATCCAGAGTGTCTTTCCAAGCAAGAGGGAAACCTCCTTGCTTTGCAGCTCCTTTACATCCCCTTCCCTGTGGTCTCTGGCATTCTTGGACTCAGCTGAACAGCTGATGGGGGATACGAAAGGGAAGCTGAGCTTTGGATCCCACTGTGTAGCAAGAGAAGGAAGAATAACCACCCGGTGGTTTAGCCTCAATGTGGTGTGATTTCACCTCAAATCCCAGCAAGATTCATTCCCTTTGGCCTCCCTATGTGTCCTTGGTTTTATTTGTGCCAGATCTGAAGAGCAAAAGAGTATGAAGGGTAAAAGTTAGGCCACTACCCTTAGATGTGTAATGCTATATTTAAATTCTGCCCTTTTCATTAGTTTGTGAGTTCTTGAAAGGAAAGGCTGTATTATCTGGTTCACTACTGGCCCTTAGGTCATGAAAGACATTGGCAGATACTACGTCCTCCACAAATAATTGCTGAATGAATGGATGTAGAAACGATAGCGAATGGTTGGGTTTCACCTAAAAAAAGGATGCACCATATTAGAGACTACCAGTAAACCATGTGATAATTCAAGCAAAGTATATGTTGTTCAATCTGTGCATTGACACATAAACTGCATTTTTCAACTTTCTTGACCTATGCTATAAATTTGATGACCTTTTGATATAAATCCAATTTTTACTATGATTTTAGCACAGATTTAAAATATTTGGTTAATTTTTGTTTCTGGTAAAGTAAACATGCCTCATATTCTCTATTTTTCATCTACTATTTATGAAAAAACGTTTACTGATTTATTTGTGTGATCATTTTTTGTTATCTTCTTTTATCTAAATTTGTATTGCATGCTCCTTTGGTCTTCCAGTCACACACTGTACTTTTAAATATTATTGTGTGGTTGAATTAGACCAAGAAACTAAGGTTAAATACATTGCGAAACAGTAAATGATCAAATATGCAGTAGTCGTTAATTATGTTAATTTTTGGCTATGTAATAACATAGAAAGATGTTCATTACCTAGTGTAAAATGACAAAAGCAAATTAAAGGGCAGCATACAAAGTATGATACCATTTCTATAAATAAATATAAGCTATAGCAAAATAAATGACTATAAAAATATACATCAAAATTCTAAAAGTAAGGTAATGTTTAAATTTTCATTTTTTAATCACTCTTCCCTATAAGAAATCTATGTTACTTTTTAATAACAAAGGGAAAAAATAAACTATTATTTTAGAATGTGTTGCTGGTACTACAGCTCATTCTAGCATGCTATAAAAAACAGAATGCCAAAATCAGTCATTTGAAATAAACTAATAACATACCTATATGACATCAGGCAATTAAAATATCAGATAAAAGGAAATTCAATAACTATATGGAAAATGAAGCTTACTCTGCAATCCATTGGACAATGCTGGATTATGTGTCCACTACAAATGCAGATTTAAAAAAATCAAAAGGAAAAGGAAAAAGAATTGAAGATATGAGCAGCTTTTTTTCCCTATAGACATTCCTGGATGCAAATAATTAGGTGGCTTCTCTTAGATTAAGTAGACTAAAGAACCGTTAGCTTCGAAGAAGACATAAAAATAATAATAGAAAATTACAAAATCTCTACTGCTGGAAGTGTTTTCACACGTTAAAAAAATTAATTAAAAAATCCCACGTTTTTATGAAAAGTGGGTAGAATGAGAAAAATTAAAAAAAAAAACAAAACACCACAGGCTTTCTGTCAGTCAGTATTTCCTGTATAGGAAAAATACCTCTTGAAACATTCATGAACACTTTTTACCCAATCAATTGGAAGAACTTATAATAAATGTTTTAGAACAGGAATTCTTTCAAAACAAATATTTACAGAATGAAGATTGAAATATTATATCGCAAGTTGCCAAAGTTAACACCCACTGATTTTCTTGGTCTGGCTATTGCCACCATGTTTCCTCACTGAAGCAGATCACAAGCCACATATCATGCTCTCAACTGGTGCAGTCACTGAGCTGAAGTAATTCCTCAGACCCAAACTCCTGGGAATCATGAATCATTATTTTCTTAACATTCCTGTGTCTGATCCACAAGGAAAAACAAAGCCCTTGATACACTTGCCTGGAAAAATGGCCATCCCCTCACAATGGCACTTTTCCTTTATAGCACCTGCCACAATCACTTTACATAAATATCTATAATAACTGATGTAATGTCTCTCTCTCCCTCTAGACTGCAAAATGCATGAAGGTAAGTGCTGTGCTCAATATTGTTTACTATTATATACCCGTGTCTTGTAGAGTGCTTAACTTACATTAGTCACTCCATTAGTGTTTGTTGAATAAGCAAATGAATGAATCATTTTGAATGAAGAAGAGGAAAACTGTGGTCCCACAAGGAATGGTGCCAGGGTAAATTACATTTATGATATTTGTACCTGTCATGAAAGAAGGAATGTCCAGGGAAACGCACATTTTTGATAGAACCATCTGGGTAGTGAATCATTTTATCATACAAGACGAATTATGGTAACGTTATGACAGGGATCTAAATAAAAGGCATTTGGGCTTTGAAGTGGGCAAGGATGAGGAAAGTCATCTATGGTGAAACATCCTAAATTTTATAAATGAGATAATAGGCTACAAATTATTAATTAAACCTAGTAATGTTTTATTAAAGACTATTTCATAAAGACATCAGAGCAATATGACATGGTCCGTAACCAGGTCAAAGGATGCTGGACTAATTCATAAACTTTACTTCATTAAGAGCTTCTGTTTAAGAAAAGACACCATTAACAAAATGAAAAGCCAATATTAAAAAATGGGAAAATATATTTCCAGTAAGTGTAATTGACAAAGGACTCATATCCAGAACACATAAATGACTCCTACTAATCAATATGTAAAAGGCAGAAAATGAAGTTAAAGAGTAGACAAGGAGACCCAAACAGACAATTCACACACACACAAATAGATCTTTCCATGGTCAATAAACATTAGCTATCCGGTGAATGCATCCATTAGGATAGATAGTTTAAAAGACTGGCAGTGCCAAGTACTGACAAGAATGTGGAGCAATTTGCATTCTTATAAATGTTCATTAGAATCTTATCTGAACTTATGCATATCACATGACTCTACTCCATGGTATACACCCAACAAAAAGAAGTACATATATACAATGAAAACCTGTACAATAAGCTTCAGAGTAGCATTATTTGTATTATCTCCCAACTGAAAACAATGCAAATGTCCATCAACAGAATGGATAAATAAATTATGGTATAGTTATACAATGGAATACTATGCAAACATATAAAGGAAGAAGCTTCTGCTACATGTAACAATACTGAGATATTTCACAAACATAACACAGAGCAGCTGTTTAGAAGCTAAACAGAGAGCACATACTAAATGATTCCATTTATACAAAGCTGAGAAACAGTTGAAACTAACCTCTGTGTTAGAAATTAGGATGGCTGTTACCTGTACGGGGATAGTGCTCAGAGGGTGGGGTAATACGGAGCTTCTGGTATTTTTGTTTTGCTTTGTTTTGTTTTTTGTGATCTGAGTGGTGGTTGTACAAGAACGTCACTTTAAGAAAATCTCTTGCGCTGTATACTCATAATTCTGCAGCTTTCTTTGAGCTTATTATAGTTCATTAAAAAGTTTATATAAACAATAAAATGCTGGACTCTACCAAGGATGCCATAAAGTAGTATTTCTCCAGGTAGGTTCCACAGATACTTTTCAAGAAAAATATATGGACAAACAAGTTGGGAAAATCATCTTACTAAATCTCCCATTTCCACAGCTTTTTCACACCCAGTTGATCACAGATTCTTAATAACAACTGTTTACATTGCTCAGGGCTACTATTCTCTGGAATACCTTAGGAAAATATTTTAAGCTGAAAGAGTTTCCTGCAGAAGCAGAGAGGTCATTCAGACCTCCTCCCCCACTTACCGCTCTTCCCTGAAGCAAGTTATAAAGTCTTCATGTGAGAGGTGCCCTCTCCATACCCAGAGGGAAGGAGAATTCTTATCTCCAAAGACAAAGGGCACCAAGAAGAATCCTAACAGGCAGGCCTTGCTCAGTGTCTCCCAGTTTACTACAATTACCTCATACTCCTTAACCTGCCATATTCCTCCACAACTGTCCACTCTTCCTCAAACCTGGCATAAAAATACACAGGCTTGTTTCTTTGGGTCTTCATTTCCTTATGAAAGCCCTTGTGTCACATAAAACTTACATTAAATAAATTTGTATACTTTTCTCCCGTTAATCTGTCTTTGTCAGTTTACGTTTCAGACCCAGCCAGGGACCCTAAGAGGGCTGAGGAAAACTTTGTCCTCCCCTACAGAGCCTAAAGTAGTTACTGACATCCATTCTGTTGTCCTAACAAAAGTTTACAACAGAAATGCAAAAGGCCAGAGAAAAACACCAGATTATACAATAAAAGAAAACTTATGTTTTTAGTACCTTAGGGATACATTTCTCTATGATTAATGAGTGTTCATTATTTTTACAGCTAGATCAGCACCAAAGAATTTGGCTTTTGGTATACAAATGCATATTTTTACCCACCAGGAGTTTAGGTTCAAAAGCAAGAAAAGGTTGCATTAAATTGTTGAAAAGATGAAGAATGTGTATAGGTACCCTAAATCTATGATTACTATGCCTGTGTGGCCTCTCTTAGATCAAAAGCAGCACCTGAGATAGGGTCTTCGTTACCATGGTGACGTGAGTTTATTTTAAGGAAATACCCTGAAGTAAGGAGGCACAGAAAATGGACTCATCTGGTGTGCAATAGGTTTTGGGGGAGCCCTGGAACATGAGTTCAGATACTCCAGCTCCCAAGTCCCAACAACAGTCAAACAGATATTCCCATGAGCCAGCTCCCCTGGTCTCTGCCTCTTGGCTTTTTCGACCCTGATCCTAATTGTGCTTGTGGCTACAAATTTGCTTTCCACTTCATGTGTTTACACTCTAGTTGTTTCTATTTTCTCATGTTTTGTGCTTACTACTTTCTCTCTGCTCTCATCTTCTATGCTGCTCTATTATCAGTCCTTCCTTCTCTGTGTTTCACATTCAAACATTCCACAGGAAGATCGAATTGGGTCAGTTCTTCCCTCTCCAGAAAAGGATTTATCTATTAACCAAGTTCTACAGCCAGGCTACTTCTCAAAAGCCAATCCAGCTCGAACATGAGCAGGGGGACAGTTGCCCAAGGACAAAGCATGCTGGAGGAAGCAGCAGTGTTAGGCTCTGCCTTCAGAAGGGAAGGGACATGGCAAGCCTTCAGAGCTTGGAGGCCTGGCCAGGAAAATGACAGTTTGCCAACTGTACAAAAGAAGCCTGATGTCTGTTACCATGGACACTGGTTTGGTGAATCCTAAGTAGGATCAAGTAGGGATGGAATGCAGATGAATGTGGCAGATAAGCTCATGTGACCCCTTAGTGTGACTATATCAGTCACAATGGGGAAAATGGGGCTGCTTATCAAAAACAAAACTTCCAGGTCTCTGGATTAAAGGTTAAATGTATTAAATCTATTAAATCTGTAGCATTTATGCTAGGAGATAAGATAGTGATCTATTAAAAAAATCACGAAAGGTGATAAAATGAGCAGAGACAAACACTACGAGGAGAAGTGACACTTGCTCCTGACAGTTTCAGGCAAATACCAAGGCCTCCCTCTGCAGTGAGTAGTAGAAAAATATGGTTTTCCTGGAGGTAGCAAAATTTGCCCAGATAAGTAAATTAAAAGGTGAGTGTTGCAATGAATTTCTAAGTTAGCTAGAGGAATTAAGATAAGAGCTAAGAACCATCCTGACCTGTTCATGAAGTTTTATTTATAAAAAGAGCAGTAATCATATACTGGTTGCAGTGGACAGAGAAGTAGATGACTAAAAATGATAAAAACTCTCTTATTCTCCACCCCTGGCCCTAAGACAGGATAGGCTCATTGTCCTAGCATTCTTCATGGTTGAGGTGGCTGGCATTAGACTGTGTTTGTGCTCTCTGTTATTCTCTAATTTGTCTAGTGCTAGGCCCATATCACCAATTGCTCACTTAATAAGAGAAGACAAAGATACCGAATCAGGCCTCAAATGTAATCTGAGAAAACAGGTGGGTACTTTTGTGGGTCTATAACTTGACTAGGCTCCAGGGTTATCACAGTGCCCAGACCCTGCATCAGAACAGATCTGTACCAGTCCCTTCCCCTGGAGTTTTATATTCCAAGAAACAAAAAGCCTAATATTATTATTCCTACTCTTTTATCTTGCTTAAAGAAAAGTTTACTTACTTTAATACTGGGATGCAAAAAATATTTATGGTCAGATGTTGTGATCCAGTAAAAAGGTGTATCTAATTCTTTACTCAAAAGAGCACAGTGATAACCCAAACCTATTCAATATTTCAACATGCACATATTTAGTATGAATGTAACTTTGCCTTTCCTCAAGAGAAATAATCACAACTATTCATTAGGAAATTTCTTATACAAAGCATTAGATACAATTATGAGCCACAAATCCATAAAATCCATGAGCCACAAGTCATCATGGTATACTGCAAAGTCTTGTTATTAGGACTCTTAGGACACAAGATTCAAATCCAACTCTGCCCATCACTAGCTCAATGCATTTAGACAAGTTGTATAAATGTTCTTTGCCTCTATTTCCTCATTTGTAAAATGAAGATAATAATAAAACCAATTCACAGGTTTATAGCAAGGATTAAACTAATTAATAAAAGTAGAATGCTTACAGCAGTACCTGTCATCTAGTAAGCACTCAGTAAGTGCTAGCTGTTATTAGTTGGAGCCCAACCTTAAAAGTATTTAAGAATTTTATTTGAGAACAAACATGACAGTCCTTAAATCACCTGTGTTATTGTCAGAGATGAAATAATTGACTGGACCCAAGGCCGGATACAGTACAGTAACTCAAGTGTTATTAAGTTCCTAGATGGGAGGTTTTACATAATTGGAGTTGTTTGTGCTTCTTGTCAAAGAACTTGGTATTGTCAACCTATCTCAACAGCAGATACAAAGGACCCCCTACAGAGAACTGGGAATTTCAGAGGGAGATAAAGATATCACAGCTTATATCCCTACAGAGACATGAATGCCCCTTTTAGGCTGCTCTGAAGAGGAAGTGACATGTGGAGAAGCACCTTGCATTGCTTCTGAGATATAGTAGGTGTGGAATATAGTGGGGCATCCATTATTTTCCCACTCGGTTACATTTCTTAAAGCACAAGTGCATTAGGAGCCTGAAAAGCCATCTCAGAACATTTTTTCAAAATACATTCTAAGGAAACCTACTCCTCTACGTCCCCGACCTCCACCTTGACCCTTACCCTTGCTGGTAACGATTTCAAACTTTACTGGTTGGGAAAAATTGTATCTTTATGTGTAGAAAAGTGTTTACAGTGCTCAGAAGCATACTTTAAAAAGTGTGGAAGAAAAGAAGATATTTTAATGTGTTTAAGTGTTCTGTTTATCCTTTGGCTCCTAGCTTCATTCCTTGACCTTCCTTTTGGTTCTGCATTACTGGGAACTGCATTTACAAGGCGTTCTTGCCAAAGGGAAGAACTGTTGGAAACTGGAGGTTAGGAAGAGGGGAGAATCAAGTACTTTCTCATTTCCCTTCAGTGGAGTCTCCTCCAAGGAGCTATATCTCCACAGTGATTCCAGGCCCATTGGAAAACCCTTCCTTTCATGGTCCCAGCTCCCAAAGACAGCACCAGGCTGGATCTAGCTCCAGCTAGATGGCCCCAATCTGGAAATACCACCTGGTGGTGCTGGTACTTTCTACTGGTGTTAATCTCTGGGATGTTCCAAAGCCCCTGTGTGCTTCTGCAACTCTTCTACAAACTGTTAAAGTCCTTCTATTTTTTTCTATTTTCCTATTAGAACCCTGGTAATATTATGAATATTTCCTAATGTATACAACTATGAAAAAGTTTTGTATCATAAAAGCTGTTTCTGTCCTTACTGGGGATACTGTGAGCTGTTGGAAAGTGTCCAATTCAGAAGACACTTAGAAGATACTCAGAAAACAAAGCATACTGAGATAGGTCAGACATTTTGAAAAAATATATACATTTACATCTATTTTTTTTTCTTCTGGCTATTTCCCTTGATGAAATTAAGCAGCTGCTCAAAAAATCCCATCCTATTTTGTCCTATGTTGTCTGAGCCTTCATCTCATTTCAAACAATAGCTTTTCCCAAAGGAAGTGTCTCCTTTCAGGATATCATAATAAGCTAATGGACTGAGTGATCGATGTTGTGTGTGGTGGAACATTAAAAATGTACCATAAAATATGGAAAACAATTTAGCCACTCTCTAATGCAAGCAATTCTTGTAAAAACTATACACGAAAAACATGTACCCAACTACTTTTTTCATGCCTTATGACAAGATTAGATGCAATAAAAACCTTGTCTTAGCAAATCAGCATGTTAGAGGTTGCTGTCAGCAATAACTTTGCAAAGACATGTCCATTACCAAAGAGGGGCATTATCCTAAATTTACTCTCATTGGAGATTGATGTCCGCTATAAGCAGCCATCTGTCTCTAGATTCCGTGGTATTACAATGCTGTCACTCTGCACAGTGGGAGTGGTTTGTGACTTCTTGTTTTCTTTCCACATGATTATCTTTTCAAATTTGAATTATGGAGAGGCAACTGTTGGAACAAAAATACCAAGTATGACTGACCATGTGAAGTGTAAGGATCAAGTCCAAACAAACTTTTTGTTTTCCTAAGTAAGGTGAAGAATGCATCAAATGAATTGTTTGAAAGTCATGACCCCGCAGTGATTTATCCTAGTGGATTATCAGCTATTCTGTGACAAGGAAGTATATTTCAGCACATCTGGTCAGTTTAACAAATTCTCCAAACTAAATAGCTTAGTGACAATTTTACCAAGCAAATAAAAGTTTTTCTTGATATGAGTGTCTTTTTTTTTTCTTTTAAGGGAAAAGGAATAGATGTTCTTTGTCTCAATGCTGCTTATCTATTGAATAGAACAGTAGTCTCCAACTTTTTTGATTCCTCTTCCTTATCAGGAATCAAGGTTTGACTACTCAGTTCCAAAATTATATGTAAATTATAAATTATATGTAAATGATTTATATGTAAATTATATATTACATGTACATTATACATATGTAAATTATACATTATAAATTATATGTAAATAATTTATATGTAAATTATACAATATGTAAATTATACAATTTCTTGTGCTATTATATTACTTATATACATTATACAGTATATACAACAAGATAAATATAAAATGATGGGATAAAAATTTATGTAGGTAGAAGTTTGATTATTTTAACTCATTCCATGAATCATCTCAACCAGACTGCTTAGGTGAGAGCTCACAGTAGCCAGGCCCTGCTGAGCATTCAATTTTGACACGAAGTTTCCATTTAACTCTTGTCTGTTGGAGGTAGACTTGGCACGTAAAACAATGAACACCCAGTTACATACTGATGGGACGTACTTATACTAAAAATTACTTATTTACCTGAAATACAAACCTAACTTGGCATCCAGAGCTGCTTAGTTTGTTTATGTATTTATTTATTTATTGGCTAAATCTAACAATTCTAGCTGCTGTCCAGCTGTCTGAGGCTCCCCCTACAACTTCATTCTGCCTATACCTCTCCCCAACTTCTTCATCAAATCTGTAATTATTGTCTATTAACATACAACTGACAGATATAAATCCATATATGTTGCTATGATTTCTTTAAATGATATTGTCTGCAATGGATTCTATGTTTATCTGAATAGAATACATAGTCTATGTGTACCTGTCTAAATAGGACATCACAAAGCCAGTCTTTGCATGCCATTTAATTGGTTGTTTGCATGTACATGTACTGTTGACTGAACTGTTTTTTTCATCAATCATTTATTCAATGCCTAATATATTTTAGGCATTGGACCCAGTCCCTGTGGTATTAACAAACATGAGACATGATTCCATATCATTCAGAGTAAAAGCCAACATCCTAAAAAAAGATCTATGTGGCCTACACATCTGGCCCTGTGGCAGCCATAAAAACGTACCTCTCAGCTCTCAGGATATAAGATTCTTCCCCTAAATATGGCCCATTTCCTCATTTCTTCTAAATCTTACTCTTAAATGGCCGTGTGTGTATGTGTGTGTGTGTGTGTGTGTGTGTGTGTGTGTGTGTGTGCGCGCACACGTGTGTGTGACTTCATGTGGCCACTTTTCTAAAATTATACTCCTTGCTATACTTATTATCCCCCTTTATTACTTGATTTACCTCTTAGACATTTACCTTTAACAAACACTATGGTTCACTTGTTTACAGTACTGTCTTTCTATCCTGTGGGAATACAGACTCCACGAGGGCAGTCGTTTTGTTTGTTTTCTTCACAACTGGAGAACAATACTTGGAATGGTTTCACTTAGAACAGTGCCTGGCATAGAGTAAATGACCAATAATTGTTGAATAAATGAACCTATGCCCTCAAGGAGTTAAAGGTCTTATGGGGAAACATAAATCAATGATATATCTTCCTCTAGCATCTTGGGGATGGGAGGGCAGAAATATATGGTAAGGGTGATGCTTGTGCTGAATCCCAATACTTCCATTGGCTCAGGTATCCCTGTGCAGGCAGAACTGGGTGCAAACAGATCACCAGGGAGCCCAAGGCAGGGGTAGGGAGTGTCAAAGAGTGGAAGAGAATGAAATGAGGTGGGGGGGCAAAGACAAAGGGGGAGCCTTTTTTGGAAAAGGAGATGAGAAAGTCTCCAAGAACAAATTGCCCACTGAGTAAACTGATGAAGAACCAGTGTAGGTTTCATGGCTTCTGAAGTATTGACAGGTAATAGTAATAACGATACAGATGATTACTTATTTTGGTGTATGCCATGTTCTCGGTTTATTGCTTTCTATATGTTATTTCTTTTATTTCTTCCCAAATCAGGTCAGATAGGTAATTTATAGGTAAGAAAACTGAGACTTGGAGAACCTCAACAGAAAAATTTTCAAATACTGTAAATGTTAATACATGACAGAAGTGAGACTCAGATCCTGAGAACTTTCTTTGTATTTTTCTTTCCATTAAGCCTATTTTTTCTGGATTCCAATGCACCCTACATGTACCTTTTTCATAGAACTGAGCACACAGTGTAACCTCTTCTTGTTTGTCCTCTAGTATACAATGATGAAGACACAGACATACTCTATATCTGATTATATACTCTGGCCCTTAGGAAGGCCGCAAACCATTGTAATATCTAACAGCTAAGAATTTTTTGATCCCCAGAAACTAATGTTCACCCACTTTGTGGATGACATAGCCCTTGTTGAAAATGCATAGTCTAGGGAAATATATGCTTCTTGTGAAATATATGCTTCTTGTAGTTGACTTTCCATACCTAAAGACATCTTATGCATAAAAAGTTGTCTTAGCAACCAATTGTTGGTAAAATATTCTAGACTGAAGTCAGGAGTCCGGAGCTCTTACCCTGGCTCTGCCTCTAACAAGCTGTGCAATCTTGTGTAATTTAAATGTTCTGGTCTTTGGTCACCTTAATTTTGAAACAAGGGACTATGCTGAATTAACTTCAAAATCTTTTCCAGTTGAGAAACTTCATGAACTTACATAATGAATCCTGCTTGTTAGCTACTTTTCTCATTTGCTTTTGTAAGCTACCTAGTTCATAGAGTTAAGACATCTATTAGTGACTTCATTTGCTGGTAAGAAATACATTGTACTTTTCCTTTTTGTGTGATATGCATTTGCACTTTAGGACAGTAGTAGTGTATTTCCATAGATGTTTTGGTGAATACTGTAAACCTTTATTTCCTTAAGGGCCTCTGCGATCTCTTTAATGCAGGACAGAATGATTTTGCAACATCAGAGAGATGGATTTCCTTCACAGTTCTGGGTCAGAGGTACAGATGTTCATGGGATCTTAGCTGTGTCACTACACCTAATGAATTTGTGCTGTGTTCCATGGCATTAAGTTAGACCTTCGAATCACATTTAAGAGAGAGCAATCATAGGTCACAAATCACAAAGGTTTAAGTAATGTTCTCTTCCATCGAAGGAAACGAATTTAATCATTGGGAAATCAATTTAATCATTTAATCATTATAAAATCAAACCAATTTAATTTTATAAATGATGCTCAGAATTTAGGGAACTTTAGAATATTACTGCGTGTTACAGAAATCTATTGAAACATGAGAATGTTAGAGCTTGGATTATTTCGTAAGATTTTAATGTACATAAATACAAGTGAATTTTATTTGCAAAAACTGCAATTTATATTGCAAGAATTGAAGCATCAGAGAATGAATCATTTATGGAAGTGCCAGTGGACTTCTTTATTCAAGAGAACTCTGTTAGAAAGTCTGTATAATGAAGAATTATTTTTATATTATGAATAATTATCTTTTTTTGTTTTTAATTTGCTCTCTTTGGCATTTGTTTTTGGAGAGTGGGGTTTATCTTCATATTTTCCCAGGTCTTTTCTAACTCCTCTGCTCTCTTTTTCATTTTCTCCTTTGTCAGGGAGGACCAGGAGCTTTTTACAATATTCCTTGGATTGAGTTTATATTTTTAGATTATTCAGAGTAACATATCCATAAAACAAATAAACCCTGGGGCTTCCCTGGTGGCGCAGCGGTTGAGAGTCCGCCTGCCGATGCAGGGAACACGGGTTCGTGCCCCGGTCCGGGAAGATCCCACGTGCCGCGGAGCGGCTGGGCCCATGAGCCATGGCCGCTGAGCCTGCGTGTCCGGAGCCTGTGCTCCGCAACGGGAGAGGCCACAACAGTGAGAGGCCCGCGTACCGCAAAAAAACAAAAACAAAAAACAAATAAACCCTTATTTAAATAATACTGATTATTAAATATTTTCATAGAAAATCTTGATGCTTTCATGGTAACAGTCTCTGTTTTTTAATGTGTCTTACCAAAGACTCCCATTTCTCAAGGATGAGAGGGGGAAGGAAAATAAGTGTGCAAAGGGAATCAGATAATCCATTCTGTCACACGCATGTTGAGCGATACAATAAGTCTGTAGTAATTGGGATTTTCCTTTTAAATTACAGTTATGTTATAATGTAATATGTTATTACAATGTAATAACGTTATATTATTACATATAATATATGTAATGCATTATATTATATATAATAACAATGTTATTATAATGTAATAACATATTATATTATTAATGTGTTCTACTCATCACAAAAAATTAATAGATTACAACATCTTTCAATAGTATATTACTCCACTCCCACTTTGCATGGTTGAATTTGGGAAGGAGAGTTATGTTATTTAAATATGAAATACACACAAAAATCTTCCTAGAAGATTATTCATAAATACAAAGAGATTAGACTAGAGATATGCATTCATCCATTAGACACCATCAACTTGTTTGTTTAAATCTGACAAACTAGTTCCTATCAAAATTTAACCACTGCCTACTTTTGGAACTCTGTCAACTACTAGGTTTATTTCAAATCCATTAAGTAGTATGCTGAATAGCACTTTTGCAGCCTATAAAAATTAATGTAAAACATAGACTGTTTATACAAATCTAATAAAACAGCTTGACAGAAAAAGAAAGGCACAAGATTGTGTGGTTGTTTGGGAAGTAGCACGGCTAAGAGTAAGCTTTATTTATTTTATTTTATGTGGTCCAAGGTAGACCTGAGCAAATTCATAAAGGGAGTGATGAAAGTAGAGGGAAGGTAATTAGGGATTCAAGTGAGAAAAGAACTAATAATTGGATTAAGCTCCTTTACTAATTGGGGTAGAGCCGAGATGAAGGGCCAGGAAGGAGGGTTAGTTTTAGAAGGAGGGTCTGAAACGGTGAGGACATTAGATGGTGAAGAAAGGGATTTGGGGCTAGAAAGGAAGTCTGGTTCTAGCACAATTCTTCCCAATAATGGGCTGATGGCTAAGTTTAAAGGCTCATATTCCTCATGATCCCCTAAGTGCAAAAGTAGGATCTACTGGTAGAAGCTATAGGAGACAGATTTCATTGCACCCCAAGGAAGCGCTTCCTAGCAATCTGATCTGTCCATAAATACTGAGAAAGAGTGATCCCAGGAGTTGCTGGGTTCCAATCCTTGCTACATGCCAGGGAAAACTACTTGGCAGATTGCTGCAGAGAAGATACAAACATGGAATGAAGAATGTTTTGTAGGAAAAATGGAGAGTTGTTTCAGAGGAATTCGGTCGTCGAATTTCTTCTTTTCTACTCTGAAAATCCATTGTTAATCCAGTAAAAATAAGAGATTACTACTTATCTGATCAATTCAGTAACAGGAAACTTTCTGTTTCCTTAGATAAAGAGGTAGAAAGGAAAGGGATGGAGGATCTAGGTAGCTTTTGTTTATGACCATATTTATCAGACATCACCAAGTATCCATCTTGGCAAATCTCCTTTATATCCAATCACTATCAAGTTATTTAAAGTAAGGTACTTCCTGCAGTAAGAATTGACTCTGATAATTTGTCCACTTCTTCAACTTTAAGATTATAAACTCTTTAAGGTTGAACATCTGCTTATGCATTTCCTTCTACTGTCTAATAGAGTCTTGTTCATAAAAAGAAAATTGCTTGAAAAACACTTGTAAACTACATTGGAGAACCTGCCAAACCAAACTCTTCGTTCCAATCACTGCTGTTTCTTTGGTGTCATGTTATCTTTAAGTGGAAGTAAAAGCAAACAGTCTTTTATTTTGAATAATTCAAATGAATTTTTGAGTTTCTCATTAGGGATGCTTCATTAAGTTCACACCAAGCTCATGCACCAAAGTTTTAAACGTCTGAAATCCTGCTAGTAGGCTCTCTAGCCTACTGAGTATGACCATCACAGTTGATAAACACCATTAGGGTCATTATCTTTGACAGTGAAGAAATGTACACTTACCACTGCTGAGAATGCTCTTTCCAGCTTCTCTTCATGCTGTACTTCCAAGGCCAGCTCTTTGCAGTCTATTAGGAAATGTGGCTCCAGAAATCTTGGTGTTTACCTTGCAGCTACAGGAGCTTACAGGTACAGGATCAGGGAGCCCAGTGCACAGGTAACTCAGATTGATGGTTTAATAATGAGGATGTGTTTCCTCATCTGAACTTAACCACAGAAGCCACAGTTCTTTGCATCTCTCTAATACATGATATACTTTTGCCCAATATAGACTTATTTGACTTTAGAATGAATTATTTTCAAAATTCTTTCAGATTTTTTTTCTCTGAAGGACAGGCAGCTTTGCAGAACCTAATATCCTTGGATCAAGGCAACCAGGTCATCTGAAGTAACCAACCACGAGAGCACTCCAATATGCTGTTTTTAAACATACAATATTCTTTATACTTTCTTCCTAACTTACAAAATATCATTCTATGATTAACTTAAGATAAATCACACATAAAATCTTAACTAATTATCTTTTTGAGATGAGGCTATTTTGAGGTGATAAAATGTTCTGAACTTGGATTTTGGTGAAGCCTGCACAATTTTGTAAAATTTTATTAAAAATCATTGAATTGTACACTTAAATGGTGAATTTAATGGTATGTAAATTATATCTCAGCAAAGCTGTTTAAAAAAAAGAAATTTGGCATTATTTCCTACTCCTTCTTAGGTTTAATATGGATGAGGATTTTCCCTGTAGATTTTATGCTGGGCTGAAAATCCACGCCTGTTTATGTTTGAAATATAGGTGGAGGATCAGTAAGTGCCTCCTATGACTGAGTTTCCTTTAACACATCCTATCTCACCCAGTTTGGAGAATTATACCAAACAGCTACCAGAAAACCAAATAAGTTCATGAGTTATCTGAAGCAACTCAGGTACCATGGAGAATAAAGTAAAAGTTTTCAAATCAACCCTACATAGCTATGAGCAATCATTTTCTATTTAAACCGATAACCTCACAAGAGGAAATGAAAAAAAATCAGGGTTTTAAAAGAAAGACTAAAGAACATACTATGCATTAAGAGGTATAATCACCTATATAAGAGTGAGCCTAGTTTAATGGGACAGACTACAATGAGTAGTCTGTAGCCCACAGAGAAACATCTGGACAGTATGTGGTCATCAGTGGAGTCGGCAGCAGGCAATAGGTGGTTAGTATAAGACATGCCCCACCTTTGGTCTCAAAGCAGTACTCTGCGTATTTTGGAAAAGAATCTATGAAGACAAACAGGATAGTCTACAGAGATAGAGATGTGGGTTCAAGAATGAAAAATAGAAAGCCATTCTAAGTGGACTAAACTTCCCTTACAGGCTGACTACAAAGAACAATGGCAGTGTCCGGCCTCTAACGCTGAGGCAGAAGCTCAAAGAGAGCTAAGCCACAGGCTGACCTGAAGTTGATCTGCTTGAGAGAGTTACCTAGACTTCCTTACATTCCCTGATTTATTCCAGAACCTTGGCTGGGCTGGGGGTTCAGGTAGGGGCTAAGTGGCCTCAGCTGTAGGAAATAGAGAGCTATAATGCTGCGAGCCATGCACATCATTACGGTGTCTGTAATCCGGGATGTGCAACCACTCATTCATACACTAGCAAAGCATTCAAGCTGATTGGGACCTACTTGCTTCTCTGCCCTCCTCCTTTGGCAGAAATTACAGCTTGACTCTTCTCTCCCCTCCCTTCTTTCCCATCCTTTCTTACACATACTTTGTGGAGTTTGAAATGGAGACTTTCTGAAACTGACTTGCCTATAGTAACATGTAGGTTAGGGGACACTTGGCTGTAATGTCCAGCTGAACATGCTCACTCTTTTCAGAATTAAAAACAAACTTTCTATGACTTAGGGTTCACATTTATATCTAAAATCCAAACTTTAAAATTTAGAAAGCCATAATAACACAGAGCAAACAGTTGATCAATTTATAGACTAAATTAAAGGAAAAAACTGTCAATCTCTCACTCTCTCCTCCCACAAATTTAGGTGGGATGATGATAATGAATTTCAACCCAGTACTACTTTTAAGCAGCCCTGTCATACACACAGACCCACAAAACCTCATGCTTTCAAACAGCCACATTTTTAACAAGATGGATTCAATAGTTCACTATCCTACCAAAATAAGAAAAATACAAAGAGAAATATAAAATTACAGTAGACTTAAAATACTACAAATTAATAGGCTAAACCAGAAGTTCCTAAGCTTCCTTCCAGAAGTTCCTAACCAGGTGAGTTCCTAAATCAGAATGAAAATATGTAGGGTGAGTGTCCAAAAACAATTCTTCCAGTCAATACAATAAATCAGGCCCAGATGTCACAAACACAATAAATCAATTGAAACTGCCAAACCACTCTTCTCAACCTATTGGATTTAATTAAAACCACCGCTCACTTCACGAGAGGCCTTCTAATAGAGCAGATAATATCACTCAGACTCAACCATCTACCCATACCTGATGTGGGAGACACAGCATGTTAAATTTTAATCTAAGGGGGCCTGTTAAGCGTGGCAGGATTTAGTCCACACCTGCAGTAATGCACTGTCATCCATTCTATGTCCTCTTCTCATCTTTCCAAAGCACTCATTGAAAATGCCTTCAGTCAGCCTTCACCACCATAATACAGTAAGTGCCAGAGAAATGCTGGAGAAATATTGACTTGCTGACCCTTGTTGTTGTGTTAAAAATACAACACAGTCATTGAAATGACTAGCATATTTAATCAAATGTGTAAAACAAGGGGTGACATGGTGTTCCATGGTTTTAGATTTTTTAGTGAATCTTCCTAAGACATTCCAACCCTAGCTCAGTGTCCATAAAGATCTGTTCCCAAACAACCCGTAAATGCCACTCAGGAGAAAGACAAAAAGACAAAAATTAAACACTCACAAGCTATTATGAATTCACGAGGCTGGCAAAGGGCACAGGTTTCCAGGCATCTTCTGGGATTGGAGGTTAGGAATCTCACTGGTCCTAAAATAGAAAAGATCCCTTGAGTTTAGTGCAGAAAAGACACAGAGATACCCACCCATGAGGTCGTTTTAACTTGAAGGATGACATTACTCATCGTGAACAATCTCTAAACTCAGTCAGCAGAAGTCTTCCTGGCACTTTTCTTGTGTATACTTGGCTCCATTTTATGAAGACAGAACAGACTATGTTTGGCATTTTTGCCTTGAGTTATTGACATGTTTTAAATTATGCCATTTTACGTCCATTCTTAGTAGAACAGAAATCTGCTACAAAGGATCTTTATTAACAGACTGCCTCAGGTGCTGAGAGTCTCGATTTAACAACGTCTCCAAACAGACAGGCAGGGAGCTTGTTAATAGGCTTTTCCAACCCTTTGGCTTCTGTGAGACGTAAGTGGATTACGGAGGTTTGTTTTTCTGGCTATCTTTTTACATCACCATCTGAATAATTGCCACAAAAGCCTATTGCTTTGGCCTAATTAACAAAATGTACAAAATCCCAAGCACAGAACTTTTATTGATTAACCATCTCCAAGGGAAGCTTAAGAACCTCCATGACTCCTGGCCCCAGACAAATGCTCTTGGTGACATTACCCACTGGACTACAGCCTGTTAACATACCAAGGACTTGTCTTAGCAGTTTGAGCCACTCAGAAATTGTCATGAGAAACCACATTTATTGGTTGTAGTTTAAAACTCAGCATCCTTGGGATGAGACCAATTCTTATGCAAATTTAACGGCATGTTTACTATAAAACAATACTATCAGTTCCAATTTGTTTTTTTTTTTTTTTCCTGTACGCGAGCCTCTCACTGTTGTGGCCTCTCCCGTTGCAGAGCACAGGCTCCGGACACGCAGGCTCAGCGGCCATGGCTCACGGGCCCAGCCGCTCCGCGGCATGTGGGATCTTCCCGGACGGGGCACGAACCCACGTCCCATGCATCGGCAGGCGGACTCTCAACCACTGCGCCACCAGGGAAGCCCCAATTTGATTTTTATTCATAGAAACTGATCCTTGAGGAGGTGGTTTCAATAGTAAAAAATATACGGTTAAAGAAGCAAAGAAAAAGTTTTATCTGAATGAAGAAAACAATAAAACATGACTTGATGGAAAAGTCAGAAATATGGAGAAGAAATAAGTCAGTTTATTGTTCAACCGCTTCTCACTAACTATATAATTATGTGAACAAATACCTCAGGGCTTGTGTGTCAGAGAACCGTTCCAGGCACTGAGACTGAACTAGGGAGTGAGAAGACAGTCAGTATCCCTGCTCTTGTGGAGCTTTTAGTATGAAGGATAACAGAGTTTTGAAGAGCTCAGGTATTTGAAATAGCCCATCAACTATTTCTGCATTAGATTATACTCACATGAGTCCCCCTTATCCACGGTTTCACTTTCTGCAGTTTTGATTTCAGTTACCCTAGGTCAACCATGATCCGAAAATTCCAGAAATAAACAATTCTTAAGTGTTTTTTTTTTTTTTTTTTTGTGGTACGCGGGCCTCTCACTGTTGTGGCCTCTCCCATTGTGGAGCACAGGCTCCGGACGCGCAGGCTCAGCGGCCATGGCTCACGGGCCCAGCCGCTCCTCGGCATGTGGGATCTTCCCGGACCGGGGCACGAACCCATGTCCCCTGCATCGGCAGGTGGACTCTCAGCCACTGCGCCACCAGGGAAGCCCAATTCTTAAGTTTTTAAATCGTGCGACATTCTGAGTAGCAGAATGAAATCTCACACAGTCTCCCACTGTCCTGCTCAGGATGTGAATCATCCCCTCGTCCAGAGTACCTTGTTCGTTATCAGGCTTGTGTTATCAGATCAACAAGTGGTATCACAGAGCTTCTGTTCAAGTAACCCTTATTTTACTTACTAACGGCCCCAAAGCCCAACAGTAGTGATGCTGGCGATTCTGATCTGCTAATGAGAAGCCATAAACTGTTTCCTTTAAGTGAAAAGGTGAAAGCTTTGTCTTAATAAGGAAAGGAAAAAAAAGCTGTATACTGAGGTTATTAAGATCTATGTAAGAATAAATTTTCTAGCTGTGAAATGGTGAAGAAGCAAAAAGAAATCTGTGCTAATTTTGCTGTCACACTTCCAGCTACAAAAGTTATGGCTACAGTGCATGATAAGTGCTTAGTTAAGACAGAAGGAGGCATTAAATTTGTACAGTTATTTGACAGAGAGAGACCACAGTCACATAATTTTTATTACAGTGCATTGCTATATCTGTTCTATTTTATTATTAGTTATTGTTGTTCATCTCTTACTCTGCCTAATTTATAAATTAAACTTAATTTAATTAGGTATATATGTATTGAAAAAAACCCCAGTATATATAGGGTGCCGTACAATCCACGCTTTCAGGCATTCATGGTGGGGTGGTGGTCTTGGAACATATCCCCTGCAGATAAGTGGAGACTACTGTAATGTTCCTTAGGAACTCAGTAAAAAGACCATAGGATGAAAAATTCTGTTTGATGACTTAGGAAGTTAGATTGGCCAGGAGAAAATAAGCTGTGTATATCATTTTATGTAATATTCAGAAGGTACATATTGAAAAAGATACTAGACATTTTTTGAATTTGAGAAGACATAGGATCTGGTCCAATTAAAATGGAAGTCCAACTGAAAATGGAAAGTAGGACAAATAAAAATTTCGTAATGTACTTACACAAATAGGTTAGAAAGTTTTGACTAAATTTATGCTTTTGTCTTTTAAATCAGGTAACTAGATAATGCCTGCAGAGCAAACAACAGATTAAATTCAAACAGCTGAATGAGCTTTAGCTGGGAACTCAGCTAATAGCAACGTTCATAGGACTGAATTAATTCAGAAAGCTTAAAGGCCCAGGGAGTAGATTGCATTATTTCTTTTTTCTTTTCCAGTGCAAAAGGGGCAACAGCATTTTTTTCTTTTTTAATCTAAAAAAGATATCTTGTCTAATCTTGGGGATTTATTCTGAATTTAGAGAAAATTTCACCCTGGAGAAGTCTATACTTGTAAGCATACACACATGGGCATCTGTCAACACGAAATTGAATTCACCAGAAATGTGATGAGCACCTGTGGTGCTCTCACATTAAGATGAGTGCCCCAGCAGCTGTCTTCAAGTATAAAAAACAAACATGGCAGAGTAGAGGAGGACCAAAAGTTAGATAGGTCAAGGTCAATGCGCTGAATAGAATATGATAGCTTGAATATTCTTCAGGTGTATATAGATTACGGCAAGAAAAAGGCAACATCTCCTGTACCAGCAGCTCCTTCCACAAGCCACTGGGGAACTGAAATAGAAACAGAGACTTTCTTCTTTTAGATCAGCAGCAATAATAATAACAACAACAATAATTAATAGAAACTATCATTTGTTGAGAGTTTACCTTGTACCCCATTTACTTAATTAATGGTTTACATTTATGAACTTCCTTAATCTTAACATTCCGCAAAAGTAGGTATTACTCTTATCTCTATTTTACATGTGAAGACAAAGAGAGTAGCAATTTGCTCAAGCTTGCAAATCCAATGAGAGGCAGAATCACTATTTAAACCTACTCCAAAGCCCATGCCCTGATCCACTGCATTAAATATGCGGGGGCCTTGACTGATGAACAGGCATTTTTGGTGGTCGTGAAGTGGGGTGGCAGTGATTCATTACTCTTTGCCCAGCCAGTTGTTTGCTCTAGATTTTGCAAGAGATCATGTTTAAGGTAAACTGGTTATCACCTGCCTAGACACCAGTGATTTGCAATTATTTCTTTACAAAGAAAATGTTCAGTGTGTGAGTGGTCTCTCTCTGAAGAAATGCCAACAAAGAGGCCTTGTCAGTTTTTTGGAAGAGACACATCTAAACACATGAAAACAAGTTTAAACACTATCATTTATGCATAATTCTTTCTTGGCGTCATCTCTCACTTGCCACAATTTGCAGCCAGAAAACACTTATTTCTACTTTTCTTACTCTAGAAATAATCCAGCCTTAAGTGGATCTAATTCCTCCCCAGAAGAGAAACAGCCCTGTCAGTACTTGGTGGTGTGTGCTGTGTTTGAGGCATCGAGGTTTCCATTCACTGCACAGCTGCACAGACTCCGGAAGCTGGTGCTAAGCCAGAGTTCTGTACCCACTGAGATCTGCAGTCTGGAATGATAAACATACAGCTGCCTGTGGCGAGGGCCACAGGCATAATAGATGGCCACGTCTCCACCGGAGTCAGGCAAAGCCAACACAAATCATTAATCCAACTGCTTATACGTTAAATATCACAAAACCGTGTACAAAATGGTGAGCTGTCTCCACGGAAGACAGCGATGTGGGGGGAAAGGCTGAAGAAATTTAAGGGAGTAAGAGTCAGTGGTTCTACGTCCTTTGTAAAGTCCTGCTGGAGCTGATTGACTGCCACAAGCCCTCTTGCTGCAAATAGTTCATAAAGCCTATGACCGGGGGACTTGCCCACGGGACCACAATAACATTTATCTAGCATAAATTAATGCGTTTTAACAACTAATTCAATTTGGCCTGCTTCATTCTTCTGGTTTTGGCAAAGCCTAGCCTTGCTGTAAAGTCACTTGGTGACTCACACAAATGGCTGAGTCTGTTAAGGAGTCACACACCACTAGGAACAAAGAGTGCTATTAGTTGAGTAGTCATAAAAATATACCTCCAGAGCACATTTGGAGCTGTGCTAATTGAAACTTCCTCTTTAGAGGGGCCTGATCAAAACCAGCTGTAGGAGTCAAGCAGGAGCCGATTTCAACAATGCCTTAAAAGCCCAGCATATTCAGAAAGAGCAGCGGCGTCGGAAAGAAGAGGGCATTGCGGCCCCAGCACGCATGCTAATTGGCTCCCCACACGCTGCAAGGAGAGCTTGTGACCTGAACCTGGAGAGCAACGGAAAAAAAACTTCTCCGCAAACGTGATTTGAAAAAAGAAACCCGGAGTGCAGTTCCCCTCGTAAAATTCCAGATCTGCCAAGCTTCTCAAGGAACACGTGGGAAAAAACCCACAAAGGTCTAGTGACTTTAGGAAAATGAAGTGGGATATTGTTCTGAAAAGGTAAAAACAAGAGCTTAAGTATTTTCGTTGGCAGGATAGCCTTTTAAGAACGTCCCATTAGTATTAAAAAGAAAAACACAACGTCCAGCACACAGAGGAGCAAACAAACAAAATCCGAATAAAAAGCAAAAACATGGAGGAAACAGCAACACAGACTATACCTAAAGAAGAAAATGTGAACTGTCTCCTCCTCTCTGGCTGTATGTGAATTTCCTATTCCAAGACATAAGGAATGCATTCTGCCAGTGTGTGTAGAAGCAACGTGCATCCGTAGGTTTTCCGAAAATGTGGAATAATCGTGCACTGTGTTTGCTTTACTTGAGGGTGGGTTAGCGGCTTGTAAAGGGAGCAGTCACTGATACATAAATATAAATAGCATATTCTACTCATCAAATATGTGGATTTTATTTAATTTAGATGAGTGGAGTGCCTGGAAATATTAAAAGTTATGTTTTATAACACCTTTAAGTAGCATATAAATTAGGAAGGAGGGCTACTCCTTTTAATTTATTTACTCATCAGTTTAATGGAGTGTCTAGTTTGGGAGCTATGTCACAGTGATTTGTAAAGATACAGGGTAGGGAGGTTTATTATGTAGATGTGGAAAGGATCATTATGTTTTATGCCACAAAAGGATGAGAGTTAAGTATATGTAATATATGAATTATAATGATTATTCTAGAGGATATAATTATAGCCCCACAAATAATAACCATGAAAGTTGAAAATCTGCTTCATTTTCACCCTCTTTTTGGAATGCATTAAGTGGTTAACCTCTTTTTTTTCCCCCTTTTATCACAAATAAAACATATTAAATTGATTCACTGGGTTTAAAAACAAAACAACGTCACAAAAGTAAGTTTCATAGTTATATGATTCTGTCTCTGTTCCCTTTTTATGCTTAAAAATTTGCATCTAGAGCTTAACAGTCACTGACAAAATGTGGTCTCTGGTCTGTGTGATACGGTTTTTTGAATTTGTGCAGATATGAGTAGCAAATGTTTCTAATGCTTCCTTATTATTCATATGACTTGCCAAATAGTGAATCATTCTCAATACATAATGCAATTCACAGTTGCAATGCTATGCCCTTGATTTTATTTATCTTGTTTTTCCAAGTACTACAGACATTAGGAAGTCTTAAATTTAGTGTCCCTAAACCTGAAGAAGGAGGCTGAAGAATTTGGAAATTTTTCTAAAGATAATTCAAGATTAAGTGGTGAAAAAATATAACATGTAAACTAAGCCAAACACAATATTCTGATTTAAAATGTATGTGGAAAGCATTCATTTACCCAACTTATCCCAATTTTCCCACTAAAATATTTTCTTTAAAAATCAGAATGGATGAATACTCTTATGTTGTCACCAAACCTGGATCTGAAGTTAACTAATACCAGAATCTAGAAGTTTCCAATTATCTAAGAATTAAAGGAACAAAAAATAAAACCACTTCCAGGTTTTGTACAATTAGAAACAGTGGAAATCCAGTCCACCAAAAGTGATTTAAAGTCCCCTATTTGTTTCCTACTGCTTCAACCCTGACTCAGAAAATTGTCTATACTGAAGACAATGCCAGACAGCTGCTCTAGGGGCCCAGGGTGCTACATTCTGGGGCAACACAATGCTGTCTCCTCCTTCCCTTCACACTAGCTATGATTTCTAACTTTGAACAGAAAGAGATGGTCCACAGAAATTCAGGCAGAGAGTCAGTGGGTTGCTTTCGGAGGTGGTGTTGCACGTTCAGGAATTAAAACACAAATGCAAGTGAGGACCAAGCAAAGAATTCACCTCTGGTCAGCAGGACTGTAGTGGCCAAAAGCCTGCTAAACTCTGGGAATTAGACTAGGAGTTGAGCATGATCTTCTCTCTAGGGGGAGGAATAGGCCAGAAGCCATGAGAGTATACAAAGGGCGAGCCCAGATAAATATATCTTTATTATAGGATAAATTTTTAAAATTCGTCATGAAGCATATGAAAAAATACTGCATAACAAGAAAAAATATTTATCATCCTAAAGATTCAAATGAAGAGCAGATCTCTGAGTCAATGAGCTACAAGAACCAAAGAATTAATTTAGAATATTATTTGTGGCCTGATGTTGCCAAAGGTGGTTGGTCTCTCATTCTTCCTGGGCTGTGCATCTACAGCTACATTTCTCAGACTCCCTTAGAGATGTGTGATCAAGACTAAAGTTTTCTCAATGGAATGTGAGCATGGAATTCAATGGATCAAAAAGAAATAAAACAAAACCAAAAGCTTTTGCTCTAAACATCCACACTTTTCCTGTTGATTAGAAATAAGAATAAGGCAGCATTGGAAGATGAATGTTGAAAATGGCAGAGCTCCCCTGCACAATGATGGAATAGGTAGATTAAACCAACACTCACAATGAGAATGACTAGAAAATTTGGATAATTACTCTTATATTCTTCTTCTTCTTATTATTAAAACTGCTTAAAGATACCAGATAACCATCAAAGAGCAAATAACCAGGGGAATAAAATTAATAAAAAGACAAGAAATTTAGAGAAATAAGCCCAGCATTTGGGGACAGTTTCTCCTAAGGACAGCTGCCAATTCTGGAATAGGCAAGTGAGAGGCTAAGAAGTCAGTAAAATTTGTGACCAAACTGCAAAGCTATAGGGACCACCAAGGGTTAGGAGGCCTATGCACTAATGCTAGGACCCTCAAGGCTACTTTCTTACTCCGTGAATAAGGTTTATTTGGTTATAGACCAGCTGTTGCAGAGACTGATACCAGCCTCAAGTCACTTTAATTCAATTTTAGTGATTAAAATGATCCCAGATTGCCAGTTGTCTACTAAAAAACAAATGTAAAAATGACATCATATTCATCCTTAATTGATTTTTTCCAAGTTAAGTTTACTGAAGTATATTTACATTCAGTTAAATTCCCTCTTTTTAGTGTGCAGTTCTATGAACTTTGACAAACACATACACTCATGTAACTGCCTCCACGGTAAAGATATAAAATCTATCATCCCCCAAAGTTCCATCAAGTCCCTTTGTGATCAATTCCCTTCCCCACCCTTTGCCATGGCAACTACTGATTTGACTTTTGCCAGTGTGGTTTAGTCTTTTCTAAAATATCATATAAATGGAATCATGCAGAATGTTGCCTTTTGAATCTGGATATTTTCACTTAGCATAATGCATTTGAAATTCATCTCTATGTCTACATAAATCCATCATCTTTTCCCACTTGATTACTAAGTAGTATTCCACTGTATGAATGTACCATAGTTTATCATTCATTGGTTCATGGGCATTTAAATAGTTTCTAGTTTTTGGTATTTTTGAATAAAGCATTTTGACATTTTGAATGTGTGTGTCCACGCACACACACACACACGTTTTTGTGTGGATATATATTTTCTCCTGGATAAATTCCTAGGAGTGGGATTTCACACGGTAAGTATATATTTAACTTTTAAAGAAACTGCTCATTAGACTTCCAAAATGGTTGTACCATTTTACATTCCCTCCAACAATGTATGAGGGTTCCAGAGAGTTCCAGTTGTTTCACATACTTGATAGCATTTGATATGGTCAAGTTGTTGCTGTTGTTTAATTAAAAAAAAGTTAACCATTATAAATGTGTATTGGTATCGTTTTTGTGGTTTTAATTTTCAATTTCCTCATGAATAATGATGTCAAATTTCTTTTCATATGCTTATTTTCTATCAGTTTATCTTCTTTGATGTTCAAATCTTTTTTCCATATTTTTAATGGGTATTTTTGTTTTTCTCTTCAGTTGTGAGAATTCTTCATATATTCTGGATACAAGTCCTTTATCAGATATGTATTTTGCAACTATTTTTATCTTATTCTGTGGTGTGTCTTTTCAGTGTCTTTTAAAAATAGACATTTTTAATTTTGATGAGGTAATTCTGAAGTCCTATCTGTCACTTTCCTCTTTTATGGTTTGTGTTTTGCCTTAAGAAATCTTCCCCTAACCTAAGGTCACTAAGATTTCTCCCATGTTTTTCTTAAGAAGTATTATAATTTTAAGTTTTACATTAAGGTTTATGATTCTACAATTCAAGTTAACTTTTGCTTAAAGTGTAAGTATGAGTTGACATTCATCTATTTGCATGTGGCTCCATTGTTCCAATGACAGCTATTGAAAATACTAATTTTTCCATTAAATTGCCTTGGAAACTTTGTTGATAATCGATTGGCCATATAGGTATGGGTCTATTTCAGGACTGTTTTTTAAATTTCTTTTTAACCATTTTATCAAAGTATAGTTAATTTACACTGTTGTGTTAGTTTCAGGTATACAGCAAAGTGATTCAGCTTTATATGTACATATATATACTTTTATACATATATATATATACTTTTTCAGATTCTTTTCTATTATAGGTTACTACAAGATATTGAGTATAGTTCCCTATGCTATACAGGAGGTCCTGTTGTTCATCTATTTTATATATAGTAGTGTGTATACATTAATCCCAAACTCCTAATTTATCCCCCGCCCCCTACCGCTATCCCCTTTGGTAACCATAAGTTTGTTTTCTATATCTGTGAGTCTGTTTCTGTTTTGTAAATAAGTTCATTTGTATCATTTTTTTAGATTCCACATATAAGTGATATCATATGATATTTGTCTTTCTCTGTCTGACTCACTTCACTTGATATGATAATCTGTAGGTCCATCCATGTTGCTGCAAATGGCATTATTTTGTTCGTTTTTGTGGCTAAGTAATATTCTTGTGTGTGTGGGTGTGTGTGTGTACGTGTGTGCGTGTGTGTGTGTGTATGTATCACATCTTCTTTATCCATTCATCTGTGGATGGACACTTAGGTTGCTTCCACGCCTTGGCTGTTTCAGGACTGTTTAGTCTGTTCCATTGATCTATGTGATTGTCCTTTCTCTTTACCTCACTGTCTTGATTACTTACCTCACTATAGGTCTTAGGTACTCTGAGTCTTCCTATTTTTATTTCTTTCAGCTTTTGGCATGCCATTCCAGCTTCTTTGCTTTTTCCATGTAAGCTTTATAATCAGCTATTTGTTTTTCACACAAAAAAGTTTGCTGGTATTTTAAATGGGATTATACCAAATCTAAAGAACACATTTGAGAATTAACTTCTTAACAACATTAACTCCTCCAATCTATGAGCATTGTTTTATAGTTCTCAACATATAAATCTTGCACATATTTTGTTAGATTTATCACAAACTATTTCATATTTTGGTGTTATTATAAAATGCATTGTGTTATTTAAATTTAGTTTCTAATTCTTCATTGCTAGTATATTGGAAACAATTGATTTTCATATATTGATATTGTCCCCAATGATCTTGCTAAATTCACCCATTAGTTCTAATAGCTGTTTAATAGATTTTCTCATTTTTAATGCAGATCATCATGTTATTTGTGAATAGAGACAGTTTTATTTCTTCCTTTCCAATTTAGATGTCTTTTATTTCTTTCTCTTATTGTACTAGCTGGGACCTCCAATGAACAGAAATGGTTAAGAGTAGTCATTTTGGCCGTGCTACCAATCTTCAGAGAAAAGCATTGTTTCTCACCATTAAGTATGATGTTAGCTGCAGATAGTTTTGTTTTGTTTTAGATCAATGCTCTTTATCTGGTTGAGGAAGTTTCCTTCAAAGTTTCTGATATTCAGTAAAAAGTAACTACACCCATAAAGGAATAATTCAACTTGAATGAAAACTAAGAAAAATGAGACACAAGGGAAAAAAACTCAAAAGAACTCGATTGTAGCATTAGCAGAGGCATAATTTTTTAAATCTATATATTATGTATTTAATGTAAATGAAAGGATTCAGAACTTTGGAGAGAGCTGAAGGTGGTGGATCTGAATTATTTCTTTCCGTAAGTTCTTTACCCAGTAGACTTTTGTGCTGTCCTGTTAACATCTCTCTAATGCAAGCAGAGCTAGCCTGATTTGCATGGAGGTGAGACAGCCAAAGACTGTTCCAAGGCAATGTGGAAAAGAGGTAAGAGCAGAACTTAAAACCTTTCAACTCTGACAGATCTCCTTCTACTTCTGGTTGACTTCTACCCCAGGCTGCTCTCTCCATCATATCCTGTCTCCATATACATAATCAATACATATAAACCAGTTCACAAACAGACTTCAGTCTCCAAGGGAGAGTCTCAAGATTTTCAGATTTGGTATGTCATTTAGTTTCTATTTTATTTCCAACCAGAATTGGTTTTGGTGGAAGTAAACAGAGGCCCTTATTAGTTCTTATCTCATTAGTCCCCACAATTTCTACACATATAGACTAGAATTATTTTTTGTCTGCTGTCCCTGAAAGACAACGGGAGATAATGGATATTTTATTTTCACTATGATTCCTCCTCTCCCCCCAGTATCTTTCATAATTGCAATTATTTGCTGAGAACTACTTTTCCATTTGAGATTTCCTTTTCCATTATGAGATTCAGATTGAATATGCATAATTGTAAGAGCTCTGCTATTGGTATGCTTATTTTTTAATTTATTTCTACATCCTCGAAAATGAGAAAAAGTCTAGTATTTATTTGTGAGGAAGAGAATAGATGCTACGTTTATAAAATTCCAGGAAACTGATATTGCACATGGTATAGCAATATTAATAACATAAAAAATAGAAGATAAGACAAAAATAAATAAGGAAAATGGCATACATTTAACCAAATAACAATTCACTAAGTAATCTAGATAATCAATAACCTAACAACCAGATAATTAGTAGTAGAAATAGCAGTTATATCAAGTGTAATATCAAATACAGCATGTGTAATATTCTCCGTGGATAGATTTTCTACCATTAATATTAGACAAAATGAAATTTAGGGTCTATGGCAGTCAGGGAGTTATGCCTCCCAGATTTCCCTTCGAGAGGACTGGCTACCAGGTCAAGGGGAGAGATAACTAACTAAGAGCCTGCATCTCTCCTGCTTTCTCAGATCCCTCCTGGGATTCTTGCTAAGGCCATGTATACCCTGAACTGCTCCCAGACAATGCATGAGCCTGGTTGAAGTACTAGAGGAGGGCTATTTCTGCCCAGTGTGGGAGTTCTCTAATGGATTCCCTGCAGAGCGGCACGTGAAGCTATTTCCTCAGTGACGTCATGCTGATCAGGTAGGATAAGCCCAAGGTGGCTAGTGGACTCGAGGCCAACTGCAGACACAGGAGCCATAGTCCTACCACTATGGCTCTGTATTTCTCAGATGTCTTTACAATTCTTTTGTTACTTTGTAATTTTGAGACCTTCTGACTTTATTACTAATTATCTAGGTAATCTTCCAAGTGGATCATTTCTTTGTTTAGATTACAGTGCCTCTCTTTCTCATTTTTAATGCCTTAACTCTGTGTTAGGACAAGTTCTCTGAGAAGTATATCCCTAAAGAGATTAAACATGGAAGAAAGTTACTGAGGGAAATCTTGTGAAGGAATAAAGAAGGGGAAAAAAGAATAAGCAGGGAATGCCCTCAGCATATGATGTTGGTCTGTCTCCTCTGTCTTCCCTGGCAGCTTCTTTTGAAGGAAGGTATGAGCAGTATACTTCCTTGAGTATCACAATCCACCCCTGGACCATGCAGACCTACTTCATGGATGTTGGGAGCATATTAACTCCATGATTATCAGCAGCCTCCTTTCCTGAGAAGAAAACTCAGACGCAGGAGTTAGTGAGACAAACTACAAACTTAAGTCCAGAGTATTTACAGGACATTTAACAAGACTTTAAGGGATAGATAATTCTTATCATAAACAAATTATTTCAGTGACTAAAATAAAAGAAAAATATTACGAGTGCAAATAAGCATTAGGTATTATTGAAAACCTTAAAATAATAGGAGCTTAAACAAGAGAGAACTTACACACACACACACACACACACACACACATACACTTTGCATGGCTGACATGCCAGGACAACTTTATGGCATCTTCAAGAATCCAGGTTCTAATCTCAACCACCATTTTCGGTATGTGGGCTTCCATTCTCAAGGTCATGTTATAATTCAGTATGGCTGACAGAGCTCTAGCAATCATGTCCAATGTGCCTGATAGAAGAAGGAAAGCAGAAGAATAAGAGTGCATACCTTCCCTTTTAAGAAAACTTCCTGAAAAATCTCATGCAACACTTCTGTTTATATCTCCCCACATAGAGAGCCATCATATAAGACTCCAATATCGTGCATAATTCCAGGAGAAAGATTTTACATAGTCATATGACATTCATACTAAAATTTATTGCATGGTCACAATCTAGAAAAAAGTGAACAGGAAATATTCCAGAATAATTCAAGATATCTCTTGTCAGAGAAGAAAGGGAAAATAGAGATTGAGGGAGGTTTAGGAGGTAAGTAGATGTCTCTGCTGCACTAATCAAATGATTTGCTGAAACTAGTGTAACTTTGATACAAAATCAAAACTGGATAGGACAGTAAAGAAAATTACAGAAATATTATGCTGATAAAAATTCATGTAAATAAAATATAAGAAAAGCAAGTCTGTCATGGCATAAAGAACAATAAATAATACAGCTTGACCAAGATTAGTTCCAGGAATTCAACTACTATGAATGAAATGCACCACATTAAGTCACTAAATGAGATGAACCAAGTGATAATTTCAAGGTACACAGAAAAATTTTGGTAAAAATCAAAACAGATTAATCTTTAAAAAATATTTGCAAACTAGGAGCTGGTGGTTGTCAAAAAGTATCTATAAAAAACCTACAATACACATCACAGTTAATGGTTAAACTTGAAAAGCATTCTCATTAAAAAATAGACAGAAAGTTATATATGCCAATTGATACTATTTAACATTTTTATTAAGGTCTAGCCAATGCAAAAAAAAAAGAGGTATAAGATTTTATTAAAAAAAATAATATGATCATTGTGGTTGATAACATTAAATTACATATGAAATCCAAGAAGCTCCAGAGATAAACTGTTAGAACTAAAGTGAAAATTTAGAGTAACTTTGCTGGAATCTAAGATCAACGTTCAAAAATCAAAATCATCCTTTTAGTAACCCCTAATAACCTAAGTGGGAAAAGAATTTGAAAAAGAATAGATACATGTATTTGTATAACTGAATCACTTTGCTGTACACCTGAAACTAACACAACATTGTTAATCAACTATACTCCAATATAAAATAAATTTTTTTTAAAATAATAATATTCAAAATTTAAAAATTACTCAATCTAATAATGTGAGAATGAAAAGATACAATTCATAGTATCAATAAACATTTTAAGATATAGATAAAGCTAATTAAAATTGCATAATATGCAAAGAAATTATAATTTCTAAAAGACAATTTTTTGAAAGCCTGAATTAATGATATAATATGTTCATGATAGAAAGCCTTAACATTGAAAGATGAATATTTTTTCCCAAATTCATCTATTAGTTTAACTCATTTTCAAAGAAAATCCACTAATTTCTCTTTTTCATTAACATGGCAAGCTAATTCCGATGGAAAAGTGAAGGCCAAGAAAAATAAGGTAATTTTGAAAAACAATAAGGAGCAATTTCCCTAGGAGATATCAAAACTTTGCAAAAAATTATAGCATTTATGACTTTCTAACTGGTAGCATAGACACAAAGACAAACTGGTCAAAGTAGAGGACCCAGAAAGAGAACCGCACTGAACGGGAAAGTTATTATTTGAGAGAAGTAGAAAAATGATTACACATTCATTAAATGGTGATGGGCCAACTGGCTATTCATCTTGAAAAGTTAAACAAACCCCTACCTTGCATAATAACAAAAAAAATTTAGATAAAGACCTAAATTTGAAATGCAAAACTTTACATCTCTTAAAAGATATGCAAGAGACTATCATTATGACCTTCTGGTAAGGAAGGCTTAAAGATGACTCAAATACCACTTACACAAAGGAAGATACTGATAACTTTGACTACATTAAACTATTCTTCAGTGTGATGCTAGAAACAAAGTTAAAGTCAAGTTACATGCTGAGAGAAGACATTTGAAAAATATAGAAATAATAAAAGAATAGTATCCAGGATATATAAAGAATAATTTAAAAAATGAGTAAATATTATGAGAAACAATTCACAGAGTAGGTAATTTGAATCATGTGTATACACCTTTATATACACCTTCAACCTCAGAATATGACTGTGTTTGGAGATAAGGTCTTTAGAGAGATAATTAAGTTACAATAAAGTCATTTGGGGGAACTCTAATCCAATATGACTAGTGTTGCTTTAAGAAGAGAAAATTTGGATACAGTCATGTTATTAAGGGAAGATCTATGAAGACACAGAGAGATGACCATCTACAAGCCAAGGAGAGAAGCCTCAGAAGAAACCAGCCCTGCCAACACCTTGATCTTGGGTTTCCACAACTGTGAGAAGATAAATTTCTGTTGTTTGAGTTACCCAGTCTGTGGCACTTTATTATGTAAGACCTAGAAATGGATTATACTGTGATAGAAAGAAAGCTCCCCTGAATTTCCAAATGCCCTCGGGAGTAGCATCATGCCCACTTGAAAACCTCTGCTATGAAGAATTCCTATCCCAGCACATATGCACTAGGAAGCATGGACAAGACTTTTATTGCAGCTGTTAAGATGAACAAACTGAACTGTATATGTATCACAATGGAGCAGTCAGCCAAACATAGTGTTAAGTGAAGAAAACTAAGTTGCAGCAGCATAATATGTATAGTGTGTTATCATTTATAAAAGCTTCAAACATGAAAAAAAAAATACTGGATATGTTGCAAATTTACAAACACCTGGCAAAAGCATAAAAGCCAAGATAGTGGCCTTACTAACTTCAGAATTTTGCCTACATCTTGGGAGGGTGAGCAAAGAATGAGGGAGGGTATGAGAAGGACTAGAAAGACAACTAAAACCGTCTCTGCAAAGTTGTATTGCCTTCAGAAAAACCTACAGCAAACACGGCAACACTATGATATTTGTTAAATTTGGGTGGCAGGTAAATGTCTGTTAAATTATTCTCTCTAGTTTTCCGAGTGTGTTAAATCTTTTTTTAAAAAAGAAAAGAAGGTAATTCTATATTTTATTATTATATTATAAAACAAACCAAATATAGAAAGACAGTTTCCTTCTCATCAAGGAATTCACTTTTAAATTATAGGTAATAGCTGGTAAATTTTAGGAGCTATTTGGAGGATACGGTTTGTTGCATCTCCCTCATTTACTCCTTCCCCTTTGTATGGACTCCAACTAATCCAGCAATTCATGCGCTTGCATTCTCTGCAGCTGTGTGCTAATTCTAGACTAAATCCCTCAAATTAGCAATGGATAATAATACACTAATTAAAACTGGAACACAAAGCAGTTTTTCCAGAAGCAATGTGAAAAACCTCACTCATTATTATCTGTGTATACTACAACAATTTTAGATGTTCACTACAGAAGCTTAAAAGAAAATATACTAAGATAGACATGCTCAAAGTTGCTTCTTGAGTAGTACTGATTTTACTTCTCAGCTTTGGAATATACACAGATGTCACTATTTCTGGACCTCTCTCCTCTCACCCCCAAAAGGTCCCAGAACAAATACATCAAAACAACAACAACAACAACACAATAAAATAGCTGATACAGTTAGAAAGAACTTTGTTATGTTTGCATTACAAAATCACCTCCTCCGCCTGTTTACTTTTGCTTTGTAAACCTATTTGACATTTGCTTGATCCCATGTAGGTGAAATAGTATAAGCCTCCTTTATAAAATTAAGTTATTCTAAGTTTCATTATTCCTAAATTATTGAACAATAAAGATAATTGAGAGGACATTGTACTTCTCAGTCTTAACTTGACGTATAACTCCAAAAGTACCTAAATATTTAGAACTATTTAGGGCTTATATCTGCAGTAAACCAATATAAAATGATACATAATTTAGCAATATAAATGTTATAATTAGCTATCGCATTGTTATAACACAACAGACTTAAAAATAATTAGAATGAACAGTTTATGCTAGAGATTATGTTACATGGAAGCGTTTCCAGAATCACTGAACTACACATCAAGAAACGTGTTGATGGGAAGGGACTTCCCTGGTGGTCCAGTAGTAAAGAATCCACCTTCCACTGCAGGGGACGCGGGTTCCATCCCTAGTCAGGGAACTAAGATCCCACGTGCCGCATGGCAACTAAGCCCTCGCACCACAACTACTGAGCTCGCGTGCGGCAAACTACACAGCCCATGCACCACAACTAGAGAGAAGCCCACACAGCACAATGAAGAGCCTGGGTGCAACAACAAAAAGATGCCACGTGCCTCAACGAAGATCCCGCGTGCTGCAACTAAGACCCGACGTAGCCAAAAAATAAATAAAATATATAAATAATAAATAAATCTTAAAAAAAAAGAAACCTATTGGTGTATTCCCTGTCTGCATTTAAATTGATCAGTATGTAAAACTATTCTCTGAGCTTGAAAATCTCTGTAAGATAAAAATATTAATATGCCATTTCCACTATTCTTATTTTCTATTTGAAAGCAGTTTAGAAAACTCTGACTTCATTCACTGTAAAATGATATACAGAGACTGTTTATCCTAGAAATAAAGGGGAGGAGAATAAGGGGTGGAGAGGAGTGGGGAGGGGAGGGAGGAGGTGTGAAGGACAAAGAAGCTATTGAAGTAGTCTGGGTAAAAGAATACAGCAGTTGGCACCACAGTCTTAGTAGTGGAGAAAAGAGAAGTGAACAGAGGGATAGGAACAGAGGGATATTGGAGGCAGAATAAACAGATGTGTTTTACTGATGTTTATTTGTGTGTGTTGGGAGGGCATGAAGAAAAGAAATAGAGAAGTCTAAGATTAGTCTGAGATTTTTGCCGTGAGTAAGCAAGTGGATAGTGATGTGATGTACTGAATGGGAAGGATGAGGAAAGAAAAGTTCTAGAAGACTGTAGATAAAGAGTTCTGTTTTGGCTACACTCATCTGAGATATCTTTTAAGCATTCAGGCAGCAAAGTCAACTAAGCAGTTGGATATATGTATTTGGAGTTAGGGACAGGTAGGACTGGAACTCTACATTTGGGGGTCATTGGTATAAGGTGGTGTTTAAGACATGCTACTCCTGGGACGAAGTGAGAGTGGCATGGACATATGTACACTACCAAATGTAAAACAGATAGCTAGTGGGAAGCAGCCACATGGCATAGGGAGACCAGCTCAGGGCTTTGTGACCACCTAGAGGGGTGGGATAGGGAGGGTGGGAGGGAGACGCAAGAGGGAGGAGATATGGGGATATATATGTATATATAGCTGATTCACTTTGTTATAAAGCAGAAACTAACACACCATTGTAAAGCAATTATACTCCAATCAAGATGTTAAAAAAAAAAAAGAGAGACATACTACTCGTTAGGTGACCCAGAGAGAGCCTGTGGATAGTGAAAAGCTCAATAAATTAAAGAACTTTTATGCGATCCATGTAGTGTCTACATGAGAACTGCTAAATCGAAAAGGAATGAGAAAGTATGGGTTATATAGTACAACTTGCTCATTGACAGAGTCAGTATCTAAACATGCTAATTTACTGTGGGCAACTAAAAAAACACCTTTTCCATAAAAATGATATTTATGCCTTCTCAATACAGATAAGAATTTTTCCAGTGGATTTTTAATTTCACTGATACATAAGACCAGAGAGCTGTGGTCTCTATTTTCAAAGTTGGCAATATTTAGACAGAACTTGTATTATTCCTTTGTTTAGCTTACAGGAGACTTTGTTCCTTTTGAAGTTACCTGGTTACTATTCCTCTCTTGTCACATGTGCAATAGGTAGCGCCATGCATTAGTGACCCGCTCAATCTAACCCATTGTATCTTTTTATCATGTTAGCACTAGTGGCAAATTCGGGCAAGAACCATGAGGAGGACAGGCCTTGGGGACAATCTGGATTAACATGCTGAATTGTCTAAAATAAATAGAGACTCCATGGGTAATTTTCAGTTTCTAAGTTTTGCAACAATTATAGTTATTCCACTCAAATGTCTGTAGCAACGAGATCAGTGACAAAAATAGTGCTTGAAAAACAAGAGAAGAAATGGCAAACATGTTATTTATTTGCTTAAATCTATTATAAAGGGACTGGCAGTGTTAGTCTCATTAACAGAGGGACCTTTCTTTTCATAAGCCAGCTGGAATAATAAAGCAGCTATGTGACATTTAAAATGCAATTGCTCTGCGATCTGTAGATTCTGTTTCTGATGCTTACTGATCACAGAGGAGAGTGATCTGAGTAAAATGCAAACCACCTTGTTCATCATCTGCATTCCCAACAAAGATAGCATTAGGGTTAAATGCTACAATATGGCAACAAGGATATGCTAAAAATTATTCAAGTCGAAGTGCTTGAACATTTATTAGAAGCATTTATTCAATTGTTCTTTTGCCATGTGACAGTCCAAGAGTTGGTAGAAATACATCTGTTGTGTTTTTCTTGGATAGTCAGAAAGAAATTATAATTAGGGGGATACTGCTTTATGCATATAAATGTATTGCATCGTTTGAAACAAGTTGTTCTAAACAAGTGAGAAGCATGCAGATTTCCCTCTTTGAATGGATAGGAAATGTAGGCTTGTTTTGGTGCCTTTGTTTTAATGACAAAATCATGACCTTCAACGGAAACATGCCTTTAGAGTTTAGGCATTATGTGACAAAGTGAGTTTCAAGATAAATGTAAGAACCTGAGTTATTCAAAATTTTTCGTATTAGGATTTGTTTAAACTTTAAGTGGGCAAAACATTACTCAGTGATTTTTCATTTCTTCTTAACTATTCCAACTTGGATTCCAAAAGGAATTTGGATTGAGGGGAGGATTTTTGAGCCCTCCATTTTCTTGGTCAGATGAAAAAGGAAACCCAGAAGCAAATAATGGGCTATATAATATATCACTTGGGTGGCCAAGCTTCTCTATACCTCAAAGTTTTAGGCTGGAATTTTAATGGGTTCCAATTTTACTTGACCTAATTCATCCGTTTCTATTAGATATGCTTATCCTTTACACACTAAAACCATGGAATGAACTGTAAATCATCAGGTAATAAAATTTTACTCTGACATTTTTAGGAACTACTTTCATTTCACTTTCTGCCTGTGTAATGAGGTCTTGCTACTTCCTTTTTTATTTTAGAGGTGAAGAGCTATGCAATTTTGACTCATTTGCATAGTATCTAAGTGAGAATGTAAGTCTAGTTTTCTACTTAAAAATACTCAAGTCTAATACCATTAGGATTGTGGTCACTATATAGTTTCTTATTCTCTCTCTCTTCTCTCTCTCTTCTCTCTCTCTCTCTCTCTCTCTCACACACACACACACACACACACCAGTTACAGTCAGTATTGCTAAAATACAGAATTAGATAAAATATCTCAGGATAAAAAAAGAAAAGGAAATAATATTATTAAGAAATGAGCAGAAAGACTATCTAAAGAAAAGAATATCCAAAGAACATATCTCTCTTATCCTTTTTCCATGTCAACAGGAAGTATAACTCTCAGAGTTATTTAGGAAGTCCAGCATATATCATTACCTTCTCATGGACCAATTTCACTAGCCCAGCAAATCACACACCCTTGACATTTAGATTAAAAAGCTGGAGATGCATAGTGCCAGAGAGAGGTAGAAAGAGTCTACCACTTTTGGATGGCATGATGAAAGCAGTCTTTACGTAGGAGTGACAGACCGGGCTAGATTTTAGCACACTAAGCTAAGATGGAAGGTCTTCTAGTCCCAGGGGCTATATGAGAGTATAGTGGCCTGGGTCTCATTTAGAGTAATAGTAGACAAGAGAGAAGTCTGAAAAAGGAGTTTGATGGCAATCAGATTGTGGCGAGGGGGTGATTGTCTCAGAAGTATTGGTTAGACAGTGAGGATTTGGTAGAAGGTGACATTTTAGGTCTCTATTGAGGTCAATTTGAATAGTGAATTTAAATATTGAGATTCATGAGAACTGTGAGGAGCATTCTGAATATAAAGGTGATTGTTGTACTACGTGCTACCAACTAATTCTGTTCTTGGTGATTATAAAGAAGAAGCTGAGGAAAACTTAGAATACTGTTTTCTATTCAGGTTTAAACTGTAAGGCTATGGATTAGATAACCTCTTGAGAATCTTTCCATGTCAATGATCTATGAATAGCTATCTTTCTGATCTGGTTCTTTTTGAGTGTGTGAAATGTTTCTGACAGAACAGAGATTAAATGTCCTATGAACATTTCTCTATTAAAAATCTGCATGTCTAAAGACAGGGATGCAACTAATGATCTTCTGGGATTCAAGGTCTTCACTTTAACTGCAATGAAGAGTTATAGTCTGCCTATTTTGTTTTAGTTTTAGGAATAGACTTTTTAGTGCATTGAATTCTTCCACTGCCTGAATACAAATTTTAGTGATATTCATGAAACTCAAATTCTGAGGCCAAGATATAATGGAAATACAAAAGATAATAAAACTTGGTAGGAAAACAGAAACATAGCCATTTTCATGAGTGAAGACAGAGTAATAGATAATCAAATGTAAAGTTTAATAACAAACTCAGCTGAGTGTACCAAAATTGAGAGTTGATTAAAATAAAAAATTACAAATACACTGATCTTATTTTTGCAATTAGGACATGAAAGTTATTAAATCACAAATTCATTTATTGGATATTAGCATACATATATTTTAGATACAAAAAAAAGCACAGTTTACATCCTGGGAAAAGAACTAGTATATATATGTTATTAAAATAATGCCTATCAATATAACTCAAACTAAATGGTCAATAGAATTTAGCTATTATGTCATCTACTGCTGAGAAATTGATTAGGTAATTGCTGAATAGATCTAATTCAACTGTTGATTGAAATAATAGAAGTGTTTCCTGAGCTGGCCATTGTAATCATCTTTTAGCCAAATTGGCTGGGATATGCATTAGTTACAGAGTATTCTGCACTCTAATTCACCACTCTCACCACATGCACATAATAGAATAGTTGGTCTTAGAGATACCATCCTGATTTTCAGAAAACATGCTCACCTTATAAGAAACTATGGCATACTATCTGGAAATATGGATTGGATGGGCTTTGGAGTTCTGTACAACAAACACAGATGTGAAGTGAGTGAGTGAATGTGAAGCACTTAGGTCATCAGCTGTCACCAACTAAGAACAATCATTATTAGCTATTATCACTAATACTTTCCTTTAAGAAAGAGAAAGTTATGTAACAAAACAAAGCTTTGGATTTAAAAAGAGAAAATCTGATTTTAGGGGTCTTTCTGGTTAGAGGCTAGAAAACTATTTCAGGAAACCTGTTTGGCTTGTTTACATCTACTTTCCTTCCAACTCCTTTGTGGGATACAAATAAGAAAAGCCAATATAGGTCAAGATCAAAGAACTTTGCCAACATATCCAATCAGTGCAACTATACACACTCAGCAAGCACTTCTCCCTTTTTGGACAATGAACACTTGGATAGCTGCTCCTTGCTTACATGCAGTAAGGCAGTAGAGTATAAAAGGCTAAGGTATGGGATTTGCAATCACACTGGATTTGAACCCTGGCTTCTTTGTTTATCAGAAAATCACCTAATTCTTCTGAGCTTCTATTTCTGTTTTTTTTAACTAATTAATTAATTTAAAAAATTTTTGGCCATGCCTGGCAGCTTGTGGGATCTTAGCTCCCCGACCAGGGATCAAACCTGCGCCCTCAGCAGTGAAAGTGTGGACTCCTAACCATTGGACTGCCAGGGAATTCCTAGCTGTTTTTTTTTTTTTTTTGAATAGAAACAGCAAGAGTACCTTTCAGGGTGGTTGTGATGGTTAAATAAAATAAGTCAATCAAACAATCACAATACTGCTTTCTACATAATAACCACTCATAAAATGCTAACACATTATTATTATTATTATACTTTTTCTTTAAAAAATATGTCTGTTTGGAATGTGATGAGGTCAAGAATCCATAATATTCTCTTATGGTTCTCTTTATCAACTAGATTCTTATCGAGGGAAAGGAGAGCTGGGGAAGAAGCTCTGAACACTTTTCGTTCTTGTAATTTATTAACATTGCTAAATGCCAAAGGAATGTTTAAAAATTAGAGCATGAGATAAAAGTATTTCAATAGGTCTTTATGTGAAATATTTATGAAAGTCTCATGAAGGACAGAAACAAACAAAAAGATGTGAAATAAACTATCAAATACCTATAAATTCCATTACTAAATTTAAAAAAAATTTGGCTTTTATTAATATCTTAAGTCTTAGAATAAATGTGTACTTCGCAAAAGATTTTTCTAATTTCCCTTTGACCAATGTGTTTTTTGGGGCGTTGCTTTGCTATATAGATATCTGTGAATATCCATTTGTAAAGGGATGTGTTTATTTCAAGTAGAATTTCAATATCTTTGCTCTTCTCCTTTAAATTACTTTGATGAAAATATATGTTTAAAAAGTATATAATTTTGCCCGAAAGGGGCAGAAAAAAATCTACCTCACTGGCTTGCTTTAAAATTTCTCAAGTTATTTTCTCATTTGACAACTAAATCAAACAACCAGTGCTCTTACTTTCTCTGATCTAAACAATTTTACAGAAACTACCTTGCAAATGTCCCAAGAGATGAGCCTGCCCACAGTGAAAAATGTACTCAGCAGGATATTCACTTAATGATAATGATTATTCTTCTATGTAATGGACATTTCACTGTCAGTAAAGTGTAATATTATTCTGTTGAAAGCTTTACATATGCAGCCAGCTCCAAAGACATACTAGCTTAACTTGCATATCTCACTTTCCAGTTTTATCATTTGCCTTTTTGCATATTCAGTGAAATTCTTTCATGCTTGGTATGTGGAATGCTTTATGCTGGTGTCGTTTGCTTCTATTGGGAAAAAAATAATCTTTCATAGTTTGTATGAACATGGATTCATGAATATATTTTACATGATATCCTGGGAGAGAAGATGGTATCTATCCTTCCACCACGTATGAATATATAGCTAGAGATTTAATTTTTCTCCTTTCAATAAAGCAAAAGCTTGCTATGTTTCCACATTTTACAATTGCAAACATTTAACTTGGTCAGGATTTCCAGTCAGCAGAGGTCAAAGATAAGAGGCTGGTAGTATACTTGGATGGCTTACTGAAAGCTCTCCCTAACAGTAACACAAAATCTCTGCATAGGTGTCAAAGAGTCTGTAGTTCCACAAAAATACTCGTTTGTAGATTGAGCATTAAACCCTGCTTTCTCTTTAAAATACAAATATAATAATTCTGGGACCTAAAATTATGTCAGCTCTACATTCAGATAATGTTCTTCCAAGGTAGGAATTTACCACTTCATTAGAGACAAGGACACTAAAATGTAGCAAGATGCCAAAAAAGGATGAAGATAAGTTTGGAACCCCTAAACCCTGAAAACAAGCCTAGAATTCTTCGCAACTGAAACATGGATATCTGATGTATCTCAGGATCTAAGAGGGTAGGTTTCAGATGCAATTATTTCCAATTTTATAGGCTACCCTTTAGAAAACTGAGTAACCCTAAAATGTTTGACAACTTAATGATATTGTACAATATATATTAGGAGATAGGTTCCATTTTCCTAAGAAAGGGTTACTCAAACGCATTTGACCACAGAATTTCTTTAAAAACATAATGTTGCTAGAATACTAATGAAGATGATGAGATTATGATCCACCTCTCGATTAAAATTGAGAGCAAAATAATGGTCTGAGAGATAAATTTATTTCTGTGAGTAATGCTTAAAAATATTTCTATTTTGATAACATCAGATAATATTACCAATATATGCTAAAATGAAATCATTCACATGACAGAGATCAGATCTTATCAACAAGTTTGAAAGTAAATGCTTCCTAAATCATTAATACATAGATTGACTATCATGTATCATGTGCTCTCTTATCCAATTTCCTGGTATTTGGAGGCTCAATTCAAAAATTTTAAAGGCACATTTTACTACAGTATATAAAAATATAGTTATTCTTCTTACATTTGTTCAAAAATAATGACTTGTTTTTAATGAAACATTATCAAGAATTCAAGCAATGCAGCAAAATACATACAATTAAAAAAATAAAACCTCAAACTATGCCAGCCAGAAGTGACTATTAACCCTGAGTAATCTTTTTTCAGTCACTTCTATGCATCTAAACATGAAATCCTAGGTAGGAAGGTCTAAGAAGATGTACATAATTATATAAAAATAAGACTGCTCATTTTTATAATTCTTATCACGATGTAATTTATATAAAACAAAATTTGCTACTTTGTTCAATTTTATGTGCTTTGGTAAATATATAGAGTGGTGCAACCACCACCACGGTCATAATATTGATTACATTTTTTTGCCCTGAAAAAGTTCTCTCATGCGCCTTCGCCACCACGAATCTGTTTTCTGCTGCTATAGCTTTGCCTTTAATAGAAATTCATGTAAAAGAAGTCATGCAGCATGTTGGCTTTCTGTCTGAGTCTTTCACTTGGCATAATGCATGTGATTATCACCTATGTTGTTGTGTGAGTAATTCATTCCTTTTTATTGCTCGATATTGTTCCATAGTATACATGTGCCACACCTCTATACATCCATATAGCAGTTGATGGACAGGATGTTTTCAGTTGTTGCAGTTTTTTTTTCAGTTTGGGTTTATTACAAATAAAGCTGCATTTGAGAAGACTTTCTGTGTGTGTGAATTCTTCACGTTGGTAAATACAAAAGACTAGTACTGCTGAGTTACATCATATATGTATATGTACTCTTATAAGACGCTGTCACATTGTTTCTCAGAGTGACTATAAAATTTGGCATCCTAACCAGCTATGTGTGGAATTCTATTCGTGCCACATCTTTGATGATGCTTAAATTTTTATTACTCTAGTGAGCGTATGGTGGTTTCTCAAGGTGGTTTAATTTCATTTCCTTAATGACTAATGATTTTTATCATCTTTTTACATGTATCTTTGCCATTTGTATAGTTCTTTGGCTGTGGCCATTTTGTTGTTGTTGTCATTGTTGGATTATATATTAGTATCTGGGGGCTGCCATAAGAAAGTGCCACTAACTGGATAGCTGAGAATAACAGACATCTATTGCCTCACAGCTTGGAGGCTGGAAGTCCAAAATCAAACTGTTGGCAAGGCCACATTCCCTCTGAAATCTGTAGGGAAGAAGGCTTCCTTTCCTCTGTCTAGCTTCTGGTGGTTGGCTGGTAATACCTGTCATTTCTTAGTTTGCAGCTGCAGTATTTCAATCTCTGCCTGTGTCCCTTCAGCGTCTATGTCTCTCTTCTAATTTTTTTTTTTTTTTTTTTGTGGTACGCGGGCCTCTCACTGTTGTGGCCTCTCCCGTTGCAGAGCACAGGCTCCGGACGCGCAGGCTCAGCGGCCATGACTCAGGGGCCCAGCCGCTCCGCGGCATGTGGGATCTTCCCGGACCGGGGCACGAACCCGTGTCCCCTGCATGGGCAGGCGGACTCTCAACCACTGAGCCACCAGGGAAGCCCTAACTGGATATTCTTGATTGATTATTTTTCAATATGGACATTTAAATCAAAAGATCTATTGATCTCTTTTGAGATAATGTTAAATTTATAGATTAACTTACAGAATATTGATGTCATTATGAGGTTATTTTCTATACACATGCGTACACACACATATGCAGCCTTACCATCATATACTCACTCCTCCCCTCACACACAGATACACACAAACACCTAATTTCTCATTATGTGGTCTGTTTCCCTTGATTTTTCTGCCTGCCTGCCTTCCTTCCTTCCTTTCTTCCTTCTTTCCTCACTTCCTTCCTTTCTTCCCTCCCTCCCTCCCTCCTTTCATTCTCCTTCTTTCTTTCAGCAGTTGAGTATTTCTTTTGACATTTAGGAGGTTTTGTATCATTCTAGTGGCTGCCTTTATGCTAATTCTCTAACATAATACCTTAGTTCCCTCTATTATTTCTAACTAAAGCTGACAAGTATAGCACCAATGATTACCAAAGCATAAGTCAAAGAGCATTTTTAAAGTTGTGATAATTTTTAAGCAATCAAAATTTTTCTGAACAGAAGCCAACGTTGGAAATATTCTTTTTAAGTTTTATAAGGTCATCACAGAGGAGTTATAATTTCTATCTCTTGCTTTTATAATAAATGTTTATAAATGTCTATAAGTATAATAAATGGTGTTAAAAAGATATCACTTTCCCTTTACATATTTAATCACATGAAAATATTTCTTAGAAAAAGAATAACAACCCAATTTCAGGTATCCTTTCACATGTCAAAAGAAATGTTCTTGTCTGTGTATAAGACTGTGTATGTATAGCTCATGTAATCATAATCATTATGGTATAGCCATACCTTTAAACAGTATGTCATACTTTTCTGACAGTTTAGTATAAAACAGTTTTCTACATTTGGAGCACGATTTTCTATTCACTGTCTTGAACCATCATTGTAAAACAAAATTTTGTCATCTTAATGCAATTAAATCATAATTGAGAGCACAACAATTCAAATTTCAAAATTCTTTTATGGTGAATCTAATTAATAGCATTTAAAGGTCCTTAGGCTTATGTTTTGCTTTTATTATCACAGTACTCCCACAGAGCAATAGTAAGCCCCAAAGACTTTGAAATATAATGGAGATTTCCACTGACCTCAAAGTGCCTTAACACTTCTAATTTCGTATCCAAGGTAATTGCTTTAATGCTCTTTGCTAGTACTTTTGCTATCATTTACATATCATGGCCTCTTCCAGATATGTTTGTCCTCTGACACCCACTAAATCAGACAGCCACAATGCCTTGAGAAAAAGAAGACAGTAAGGCTAAGGATTAAAATGCAAGCCTACCAGAGACTAATGATAGAAGGTTGAGGGACTTCCCTGATGGTCCAGTGGTAGAGTCCACCTTACAGTGCAGGGAATGCGGGTTCAGCCCCTGGTCAGGGAACTAAGATCCCGCATGCTGCGGGATAGCTGGGACGGCTCACCACAACTACTGAGCTTGCGTGCCTCAACTGGAGAGCCCGCGTGCCACGACTAAGACCCGACGCAGCCAAAAATAGATAAATAAATAAATATAAGAACTATTATTAAAAAAAAAAAAAGAAGGTGGAACTCCATGTTCTGGGCACTGGGATCTTGCCGAAGAACTGTACGGTGGTGGCAGAGGTACTGGAAGAGAACAGTTGTGTACAACAAGGGCAGAAAGTTCCAAATGTTACATTTTTTCCTCCTCTGTCATACCACTACACAATTGTAGGTCTCCTGAAACAGCTCTGCTAGTCCAGCCCTAGTTTTGCCTGTGGTCCTTATCAGTCATCAGGAGGAATCCAGGAGTAGCAGAATATAAAATTAGAAGTGGTTTAAAGTAACATATAGCAGAACATATTCCCAAAAAGCATATAGCAGAACATATTCCTAAGTGAAGTGTCATAAAGTGGTAAATGTATTTGAGAAACAAAACATGTTGTGAAATCATAAGAATTATATCTATATCGGTCTCTGCCCCCTGTTCCTGATACAGAGCTCCTAAAACCCTCACAAATAGGGGGCTAAGAGAACCTTTTGTTCTAATATTTAGTCTTTGACCTCGGTTGCCAACACAGAGATTCTAAAACTTTTGTAATTTCCTGAATGATAAGAGCGTATGACACTGATATCCTAAAATCCTTGGAATTTCCTAGGTGATAGGAACGTCTTGTGTTCTAATGAGTTGATTCTTGGTGGATGTGGACTGGTCACCAGAAAGACCAAGACATGATTAGAAGCTTGAAACTTTTAGCACCATCCCCTATTCTCCACAGAGGAGCTGGAAATGGAGATAATAACTAATCATGCCTATATGATGAAGCCTCCATAAAATCTCAAAAGTAAGGAGTTAGGGGAGTTGAACACATCCCATCCATGTGCCGGGAGGGTGGCCCATCCCAGCTCCATGAAGATAGAAGCTCCTGTACTTGGTACCCTTCTAGACCTCACCTTCTGTATCTTCATCCAGCTGTTCATCTGTATTCTTTATTATATAAATTGGCAAATGTAAGTGTTTCTCTGAGTTGAGTGAAACTTTCTAGCAAGAATATCCAAGGTGTGAGGTTATAGGAACTTCCAATTTGTGGCCAAGTTGGACAGAAGTTGTGGATAACCTGGGGACCTCTTACTTGCGATTGGTGTCTGTAGTGGGGAGCAGTCTTGTGGGGTAAGGACCTTAATCTATGGGCTCTGCACTAACTCCAGTTAGTGTCAGAACTTAATTGAATTGCAGTACACCCAGCTGGCATTGAAGAGAGCTGCTTGGTGTGGGGGGAAAACCCACACCCTGAGTATGTGAATAAAAGAGAAATAGAGAAATTTTCTTAGACACATATCATGCCCCCATTGTGGATTCACAATGTATGTTTCTTCCTGAAGACCGATCTACGGTGAAGAAATCAATGTTGCTAATTAAACCTACTAATCAGTTTTCAATTTATTTAGCTACACAACTTATATTTTCCCCTATGCTACATTTTTAACCTTCCATGGAGCTAATATTATGCAGAACATATTCTGTAAAATGCTGGTCTAAAGATTTTCGTAATTTATAACTTACTAAAGTTTGTAGCTGCATCAGATCCCTTTGGAGGTGTGGTGGGTATAAATTAAACCTATAAACCTTTGAAGTTGGTCTTTTGAGTGACTCAAGGAGTGTTTCTGCAAGTATCAGCTTAATAAACAAACAGCAACATCTGATTTTTCATTACTATCAAGTCCATAAAGTAGATGTTAGCTGCACATATTTTTAATTACTAGTATCATAAAGCTTTATTGAAAAGCATAATATTTACATCAAAGTTAGCATTTGAGTTATGCTGGATTTTGGCTACTGTGGAGGCTAAATTTAATGATAATAATGAACATGCAGAAGGAATTATTAATATTTTTAGTCAAGTTATATCAGAAAATCCTTTCAACAACTCAGTGAGTGAAACAGGATGTTGGTATTATTCTGCCCGTTTAAAAATTGTTATTGTATTTTTTTGACCCTAGGGAACCCATGTGTTATTTACATTTGTGTGTATTGTGTGTGTGTGTGATAGAATAATTCTGTGCTTCAAGGACTAAACAGAGGTCTCAGTGTTTTTACTGAGCTTGCTCCTAACTTTTCATGATGTTACAGGTAATACTACCAAGTACTTTGATGTCATTTTCTAAGACACAATGCTGAAATCATGTTGGCTATCATTATTGCTCCTTTGGAAGTACATTTAATCCCATTCAAATATATCATTGCTTTTCTCTGCCTTTTTGCACACTATTGATAATTGTGTTTAAGATATTCACATCATTTTTTGTTTTGTCCCTCAAAAAAAATTGTTACCACCTTTGGGATAAAGTCAGTTTGTGCAGGTTTCTTTGCTTTAATTTTTTCCCCCAGAAGATGATGTAGCACTGGGTACAAAAAGAAACACTATGAAAGCTATGACTTCCTGAGGGTCCTTGGGCTTCTGACTCTCTCTTAAACATCATAGAATTTACAGGATTATATAGGAAAGAGTTAGGTGATTGATTGAACATTTTATTTCTTATCCAGTTGTTTCACTTCTTAAATAAACTTTGTATGGAAGTATAAAGAGGTAAGTACATAAGTATAAGTGTAAAGCTCAGCTAATTTTTATAACATTGGCATACCAGATAACCAACACCCAAAATGACAATATTATCAGCACAAATCCATACATGTCACTACCACGATCCCCACCAAGTAAACCACTATCCTGACTTCTAATGCATTAGATTTACATAAGGGCATCATCTAGTATATTCTTGTTTGTGTTCGTCTTCTTCCACTCAACATTAATTTTTGAGATTCTTCTATTGTATGTGTAATAGTGGTTTGTTTATTTTCAGTGCTGTGTAACATTCAGTTGTAATATATTTATCTGTATGTGATCATTCGGATTGTTCACACAACAATGGGCTTTTACAAACAGTGTTGCTATAAACATCTGTGTACATTTCTTTCAGGTGTTCACTCCGGAATGAAATCACTGGGTCTTAAGGTATACAAAAGGTTGTCTAAAGTAGATGCTGTCGAATTCTTTTCCAGAGTGATTTTACCAACATATTAACACCAATGTAAAATAGTTCAAATTGCTCCACACGTTCACCAACACTAGATAACATCACTTTCAAAAACTTTAGCTAATATGTTGTGTGTCTGCTAGATTACTGTCATTTTTTTCATTTAATTTTCAGTCTTAATGAGGTATAATTAGATGCAATAGCATCCATTTAAAATTATATCATTGGATAAATTTATACAAGTATAAAATTGCCATCTCAATCAAAATAGAGAATATTTCCATCACTCCCAGAAAGTTCAGTTGTGCCCCCTTTCAGCCAATCTCCTCACCACCAGTCCCAAGCAAATACTACCTGATTTCTGTCAGTAGTGTCACTTGATGTTGGACTTCGTATGAATGCAATCATACAGTACGTACTGTTTTGTGTCAGTTTCTTTTATTAAAAAAAAAATATTTTTAGTCGATCTATGTTTTTATTTGTATCAGTAACTCATTTATTTTTATTGCTGAGTATTATCTCATTATATAGATTTATGCCATAATTTGTTTATCATTCACCTTGTGATGAGCATCTAAGTTGTTTCCAGTTTTAGTGTGCTAAGAATAAAGCTGCCAAGTTCATACTCAATAAAGCTGCTGTTCATACCCAAGTCACTACGTGGTCATCTTCACTAAGTGTATCGTATGACAAGTGTACATTTAATTTTGTAAGAAGATTCTAGTATTTTTTCCAAAGTGATTATACCATGTAGACACCTGCCAACAATATATGAGTCCCAAGAATTTCACATCCTTTCCTGCACTTGATATCATCAGTCCTTTAATGTTAGTCATTTCAGCCATTGAGCAAGTTGGTATTTCATTGTGGTTTTAATTTGCATTTCCCCATAATTAATAATAGTGATCATTTAAAAAATGTACTCATTGGTGATTTGTACATCTCCTTTTGTGAGGTATCCTTTCAAGTCTTTGGTCCACTTTTTATTGGATCTTTTGCCTTTATATTATTGAGTTGTAAGAGATCTTAAAATAGTCTGTATGGAAGTCCTTGTCTGACATATGCATGCACAGAGTAAATACAGCCTCTCAATTTGTGGACTGCTTTTTCATTTTGTTTAGAAACTTTTAAAGAAGCAGAGAACTTTAATTTTGAGGAAGTCCAATTTTTATCTTCTTTTATGCTTGATGCTTTGTTTTTCTTATCTAAAAAATCTTTGCTAACTCCAATGTATGAAGATATTCTCCTGTTTTCTTCTAGAAGTTTTACATTTTTACCTTTATTTTTAGGTTCATGACCCATTTCAAATTAATATTTGTGTATGGTGTGAGATAAGGGTAGAAGTTCTACTTTTTTCACATGTCTATCCAGATTGTCCTGCATCAGTTATGGAAAAGAATACACTTCCTCATTAACATACACTGGTGCTTTGTTAAAAGTTAATTGATCATATATTTGTGGATTTATTTCTGGACTCCATCCTATTCCACTGATACTGTATACCTACCTATCCACTAATACCACTTATCTAGATTATATTAGCTTTACTTAAGTCTTCAAATTAGGTAGTGTAATACCTTTACCTTTGTTTCCATCTTTCATAAAATTTTGGCTATCCTATGCCCTTTGCTTTTCCAAATAAATTTTAAAGTAAGTTTGTCAAAGTCTACAAAAATGCCTGCCGTCATTTTGATTGAGACTGTGTTGAATCTATAGATTAACTGTGGGAGAATGAACAACTTAATATTGACTCTTTCAACCAATCCTTGAACAAAGTATATCTCCGTTTACTTGTCTTATTAAATTCTCTTAGAAATGTTTTTAGTTTTCAGTATAAAAGCTCTGAAAATTTTTGTTAAATTTATTTCAAAGTATTTTGGATTTTTGCTGCCACTAGAAACAATACTGCTTTTTAAATTTTAAATCATAACTTCATCATAATTATTTGTTGTTAATTCATATAAATACAATTAATTTTTTCCACACTGGCATTTGTTCTGTGATTTTTATTATATTTACTTTTTAATTCTAGTAGGAATTTTCTTTGGTTGTTTCCTTAGGATTTTACCTGAACACAATCATATCATCTGGGGATGGAGAAAGCTTCATTTCTTCCTTTCAAAATGTTTTTAACCTTTTTTTCCCTTTATGGCACTGTTTAGGACCTCGAGTACAATTTTGAATAGAAGTGGCAAGAATAAATATCCTTTCCCTTTTCTCAAATATAAGAAAAAACATTCAGTCTTAAGAATTCATACTTAAGAACATTCATACTTAAGAATGATGTTAACTGTAGAATATTTTGTATATACCTTTTATCAGGCTGAGGAAATTTCATTCAATTAATTTGGTTGATAGTGTGTTCAGATTTTCTGTGCTCTTTTTAGTTTTTTAATCTACTTAACCTATTATTACTGAGACAGACATGTTTGTGAATTTGTCTATTTCTCCCCTTAGTTCTGTCAATTTTTCTTCATGAATTTTGAAGTTTTCTTGTTAGGTGCATAGATTTTAAGGAGTGTTATATCCACCTGATGAGTTGTCCTTTCTATCATTATGGTTTTCCAATCTTTTAGTTTCAACTTACTTGTGTATTATGTTTAAAGGGCATCTCTTATAGGAAATATATAATTGGGTCCTTTTTAAAAAAGTACTGCTGACACTATTATGTAGAGTGTTTAGTTAGTTTCATTACATTTAATGTAATTTTTATATGATTAGGATTCAGTCCCACATCTTACTATGTATTTTTCATTGTACCTTATGATTTTTCTTTGTTCCTTTATTTGCTTCTTTCATTCTTTCGAGTAAATCAATTTTTAAAGTTATATTTCATTTTCTCTATTGACTTCTTTACCTCTTATTATTTTTGTAATGGTTGCTCTTAAGCTAAACTATGCATTCTTAATTTATCAATGTGTACCTTGGTCAATATTTCACCATTTCACACTTTTGCCACTTTACACATTACATCTGACACTTCATACTCCATACTACACATTTCTCACCTGCCATTTCACAAACACAATTACATTAAAATGGCATAATTTTATTCATGACCCCTGTTGCCCTCTATGCTATTGTTGTCATGTCATTTGCTTCTATTTACCTCATAAACTCTACTTTACAATATATTATTTTTCCTTTAATCCATTAACTGTGTTTTAAGTAAACGCAGGAAGAAAAAATAAAGTTTTAACTTTTCCACCTATTTACCTTTTTATTTCTTTAGTGTTCCTCAATCTTTCCTGTTAGATACGAGTGTTCCCATTTGATATCATTTTCCTTCAATGTAAAAAATATTCTTTTTGTTTCTCACAGTGCAGATCTGCTAGAGATAAACTCTTAGCTTCCACTTATCTGAAAATGACTTTATTTCCACCATGCTCTTGAAGGGTTTGCATTCTGGCCTTGATTTTTTTATGGTGAGATGTCAATTAAATGTAGGGGAACAATGATGTAAATTGTTCCCCTACATCTTATGTGCCTTTCCCTTTTCTAGTAACTTTCCAGATTTTCTCTTTAATTCTTATTTTCAGTAGTTTGATTATAATGCACTTAGGTGTGATTTTCTTTGTACTTATCCTGCTTAGGTATACTGAACTTCTCGGATCCGTAAGTAATAGTTTAAATCAAATTTGATAATTTTTTAGCCACTATTACTTCAAATATTTTGGCCAGTTCTTACTGTCATATTTCTGTGACCCAAACTTCACATATTTTACATCACTTTATCCAGATTCCTGACTCTGTTAATTTTAAAAATCTTTATCTTTATATTCTTCAGATTAGAGATCTATTTATTTGCCCTCAAGTTCACTAACACTGTCATCTACACTCTGCTATTAAGACCATACTATGTATGTTTTTATTTATTATTATACTTTTAGGTCCTAGTATTTCCATTTGTTACTGTTTTGATTTTTATAGTTAACATTTGTTTTCTGAGATTTCCTAAATGGTGACTCATTAGACCTTTTTTTTTTTCTATGCTAGGCTTGAATTTCATGTTGCTCTGCCATTGTGTGGAATTGTCCCCAAGCAGATAATCTATGAATAATGATACCTTTCCTTCCTTCCTTCCCTCCCCCTTTCTTTCTTTCCTTCCTTCCTTCCTTTCTTTCTTTCTTTCTTTCCGTCCTTCCTTCCTTCCTTCCTTCTTTCCTTCCTTCCTTCCTTCCTTCTTTCTTTGGTCTCCTTTATTCATGTCTTATTGCACTGGCTAAACTTCCACTAAAATGTTGAAGAGAAATTAAGCTACCAGGCATTCTTGTCTTGTTCCTGGTCTTATGAGGAACACTTTGAATTTTTCACAGTAAAGTGTGATGTTTACTGTAAATTAAAAAAAATCAAATTAAAGATGTTTCCTTTCATTTCAAGTTTTCTATGAGTTTCTATCTTGACTGGATAGTGAATGTCATCAAATTTCTTTTCTGCATCATTTTATGTGATAAATAAGATCAATGAGATTTTGATGCTTAAATAAACCTTACATAAGATCAATGAGATTTTGATGCTTAAATAAACCTTACATTATTAAACTGGCCAACTTTGTCGTAAGATATTTTGTTTAGGATTTTTGAAACTTGGATGCTCTCTAATTTTGTTTTCAGGTAATATCTTGTAAGATTTAAATATCAAGGTTATGCTGGCCAGCAAAGAATCACCTGTATATCTTTTTCTATCATACGTTCCATTTTTCCTCTTGATGTATTTTTTGCATGCCTGGTAAGTTTGAATTGAATATGAGACACTGTGTATGAAAAATTGCTGAGAATCTTGATAACATCTTCCTCCAGAGATACTTCACCTCAATTTGTAATAGACAGAAAGTGAAGATAGTTTACCTCAATCAAACCAGAGAATGTGCTGGTACCAGACTAGATTATTATTATTATTTTTTTGCGGTACGCGGGCCTCTCACTGTTGTGGCCTCTCCTGTTGCGGAGCACAGGCTCCAGACGCGCAGGCCCAGCGACCATGGCTCATGGGCCCAGCCGCTCCGCGGCATGTGGGATCCTCCCAGACCGGGGCACGAACCCACGTTCCCTGCATCAGCAGGCGGACTCCCAACCACTGCGCCACCAGGGAAGCCCTAGATTATATTTTTCATAAAGACTCTGTCCATCCTTGGTTCACACCCTCTTCTGCTGTATAACTCTTCTAGGGTTTCAACTGATTGTTTACTAGGGTCTATCTTCTTTGGAAGAGTCTAATCCTCAATTTTTGCTCTTCAGCATAGTGACACAGTTGAAAAGTTGATTCTGCTTTTCAAAAGTTCTCTGCGTACCTTCTTAGCATTTTTCCCTTGAAGTTTATATATTTGGAAATGCATTTTGAGGGAAACCATAAGTATAAGGCTCAGTTCTGCACATCTCCTTCACTCTGGATCTTAGTTCCTTAAGTCCTAACTATCTTGGAAGTCCTGGGCTTTAGATTCTAATTTTTGTCTCTCTAGCCTTGGAAAATTGCCAGAAGCATTGTTAGCTGCTCTGATTCTTATCTGTGACCTACTTCCATATTCTCAGCCAGAAGTATCAGCAGATGCCACTATGAGAAAAGTGGCTTGCACAATGTCAACTTCCCACTCTCTAATTCACTTCCATCTAGAAATCTGGCTCTTTAATACCTTATTGCCTTGGAATTTCTCTAAAAGCTTCAAACAGAAGATTTTTATGTTTTATTTAACTTGTACATTTACTCTAAGAAGGAACTTTGGCCTATAGAACGGTAATTCATCATACCTGGAAATGAAAGACGTTCGCTGCAGGAGTTTAATATTTTTTTGATAAATCCAAAGAAATATTTTTCTATTTATTGCTACTAATTAGAATCAAAAGCACATTTTCAAGTGCCTCACATGAATATCTATGAGGGAAAGGAAGTTTGGGGACTTGGAATAGCATACTTTTGCATAAATTGGATTACAGTATTTAATGGAACTTGGAAGTATTCAGATACCATTTTCTTCTTAATTTTTTCCTTTCAGTTATATATAGTTCTATATAATTAACAACACAACTGTTTCAATATTCCTTCCTACAATGGGGATATAATAGTTTATTAATAGTACTTACATGTTACCATTTCATGGATGCAATAGCTCTTGTCCATTTCCACTTTCCTATTTTCTTTCCCGTATAGAGACTGATTCCTAAATAGAAAACATCATCTATGGGTATTCATAATGATACGTAAGTTCATGACATAGAAGAAGGCAATAAAAAGGAGGATAATAAAACCTCTAGGTTGAGAAATGTCACAGTATTTATGTCATATTATATTATTTATTAAACAAATATGTGATGTAGGATATTCATTTAAGCAATATATCCCAACAACCATAACCCCATATTATGAGATAAACTGATTTTTAATTAAATCATTATATGAAAGAGTCAACATAAAATTTATTTAGCTATATATAAATACTAAAAATCTGAGCTTTAAATAAGGGAAAAAAATCCTATTAAAGAACTTGTTTACTGTGGCTGTCAATAATGGATTGTAAGTTACAATGCTATAAATAACAAAAGACAAACTATATAAAGAGAACTGGCACTGTAAAAATATTCCAACACTTAGCTATGAATTAAGATCAGTAGAAATGTAGAATTTTTGTAAATCTCTGCAGTGTGCATTATTTTTTATCTCAGTTTAATGATTCTCTACTACTAGGGCAGGGAAGAAAGCAATTGCTGTCAACATCCTCATTCATTAAAGTATTGGGGAAAAACTCCAATAAACATGTTTTTTTTTTTCTTTTTCTATTGTCTTAATCATGAGAGTCTTTTCCCAATTTGTGCTGTGCCATCTTTGAATAATTCCTCCTTTATACCCATAAATTCTACTCAACTGGGGAAATGGAGGAATTTTTAAAAGAGCTAATCAGAAGTTTTGATTCATCATAGTTAAAATTTAAATATTATCTTTTCTTAGAAAACAATATTTATTAGACATCAAGGAATTCTAAACAAAAGTAAAACAATTTTTTAAAAATTTCAAGCATGGCTCACATCCTTCTGTAAATATTTTGACTTTTCCCTGTACTCAAGAGAAAATAAATCTCTAAAGATCGTATTTGTTTTCACTGACAAATGCGCTACTAGATCTTGGGTCTACACTGCTTCATATCTTGTGGTTCATTGTTCTTAAGGCAGTTTTCCTTTCAAAAACTCTCTTTGTATGTTATTCATATTGTTATCCCATAAACCACTGACATTCTGAGGCATTTTATTCCTTTGGTCTTGGCTAACTATCCCCTAAAACATTTTATAAAAAAATATCATTTTAAAAATAAGAAGAAAGAAAGAAAAGAAAATCCTGATACCCTTGTCTAAATGGAATTCACAATAAAGTTCAATCAGAAATATTTCACGTGAAAATTACACACATGCAATTTCTAAGGAGTATTCTGGGAGGTATATACAATATGTCCTAAAAGTACTGCAGCCTACAAAAATTAGAATGAATAAGTTAATTGGTTTAAAGAATAAATGAAACCACTCTTGGCAGCTGATGTTGGGGAACTGAGCAAAGTATTTTATAATTATCACTCAAATTTCTTTGGGAGTCAACATTATTTTTTTCTAGTGGAAGAAATAGTGAGTGTTATATTAATATTTACAAAGGACTTAAGTGACCACTCTTATTAGTATAAGCCTAGTATATCCAATTGAAAGGATAGTCCTAGGAATGTCAAATTACAAAGTTTAAATAAGTCTTAGTGATTTTTCTTGCACAGCTAAAATTCTTAATAGTTTAATGTCAGGACAAATTCAATTCAGGGGCATAAAGCAAGATGAATTATACAGGATTCTGAGAAATTATAAGGATATAAAACAGCCTGGAATTTCTAGTTAAAATGGCAGAAGAAAATTTTCCTTCCCTCTGCTTGTTCAAATCTCACCACCAAGAAAAAACAACGAATGATAGAAGAAAACATTCCATCACAAGGGCAGCAAGAAAACTGTCATGACTCAAAGAACAATTTTTTTAAGATCACTTGCCAAATACCATTAAATGATAATCAAAATGAGGGATCAGGGACTATATACAGATTTTCCCATAGTTAAGATGGCATACCAAATGATCCTGACTAATTATGAGTTCTAGGGTTGTCTAGAAAGATGAAAAAAATGTCCCAGTGAAGATGCAGTTTGATATCTCAGAATGGTGGGGAAGGAAGAGATGAAAGACCAAAAGGAAAAAAAAAGTGTGTACAAAAAACATCAAAAACAAAATAGAGGGTGTGAATTTCTTCAGATTCTTCTAGGTCTTCCAGCCACCACATGCCCGGTTTGACCCAACATGACCTCCTACTAGCAGTAATTAACATTCAAAGATCAATAATATCATGCACACATCACTACCATCATACAGTCCCAATATAACAAAGAATCTATTTATGGAAATTTTATAAGCAGAGAACTAGTACAGTGAGTATAGATCCCATACCCCCATACTTTCATTTTTCTCTAACCTGGGATGGACATAGATGTTTTTATGCATCAAAGTCAAAGTCATAGGAGGGAGGGTCTTGCTAGCTTAACATGTTGCACATACAACTGAGTACTCCATGAGTGAGCATGCACCTAACACCATGCTACATATTTACGGGTCAGCTTAGCATTGGATCTGGGAACACCTAGTTTCTCTAAATTAGGAGTAGACAAACTTTTTCTGTAAAGGGCCAAATAGCATGTATTTTATGCAGAAATAGCTTCTGTGGGCCATATGTTCTCTGTTGCAGCTACTCTACTCCACTGTGGCACTATGAAAGCAGCATAGACAGTACATGAATAAATGAGCTGGACTGTTTTTTAATAAAGCTTTATTTAGGGACACTAAATTTGAATTTCATATAACTTTCATGCTTCATGAATTATTCTTTTTTGGATTTTTTTCAACTGCATAAAAATGTAAAAACTATTCTTAGCTCATATTCCATTCAAAAACAGCCAGCTGGATTTAGTCTTTCGGTTATAGTGTTTGCTGATCTCTAAACTAAGCAACAAGAAATATATCAAGTGATCTCTGGGCTCTGGGACAAAGCTAGGGAATATGCATTTCAAAGCTCAAGATGTGCAAATGAAAAGCCCTGGAAACAGACTGCATGCCAAGAATGCTGACCAGAGCTAAAGACCTTGGCTCTCTGCAGCCCAGACCAGTCCATTGAACCAGCTCTCAGATGAGCTCTTAAAAGGGGGAAGGACCCCAGGGCCATCCAGATGTGTCTCTCAAGTAACCATAAAAGCTCTAATATAATAAACCACACCTTAAATAAAGTATGCTTTTAAAATAAGATTAAATGTGCTAAAGAAATAAAGAAAAGATATCATAAAATGAATTATTCAAAGAAACACAGGTACTGTCAAAAAAAAAACAGAAAGAAATCATGGGTAGCATAATTACCTTAAATTTTAAAAATGGGAAAAGAGTCACAAGTATTCATATGAAGGACTCTAAAAGGGAGAAAGGATTGAAAATTGAGCTTATAGATCTTAGAAAAGAAATGAAAGTGAACAATAAAAATATAATGGTTCTGAAAGTCACATTAAAAACATCACATAAAAATGAACATCACTAAAAACAAAGTCAAAAGTAGAGTGGACATTATTCTTTCTTCTAATTCTTTTAGGTGGTAGGTTAGGTGGTTTATTTGAGATTCTTCTTGTTTCTCAAGGAAGGCCTGTATGGCTATGAACTTCCTTCTTAGAATTGCTTTTGGTGTATCCCATAGATTGTGCAAAGTTGTGTTTTCATTTTTGTTTGTCTCAAGGTATTTTCTGATTTCTTCTTTGATTTCATCATTGACCCATTGGTTTTTAGTAGCATGTTGTTTAGTCTCTATGTGTTTGCTCTTTTCCTGCTTTTCTTTCTGCAGTTGATTTCTGGTTTTATACTGTTGTAGTCAGAAAAGATGCTTGAAATAATTTCTATTCTTTTAAATTTGTTGAGGCTTATTTTGTTACCTAGTATGTGGTCTATCCTAGAGAACTTTCCAAACATGCTTGAAAATAATGCATATTCTGGGATTTTGGGGTTTAGTGTCCAGTAGATGGCAAGTCTAACTGGTCTACTGTATCACTTAAGACCTCTGTTACCTTATTGATTTTCTGTCTGGATGATCTGTCCATTAATGTCAGTGGGGTGTTAAAGTCTCCTACTATTACTGCATTATTGTCAACTTCTCCCTTTATGTCTGTTAATATATATATATTTAGGTATTATTAATGGTATTATTAATGGTATTATTAATTATTAATGGTATTTAGGTATTATTAATACCTAAATATTATATATTTAGGTACTCCTATACTGGGTGTATATATGTTAGTGAGTGTAATAGCCTCTTCTTGTACTGACTCTTTTATCATAACATAATACCTCTTTGTCTTTCTTTATGGCCTTTCTTTTAAAGTCTATTTCATCTGATATGACTATTGCTACCTCTGCCTTCTTGTTACCATTTTGCATGAAATATCTTTTTCCATCTCCTCAGTTCTAGTCCCTGCATATCTTTCATCCTCAAGTGTGTCTCATGTAGGCAGCATACTATAGGTTCTTTTTTCAAAATCAAACCTGTCACTCTATGTCTTTTGATCAGAGTGTTTAGTCCAATGACATTGAAAGTAATAATTATTACTTTAATAATAGGTATGTACTTATTGCCATTTTAATCCTTGTTTTCCAGTTGTTTTTGTAGTTCTTCTTTGTTTATTTCTTCTTTTTGTTTTTCCTTTTGTGGTTTGATGATATTCTTCTGTAGTATGCTTGAGTTCCTTTCTTTTTGGTCTTTGTGAATCTACTGTCTGTTTTTGATTTGTTGTTACAATGAAGTTCAAGTATGTTGACCCACAACTATACTGATACCTAAATGACTTTAAACTGATAGTCATTCAAGTTCAAACACATTCTAAAATATCTACATTTTTATACTTCTCTCCCCCACATTTTGTGATTTTTGATGTCCTCATGATGTCTTCACGCTTATCCTTTTACTGTTTATTGTAGTTATAATCGCTATTACATCTTTTTGATTGTTTCTTGATTTATGTACTGGCTTATTTAAGTGATCTTCAATCCTTACTGTATATGTCTTTCCTGTTGTGATTTTTTTTTCTTTCCTACATATTCTTTCTTCCTTTCTATTTAGATAAAACCTTTCAGTGTTTCTTTTACGGTAAGTTTAGTACTGCTGAATTCTTCCAGTTTTTGCTTGTCTGAGAAATTCTTTATCTCTCCTTCTATTCTAAATGATGATCTTGCTGGGTAGAGTAACCTAGGTTGCAGATTTTTCCCTTTCAGGACTTTTAATATATCATGCCACTCGCTTCTAGCCTGCAAAGTCTCTGTAAAGAAATTAGCTAACAGCTTAATGGAGATTCCTTTGTAAATAATTCTTTGTTTTCCTCTTGCTGCCTTTAGAATCCTCTCTTTATGTTTAACTTTTGTTATTTTAATTATGATATGTCTTGATGTGGTCTGTTTTGAGTTCATCTTGTTTGGGACCCTCTGTGCTTCTTGTACTTGGATATCTGTTTTCCTTATTTAGGTTTAAGTTTTCAGCAGAAGGAAAGAAATAATAAAGATCAGAGAAGAAATAAATAAAATAGAGATTTAAAAAAAAAACAGTGGCAAAAATCAATAAAACCAAGATCTGGTTTTTTGAAAATATAAACAAAATTGGCAAACCACCAGCCAGGCTCAACAAGAAGAAAAGAGAGAAAATGCAAATAAAATAAGAAATGAAAGAAGAGAAATAACAAGCAATACCACAAGAAAATACTAAGAATAGCTATGTGCCAACAAATTGGACAACCAGAAGAAATGGACAAGTTTCTAGAAACATACAGCCTGCCCAGACAGAGTCAAAAAGAAACAGATAATTTGAATAGAATGATCACTACAAGTGAAATAGAACCTGTAATTTTAAAAAATGACCTGCTAACAAAAGTCTAGGACTGGTTGCTTCACTGGGGAATTCTACCAAACATACAAAGAAGAAATTATACCTATTTCTTTTCAAACTATTCCAAGAGCCTGAAGAGGAGGGAATACTCCCAAATTCATTCTATGAGGCCACCATCACCTTGACACCAAAATCAAGACAAAAACACTACAAAGAAAGAAAGAAAGAAAGAAAATTACAGGCCAGTATCTTTGATGCATAAAGATGCAAAAATCCTCAACAAAATATTAGCAAACTGAATCCAACAATACATAAAAAGAATCACACACCAGGACCAAGTTGGAGTCATTCCAGGGTTGTAAGGATGGTTCAACATATGAAAATCAATCAGTGTGATATATCTCATTAACAAAAGGCACAGAAAAAACATTTGATAAAATTCAAGGTCTGGTCATGATAAATCTCTCACCAAAGTGAATATAGAGGGAACATATCTCAACATAATAAAGGCCATTTATGACAAACCCAAAGACAACACAATACTCAGTGGTGAAAAGCTGAAAAGCTTCCCACTAAACTCGGAAACAAGACAAGGATGCTCACTCTCACTACTTCTTTTCAACATAATACTAAGGTCTTAGCCACAGCACTCAAACAAGAAAAAGAAACAAAGGTATCCTACTTGGAAGGAAAGAGGTAAAACTGTCACTATTTGCAGATAACATAATACTCTAAATAGAAAACACTAAAGCCTCCACACAAAAACTACTAGAACTAATGAATGAATTCAGCAAGGTGGAAGGGTATGATTAATATACAAAAACCTGTTGCATTTCTTTATACTAATAATGAACTATCAAAAAGAGAAAGTAAAAAGACAATCCTGTTTAAAATCACATTCAAAAAAAAAATACCTAGAAATAAACTTAACCAAAGAGTTAAGCTGAAAACTATAAAACATTGATAAAGGAACAGAAGATGATCAAAGAAATGGAAAGATATCCCATGATCTTGGATTGGAAGAATTAATATTCTTAAAAAGGCCATACTACACAAAGCAATCTGCAGATTTAATGCAATCTCTATCAAAATACCCACAACATTTGTCACAAAACTAGAACAAATAATCCTAAAATTTATATGGAACCACAAATGATCCAGAATTGCCAAAAAAAATCTTGAGGAAAAAGAACAAAACTGGAGGTATAACCTTTCCAGACTTCAGCCTATACTACAAAGCTACAGTAATCCAAAGAGCATGGATTGGCATTAAAAACAGAGATCAACGGAACAGAATAGAGAGCCCAGAAGTAAATGCACACACTTATGGTCAATTGATTTATGACAAAGGTGGTAAGAATATATGATGGAGAAAAGACAGTCTCTTCAGCAAGTGGTGTTGGACAGCTACATGTAAATCAATGAAATTAGAACATTCCTTCACACCATGTAAAAAAATAAACTCAAAATGGTTTAAAGACCTAAATTTAATACATGACACCATAAAACTCCTAGAAGAGAACATAAGCAAAATACCATTTGACATAAGTTGTACCAATATTTTCTTAGATCACTCTCCCAAGGCAATAGATATAAAAGTAAAAGTAAACAAATGGGACCTAATCACACTTAAAAGCTTTTGCACATCAAAGGAAACCATCAACAAAATGAAAAGATAACCCACAGAATGGGAGAAAATATTCACAAACGATGCAATCAACAAGGAGTTAATATCCAAAATATGCAGAAGGTCATACAACTCAATATTGACAAAACAAACAACCCAATCAAAAAATGGGTAGAAGACCTAAATAGACACGTCTCCAAAGAAGACATACAGATGGCCAACAGGCACATGAAAAGATGCTTCTCATTGTTATTTGTTAGAGAAATGCAAATCCAAACCACAATGAGGTATCACCTCACACCTGTAAGAATGGCTATCATTAAAAGGTCTACAAATAATAAGAGCTGGAGAGGGTGTGGAGAAAAGGGAACCCTCCTACACTGGGTGGGAATGTAAATTGGTGTAGCCACTATGGAAAGCTATATGGAAGTTCCTTAAAAAACTAAAAATAGAGCTACCATATGATCCAGCAATCTCACTCCTGGGTATATATCCAGAAAAAATGAAAACTCTACTTTGAAAAGATACATGCACCCTCAATGTTCATAGCAGCACTATTTACAACAGCCAAGACATGGAAATCATCCAAGTGCCCATCAACAGATGATTGGCTTAAGAAGATGTGATGTATATACATAATTGAATATTACTCAGCCATAAAAAGAATGAAATATTGGCCTTTGCAGCAACATGAATGCTTAGTGAAATAAGTCAGACAAAGACAAATATCATATGATAACACTTATGTGTGGAATCTAAAAAATAATACAAATGAATCTATATATAAAACAGAAACAAACTCACAAACATAGAAAACAAACTTATGGTTACCAAAGAGGAGGTGGGGGAGGGACAAATTAGGAGTATGGTATTAAAAGATACAAACTACTACATATAAAATAAATAAGCAACAAGGATTTACTGTATAGCACAGGGGATTATATCCAATATCTTGTAATAACCTATAATGGAATATATTCTGCAAAAAAACAAAAACAAATCACTATGTTGCACCCCTGAAACTAACATAATATTGTAAATCAACTATACTTCAATTTTTAAAGAAGTATCATGTGATAGGCTAAAGTAAATCTCATAAATAAAATAGTAGAAAACAAAATAAAACATGAACATGATTATGGAGAAAATTATGGCTACCACAAAGGATACTGAACTATATATAACTTGTTTTCGTAAAAACAGAACAAGTATCACAAAATTCAAGTACACAGTTAACCTGTCCTGAAATATGTTAGGCTTGAATCTACTGATTGAGTCTCAAAGTGTTCCAGGAAAAACAGATACAGAGAGATTGATATAAGTACACACATATGTTCTGGCAAATTCCTCAGCCTTTAAGGATAAAAAAGAATCATATGGGGATTCGTGAAGGAATGAAAGAGCAAGTCACATTCAAAGTGGAATGTCAGGTGGTCTTTAGAGGTCTCCAATGAAATACTTAGTTCTAGAAAAAGTGTAGAAATACTTATACATTTCTAAGAAAAAGTGTTACCCCAAGTTTGTACGTAGTAAATGTCTTTTATATTTAAAGTAAAAGATAGAACTTCTCACTCTTGCATAATGATATTTAGCCAAATAAGAGATAACACAAAATCAAAAGCTTAGGAAAATAGAAACTGTAGAAAAGCATGGTTAGTGAGAGTTGAATCCACTTATGTGAACACTGAAGATTAAAGAACTAAAGTAATTACAGTTACATAATCTAATGTGAATGTTATACTTCTTGGAAATGTTAAAATGATAATATAATTAAAAATGAAAGCTAAAAGATCAAATGTGGGAGGAAGTATGAGTGGTATTTTTCTCATATTTCTTATCAGGGAGTCAAATATTTTTCAAACTTGAAATGTATAGTTAAAAATAACTCTTTTCAGACATGTGCTCAAAATATTATTACCTCCCATGTACAATTTCTCAGTAAGTATTATTGAGTGTACTCCCTGAAAAGGAGGAAGTAAATAAAAAAGATCAGGAAACGAGATATGTAATGGATAACTGTCACTGTGACCATCCTATACTTCAAAATTCCAACAAAATGACAAAGTCCCATTTTATGAGTCCCATCTTCCCCTAGGTACAATCCAGAACCCTTGCTTCTCTAGCTGCCATGGAGCTAGAGTACAGGCAAATGGCCTAGGATCTACTAGACAGAAGCTTTCACAGGTGTCTTCAATTCCAAAAAAATGGACACAAGAAATGTTAACAAACCCAGCTGTGTTTAGTTTTGTTATTTCTATGTTTGTTTGTTTTCTGGAATAGATGGCCAAATATGTTCAGATTTTAGTAACACTTGGCAAACAGCATTTCTAGTATCTCAGATGTGAATGGTAGAAGTGGTGGTAGTATCTTCTTAGTCATATTTGATCTTTGATATGGTTCTGCATATTCTTCATTGAATATTAGTCATGAACCTGGTCCCCCAGCTCTCTCCCAACTATTCTGTAAGCTACATAATGCCTTTTACTAAACTGGAAATTATGCTAAAGGTAGAAGACACTAAATTTTGTTATTCTCAATTTAAAAGCTATCTTTAACAGGTATGTCTTGCATACATGTACATGTGCTGCACACACATATACACATAATTCTTTGTCTCACTTGTTTTTCTTCAATTAAATACAGTTAAGCTTAATTTTAAGTTTAAAACACTCTGCATGATACCATTGCAATGTCTAAACTATTCCTATCTTTTAGACGGCTCATGTGTGAATAAAGGGAGACTGGTCACTAAAACTAAATGTTAGGTGATGGGTGGTAAGATTCGTAGTAAATTTTTGTTTCGTTTTCTGGAAATTTCCATCTTGCTTTGCTTTTTCTTCTTTTTATATATATGAATAGGCATTTTTTATAAAGGCAATAAAATGATTGTACTAAAAACTGGTATAAAGGAACAGTTCCATTCAAAGTATTTATTGCACATTTAAGAAATATTTTTCCCTGTGTAGGCAATTCATCACATGTGAGGGTACATTTATATGTATATAAATGTGTTTGTGTGTGTGTTATTTAAGGATCACTGGAAACTAGCCCACTATTTGACAAAATGTTTTTTCTATCTTAATTATGTATTCATACCTCATTTATGTATCTGAATAGAAATTGAGAAATAAATGTAGAGGTCAGGATTTCATATAACTATTCCTCATCACAACAAAACTTAACACCTGTGTATATGTATGTACTTTTATATGATTTATATGAAGTTTTGGAAAGAAAATAAGACAATTTAACATTCATTGTTCTAATGTGACAAAGCTCTCCTCTTCACAAAGAAGTCAGAAATAAGATAGAAAACATAAATTTATTTTCTTTTCAGATCCAAAGTCATGTGTATCTACAGAAGCTTATCTCCTGTAGTAATATGCAGTGCTAAGCACTCCACACCCAAGAAGAATCTGAAAGAGAGACTGCACTCTACATAATTATGTAAATGGATTTTTTAAGAAAAAGCAAAAAGCAGAAATGACAATATGCTAATAGGCCAGCAGCATTGAATATGCTGAGGATTATTAAAAAACGAAGTGCTTGTTCATGCCCAGAGCCTTTTTCTACTTAATATTTTTTCATGGCACCTCCAAAGGAAGTATTCAAGAAAGAAGGCTCTCAAATCATAATTACCATAATTATGCTTTTTCATCTTAAAATCCTTTACACACCCCTAGAATAAATATTATATGTAGTATATAGTATCATAATTAAAGTAAATGTTCAAAGAAATGATGCTTTGATTGCTGTTTGCCACATAGTCTATCTAATGAGCCAGAACTACACAGTGTATATGTGTGTTATGTGTCTATTTGTTATTATTATTAGCATGGTGGCTTTGACTAATCTTAATTAAAAATCTGCATAAAATATTTCTATTCCATTGTATAGAATGCACTAGAAATATATAATGAAAATTAATATTGGAAGCAGGGAATAATTTAGACTATAACCAAAGAAATGCTTTAAAAGAAAGCTTTCAAATGGAGATAAGCCTTGTAAAAGAACATCAGAGATTAACAGGAGCTGTGAGCTCTTTGCTTGGCCATGTGAATATATTGTTTAATTATGGATCAAGTTTAGTCTTTAGTTGCTTGACCACCGTGGATTATTTTTTCCATTTTCTTCTATGAAATCATGCTGAGCTGGGTGATATATAGATAAAACTTGATATTATTCACCCGCCTATATTCTGTGGAGAACATCAAAACTGGGTAAGAGGTTGGGAGGAGGTGCAGAAAGACCTTTAGAAGGCTTTGATTTTGAGTAAAAAGAGAAATTCAATTCTTATTATTCTAAAACAAAATACAACTCACTCTGCGCAAAAAGATTTAAGAACCAGAGATAATATATTTTTGCGGACTTAAGTCCATGAAAAAAAGTGACCAAAATACAAAATGAAATTGTCTTTTTGCTGCTAACACTCATAGTTCAAAGAGTAGCTGAATATGGTATCTGTATAATGAAGACTTAGGGGGAAATCATCTGCTATGCCTCTGAAAAGCAGAACACAAATTAAAAAAAAAAGAAATTGGGAAACAATTCCTGTATTTTCACCTTTTTCAAAATGTCATAACCAAAATAATGGCTGGCTTCTTCTTGAATGAAGCAAAAATATTTTATTTCTAAAGTCCAGAACCTCTGTTTCTAGCTAATAGTAAACAAAAGTAATTTACCTTTTTTTTTTTCAGAAGGTGGCAATCTTGTGTGACGGGAGGATATTTAAAATGGGAATGAGAAAATGTGGGCGCTAGCTCCTTATTTGCCACTAAAAAGCTATGTGTTTCGTGGTCAGTTTCTTGGGGTTTCCATTCCATACCTACAAAATGAGGTGGCTCACTAAAGTTCTGGAAACACCAAAATATCATGATTCTAAGATTATACTTGTTTGTAATTCCTTTCTCATTCTCCTTTAACCTCTCTTCAATCAGGCTTTTTGCCCTTCCCACTTCATTAAAACTGCTCTTGTTGAGATACACAATAATATCCATATCACTAACTACAACAATCCCTTCTCAGTCCTCTTATTATTTGATGTGTCTCTGTTCTCTTTCCACTGGTAAATTGTATTTTCATTGCAGCAGTCAAGATGATCTTTCTCCTTCTTCTTCCGCTTCTTCCTGCCCTTCTTCTCCTTCAACACTTTCTGTTCAACAAATTTTTCTAAACTTTTTATACTATTTTCAACAAACATTCTGTGGGTAGGGCCTTTCTCACCGAGTGAGTTTTGAGTCAAGTCAAATAAAGACAAATCCTTTAAAATGAGCTTTTACAGAGAGCTGTCATGCAACTCGAGTGACAATTCTTTAGTGATACGGATTTTAGGGCAGCTTCAGAGAGATTTTGTCCCTAAAGTGGCTGCTAGGCTCTGGTTTTCACAGCTATCATGGCTGTGAGGCTAATTATTTTCAAGGATTCCATCAAGCTGGGAAGAAGGGCATGGCTATAAGGCAAGTTCATCTAGCATTATCTGCTGTTCATACTGAGATTCGGCCATTTTTCTTGAATAAATGTTCCTTGACTCTTGTAAGATTTGGGTTAATTTGAAGAGTTCAGGAAAATGTTGATTTTGACCATTTTGTACTGTTCTTGGTACTTTTATGGAGAAAAGGATTTTCAGAGGTTCTTAATCTGCCATTTAGAAATGCTTTCCTACAACTGAGTGAAGGACTTATTCCCAAAACTTGATTTTAGCTCATGTTTTCAAGATTGCTGAAATGGTGCAGAAAACCTCAAGCAGAAAAAAATAACCAAAGAACTAGACCTTGATGCTTCATATTCAAGCAGCTGAAAATCGAAGAGAAAGAGAAAGTCCTAAAGGAAGTCAGAGAGAAAAAAGAAACTTTACATACAAATGAACAATGTTTTTCACCAGAAACTGTACAAGCCAGGAGACAGTAGAGTAACATCTTTAAGGCAGGGAAAAAATTTTAGAAGTCATCCTAGTATTCTATTCCCAGTGAAAATATCTATTAAAAACAAAGGACAAATAAAAACTTTTTATGACAAATAACAGCTGAGGAAATTATTAGGAGTGCTGCTGAATATTCTATCACCTATGAAATTTATTTTTGGTTTGTTTTCCATGAAGTCCTTTTTTAAAAATTAAACTATTTTGAGACAGATTCACATGTAGCTGTAAGAAATAATACAGAGATATCCTGTGTACCTTTTAGAAGTCTCCTCTAGTGGTAACATCTTGCAAAACTATACTACAAGCAAGATACAGACATTGATATAGTCAATATAAGACACAGTTCCATCTCCAAAAAGATGTCTTATAATGACATTTCATAGTCACTCCTCTCACCATCCCCAACCCCTGACAACAATTAACCTATTCTCATTTCTATTAATTTTGCCTCTTAAAAATGTTATGTAAAGGGGATCAAAATAATTTTCAAGATTGGCTTTTGTAACAGCATAATTATCTCAAAATCCATACAAATTGTTCCATGTATCAAAAGTTTATACTTTTTTATTATTGAGTAATATTCCATGCCGTAGATGTATCACTGAAAATTTAACCAGTCACCTATTGAAAGACATCTGGGTTGTTTCCAGTTGGGGCTATTTTGAATGAAGCTATTATGGATTATTTATATATGGGTTTCTGTTTGATCATGGATTTCATTTCTCTGTGATAAAGGCCCAAGAGATCAATTGTGGCATCATATGAGAGTTACATGTACAGTATTAAAGGAAAGTGTTAAACTGTTCTCCAAAATTAATTACCAATTTACATTCCTAACAACAGTATAGGAGGGTTCCCTTTTTCCACACCCTCTCCAGCATGTATTATTTGTAGACTTTTTGATGATGGCCTTTCTGACTGGTGTGAGATGATATCTCATTATAGTTTTGATTTGCATTTCTCTAATAATTAGCAATGATGAGGATCTTTACATGTGCCTGTTAATATTGAGCTGTATAAGCTGTTTATATATTTTGGATATTAATCCCTTGTTGGTCGCATTGATCATCTCAATAGATGCAGAAACAGCTTTTGATAAAATTCAACATCCATTCATGATGAAAACTCTTCAGAAAGCAGGTGGAGAGGGAACATACCTCAACATAATAAAGGCCATGTATGACAAACCCACAGCTAAGATCATACTCAATGGTGAAAAGCTGAAAGCCTTTCCTCTAAGATCAGAAACGAGACAAGGATTCCCACTGTCATCACTTCTATTCAGCATAGTTTTGGAAGTCCTACCCACAGCAATCAGAGAAGAAAAAGACCTAAAAAGAATACAAATTGGAAAGGAAGAAGTAAAACCATCACCATTTGCAGATGACATGATCCTACACATAGAAAATCCTAAAGACGCCACCAGAAAACTACTAGAGCTCATCAATGAATTCGGTAAATTTGCAGGATACAAAATTAACATACAGAAATCTGTTGCATTTCTAAACACTAACAATGAACTATCAGAAAGAAAAATTAAGGAAACAATCCCATAAAAAAAAAAACAGAATACCTAGGAATAAACCTACCTAAGGAAGTAAAAAAACCCCTACACTTGGAAAACTGTAAGATGCTGATGAAAGAAACTGAAGATGATCAAACAGATGGAAACAAACACAGATACCATGTTCTTGGGTTGGAAAAATCAAAATTGTTAAAATGACCTTACTACCCAAGGCAGTCTACAGACTCAGTGCAATGCCTATCAAATTACCAACAGCAGTTTGCACAGAACTAGAATTTTAAAAAATTAAATTTGTATGGGAACACAAAAGACCCTGAATAGCCACAGCAATTTTGAAAAAGAACAGAGCTGGAAGAATCATGCTCCCTGACTTCAGACTATACTAAAAACCTACCTCACTCTTACAAGAACCCTTGTGATCACACTGGGCCCTCTTAGATAATCGAGGATAATCTCCTCATTTCCAGATCCTTAATTTAATCACACCTGCAAAGTCCCTTTTACCAGGTAAGGTAACATGTTTGTTATGTTAATGCCCATACTTATTCTGGGCATTAGAATGTAGACATCTGTGGGGGACATTATTCAACCTACCACACCACCTTTCAGAGTTCTCCTCTGGTTGCCTTGTATTGCTTTTAGGGTATGTAGTTACACTTAGTGGAGAGGAGAAGGAAGAGATGAGTCTTAAGGCTACATGTTTGTGTCCCTCCCAAAGGCATGTGTTGAAATCCTAACTTCCAATGTGATAATACTAGGAGCTGAGAACTTTGGAAGGAAATTAGATTATGAGGGCTTTGCCTTCATGAATGGGATTAGTGCCCATATAAAAGACAAGGTCCCAGAGAGGACCCCTAATCTCTTCAGCCATGTGAGGACACGGTGAGAAGATGGCAGTCTGCAACCTGGAAGAGGGTCCTCACCAGACCTCATACTTCCATCCTCTAGAACTGTGAGAAATAAATTTCTATTGTTTATAAACCACCCAGTCTGTGGTACTTTGTAATAGCAGCCTGAACTAAGACGACGAGTATATGCCATTTTGCTTGGACTGGCAGTAAAATATTATTTTTGTCTCTAGCTTTGTGTCAAATTCAAATTTTACAAGTACCTGTTCTGTTTGTTTGTATTTAATTGAAATCACTGTTCAAAATATTGAATAAGACAATGCCAAACACAGAGTCATATAGCACAGCTTGGGACTGTCTCATTCCATTTTGATCTTATTGCACTATGTTTGAGAAGTATGAATCCATTTGTTTGTATCATCACCAAGTTAATCCTTCTCCATGTTTTCTCTACATATAAAAAAATATTTTGCAGGATGCCCTACTGAAATCACAATGATGATAGCATTGTCTCATAAATAGACCAGGTAATCCCACAAAAAATAAATTCTACTACTTGTGATTACACCTTTCTTTTTTAGTAGAATCTAAACACCTTTTTTTAAATCTAAATCATTCCAAATTCTCTGTTTCATAAGATAATATAGATTATGGTGGAAACAGTCACTTCACTCTTCTGAAATATCCCAAATCCATCTTCTTTCCCCTTTTGAAATTGTGGATTAGTACTCTGATTGCATCTTTGAAACTCCTACACTTTGATCCTGAACACTGTTAATGACACTTCTCACATCAAATTTTCAGATTCTTACCTCTTGGGATGTCAATTCTTAGTCTGCAGAGAGATGTAATTTTAAAATAACCAAGTCCCTTTATTAACTCCATGCTTTATCTTAGTGTTGAAATTTCTCCTATAAAAATCATATTTATTCTACTACTTTTCTATTTTTGAAATCACTCTCACTACCTGAACTCCTCATCCATCTATTCCCTCCACATGTGTGGTATACTTGAAAGGTGACAGGCACTGGGCTAGACCTACGGCATATAAAGGACAATAAATTGATAATCTGGTAAACATTCTGGTCATCTGTTAACAGTGCACCATTTTCCACCAGCAGTGATCTTATCCCTTCTTTGTTCACAGTCTGTCTTTGAACATAGCTTGCCAAGCCTTTCCTTGTCTTTAGCAGTTCCATAAGCCTCAGTAACTCTGGCCTGGAACCTTTCTGACACTGTTCTTCCAAGTCTAGGCAGCTCTTTCGTTTTCATTCCCTGCCCTATGCCCCTCCTTCCACCTCTTCTACATGTTCTTTTATATTCCCAGTTCTTGATAAAGCTTCTTGTGCAGCTAACTTAGTTCCCTTAGAAATATTTTCTCACTTGTTCGAAAGGATATTGTATAAACTGAAGTTCATTTTTCTACCATGCCCCTTGAGCAACATTCCCTTTTAAGGCTCATACAGAAGGAAAACCTGATTTTTTCCTTTAAGTACTTCTGAAGTCTACTTTTTAAATATCTTAGTCCCACGTCTGGTTATGGCCAGCACTTATTTCCACTTAACCACTTCTCATCATGAACAATTTCTTGCTTTTTGATTAGCATTAGATTATCAGAGCAGCATCTTAATTTCTTCATTTGTCTTTAGAAAAGTAAAAAGAATATCTTAGATCCACTTTCTTCAGCACAATTAGATTCCCAGATGGTTTAAACTTATCATGACTTTTTCTTAATAGTGTTTGTATTTTTTTCTGCTGTTTAGAGTAAAAATCATGTTTAATTATAAGCTCAATTATTTTCTCAAAATACCTTTCCTAAATAAAGACCTCGAAACCATTCTTCCACCAGTTCATTTTCCTAAATATTATAAAATTTCCACAAATACAAAGAGCCATGTTATTTCTTTGGCTCTACTTAGAGCAAACCAGCTGTCTGCAGAGCTATCAGCAGGGTTTATTTTTCTTGGCTTAAATACAAACCTCTAGTTATTAATATGGGTGTGAGTTCTTCTTGCTGACAATTTAAGATAAAGTAAATTGGAAGTGACATAAAAGAGCATGTGTGTGTTAATGTGCATCACCAAGGTTCTTTCCTGACATCCTGAAAGGTCTTGTCTGGAGGGCCCACACTGGCGACCATCGCAAGTAACCTCATGCTCTAAAGGGTGGGCGTTCTCATTGATTTGTAAAAGTGACAGATGCAGCATATGATTGTAAATTAGCAATGTGAAGTTAGGCCCAAGAAATCTCCAAGCAGGCTCCACCAACCTCCTACCCCCAGAAATTATCTGGCTGCTTCTCAAGCTTTTAACATTTCCTCCGACTTACTGCAGTGAGTCCTTTGGGTTTTGGTATATCTCTTTCTTCCCTCTTTCTCCTTAATGTACAGTCATTCAAACCAAAAATAGTCTAACCACTGAAAATTATCTTACCATTATATACCATATATATATATACCATTATATATCTTTACCTTTTGTGGCCCTGAATAAATTTTTTGGATACTGTCCACATCATAAAGCTTCACAAATGTTAGTGTGTATAAAAATCATCTAGGGTACTTATTAAAAATGCAGATTTCTAAGTCTCCTGCCCAGAGATTCTGATCCAGCAGGTCTGGCAGGCAGCCTTGATTATCTGTACATTTCATGTACTCCCCATGTGACCTTTATGCAGGTGGTCTGTGGACTGCCTTTCAGAAGCATCCGATTCAATTCTTAATCTCTTTTCAAGCTTAAATTATGTGTTTCTTTCTGTGTTTAGCTAGTTTACATTTTCCTTAGGCAACGATTTTAATAGTGAAGCGTGTCATCCTCACTCTCTCTGGTTCCACCATTTTGAAATGAGCTCCCCTGAAGTCTGATGCATTTCACAGTGTAATAGGGAGGAAACAAGAGTACAAGAGGCACAGACACTGATCACAGGCTCTGCACTTCATGCTCTCCCATTTTATGTCTATGGTGGAGTGTGTTTAGAATGCATTTCAGCCCATCCTTGATAATAGCAACATTTTACTCTTGAGAGATTCCTCATTTAAATATTTTACATCAAATTAGATAGTACTTTACATAAGCACATTTTTTAAAAAGAGCATGTTCACATAAAATATTTAAATACTATTAAATTTATAAGGCAACTAATGCCATAGCACCTTAATCAAAAGCAAAATACCACATGATGAAATGTCATGACTCCAAAATGCATAGGGACAAACTTTGGCCCAGACTAAATGTCAGCAGTAAAATACTTGACAATGAAATGAGCAAGACCAAAGGTCAGGCTTCCATAAAAATCCCATTCTAGTTCCAGCTTCATTTTAAATCATTTCAGATTACATATGGTAAGTTGTCTATATTTTCAAGTGAGATATTCTTCCTCTGAACTTCAGGCTGGGTATTGCTTATGAGAGTGAAAGGCCCAGGCTGGGAAGCTACACTTCGAGTGCTTTTCCTCTTCCTCTTCTTTTCAATCTATAAAAGTCTGCCTTGGTGACTAGATCTCTTTTTATTTTTAGGTCCCTTTTTATAAGAAGAGCCTCTAATAGCTTACAGGACAAATGAGTGGCTTATGGCCTCATATGTCCTGCTTTGTCCCAGAAAATCCCAAATTACAAACTGTTGTAGATAAATTATAACTGTTAATTATTGTAGTCCCCCTTTTAGTCTCAAAAATGCTCAAATTTAGAATATAACACATGTGGCCATTCTATTTATGGTTAATCTATAGAAGTCTTAAGATAAATGATCAAGTTAGATCATGACATCCTTTGGCTTAGAATCATCTAGTACAGTGCTTCTCCAACTTGAACGTGCATCCGAATCACTTGGAGCACTTATTAAAACAAAGTTTGCTGGTCTCCATCCCCAGAAATATTGGGCTGGGGTGAGGCCTGAGAATTTCTATTTCTGACAATTTCCCAGATGACGCTGGTGCTGCTGGTCTGGGGACTATACTTTGAGAACCAATGACCTACTAGCTTCCTATTTTACTCAGAATAAAAGCCAAAATCCTTATAATGGCATAAAAACTTAAATGATCTGGCTGACAGCTACATTTTTGACCTACAACCCTCCAACCTGCTTTCCCCACTCCAGCCACACTGGCCTCCTTGCTGTAGCAGAAATAAGCAGGCAGTCTTCTGCCTGAGTGCTGTCCCTTCTGTCTGCAGAGATCTCCCCCAGATATTTCAATGGTATACTTCCTCAATTCCTTCAAGTCTGAATCATGCTCTCAATAAGGCATGACCACTCTCATCAAAATTACAACCAACCGCCCTCCCCAGCTCTCTTACCCCAGCTCTCTCTTACCCTCAGGTTTTCCTTCTTTTTTTGAGAGAGAACATAACAATTTATAACGTTTTTATTCCACTCATTATCTGCACCTCCCACCCAGTGTAAGCTTTGCAAAGGGATCTTTTCTGCTTTATTGACTGATGTATCCCAAATGCCTTGATGAGAACCTGGCATACAATGGGCACTTTACATGTTTATTGAATGAAAAAATGAATCATCATTTTTAATTGTGCTTTTTATGTAAATGAGTAAGGCTAGAAGATTACCATAGAATCCTAAGATACTGTAAACACATATATAAATAGCTGCATACATTTTTAAGGTCAGAATGTAACGCCCAGACTTTTGACTTGCAACCTTATCATGTATAATATAATCTATACTCATCAGGTTTATAAAACCTTATATGGCACCTATAAAATTTTTGTGCTTTTCACTTAGCAATTAAATGTCACACATTCTTAAATTTATTTTAACACATCTGCTGGTCATTCATTCCCAAGCTATCTTCTTTGCTCTTCTATCCATTACCACTAGTTTCAAAAGTCCAATATTAACTGTTTCTATGGAAACTATTAGAGATGTAACATCTATAATATACAAGAAAAAGAGGTAATGGGAAAAATTAGTGTCACTTGCATTATGTACTGTTTCATAGCTCTGCAAGAACTGATTCTACAAATAATACTCTTTCTGAAGATTGGACAGAATTAGAAGGTTAGAAAGATAACTGTTGTATCAGAGGAAATGATTCACAAGTTTGTAATAAAATATACTCAATTCTTTTGTAAGAGTCTTTGTCGTCACCATATTTTAAAAACCTGTTTTTTGATTTGATTTTAAACGTATTTCCTTTTTTTCTCAAAGTCTATGTTGTGGTGGACACCCTCACGATCCCACCCTCACTCCCAAGAACCCTGAGCAAAAAGGGAATTTTCAATTTCTGACTCTCCTGTTGTGTACATACATGAAGAGCAAAATTAAGGGTGTGATTTTTTGAAGTCAGTTTAATTAATTTGGCAACCTTTTAAAAGTATATAATTTTTTATCACTTCCATCAAAAATATGTCACTGGAGTTCCTCTTTATGTTTCTGAGGAAAGAAAATATTCCTGGGAGAACCTATATCCAATCAGAGAGAAAATAAGCTTAGCAATTATAGGCATATAGGCTTCCTAGAGGAAAGAGACATTTTCCTTTAATAGTTCAGCTGCTGTCATCAATTATTCAAAGCCCAATTTAGATGTTGTTGTTCTTTAAACTCTACTGGTTAACTGATTTGGGATTAATGTGTTAACACTGGCCATAAGCTACCGCACCCTGTATTCACTGTAAACTGCTCTCTGCTCTATAGAACTCAGTTCCCCTGGCTCTTAATTAACTACTCTGACCATCCTGTAAGGCTAAGTGGACTGATTAGCCCCACAAGAGGAGCAGCAAACACACTGATGGCTCTTTCTTATTTGACACGAAGGTTTAGGGGTCTCAGTGGGTATTTTTCTTCCAAATCCATTTTGCAACAGTTAGAATACTTTCTAAATGACTATTTCTCCTAGAAGAATACTAGTACAAATATGTCAAAGCTGTCAAAATTGTTGATGCCTAAGACAATTATTCAATAGGAAGAAAATACATAAAGAGGAAAAATTTTAATTTAATCTTTTTAGAGAAGACTGATGAAATTCAGCAGCTCATGGTATCTATACAATTTTGTGGGATATCATGACTTCAGAACTAAAAAGACCTATTCATGATCTTTGAGCTGCACTGGGTGCCTGTGTAAAACCTTCCTTATTGTTTTACTGTCTGTTTTTTGTCCTCAGCTTGGAAGCTAGCTCTTGTCTTATCTTAGCCTTTCCATATAGTTGTTTTGCTACATTCCCAAGTAGTAAACAAATTATTTAACTATAGTAATACTTTTAACTCATCCATCCATTATTAAAAGGGATTATTTTAACACATTCCAGTGGCCAGCCCAGTGCCTAACATGACATACTGCACAATAAATTTTCAGTGAATAAAGAATTCTTTACATCTTTTTTCTTTCTTTGATATTCCTTGTGACAATACCGCAAACTGAGTATGACTTTGGGGAATAAACCAGAGAAAATAATGAGGTTACTTCAAAATCAGTTATAGCGTGATTCTATGTAATACTGGCATGTTGTGGTATGAAATTATTTCAGTGATCCTTCTGATCAAAAAATCCTTTCAAAGAAATCATGAAGAAAACAAATTATAGGGAATTAAGTCAAGTCACTCCTGTCCAGATATTTTCTGTAATATGTTCAGAGAAATGCTTCCTATTTTCTAGAGCAATTTGGGACTCACAGCCCCTTCACAGAAAAGGACTGCACCTCTCTGGGTTTTCAGTTCCCCAGTACTTTGATTCTCTGGCTGGTTTCATACCAACATTCTTCCTTGAGTCTTTCCTAGTTGAATATTACCCCTTGACTGTTTTGGGGGGTTGGTAGTGATAAAGAGATATTCACTATGCAGGAAGATAGGGGTGATTTGTTCGAAATTAAAGTATCTTTGAAAGTTTTAGGAGAAAAAGAATGATGCCATTCCTTCTCTCTGTTTTTTGTTTCTCTCACCAGGATGATATATTATCCTGGAAACAAAGAATCACATTGTGCTCATCTGATTATTTTTGTATCATTTCTCCATTTTTGAGATTCATAAAGTAACTGTAAAGTGGATTTGTTCGGATGATTGGTTGCCATTACTGCATCTCCAACTCAGGACTCTGAAAGTTTTCTTCAAAACATGACTAGAATAAACTTCAGTTTTACTTAGTATCCATCCTTCTGAAGTCCACACCATAAGAACATTTGATAACATGCTAAGAAGCCACACATTTTCTGTCAGTGAACTTTCCAAAGAGGCACTTGAAGCTAACCAAATTCTTCTGCCCTCATTGTGTCTAATACTTTTGCTCTTTCCCTCCGTAAACCGATAAATGGCATTAAGGCCTAGGATTATTATATTTTAATGATACTTTGTCTAAGACAAAAGAGTTCAGTAAAATGAATTAAAACCCAATAAATGTTAAGTATTAATAAACTCTACAGAATCCCTGGATGGATATCTTATTTCATTTAGTAAGTTAGAGCTCAGAAGCCAAGCAACTCCTATATACAGCTAAAGAACTAAGCAGAAGTAGATAGTAATCTTAGCACAATTATGGACAGAGAATCAAAATTGATAGGAAATTGAGAGATATACTAATGTAGCATCTACTACATCCTTCATGTGAAGAGATGGAGATCAATTAGATTAACTTTAGACTCCTATCACTAAACATTACATGAGTCAAAGTTCCCCTAATTCACACACTAGTTAACTCTTGCTATTTTTTTCCCTCAAATGGCTAACATTTATTGACCACTTATACTGTAGCAGGCACTATTCTCAGCTCTTTATATGAACTAATTAATTTAATCTTTATAACAGTGCTACATATGTATACCTATTTTAAAGATAAGGTAACTTAGTCACAGAGAGTGTAAATAATTTGCTCAGGGTCACAGAACTGATAAACAGCTGAGCCAAGACTCAAACCCAGACAAGCCAGATCCAGAGTATGTGATCCTAACCTCCGCACTTCCTTTAATCATCATTAATGAATGTATTAGTCTCCCATTGCTACTGTAATAAATTACCCACAAATTTGGAGACTTAAACAACACAGATTTATAATTTTATAGTGCTAGAGATCAGAAGTCCAAAAAGGCTTTCACTGGCTAAAATCAAATGTTGGCAAGGCTGGGTTGCTTCTAGCGTTTCTGGGGGAGAAGTTGTTTCCTTGCCTTTTCCAGCTTCTGATGGTCATCTGCATTCTTTGGCTCATGGCCCCTTCCTCCATCTTCAAAGCCAGCAGGGTCACATCTCAAAAGTCTTGCTCTCTGTTTCAGTCATCACATCACCTTCTGTTTACCACTCTGATTCTCTTGTCTCACTTATAAGAGGGAGGACTCTTTTAATTACATGGGGCCCACCCACAGAATCCAGGATAACTTCCCCATCACAAAATATTTAATTTAACCCCCACCTGAAAAGTCCCTTGTACCATGTTAGGCAACACATTCACAGGTCTTGGAGACTAGGACAGGGACATCTCTGGGGGACTATTATTCACCCTGCCAGAGTCAGTCACAGTTAATTTGAAAGAGAAGTACCTGAATTGTATATGGGAATTAGAAGTGACTATCATGACTCACACTTTTTCACATATGAATTATAATTTTTTTCTGAAATAAGACTAAATCAATACTATCTCTCTGCTTTATTCAGAAAATATTGCTTTGAGCTCTTCTTAGCTTGTGTATACTTCTTGATTATGGCTGTAATTTTCAATAGACTATTTTTACTTGCTTCTAGTCACACACAGACCCTAAATCAAAAGCTACACAGCCCAAAGGTCTGGCTTTACATGGAACGCTTCCAATGCAAAAATAATCTATTACCAGACCTGACTGCATTGATGTGGACTCAGGTGGCGCTGAACCTGCAAAGCCATAATTACAGATGGCAGGTGGATGGCGCTAAAGATAGCTTAAGATGGAAATTCCCTGTTTATCTCCTTACCATTTTGTTCTATCAAAGGTAGAGAATTTGAAAGGTAAGTGTGAGAGATGGGGTAGTATGTCAAATACTTAACAAACCTCCAATGAAATAAAAAACTAAATTCAAGTCTAAGCCCAACAATTAGATATTATTAGAAATTTCTTCATACAAAAATTAAATGTGATAATCACCTTCCTTCTTGTTTCCCTCTGCAGGGAATGGAACTGTAACAGTTATCCAGGTTGGGGGAGGGGATGGAGGTGATGAAGAGTCACATTGAGATATTGTCAGAAACATTTCCTATCTGTGGCTTCTGCATAGACTTCTGTATTCTGAGCAGGGGGAACAAGAAAATTACAGCCAGCTCAATATTACCAGGTATTCTTCTTTACAAACATTTAAAAATGTGTACTGCACTTTAAAAGACTAACTTTATATACTTAATATATGCACTGATCTCTTTGTTGTGCTTCGGGAGCATATATCTGTTTTTCTCACATACTTATCATTTCAAAACACTATTTTTTTAATTTTGGGGAGAATAGTCAATCATTTTAAGTAATGGTCAATTTGAGACTCCCCCTGATATTTTAACATGCCTCATTAGAAAACTGTACACAATTGCAATCAGAGCAAACAAAGACAATTTGCTTTACAGTGAAGTAGCTTAATGCTTTCCTTAAAGGTATAACTTGATTAATTTCTTTTATGAGGCTAAGCAGGATGATCCAAGAAGAAAGATGTCATGTAGCTGCAGACTATTATTATTCATTACAATAAAGGCCAGGATAATAACAACCCAATAATAGAATACGAATCGACTTCAGCGAAATGACACAATGGAATTTACAGAAGGCAGCAAGCAGCTTTAAAGAAAACAGGATTGGGACCTCTCATGACAAAAAAGATGAATCTTGTTTATCCCAGAGAAAATGAAATAAAAACTGGTCATCTTTGGGTCTGTATTCTAGCTCTGCATTTGCATTGGCAGAAGCAGCTCAGATCTACAGAAGAACACCCTTGCCCTTTTCCAATGGATGCAGGACGAAGTTCCTCCTATCAGCTTGTGTTTAATGCTATGAATCTGACTTCCTTGTCAGCATCATGATTCATGACAGCAAACAGAGAGAGTGTGAAGCCTGCATTTCTGTGGGTTGGGAATGGATTAGAGTATTTAGACAGCTTTCATGTCCAGTCTCAGCCAGTCATGCTGGACATAAAAGAAACTTCAGAAAATTCACCAGATCTACTACAGACTCAGACTGAGATCCAGGGAGATGAATCATTACTTGCTGAAGGTAAGTGTCATGAATATATCATTGAAGCCTACACTAGCAACCTTAGGGGAAAATCCTGTTCTTGTGTGAGTAAAAAATGCACATTGATCCTAAATAAAATTAGCAATATGTGTTGAGGAAACTTTGTAGGTTTCTATCCTAATGGGCTAGTGAAAAACTACCTAAGGGAGACAGCACATGCACACTATGTGCATTACGCTTGCCACTTGAATTAGGTGGCAATTGTTCTCTGTTCAACAGCAAATGTGTCCAGTGGTGGTTTGAATTCCACTCTTAGTGACTGTATATTATGACTTTGCCCCAGATTTGTTCCCTCTTTGGTTACTCAACACTTATTAGGAAGCTATTATGTACAAAGTACTGTACTATGTTACAGAAATATAAATTTAAATGACAATGTGAGCTCAGAAAAGCTCAGTCAAAAAAAAATATTTAGACCTCCTCCCTCAAAAGTGTTATCATAGGGACTTCCCTGGTGGTCCAGTGGTTAAGACTCTGTGCTTCCACTGCAGGAGGCATGGGTTTGATCCCTGTTTGGGGAACTAAGATCCCGCATGCCACGTGGCATTGCCAAAAAATAATAAAATAAAATAAAATGCTGAGTTAAAAAAAATGTTATCATAAAGTTGCATACAGTGTGCTTGGGAGAAAAGGAGGGCATTTCTGAGGAGGTCTGATGGTAAGAGGCACTGTTTCTTGAGGACATCACATATGAATTTGATTTTGTGGGATGATGATGTGCTTGACATTTGGAGAAAAGGGGAAAGGAAGAAGTATTTTGGTTAGAAGGAATAGTGTGTACAAAATCATGCAGCTTAAAATGAAGAATATGTTATGTTAGAAGAATAGCTTGTCTATCATAGTATTGGAATATAGGGCTTATTACTGCAGTCAGGGAAGAAGGGCAGATAAAACTAAAAGGGCTGGTTGGTGAAACTTGCTAAAAATGTGCTACATAGAAATTTCAATCTTTATTATATGTTTTATTTTCTACTGTATTTAAGTTGATCTGTGCGTTAGAAATATAATGTTGATGAAAAGTGGCTTGAGAAGGTGTTAACAGAGGCAGGAAGAATCAATTGAGTGAGAGGCAGTAAGGGTAATATGAGAGCAAAATGCAGAGGAAGAAATGAAATTGGTAAATATAGAGATGAAATGGAAAGAACTTGTAGACATGCAAACACATACAAAAAAGAGCTTGTGTTTATCTTGAGTTACTGTGTAAACATCAATGTTTATAGGGAGGAAGGTGGTAGAGTGGTGGAGAGAAGGTAAAGCACTTGGCCAGGAGCAGACTGAGAGGGTGTGTTCAGGAGGAGATGTCCAGATCAAGCTGAGCTTGGATTGGATACATACTCTGAATGGAATGTAGGATCTGGGAGTCAGCATGATGGTGGTGATCTTTCATATGCAGGATATAAAACAGACCACCTAGAAGCACACGTTGGCAGAGGAGAGAGTGGGACACAAAAACCAAGGCAATGCTAATGAGACATGTATTCATTTTGTTCCCCTCGTTAAGTTTCACCTCCAGCGAGCGTATCTGGAAAGAGGGAGGGCACAGATTTGGCCCACAGACAATGCAGAGTCCTCAAACTCTCCTGGGCTCCTCCAGGTGTCTTCCCCACTTATCAATTACACAAGTCACACGTGCATATCAGGCTTTACTGAGTTGTTCCCCAATATAACAAGATCATAATATGTGAAGAAAAGATTGTGAACCTCTTCTCGGTCAAGTGAAAAGCAGTCTAGAACCTAAATCTTTCATGATGTGTGTTCCAATGACTGCACCCCAGTTCCTAACTTTGCTTGTCATCCATTCCAAAAGATCCTACTCTAAATCTGCTGTATGAATCGACAGCCATCTTTTCATTATACATACCTACCTTCCAAAGGGTTTGATATTCTCCTAGCCTTCCTCATTCTCTAGCAAAACATGTCTGCACATTTATGTTACAGTCCATGGGGCTTTTATAAAAGAATCCAGGGTGGCTGTAACGATTTCAGATTTAGCCTCTTTAAGTTCTCCCTGTGAGTTTTGTGTGCAAATGTATGTGTTTTAGTTTTTGAGGGTCCATTGAATAACTGCTGGAGTACAAGTATACTTCATTCTCTAGCATTTACACTATACCTGTGAAAAACTGATCTTGATTAAATACACCTGGGGTGCACATAGGGGTGATTCAGGTTAGGCTACCTGATGTTGGATTTGGGGGTTCAGTTACACTTCCAACAGCTCTAATATGATGCTCCCTCATCCACAGACAAGATCATTAGCAACCGTACTTCACACAATGTGGAGCTAGAGGCTGAACCTGCGTCTATCCTGGTAAATGTTTCTGGTCTTGCCACACAGCCCAGCAGAACTGACTCCCTTCTGTTTCTTTAGAACAGATTTACCCACATGGAGTCTGTGCCAGGTCTAGTTCTTCCATCCAAGCTTCTTGTTAAGACTTGTTAATCCAGTGAAAGCCAGATTATAATGGGGATGAGGAGTGATCAAAACATGTAAATGTGGAGAAAGAATTTGGCGGTGATGGGAAAGGGAGTGAAGGATATATTGAGAGGAAGGATTTTTAGGATGAGAAAGATTTGAGAACATTTGTACTCTGAGAGAAAAGCATTAAGTGGGGAGGAAGAGATTGAAGACAGTAAGGAGATGGTATAACTGACGGTTCAGGAGCTCAGAGGGGACAGAAGAGTTTGAAATAAAGGATTTAAGAAATGGAAGCATCTAAAATTGTGGGTTCCTCTTTTCTGAGAATGAAAGAAATGGACAATGAGGACATTGTTTGCCTATCAAAGATGTTTGTCTATCATAGGTCCCAGGATGAGAGAAAAGCCATTTAAGGACAGAAGCCTATTTTATTCCCCCAGGGTCTGCCAGTCTATCCCCTTGCTTGCATAAGTGCAAACCGAGGCTTGTGGGAACCAGAAGCCTTGTGGGAAACCTTTTTGGTCAAGTGCTTGCTAACAAGAAGCCAATGCTTCAGTGGGGAAGACAGAACAGTATGCAATTATGATAAATAAACACACATAATGTTGTAAGTTGTTAAAGCAATTCTGTAATATTTTCTAAATACGGTCATCTCTCTTTTGTACTAAAATAGGAAGGGACTGAGGGGTCACTTACAAATGTGTCAGCTTTTTACAAGAAAGAAAATGTTTAATGTAAAGAGATGGAACTAACCAGCAATCATCGTAGAACGGAAAACCTAATTTTGCAGGATTATAGAGTTAAAACTTTTTTGCTTCTGCTCTTATTTGGATCACTGCATATCAACTTTGTGAATCTGAGAGTTGTCAAAACCAGGAAAATAAACAATGCTAGAATGATTTTGGATTAAACTAACTTTGGCAATGTCTCATTAAAATCGATACTAGAATTAAACACAATGGTAAATATGGCAATTATACAAAAATCACAGGCATGAACCCATGAAACACCAACAGCAATTGGAGGATAGGAAGGGAGGAAAGAACTGTGGATTTGACACTAAAACTCAATAGGTGAACTTTATTAAGAAACATTACATGTGGCCTATTCCTTCTCTCCCTACCTCTGTCTCTCTATCACTTATACACACACACACACACACACACACACACACACACACACACAGAGCAAGATTATTTGCTACAATTCTTCCCACAGAAGGAAACTGTGGGTTGTTTCCCATAGGACTGTGCATTCAGTTCTAGTTCAGCCTGGAGAATCTGGGTTTCATTCCAGCCCCAACAGGACTCTGACTACAAATTACCACACTGAGAATTTGCCAAAATAAATATTATCTTTTAAAACTCTTAAAGCTCTGTAAAGAAGTGTCTTAAAACTACTTAATGATATGTTACTCAAACTGGCAAACCAAAACAACAGCAATGCCATGAGGTGTATCATAGCAAAGTAACAAATGTTGGCCAAGAATGACATTGGGACATTTATGAGCATGAAACGTTGTGATTATAGAACTTATTTGATAAGCAACCACACAACAGGTTTAAGACAAAATGAAGTAGATATGTGTTTCCTATTTTAACTGGGAAATATATATGTTTCCCATCTGTTTTTCAGATGGAAACAATCTCTATTCCTTCCTAGAAGAATTATGATTTTGTTCAGAGCAGCAAATTGCCTAGCCCTGGTGATGCATCAGCTATTCATGGCAATTACGGGTGACCCTGTGACCTGTTTAGCCAATGAGATCTGAACAGAACTTAGTTGAGAAAGATAGCACCATAGAAAGCTTTCTTTGTAAAAGAGGATAGATGAGGAAGGTTTTATTCTTCACTGCTTCTTTCTGTCTCCCATGCAGATATAATGGCTGGATCTGCAGCAGACATCTTGTGACTGTGAGATAACATTGGAGATGAAAATCAACATTCTGAGATGCCCAAGTAGAAAGAAAGAAAGATCCTAATTGAAAATAAACCAACACTACTAACAGTGAAACTCTGGATATCTTGTCATTCAAGAGAAAAATATATCCCATTGTTTAAGCTATTTTTTGTTAGCATATTTCGCTTGCAACCAAGTATATCCCTAACTGATACACCATTGGTTTCCCTGGTTAGTAAGACTTTTCTCACTGTCTGGCCACATTCTTTTCTTATTTTTCTCTGGCACTTAGTTTGCCAGAGAAGTCCAACCTAAAGTCCTTAAAACATTGTGCCTCCAATTTTTCATCCATTTCCCTATCAATTGTTGTTATTAAATTCTATTGTCTACTGCTTGCCTACTTCTTCTGTCTTAGAAACCATGCTCATCCCCCTTAACCTCTGTCTACTTTCCAAGTTGAAGTGTACTTAAATTAGTTCATCTTCCTATTACCTCTGACTCCTACACAGTTCTCATCACAAAAAAGGCACTCCTTTATCCATGTCTACCACCACAGTCCCACCTCAGAGCCTTGTCCAGACCCTAGGCCGTGACTAATCCCACTTCCATTTAGTCATTCATCAATACTTACTGAGCCCATGCTGTATGCACATGTTGTGAGCAGGGCAGAAAAGATAATCGTTAAATGTTCGGACTCTAGAAACATAATACCTGGGTTCAAATCCTGTGATTTTGGACAGTTTATTAAACTCTCAGTACATCAATTTCCTCATCTATAAAATGGAGATAATAATATCACATATACTTCTTAGGATTTTGTGGGTATTAAGGGAGTTCATGCATGTAAAAGTACTTAGCACTGTGTCTGGCTCATCATAAGAACTCACTACACATTATTTACGAACCACAGCACTTACAAAGTTGTTTAACCTACCCTTATGCAATCAGGAACTTAAAATCACTATGGGGGAGGTGGTGTGGCTAGGAGATTGCAACATATATTACAATTTAAAATGAAATATTTGTGCCAATAAAGGAGAGTTAAGACAAAGAAAAATTTATTTCTAGCTCAGGTGATAAAGACTTCAGCAAAGGGAGATTTTGAGCTTCATTAGTCTTGAAACTAATGTATGCAGGACTCCTCCTTTCCCCATTCAGGCATCTTTCTTCAAGTCTTCCTTGGTCATAAATCCCCACAACTGAATCTGACTTCCTTTACTTAGGTAATGTGAACACCACTCTAAATAGTTTGGGGATGGAATGATGTTATGCGCCAGCGAAGATACTGGTGAATGTTGTGCACAGAGCACTGAGGAGGAGCTATGTCCTCTGCTCTGGCCAATTCCATGGGCCCCTGATGCAGCCAGCTCTCTGCAGCCCTTCAGGAGCAGTCTCTTTTAATTCCTCTCCCAGTCACTTCCTTGTAGACCAGGCTGATCTATTTGATGGTAGAGATGGAATAGTTTTGGTGTGAGTCATACGAAGGTATGGGGCAGGAAAGAGCTGAGCTGCTGTAAGTGTTCCAAGTGCTGCTTGAGCACGAGGTGAGCAGGAACTGGGCAGAGGCTGAGTCTGTCTGGGGAGGATTCACGCTACAGGGAAGGGCCATGATGCTCCAGCTGACTCGGGAAGCCTGGATCCACAGCTCCCTCAGTCTGACATGGTGCTCTGGCTCAGGATCCATGTGACAGCGAGCCCTTCTCTGATGGTGTCCCGAGAGGAGGAAATCCCTCTGTGTTGTGTTCTAGTATCTTGCCCCAGTGTTACAGTTCTGCCATTTTAATACATGGCCTCGAGCCAGGGAGCATCCCAGATCACGACTTGCTCCAGGATTCATTACAGGCTCCCTTCGTTTTCTAGTCATTAAGTCCCCCATTATGGCTAATTCCCCCATTTTGGAAATTTACATTAAATAAATGTATGTTTAATATGTAACATTTAATATTTAATACATTTTAATTTTTATTTTATATATTAAATAATATATTTAATTTTTAATCATAACATATTTAATGTAAATTCCCCAAATATATGCATACCCATTATTTAGCTTCCACAATTATAATCAATAAAGCAAGTTTCTAGAAAAGTCACTCAAAATACATATGTCTTGTTAAGCTACTTACCCAGCACAACTTGCTCTATATTTACATAACTATTTAAATATGCATATAAATAAAACTTATGAACATTATAAATATGCAAATATTTATATAAATACTTGCTCTATACTTACATAAATAAGTACCCTAGTGGCCTTTCACAGAACAAGGAATGTTTATCTTAAGGTATTCTCTGTCTTCGCATCACCTAGGATCAGATAGCGACCTCTCTAGTTAAAGGAAACACACACACACACACACACACACACACAAATACACACACACAAACAAAAATCTCACCTCTGGCAAAACACCCAGGTATGTTTTCATTCTTGTCTGATTGGTCACATAGCTTTAGTATCTTTCCGTATCCATGGATTTATCTTATACTTAAAACTCCTAACCTCTTCCATCATGCTGCTCTCCTCCCCTCTCTACCCAAGCTGCTGTCAGGACCTGGAACTGAGAAGTTGTGCTTCAGCCCACATCAGAGCCCCAGGGCTGTACTGAGTAACTGTGAATGCTGTTCCTTGCAGCTTCACCCTCCCTCTGCTCTTTTCCCTGCCCTCTGTCACCTCCTTGTTTAGTTAAGTCCATATCTCTCACCCCCACAAGATTGAATGTAGGGGTCATGACCTGTTCATCGACAAATCACCTAGAATAAAATGCATAGATACAGCAGCTAATCTGTGTCCTAAAAAGCCTGATTCAAAAATTCACAATCTCTGCCGCCCACGTTCCTACAGCACACTCTCGATAGACAGGCCACACTTGCAGGCTGAATCATAATCGCTTCCTGTTGCCTAGCATATCAAATTGATACTGCTCAACTTGGTTACAGAGAGCTTCTGCCCAAACTCCTGCCTGTCTCTTAGCTGGTAGCACTTCTCTCACAGAGGATCTATGATCAACTGAAACTAGACCACCCCCTGTTCCTCATCCAGAACATGCCCCTTCCTCTGGGCCACAGCACATTCTATTCCCTCTCTCCTTTTCTCAACCAATAGTCTTTCAGCTCCTCCAAACATCCCTGCAATCACGCAACCTCTCACGCAACCAATCACGCAACCTCTCATTCTCTGCTCCAGAGGACTTTGGGCCTCACACACTTCCTTTAGCTTCCATCTCTCTTTTTTTAACAAAGACTTCATTCAGGAAGGACTCGTCTTCCTTGCCTGGGCTGTCTGTTTTCCTAACTGGACCCAGACCCTTGCAGGCTTATGCTTTTACATCATCCCAGCTGGGACTAGTGCAGAGTTCGTCATCAGGAACACACTCAATAAATGTCACTGATCAATATGCAGCAATTAAGATTTTGCTTTGTTTTTATGATAGCAACTTCTCCCACAAAAAGAAGATGGACTTCTTGACCACCAAGTTGTTGTTGTTAAACATGCAGCACAATAATATATCCCTAAGCTTGTTTCCCTCCATGTTTCACACCACTTAGACTAATGAAAGAAATTCAACATTTCCGTGCTTTTTTCAATTGCGATGTACAATACTAGAAAGTGCTACAGGAAAAAAAATCTATGGCTATAGACTGCTTCTTGAAATAAAAATATCTGCCCTTTCTTTATGATGGAAAAAAAAAAAAGAAAAGAAAAATACTTTGCACTGGCAAGGGGCAAGTTCAGGCATCTAATGGATCTTTCTGTCAGCTGTCATTTGTTTCTACCAAGTGCTATATACCCTTTACCAGAGATGAATACCACTTATGTCTACAGACAGACCTGGGGTGGCTTGGGGTGGATTGTAGGCATTTCAAAGTCATTCTTCTCCTATATCTCTGCCTGTGTTGTTCCAATGCCTATTTTCAATTTGCAGTTGTGCTGGGAAAACGTTTTGATTCTTGATTTAAAATGTGCCCTCCCACAAGGTTCCAAGAGGGTTGCGGGCAGAGAGATAAAGCCTGTCTCTTTATGCTTCTATGCAGCGTGTGCTCTGTGGCAACAATACACACCCCACACTGTGCTCGAATCCCTGGTTTTATGAAAGTCACTCCGATTCCTGTTTGGTGGGGTTTTTGACATGCAAGTACTGTTCCCTGAGGAAGCAAGCCCCTTGCAGCACAGTGTCTCTCTCATCCTTTCTTTGTTTCCCACATTATACATGATTCTCAGGAAAACTGCAGCGTGAAAGGAACAAGAGAAACTGAAACTGCAATGAAAAAGCCAGCTGTAAACAGTATATCCGACACTGCTGACTACAGTTAAAAAACCCTGTTTTATGAAGATAATAAGGTTCAGGTTCTATGCTTTAAGCAGGGGTGAAACAAACATTCAGGCACCAACCAGATGAGTCCCAAACTACCTAGGCCAACTAAGGGCCCACAAACTCTCTTTCTCAGGTAATATAATCTGCAATTAGATCACATCCAAGAAGGCTGAGTGAAAGTTTAAATACATTATGAGCTAAGGCTGGTAAGCCAAGAACATACAATCAGACTCTGTCTGTAGCCAGAGGGGTTTGATCTCACCTCAGAAACATCCTTCCATCTAACAAAATACTAAAGAAGCTTCCAAACATTTCACCATTGGAGCCAAAATGTATCTTTCATCGTGTTAGCAAAGTGCTATAAACTCCTTGGAGAGGAGATTCTATATTTATGCAGAATGTTGTCATCTAGATGCTGGTATTTACTAGATTTTATTTCATAACATTTTTTTCCCCCAATCAAACTAGCTGGATTGAATTTCAAAACTGAGCTTTCTTTTTGGTGGCAGTCATGGGGAATGGGGAGGTTGAAGAGCATCAAATCAAAATCTAATGAAGTTTCTAATGATCAAATAAATAATCACTTGACATTTATTGCCATGCTTGGCAATCTGCAGAAATGGAATAGAGCAGAGATGCCTAAAGCCCCATTTCCCATAGATTTACATTATGCTACCACACAGAATTAAGCTGACATAAGCTCTTTAAGACCCACTAAAGCATCAGATTTTACACAACTTGTTTAGAATTTTTTTTTCCTTCTCCATGATCCCGTATTCCCTGAGTAACTCTTTCTATCCATTTTCGATTCCTTGTTCTTTTGCGAGGCCTGCTGGAGCCTTTTCTTCATGTCATTTTAGGCTATAACCCTGCAGTTTGAGTTTATCTTAGCTGTAAAATGCAACAGTAATTTATATGCTTCCTTACTCCAGCCTCCTCTGAGGAGCTGGCTGCCAGCTGTCTACCCAGCAGTTTGAAGAAAGAGCTGTAATGAGCGAGAGTGCATCGGGGAGGGGCAGCGCCACATCAGAGTGCTTTATTTCTGCTTCCTTAGTGAGCACTGGAGCCACATAAATGGCATTTTCTGGTGCTGAGTGACAGCGCCATAACCTCCTTCCTCCCCTCCAGCCCCCTCTCCCCACTCCCACCTCACACCAGCCTTATGGGGACAGGGTTTCTTGTTTCTTCCTCTCATTTCTGAATCAAGGAGAACAGAGTGAAAAGATGAGAGGAAGCCTGGGGCAGCTGTGATGTGGTGTGCGTTGTGAGTTTCTAGTGCAAACCTTGCCCCTCTGTATCAAGAATACGCTCTCAGAGCTGTAAGACAAAGCTTCCCAGTAGCTTAATGCACTCCACACTGTTAGATTTTAGCTGGGCTATTGTGAGTATATTTTCTGATGTGATTCAATTGAGGTTTCTTTTCTTTTGAAAAATATTCCATCAGTAGGCTTATTTGCCTCATATTTTTTTTAAAATAGGGCACACTCACTTTTGTCTCAAATCTAAAATATACTCCCTCGGCACACTATTTCTTCAATTTTGGGGGATAAAATATGTCCCCTTTCATGCACAGTAGCATATACAACAAGTTCAGGGAGTGCAATTCAGCACAAAGCAGTCACAAAGGATTTTCCCCTTACACTGCTAAAATCACATGGCTCTTTTTTGCCAGTCCATTGAAAAAAATCCCACTGGACAAAAGGGAAAGAAATATATATACACACACACACACACACACACACAGACAGACACACAGACACACACACACATATGTGTATCACTGTGCCGGATATAAAGACATGCCCTGGCAAGGGATCTGGTTCCTTCCCTGTGATATTTCTGAATGTGTTGACTATTAACATCTCCAAGGAAGACATTGTCACTTTAGGATTCATATTTCCCACATCTCCCTTTAGCTTTGTGTAATCTTGATTTTGTCCAAAACTGATATATTTCAGGAGACATTGGCAGAGCAAAAACAATGAGCTGTGTTGAGCAAGGTTGAGCTCCAGATCAGTGGAATGCAGTTTGAAGGAAGGGTGGAGCAGTAGTTAACTCTTCCAGGTACTGGTCTTTGATTCAGACACTACAGAAATGTCTTTTTGTATCATTTGCTTTACCTTAGTCAAGTCCATTGGCCACAACTGTACTTTCTACTGAGAAATGATTCCCCAGTCTGACAAAGACTTAAAATATGTTTTTTTTTGTGTGTGGTACTCATTACCTTTTCTTCTACAGCTGAAAAATGTAGGAAAGATTCTCATATTTAGGAAATGTAAATTTACCGGAGGTTTCACAGTACAGAGGGGAATAACAGCTTCTATCTGACTGCTTAACATGATAGCTTTGTGATGTTGCATTATAAGTGTAATTTGGGGGGAATTTACAGAGAGAAAATAGGAGAAAGCTAACTGGAGGGTACGCTCTTTCTCTATTAATCGTTCTATACTTTCAGTAAAAGATAAGTTAGAGTCTTTCCAACCTTTCTTCTCATTTCCCTTCCAATGGTACTAGATTTATGAAGAAGGAAAGTAGATCAGAAAGACCCATGCATTTCTGGTGTTTTCTAAATGCACAACATACAGCCATTTTACTGCTGCAGAATCGCAATGCAAATGTACTTCACTGGTTCTAAGGTCTTTGAAGGGCAGGGGACCAAAACTTGCCACCACAAAACGTGTATTTGGCATGAGGATTATTTCAGGCTGAAAACAATCAAGACCCAAAAGACACAGGAAGAAACTTCAACCTTTCCCTTAGCTACCTGAAGAATTTAGATAGAGGGCCTGTTCCCAGAACAGACCTATCACCCGAGGTATCTGCAAAGAACATGGGCTAGATGTGGTGGGGAAAACTCTACGTAGTGCCTGGAGATAAGAGTTACTGTGCGTCCTATTGTCTGTGCACGACGCAGCAAACATTTATTTACCAAACATTTGCTTTTCCATCTCCATGTCAATTGCCTTCTCCCCTACCCCCCTCAATCCCAAACCACTATCCCTAACATCCTTTTTTGTCTTTAGCTGAAGACAGTATTTAAGGTGAAGGCTTAGGCCATTTTGACGAGTTACTCAGTTTTCCTGGGTCTCTTCCGCGTATACATGTTATTAAACTTTGGTTTGATTTGCTCCTGTTAATCTGTCTAATGTCAATTTAATTCTTATATCAGTCAGAAGAACCTAGAAGGGTGGGAAAAAATGTCTGCCTTCCCAACAGAAATATGAAGGCCTCAGAAGTTCTCTGAGAAATAAACACTTTGGAAAGCCCAAAGAAATATACACTATCCTACTTAATATAAGCCTGAAATCAAAGCAGTTTTCCAGACCCAAAGCAACATGAAATACAGTTGACCGCTGAATAATGTGGGTTTGAACTGTGTGGGTCCACTTGCATGCGGATATTTTTCAATAGTAAATACTAAAGTACTGCACGGTCCATGGTTGGATGAACTCACAGATGTGGAGGAGCTGTAGATACAGAGGGCCAACTATAAATTATATGCAGATTAACCCCTGAGTTATTCAGAGGTCAACTGTACAGAGACCAGGAAAAGCGTAGGACAAGGAGAAGGCAGACTGGTCAGATCTACCACCTTTTGGGAAATTCTGAGCATAAACCATAAATCATGGGGCAATCACATCCCACTTTTTTGGTGTTGGTGGAAGTTTGGGGAAGGAAGAGGATAACAGTGGTGGGCAATCATTTTTCATTTAAATGAAGGAAGCAGATGAATCAATGAAATCTATGTACATGATGATATATTGCAAGGGGCATTTTTTAAATGTGATGTTTTAAAACCTGGAGTTGACTGTTCTTCCTTCTAAGTCAGCATTTGCTTTTCATTGATATTCAAACATGGCTGATTTATTGTACTTCAAAGCAATTATCTTTACACTGAATTAATTGTGCTTTTCAGTATGTAAAAAAGTTTAATCCACTTTTATATTATAGACTTTGATACACTATAAAGTGTCTCCATTAAACAAAACCAAAACAAGTAATCTTCAACCACCTCTAAAGGTGGAGATTAGCACAATCACTGCTTTCCAGCAGGAGGGCCTTGTGATAAGAGCAGAAGTTAAAAAATAAAGGGAAAAATGATGCAGCAGGAATGATTTAAAAAGATGTCATGTGTAGACTCCGCTGCAGAGTGACTAGCAGAATGCATGAATGTTAACATCTCTGAAGCATGTTCTCCCTTTTGGTTCTGAGCAGGATCCCTAGAGAAACTGAATAGATGAATCAAAGTAAATGGCATCAACACTAGAAAATAATGCATAAAGAATAATGGTGTAGAAGTTGGGCAATAATCAAGATGACTCATTTATGCATCTTTTTTAAAATTTAACGTCCTTTGCACTAACCGTGACTTGAGGCTACTCTTAGGGTTTAAAAAGAAACTCTACAGCAATGTGTAACAGGATATGAGGCAATTCTTTGCCCATTCCCAATCGGAAATTCCCCTTTAGATTAACAAGTCACTTTTTAGCACATTCTCACTATATTTAGTAGTGAATTCTCCATTGCAATTGCTGGCATAGTAAATGCTAGCATCTAGACCCTAGTTTCACATCACAGGGGTTGTTATCACCCTTCCCTAAATTACTAAGTACTAATTTGACCTGATGATGTGACATTCATTACAAGCACCTTTAAAAAAATCTACATTTTTAGGTTTTCTTAACCTAAATACACATGCTCAGAATATTTACACACACACACAGACTACTTTGACTGAAAGTATTCTTCTTTAAGATGGAAATTTCATTTTGCACCTGAGTTAACTGAACAGCCACATGGAGCAATTGTTTTTCCTCCACACAGAAATGTAGCAGGTAATAAAGCTGTCTTTGTAGTAAACTGAAACTCACTATGTAAAAAAGCACTAATTTGGTGACTATGTTAAACACATATTTGTATAAAACAGTTCTGGCCCTGGAGGAGCTTACAACTAGTGAGAAGGGGGGAAAAGTATTTAAAAATTTGGAAAATCGCCAGCCACATTTAGCAGTGAGTGCCATGTGAGTGGCGCAGAGAGTAAGGGCTCTCAAACTTCAGAGGAGGGAAGCACTGTTTGGGACTGGGGTGGCCCTGGAAACTTAGCTAGCTGCAAAGTTATGGGCTTAAACTTGGAAAAGGAAAGGGCTAGATATTTAAGAATAATGAAAAAGACATGCCAAGCAGGAGATGGGGATGAGAGTAGAGAATGCTATAGAAAAAAACAGGAACATGAACATGGGAGGAAATACTTGAAGTGAAGGAGTGAATAAATGTTTATTAAGATACTACAGGTGCCAAGCACTGTCTTATTCACTGGGTATATAAAAGTAATAAGATCTTTGACATCTAAAGATCTTTAATAACAAAGGCCAACCCTATTGGGCAGCGTGATGTAATGGCCCTAGGTCCATCCTAGCTCTGTATAAAACAGAGCTATGGTTTCAACTTGTTCTGACTCACAAAATAATAAATACACACCCACATACATTAGAGGGACCAAAAATATTCAACACAAATTCATTGAGGGCTTACTCTGTCCCAGGCACAATGCTACTTTAACTAGAGAATTGAGAATATGCCTGGTGATTAGAACAAGGAGGCAGACCAGAAAGTGGCTAAGAGCATAAGCTTTAAAAAAATTTTTAACCTGGGTTCCAGCTCTTTCACTTAGTTTGCAACCGTGGACAGTTTAACCTCTCTCAACCTCAGTTTCCTCATCTTTAAAATAACAGCAACATCTACTTCCTGGAGCTCTTGTGAGAAGTCTATCATAAAATTCATGGAAAGCGCATGTAAGTGCTCAAAAAATGTTAGCTGTTATTAAGAATGCCCCATGAGCCTAACCTCACTCTCTGCAGCCCATACCCTCCTTTCTTCTCTCCCTTACAGGTTAGGCAGACTGATTGCCAACTAGCTTTCCTCTTTAGAATGAGTAGGGGTTGGGGAGGGGGAGAAAATAACAAGAGTAACTCACATATTTTGAGAGCATATTGTGTGTCAGGCCCTGTTCTGAGTACCTTACATGTATGAATTCATAATAAGGGATAAATTATTTCAGTAAAATATTTATTTGAACAGATTGTAATTTTAATAAATTGCTCTATGTCACTCAAAAGAATTTAACCCCACATAATACTGGCAAAGAAAAAAATTTGGCGTGGGCAGAGAGGGCAGGGCAAGAAAACGAAAAGTAGAATCTATCTGTTTTATGAAGTGATTTTGTTTCTCTTTAATCTGTGTGTGTGGTGGGGCAAAACAAGACTGCCACACATACCCTCACTGTGAGACAAACAGGAGCTGTATGACAATCTCAGCCAAGAGTTTACACATAGCGAACAGCATGGACATATACACTGATAAATATACCCACAGTCCTAGTTTTAACACTTGGCATTCTCCACATCATCATATGTAATTAGTTATAAATGAAACAACAACGAGGAGGGACATTTTGAAGCAACTGTGACATCTTTGAAGTTTAGGTGTTTGGTGTGCTGGGTAACGTTTACCTTCCTTAACAACTAATCAGAAATAAAAGAAAGTTTCATTCAGCAAACTGCGTGACTGCTGTTCAAAACTAAATGTTTTTAAATTGAGGGATTTGTTTGCAAAATGGAAATAAGCACATTGAAGAAAATATTTCATTGCGTTGGTAAATATCTGGTTTTGCAGAAGAGTTTTCTGGACGATCATCATAATATTGCTTAGAAATAATGTAGCACTTTAGACATTTGGAATTATTCTCTTTTAAAAATAACTTTATAAATTTAGACTCAGAATCCATACTGATTGTACAACTACTGTCCAAACTACAGGACAATTCCTTATTTCTTGAACCAGGATTTATGAAACCATCTGAAATATTTCTGGACTTCAAATAGTATTTACCAAAAAATCATATAAGAAGGTAAGAGCAAATACATGGGAAATACATGATGATATATTATAAACTTATAAAAGTAGTCCTTTTAACAACATGGAAAGCTTTTAAAAGAATGGCCAATTTGTTTGGCAGAATAAGATTTGGTCCACACCAACACCCGAAATCACAAAAGCCTGTTTTCTGATAATTGTGGGACTCAGAGAGTAATTCTAATTCAGTGCTTACCTTATTGTAGAGTGGCTTTTGGAAAATATATTCATTGAAAGAGCTAAGTCTCACAGGCCCCAGCACATTCTGTGTTTAACCAGTTACTGCTGGCCACAAAAAAGGCAGTATCCATTCTCAGCAGGGAATTTTCTTTCTTGGCCAAAACTTAGAGCTCAGGGGCCAAACCAGAAATAAATCAATAAAAATCTGTTCATTAGAATTTCCTTGTTAGAGAGAAAAAAATGGAGGCAAATGAGGTTTGGGATTTTCTTTCTTTTCTTCGTAACATTACCTTTTGATTTTTCTAGGCTATCCCTTGCTTTTCTTCTTTTACCTATTTTCCCAAATTTCCATGTTCAACATCATGCCTAAAGCCTCTCCAATTTCATTAATTTTTGTTTCATCACATTCTTCTTCAAATTCTCCTTTGAATCTTCTCCGTTTCTAGATTCCCAGATTCATTTGGGGACCTAATGGATATATGTAAGCATGTGTACATTTATACACATATATACAGGTTTGCAATTAAGATAACTTCAAATGGCAGAAGTTGGAGGTAACCAGGGATAGGGAGGTCATGGTTATGGTGTCTAAGAGGCATAGTCTATTGATGAGAGACCTAGAGGGTCTGACTGGCCTCAAGTAATCTGGGGGCTAATTTCAAAGTCAGAAGCTGATCCTGGGCCTCTTGACTCCAAGGACCTGTCTGCTAAGTGATGCTACAGTCTTTTCAAAAAAACGTCAGAAGAAGCATTAATAGAAAGCTCAAGATTAGTTTTCAATGTTGTACTTCTTCCAACACCAACTCACACATAGCATGAATGTCTAAAGGTAAATGAGTTTACAAAGTTTGACGCTCAAAAGAAAAACAAAGGAAAGGAAATGAATACTTCAGAAGGAAGTCAGATCATGTTACCCAGACTCTTAGGTTCAAGAAGTGAAATCAGGCAACACAGAGGAACCACTTGGTTTAGAATTCCTCTGAATTCCTTTAGTCCCTTAGGTCAGTTAAAAGGAAATGATCTGATGGTTCTGCATCTGCTAGTGATTGAAGGCAAAGGGGAAGCATTGCGCTAGTTCCCCTTCAAGAAATATATAGTGCACATAGCTATTGTGAAAGTAAACACTGCAAATTGCAGCTGACCCAGTCTGACTAATAAACATGGAGACACCTCCAACACATGGGGAACGGATGCTTGAACAGACACAGGAGTTACGAAAAACGTACCAGAGAGAAAAAAACAATTTATTGCAAAGATGTGTGTGTTAGTTCCCATATTATCCTCAATATTTAGTCTGTTACAGAGAGTTATATTCATGATGAAATGCTCTTGAGAACTTGCCTACCCTTCCCCCTGTTTCAGTTCTCTAAACATTCTTCCCAGGCAGTCTATGTGATGACATAATAGAAGTGTAATTAGCTAGGGAAACTTTACAGGCATTTAAACCAACATTACTGGCATGTAGCATTGAAAAGACTCCCATATGGACTTATAATGGGCTGTGATTAAGTAAAAAGAAAATTTGTGTTTATCAAGGGGTGCTATTCATAACAAAAGGAGGTAAAGTAAGGCCAAGCTACTTGCACTTACCCTGCTAGATTAAATCATAAGTTACTGCAAAATGGATGTTTACCCCTTCCCAGCACGCCCATTTTAATGATGCTTGCTCTTGACCTTTGTGAACTAGAAAGTCAGGCCCCTAAGAGGGGAACATAAGTGTGTAGGCGGCAGTGGTGTTTGTTTTGGTCCAGCAGGATTTCTATGATCCAAGGGCTGAATGGGAATATTCTTTCTAAGCCAAATGATTCGAAGCCAGAAATTTCTCAGGCTCAATTCAAACCTAACTTCAAACTTGAGTTTTCCAGAGGAGTTAGAAAGACCCAGAAACAGGGAGAGAAGAGAGAGAGAGACAGAGAGAGGGAGAAGAAGAGGGAGAGGGAGAGAGAGAGAAACCTCCTTTAAGAAAAATAGTTTTAATCTAACAAGAATGAAGACTTAAATTTCACTTTTTGCATTTCCTACATGCTTGGAAAAATAGCAGATTTACTTACAATTTATTTTGGTATCCTCTCATTCACATGACTCTTCCCAAACCACCAAGGACCCAGCATACTCACACTGCCCTCTTAATGTCCAAAGACAGACCAAGTCCAATTTTCACTATGGTAGTCTATTGGTATTGTTATTATCTTCTCTGTGATTAATCCTGAAAAGCCTTTTTGCGTGGAAAAAAAATTTGGCCTTCAACTCTGAAATTAGGAACTTCTGAGAAATGACTTACGCTGCAAAATTCTATTGCAGGATGGTATTTTAGACTGTTAAGTGAATAATGCCAAAATCACTTTTTTTCTGGAAAAATGCATATATTCTAATGTAAATCCAAGATAATAACAAATATTTGAATATTAGCCATTGCAAACACAGTTTTCAAAATGAATAAAGTGGCGTCAACCTTAAAGAGAGCGTAAAACTCTTACAGTATTCTGGAATATTTTTGCATTTGTTTCCTAAACAATTTGAAAAACCATGTCAAGCAAGTGAAGACAGAGTAATAATAAAGGGATTTGTCGCATTCATGTTCATGTCACATTCAAGAGCGTGTGAAATTATTTTGCACAGGAATCTAAAATGCTAGATCAGTTCCTGGCATAACTCAAAAATGAGCACTTACTTATTCACACTCCTTGGTCTCTTCCAGATATAAAAAGAGCAGCTTTGGAAACGCTTCTGCAAGCAAAATATCTTTGAGAGGAAAAATTCCTCAATTTAATTCTAGCTATAGGACTTAGATCAACTTGGAGATGTCTGTGTCTATTAATAACAGTATATTCTTACAACTGAAATAGAATTTTTATTTTGCGAAAAGCATCTGACAGAGAAGTTTTGTCTTATTTTTAAGAGAAAGCATAACTGAACAACGCTCTTTTACAGTTCAGGTTCTGCCATGTGTGAGCCAGGAAAAGAACCTCTGTAGCCAAGAAGGACCCAGGTGATGTGACCATGTCTTTCTTCCCTGTGAGTTTTAAGTTCCCCTTGGGGCCTCCCACCTTACTCACTCCTAGGAAGTCTGCTCTTCCCTAAGGCTCAAATAAAAGCCAACCATTTGTTTGACTTTTCTTAGCACAGTTGAGCCATGTTAGAAATTTCCAGTACCATATATTAAATATTAAGTGTTAAAAATAGTTAATTTAACAGTTAATAGTTAATAATAGCTAATTAGTAGTTAATAGTAAGGCTAGATAGGGCTTTGGTTACAGTGCCCAAGGAAGCTGGGAAAGAGAGTTCTCAAGCTTCACACTTTGGCAGGTGGTACTTATAGGGCAGGAAGGGTACCAAACATAGGAAGGGTAGTCAGATGGTTCTGAGCAACTATATAGTCCATGCTTTGGCTTTGTCAACATTCATATATTCCCCTTTCTAGTCTTAAAAATCCCAATAACAACAACATGCTACTGCTTAACACAAATATACTTACTTTCCTTTCTCCATAGAGGAACAATCAAAAATCTTATCAGTTAATGTATCCAACATTCTTCCTCTAGTTCTATCACTATATAATGATGGACTGTAAGCTGAGAGCTAAACTGTGATATTAATCATCTCTAATATATGCTACATAAGAGCAAGGGAACACATCAGTAAAGAAAACAAACTTTGTTTCTGAAATTGTTATGACCCTATACCTGGCACTAAGTTGTTCCTTCTTCCACTATCCAGTCTATACTCCATTTGTCTTCCTTCAGTAGCACCTCAGCTGATTCAGGGTTCTTTGCCTGGTTCTTTGCAAAACTTCACTCAAAAGCAGTATGCCTGAGTAGATATTATATAATCTTCTATAGAAGAGGCAGTCCCATGGGCATCATGAAAAAATCTACAAACAACAAATGCTGGAGAGTGTGTGGAGAAAAGGGAACCCTCTTGCACTGTTGGTGGGAATGTAAATTGATACAGCCATTATGGAGAACAGTATGGAGGTTCCTTAAAAAACTAAAAATAGAATTACCACATGACCCAGCAATCCCACTACTGGGCATATACCCTGAGAAAACCATAATTCAAAAAGACACATGCACCCTAATGTTCATTGCAGCACTATTTACAATAGCCAGGTCATCTGTCAATGGGCACCTAGCAACCTAAATGCCCATTGACAGATGAATGGATAAAGAAGTTGTGGTACATATATACAATGGAATATTACTCAGCCATAAAAAGGAATGAAATTGGGTCATTTGTAGAGACATGGATGGATCTAGATGCTGTCATACAGAGTGAAGTAAGTCAGAAAGAGAAAAACAAATATCATATATTAATGCATGTATGTGGAACCTAGAAAAATGGTTTGCAGGGCAGAAGTTGAGACACAGATGTAGAGAACAAATGTATGAACACCAAGGGGGCAAAGCCAGGGGTGGGGTGGGATGAATTGGGAGATTGGGAATGACATATATACATAATATGTATAAAATAGATAACTAATAAGAACCTGTTGTATAAAAAAAATTAATTAAATTTAAAAAAAAAAGAAGAGGCAGTCCCCGTCCCAAGGGGATATTCCTCTTTGTTACCATTGCTTAGCAGCAATCCTATTTCTCTTAATAACTAGGAAAAATAACCCCAGTAAGCATAAGGACCCTCCTTTTTGCTGATTTATTCAGGAACATGAGGTACCTATAATGGCCAAGAGCAGCTTCAGCTTCTAATTCAATGGAACAATTTTTATGTCCTCTGGTAAAAGCATTAATACACTGAGTCCTAATACCTCTAAATTCATAGAGTTTAGGGAAAAGTTCACGTGGAGCAAAAATTGGGGAAGTTGATCACAGGCTGCAAAAGTGAAGAAGCCACTCTCACTTCTGTCTCCTTATTGCCCAGACCCATGTTTTTAGCCATGGGAGAATGATCACAAAATAGTAGCCACTGGCTTGTTCTATACCAGATTCTATAGGACATATCCCAGTCTCACAATGACCTCCAGCAATCGCAGAAATTAAGGCTTCAATAGACCTATCATCTTTTCATAATGCCAGATACTTCATATATGATGATGAACAAGGCATTTAATGAATCCACAGGTACGGTCCTTGGCAGAAAATCATGGTAGACAAGGAAAGGGAATCTAAATACAGATAGTCATCTATTACAGAATAAGAAGGATATATTTGAACTCTCATTATAGGGCTGCTGACTCAGTAAGGTATGGAACCATATGCCATATTTGTCTCTGCTGCTAGCAACTTGCTTCCCTATGAGTGATGGTAATTAGGTTAGCCTTGGTGACGGTAAATATCTACTGGAAAGTTCATGCAAAATTTTATTTCTCATTCAATGACCACATTGCTCATGACCCCTATGGAAAAGCACTGAGGTGGCTTCCATGCCAGGGAAGGAGGCTGACTGACATCCATACAGTAGGTCACATTATCTACCTGAGTGTTGAAAGTATGTTCCACACCAGAGCCTCATTATGGTCACTCACATGGAAAACATATTTTCAAACTCTCAGAAGTTCATCCAAACAACTCTTACTGAATATTCTTTGTCACAAAACATCAGCATCTCCCTCACCTAAAATCTTATTCCTTCCACAATTACACAATTAGCTGCTGCTTCTGTATCTGTGGAGATTGACAGCGTTAGACATCTCTTTGCCAAACAAAGTAGACAGTGAGATGTGCCATTTGGAATTATGACCAAAGAGAGTGGACACTATCCAGTGTTCTTCAGAACTCCAGAGCTACAAAGGTCACAAAAACCTACCTCTGGCTGATGTCAGCATACATTACAACATATTCTGTTACCCAGGTTTAAATGACATCCCCTTCATGTCAGTGAAACTGCCCGTGAAGCCATAGGTGTTGACTGGAGCAGGAATGGTAATATGAGAGAACTGTGTCTAGTGGGAGTGCTCACATTACCTATTTGTGCTTTCTATAACTATCTATCTATCTATCTATCTATCTATCTATCTATCTATCTATCTATCCAGCTCTATATATTTATCACCTATAATTAATAATAAAGTGATGCCAGCCTTCTGACTTTATAGCTTCTTGAGAAGTTCAAAATGGACACCTCAGGTTACATGGTCAGCTGTTGCCTGATGACCAGGTATTCAGTATATACGTGTGTCCAGGGTAAAACCAGGAACCTTTCTCAAAAGGAAAAGAGCTATTAGGTGAAGAGGCATGGCTTTGCTACAAAATCCTAGGGTCTTCCTAGTTCTACTGTTGTGTCTTTCCACGAGTTCAGACAGTTTCTTAATCTGCTACCAACACTCCTGCACCGAGTACCCTGGTTCAGAGGAGATGGTGCCCTTGTTGCTGCCTTGCAGCCCTGACCAGCAGGAAGTCTTTTCAAACTCTGATCATCTATCAAGTTTAAGCTGTTCCCAAACATCAAAGAGGTCTACCAAGCATTCTTTTTGTGTTTGTTTTACAGGTAGGTGGTGTAAGATATAGCAACTAACTTTCAGTTTGAAAAGGTTATTTTGACATGAGTAGAGTCCAGAAACATCACTGAGGTTCCAGAACTCTATATTTTAATAGAATTTATTTTCTGGTCTCTGGCAGTCATGTTTTATGACTTCTAGAATACTCACTACTCTCTAAGTCTTATAAACGTATCAGTATGTTTGTTGCAGCCTGGATGCAAGTTGATGAAGGTAAATAGCTGTCTGTCAGGTAAAAGCAAATGGCTTCTGATGCTCTTTGCTTATTGACATAATAAAGAAAACAAAAAGCATTTGTCAGCTCAATAGCTGCCTAACAGTTGCCAATACCTGAGCTGATTTGCACATATATGCAATAACAGCTGCAATGGAAGGTGTTACTTAATTAAACCCACAATAATCACTGTCCTTGTTCCAGACCCACATGTCCTCTGTATATGTCCACCACATGAGTTAAAAGGGGTTGTGATAGAAATCTTCACTCAGGCACCTTCCATGCAAACCAATTCCACACACTCAAGCCAGGCTACTGATTCCATAATCTATTTTACGTGTACGTTCCAAAAACTTCAGACATAGAAATCATGTTCCTCCTTCCCTCACCTGACCCCTTCAGCAACACTTCTCACATACTTTTTCCAAATTTTTACTGATATGCAGAAAAGAAATCTCGCAACTGTTTTGATGTGCAAGCCATCTTCTCCCAAGCTTGACCTTGTAATTGGCATTATAATTACAATCTCTTTGAGCATTCTGTGTGATCTGACTTTTGATATAGGTCTGGAAGCAATGAGGACTGGTGGCAATGAGGACAAATACTGAGAGGTATTGGTTTCCTCTTCAAAGGTGATAACCCGGGGTAAGGTCAATCCAAGGGCTCCAGGCACAAAAAAGACAGCCTAAGCAATGTGGAGGAGGGGTGGAGGGCAAGAGGTTGCTGCTGCTTCTAACAAGGGATGATAATTAGGATATGGGGGCCTTGGGGTATTTTGAGATATCCAATGCCCCCTCATATGGTTTCATTTCATTATTTAGGTTATACCATAGTTCATTAATCAATCAAAAGTAACACTGTAGAGAGAAGAAGGGAAGAGCTAGCCAACCGATCATTTACATGTATATCATTGAGGTGAGGGATAACAAAGGGTCACCAAATGTTATTTATTGGTGACAGAAAATCCAGTTCTACTGCATGGAAAATTATTCCTCTACACATCAGACAAGTTTTCTAAAAACACATATGTAGTAGACAAAGCCTTCCTTTATTGTTCTGTTTGTATTTATGTAGCAAGTTTATAAATATATAACACACTCACAATAGGGAAGCTAAATTGTCCTGCTGACTTTTCACCCCTCAAATGGCAAATTACTTCGAAAATTCTAACTGGGAAGAAACTATTTCATACAGAAGAAGAATAGAGAGTATAAATTCATTGGCAAATAAGGTTTAAAAATAAAATTCCAAATTAAATAACCATTTTATAATGACACTAGGTGACTCTAGGGCATGCTTTACTGGGTTATTAATACATGACTCAAGCAGTTGAAGGCACCCAAGGTGAGCATTAATAGACACTAAAACACACCCTGTCACGCTTTAATGCTAAATTAATTAAGCAATAATGTGACCTGTGTGAAGGTCTTTCCTGGTCCAGCAATTACTGAATGGAAGAGATAAAGATATTTTCAGACATTGCTTGACCAAACAATTGTTAGTTTTAATAAACAAACAAAAAAAATTTTTATAAAGTACAGTTTGATTTTTTTTTGTCCCAAAGTTATTTTCAAAGTTAAGTTTAGGACAAAGAAAAGCAATTTTAGGCCATAGCCCTATCATTGTTTAAAGCATATTCCTTTCTGAGCTTACAAATATAAACACACATCTGATGACTTTGGTTTCACACATTTTTCATTTGAATATTATTAGGCTGATCAGTGGGCCATAAAAGTAGACACAAGAAGGGCAGATTCAAAATACACATGTACTTGCTATAGGAAGCAAGTTTACACTCAACTGAGTTTCTCAATGCCCTTACAATTTCTCTCTATTAACTCTTGTGTTTATCTACTTCTTTTGAGGCTGAATTTTTCTAAATTTAACTTCAGAACTACTGCTGGTGTGAAAAAGCTCTTAAAACATTTTCAGTGATAATTGCTTTGTAACTATAGACACCACTCTTCACATGTAAAGAAGATAGGAAAAATACATTTAGCATATGGTATAGATTATATAATTCAGCTTTTCCCGATTGTGAACCAGAATTTTGTCTATTTTGTACATTGATGTATCTCAAGTGCATAGAAAACTATTTGGTACACACAAGATCTCAGTAAACAATTGTTGTATGAATAAATAAATGAAAGAATGCTTGCGTGTACTGTGTATTAGGTTAAGAAAATCAAGCAAAAATATGTGGTTCTTGCTGTCAAGTTGTTCACAACCTCCCAAGGAAAGAAATGAATGCTTTTGTAACTAGCTATGATACAATTTTGTTATTTATTTTTGTTTTTACTTTAAAATTCATTTTGAAGACCTTTTGGGAAGCATTCACTGTGCCCATTTTGAAAATGTGTTTTCCCTAGGCTGGATGGGGAACTCTGTTTCAGACAAAGAAAAAGATCACAAAGGAACAAATGCACAAAAGTATGTTGTGACAGCAGTATTAGGGCTGCAATGTGAGTGGGGTGCCAGAGAAGGCAGGAGATGAAGACAGACCAGAAGTTTGGACACCAATGGTAGAAGGCCTTGAACACCTGCCAAGAGTTTTTTAAAAAGAAGAGAGAAGTTAACTTATATTCAATGTTGCTTAGGAATGCAATTTAAAAAATGTATAAAGCATCCATATTACCTATTAGGGGTTTCTTGATGATCACTATAAAAATATGTTAAATAAAATGATAGCCAAAGAAGTCAGATCAGAGTGAATCAAAGAGTAAATGGAATGACGAAGATAATTTTTAAGACGGAAAAGCATGGAGGACCACGCCTCATATTTAAAATCATAAATCTATACCAGTCAACTCAGTGGGACATGGAAAATTGAGACGGAACTGAATTAAGAGCCAAGAAAAAGACACACATGTATCGAAAGTGATATACGAAGGAAGTGGTATCACAAATCACTTTGGAAAGAATGGACAGTTAAGTAAGTGATGCTGGAATAATATAAAGCCATAACCATATTTCACTCTACAAATACATAAACAAAAATATCAGAGGGGTTAAAAGCTTAATGCTAACAAGCAAAACTTTTAGAGGAAAATATATTTCTTATATCAGTAAAGAAAAAGATTTCTTAAACAAGACAAAGCACAAATCCATAGAAAAGACTATCATTTGACACAAAAAGTTAAAATTAAAAAACTCTTCATGACAAAAGACACTATGAACCAAGTATAAAGATAAGTCATAGACTGGGAAAAGTTATTTTCAACCTAATTGACTTAGAGCTAGCATACAGAATATATAAACAAATCCTATAAATCACCATAAAGAATCCAATAGAAAAGTGGGAATTATATGAAAAGGTAATTTATAGAAGAAACCTGGATATGCCAATAACCACATGAAGAGTTGCTCATCCTTACTGATTCACAGTACAAATTAAAACAAGCAAATACCATTTCATATTGATCCAATTGGCAAAACTGAATGTGCTGATTGCTAACTAGAAGGTACAGCTACATCTGAGAGAAATTTGACAATACCTACTGAAGTAAAGATGTACAAACCACAGTACTCAGCAATTCCACTTGTAGATATATTCAATATGGAAAATCCAACAAAAGTACACAATGAATCAAGTGTAAGGATGATCATTTTAGCACATGTTTAAGTGAAAATTGGAAAGAACACAGTTGTTACTGACAGAGGAATTAGTGAATAAACTACTGCTGATTCATCAAGGGGAATACCTTAAAGTAATTAAAACATATCAATATGGATAAACCCAAAACACAACACTAAAATAACAGAGTTAATTCATCAAAGACTATGTACAGTATGATAGTATTTAAGAAAAATTGTAACTGTAAACAAATACTATATATTTTTATGTCTACATATATGGAGTATAGAATCCTGTTTGAGTATAAAACTCTCTAAATTTAGGACAGTAGTTATCACTGGGGAGAGAGAGGATAGAAATGGGAATGTAGAAATATAGATGAGACTACCATTTTATGAAACAAAAATGTCAAAATGATAACATCTCTTAAACCTGTGGGAAGAATACATGAGAATTTGTCATAACATTTTTGGGTTAAATAATTCAGAAATAAAAATTAAATATACATAATTAGAGTTTAAAGTAATAAGTGCTATATCAGATGTCTGCAAAACATTTGTTGTAAGTAAACATTTTTTTTTACATCTTTATTGGAGTATAATTGCTTTACAATGGTGTGTTAGTTTCTGATTTATAACAAAGTGAATCAGTTATACATATACATATGTTCCCATATCTCCTCCCTCTTGCATCTCCCTCCCTCCCACCCTCCCTATCCCACCCATCCAGGTGGTCACAAAGCACCAAGCTGATCTCCCTGTGCTATGCGGCTGCTTCCCACTAGCTATCTATTTTACATTTGGTAGTGTATATATGTCCATGCCACTCTCTCACTTTGTCTGTAAGTAAACATTTTATGATGTGTATTACTTTGCAGGTATTTTAAACTCAATGAGGGAAAGGGCTACTCTCTTGGATTACTGAGTAGACAGGAGTTTTGTGCAGTTATGTGTAGATAAGGGACCTGGCAAGATAACTACATTTGATCAATAGATATTTGGGGGAAAGACTCTGGATCTCATTCATTAATTCATTTAATAATTACTTGCTGAGTGTATACCATGCTCTAGGCAACAATCTAGATGCTAAAGATCTAAGCAGACAAAAATCCTTGCTTTCATGGAACTTACCTATTAACAGGTGGAGATAGAAAACAGACATAATAAATGAGTAAAATAGAAGATCATACACACATTCAGAAGAAAGAAAAGTTGGTCAAGGTTACCAATGTTGGGTGGCGAAAGAAGTTTGAGGTGTTAAAGAGGGAGTGGTCAGGGTAGTCTCACTGAGAAGATGACTTCTGAGCAAAGACTTAAAGAGTTGAAGGGGAAAGCTACATAGGTACATGGAGAGGCAGCCAGGGGAAACAGTCAGTGCAAAGGTCCTGGAGCGGGAAGGTATCTAGTATATTCAAGGAACAGTAAGAAGGATAATGTAGCTGCAGAAAAGTGGAACAAAAACTCCCTGCAGATCATGCAGGGAGTTTTGGTTTAGATTGGATGGTTTTGAGCAGAAAAATGATTGACTTTCACTTTAAAAGACATACTTGTCACTGTGTTGAGAAAAGACAGGATGGAGAGCAGGATGAAATCAGGTAGGAGGCTGTTGTAATAATACAGGCAAGAGGTGATGATGGTTCAGATCAATAGAAAGATAGATTATGGGTATATTCTGAAGTCAGAAGTGATAGGTAGGATTTGCTAAGGAAATACACATGGAGAGTAAAAGCAAGATAGGATTCAAGCATCATTTTTGGCCTGAGCAACCAAAAAGAAGGACTGGCAATTAACTGAGTTGGAATTGAGCAGGTAGGCCATATTTGTGAAGAGAGAAAAGGCATTCAGTGTGCAACACAGAAAGCTCAAAATGATACCAGGAGAAAGGGGCTAGTGGGGGGAAAGAAATCCAAGAGCATGGGTTGCCTAGAATCCAAAAGAAAGTCTGTCAAGGAGGACAGAGTGATAAACTTTATTAAATGCAAGAGCATTTCTATTCAACAGATGCGGGGGAAAGCCAGACCAGACTGGACTTAAGAGATCAATGGAAAAGGAGAATTAGAGAGGCTTAGCATAGAGAACTGTTTCAATGAGTTTTCTAAATTAATTTTTAAATTTTTGTAAAGAGAAGCAGAGAAATGGAGTGATAGATGAAGTGGGGGTGGGGGGAGTTCCACCTTTAAGTGAATTCTACTTGCTCAAGTGAGGTCAAGAAAAGATTTTAAAGATGAGAGAAATAATGGTTTGCTCATATGTGGAAAGAATGATGGGTGTAGAGAGACAGAGAAAGGAGAAAGAGAAAGAGGTGAATGTGAATCCAAGTGGAGTGCCTGGCATTAGATAAGAGAAAAGCTATTCAGTCTACAGTAGTATGAGGAAAGGTAGAATAGGTAGATGCAGATTCTGGTAGGAAAGTATAGAAGTGAGGATAGAATTTATGAATGGTCTCTTTCAACTGATTCCTTCTTAATGAAATAGAAAATGAGATCCGCAACTGTGAATAAGAATAGAGGGGGAAGAGTTAGAGATTTGAGGTGAGAGGAAATTGTAAGAATTATTTGTCTAGGATAGTAGGTGAGTGAATGGACTATGGAAAATATGACTGCTGGGCATTATTAAGGATTAACTTTTGAGTTAATGATCATGGATTTAAAGTGAAACCAGGCAACATGGTTCTTCAGTCATGCTTAGGTGTACAAGTACAGTTTATTTATTTAGGGTTGATGTTTGCTAAGAGATTATGATGAAAAAAATATAGAAAATGGAACTGTGGATGTTTGCAAGCAAGTAGTTAAAATGATTGAATTCAAGTTGGCTATATAGGAAAGACAGAAAATGAGATCGGCATGGGAGATGGAAAGATGATAGGATCATGGGTTGTCAGGACTGGCAAGGTAGAAGGATTGTTAGAGTTATGGTACCAGAGAAAGAGAAAGAGTGAAAGAAATATGGAGCATGTTCATGAGACAGTGGGTACTTGAAATTGAGATTGTGAAGGGGTATCAGTTAATAGCAAAAACATGGCTAAGATATTGACTTGAGAATCACAAACATGTAGGTTGAATATGAAACTATGACAATAAGGTCCCAATAACAGCACAGACAAGGAGAATGGTAGAAAGATGTTTGTTTCCTTTAACATTTCCATCTGGAAAAATGTAAGCTACTCTACCCATCCTGATACTATTTCTAAGATTTCTCAGTTCACATTTTCTCCTCTTTTTGATGGTGGTAACAAAATAGATGCAATGAAAAAGATGCTGTGCTACCCAAAAGAACAACAGTTAAGAATGTAAGAGAAGTAAAAAGACTACCATTGCCTTGTTTGCATTACTGCCTGCCCCTTCACTTTTAATCCTACAATTCTAGAAGACTGCTTTCAGAATCATTCTCTAACTTTACACTTAGAAAGAATCAGTAAAATTGGACTTGATACATAAACTTTCTCTTTACAGGTGTCTTTTTCAAGTACATTTATTAAAATGGCTATTAAAAAAACCTTCGAATTCATGTACTGAGAAGAGACAATTGCTGCATCATTTGAACAATATTTGGTTTGGGGACTTCAGACAAGCTTGTTTGAAACTATACAGCAATAATATTTCATTCTAGCTGATTAATTCCCATTCTATTCTACACATATATTGAGTAGCCTGAAGCATCTGAAAAGAAAGACTGTAGTCTTATATGACCACTACATTTGTGCACAAGCTTTAACCTTCCAATTTAAACTTTAGTTATAACTCCACTTTCTACAAGCATAGAAATGTCAGGTGCTGAGTTTTTGTTCATCTCTCTAGCATGCTCATTGAAGAGACACTTGGATATGTTTTGTTCAAAGTCAATGGGACTTCTGTCAGTGAAAGATTTCAGCAGTGTCTACAAACTGAACATTTGGTCTGATGTAGCACGCTGCGACCCAGAGCTGTAACAACCAGCTGAGTCTGCTCAAACTTCAGCCATCAAGCAGCCCCATTCTGTAATGGAATCTTAGTCACAGAATGCCTACATAGCAATGGGCTTCACAAGGTCATTTTAGAGAAACTGGTTAGTATAAACAGTCCTAAAAATACAAAGTTTTAAAGGATTTTGAGTATAACAAAACCAAGAGATACTACTAAGGTTTTACATAGATTGAATGCAGATAAAGCATGAAAAAGTAATCTTACCTTACAGTTCAATCAAATACTAAATTTAACACACAAACTGTGAACTAGCAAATGGAATCACTACTGACCCAAGGACTAAAGATTGGGAATATAAAGAACATTGATACGCATATAGACTCTATTGGTTGGGATCTCAATATTACACTAAGTGAATGAGATCTGTCACCCAAGGAAATGTCCAAGGATGTCACCAAAGAAGGGAAGATTCTGAAATACACTGGAAGGGAAGATTTATTCATATTAGAAAATATGATTATGGAATCACTAACTGTTAAACATATAATTTTTATATTTAGAGCTTATAATAAAGTATAAAGTAATTATGTTAATAACCAAAAAAAGGTTCTGATGTCAAATGGGTAAACCTAAAAAAGCATTGAATAGTACAAATTAATCAATATCCAAAGCAAGAGTGCTCCGATTCTAAATTACCAGTCTTGGCTTTTATAAAAAATATTCCAGAAGTGGAGATACAATTTCTCATTGAAGTAGCACACCCAACCAGCCTACATATAATCAGATTGTTGAGAACTGACCAAAGCCAGTTTGTTCACATTTCGGCAGATACTGAATTCTTCAGTCTCAAGAGATGAGTAAATGCTACAGGCCTCTTCTCCTAGAACTCTGATGCCAAGTGGAGAAATACAAGGAAATGAAGTCTTAGACCAAATTTGGCATTCATGTAAACATTTACTAGTAAAAAGACAACAGCATTTTTTTTAGACCCGCTGATAGCAACTCTTAGGAAGGATTCACTGGAGGCAGATTTATCATGTATACCATCGATGTATTAGATCAATGCGCTCTGCAGGCTATCCAGATGGTCCCAATCTCTTTGGATTATGTTATGGGAGAGACCAGGAGAGTTAACACAGCACTGGAGCAAATTGTTGCCTCTTCCATGTGAACAGAAATTCTAATCCTACATTCTGATTAGAATAGATAAAAGTATTCACCAAATTATCAGCCTCAGACTTTGGACCTGAGGCCATGTTAATGGCTCTAGAAAAATACATCCAGAACAGAAGCTGCAATTAAGGATACTACTTAGTTGAGTTTTTAGTAGCCTGCTACCATCTTTTAGCATTCAACAGGTTTCTGCAGAGGCCAAACCAGTGAATTAAATGGAAACAAGATGGGGACCTCCACCCTTTAGATCTATGTTATCTACTAAGGTAGCCACTAGGTACACGCAGCTATTTAGATTTAAATATTTATGTATTAAATAAAAGTGAAATAAAATTACACATCCATCTCCTCAGTCACACCAGCCATATTTTAAGTGCTTTGTAACCATTTCCATCATTACAGAAAGCTCTATCAGACAACACTGCTTTAGATCCTTACAGATAGCGCTATTTTCATCTACTCCCCCACTCTGGGATGCTTGTTTGATTTACTATTTTGACAGGAGGAGGGGATGTAGTTTCAGAGGCTTCTATTTGGGCTTCCCCAGAATGAAAGCTCATAAACCACAGGCCAAAGACTCAATTTGGGGGTTAAGCCTATTATGACATGTGTCAACCCAACTGAACATTCAAACCAGGGAACTGACCACTGAGTTGGTTAGCTGACCCAGTGGGCCCACTGTAAGTGAAATGTTGGTCAAGACTCCTTTTATTACTTGGTCCCTAAATGGGCTCCACTATAAGTGGGGAGTCATGATGACACTTTGCTTCTGAGGGTATTAATGTCAACTTGGACACTAAGCCCAACACTCCTAGACAAGCTTGGGTATTTCCCTTTCCTCTGTGTACAGCTACCCGAGTAAATTAATGTAGATTTTTAAAGAAAGGATTAAAGGGATCACCACTGTGTATACTTTCTGTAATGTTGCAGCATCATTTCTCAGGTTGCCTGTCTGAAAACCAGTTTGATTCAGAAACTGGAGGAAGGATCATGATTCTTTATTAGGGCAAGAGCACTCAGCCTCTGCAACGTCCATCTTTGCTTTCTTCTGATGGCTCAGGGTAAGTAGTACCCATGTTGGCTACACAAATATTTTGCCTCTAGGAATACTTTATTACATCTACATAACCGTCTACAAGTCAGGCCCTCTTGTCACTCCAACCCTGCAACTCATTAAGATAATTGTATCCATGTGGTTTCCTGCATCTAAGAATTGCCATTTGGCCTTTATTGTTTCAGGGTTCTGTAATACCTATCTGTTCCCTAATGCCTTTTCCTACCACCAGACCTGGTTAACAGAAGAGAGCCACCATTCAGCTTTCTACTGATGTTTGTGATTCTCTCACAAGTACATTCCTTATAGCCTTTCCATGGGACGCAACCACCTGGTGGGTCTTCTAGCTTTATATACCACATATACTCTAGTATGCCCACCATCTTGAGTCTTTCCATTTCTTTCTCTACCATATGTCAAGACAATCCTGACATTTCAGTGGCACTTACTGTGGGCCATCATTTCTCCATGCTTTTAGGAACCATCCTAGTCATTATTTCACCCATCTCCTGGGATCTTTCCCAGGATATTTCAATGCTGTGTATCTCAGGAAAGTGTTCCAATATAAACTCTTCTCTTTCCACTCTTATAGTATGCTATCCTTAGCCAGGAACTCTCAGACTTTGGTCCTTTCCAGTCCATGCCGACTACTTCTTACAGCTCCTTTGGAGAACTGTCCCCTTCTTTTCTTACTAGACTCATGTGACCATTGCTGGATTATGCAGTGACTCAACCCAAGTTATAAACCTACTGGCCAAGAGGTAGTAAAGGGACAGATTCTGAGGTTGGTAAGGTCCTCAAGTAAGGAGGAGAGTGCTAGGACTTTCTCTCATCCAGAGAGAACTCCGGTGCCCAAAGGAATGCCCTCCTGCATTTGATGGCTGGTTAAGTAAGGTATATCTGTAAGGGGTCAGCATAGTGCCTGAGCTCTCTGTGGATTGTCTAAATTCTCAGCTGAAGTTGTATTGCAGTTTAACTTCTCCTTCTGCCCAATCCTGGCTCCCTTATGCTCTCATAGGTGCTGTTCTCTAGGACATTCTCCAATAATCTTCCTGCAAGCACTTTTTTTTGTCTCAGAGTCTATTTTCCAGGGAAATGTGAGCTAAGGAAACGTGTACATTTTATTTGTACTCTCATGTCCCATTATGTGCCCCTTTCATATAACCCACCCAAATTATAGGCAAAAATGCTGAAATTCATTTGCAAGTAATAATATCAAAGGCCAAATAGTATAATAAATTAATGCATCTGTAAAATACTGAAAATGAGAAGAAGAGTTATAGAATGTTTCCAAGGAGAATAACTAGCAGGGTGTATTTGTTTGCAGATGATGAAGGAGGGATTTCTAAGCAGATAGTGAAGCAAATAAAAAGAAGAGGGGAAGAAATTTGGCATCAGAAAGGTTTATGTGAAAGAACAACATTTAAAGTGATGAGAATGCAATGGGAAGCCTGATTAGGGGAGTGGCACCCTATTAGAGGTGACGCAGGTGGCAACATGTGAAGAGACTGCCAGTCAGGAAAGCTTACGAGTGCTGCTCTGCAGTATACTCAGCCTATATCAGAACTGTTAGAACACCTGGTGCTTTATACTCTTGGTTAAGCCACATCGCACCTCATTAATGGTGTATCTATTCCCTTTCTTCCCTCAGCAAAACATTAAAAACTTGAGATGAAAGCATGTCATTCTAAAACATATTTGGCTCAAAGAAAAAGACGCTTCCCAGAACTACAAAAGATCTTTCTGTAATGAAACTTTAATTAAACTTTGCTTTAATTTGGATCACAATGAAGAAAATAAGGGACTTTTCATCTTGCCCCAAGTGGAAAGTGTCAGTGTGTGTCATGAATAAAATGCTGGCATTGAAATCTCTTGCAATCTTCTAGCTCTGTGAGCGCCACTGAAAACTAACTATGACAACAAACCAATTGTTTGCAATTTCATCTACAAATAGGTATATCTTTAGGATGAATACACGTACCAGAAATATATTTTTGCATGCTCTCTAACGTGCTAACAAGAATAATGGTAATTTGGAGGAACAAAAGCTGGGAAATATAATTTAGAGGTGCTCCATCCTTTAGGGTTAATGAAACAATGGTTGACATCATTTAGTCCCCCTCAAAAGAAGCAGCCAAATGGCAACATACAATTAGCAAGCAACATTACTATTCAGAACAATACTATTCACAACAATTCTTAGGTGCTAAATATTTTAAATTATCTATAAAGAACACATATTTGAAAAATGTCAACCTTAGAAAAGACTCAAGTTCAGCATTTGAATGTGTCACATTTAGAATCTGGTCTGTTTCAAAGAGAATGTTCTTGCTGTCAATAGTAGTGTCTGTTACTTCTTTAATGAGAAGTAGTCCATATGTCTCAGATTTGCCCTGGACTAGAGACACTTGCCAAGAAGAGGCAGGAAATGTGTCCTCATTTGTCAAGTAGGAGGGAAAAGTTCATCTTTTTTTTAAGGAACTGAAATGCGTCCTATGTACTGAACATCATGACAGGCATGTGGGTTACAGAGTGGAACAAGAGAGATGCAGCCTGGCCTTGAGAATTGAGAGGTGTTGTTAATGGGTATATTTTCCCCAACCACACCTTTCTTAATCATTTTGCTCCAGCAGGACAAAAATTGGGAAAGGACTGCTTTCAAAACTAGGGAAAGGTCTGCAAATGTTGATCACTGGGCCAAAGTCAGCCCCCTGTTTTTGGAAATAAAGTTTTATTGAAACAGAGTCATGTTCAATTTTTTATGTATTGTCTATGGCTGCTTTTATGTTACAAAGGCAGAGTTGAATTGATGTGACAGAGACAGCATGTTTTACAAAGCCTAAAATATTTACTGTCTGGCCTTTTACAAAACAAGTTTGTAAACCCTTGATCTAGGGGAAGGAAAGCACATTTGAAAGCAGATTCTATCTGTCCAGCAGCCACTACCAGTAGCAAAGCAGGGTAATACCCAGAGCAGTCACTAAAAGGCCTAGGCACACATTTCTTGTAATACAGCTTAAATTTATGAATGCTTGTGCTACAGAGTAATTCCTTTAAATGCATGTCCCATTCCTTTTGGTTTGGTTGTTACATATATATGCTGAATAAATAATTATAACTTGCAGTGAGATTAGCACACAATTACCATACTCTCACCACACTATTAATTTCCCACACTTTCTATTGACTCTCTAATGGTAGCCACGTTAGTTCTCTCCTATGCACTAAGTAATTTGTTGAGCTTCAATACAATGAACATCCGGCTGCATGGGAGAAAAAAGAAGTTTCTAATATAAGAGCACAAGGTAAGGCAAGACATCACCCATCATCCTCATAGGTGATGTCTCTCAAGGTGTCTAGAGCTCCTAAAGGAGTGAGAGGGATCCTGTAAGACAAAGGGTCCTCACAATGGTAAGTAAATTTATGTCTATATTGCTTTTTAATAGGATATTATCTTGAGATATTTATCAGGAAAATGCAGAATGTGTGGACCTGAGACTTGAGAACTGGGAATTACAGCATGAAAATGAGGACCAGAAGAGGTGAGTTATATCTCAATGATGTCCAGGGCTCCAGAGGGTGACTAGGAGCAGCCCCTCACCTGGAGGTGGCGATACACATGCACCTTCTACTCTCCCCTCTGAACTCAGAGGCCACCACAGACAGAAGGAAGGGAGGGGGAAGAATTATGTTGCTGCTAAATATAAGCCCAGAAAAGCTTTTAAAATTCTGAATTGACTGCGTTTAAATGTGTTTTAAATGAATTTGAATGAGTTTAAGCTTACTCCAAATTGAACAAAATTATGTTCTCCACCATTAGCTGAAACGACCTCAGAGCTAAATTAAATTAGAGAAAATTTAAAAGGTACAATTTTACACTTACGTTTGTGACTGGAAATTCATGCCAACCCAGAGGTAATATATCTAAAATCCTCCCTTCACTTTTCCCCTCTTGTCACACTATGTGAGTTGCTCTAACACATGTCAAACTTAGAGCAGGTTATGTGAGAACAGATCTCGTGGTGACACTGCTGCGGTGGGGAACTGTTGACTGAGGCATATGAATCCTGGTCCCAGTTGTAGTCTCCTCAACTAGCTGAGGTCCTGGGTTGCTGTACTCAAGGGGCTCTTCACTGCACACAGACAGTAAACATCTTCAAAGGCGCCCAGCCTTATCTTTTTTAAGCTTTTAGGTCCCCAAAGTCCATGACGAGAAAGAGAACCCAAAGTAACTTTTTAAAGTATGCAAGGTAATGCGGTCTGTCCGCAGTACCTGTGGGTTATGCATCCACGCATTCAACAAACCACGGATCTAATTTCGACTGGTTGAATGGTGAACTCAGGGATGCGGAGGGCTGGGCGTACTATGCCATTTTATGGCCTTGGGTATACCTGGATTTTGGTACCCACAGGGGTCCTGGAACTAATACCCCACGGATACCAAGGAAGACTGTATATTATTTTAGACAAAGGAAATAAGATGTCTTTTCTCCCATACAGTAGTTTTGTGCTTACTACTATAGTAACCCCACTTAAACTTCGTTTTAACTGTCTCTGTTTATCCCCCACCTCCAATGGAATATGAACTCCTTGAAGATAGAGGTAGAAGCAGGTTCTTTCATTGCTGGAGCCCCAGTACTAAACCAGCCCCTGGAACCATGCACACAAATAAATGACTCTTCATTACCCTTCATGAGTCCTCCAAAGTCAGTCAGCCTCTCTCTCTTAATCGCTCTCTCTCTCTCTATTTCATTCTCTCTGTGTAATTTTTCCAGGGCACTGGGTATTTCCACAATGGAATCTACTACTTTAATCAGTATAGTAACAGAAAAATATTATTCTCCAATGGGGAAAAATCAAATTCACACCTCTACTTCCTTGTGTGAGCAAGGTAAAATGGTTTGGCTAAGAAAGGACATAGTTCTGAGAGTGAATGAGCAGTTTTTCCTCACAGGGTTGGAGTTACCATACCAAAGAATATGAAGCAAGAGCTCCCAAACTTGTTAAGCTGCTAATATTTGGCAGATGTGCAACTTATAATCCTCTCAGCCCTTGGATGCCTGGGTAGTGAAGTAGGAGATAGATGGGTCCCTGGGCCAGACAGCTGGTGTTTGTCAAATGAAGCAAAACTGAAGTTTTGTCCTCAGCCAGACAAGAATGATACCCCTTTCCCTTCCTCCATTGAAATGGAGGGAAAGAACTAGCAGTGGGGAATTTGTTGCAGCAAAAATAGAAATGAGATTTTTCTTTTCTGATAAACAAGGAAAATAAGGAAACAATGAACAGGTTGGGGAAACAGCATGAACAGGCCTGAAAGAGTTAAGCAATCTTGGTTATACTTTAGCTGTTACTACTAACAAACACTTGTAGCTAGACCTGTCCTTCACAAAGCTAATTACTCTCTGACTCCATGTGACTTATACTCTGCACTTGGCATTCTTCTCCCCCTACACTTCCTTGTAGCACTCCTCATTTCAGAAAGAAGGTCATGGGCCGATAACTTCAGGGACACCAGACCCAGCTGCTGAGCCACCTGATGCGCCACCTGATGCCAGCTTTGGCCGTGAATTTACAGAAGAAAAGAAAAATAAATGCAAGGCTTTCATTACTTTGAGCCTTATCACCTACCCCAGACCACAAGCTCTGGCTATAAAAACCTCTCCCTATTCCCCAGGGAAGGAGGAGGGGTCACAGTTCTTGAGGCACTAGCCTGCTGTGTTCCCTCTTTGCCTGGCAAAGAATAAAGCTACTCTCTCTTTCCTCCAAAATTCTGTCTCCATATTTCTGTTCAGCATTGGTGCACAGAAAGCCAGTATTTTGGCATCAGTAGGGACACTTGGACTGGTGTTCTCTGGCTAATAGTGGCCTTTTAGGTTCAGTGTGTTATATTCTACATGAGTTATGACATGAGAAAGGACAGGAAGCATTGAAAAGTGAGGAAGTTCCCCACAAGCTTTGAAGCTGCTACATGGGTATTGATAGGAATCTGTGGCATTTGAGAAATGGGCTCCTGGTTCATGATAAAAGGCTGCAGACTCCAGCCTGGGTGGAGGAATGGCCCCAAAGAAAATACTTCCCTCTGCTTCTCCTTCTCAGCACAGACTTCCTCTGTTGGGTATGTGGCTCCAGTGAAGAGAATTCTTGCTACAGTGTTTCCTGATGTGGTCATGGCATGTTGTGAACTTGCTTGTAAAAGGCATTCCATCACCCTTAATATAACCTCATGGGCTTTATAACCCAAGGGCTCTGATACAAATCTTCTTGTGCAGGAAGAGTTAACAGGCTTGGGTTGTTCAAACCCTGTACATTCCCAAGACTGACCTGTTTTCAGGATCAGCTCTTGGCCAGCTTCTGGGAGATGAGCTCTGAGCCTTGGAATATTCTGCCTTGTAATAGTCTTTTTGTATGCCTTAGACTTGGGCCACAATTTACCAATTGGTTTGATAGTTTATGCTAACAATGGGATTTACGGTGAATGCCTGCCTTTGCTGTGAGGGGCTGGAGTCTGAGTAGCTGAGGTTAGTCAATCCTGTGTGACTGACGTCCAGTTAAAATCCTGAACACAAAGGCAAGCATTTCAGGGGAATATCCTTGGTTGGCAACATTTTGTTTTGCTACATTTTAACACAGATTGAACATCTAACTTGACATAACTTGAATTTTCTCGAAGCATCTCCTTTATTACCTTCAGCTTTGGAATTATAAATCTAATTTCCTAGATTTTTATTTTCATCCCTTAATTTTATGTTTAAAATCTTTGCTCCAATGTCCGCTTATCAGGTTGAGAGGTCTCATTTTCCTTTGGTTCTGCCCAGTCCCTCTTCATCTACCTTCTTTCCCTTGAGCCTTTCACCTGCCCAGGCATTGTGTGCAAGCCCATGAGTCTTTCCTGATTAACTTGACTCTGACCTGTTAATATGCTCAGTCATCCCTGAAGCAAGTTCCATTGTCAAATCAGTACTTCAAATGTGTTCTTTTCTTTTCATTTCTACCCCCTATATAATTCACTTATTATCAACCGGTGCACAGTGTTTGTTCTCAAGATATCTGCTTTTCTATCATAAGGAAACAAACAAACAAAAACTAACCACAACATTCTAAGACCTCAAATATATTTCAGAATAAATTTTGTTTTTTTTCCCCAAGACTATGGCTACTTTATACTCAAAAGAAAATCCAACATGTTTTTTCCAATATTGCAATATATTTGGGTATAAAACCAGTATTATATTCATCAAGACACTTTTGTTTAGAAAACCCCCAAATTCTCCTTAGTAACTATATCAGTTTTCTATTGCTGCTATAGCTAGTTACCACAGACTTAGCAGCTTAAAGCAACACATATTTATTGTCTCACATTTATGTAGGTCAAAAGGCTGGACTGTCTTGACTAGTATCTCTGCTCTAGGTCTCACAAGGCCAAAATCAAGGTGTCAAGTAGCCCACCTGTCACTGAAAGGCACTTCAAAGCTAAGTCAGACTGTTAACAGAATATTCCTTGTGGTTACATGACTGAGGTCCTTTTTTGTTAGCTCTCAGCTAGGAGCCATCCTTAATTCCCAGCAGCCTCACCAGTTCTTGCATGTGGGCCCCTACATTAGCAATTGAATTCTTCTCGCTTTTGGAATCTCTCCAACTTCCCCCTCCTGTTGCATGAATCTTTGGACCCTAGCCAAAGAAGGTACTTGGCTTTCAAGGGCTCATGTGATTACATTAGATCCACACATAAAATTCAGAATATCTTCCTATTTTAAGATCTGTTCTCTTAACTACACCTGCAAAGTCCCTTTTGCCACATGGGCATTTTTGAGGGGCCATTATTCTGCCTACCATGGTAATTGTAACTCCAACTGTGGGACGGAAAAAGTCTAGTGAGTAGATTAAGTTTTAGGGAGAGCTGAATCTATTAGCTCAAAATACCCGCAGGACTCTGACTCTCCATCCTGGTAACACGTTTCTCTGATTTAGCTTCATTCTTAGGTACTCCCCATAAAGTGGGGAAGATGGCCCACAAGATATCAGCTTACACAGGTTCAGTTAAGAGGTACATGTGCTGAGTGTTTGTGAAATGAACATGGGGGTCATATTTTTATTCCTATTCCCAGCAGGATGTGATTGCCTATCACAGGAGTTGAAACATCCATCTCATCACCATAGGCCTAGAAACAACAGACCTGGATATATGATATTAGGGCTATAATTCTTTAAGAGGACAGGAATTGTAAGAGTATAGAAAGTGGTACATGTGTAGTTGGAAACAAAACAGAGCACAGGTATTATATTGAAAATGATCTATCTTGTCATTTACCTTCCACACAACCTAGGATGTAAAAGCTTAGGATAAGCAAGTAATCTCAGTTCTTACCCTGACACCAAATGATCAAGTACAAATTAATTTCTTTCGAGTTCAAAATTGGGATGATTTAATTTTAGTCATGACATTCATTATATTTTGAAAACTTAAATATCTTTATAGAATGATAGGTGAATTAGAATATATTTTGGCTACACGCCACAGAAAACATAGCAAGCAAAGTAAACAGTATGTGTATGTATTATCTCACACAACAAATGCATGGAAGGAGGGTAATTCCAGGGCTGGGTAAGCAAACATGTCTTCAAAGACAGATTCTTTCTATGTCTTATGTACTTCCCCAGAGTTTTGACTTGTTGCTTTAAGTTTCTTCTCTTCAAGGTCCTCAGATGGCTATCTCAGTTCCCAGAATCACACACAGAAACAATGTCAAGATGAAGAAAAGGAAATATCTCTTCATTTGTCTCTTTTACAAGTGAGGAAAATCTTTCCAGAATTGCTCGAACATCTCATTGGCCAGAATTATGTCACATGATCACAACCTAACCAATTAACTATAATGGAAAATGAAGCCACTAAGTGTCTAGGACCAATCAAGATTCTCCCTCAGAGCTGCTTTTCCAAAAGCACTTGGATACTCTTTAACGATGAACAAAGTCAGCATTTTGAAAGTGAGGAATAAGGGGGAAATAGCTACTGGTTAGACGACAACTTGTGTCTTTCACAGAGTGTGAGAAATATTTACGCTTTCAAAAGCTTCATGGATCATAAAATATTGAAGAACACCGGATGAGAGACCCAGAGCAGCCAGTATTCACCTGTCAGTAATCACTTAACCAGTTTTTTTTTCGTGTATTTGAAGAGTTAATGTGTTTCTTTGCAATCAAATGACAAAGGCTTAGTTTTTTAAACAAATGCAAAGAAGGCCTTGGAGCAAGAAGTGACCATCCTAACAAAATGTGATGGGATAAAAGGTGTGGACACATACGATCCAAACAGCAGAGATATTATTGCCATACATGTTCTGCTAAGGGTTCATCACCAGGTCCACAGGGAGAATAAACTGCAATGTTAGTATCAGAATGCATGTGTGTGGGGTCTTTATGAAAGGAAGAGTAATAAAATATATGTATTATTCTCATGGCAGAGTCTGGTTCAGTCGTGTTCTATACATTTTTAGAGTCCATATAAACTTGGTGGTTAAAGAATCCTTCTGAGTAATGATTTTTATATGTATAACCACTTCCATTGTTGGTAAATACTTAGAAAATATGAGACCATAGGCTCAAGAAACACAGAGATGTTATCTGTTTCATTCACTATTTTAATCCAGAGCTTAATACAGTGGAGATAGATAGATAGATAGACCTCTGAGTCTATCTATCTATCTCCAGAGCTTAATACAGTGGAGATAGATAGATAGATAGACCTCTGAGTCTATCTATCAAAAACCAGGAAGCATACCAATTTACAACTGACTTAACAAGCATATTTCTGATAGGAAATGTTTTAACTTGCCCTTACAACAAACTGGTGAGGTAGACATTTTCAAGACTAACATTCATTTTGCCATAACTGATAATGAGTTATCTGATTTCAAACAGTTTTAGAATAAAGTTTGAGCACTATTTTTATTACAAGGGCACAATTCTTAGATTTATATCTTTGCATATATCCCTGACTCAAGTTTTTTTTTTTTTAAGTAAAGTTATTTGACATAGAATCAAAAAAACAATACCTTCAATGTTCTACTTTCCTCAGTCATTGTATACTACCATTATTTTCCATATGTTATGCCTGGATTACATTCAATAAAAGTTGAGATTAAAAAAACCATAAAGCATATGTAAGTTCCAACCAACATAATAAAATCAATGAAATTCCAAGCATGTCTGTGGCTGCATCCTGAATCTATCTCAGATCCCAAGTGATACAGTACAAATGAAATGGAACACTTCACCCCATTCTACAAATTCCCTCTGCAGCCTTTACAGCAGGATGAGTTATGGACCAGCTGAAAGAGTCAGAAGCTCAGTGCTTTGTACTCTGCTTGTTTTGTTACATGTGACACATTGGGTCTGTGAATCTGGACTAAATTATGGTTAGCTCTAGGTTTGCAACGCAAGCATTTACATAGATCAGTTCTTCCTTGGGAGGTGGGGGTGGGCAGACTGTGAATCTTTTCACGAGCAGTATCATCCTACCAGGACCCAGGCAGAGGCCACACTGTGCCTGTTGACATACTGGGCACATTGCCTGCATCCATTTCATAAATGTTCTCTTGGCCCACTTCCTCACAAGCTGAATGCCGGGAAGTTGACAGGTGCACGAGTAGACCAGGCTGGTGCAGTGTCTGACTGTTTGAATGGCTGGGACTTTCCATCTGACAGGATTTACCCAATCATGATGGATAGTAGCTAGAGCACAGGAAAGAGAAGTGGAAGCTAGAAAGGAAACTAACTGTACTACAGCACGGGGTTCTGTAAAATGCCCACCTACGAAACGATATGAGGAGCTCAATATCTGACAAGAGTTGAGGGAATTAAGAGTAATTTGATTACAGGTGCTCAACTGGCATTCATTTTCCTCTTATTATCTGAGAACCCTCCCTCGAGAGAGAGTACTAACCTTCAAAAGGAGCTGATGAATGGCTCTATTAAAAGCTCTGTAGTTCTTTCATGGCTCTGTAGCATCTGACCATTTTATGAGCCCAGTGGTATTGTAAATAGGAAACAGAAGAGAGGAAATGTCCTCCTCAAAGAGTGTACAGATGACTCTCTCTTTAGTGATTTGTAATCCTGAAAGAGAGTTCGCACATGGACAGAATGATGTGAAATAGTGATATCTTCTCCCACTCCACAGAGTCCCCAACCCTGAGTATACCTCTTAAAGGTCAGATATTGCAATACTGTGTTATGTCACACTGTGATGGTTTCTTATAGAAAGCAAATGAATAAAATAACTAAGTTAGATGTGCTTGGTTTTAAATAATTTGTTGTTGGTATTTTATATATTTGGTTCATTTTAATCTCGGTTAAAAATAAATCTCTAGGGGGCTTCCCTGGTGGCGCAGTGGTTGAGAGTCTGCCTGCCGATGCAGGGGACATGGGTTCATGCCCCGGTCTGGGAGGGTTCCACATGCCGCGGAGCGGCTAGACCCGTGAGACATGTCCACTGTGCCTGTGCGTCCGGAGCCTGTGCTCCGCAACAGAGAGGCCACAACAGTGGGAGGCCCGCGTATCACAAAAAATAAATAAATAAATAAATAAAAATCTCTAGATATTTTTTGATATCTACTTTCAAATACAATTTCTGTAATAGTGACAACTATGAATGGAAAATATCTTACCTGAATGATTCATAAATAAATAAACCTCACCATAAATATGATTTTACCTATAATGAAACCATATGACAATACCTACTTTCCCCCCTCTAGTAAAAAGCAGAATAAATGAAATTTATTTAAAACTTTGTCTCCAATATTGGTATTACTCTTAGCTTATGTAATCTTAATTTAGAAAAAAAGTAAATATTTCATTGGTGTTACAACTTGTTTAATAGCTTCCTTCTGGTGTGTCACTGAGGAAGATAAACTAATATCTATATCTTATCAACAGGAATAAAAACTTGGATACTGATCTGTAACATATAGAAGAGTGCTCTAAGATTCAAAAAATCCAGGGCTAATAATTTATGTGAGATATAAATAACTGTGTAAGTTCATTTACTCTCTTAAACCTGGGATGGGGATAAAATCTAATATCTTGAAGTCCTGGTGCTAGAAGTATGAAAGCAAAGTTTCCCTCTTTTAACAAAATGCATTAACTGTACCTGAACTATAAAATATTATTTAAATACATGAACCATAAAACCTGCTATAAAATTCTTCACATCTTCAGTCCCTAAAAGGTTGGTGGCACATATAAAAGTTAGATGGCTCCTCATAAGCTCAGGGATGAAACTAGAGTAGAAATATCCAAATGTTGCATTATATTTTTTTAGGTGGCAAATAAAGTTTTGGTGTTCTGAAACGTCCACTTAATTGCTCATTTAAAGGACAGAACGTTCAACTTTGCCCCACAAATGGAATCATTCTTGCCTTTGCCCAGTACCTAAAAATTCAAAGTCATCAACAAGTTGAAGGGCACACTCGGATGTGAGTTTCCCTTGTGTGACTCCAGGACCACACTTTCCATACCTGTGCTCCACTGACTCTTTTATGACAGTATGATCAGTTAGTCATTTCTGGTCCAACTTCAGAGTAAAGAAAACACCTAGAAAGAGCAAATAACTGGCCATTTTTATCCACTTATGAAGTGATGATACATGGATTTCAACCCAGCTCTTGAGGACTCTTACTACCCTACCACCACCTCTGATTAGCAATCTGATTATTAGGGAAGTGACATTCATTTGGTGTCTATTATGTACTAAGCTTTGGGTTATATATTTTACACAGAGTATTTGTATCTGTTAAAAAACAAAACAAAAACCCTTGGGGAAGTTATTGTCAAGGAGAAAGAAAATTTTCTCTACTATTCTAGTTTCTTTTGGTTGGTCTAAGAATTAGATTGACATGAGACAGATGAACAGGAAAAAAATCAAACGGAAGTTTAATAACATGTATACGTGGGAGACACCAGGAAAGCTGTGTAACTTCCCAAAACAGCTGAAACACTCACCTTAAACATTATCTCCAGCTAAAGACAAAGTAGGATGTTGGGATAGGGATCTGGGACTTCAAAAAGGAGCAAGGCAATTCACATGGAGATGGAAAAGCAAATGTTTGGTAAACAAATGTGTGTTAGGCCATGCAAAGACAATGAGACACAGAGAGGAATTTTAACAAACAGACTTTGCTAAGTTCCTCCCTGTCTGCAGACCTAGTTTACACCTCATACTGTAGTAATCTATGGTTAATAGTTCCCTTGCTGGAACAGGCCGTCTATCTTCATTCTTTTAGGCAGTTAGGGAGAAGATGAAAGTTTCTTCCTGTGTCTTTTGGGCCTTGATTGTTCTCAGCTCAAAATAATCCACATGCCAATGAGACATTTTGGGGTGGCAAGTTTTTCTCTCCTACATTATTATGAACTTCATTTTACATTAAAGGAAACTGAAGATCAGAGACAAGTTAAGAAAATTTTCAAGGTCACTCAGCTAAAATAATAAAGCCATATTATGAAAACAATTCAGAGGACAAAACAGGTCACTGTCTAACTACCCAAAATTTTTGCTTTGCCTTACAACACACCACAACTCCTAGCACAGTACCTCCAGAATGAAAAGGAAAATTAAACAAAACTAAACAAAAATTTATACAAAATGAAAAGCTAAAATAGCAGTAAACTCTCAAAACAATAGAAAACTCATGAGTAAGAAAGTATAAATAAGAAAAATCTATGGAATTTTCAAGAATGCCTCAATTTAAAAAATTCAGGGAAATGTAACAAGATATCAAACAATAGATAACATTATGACCACTCTGACACATCCCTTGGAAAATCTCAGAAAATCTAAGAGACTTAAGTTTGGGACTTAGTTTTATCTATGCTTTAGTAACCTGCTCTGGAAGGTAAGTGAATAAGTAGAGAATTAGTCTGGGACATTACACACACAGATACAGAGCGGATGTGCACACAAATTCATGCATGCATTTGGTTATATTTTGCTCAATGTTTACCTGAAATATCTAAATGTAAAGGATTAGTGAATAATTTACTTTAAGAAAGACTACTATGGCAGAGACATTTTTGACTCAACAAATATCCATGTGCTCCTTAAGACTCCCGAAATCTCAAGCAGTTGTATGGACTCATGTGACCAGTTTCAGCCAATGAACTATAAGCAGAATTGATGAGTGTCATTTCTAAGTCAAAGCATGGAAGAGCAGGTACAATAGCTCCATGTACTCTCTTCTTCTATAGCCAGAGGAAAGGTTCCAGATGGCAGAGTCTCAGTCAGTCTGAATTCCTTACTAACTATGTGGAGCAGAGCCTCCTCCATCAAACAGCATTAGAAATACAGCATGAGTGAGAAATAAACTTTTTAGCTTTAGGCCATTGACATTCTGGCGTCAATATGTTATTGCAGCATAACTTGGCCTGTTTTGACCTAGAGATTTAAGAGGTGCCAATGAACACAAAACTTCTTACTTATATGGTGATTCCAAATAAATTCCAAAAATGTCCATGTTGTAGTGAAAATGTAAAATGAGGTGCATGCCAAAATTAAACCTTGTCTTTTTCAGCACATTCTGAATTGCCAAAATAATCTCATAGGTACTTCCTCTTTGAGATCATGAAAATAGAGGTCACTAGTTCAGTGTGAGGTGTATTGAATGAGACACAGGACTATTAAGAAGGAATCCATTTATGTAAAAATATTGATTAAATACCTACTATATGGCAAGCACTCATCTCAGTATTGTAGATACAATGATGAGCAAAAACAGACATGGTTCCCTTCTCTCAGTCTACTGGTTAAGAGACATAAATAAAATTAAGCTACACAGAGGTTTTGAGGTTTGGATCAAGGTGGCAAAGTAAGAGGATGTGGAGCTCACCTTCCTCCATGGACACATCAAAAATATATCTACATGTGGAACAATTCTCACTGAAAACGAACTGGAAGCTAGCAGAAGGACTCCTGTATAATGAAGGCTATAACAAAGTTACACACTTTACTGGGTAGGAAGGAAAGAAAAGCACTCAGGTTGGGAGCTGTGCCCCTGGGAGGGGATTCAGAGAAAAAGGGAGATTACACCTATGGACACTTGCCCTGGAGAGTGAGCAGTTTGAGCTACAGTCCTCGGGTCCTATGTAAGAGAGATTAGCCCCCTTGGCTGGTTGGAAGAGAGCTGGGCCTCATAGAAGGGCTGTGGGAAGCCAGGACTCTGTTCATGAGGAGCACATATGAGTGAGCTTGTCCCCAAGGCAGGGTGGAGAGGGTGGACAGAGGTCTGCTCTAGTGGATGGCGGGTCTTCTGCAACTCCCTCACCACATGCCCCAGCCCAAATCAAGCAAATGCTCTGGCCCTGCTCACTCCACATCACAGTGTGGCAATGGATCTGGGGCAGTCATGACCAGTGAAAAGATGTGACCATGGGACACAGAAGTGACCCAGTCCTGGGGTGGAGTCTGGGTGGAGCAGTGGTGTCCATTATAGTACTTTCTCAAGCAGCAACTCAGAAGAAGCCCAGATCACTGATGGTGGCCACTCCACCACAGCTCACCCTGACATATGTCCAGAATCCACACATATCCCACCAGCCCTACTGAGTGGTTCCACAACAGGACAGGGGCAGCGGAGGCTGGGGGCAGTGATCAGCTGTGAAGGACAAAGGGGACTTGCACACAAGGCAGTGTCTGACCAGAGCCGTGTGCGCCTGCACAGGTAGTGCACTGAACCGCTGTCCACAGCCGACATAAGCCAAGAGCCTGTGTGGACTCCACTTACTTCAGCACTCCTCCCACTCTGAGGCAAGGTTCCTTGTGCGAAAGGAGAAAAAAAACACACACTTAAAGGGAAAAGAGCCAGCTCGAGCCTGACCTTCAGGGCTTCTGCCCTAGCAGCTTAGGATAAGATCTTGTCCCTACTAGATCAGTGACAGCCACTGAGCAGAAGGAAATTCCTGCCTCACACTCAGCACCAGCTCTAGCCCCTCCATCTCCAGCCCCAATCCCTACCGAGGTGACAGTTGCCAGCACACCCTGAGGAGAGACATGATTTGCATCCATATCAAATCCTCCTTTTCTATCAAAGGCATTAGGCACACCCAGTCTACATAGGAAAGCTCCCATATAAGAACACCCCTTCAAGGCTGCAATAGGCTACTATTTCACCAAAATTCACAGAGGCAGAGAAAGTTAAGCAAAAAGAAAAGACAGAGAGGCTACTCTCAATCAAAAGAGCAAGAAAACCCCTGAAAAAAATAAGGAAACAGAAATAAACAATTTACCATGTAAAGAATTCAAAGCATTGATAATAAAAATGTTAACTGGATTAGGGAAAAGAATTGATGCACACAGCGAAAATTTTAACAAGGCACTAGAAAATATAAAAAGCACCCAATCAGAAATGAAGAATTCAATAATTGAAATAAAAAACACACTAGAAGGAATGAATAGCAGACTAAATGATACAAAAGAATGCATAGGCGTTCTGGAAGACAGAATAATGGAAATTACCCAATCAGAACAGGAAAAATAAAAATTAAAAAAAATGAAGACAATTTAAGAAATCACTGAGATAACACTAAGCATACCAACATTCACATTATAGGGGTCTATAAGGAGAAGAGAGGGAGAAAGGGATCAAAAATGTGTTTGAGGAAACTATGGCTAAAAACTTCTCAAACCTGAAGAAAGAAACAGATACCCAGGTACAGGAAGCATAAAGGTTCCCAAAAAAGAGGCAGCCAAACAGACCCACACCAAGATAAATCATAATTAAAATAGCATAAGTTAAAGAGAGAATTCTAAAGATAGTAAGAGAAAAATAAAGTAATATAGAAGGTAACCCCCATGAGGCTATGAGATGATTTCTCTGCAGAAACTGTGAAGGCCAGAAGGGAACAACATGGTATATTTGAAGAGCTGAAAGAGAAATCCTGCAACCTACGACAGTCTACCCAGGAAGACTATCTTTAGGAATTGAAGGCGAGATAAAGAACTCCTCAGCCAAGCAATAACTAAGAGTACATCAGTACCAAGCCTATCCTAAAGGAAATGTTAAAGGATCTTCTCTAAGTGGAAAAAAAAGTAAGAATCTACAGGAAAGAGAAAATCCCACTAAGAAAGAAAAATATATAGTAAGGACTTAGGATCAACAAATTAAATAAGTCTGTACAAAGATTAAAAGACAAAAACTTGTACAAGCAACTACAAAAAATAGTTGAAGGACAAGCATGAAGATGTAAAAAAGGACATGAAAAACATAAAATGTGAGAAAGGAGAGTAAAAACTGTAGATATTTTAGAATGTCTTTGGACTTAAATGACTACCAGTTTAAAACAAGTAGATACAGTAATAGGCTAACACATATGAACCCTATGGTAATCACAAATCAAAAACCTACAATGGGTGCACAAAAACTAAAAAAAAAGGAACACAAGCATACTACTATAGATAATCATCAAACTACAAGGGAAGAAACAAAAGGAAGGAATGAACAGAGAAGAACTACACAAGCAACCAGAAAACAAGTAATAAAATGGCAATTCGTACATAACTATCAATAATTACTTTAAATGTCAATGGACTAAATGTTCCAATCAAAAGACATAGGGTAGCTTACTGGATCAAAAAACAAGACCCTTCTATATGCTGCCTAAAAGAGACAAACTTCATAGCTAAAGACACACACAGACTGAAACTGAAAAGACAGAAAAAGATATTTCATGCAAATGGAAATGACAAGTAAGCAGGGATGGCAACATTTATATCAGCCATAATAGACTTTAACACAAAATTCATAGCAAAAAACTAAGAAGGGCTTATATAATGATAAAGGGATCAGTACAAGAAGGGGATATTACACTCATTAACATATATGCACCCAATACAGAAACACCTAAATATATTAAGCAAATACTAGCAGATATAAAAGGAGAAATCAACAATAATACAATAATAGTAAGGGACTTTAACACTCCACTTACATCAATAAGAAGATCATCCAGACAGAAAATCAGTAACGCAATAGTTGTCTTAAATGACACAATAGATGGGTTGCACTTTACTGATTATCTACAAGACATTCCATCCAAAAAACAGTAGAATACACATTCAAGTATACATGTAATGTTCACTAGAACAGTTCACATGCTAGACCACAAAACAAACCTCCACAAATTTAAGAGGACAGAAATTATATCAAGCATTTTTTCCAACCACAATGGTGTGAGATTAGAAATCAATTACAGAAAGAAAAACAGGAAAAGAACAAACACATGGAGACTAAACAACATGCTATTAAAAAACCAGTGGATTAATGAAGAAACCAAAGAGAAAATCAGGAAATACCTCAAAACAAATGGCAACAAAAACACACCCCAAAATCTATAAGATGCAGCCAAAAAAGTTCTAAGAGGGAAGTTCATAGTGATACAGGCCTTCCTCGAGAAACAAAGAAACAAAAATCTCAGATAAACAATCCACTTAATATCTAAAGGAATTAAAAAAAGAAGAACAACCAAAGCCCAAAGTTGGTAGAAGGAAGAAAACAATAAAGATCAGAGAGGAAATAAATAAAACAGACACCAAAAAAACAACAGGAAAAATCAAGAGCTGGTTTTTTGAAAAGAAAAACAAAATTGGTAAGCCTTTAGCCAGACTCACCAAGAGGAAAAGAGAAAGGATCCAAATAAAAAAATAAGAAACTAAGGAGGGCAAATACCAACTGATATCACAGATATACAGAAAAAAAATCATAGGAGTATACTACAAACAGTTGTATGCTAACATATTGGGCAACCTAGAAGAAATGGACAAATTTCTAGAAATGTACAAGCTTCCAAGACTGAATTAGGGATAAACAGACAATCTGAACAGACTGATCACTAGCAGTAAAACTGAATTTGTAAAAAAAAAAAAACCTCTCAGCAAATAGAAGTCCAGGATCACATACCTTCACGGGGGAATTCTACCAAACATATAAAGAAGAGCTAATACCTATACTTTTCAAACTATTTCAAAATAATGAAGAGGATAGAACACTCCCAAATTCATTCTACAAGGCCACCTTTACCCTGATACCAAAACCAGACAGACACACTACAAAAAAAAAAAAAAAAAAAAAATTACACACCAATATCTTTGATGGATATAGATGTAAAAATCCTCAACAAAATATTAGCAGACCAAATTCAACAATACATAAAAGGGTCATCCAACATTATACAGTGCAATTAATCCCAGGAATGCAAGGATGGTTCAATATTTGCAAATCAATCAATGTGAGACACCACAGTAACAAAAGGAAGGATAAAAATAACAATAGATGCAGAAAAAGCATCTGACAAAATTCAACATAGATTTGTGACAAAAACTCTCATCAAAGTGGGTATAGAGGGAACATATTTTAACATAATAAAGTCCATATATGACAAACCACAGCTAACATGATACTCAACTGAGAAAAGCTGAAAGCCTTTCCTATAAATTCAGGAACAAGACAAACACGCCCACTCTCACCATTTCTACTTAACATAGTGTTAGCAGTTCTAGCCACAACAATCAGACAAGACAAAGAAACAAAAGGCATCCAAATTGGAAGAGAAGAAGTAAAACTGTTACTATTTGCAAATGACATGACACTTTACATACAAAACCCTAAAGTCTCCACTTCAAAACTACTGGAACTATTAGAATAAATGAATTCAGCAAAGTTGCATTTTAGTTCCCTGACCAGGGAACTAAAATCCCACATGCCACAAAGCATGGGCAAAAATTAACCCCCCCCATACTTCAATTAAAAATAAGCTACACATATAAACCAGCAGCCAAAACTATGATAAAGAAAGAGAATATGAAGGCCATAGTGAAATGAACATGTAGGGCATCCAGCAAGGGCTTTCCTGAAGAACTGAATACTGAGCTGGAATAGGAAAACAGTAAAGGAAGTACGTCCTTGGGGTAGAGGGTCATAAGTCAGAGGACACAGTACGTGCAGAGGACTGAATTGAGAAGAAATATGTCTGAGAAATTGGGAGAAGGGCAGGGAGGCTGGAGCAGAAAGAACTAGAGGAAGAGTTGTGCAAGATAAGAAGCAGGTAGAGAACTGATCTTACAGATTCTTGTAAAATCTTTTCAAAGATATTGTTCATTATCTTCAAAAGTAAAACACTGAAAAGTAAAACACTGAAAAGCTTTAAGTTGAAGAGGAAACTACCATCAGAAATACTTTTGGAAAAGATCACTTTGATTCCAGATCGAAAGAGATAAGAGTGGATACTGGAAGAACAGTTAAGAAAGGACTGTTTGTGTGACTAAGGAACAGCATTTGTGTTTTACTGTTTTATATTTTCTTAAGTGGTTGCTCCATTTGATGTACCTACCAGCAATGAATATGGGTTTCACCTTCTCCATATCCTTACCAATACTTATTTTTTGTCTTTTTTTTTTTTTTTTTTTGCGGTACGCGGGCCTCTCAGTGTTGTGGCCTCTCCCGTTGCGGAGCACAGGCTCCGGACGCGCAGGCTCAGCGGCCATGGCTCACGGGCCCAGCTGCTCCGCGGCATGTGGGATCTTCCCAGACCAGGGAACGAACCCGCGTCCCCTGCATCGGCAGGCGGACTCTCAACCACTGCGCCACCACGGAAGCCCCTATTTTTTGTCTTTTTGATTTGAGCCATTCTAGTGAGTAAAAAGCAATGTATCATTGTGGTTTAAATTTTCATTTCCCTAATGAATAATGATGTTGAGCATCTTTTCAGGTGCTTATTGGCGATTCGTATATTTTATTTAGTAAAATGTCTATTCAAATCTTCTGCCCATTTTAAATGAGATTCTTTTCTTAATAAGTTACAAGAGCTCTTTATCTATTCTGATATAAGTATTTATCAGATATTTAATTTGCAAATATTTTCTCCTAATACATGGCATCTCTTCACTTTCTAGTAGACTTTGGAAGTGCAAAGGTTTTAAATTTTGATGAAGTCAAACTTATCAATTTTATTGTTTATAACCTATACTTTTGATATATCTAAGAAATCATTCCTTAGCCCGTTTATAAATATTTATCCCTAACATTCCTTCTTATTATTTATAGTTTACCTCCCATATTTTTGTCTATTATCCATTTTGAATTAATTTTTTGTATGATGTGAGTTACTGGTCCAAATTCTTCTTTTGCTTGCAGATTTCTAAGTGTCCCAGCCCCATTTTTTAAATGCTTAATTGTCTTAAAAAACAAAATAAATTTCTCGTGCGACAGATTGATCCTATCACATAGCTTCATACCTACTCATCCCTGACTGAATATGGGGCCTAGTGCACAAAAGAGACATAGAAAGTCTGGCAGAAAGTAAAAGTCAGAAGCAAAGAAACCACATGTAAATAATTAAAGGAAAGTATAGGAAAAAATGACTTCTCAAAGAGAAAATATCAATAAAAAGAAAATAATTATTAAAAAAAGAACCAAATGGAAATTCTGGGATTTATAGTACAATAATTGAAATGAAAAATTTAGTAAAGGGACTCAACAGAATATTAGAAATGGCAAAGAAATGAATCAGATAATGTGAAGATAAATAAAAATTATTTACTCTGAATAACAGGAAAAAAGATAGAATAAGAGAAACTGACAGAGCCTCAGATATCTGTGACACACAATTAAACATACCAATATATGTGTAAGGGCAGCCTCAAGGGAGATGAGAAAGAAAAAGAGACAGATTAAATATTTGAAGAAATAATGCTGAAAATTTCCCACATACCATTAAAAATATTAAACTACATATCCAAAAACTTAATGAACTCCAGGTAAAACAAAAAGATCACACCTAGATAAATCATAGTCAAACTGTTGAAAGCCAAAGATAAAGAGAAAAACTCGGAGGCAAAAAGAGAAAAACAAGTTGATTCATATAAGGGGAACCACAGTAGGTTTAAAAATTGTCTTCTCATTACATGCAATGGTGGACAGTAGGCAGTAGGGTGATATACTAGATGTGAATAATAATTTGAAAAAACACTATCAACCAAGAGTTCCATACAGCAAAATCACACTTCAAAAATAAAGTTGAGATAAATCCCCATATAAACAGAGGTAATGTATTGCTTACAGATCTGCATTACTAAAAGTACTAAAGCAAGTCCACCAGATGGAAGGAAAATGACAATATGTGGTTATTTGAATCCACATAGAGAACTACAGAAAAACAGAAAATGTAATTATATAGGTAAATAAATGTAAAATATTGATACCACGTAAATATAACTTTCTCCTTTTTTCCCTTAGCTATTTAAAAGACAACTGTATTAAAAATTATAAATCTGTATTTGGGGGCTTATATGTGTGACAATTATAACACAATAGAAGGAGAATAAATACAGCTATATTAAAATTTTCTATTTTTATTAGATTATTGTAATTTTAATCTGAAGAGATTATAAGTAACATTACATACTATAATTTCTAGAAAAATCAATAAGAAAATAACTCAAAAACATAGTATCAATAAAAAACAAGGGACTAAAAGAGTACACTGTTTAACACAAAAGAATGCAGTAAAGGAGGTATAGAGGAACAAAACGGACATGAGCACAAGTAATATAAATACCAAAACCACAGACATAAATCCAAACATGTTATTAACTGCATTATATACAAGTATATTAAATAGTCCAACCAAAAAGTAGAGATTGACAGACCGAATAAAAATTAAGATACAACTGTACTGCATATACAAGCGATGCTATTTAGATTCAAATACACAAACAAGATGAAAGTGAAAGAATGGAAAAACATATACTATGAAAACAGTAACCATATTAAATAGATAGGTAAAATGGCTACATTAATATCAGAAAAAGTAGAATATAAGACAAAAGCATTACTAGAGACAAAGCGGGTGACTTTAGAGTGATAAAATTATTAATCAGGAAGTTACAACAATTATAAATATATACACCCATGCATCACACACACACACACACACACAAAATGACTGAATTTATGAGATAAACAGATAATTAAAAACAATAAGTTGGAGAATTTAATGTTCCATCTCAATAACTGATAGAACAACTGAAGAAAATCAGCAAGGATACAAAAGACTTGAACTATACTACCAACAAATCTGACCTGACATTTATAGAACAGTACAACAATAAAAACAGAATAAATATTCTTTTTCTGTGCACATGACAGAGTCTCAATGAACTTAAAATGATTGAAATATTAAGTATATTCTTCAACTCCAATGGATCTTTTAAAAGTAGAAATTATCACTAATCATCAGGGAAATTCAAATCAAGACCACAATGAAATATCACCTTCAACTTATCAGAATTGCTATTATCAAAAAGGCAACAAATAACACATGTTGACAAGGATGTGGAGAAAAGGGATCCCCTGTGCACTGTTGGTTGGAATGTAAACTGGTGCAGTCACTATGGAAAACAGTATGGAGCTTCTTCAGAAAATTAAAAATAGAACTGCCATACAATATAGCAATTCCATTCCTGGATATTTTCCAAAGAAAATGAAAACACTAATTTAAAAAGATATATGCACTCCTATGTTCATTGTAGCATTTTTTACAATAGCTAAGATATGGCAACCTAAGTGCCCATCAGTAGATGAAGGGATAAAGAAGATATGAGATATTTATATACATATCTGAGTGAAATTAAGAGGTACAAGCTTCCAGTTACAAAATAAGCCCCAGGGATGAAATGTACAGACTGGGGAATAAAGCCAACAATAATGTAATATCTCTGTATGGTGACAGATGGTAAATAGACTTAACTGCGGTGAACATTTTGTGATGTATAGAAATATCTAATCACTGTGTCATGCACCAGGAACTAACATGGTGTTATAGGTGAACTGTACTTCAACAAACAAATAAACAAATGCCTAGAAAAAGAAATCAGATTTGAGCTTATCAGAAGTAGGAGATGGGGGAGGAAGAAGTGGATGAAGGTGGTCCAAAGGTACAAGCTTCCACTTATAAGATAAATAAGTACTAGGTGTAATGCACAACACTACATCCCTAGTGATAAACAAAATCAATACTGCTGTATGTTACATATGGAAGCTGTTAAGAGAGTAAATCCTAAGAATTCTCATCACTAGGAAAAAAGTTTATTTTTTCTTTTTCTTTCTTTATCTATATGACATGATAGATGTTCACTAAACTTATTGTGTTAATCATTTCATAATGTATCTAAGGCAAATCATTAGACTTTATACCTTAAACTTATTCAGTGCTATATAAATGATACAAATGTAAATTGTACCTCAATAAAACTGGAAGAAAAAAACAAAACCCAAAAAAGTAGAAATTATATAAAGAATGCTCCCAGGCCATAACGCATTAAATTAGAAATAACAGAAAGACATTTGGAAAATCCTTAATATTTGAAAATTAATCATTACACTTCTAAATAAGCCTAGATGTATCAAAGATAAAGTCTCAAGGAAAATAAAAAAAAATAGTATCTTAAATGGAATGAACATACAACTCATTGAAATTTGCAGGACACAGCTAAAGCACTGATCAGAGGACAATTAATAGCACAGAATGCATATATTTGAAAAGAAGAATATCTCAAATCAATAATCTAAACTTGCACCTTAAGAATATAAGAAATGAATAGCAAACTAAACCCAAAGGTAGCAGAAGGAAACACATGGAGAATCCTATGAGGTAAACCTGGAAAATTAGTTTGAACTTAGATTTTAATAGACAAATTCAAGCTTTATTTAAAAACCATGAAGTTCTTCACACTATTCTTTTCCATCTATTTTCTGTAAGTGCCTAGTTAACTATAAAGTATTTTCATCTATGCTATCATTTTCACCAATAGTTTTCTACTAGAAATAGCTGCTTAAAAGAGAGACGCTTGAGCTAACTTGAGATTTGGTGAATTGGTAATGCCATAGGAAGTAGGGCCATGATTTTGGACTCACAGAGAAGGAGATGTAACTATAGTACACTACTTGGTTATTCCATGAACAAAATTTACATTGATATAATGTAAATACTTCTTGTTTTTCCCAGTTTTTAGAATATATAGCCAAAACACGTAAGACATAGTTATGTTTACAGATATCAATTTTGATAATGTAGAAGATAGGGGATACTAAGTGGGGACAGGAGGTAGAAGGGAGGTTAATATACTCATGTTACAGTGAGGAGAGTAAGGAAATAACACTGGAATTTGTACACTGAGTTAGAGTACATTGAACATAAGGGTACAAATGGGATCATCAAAAAATGTACTTATGAAAGTAGGCAGGGTGGAGACATGGAATACTTTAAGGGGGTGAAATTCTCCAATTCCTTTCTGGAATGTAATTTTTTAAACTAAGAAATTACATTTTGCATTTTATTTCAAATTATGGAAGTGACCTGAAACATTACAAACAGAAGTGGTTAAGATTGTTTATGGGAAATAGACTAGAGCTGGGAAACGGCAGGACAGAAATTGCTATCTTTCATTCATGGTCCTTTCAGATAATTTGGTTTCTGTCATGTGCTGCATATATATTTTGATTAAATAACAAAACAATAAATATAAACTCCACTAATTCTGACTTTCACTCCCTGGTTAAGGGACGTTTCACATCTCAAAAGAGAATAAATCAAATACTATGCAACAGATATGAGTGTATTAAACTATTTCATGGTCTATACTTGTGCCCATGGTTCCTTAAGAGCTGTGAGGCTATTTCTATCATATTATAGCTAAAGAAATTGTAGCCCAGATAAGGTAATACCTATAGCCAGGGAAACAGTGAGGAGTATAGCCCCGGTTTCCTAAGCTCCCAAATTGACCGCATGCTATATATGAATACACTTCAATCTCACAAATTGTCACTGTACATGTTAATGAAGAAAACCATACTGTTGGAAACTGCCTTGGTTTGGGTTCCCCAGAATGCAGAGCCTGGGATAGTTAGTTTATCCTGGAAGCAGGAGTAAGGGAGGGGGAAGGGTAGAGAAAGGAGGAGAGGTCACTATTAGCGTGCACTACAGAGATTAACCTTGTGGGCAACAAGGGCTCAGTTCTAGAAGTTCTTCCCTGGAAGTGGACCACATACTTTCCAGAATTGTCAGCTTAAAGTGTAGGGGACTGGAGACTTTGTCCTCAGCTGAGCTTCCCCCTGGCAGAGGGTTGCCATGGAGGCCCTAACTCCCTTACACCTAGAGCTGCTACAGAGAAGGCCATAGTCAGAAATCAGAAGAACAGATGATAAATATTTGGTGGGACTCTGTCAGGGCACTGAGGAGTCCAGTGTAGCTCTGGCTAAAATAAGAGGCTCAAGAGGGGATGTGATGTGACATGGGACAACAGAGGCATTTGCTAGAGTATCTTAGTAAATAAAGGCACTTGTCTTTGGCATATTTTAGAATGATTTATAGCCAATTCTGCTACATTTCTCTTCCAGCATATATTTCACAAAATAAATAGTCAGACATTTAAGTTGCTTTTACATATAAGTACTCCATTACAAAAAAAGGGGGCATCAGTCTTATGTTTGTCTACTAGTAATTTGAAATCTTCTTGAGATATTAATTTTTAATATATATTGTGAACTGAATTTTATTTGCATACCCATTACAAACATATGGCTATCTTGAAGACAAGCACAAAAATTTCACAAGCCCATATTTCTTTTTTGACATTCTGCTCTTCCCACAGGCTATGTTAGTCTAGTAACAAAGCAAACAGTCCTTTACTAAATTTTATTTACACTGATTATATAGCTATCCACTAAGTGGCCTTTGACACACAATTCTCACACTTTTTATATTCATTGCATAAAATGTCATATGTACACATGACATATTTTGAGATATTTTAATATGCTTATGTAAATGGATGCTTATATGTAAGGTAAGCCAATCTGCAGATACACCGTAAAGATATAACTCAAAGAGAGTACCACATTTTTTTAAGTTTCTAAAAATATTTCATAAAGTTTAAGAGTGAATATGCTCTTCTTTATTACAAGTAAATTCCTATTAAATAAAATATTATTTCAACAAATATTTCTGTATTTAAAAAGTTATTTTTGTCCCTATAGCAGGGGCAGCAGGGAGGCTACAATTATTGTGCTTTAGAAATGTAATTAACAAATAAACTTGCTCTCCTGTATATATGAAGCAATTGGTCACCACAAGCTTTGCCATGTTTTCTTTTTTTCCTTCCTCATTAGTGCTGACAGATTGGCCAGATTTATCCAACTGAGCTTCATTTCTATGACTAGTGGCAAAGCCACTGTCAGATGAGTTGGACCCTAAGCTCCTTTCCAGGTCTAAAATTCTACTCTTATTCTAGTTTAGATTTATGAGGTGGTTGGCTAGAGTTGGAGGCATAATCTATCCTCACTGAATAGAGAAAAATTAGTAGCCTATAGAGTAACTGTATTTACTATCTCACTAGCAACATATCACCAACAAAACAATATCACAATAAAAATTTTCAGTGGCTTTCCTGATTAAAATAATTTACTGTGTACAAAAGAGGACAAATACAATGTTTATTGATAGATCATTTGTTCTGCCACAAATCCTTCAAGACTTTTTATCCAAAATGATTTGGGCAAATATAAGTTTCAAGTACAGCAATATCTCATGCTCATTTATCCTACTTAACTATTATCCTACTTAATAGTTCCTCTAAATTTGACTCTATAGTTTTAGTTACTTTTCTTAGTTCTGTTTTAAAATTTCACTTATATTTTATGTTATGTTATTAAATGCAGTCTAACTGTAAGCCACAGATCAACTGTGGACTGATTTGAAAATAAATAAATAAATGAGAAAAAGAAATCTAGTGAAAAAGAAAGGAAGGAAGGAAAGAAAGAATGAAAGAAGAAAAGAAAGTAGAAAAAGAAAGAGGGAGGGAGGAAGGAAGGAAAGAGAAAAAGAAAGACAGAAGGAAAGAAAGAAAGAGAGAGAGAAGGAAAGAAAGGAAGAAAGAAAGGAAGAAAGAAAGGAAGGAAGGAAAGAGAGAGAGAAATAGAGGGAGGGAGGAAGGAAGAAGAAAGAGGAAGGGAGGGAGGGAGGAAAGACGGAAGAAAAGAAAGACACCTCACCAAAATTACTGCAAATTGTCCAAGAGCTTAGGAAATATTATAACTTTCCATTAATGTGAGGAAAGATAAAGATAGTCAGCGGAAGAAACAGACAAAGACCCAGAAAGATGGATGTCTAAGAAAGATATTAGAACTAAGACAAGGTACTCTTCCTGCTCTTGTAGACTGGAATGGTGGGTCCTTTCTGAGAAAATATGTACAATGAACAAATTCCAGTTTAACAAAGCATCATGTCTCTGTGAAGGCCATTATCGTAAGACTGACATATATTACCAAAACTAACCTAGAGAAATGATGCTCACTTTTAAACTCAGTTTTTAAAAAGGGCACAAAGAAGAGGCTAGAAGAGACAGACCAGGGAAGACTCTTCCATTTCATGGGAAGTGGCCACAAATAGCACTGATTTCCTACACAACTCAGGAAGGTGTCATGTAATCTTGAGTTTTCAAAAGGTCATTTGTCATTTCAGGGAAAACGTTTCCCCACACTCTGTTTAGAAATCACTTGCTTGGACGCTTCCAACCAGAGCTGCTTGAAGTGAGGGAGCGCTGGCCCACCTACCCCCACGGCATCATATTTGGGAGTGCATGGCTGCATTACAGGTGTCCACACAGCTGCATACTCCTTTAAAACTACTTTCCTATCTGTTGCCAATGACTGTAAATTTAATGAGAACACCTGCTGCCCTCTTGCTTAGTTAATTCATAGTGATCTGCCTGATCTAAAGAAAATTTCAGAAAAGCCTCTGTTCTTCAGTAATAAATTACCAGTCTCTACTTTGGCCTGAAGGGTATTTGATTCATGTCATATTACACTTACACTAAGCACTGATGACAGTGGACATATTTAGTTTCTCTAAGTAGTGTTGGAGCTGGGGGAAAGGAAATGGCTACTAGGATTAAATGAAATGAGAAGATCAATTGTCTGCCTGAATATTGACAGCTGGGGAACTAGTCATCCTTGACCTCACACTGGAGGCATTTATTCAGTGAGGAGTAAAAGCACTAGGTAATAAATTTTTTTGCAATGGTGATTGACAGAGTGCAAAAAGAAACAATTTAACATCATTTATTTAAAAAAAATAATTTAAGGCTATACTATAGAGCAAAGATAGTCTTTTTTTACAAATGGTGCTGGAACAACTAGACATTCACATGCAAAAAAACGAATCTAGACACAGCTCTATCACTTCACAAAAATGAACTCAAAATGGATCATAGACTTAAATTTAAAACTACAACACTCCTAGAGGATAACACAGAAGAAAATCTAGATGACCTTGGGTTTGGCAATGACATTTTAGACACAACATCAAAGGCAAAGAGTCCATGAAAAAAATAATTGATAAACTAGACCTCATTAAAATAAAAAATTCTGTTCTATGAAAGATACTGTCAAGAAAATGAAAAGAAAAACCACAGACTGTGAGAAAATATATCAAGAAATATTTCTCCTAAAGGGCAGTTTTCCAAAATACACAAAGAACTCTTAAAACTCAACAATAAGAAAACGAACAACCTGATTAAAGAATGTGTCAAAGTCCCTAGCAGACACCTCACCAAAGAAGATATACAGATGGTAAATAAGCATATGGAAAGATGCTCTGTGTCGTATGTCAGCAGATAAATACAAATTAAAACAATAATGAGATACTGCTACCTATTAGAAAGACCAAAATGCAGAACACTGACAACATCAAATACTGTCAAGGATGTGGAGCATCAGGAACTCTCATTTATTGGTGGTGAGAATGAAAATGGTACAACTACTTTGGAAAAACAATTTGGTAAACTATTTATACTCTTACCATACAACCCAACAATTACGCACTGTGGTATTTACCCAAAGAGGTTGAAAACTTAAGTTTACACAAAAACGTGCTCACTGATGTTTATAGCACCTTTAGTCATAATTGTCAAAGCTTGGAAGCAACCAAGATGTCCTTCAGTAGGTGAATGGATTATTAAACCATGGGACATCCAGGTAATGGAAAAAGAAATGAGCTATCAAGCCATGAAAGAGATGTACAAAACTTAAGTGCACATTACTAAGTAAAAGAAGGCAGTTTGAAAAAGCTACATACTATGTGATTCCAACTATACAACATTCTGAAAAAGGGGAAACTATGGAGAACGAAAAAGATCAGTTGTTGCCAGGGGTTGGGGGGATGCAGTAGGACAGAATGAATAAGCACAACACAGAGGATTTTTAGGTCAGTGAAACTATTCTGTATGATACTATACTACTGGATACAAGTCATTATAATTTGCCTAAAAGCATTAAATGTACATCACTAATGAAACTTCATGAACCTATGGACTCTGGGTGATAATAATATGACAATGTAGGCTCACTGATTACAACAAATGTACCACTCAGGAGAGGAATGTTGATAATGGGGAGGCTATGCTTGTGTGGTAGTAGGGAGTACGTGGAAAATCTCTGTACCTTTCACTCAATTTTGCAGTGAACCTAAAATTACTATAAAATATAAAGTCTGTTTTTTAAAAATGTACGATTTGTTGCTTCAGATTTCCTTTACTTTCCAAATAACTATGATTTAACTTTATATAAGCTAAATGTATTTATTTTAACCCATCATGCTATCTTATCTCAAGTATATTTGGAGATATTAGGCAAAATAGCAAGAACAGTAAAAAATTACAATAATTAAATGTAGATATCATTTTCATGATAATACCACCATCACTTCATTCCTGCCAAAATATTCAGTGAGTGGACTCTTCAGCAAAAGTTTCACTAGAGCTGTTAGAGTGAATCCATGTGGTTCTAAATTTGAGTTATTCTCATATTAAAAGGTCATTCATAAAATCACATGAGGCACAAGAGAGCCTTGCATAGCATCCATGGATACTATATGCTGGATGCTTTCCAGAATCACTCCTCTTTTTAACAGTGAGTGACTCATTATGAAAATTTAAGTACTAAGAAATGAGGAAACGAGGTCAAACCCATTCACAGATCTTTATTGTATCCTTTTCTACAATTTTCTTGAGATATATTTGCATAAAACAATGTACCTATTTACATTGTATAGTTTGATAAGCTTTGATACTCAAAGTAACTACCACCACAATCTAGAAACTGAACACTTCCCTTACTCCCAAAACTTTCCTTTTGCCTCATCCCTGCTAATCCTTCCTCACCCCCAATCCTTGGGACCTGGTCCTAGGCAACGACTGATCTGATTTCTGTCACTATACTTCCATTATGCTATTCTAGAATTTTATTAAATGGATTCATACGGCATATATTATTTGTGTCTAACTCCTTTCACTCGTCACATTTTTGAGATTCATCTACTTTGCTCCTTATACCAATAGTTCATTCTTTTTTATTGCTGAGTAGTATTCTACTGTACGAATATGCCACAGTACATTTATCCATCCATTTGTTAATGGATATTTGGGTTGTTTAGTGTTTTCACTATTCTGAATAAAGTTACTACAAATATTTCTCTTGGGTAAATACCTAGGAGTAAAAATTTTGGGTCATACATATGTCTTTTTAAAAAATAACTAGTAAACTATTTTCCAGAGTATTTATACCACCAGTGGTGTATGACAGTTCCATTTGCTACACAATGTCTCAAACATTTAGTATTGTTGATCTTTTTAATTTTAGGCATTCTAGTGGATTTATAGTAATGTTTAACTTTGGTTTTGATTTCCATTTCCTTGATGACTAATAATGTCAAACATCTTTTTGTGTGATTATTAGCCATCCTTATATATTATTTTGTAAATTATCTGCTTAAATCATCTGCCCATTTAAAAATTAGATTATCTTCTTATGATCTATTGTAATAGCTTAAAAATATATTCTGGATATAAGTTCTTTGTTAGATACAAATTTTAAGAATATAGTCACCCATTCTATGGCTTGTCTATATACTTCTTTTTTTTTTTTTTTTTGCGGTACGCGGGCCTCTCACTGTTGCAGCCTCTCCCGTTGCGGAGCACAGGCTCCGGACGCGCAGGCTCAGCGGCCATAGCTCACGGGCCTAGCCGCTCCGTGGCATGTGGGATCTTCCCAGACTGGAGCACAAACCCATGTCCCCTGGATCGGCAGGCGGACTCTCAACCACTGCGCCACCAGGGAAGCCCTTATATACTTCTTTAATGGAATCCTCTGACAAAGATTTTGTCCTAGGATCTTCTATAGAATTTTTATAGCTTTGGCTTTTGAGGTCAGCTCTAAAATCTATTTGAGTTTCATTTTTTTCTATATGGAAATCAAATTGCTTTGCAAAATTTGTTGAAAAGATCATCCTTTTTCATTTGAATTACTTTGGTAGCTGTATAAAAAATTAATTGACCATATTATTGTAGTGACTTTCTGGACCTTATAATAGTTGCTTTTAGATTTAGTCTGATTATCAATTCATTTTAATTGGAGTTTTTAGACATGTACATTTAATGTAGTTATTGATAAGCTTGTGCTTGTGTTGACCATTTTGTTATTTATTAAAACTATTTTCTCTATTAGTTCCTTAATCCTTTTATTCTTCTTTTTCTGTTTTGTTTTAGGTTTTGAGTTCTTCTTTTTCTATTTTCTCTATACTATGGCCTATTAGCTGTATCTCTATATTTGATTTAATAAGTATCTATTCAAAGGTTTACAAAATGCACCTTTAACATCAGTATACTTTCCAGTAATATTATACTAATTCAGGTGCTATGTAAGAGCCTTACAACATTATACTTTCCTCTTCCCTTCTTCTGTGCTACATAGAGTCATGCAATTAGCACTTGCAATACAAGTCAAGAACACTTATGTTTGCAAAGATATAGAATCTCTTCTCAAAATAGTCTTTATATCTATCAGTATATAATAGCCCATGTCTTCAAAAGGAAGAAAAATATGTTGAAACGGCACATTATTTAAGACTACATAGTAACTCATCACATATTTTTCACACTGAAAAATAATCTTTACTTATATTTCTGAACAAAAACTTATTTTTCATTTACTTATATATGTGTATTAACTGTGACCAAGATATTGTGGAAGATACAAAGATAAATCAAATATAAACCCTACCTTCAAATAATTTATATCTTCTAATGAATGAAAAAAGATATGATTTTTAAAATGCTGTAATTCAGTATTCATAATGTGCTCAATGAGAGGTACAAAATGCTGTGATAGTTCAAATAAAGGAGGACAACTGGGAGAGAAGTCTAGAAGGGATCATTGAGTTACCTTTGGAGTAGCTACTAATAATTTAATCACATAAACAGTACAATTAGAATCTTGCTTAAAATATAAAACTGATAAATGCATCAGATGACTTAGAAAGATAAATTAGGGGCTTCAGTAATCCAGAGGAAAGTCAACGGAAAGCTGAACTGAGATGGCAAAGAAAACAGGACAAAAATCTAAAGGATCAAGCAATTGATTTGATGAGAGAAATAAGAACAAAAATGGCTTCAAAATGATAGTACCTTAATATACACTGGAGTAATTAGGAAGAATGGAATTTTCATAGAAAAGTGACCATGGGAACCATGAGATTTGATGAGCTTAAGGTGCCAATGAGGCATCCATATGAATACTGCTTAGGCAGCAATTAAATATGTAGGACTGAATTTGGGTGAAAGTTGGGATTTTGTATATAATTTTACCTAGAGATGTGAACAGAGATGACAGCTGAAGTTGTTTGCTGGGATGAGATATTTAACAGAGAGAATGTAAGAAGACAAACTTGGGAAATGATGACTTTAGGATACACACAAGAACAGAAAGAGCAGACTGAGAAGACTTGTGAGAAAGTATTAAGAAGCTGGGAAGATATCCGGGATAGTAATTTTCAAGGAAATTTTTAAAAAGAAGTTAAAAGAAGAAAAGGTCATCAGCAGTAATGTGAAGTCAAAAGAATGCAAATAAAGAAGAAAAAAATCCTTGATTTGTAGACTTAGAGGCCATTTGTGCACATGAGAGAAATTTCAGGTAGAGTATTTGAGGAAGTAAATTTGCACAGAGTTAGAAAATGCGACAATCTATAAACATAGGATTTTTTTAATAGTCTAGAAAGCAAAAAACAAAGAAACAAAAAGGAGTGTTAGCTTAGCCTGAACATATAACTAGGTAAAGAAAAAAGAAATATTGATAAGTGAAGGGAAAGAGAGGGTAACTGAGAGCCAAGATTTCCAAAAGAAGAGAACAGAAGCAGAAGAGGGGGTTTCAGACGGGAAACACTGCTTTATTCTATGATAGAAGAGAATAAGTAAAGACAAAAGATAGTGTGATGTGAGAGAAAGCTTATAGACTTCTTGTATGCTGTTGTCTATCTATTCCTAAAGCAGAAATGTTAAGAGTGAGGATATTATAAAAAGAGCGTCAGAGTAGTTACAGCTGTGACGACAGGAACCTGCAGACAGATTCGAGTGTTATCTAACCTGAGGTTAAACAGCATAAAAATAATTGGAATTCCATTTGGAGTAAAGATTTTTGAGATACATTCTGCACAGCTGTCTACCTGTTTGAAGATTTGCCAAGTATGATATTAAGTTTTGCCTTGTGAATAAAGATACTTGAATATTCTTTAAGAGAGAAAACTAGATATCAAAGTGCTCATTGTATTAAAATCATTCTAAAACTTCTTATTTTCTTATCCAGGATTTTTAAAACCCAACCTCATTTAAAATAAATTTTAACAATATTTGTATTTCAAATATTGTTTTCCCTCATGCAAATGAAATAATCTTGAATATAGAAATCACTACAGTAAAGAAGCTGAATTTACAAAGATAATGTTATTTTTCTGTTTTTAGGAAATCTAAGTTCATGGATTATTCAAAATCTTTGTTGTGTAAAACCTAAAATTTTCTTTCCAGTAAAATTTATATTTTACAAGAAATCCAAAAATATGTAGTAAGCCTTTGGAACAAAATGCTCACTAGAGATAGTTAACCTGTCGAACCTGTGAATAAACATCTCTTTGGTAGCACATGGTGGTATTCACACAACAATTGGGTTCCAAAATATGTTTCTTCAGTGTTATATAAAAACATTCAGTTTGTGTAATGAACAACAATAGTGCCAGTAATCAAAGAAAATCAGGATTGTCAACAAGCAGAAACAATGTCTCCTAGCAACCAAGTCTCAATTACTCTTTGTTTGCTAACAAGCACTGAGATATTTTCTGCTGGTAGCTTTATTCTAGAGAGTAATGCATTATCAAAGACCGTAAGAGAGAGCTCCTGTTTTAACCGGCTCTGGTTTCCAGTCAAACATCTTGCAATTAATTTTATTAATGTTTTAGACCCAATTTACTTTGAATAAGCCATAACTATGATTTGTTATTGTCATGTTCAAAAAGAAATTGTAATGTAGGATAATTATTTGTTTAAATAATAGAATCATTGGCATACAGATGATATTCCAATGAAGTAAAAATTTATTATCATTAATAATAAGATTAAACAAAATCATATCCCAGAATAGATCCCAGGAGGACCCTTTAGCTATTTTAGTTGAACTAGAAATAATACTACTAATTAAGATATAACATGACTGTCATAGCAACAGTCACAAAGGCGATTTGCTAGTGCCTAATAAAAACCCTCTATTGCCAACATGATACAACATGAAAGTACACCCTTATTTGAAATCAGTTTGCATTATGAACATTACATACCAAAAACTTCAGGAACAATTTTATTCAAGGCATCTGTACAAATCCCTTTACACCATTCAAATTTGGGAAATGACCATAGAAACTGAGCTGTTTTGGCTGTACTTTCTCTGTGATTGGTGGGTTAGGTTAGGTTTGTACCTGTTACTTCTTTACATAGAGGCAATTCAGGAGACTGAGTGCTCCAGGAGCTCACTGTGTGACTAAGACTATGTCTGCACTGCTGCTGCTACAACAATTATTACTCTCATCGTTGGATTTTTGCAGTCCATCTCATCTAAACCTACTGAAGAGAAGGGGCTCATGGAAAATAGCCACACAAACACACAAACTACTAGAAACCAAGATGATAATTAGTAAAAATCCATATCAAAGTGGTCAAAGCTATACTTGTGTAGCCACTCAAAGAAATGTTTTCAGACTGGTCATTTGGAGACACATTTCTGTTTAGTTGATATCTCACTTTTTGTTTAGTGACACTGGTATTATGTAGGAAGGACATTCTACATTTCAGATATGATTCTGTAGCAACTGAGAGCTATTCAAATTAGCATTTGTAAGTATTTTAGGTAATTTGTCTATTATTTGTACTATTGCTTAACTAACAGTGAAAGATGAGTGATCTGATTTAAATTTACCTCAATAAATAAAGTATTTGTTTTTGTAAATGAATAAAATTATCAAACTGAAATGCAATAATTTCTGCTTAAATGTTTCCTCAGTTTCTTATCGTAATTACAGTACAAGAAATATTTAAGACTTTCTCTTTTTTTCCTTCCCTGATTGCTTTCTTCAGCTAAAATGTCAAATTCTCTACTTTTTTTTTGGACTTCTGAATATAAATGTGTTCATCCATGTCTTAACAACCTCTATGTTCTAAAATTCATGTCTTATTACTTCCTAAGCAGGAGCAAGCAATCATAAATCTTATGACAGTATTTTAGTCTATTTCTAGCCCTAAACTGCATAGTTGACTTTGCCAAGACAGAACTATTGCATATAAAGAGTCACATAAGCACATAAATGAGGTTAACTGTAGAAAATGATTAGGTTGTCTATGTACTAGTAAGTCTGTGGACTGTGTTATTTTAAATTATTATTATGGAATATAATGGAACAGTGTAATATAGAATACATGATTTCAAAACATTTTCTGGCAAACAAATTATTTTTCTATATGCAAGAAAGAAGATTTAATCAATCTAAGAGCAAGGATTTCAGTAAAATGCCATTTTAAGAGAAAGTCATAATTTTACCATTTTTGTCCAAATGCGGTGTTGCAGGAGATACTAAAAAAAGATTGGCCACAGTCTGCTTTTGAGCAATGACTTAGAGAGAGAGTCTGAGCGTGCGAATGCATCGTCTTTCAGAGGCACTTCCATAGCCACCGTTTTTACAGTTTTAATACAAACCTCTGCAAAAATATTTGCCAGCTGACCTTGACAAATATAAAATGATTTGTAACCCTATCCTTGAGACTGAAAACAAACGTAAAAAGAAATTTTTTTAACAATTACACAAAACAGAAAAATATGAGTCATAAGAATAAGAGTCGAGAGACTTGTATTCTAAACCCAGAGCTGGGTCTTGGGTAAACTGTGTAATTTCTTTGGGTCTTAATTTTCACGTAAGTAAAATGCGTGTGTGCATGCACACGTGTGTGCACATGCATTTATAAAGAACTAGATTAATTTTCAAAAAATGCCTTTTAATTTCTCACAGATACGGAAATGTTCTCTAGGGGATAAGGTAAGAGGGAGGGAAGCAACACTGTGACAGTAAATTCTGTGCTTCCTATTGGCAGAAGTAGGGTGTGCATAAATGTGTCTCTGAGGAAGACAGAAATGCTTCCTTGGCAATCTCTTCTTTCCATTGGGAATTCTGATAAGACCGGAAGTCACTGATACAGGTAATTTATTGGCCTGAAAATTCTTTTACTCTCAGTATAAACAAGTTCCTAGTTGCACACATTTATACATAAATATGTGCCTAGACCAGAGTGTAAAATGAGTTTCTACTGGGGAACAAGTCATACAGTGGAGACTTGAGCACACCAGGCTTCTTTCCAGACTCCCACTGCTTTGTTTTTGAACCATTACCAATGCCTTTCAGCAGTGCTGTCAACAGAGCTCAGATAGGGTCTTGAACTCCAGAGAATGAATGAGATATGCCAAATGAAGCATAATTACTTTATTGACATCATTCAGCTTTCAACTCACAGTTAGTGGAGGAGCTTCTACTGCTTGAAACAGTGGGCCGTTTGTAGCACATTATGCAAATGATAAGACTAATCTTTTGCATTATACATAAGAGCTGCTTATTGTGCATTAACTAATTTATCTGACTATGCAGGGGCTATGAATGCTGATTTTTATTAAGCTCTTCATTAAGTGAAAACGTAGGCATGGCAAGTGCATATATTAGCATGTGCCTGTCTTGTGTGGATGAATAAATACATACCTACATCTAGTTACCAAGGGACATTCTTTTGGTGGTAGAAATCATCAAATATGATATCTTTTTCAGTCATATCAATAAGATGAGAAAGTGAGAAATAATCAGAGGAAAAGACTCTTGTATTGTTAACATTCATCACACATCTTTTATCATGGTCACAAAATTTCTCTTTAAAAACATAGAATGTGTAGTCTAAAGTCAATAATTTAAATCTTATGTAAGTATCCTTTAGTATACTGGTGACTATTTTTGTGATTATCATAAAGAGCAGGTGAAGAACAATTGAACACAAAGTCTAATTAAAGCAGTCACTTTAGTTTTAAGACAAATTAATTCATTTGAGTAGAATAAAGGGAAAAAAGAGGAAAATAATATTTTATTAAACATGCACTAATTAACTTGGTTCAAATCTAGGCACAGTCACATCTAAACAGACATATGAATAATGTTTTACACAATGCTCACTTAATTAGCATATTTCATTAAGGCGCACATTTGAAGCCAACACAGACTCTCCACATAGTCCCCACTCTTCTCAGTGAGTTGTTTAGAATTTGACCACCAAGTTTCACAAGAGAAGAGATAGCAAAAATACCACATATTTTATCTGCTTTATTATATTAATATAGATTTGATTTATTTTAATCAGTCAATGTATATTGGGAACTTTCTATGTGCAACTTATGAATACTTTGAATTTATTACTTTAAAAACATTTTAACTATGCAGTTAACAGCTCACTAAGAGGAGGTGAGTGAGTGATTACTTTTATAACTGATTTTTGAGGTTAAAGGGCTAGGGGAAATGATGTGAGCCTCTAACTTTGAAGACACTAAATAGCAACAGTGATTAGTAAAACTGATTGAGGAGGGGCAGAGAAACCTAGTACACCCTCCGGACTTCAAATTGGAATTCCCAGTTTTTGTTCATTAAAATTAATGAGCGACTGATGCTTATCATACATGAGAACGGTTCATTCTTTTATCAGTCAGGTAAACTAAAACACACATTACTATATCCACAGCACAAACCCAACCCTGGGATTTGGCCATGAGCCCAACTTAATTGGAGAATGTTTATTAAATTATTAAAATTTATGGGCTGATAGCACTCTCAAACAATTTATTATAGCTGTAAAACATTTTTAAGTTTTGAAAACACAATAAAGTTGATTTAATAATCCCCCTAATCTTATACACAACTTCCTCCAGAATTTTCTTCAATTATGTCTCATAAATTACAATTTATTGTGTATTAGAGAAACACTAAAAAACAAATACTTCATGAGAATTTCATCAGCTTCATTTATTCTGAAACGCTTGCCAGGAAGCATAACAAATTCACATGTGACCCTTGCACTCAAGAAGAGCTGAAGTTCAAATCAAAGCCACAATGGAGAGTTCCTTTGCCAAGGATAATAACTAAAATCTTCCCTTAACTTGAGCCAGGAACTCAGCTTTAATGAATGCAAGGGCGAAGGGGTCAGGGAAGGGAGAGAGAGGCAGTTCTAGGGAAATTCTCTCCACTCTAAAAACAGCTTGAATTGCAAAGCACAGATAGTCACATCACCTCTTTGTAGGAATTTGTTAGAGAACAAGCAGCCAAAGAGAGGGAATACAAAGAGCCAGTAATTGTGAGCACACATTGTATCTTCCTCAGGGACAGTAGATCGTCAGAGTAGACAAATTCACTTACATTTAGTGACTTTTAACTGAACATTCCATACTTTTTTTAAAAAATAGAATTGACAGTAGTATAGGAAGAATTATCACTACTAGTGGAATAACTTAGAATCTGTTTCATATTTTATAGTGACTCAATTAGGGCAGAATTATTTGCTGGACATAGTGGGTTCTATGGCTTATAGGACTTTTGTTTTCAAAACTGAAACAGGTTATTTTTTTTAAAGCATTAAGGGTTCCTTTATTGTAACAAAAAGAAAATGCATGCAGAGTAGATAGCTTCCCTAGCTAGATGGAGGAAGAGGGGCATAACTGTGCCCTGAGGAAAACCTATATGCCAGTGGTAGGAAATACTGCTTTTTCATTCCTTAAACGTTTCAGGTTTGTGCCCGAATACTCATTTTAGGAGGCTGGAGGCTAAAACTGCTATTCAAGCAAACCTATCATTGACTCCAATTATGCTAAATCTGCAGCTGGTGATTTCCTGGTCTTCCAGAACCAGACACTAGAGCTGGCTCTAGGAGATCCTCTCAGAAGCAGAGAAGTTCTACTAGAATGGTATTTCTTCCTACTTGGGATAAACACAGGGTCTATCTTCTTAAAAATGAGCAAGATCCCCATATAAGACTTTAGAACAATCAGGAATGAGATGACAATTTCATTACTTAGTCATATCATGATGAAGACCATAGTGGGCTATTAGAGTCAGTTTAAAGTTCAGAACTCTATAGAAGACTAAGTTGGGCTCTTTTTTCCCTCTTTCCCTCTTATTTATTCTGCCCTTGGTGTCTGATGATCTAAATACTTGAACTGACTATGATAAATGTCATTAGAAGACCGTGTCTAGCTCTATTCTCTTTCTCATGCATGTGCCTGGGTGTCTATACCTATACCAAATGACTCCTCCCCCTCATCCTGGCCACAGTAACATCAGGTAGACACATCCAGCCTAGGTTGGGCCAAATTCCTCTCCCTGAAACGCTGTTCCAGTTAAGTATATAAAGGTGAGCTGAAAGATCATGAAGACCAAGGACTGAGGGTATTATTTTGTGGAGACAACAATGACTATGAGCTGAGGAGGCCAGTCCACAGGGGAGGAAACATGGAATGGAGTTATAGAGAGAAACAGAGGTAGAAAAATATGAAGTCATAGAGAGAGTTAAAGAAAGTAGTTGCTGCATCAAAAAGAATAAAATATCTAGGAATAAACCTACCTAAGGAGGCAAAAGACTTGTATTCCAAAAAGTGGTAAGAAACTGATGAAAGAAAATGAAGACAACACAAATAGATGGAAAGATATACCATCTTCTTGGATTGGAAGAATCAATATTGCTAAAATGACCATACTACCCAAGTCAATCTACAGGTTCAATGCAATCCCTATGAAAATACCAAGGGCATTTTCCACAGAATCAGAACAAATAATTTTAAAATTTGTATGGAAACACAAAACACTCTGGATAGCCAAAACAATCTGGAGAAAGAAGAACAGAGCTGAAGGAATCATGCTCCCTGACTTCAGACAATACTACAAAGCTACAGTCATCAAAACAGTATGGAATGGAATGGAATATATATATTATAATATATATATAATGGAATACTACTCAGCCATTTAAAAAAATGAAATTTTGCCATTTGTAACAACATAGATGGACACGGACGGCATTATGCTAAGTGAAATAAGTCAGACAGGGAAAGACAAATACTGTATGACACCACTTATATATGGAATCTAAAAATACAACAAACTAGTGAATAAAGCAAAAAAGAAGCAGACTCACAGATATAGAGAACAAATTAGTGATTACCAGTGGTGGAGGGGAGGAGAGACACAGGGGTGGGAGAGTGGGAGGTATAAACTATTTGGGTGTAAGATAGCCTCAAGGATGTACCGTATAACATGGGGAAAACAGCCAATATTTTGTAATGACTGTAAATGGAAAGTAACCTTTGAAAATTGAAAAATAAATAAATAAATGAAGTTGCCCTCTTTTTCCACTATGACTTATCAGTTTCTATGGGGTCTACATATATTTCTAATTCTTGGATCCTTTATAATCTTCTGTTCTGTAAACCCAATTTTAATTTGAGCTAGTGTATCTAGGCTCTGCCCCTTAAAAACCAATGGCACTGTGTGCATGAATGGGGAGATGGAGTGTATTCTGTCCTCATTCTACTGCAAGTCTGCTGCAAGTACTGGAAACAGAGCAAAATCTATGCACAACCAACACAGGCAGGAAACATGATAACCTCTCACCTCTTGTGCTCACTTGCCTAAGAGGCACCAGGCACACTGCTTTGCCCAGCGCCAGAGACTTTCTGGACTCTTGATGGCTATGGCCTGCCCACATTAACCCCCCTTGACAACCATAAAGAACCGTTTTACAGCCCCCACCTCCAAGTTCTTCTTTCATGTAGAGCTAGGTCAGAAATTATAAGAGATCTACCTGGAAGTATTATGCCATCTGTAATTTATCCAAGAAGATCAAATTTGTAGATTGTGCACAAAAAATGTGCAATAAGTTGTCAAGAATATACCAGAAGTTTCAGAAGTGACCATGAAATATCTTCAGATGAAAAGGACTACATAAATGTGACAGTAATAATCACCAGTTTGAATCTGGGTCACTTCATCTATGATACATAAAATATGTATTCTATGATACATAAAATATGTATTCTATGATACATAAAATACATAAAATATCATGTATGTTCCAGCTATGATGGAATGACAAAGGCCAAATTTATCTTCTCACATAAACAACTAAAATAATAGACTAAATATATAAACCAGTAGATTTCATATACTGGGTCCCAGGATGCAGAGTACAGAGATCTTTGAGAAAAGGGAAACAAAAGTTCATCCCTACAGTTGCTCCAGCTTATTGACTGAAAAAAGTGTCTCAGCATGGTGAAAGGAGATATAATCCAAACAGAGAGCTGTGGTCTTCATGAGTAGAAAAAAACAGAGTTGAATATCTTGGGAATCCATGGTGGCTAGAATTTGTAGAACAGAGTAGCAGAATCAAAAGAACTGCAAAACAAGCTACAAAAACTTGTAAAAGTTTTACCTCAAGTCCTTTACTGAGGACTGATAACTGCATTAATACAAGAAAATTACTTAAGGCCAGGGAAAGAATTACTAGAGAAAAGTAGGTAAAAAAGCCTCACAGATCAAACAAGGCCAGGAATAGTCCATGATCCTACAGTAGAAGTCCTTGGTAATACTTGGGACTTCAGGGAGAGAACCCAGTAGATTATAGTCTCAGTGCTGGGGAAAATTAGCCCTTGCATAAAAGCCACCTAACATAGCTTAAAAGAAACCCTAAAGAAACCAAAACTGTTTCCCAGTACTTTAACTGCATCCCAGAATAAAGTACAGGAATACTCAAAGAAGTTAAAAAATATTCAACACCTGATACAGTAAAATTTTTAAAACTTGGCATCAAATAATGTATGTATTGCATATCACCATGCTGTGCATTACATCCCCATGACTTACTTATTTTATAACTGGAAGTTTGTACCTTTTGACTCTCTTCACTCATTTTGCCCATCACTCCCTCTACTTCTGGAAACTGCCAATCTGTTCTCTGTATCTATGAGCTCATACAGTATTTTTCTCTCTCTATCTAACTTATTTAATTTAGCATAATGCTCTCAAGGTCCATCCATATTGTCACAAATGATAAAATTTTACTCTTTTTTATGGCTGAATAATATTCGTTTGTATATATACCACATCTTCTTTATCTGTTTATCTGTCAATGGACGCTTAGGTTGTCTCCCTAAGTTGGCTATTATAAATAATGTTGCAATGGCCGTGGAGATCAACATGTCTTTTTTAGTTACTGTTGTCATTTTCTTCAAATAAATACCCAGAAGTGGAATTGCTGAATCATACGATAATTCTATTTTTAATTTTTTGAGGACCCTCTATACTGTTTTTTATAATGGCTGCACCAATTTACAATCCTACCTTCAGTGCACAAGGGTTCCTGTTTCTCCATATCCTTGCCAATGTGTGTTATTTGTAGACTTTTTGATGATAGCTATATGACAGATATGAGGTGATATCTTATTATGGTTTTAATTGCATTTAATTAAAAAGGATTAATTTAATTTAATTCAAAAGAAATGAACAAAGAAGAACTATAAAAACAACTGACCTATCAAAAGGTCAACAACACCTATCAATAATTACTTTAAATGTCAATGGACAAAATGCTCTGATCAAAAGACATAAAGTGTCAGATTGGATTAAAATAAAAAAACAAGCACATACAATATACTGTCTACAAGAAACTCACTTCATGGTGAAATACAGACACAGAATGAAGTGGGGAGATGGAAAATGATATTTCATGCAAACGGAAATGACAAGAAAGCATGGGTAGCAAAACTCATATCAGACAAAATGGACTTTAAAACAAAGACCATAAGGAAAGACAAAGAAGGGAATCATATACTGATAAAAAGATCAATACCAGAAGAGGATATAACACACCCAATATAGGGACACCTAAATATATAAAACAAATACTAACAGACAATAAAGGGAGAAGTTGACCATAATACAATAATATTAGGAGACTTTAACACCCCACTGACATCAGTGGACAGATCATCCAGACAGACACTCAGTAAGGCAACAGAGATCCTAAATGCCACAACAGACCAATTGGACTTATTTTCTATCTATAGGATACTACACTGAAGTAAGAGAATACAGTCTTTTCAAGCACAAATGGAACGTTCTTTAGGATAGATGACATACTAGGTCACAAAACAAGCCTCAACAGATTTAAGATGATAGAAATTATTTCAAGCATCTTTTCTGACCACACTGGTATGAAATTAGAAATCAACCACAGAAATAAAAGTAGGAAAAGAATGAACACATGGACTATACAAAATGCTACTGAAAAACCAACGAGTCAATGATGAAATCAAAGAAGAGATCAGAAAATACCTCAAGACAAATGGCAATGAAACACAACCTTACAAAATGTATGAGATGCAGCAAATGCAGTTCTAAAAGGGAAGTTCATACCAATACAGGCCTTCCTTAAGAAACAAGAAAAATCTCAAATAAACAACCTAACCTACCCCATAAAAGAATTAGAAGAACAAATAGCACACAAAGTCAGCAGAAGGAAGAAAATAATGAAGATCAGAGAGGAAATAAATAAAATAGAGATCAAAAGAACAATAGAAATGATCAATAAAACCAAGAACTGGTTTTTGAAAGATAAACAAAATCTACAAACCCTTAGCCAAGCTCACTTAGAAGAAAAGAGAGAGGACCCATATAAACAAAATAAGAAATGAAAGAGGAGAAATAACAACCGATACCACAGAAATATAAAAAAAATCATAAGAGAATACTATGAACAGTTATATGTCAACATATTGGACAGCCTAGAAGAAATGGACAAGTTTATAGAAACATACAACCTGTGAAGACTTAGTCAAAAAGAAAAAGATAATTTGAACTGACCAATCACTAGAAGTGAAATAGAATGTGTAATAAAAATGCTCCCTGCAAATAAAAGTTCAAAACAAGGCAGCTTTACTGTGGAATTCTACCAAACATATAAAGAAAGACTAATCCATATATTCCTCAAACCATTCCAAAAAATTGAAGAGACAAGGAAACTTCCAGATTTATTCTATGAGCCCACCATGACCCTGACTCCAAAATTGAATAAAAACACAACAACAACAAAAAATTACAGGCCAGTATCTTTGATAAATAAAGGTTTAAAAATCCTCAACAATATATTAGTAAACCAAATGCAACAATACATAAAAAGGAACACACAACATTATTGAGTTGGATTCATTGTAGGTTCACAAGGATGGTTCAACATACACAAATCAATCAATGTGATACACCCCATTAACAAAAGGAAAGACAAAAACCTCATGATTATCTCAATAGTCACAGAAAAAAACATTTGACAAAACTGAACATATTCATAATAAGAACTCTTACCAAAGTGGGTATAGGGGGAACATATCTCAACATAATAAAAGCAATTTATGACAAACACAGAGCCAACATAATACTTAATGATGAAAAGATGAAAGAAAGCCTTTCCTCTAAATTAATGAACAAGACAAGGATGCCCATTTTCAACATTTCTATTCAACATAGCATTGGAAGTCCTATCCACAGCAATCAGACAAGAAAAATAAATAAAAGGTGTCTAATTGGAAGGGAAGAAGTAAAGCACTTACTATTTGTAGAAGACATGATACTCTATACAGAGAGCCCTAAAGTCTCCACCCAAAACCTTTTAGAACTAATAAAAGAATTCAGCAAGGTAGTAGGATAAAAGATTAATATACAGAAAACTGTTGCATTTCTCTACACTAACAATGAAATATCAGAAAGAGAATGTAAAAAAAAAATCCCATTTAAAATCTTGCTAAAAAAATACCTAAGAATATACTTAACCAAGGAGGTGAAAAACCTGTGCACTGAAAACTATAAAACAGTAATAAAGGAAACTGAAGATGATTAAAATAAATTGATTGATATCCCATGCTTTTGGATTGGAAGAATATTGTTAAAATTTCTACACAATCCAAAGGAATCTAGATTTAATGCAATCCTTATCAGTGTATCCATGACATTTTTCACAGAACTACAACACATAATCCTAAAATTTATATGGAACCACCAAAAGACCCTGAGTTGACATAGCAATCCTGAGGAAAAAAAACAAAGCTGGAGGTATAACCCTCTCAGACTTCAGACTATACAACAAAGCTATGGTAATCAAAACAACACAGTAATGGCACAAGAACAGACATACAGATCAATGGAACAGAATAGAAAGTCCAGAATTAAATCCATGCACCTATGGTCAATTAATCTATGACAAAGGAGTCAAGAATATATCATGGAGAAAAGAAGTCTCTTCAACAAGTGGTGTTGGGAAAGCTGAATGGACAGTTACATGTAAATCAATGAAGTTAGAATACTCCCTCACACCACATACAAAAATAAACTCAAAATGGTTTGAAGACCTAAATGTAAGACCTGACATATGAAACTGCTAGAAGAGAACATAGGCAAAACATTCTTTGATATATATTGTAGCAATATTTTCTTAGTCTCCCAAGACAAAATAAATGAAAACAAAAATAAATAAGTGGGACCAAATTAAATTTTAAAACTTTTGCATAGCAAAGGAAACCACCAACAAAATGAAAAGATGACCTACAGAATGGGAGAAAATATTTGTAAATGATGAGACAGATAAGGGGTTAATATATAAAATATACAAACAGCTCATACTACTCAATATCAAAAAACAGACAACCCAATTGAAAAATGGGCAGAAGACCTAAATAGACATTATCCCAAAGAAGACATACAGATGGCCAACAGGCTCATGAAAAAATGCTCAACACTGCTAATTATTAGAGAAATGCAAATCAAAATCATAATGACATATCACTTCACACTGGTCAGAATGGCTATCCTCAAAAAGTCTATAAACAATAAATGCTGGAGAGGGTGTGGGGTAAATGGAACCCTCATACACTGTTGGTGGGAATGTAAACTGCAGGTACTATGTAAAACATTATGGAGGGTCCTCAAAAAACTAAAAATAGAACTACCATATGATCCAGCGATTCCACCCCTCGGCATATATCCAGAAAAAACAAAAACTCTAAGTCAAAAAGATACACGCACTCCACTGTTCATAGCGGCACTGTTTACAATAGCCAAGACATGGAAGCAACCCAAGTGCCCACAAACAAATGATAAGATTAAGCAGATGTGGTGTGTGTGTGTATGAATATTATTCAGCCATATAAAATGAAATACTGCCATTTGCAGCAATGTGGATGGACCCAGAGCAGCGGTCCCCAACCTTTTTGGCACCAGGCACCAGTTTCATGGAAGACAATTTTTCCACCAATGGGAGGGGGATGGTTTCAGGATGATTCAAGCACGTTACATTTATTGTGCACTTTATTTCTAATATTATTACATTGTAATATATAATGAAATAATTATAAAACTCACCATAATGCAGAATCAGTGGGAACCCTCAGCTGTTTTCACTTGCCACTCACTGATAGGGTTTTGATATGAGTCAAAATTGATTTATTACGGTCTCTGTGCAGTCAAACCTCTCTGCTAATGATAATCTGTATCTGCATCCGCTCCCCAGCACTCAGAATCAGCCTCAGCTCCACCTCAGATCATCAGGCATTAGATTCTCATAAGAAGCATGCAACCTAGATCCCTCACATGCTCAGTTCACAGTAGGGCTCGTGCTCCTATGAGAATCTAATGCTGCCGCTGACCTGACAGGAGGTGGAGCTCAGGTGGTAATGCAAGTGATGGGGAGCGGCTGTAAATATAGATGAAGCTTCACTTGCTTGCCCACCACTCACCTCCTGCTGTGTAGCCTGGTTCCTAACAGGCCACAGACTGGTACCAGTCTGTGACCCTGAGGTTGGGAACCCCTGACCTAGAGAATATTGTGCTTAGTGAAATGAGTCAGGCAGAGACAGACAAATACTATATGATATCACTGACATGTGGAATCTAAAAATAATACAAATTAATCTAATATACAAAACAGAAATAGACTCACAGACATAGGAAACAAACTTACGGTTACTAAAGGGGAGAAGGGCTGGGAGAAGGACAAATTAGGAGTATGGGATTAATAGACAGAAACCACTATATGTAAAATAGATAACTAACAAGGATTTACTGTATAGCACAAGGAATTAGATTCAATATCTTGTAATAACTTATAATGAAATAAATTCAGAAAAATATAACTGAATTACTATGCTGCACACCTGAAACTAATACAATATTGTAAATCAACTACACTTCAATCAAAAAAGAAAAAGGAAAAGAAAATTTTTTTAAAAAGGGGAAATTAAAAAAAAAAGATGGCACATGCTTGTTTTAGCAAGACAGAGGGAGAGCACGGAAAATGGCTCTCACTGGCTGGAGCATACAGATGACACCCAGAATCAAGGAAAGAAAAATGATGGTGTCTGCCAGCTTCAGCAAGGCAGAGGGAGAGCAGGAAAATGGCACCCACCAGCCTCTAACCCATAGAGTATCCCAATAGGCCCCTTCCCTTCAGACTAATGCTTTAAAATTAGGAAATGAGTCTCTTTCACACAAAGTCTGAGTACTTTTCAAAGGGCTGCTTCTGTACTGGGCCCTAGGTCAGATAAGTCTGTACGTGACCCTTTAAGAACCATTCCTCAGTTTGCCTTAGTCCCCCAGGTCTCCTGAGCAAGAGAGCCCCATTGCTCTTCATAGCCAGTAGTTTTGGGAGTTTGTCTCTCGGGTGCCTGTCTTAAAAGTTGGAGTGCCCCGTGTGGGGTATGAACTCTTTGTTCCTCACACAGAAGCTCTGGCTTTTAAGTTTCCTCTTGACTGTGGGTTGCTCCATGTGGGGTAGGGTTTATGGCGAGACTGTGTCTCAGCTTCTCCTATCTGCTTCACTGTGGTTTTCCTCTCCTTTGTCCCATGTAAAGGGATTGCTCCACTAGTTTTTAAGTTTTTTCCAGAGGAAACTGTTCCATACATAGTTGTAGATTCATTGTGTCCATGGGAAGAGGTGAGTTCCACATCTTCCTAGATCACCATCTTGAACCAGAATCTCCAATGACTACACTGTAATATTATCTATGATCTTAAGGCTATTTCTATATTTAAATCTGTATGGTAGAAGCACAGTATAATTGTGTGCTGCTGCATGTATCTTCCAAGCTCAGAATTCAATGACATCATGTTGGTAGATTGAAATTGGACACTGAGAGTATGGACACCACAAAAAAGGTAATCACTACAAATCTTATCTTTTATCCCCCAGAAAGCCAGTTGCTAATCATTTACAGGTACATCACTACCTGCTCTATTTCATCATTTCCAGCTGATGACACTTGGACTAAAGAAGTTAGCCAGGAGTGATAAAATGCTGAGGGGAAAGGCATGCAACAGTAAATTTCTGTTAGACCCTGTAATTAGAGAAAGATGTCCCTGGAAGGAAAGATGTCCCTGGAAGGAAAGGACACCTGGTTTGTACATGTTACATGGGAAAAATTTTATTCTGGACTGGAAGCTAAAGTCCAACTGTACACTGTTGTTGGATTACTGATCCTCGCCTTTGCCATCTGTAAAATAAGGTCAATACTGAGTAGCCAAAGCAATCTTGAGAAAGAAAAATGGAGCTGGAGGAATCAGGCTCCCTGACTTCAGACTATACTACAAAGCTACAGTAATCAAGACAGTATGGTACTGGCACAAAAACAGAAATATAGATCAATGGAACAGGACAGAAAACCCACACACATATGGTCACCTTATCTTTGATAAAGGAGGCAAGAATATACAATGGAGAAAAGACAGCCTCTTCAATAAGTGGTGCTGGAAAAACTTGACAGCTACGTGTAAAAGAAGGAAATTAGAACACTCACTAAAACCATACACAAAAATAAACTCAAAATGGATTAAAGACCTAAATGTAAGGTCAGACACTATCAAACTCTTAGAGGAAAACATAGGCAGAACACTCTATGACATAAATCACAGCAAGATCCTTTTTGATCCACCTCCTAAAGAAATGGAAATAAAAACAAAAATAAACAAATGAGACCTAAGGAAACTTAAAAGCTTTTGCACAGCAAAGGAAACCATAAACAAGACAAAAAGAGAACCCTCAGAATGGGAGAAAATAGTTGCAAATGAAGCAACTGACAAAGGATTAATCTCCAAAATTTACAAGCAGCTCATGCAGCTTCATATCAAAAAAACAAACAACCCAATCCAAAAATGGGCAGAAGACCTAAATACACATTTCTCCAAAGAAGATATACAGACTGCCAACAAGCACATGAAAGGATGCTCAACATCACTAATGATTAGAGAAATGCAAATCAAAACTACAATGAGATATCATCTCACACCAGTCAGAATGGCCATCATCAAAAAATCCACAAACAATAAATGCTGGAGAGGGTGTGGAGAAAAGGGAATCCTGCACTGTTGGTGGGAATGTAAATTGATACAGTCACTATGGAGAACAGTATGGAGGTTCCTTAAAAAACTAAAAATAGAACTACCATACAACCCAGCAATCCCACTACTGGGCATATACCCTGAGAAAACCATAATTCAAAAAGAGTCATGTACCACAATGTTCTTTGCAGCTCTATTTACAATAGCCAAGACATGGAAGCAACCTAAGTGTCCAATGACAGATGAACAAATAAAGAAGATGTGGCACATATATACAATGGAATATTACTCAGCCAGAAAAAGAAATGAAATTGAGTTATCTGTAGTGAGGTGGATGGACCCAGAGTCTGTCATACAGAGTGAAGTCAGAAAGTGAAAAACAAACACCGTATGCTAACTCATATATATGGAATCTAAAAAACAAACAAAAAATGGTCATGAAGAACCTAGGGGCAAGACGGGAATAAAGATGCGGACTTGCTAGAGAGTGGACTTGAGGATACGGGGAGGGGGAAGGGTAAGCTGGAACAAAGTGAGAGAGTGGCATGGACATATATACACTACCAAATGTAAAATAGATAGCTGGTGGGAAGCAGCCACATAGCACAGGGAGATCAGCTCAGTGTTTTGTGACCACCTAGAGGGGTGGGATAGGGAGCGGGGGAGGGAGGGAGACGCAAGAGGGAAGAGATATGGGGATATATGTATATGTATAACTGATTCACTTTGTTATAAAGCAGAAACTAATACACCACTGTAAAGCAATTATACTCCAATAAAGATGTTTTAAAAAAATAATTGTAAAACTAAAAAAAACCACAAAAAACTGAGAAATATAAGAAAAATAATCACATGCCTGTCCCAACACAGAAATATCCTATGCTCCATCTCAGCATTTCTCCAAGTGGCCTTTCACAAAATACAGTCCCATCAGCTGAATATAGGTTTGTCAAGTAAGTGTAAGACTGAATTAAACAAAATTAAATAAAAAAAAAAGGTCAATAATGGTACCTATGTTTCAGGATCTTTGTGGAGACGACCTCTTGTAAAAAGAGATGATCTCGTGTAAAAAGTACAGAACAGTGCCTGGTACTTAATAAATGTTTGCTATTTATATATTTTGCTGTCAAGATTTAAGTAGACAATCATAATATTTACTGTGGAAATCCTTGGCAGATTTCATTCTAGAAGTACATGTTTAATGTACTTTATTTTGTAAGAATTTATTTAATAAGATTCATTATATTATTTTTCCTTGTGCAATTCCTTTGCATGTCTTAAAAGTGTAGGCAATATATTCAGGCACAAGATCCTTGCATAACTAGGGGATTATTTGTACTTTAAGGCTTACTGAAAGGGATGGCTGTCCTATGAGGTCTATTTCCTCAAACACTGTAAAATTGCAAAGGAAGCAGCTCTTCCTCTAGCAGGGCTGCCTTTTATCTTTAGTTGCTTACAAGCCCTTAGAACTCTTGGGGGATAATTGCAATGTAATGTGTTACAGCTGCTTGCTAGGTAATTTACTCAGCTGCCACCACCTGGGGAGATTAGAAGGGATTTCCCCTCCTGACACTGGGCCCCTGGAATTTACAGTCTTTTCCCTTTCTCTTCTCTGGCGGTATCACACTTCTCCCTCAGGGTTCACTAGGAAGTCAGCCATTTTTTTTATTAGTTATCTATTTTATACGTATCAGTGTATATATGTCAATCCCAATCTCCCAATTCATCCCACCACCACCCCCACCATCCCTGCTTTCCCCCCTTGGTGTCCATATGTTTTTTCTCTATGTCTGTGTCTCTATTTCTGCCTTGCAGACTGGTTTGTCTGTATCATTTTTCTAGATTCCTTGGAAGTCTGCCATTTTAAAGTACACAAGTAGTTGGCCTGCAGGAGGAAATACAAGCAAGCAAACAAACTCTGTAAGGGCTAAGTAAACTTTAGAGCATAGTCTCTATGTGACCAGCCCATCTAAACCTGAAGACTTATCAGGCTCCTCCAAGCCCACCTAGGTTTAGAGTGTATTCTTACCTTTTTGTGTGCCACAGACCCTTTGTAAGTGTTATGGGCTGAATTATGTCCCCCCAAAAATATATGTTGAAGTCCTTACCCCCAGTATGTCAGAACGTGACCTTATTTGGACATAGAGTCTTTACAGAGGTAATCAAGTTACGATGAGGTCATTAGGGCATTAGTCCAAAATGACTGGAGTCCCTGTAAAAGGGGAAATATGGAAACAGACATGCACACAGGGAGAAGACATGTGAGGATGAAGGCAGAGATAGAATGATTTATCTAGAAGCCAAGGAATGCCAAATATTGCCAGAAAACCACTAGAGACTAAGAGAGAGGCATGGAGCCGATTCTCCCTTACAGCCCTCAGAAGAAACCAACAGTGATACCTTGGTCCCAGATGTCTAGCCTCCAGAACTGTGAGACAATAAACTTCTGTTGTTTAAGCTACTCAGTTTGTAATACTTTGTTATGTCAGCCCTAGCAAACTAATACAGGAAGTCTGTGAAGTCTCTGGACTTCTCAAAATATTTTTAAATGCATAAAATAATTTATGTAGAATAACAAGGTAAAACAGATATATTAAAATATTATTATCAAATTTTGTACAAAAAAATCTTTGTGATGTGGTCACATGTATTTCTATATTGATTTCTATATTTGATCTAGTAGTGGATCAAAGAAAACCACTGCAATTTTGAAGTATGGATGAATATAAATGATATTTTGAGATCTACAACAAATTTAATGAGATATAAAAATATTTGTGATTTCTACTGGCTATAGGTACTGATGTTATTACTATTGCTTATTGCCTATATTCATGATTGAAGGAGATACTAAATTCCAGTCAGAAAATTAGTAAAAGTTAGGTCAAATTCATTGGCCACCTGAATTCCCTCTACAAACACCTTGAAGGACTGTGGACTCTGGGCTAAGAACTTTGGCTTTAGAGACTTCATTTCAATGAAACTTCCCTTATTATAACGTCTGGTCACTTTGCTTAATCTTAGTTGTTCATTTATAATTTGATCTCTAGTTTCCAGACTGTATCTTTCCTGGGGACTAGAGTGATAAGATGCTCTTCTCTCTGAGTCCCTGTTTTTTCTACAATATTGCACAGAGGTTATTCTCTTGGATTTGGCATTGATCTTTAAGTTGTTATCGAGGAGTCCCAGAATTTAATATTGCCTTTGGTGTGGATAGAGAGCTTCCGACTGAAATCCCCTAAACTGAGCCTCTGCTTCTTCTCTTTGTTTCCAGATCTGGACTGTCTGAAGTCAATTCTTATTGATACACCTTAAACTCAGAAAGCTCCATGTTCACTCATCATATCTCACCTGTAAAGATCTGTTCTTTTCTCTGTTTTCCCATTCCGAGATCCTCCCGTGTACACTCAGTCCCCTGCTCTCACCAGCATGCAATGAGCCTCCTGTGACTTGGACAAACTCCTACTCCAGCAAGAACTATGTCTAAAGTCTCCAGCTGAAGCAGATCTTGGCTTCACAGTCAAGGTCTATGGGAAGACCTTGACAATGTTCTTGACATCCATCTATCCATTTATATGACTGTTTTTCTTTTACCATTCACTTCCTGGGCCTGTCTTATTTTCATATTTCCCATCTGGCCTTTTTCCAAGATTTTTCCCGTTCCCTTCTCTCAGTATCCCCTACAACCTGCATGCTGGCCTCCCTGGCTTAATGCCTTGAGTTGCCTTGAATCGTCACTGTTGAGTCCCCTGATTCTCGATGGCCTCTCTGATACAGCACTCTGATACTATACGATAGCTTATTTATGATAATTTCTTTGGCTTCTCATCTCAAGCCTTGCTCAGTTACCAATTTTAAGATGCTTTTATGTATTTCTATAGCCACACTTTCAGATTCTATTTACTCTTTCCAGTTGTACCTCAGGCTTTTTGACCCCAGGTACTGCCTAAGTAGTATATGTACAACATAAGCATAATGAAAACCTCTCATCTGTCCCATCTGTCCACTCATACATAACTGATTAATGTGTTAAATTTTTGAGAAATACATATGTATATATAAATTATCATATTTGAGATATACAATTCATTTTGGTTTATATTTTTTACTGTGCTATACTGAATCCTTAAGTGAGTTTTAGTGATCCCTAAAGAATATGTTTCATCTTTTTGTTTTTGAATTGTTCACATTTGTTCCTGCCAAAATTCCTATTCATGGGAATCACAATAACATAATTTTAATGTCATTTGTGACACAAATGACAGTAGGGGCTCAGGTGTGCCCAACATACCAGATACGTGGCTGCACTGAAAACTTTTATCTTCATTCAATTAGGCTCCATGTGGGTGTTCCTACATTTTTGGCTGAATTTAGATTATAGTGGATTAAAATCCATTCCTTTAGCAACATCCTTGTTTCTGTGTCCCTTCATCCACCCACATATAAAAGGCCCAACACAGCATGTCTGTATTCAAAGCCTGGACCAGCCTGCTGTATTAATGCTTCTAGAGAAAAACCATAATGATGGTGACTGTTCTCAATTTGTCCTGTGAAACTGCCCAGAAATTCAGTTTTGTTTCTATTACTTTGTCAGCTCTTTCCCTTCTCTGTAGCACCGTTAAAAATATTCCAATCTCTGAAAATCTTATACATTCTAACTTCACATGCCCTCAGCATATTGTAAAAATACTTATTTCAAGTAGAAAACAGAGACGTCAGTTGATGACCTAATATCAAACCTATAAATTTATGTGCATTTGCGTAAAGACTGTCCTATTTAACTCTTGTTAACAATGTTAAGAATGACGATCCCATGTAAAGTCAGTGCATGTATCTGTGTTCTGAAAGACCTTCCTCCTTCAACTCCTCAGGAGTCTTGCTTCACTAGTATCCTTGCTTGGAGCACACACTGTCAGTGTCCTATGTCTATACCAGTGCCATTACTGTTCCCATCAAATCAATCAAGTCTCATGGGAAGCACCAAGGACTCTGCCTGATGGGGTTTTCTGGCTGCAAGAGCTTGCTTAACCTGCATGTGAGTAGGAAGACAGTGCTGGGGAGTTGGAGTTATCATTCCTAATAGCAGCCTTTATCCAGTGACTTCATGAGTTGGTGCATAAATATCCCATTTCCCTCACCCCTAGGGTGGGATAACTGAGCCTCAATTGGCCACAGTGATAGCATGCTCAGTAACTCTCTGATTGGCTTCCTTGTCTCACTTTTCTATCCTCCTACTGTTGGCATCTAAGACCTCCTCCCAGATAAACCACTTGCCCTCAAGTCCTTGGCTCAAGGTCAGTTTCTGGGGGATCCTAACTTAGAGTTGGACTAATTGCAATCCAGAGCAATGCTAATGTTAAGTGGAATGAAAGATATCCTGCTATCCTAAAAGCATCATAATCTCTGTGGTAGTGTGGAATAAGGTATAAATCGGGGCTGCACTGACTTATTCAGAAGCTCTACAGCCTGATCTCTGGCACTGTGGAGTTAGCTGGCTTTTATTAATGGACACAGACACTCTAATGGAAGAATAAAGAAGACACAAATCAGCCAACTATGGACTCGGGTTACAGTGTAAAAGCTAAATGTTGTCTGTGACAGCTTTAAGGAGACCTTTATTTATTGCAACCAGAGAGCAGATTCTGCTGAAAATCAGAAATCAGATTTGATTTTGAGAGTTGTGGAATTAAAAAGTGTGCTTATATCACAGCTTCTGTGTAAAGACAGGACCCCAATAGGAAAGGACTGAGATTCTGAGACTGGAGCTGGAGACATAAGTGGATGCATTTAAGAACATGGAATCTTTTGATTCCCCAAACCCTCTGTGCTGGTAAAGGTGGCCCCTTCTCCCTTGATAGAGGAGACGTGTCCTTCATTGCTTGGAGATTTTGCAAAGCTCTCGCCTGAATCAAATGCTTTGTAATATAATGCTTGTCTTCTCAGGATATATGCCCATATTAACATTAGGTGCCTAACTGTAATATAAAATCTAAAAGGATTCTGAGATGGCATAAGACAACTGGTGGTATTTAGCCATATTATTTGTGTAATAATTATAATTATTAACATCATAATAATATTTCAGCAAAGTCAAAATGTCAACTAGAAGGTCCTGACCTGCAAGGGATCTGTGGCAATGGCTAATACACCATCATGCCTCCAGAATGAAGAGAAATGGGAATCTAACAAGAGTACTGCTTTACTTACATGTCCAAAAACATCAAGAAAGGGCAAGCAGAAGGCTCATCTCAGTGACTACAATGCAAAAATCACATTAAGTTCTCAAACCCAGATCCCATCAATTGAACTGGAAACCAGGTACTCTAAAGGAAAAAAAACACACGCAATAATATCAAGCATATTTAGTTCCTATACCCATCCTTCCAGATAGGGATTGTGGCCATTTACCAGAGCAAGTGTACATTGGGTAAAAGGGGAATACCCAGATCTTTTTTTTTTTTTTTTGCGGTATGCGGGCCTCTCACTGTTGTGGCCTCTCCCGTTGCAGAGCACAGGCTCCGGACGCGCAGGCCCAGCGGCCATGGCTCTCAAGCCCAGCCGCTCCGCGGCATGTGGGAATTTCCTGGACCGGGGCACAAACCCGTGTCCGCTGCATCGGCAGGCGGACTCTCAACCACTGCGCCACCAGGGAAGCCCTACCCCGATCTTTTGAGGGCTATTGGACACAGAGTCTTAGTGGTATTAGGAGGCTCCAACTCTTATTATGATCTTCCTATTAAAATGGAGTCCTAGTGCAACTCCATCTCAAGTGAGTACAGAGGGTCTACAGATCTACCCTGAGTGCAAAACTGCAATAGATACATCCGGAAGCTGGAAGAATCTTCACACTGATTTCCTAAACTCTGAGTTAAGAGACATTATGAAACTGCCCCTGCTTCTACATGGCTAAGATAAGTAAATCAGAAAAGCAATACTGCATTTGAAGCAGATGGGAGAAATTATTGCCACTCTCAAAGATTTAAAGTTTCACTCACTGATGGAGGAAGAAGAAAATTCAGCACTCTTCATGCATTGGTCAGTTAATATGTTTATGCAACCTAAAAATAGATGCTACAGTCCCAATCAGGGTAGTCCCTGAAAAAGAGAGTAAATCTTCCCAGCGGACAGAGCTTTTAGCAGTATACCTGTTCACTGACTTGGTGTGGAGGGAGAAATATCTGAGACAGTGGCAAATGGCTTGGTTAGGAGGCCTGAGAGGAACAAGACTGAAAAGTTAAAGACAAGGAATACAGGGAAGAAGAATATGGGTGGATCTATGGGATTGGAATGTAAGTTTGCCGATATTTGTGTGTCATGTCAATTCCCACCAGGGAACATCTACTAAAAGACACGTCTGTACAACAGATGACTTATCCAGTGGATATCAGCCAGCCTCTGACCTTGGCCACCTCAGTGTTGGCACAGGGAGATCTTGAAGAGGATAATCATAATGGCAGGGATGGAGGCTATGTGTATGCCCAGAATCACAGGCACCTCTCCTCTATGCTGATCTAGCTGCTGCCACTGCTGAATGTCTCATGTGTCCTCAATAGAGTCCAACAATGAGTGCTTGGTATGGTTCCATCCCTTGAGAAGAACAACTAGCCACTTGATGGCAAACTGTTTAGAAGAAATGCATTCCACCTGGGACAGGCCAAGGATAAATACACACCCCTGGTATGAGTTTCCCTTCTCTGCTCACTGTACCTCAACTGACAGAACCATCCAAGAGCTCACAGAGTATGTGATTTAGCAACATGCAATCCCACCTAATATCACCTTGTCCCTCCTAGACTATAACCACAGGTAAGAAAGTGATCAGGTCTGTCACGGAAACCACTGTGCTCCCCAAGCCTTGCAGAGTTCTAGGCAGTATACAGATATTCGACTGATTGATATTTACTTTTATTTTTTAAAAAAGGAAGGCATTTTGAAAACAAATCTCTCTTCAAGGATATTTAAAAGTATATTTCACACCCTTCTCAATGAACTATACATCACCTCCAGAGACAAACTCACTAAATCTTTTAGACATTATTTTCCAAGAATGAATAAAATATTAGTGACTTTCTCTTAAGTTCTCAGATATATGAGTTAGAGCAAAAGGGTTTTATCACAAAGGAGTGAGTAAAGAATTGGCTATAAAAGAATTTATTTCTTAAGAGAGAAAAGAAATGAATTTAATCTCACCTTCCTGATTACATATTTAGCTGGATAATTTGCAAAAGTGTGAGCTGATGCCACGTTCAAGCAAGAATTCAAGCTTAAGTATGTCATAATGGGTTATATTGTTAAGTCTTACTAGTTTTTAATTTAAAAAAAAAGTCATCAAGGAGACCTTGTACAAAAATAGCTCTTATAAATTGTACTCCATTTAAGCAAAATAATGTGTAGCCTCAAATCATTTTGCTACACGTGGCAATTCAAGGACCTCATGGGACATAGGATATTATGAACTACATTTGATCAGAAGAAACTTCTGTTATGGCTATTTATAAAGAGTGCTTGCTGATGACCCTCACAGATATTTATACAAACCTGGTCATATAAATTTATTAGAGCAATAAAATCTTCATTATTTAAATTCTATAATAAAATTAATTAGGTGGTATGGCTATAACAAGTATTTTTCTCGTAAGTTTGCCAATCTTCAACTGCAATTTTGCTGTACCTACACACATCAGTAGGTCTGCTTATCATGGACAAATGGCTAGAAATGGAAACATACGTGGACAAAGGGGCAATTCAAGTACTAACTTGCCAAGTGATCCAAAAGTCATTTAGTAAATTGATTACTGGCCATTTGGTATGGATGTTTCTAAAAGCACAGCTTTATAAATAAAGGCAAGTATGTAAACAATAATACACAAATAATATACTAAAGACATTTCTAGTGAAAACAGTATAAATAGATAGTGTTGGAACAATGCCAGCCAGTTAATGCTCTAATTTTTCTAAATCTATTTGCTCCCTTCTGAGAGTCTTCCCTTTCTTTTTTCTAGGCTGAATACTATAGTCCCACAGCTCTACCATCCCCTAGCTCCCTGCCCCTTGGCTATGCTTACATAACAAAATCTCAACTGGATGAATTTTTTTGGCTACGTTCTCTGCTCCTACACAAAGGTTACTGGAAGAAAGATCTCATGATCAGGTAGGTTAACATGAGCACAATTTCATGGCCTTTGACATCAAATGGGGCAGAAATGCTACCAATTTCCTCCACAGTTTCCATAGTCAACGCTCTTCCTCTCCTCAGAGTGGCTCCATCCTCCTCAAGTCCCCCTACCATCTCCTCCATCTTCACTCTACATAGGAAACTTTACCTCTACTTCTCAGAGAAATTAGAAAATATGGTGGAGGATGAGGAGAGCATGGGAAATGGACAAGACAGTCCCTTAGCTTTCTTTGCCCAATTTATAAAATCATGTCTTCATTCAAAATCTCCTTTCATTCCTATCCACCCATCCCTTGGAGGAAATCCTCCCCAACCATGGGCTGATAGTAGGAATAGGAATTAGAGCTATTTGGCAACATGTTAACAATTTAAATCTCCTGTTCTTTGGCCCAGCCATTGTATTTTTAGAAATGTATCCAAAAAAAGGGATGATAATATGATATAGTTATTGTGTTTTTTAATAGCAAATATTGTAAGCTTTCTACCTGTTCATTAATAAGAAACTGGTCATATACATCTACTGTAGACTAAATATGTGTCCCCACTTCAAAATTCATGTTGAAACTAATTCCCAGTGTGATGGCATTAATAGGTGGGGACTTTGGGAGGTAATTTGATCCTAAATGTGGAGTCCTCATGAAGGAAATTACTGCCCTTATAAAAGAGACCTCAGAGAGCTCCCTTGGCCCTTCTGCCATGTGAGAAGACAGCTATCTATAAACCAGGAAGTGGATACTCACCAGAATGCTGGTGCCTTGTTCTTGGACTTCTAGATTCCAGAACTGTGAGAAATATTGGGTTGGCCAAAAAGTTCATTTGGGTTTTCCTGTTACATCTTATGGAAAAAACGGAACAAACTTTTTGGCCAACCCAATGTATTTCTGTTCTTTAAGCCTGGGTAGTCTATGGTAGTTTTGTTATAACAGTCCAAATGGCCTAAGGCAATATCCTACAATGGAATACTATGAATACTGTGGGGACTATACATATTAGGAAGACTTTAAAAGGCTGAAGTTGCTATTAGTAAAATTGAGAGATGTCTATCCATAATATTTTATTTAAAAGTGAAAAAATCTGTTCATATACTAAGATTTACATTATAATTCCATTTCAAATAATATATGTATATATTTATAAATTCATTTTTAAAAGCTTGAAAGAATAAACCATTTTCAAAAACAGTTATCCTGTGTGAAGTTTGAACTTACAGGATTACTTTTAGATTCTAATTTACATATGTTTGTATTCAAATTTTCTAAAGGAGGCAAAATTACATTTCCAATCAGAAAAGATTTTCTTTAATTTTGAAAGTCTAAGGATAAAATTCTAATCCAAAGCTATGGTGGGCTCCCTCAGCAACATTAAGTTATCAATTACACCCTTTCTTTATAAATTCACTATTGGATGTTTACTCCTTCCAGTTAGCATCTAGACATGATCTAGTCTCTCTCATGTTATCCCTCTACTATATGCTTCACCTAACACGTGCCCTTCATCTCACCTCATCTTCATAGCCTGACAGCTTGAATTGTTTCTATGTCCTCACTGATCTTTTATTTATCACTCCACAGTGATCTGCTTCAGCATCTAGCACTCCAGTCCTTGCTCTCACCGAAGTCAGCAAAGACCTCTTTGTGGATAAATCCAATAGAAAATTTTCTATTCTCTTACTTGAACTTCCTGTGGTGTTTGCCACTGTTAACCATTTCCTCCTTGAATTTCTTTCTTCTGTTAAATTCCATGATGCCACATTCCTTTGGTTTTCCTCTACCAATATAGCTGTTCCTTATCATTAATTTTCAGGGATTCTTTTCATCTGCCTGCCCCTTAAATGAAGTCCATCTTCAACTGAACTACTTTTATTTTTGTAGAGAGACAAATAGGGGTAGAATATGTTCTAGAATTAGCAAAAGCTTGAGTTTGAATCTTGGCTCTGTCACAGGCTTATCAGGAGACCTGTGAAAAGTAGCTTCCTCCCTCTGGCACTTGTTTTCCCTATAATAAAACAGGAAGTAGTTTTCTTGTAAGGTTGTTGTTAGCATTAAATACTTACAACTTTGAATGGCACATAATAAATGTTTAATAGCTGGTAGCTGTTACTACTCTGATTTTATAATCTCTCTTGGGAAACTTCTACTCTCCAACTATGACATGTAAACTAATGACCACTCCCTCTTTTATTTCCAGCCCAAACTCTCTCCTAAACTTTTATTCTAAGCTGACTGTTGGACATTTCTACTAGATATCTCACGGTTATCAAAATCAACATCCAAATTTAATTTCAGTTAGCTCTCTGACACTCCTCTGAAAAATGTTTCTCCTTCAGAATGGAAGGGGGTCACAGTCATCTGGTTCTCCTAAATCAAAACCTGGAAATCATCTTTAGTGTTCCCTTTTACATTTCTTTACATAGTTACTAAATCTTGTTGATTCTTCCTCCCAAATATTTGTAGAATTTATCCACTTTTACCTTTTTACCATCTTAGTTTATGATACCATCATCTCTTATGTTGATTATATCTAGTGGCTCTTGATTGATCTCCCATACCTCCAGGTTTACATTTTTCGTTTTCCTTACTCCTACTATCACTACTTATACACTGTAGCTAATGATTCCTCTTACATGCTTAAAATATTTCCATGACTCTCTTATATTTTGGCCTCATTTGTTACCACCACTGTCATTACAGTCTCTTCACTACCACCCACAAATCCATGTTTTCTGCATACCAAACACTATTAAATTCAAATAATGAGTTGTATACCTTCAACCTTATACCTGTAACATACTACCCCCTCTCTTCAATCTACTCCCTGGACTTCTTCCATTAATTAAATTGCACTTGCCCTTCAGATATTACCTCCTGTGGTAATATTCTTTCCAAAATCTTACCTAGTTTCCCCCTAACTTCATTTCCTCCCATAGAAACCATACACCTCTATAAAAGAACTTATTTCAGGAAATGAAATTTTCCATTTTCATATCTGTCTTTTTCTTTGAATGAATATTTCCCAGTTCATGTCTGTTTCTCCTCTGAAGCAATTTTCTCAAATAAATGTGAAGTGGAATCACCTAGGATGCTGATCAATTATCCATATTCCTGAGACCCACTTCTAGTTAAATGTTGCGAAAGGATCACATGTTGCAGAGGCATCACATGTTGTAAAGGAATCACATCTTTCTCCCCCACAAAACCCAATAAAAGTGTATTATAATAATACAAAAGGCATTGTTACATTATTAGGCCACAAGGACAGAAAAACAATAGAAAAAAGGAAGATGAATTTATTTCAAAAAATTTTTGGAAGATGGGAATTAAATGATGAAGTGATAACTATCTTAGCACAGTGGAAAAATTTAACATTTTAGTGCCAGTTAAAGGGGAACACTGACCATAAATGAGCCAATTTGCCATAAAAAAAGTCTGAGAAGTTTAGTACTTTGAACATCAGGCTGAAGCAGAAAATAGAGAATATCTGAAAACCTACATTCCAAGCAGGTGAAAAACCCAGGCCCCCACTGCATTTGCACACAGATAAATGACTAAGTCTTTTTCTCCCAACCCCACATGCTCTGCTTGGATAGGATATTTAGACTGGAGAACCTGCAAATAGGAGGTTCAAAATTCAAGAACATCATGCATCTTACAAAGAGGCTTTGGCATGTGGCTGAAAATAAGGATTAAATAAATGTCTATATATTATTTTATTGAGAGGATTCTGAGAAGACAGTGAAATAGGAAGTACCAGGAATCTTTCTCCTCACCTAGACAGCATGTGCACTGTCAGAATCTATCTGATGTAATTACTTTAGAACTCGGTAGTCTTTTGAAGACTTGTAACTTCCAGGGGGAAAGCTTAGAGAACAAATTGCAGTTAGTTTCAGGCAATTACAGTCTTAGCTCAGCAGTGGCTACCCACTTTCCACCCCAACCCTGTAGCAGCAACCTTGCACATATTCCTGCAGCAGCTGGCACACATCTTGTGGGAGACAAGGTGGGCAATACGGACCCTATCTTTCAAATATCTGGGATCTGCATTCTGATCACTGAGTGCTGCTTCTGATCATGGAAGTGCAGACACAGAGATAGGTAACCATTGTTGTACCACCATCTCCTTTATTGTAAGCCCCTTCTTCTTGGGCTGAAGCAACTTCTAGGGTATTTAAAGGGGCAGTACCTTTCTTCCCCACACCCCTCCCTGCTTCTTTTTCCCAATTCCTCCCTTTGTAAGCCAGATATTAAAGGCTGGGATATTCAAAAGCAACTGCATATACAGGGGAAATAAGAACGTAACTGTGCATAACTAGGGAAAGGCACAGACTCAGAAAGGACCAGAAAGACCTTAAGTTTACACCTCAGTCTGGTCCTTGGAATGGAAATAGCCTAAAACAACCAAATTAAAAACAAACAAACAAACAAACAGCAAACCCTGTTCACTTCACTAAAGATGCACATGGACTGAAACTGAGAGGATGGAAAAAGATATTATGTGCAAATGGAAATGATAAGGAAGTGGGAATAGAAATATTCATGTTAGAAAAAATTGACTTTAAAACAAAGTCTGAAAGAAAAGACAGAAAAGGGTATTATATAATGATAAAAGGATCAATACAAGAAGAGGATATAACACTTGTTAATATGTGTGCTTAACATTAGAGCACTTAATTATATAAATCAAATATTAACAGACATACCGGAAGAAACTGACAATAATACAATAATTGTTGGAGACTTTAACACCCTATTTACATCAATGGACAGATTACCCAGGCAAAAAATCAATAAGGAAACAGTGTCCTTAAAAGACATGGTAGACCAGTTGGATTTAATAGCTACCTACAGGACAATCCATCTTAAAACAGAAGAATACACATTCTTTTCAAGTGCACGTGGAACAGTCTCCAGGATAGATCACACGCTAGGCCACAAAACAAGTCTCAACAAATTTAAGAGGATAGAAATTATATCAAGGATTTCTTCTGACCACAATGGTATGAAACTAGAAATTAACTACAGAAAGAAAAATGGGAAAAAGACAAACACGTGAAGACTAAACAACATACTACTAAAAGAAAGGGTCAATGAGGGAATCACAAAATACCATAAGACAAATGAGAATGGAAACACAACTTTCTAACATCTATGGAACTCAGCAAAACTAATTATAAGTGGGAAATTTATAGTGATATAGGCCTATCTCAAGAAAAAAAACCCTCAAATAAACAACCTAATCTACCATCTGAAGGAATTAGAAAAAGAAGAACAAAGAAAACCCAAAGGTAGGAGAAGGAAGAAAATGATAAAAACCAGAGAGGAAATAAATAAAACAGAGACAAAAAATAATAGAAAAGATCAGTGAAAAAAAGAGAGGATCCAAAAAAACAAAAATAAGAAATGAAAGAGGTTAAATAACAATCAATATCACAGAGACACAAAAAAATCATAAGAGAATACTACAAACAGTTATGTGCCAACAAAATGGACAACCAAGAAGAAATGGACAAATTTCTAGAAATGCACAACCTTCCAATACTGAATCAGGAAAAGACAGACAATCTGAGCAGACCAATCTCTAGTAGTAAAATTAAATTTGTAATAAAAAAAAAAAACTCCCAACAAACAAAAGTCCAGGATTTAATGGCTTCACACAGGAATTCTACAAAACAGATAAAGAAGGGCTAATACCTATTCTTCTCAAATTATTCCCAAAAACTGAAGAGGAGCAAAGACCATCTATGACAAATTCACAGCTAACATCATACTCAATAGTGAAAAGCTGAAGGTTTTTTTTCTCTAAAATCAGGAATAAGACAAGGATGCCCACTCTCAACACTTCCATTTAACATAGTAGTGGAAGTCCTAGCCACATCAATCAGACAAGGAAAAGAAATAAAACCATCCAAATTGGAAAGGAAGAAGTAAAACTGTCACTATCTGCAAACAACATACTATATATAGAAAACCCTAAAGTTTCCACCAAAAAACTATTAGAATAAATGAATTCAGTAAAGTAGGAGATAATATTAATATACAGAAATCTGTTGCAGTTCTATACACTAATAATGAACTATCAGAAAAACAAGAAAACAATCCCATTTATAATCACATCAAAAATAATAAAATAACTAGGAAAAAACTTAACCAAGAAGGTGAAAGACCTATACTCTGAAAACTATAAAACTTTGATGAAGGCACTTGAAGATGATATAAATAAATGGAAATATAACCTGTACTCAAGGATTGGAAGAATTAATATCATTAAAATGTCCATTCAACCCAAAACAATCTACAAATTAAATGCAATCTCTATCAAAATACTCATGGCATTTTCCACAGAACTACAACAAATAATCCTAAACTTTATGTGGAACCTAAAAGACCCTGAACTGTCAAAGCCATCTTGAGAAAAAAGAACAAAGCTGGAGGTATCATGCTCCCTGACTTCAGACTACATTACAAAGCTATAGTCATCAAAACAGCATGGTACTGGCACAAAAAACCAGACACATAGATCAATGAAACAAAATAGAGAGCCCAGAAATGAACCCATGCACTTATGGTCAGTTAATACATGACAAAGGAAGCAAGGATATAACATGTGGAAAAGACAATGTATGAACAAAATAGAAACATCAATAAAGAGAGAGACAACTTAAAAAGAAACCATGAAGAAATTCTAGAACTAAAAAACACAAAAACTGAGAAAAATTCAAAGGCAGATTTGAGCAAGCAGCAGAATCAGTGAATCTGAAGACAGAACAACTGAAATCATTGAGTCTGAAGAACAGAAAGAAAAAAGATTGAAGAAAAGTGAACAGAGCCTAACGGACCTGTAAGACACTATCAAATAGACTAATGTATGCATTGTGGGATTCCCAGAAGGAGAAGAGAGTCAGAAAGTGGTAGAGACATTATCTGAAGAAATAATAGACGAAAACTTCCCAAGCTTGGGAAAAACATGGATATAAACATATTCCCAGAATCTAAGAATCTCAAAAACAACTTTAATTTTCTAAAAAAACTACAATGAATATCCTTAGAGAATTTGAAGAAAAAAATGCATTTGTAAAATTGCAGACAAAAAAAACCCACTAAGAAATGTGAATCAGATTTTCAACAGCATCACAAAAGCTAAAAGATGGTAGAACTATGGTTTCAAAATTATAAGAGAAAATTCTTTTCATTCTACAATTCTACATCTAATCAAATTTTCAATCAAGTATGAAGGTAGAATAAAGATGCATTTAAACATACTAGAAATTCTTTCTCAGGAAGTTACTGAAAATTATACTCCAGTAAAATACATCTACAAACCAAAAAAGAAAAACTCCCCCTTACAGCAAGAATTTGAATGGCTCAGCTTGGGTCAGGAATATTCTTGTACTCCAACTGCCAGTGAACTAGGAGGCAGAGTCATGGTACACATTTTAGTGCAGACCACTTCCTGTGGATTTTTTCATTGAGAGTATAAAAGAAAAAAAATTCTCTGTGGTTTAAGCAGGCACAGTCACATCATTTTGGAGCAAAGAATTTGAATCCCACAATGGTAATTACCTTGCTCAAGGTCATGTAATCTGATAGTAGTAGAGTCAGAGCTGGAACTCATTCGATTCGTTAATTCCTTGTTCAGTCTTCTTTCAACTTCGCTAGCATCAGACCAAGGAATTCCATCCCTGCTGGACATTTACAGCTACTAATTAACTCTGGCCTAGCCTAATAGTAAGTACTAGTTGAGATACTAAAGAATGATAAAACGTATACAAATTCAGATATAACTAATGTTTGTCAGGCCCTGTGGCTTGACTTTCTCACATATATATTATTTAGGAGCTTACTATATCCTGAGTGCTCTACAAGGCCAAATTAGGTAAACTCAAGGAATAATGTAATTACAAGTTAATATTCATAGTGCTTACTTTACTGTTAGAAGATTATAAAAAGAAAATCATCAGGAAACAGAATAATTTCAATAAGCTTCAAGGAGAAGGTAAAAATTGATTTGAGTTTTGAAGTGTGGGTAAGTTTAATATAGCAAGAGAGGAGAGTGAGGGCATTCAAGGCAAGGAAATGTCCTTGGGCAAAAGTGCAAAGGATAGGGATGGATGTACATTGGAGCTGTGGTGGAGGGAAATTTTGTGGATTATAATTGGACAAAGTGAGAGATTCTGTTGGAAATTTTTGGCTTAAAGGTAACAGAATTTAATGTTATAAAATAGATGACACTCACAGTAGAATTTTTGGTGTTTAGCTGAATCATACTGTATTCAAGTTATGGTGATACGTGTTTTTGCCAGCTTCGTGTGGTTTTTCTAAAGTTTCATACATAATAAAAACTCAAAGTTTTCTGAAAGCTGCAAGATGTTATTAGAAACATACGGCAGCATAAATGGCTAGAGCTGCAAAGCATATTACCCTTTTCAAACTATTTATGGGTTAAAAATAGCAGAAACTGATTTCAGACAAAGCAATAATCTTTACCATGAAAGTAAGGAGGAGTAAGCATATCCTTATATGCCAGCTGTGTGAATTGCTGTAAAGACAGACCTTCAGTCTTGGACAAGGGGGAACAAAATCAATATTAGTCCACTCATACTTGTAATGGAAGGATGTGGTCATGTGAAGTATTTCTGGCTAGTGCAGGATCACAGTGTAAATTTGAAGACAGATGCTATATGTTTGCTATGGAAACAACAGACCGTAACATTGTATTTGATATGGAAAAATCAATCACAGCATTACCAGCTAGAAACTGCTCCATTTTGAGGCAAGAATACAAAGTACCTCAAGCCATTGTTAAACAGAAATTTCATGATTATTTAATCACTTGAGCGGCAAAACCAATTAAAATATCATCTGTCAATACTTTTTCTAGGATTTGTTTTCGGGAATAATAAATGTTTTCTCAACATATATTGTCTTGACCTACATGATGACAATAGAGAAATAAAAAAACATCAGGACCAGGTTTCACATTTTTCAGCAGGAAGTGGTTTCATGTTTTATTTGGAGATGGAAAAGGGCTAAGTTCCTTTAGGCATTTTTTCTGGAATCTATCAGGTAAAACTCAGGGTTTACAAAGGTCTGGCAGTGTGGACTGGAATCATCAAATAACAACCAGAGTGTACAAAGCCTTCAGGCCTCAGGGATCTGGTATGAATTCATCTTTGGCTGTGACCACACACATGTGGTGAAATGGTACTCCACTGACAGGATTCAGACATTTAATTCCCAATGGCTCATGGAGAAGCCATTGCATAGTTTCAGTGTGCCTGGAAATAGTTGGCTTATGCAAGCAAAAGTGGGAGCTTAGGCTGGGAAGATAGGTTGAGGCACTGAATACCTTCCCAAGGAGTCTGAACTTAAAATCTAAGGAGGCAAAGTAGATCTTCTAAGATTTTTTAAAAAGGAAATAATACAATCTAATGTATATTTTAGAAAAATAGCCATGGTGGCAGTATGGATGATGGATTAAATAGGGAAGATTCTGGAAACAGGCACCATGTAGGACACTATAAGCAATTTGCAAAGAATCTGACTTTAAGTAAGGGCAGTTAGTAAGAACAGGAGACGGCAAAGTTGGGGATGTGGAAAAGAGAAGACTAGAAAGAATTCATGTAGGAAGTCATAGACAATGATGTTGAGGTTTTTTTCTTTGTGAGCCTGGTTAGATATTAAGGTCTAATAGATTTGGGGAGACACAAGATGAGAATCAATGCAAACTGCAAACAAACCCTATATTTTAGGGTTTCAAAGTTAACTCATTATAATTTTCATTGATGAGCACGGAGGGAGGAAAGTGAATGTAAGGTTCATTTGAATTTTTCTTTAAATCCCTGCTCACCCATTAATGGCCTTAATACTTTGAAATATTACTTAACATGCCTGAGCTCCATTTCTTCAGCAGTTTTTAAAATGAGGAAATGATTTCTGCCATCGTTACTGTGAAACCAAATGACATAGTCATATGACTGCCTTGTATATAAGTAGAAGTTAAACAGTAATAATTCTATTGGTATTTTTTAAAACCTTCAATTAAAAAGTGAACAATATATTGAGTGTAACTTTAAAAAATTATGTAATTTTAATACCCTCTAAATATCAACAATTTATTTTAAAGAAAATTATTTTGGTCACCTAATTAAGAAAAAAGCATATTTTTTCCTGAATGAATTATATAAATATGCACAGAAAATAAAAATGCACACAAAATAAGTAATTTCACAACAGCTGTTTTCTGCAGAATACAGTATGAAAATGGAACCATTTTCCTGTATGTGAAATTCTTTACAATATGTAAAATGAATCTGATTGTTTCATCCTCTCGAAAATTTCTCCTATTGTCCAGATGCTCATGAGATCATATATAAGAAATTAGGCCTTAAATTTCAAGAATGTTCACATATCTCAGAAGAGTTTCTTATGTTATCTCCCTTATTTTGTGTTCATGCCTTATAGTCTGCAGAAAGTCAATTAAAAAAGAAAAAGCATTTTCCATCTATTCCTTCACATCCTCTACCTTTACATCTTTGACCAAGAAACTTCTCTGACCACGAGTATGCAGTCTTTTCTAATACTTTTTATTGTTAAAAGAAGAGTCATGATTTCCCATAGGTGGTATAAGACAAATATTTAACAACTACTCTTTATTCACCTATTTCTCATTTTTTCATTCTCTCTGTCTCTCTCATTCTCTCTTCCTCCTCCTTTCCTGGCTTCTGATTCTTCTCTTAACTTGACATGGCTGAGAAGTATACTGTGCTCCACAAAGTACTTCCAGCTCTGTAGAAAATATGAACTGTCTAGATCTACAACTGCTGCCTGATTCTCCCCATACCAAAGATACATAGGTCTTAAACCTTACATTTGAACTTACATTTGAAATCAGTTTGTTCTAAATTCAACACTACTTGTCAGTCTCTTTCATGTAATGTCTCCTCTGTAGTTTTATAAATACAGATGTCTTTAAACCATTTCCTACCATGGCAAATAGGGATTTCCATGAGGACTTTAATGCTTTAACTTAATACATCTAATTAAATAGAGCTTGCAAAAATTAATTTGTCAATCTTCAATCCTTCTAAATCCATCTAGAGTTGTACTAGTCCACATCATAGAGTAATTAATTATAGTGCATTGTCCATGCACAGTATCATATCTTACGTGTAATATATGTAGACAGTCAAAAATAATTAATTATTGAAGGGAAAGTGAAATAATTTACATAGTTGCATACTCTTATGTGAGTAACTTACTCTTCTTGCCTAATTTTCTTGTCTATATAGAAGTAACAATAACATCTATCTCAATGGTAATGTGAGATTAAATGAGATAATGCATATCAAGTGCCAGATACAGCATGTGTCATAAAGTAAATGACTAATAAATAGTAACTTTTACTACTGCCTAGAATAATACTATACAATAGAAAGATAATATGAGACACATATGTAATTTTAAATTTTCTAGAAGCTATACTTTAAAAGTTTTATAAAAGGTGAAATTAATTTTAACAATATATTTAACCCAATATATCAAAGAAATTCTTATATCAACATGTAATCAAAATAAAAAGTTATTAATGAGATATTTTACATTGTGGTTTTTTATACTACATCTACAGAATCCACTTTGTATTTAACATTTACAGCACATCTCAATTTAGACTAGCCATACCTCAAGTGCTAAATTGCTAAGTGTGGCTAATGGCTGCTAATTTAGACACACAGATCTAGATGCTCATTAACTTCAGAAGTGCGTTACATGTAACTCTGGGTGAGTCATTTCTTTATAAATGGGTTCAAAACTTTAAAAAAAGGAAAAGGAAAAAGAAAAAAAACCCTATGGAATGTATCATGACCAGGTTCCTGATGACCTTACTCTTTTCTTATTAAGTGTTCTTAATAAATACTATGTTTCAAGTAACTAAATAATAATACTATTTCAATTTAGAAAAAATAATTATCATTACGTCTTTAAAAGAAGTGTGGGAAGTCTGCCCTTGCTTTAGAAAACACATATTTTGAAATTGGTAAACTTACACAGAATTCTAGAGTAAGCTTGGTTCTCATAGAGGCAAAAAGATCCACACAATGTTTAAAATGTTCTTAAAATATTTTAAAGAATGTTTCTGTTCCCACTGGGTTAAAAGTACAAAAGCTCTCCTGGGGCCCACCCTAGGCTTGCCAGTTCAATGCACCCTCTTAGGCAGTTAAAGAAAAGAAAATCCCTCCACCTTCTCCTCTTCACTACATGAGCTGATTTCACAGGCTCTTTACATGCTTTATTTACTTACTATTCATTTTCATCCTTGGGAGAGAAACTCGAAATATTTATTCACCAGACATTATTCTTTTAAAATGTTTCCTAAGCCAAGGATTTGGTAAATGGCAGGAAAAAAAAAAGTGTCTGCAACTGTCAGTGTAATTATCAGCCCTGGAATTGCATTTTAAAATATTTTAATAATTAAAGGAGTTTTCTGAAAAAACAGGCAAAGAGAAGTAAGAGAATAAAGAGGCTCAATAATCCAGGGTAAGTAAGCTTGCGGGGCTATGTGTGTGTACACACACCTAATTCTTACATAAAGTTCAACAACATTAATCATTTCTGTAAAATGAAAACCAAAACGACAGCTCTCACTCTGCAATCAGCTGTACAAGGAAGAAGTTTCTAACCATAGCCTTCTACTCTGAGCAAGCAAGTGATGGACAGCGGTCCTTTTGTCAGATTCTGACAAGTGAATCAATAAAAAGACACAGCAAAAGTTCAATCAGAACAGACACCACTAATACGGCTGGCCTTTTGGGACCCACAGAAGCGTGGAACTGCTTTTCCATGTTAATTTCTCTTCACTACCCTTTGGGGTTATGGCCTTCTCTGTCCCCTGTTAATTGAAAACTGCCTCCTTCTAAAGTTCCTTGGCAGGCATTCCTTTGTGTCAGCCTATTTTGCTGACTGCTAAAAGAAACGGAGGAAGGAGTGTTCCAAAGCTGAGAATGCCGTGATGCCAAAACTCTGCTCCTGTCCTCTCAAAAGACTGTGTGTATAATCGTTTTTTTTCCATAGAATCCCTTATGTTATAATTATGAGCTAACAAAAACACACATGAACAATTAAAGAGAATACTGTATCAATTAAAGATAATACTGTAATAAAGATAATACTGTATCAAATACTGTACTTATTTTTGGAGATAGCCTTATTTTGGAATTTGTTGATCTAAGGAATTTTAATTGTATGCACATTTCTATTTGTTGATTTAGACTGCCACTTAGTTATTGCATTCTTTTTCTTCCCATACCAGACACAAATTTATTTCTATGTATTTGCTAATCCTAAATGAGTACCATGACTGACCCTAGGGACCAGGTTACTTTGTGTTTGTGCCAAAACTATAAGAAGAAATGTTTAGATTAAAAAACAGTAGCTAGGTCCTTTCAGCCATGTTAATGACAAACATAAATTACCTTTGTGGGTAGGTGGTCATATTTTTCCAAACTCGTTATTTAATTTAACATGCTTTTATTTCTTTTACTCCAAAACATTAGACAATGCATTCAAATAATACAGAAGCACATACAGTAAAAAGTAAGTCTCCTGGTTCACCAAGACTATCCCAATCCCATTACCATCACTAACTCTTAGTATAGCTTAGATTTCCCCATGCATTTGCAAACACAAATACACATATGTGGTGTTGCCTTGCTATTTATATAATACAATCATAATGTGTAGCTTCTCCTACTACTTGCTTTCTAATTTAATAATGTGTCATGAAGCGGTTTCTATGTAGACGTATCTCATTCTGCTGAACTGATAAACAGTATATCATAATACATATTCACTAAAATCCACAATAACTCATCTAATGAACATATGTTTCCTTTTATTTTTCATATTAGGAAGCATACTTTAATAATAGATTTATACATCTCTTTAGATAAAATACCAGTATTTTTTCCAAAAGTGGAATTGCTAGGCAGAAGTTTACATATTTAAAAATTTGACAAATACTGCAAAATTGTTCTCCAGAAAAGCTTTAGCTATTTCACTTCTACTAACAATGTATAAGGTCACCTATTTCACTATACTTCTCCAACACTGCATATTATAATTTAATATTCTACTGGTTGTGGTTTATAGGACTTTACTAAGGATCATTGCATTTAATCTCAGCCATATTATTTCTGCCAGATATATAAGATCCCATTTTGCTATCATTACCTAGGATAAATTACAACCTCCATCCTGAACAACACAATAATACAGCAAGCCGTCACTTCTCTATGTTGCTCCAGTCTTCTCTGCAATCAACCACTGTTCTAGAGTTATCTTGGATTTTTATTCTAAATTGTTATTATGTTTCTCATTACTTATCAATATTTTAAAAACATATTCATGTTTTCCGTGTTTTTTAATTTAACACTGTTTTTTGATTTCTCTTCCCTGAGTTTTTATTATTTTTATTATTAAAATTCTATTGCAGTATTTATCAAGAAGAGATTGTAACTGGTAAACTTACTGAGTCTCTGGATGCCCAAAAGGGACTTCATTTTAATCTCACAAGTAAGTGTTTATTAGACAACATATACAGTATGGATCAAGAATATCTTTAGTGGGGTGATGATAACAGGAAGGTAGACTAGGAAGCTCCAGGTTCTTATTCCACCATGGAAGCATGTAAACAACAACACACTGACTAAAACTGCTTTGGAGAAGCTCTGGAAACTAGTCAAAGATCTGCAGCAACCAAGCAAACAGCCAATCAAGAAAAAGCCACACCAAAGTGGTAGAAAATTTCATAGTGTTTTTGCTTGCCCCTACTTCACTCCCTCCCCAGAGTGGCATGACATGGTCTGGAGAAAACTGCTCAATTTCAAGTTCCTTCCCTTGGGCTAGAAGGAAAAAAGTGGAACTTGGTTGCAACATTCTGGCCTTTCTTTGGGCTATCTGAGGGACTGATTTCCATATTGTTTGACTCAGAACTCAGATAGGAATGACAGGGTAGGCTGCATCTCAGGCTGTAAGCCATGGAAAGCTGTGGCAGGCACCGTGACACGTGAAAACTGCAGAGATACCATTGGAGATATGGGCTGGGACTGGTTTTCCCCAGTACCTTAATGACATTTAAATAATTTTTCTGACAGTTGTTCTGGAGGCGCCTTTTGCTCCCTTTCTTATTTCCTCTTAACTCTGCTGAATCAAAGGAAAACTTAGTGGTCATCTCAGGCTCTGTTGTTCTGGAGTCCATTTGCCTTCTTCTAGAGACTCCCACAGTGCTGCTGGATGCCAAACAAGTTTGAGTCCTCCTAGGGTTAGTCAGGAAACAGATCTTGAGTCCTTTCTGCCTCAGAGTCCCAAACATCATGGGCTTAACCACATGACCTCAAATCACTCCTTTGTCCACCGCCTGCTAGGATATCAACTCCAAGGAAAGGTAGAGTTGTGACCTCTCAAAGACTCTCAGCTCTGTCTGATCCTGATGCTCTCCTCTCTTACTTTTCCTCTTAACATGTCATCTAATTCTTAACTCATTCTAAGAAGGAAAAAAAAAATAAAGTGCTCTCATGTCACACCCTGCTTCTTTACTACTACATATGTGTTTAATTTTCATAAGTTCTATGGCTAATGATCAGCAGACTTTGATTCTTGATATCAAAGATGATTTTGATGTCTTATTTTTGGAATGTAGAAAATTTCTCTCAAATTTTTGAATCTTATGACTGAAAAGTATGGATTGCAAAACTATTTTTGTTTGTCTACCCTGATACACTAAAACCAGGGGGAAACAAAGACTCTCCTGAAATTCAAAGCTGAGCTAGAGCAATGACTGATTTGTTTTCAACTACGCCAGTCTTTTTTCTGAGGACTGTGTGTAGAGAAAGCTGTCACTGATCCATGACTGTTGGGAGAGAAGATATGGGGAAAAACACAGAACATAAATAATGGTCAACTACATGAGGGTGTCCCCCCCCCCCCGCAATGGATTGATAGATGGATAAGCAGATCAATCAATCAATTAGTCAATTGAGAGATAGATATATGAGATAGAAACACAGTCAATCAGATAGAATTAGAAATGACAAAAGAAAGGAAGGAGATAAACTCAATTTTTTTAGCATTTATATCCACAAAGATACTAGCAGATATTATCACTACCCCTATACTTCAAATATAAACAACTTGTTCAAGGTTATACAGGAAATAGATAGTAGAATTCTGATTAAAGCTCTTGTCTTTCTCTGTGTGCCGTATCACAGTATGCATCAAATTAAACCATTTTTATTGTGTACTCAGGACAATGCTATAAACAGGTGATAGTAAAATATAAATATTTCAGGTACCAAGGGGATTTTTTAAAATAACATAAGTACTTTTTTTATGATAAAATTTATCAATAGGAAGGCATCTGTGAATAATATTAATATAGCCCAAAATTGGATGTTTGGTCTTAACATACATAAATCTTTATCATTAGATTTTTGTATGCCTAAGTAAACTAACTTCCCACTCCTAATGAATCAGAGCGTGCAGCCTTTTCTTCAGCCCTGGATCTGATATTCAAATGATGCTTTACTGGATAGCACTGTGGACTTGGCTGTCCTTAGTGGCCAAACACGTTGGTGCTAGGGATCAGGGTCAAGAAACTGGAATGAAGCACAGTGTCTTTCCCAAGAAAGTATAGTGCTTCAAGAAGCACAGGAATTAGGAGAGGCAAGCCCTTTGAGGCAGAATCTAAGTGGACCAAACACAAAGTCCAAATCCAAAGGGCAGGAGGAATGCCAGAAATAGGAGTTAGGGCTGAACTAGGAGATGGGCAGAAACTAGATTGAAAGTCGCCATCATTATTTCCAAAAGATGAGCTCTGAGTAAGTAAGCACTGAGTAAGGTAACTATAAATTCTGTTTTTATATTTTTTGGCTGTTTTTCCAGTATGATTATTAATGGTTCCCCTTTTGCTCTCCAAGTGTTCTGGTTTAGGGAAATCTTGGCAGCTCCTGGTTTAAAAGAAAATTATGTTTACCTTACCCCTTGTTGGCCAGAAGTCACATTGGAGCATCTGCAAATATTCTAATTGACTGGGGTTATAGGTTGAGTAGGCAAGCTCAATATGACTTAAGGTGCATGACCATGTTGGACTCCCAGATATTAAAATTAACTACTGGATAGGAGTGAAAACAGGCAAACAATAACACAGTAACACAATTATTTGCATTTATAATATAAAAGTTATGTTGTTTCCTACTCAACTGCTACTCTGTACCTCTCTCATTTATTAAATTATTCATGTGCATAGCTGTCTGTACTAGTAAATGATTCTTGAGGTCACTGATGCTACCTTGTTCACCTTTGTCTCCCTCAATACTTAGCATTAAAGTTTGTATTCTATAACAGTACAAAAGTTTGTCACAGTTATTCGTAAAAATATGTAAGTGGTCTAAGTTTTTAGCCAAAATAGCTAGTGTGTGCCTTATTCCTTTGTATTCATACATAACTGTGACAGAAAAATAAGTAGCTTGTAGCTACTGTTTGGGAGATGGTATTATTGATTTCATTTTATAGATGAGGTAACTGAGGCTCAGAGAAATTATATGATTTTTTTCATGACAACCCAGGTATTTACTGACAGATCTGAGATATGATCCCCAAATATTCTGTGGTAAAGTTAAATTGTTATCTAATTCACTGCCAATAGATATTGGGATATTCATAGATATGACTTTTTTTTCTGTTTTGGGAAATCTGATGATTAATTTCATATTCTCTCAACCCACCGGCTTCAGCATCTGTACTGTCCCTACCCATGAAATTTCTCTTACGCTATCTTCTTCAAAGTACTGTGTCTTCAAAAAACATTTTAGAATAAAACAACAGTAAATCATACATTCATAATTGTGTGAAACCTTACAAATTAAAAGAAGACAATTTGTTGATTTTAATATTTCATACCAACATACAAGTCCTATAGGACTCTCCCCATATATTTCTGTGAATATAAACCTCTTGAGTTCATACACACAAAGCACTGAGTTCTTATGAATTCTTTGTTATCTGTGTGTTGTTAAATCCTTATGTACTGAATGATATACTTAGTGAATTAATAGTTCAACAACAATAGCAACAAAAACCATAGTTTGGCTCATTAATAAAATAACACCTGAAGATTTACTTTAATAAAGAATCATACTAGATATCTGATTCTAAAACATACGTGTATATAAAATTAAAATAATGAAATTGAACTTAAAAGACTGGTTGCAACCGTCATTCAATATAAGTTTTACTTAATCAGTATACTTTTATCCTCACTAATTTTTGGTCATGAAATTAATGAGTGAATGAATAAAAATAAATAAATTATAAATAAATCCTCATTTGGCTAGAGGTTATAAAAATTTGAAAACTAAATTGCCCCCAGTACCTTCTTTTTGAAAATTATTTCACACTATAAATGATCTTATTACATTACAAAATCCTAGAGGGCTTGTGTTGTGTGTAGACCTATATGTGTGTCTGGATGTGTAGCATGGGGCACTCAGTGATGCCTGTTGATTAGTAGCATCTGTTTTTAAACATATATTCAATTAGAGTTATATAACATTGGATCAGGCCGCCAATTCACTGTATTTTAACAAATGTCCAGTCAATTTAGTAAAATTAAGCAATCAGTTAAATGTCAGTCAATTCAGACAGTAGCTTATCTGGTAACTTCTCCCAACCCTACGCTATTTCTGCATCTCTGGTAGACACATCTGAAATACAATCTAATTACTAATTTACTTAGAAAGTTTCTCAGGAAATCTACCTTTCCAGAAAACTCATTTTCAAGTACATTTTGGATGCAATTATATTTAACCCTTCTGGACTAGCTGGCATTAAATGTTTAACATACCAATTTTATTAAAGAAATTAGAAATTTTTTTTAATCAGGAAAGAAAGAAATAATACCACAAATCTCTCTTTGTTCTAAATATGGACTTCTAGTCTGTTAAATGTTTAATGAAGATCTGAAAATCAAAGATTAAAAGGAAACACTTTCAGAAACAACATATCACAGAGACCAAGTCAAACTTTTGATGTTGTACTTCATTTCACCCCAAGAACAGTAAAGTATTTTTGACATGAACAAATGTATAAAAGACTATTTTTATCAGAAAACCGTTCAGAAAAATAAAGCATATTGTTTAAACTTCATGTGTTTAGAATGATTATAATGCCAAAAAGAAGTGCGTTGTCTTTGCTAAAGTTTCATTTATTTTTAGGCAGAATGGGAAAACAAAATTCATTTGTCCTCCTATGACAACTAGCTTCTTTGTCTAATTTCCGTTTGTTTCTTTGGCAGCTAAAACACCTTGAAATTACATTCTCCAGCATGGAAGAATGATTTTTTTTTTCCTACCTCTAGCTGTCAGAGTGATTAGAATTTTAATTAGCAAAGTAGAGTGTAGAGAGGAAAATGACTGAAAAAAAAAGCACACAGAAGATTCTCAATTGGAAGAGAAACAAACCAAAGCTGCCTCACAGCTTGAATGTTACACCCATGATTTCCCTCCATCCTGGACCCTCTGTGACTTAATGCACTGCTCTCCTTTACCCCTACACCAGCACGAGGTAGCCAGGGCACTACTCAACTATTCCTAGTTATCACTCAAAGTAAAGCAAGGCTCTTAAAGAACCAGAGCAGCTCTGTTTCAATGCCAATGTCAGCCTCTTTAATTTACTATGAGAAACCTACTGCAGATTATAAATCCAACCACAAAAGGCAGAATCCATCAAGTATTTGAAAAATAAACACTCAGGTTGGTGATAACACTCTCAAGTTTCAGGGGCATTCATTCCTTCATATGTAGGGTGAGGCACGGCAAGCATCTTTCATCAAGAAGGCACTCAAGAAATATATAAAATATATTAGTTGTTAAATGTACCATTAATTGGCAGACTAGGGGTCAGAATATTTCTGAAAAATCTAAGACAAACCAAAGTGATCTAAATTAACATTACAATAATTGTATCTACCATCTATATTACTGCAGTAGTAGTGTATGCATGTGTATGTAGACGTATTTATTGGGCAATGTATATATGTAATGGAAGTAGCTATGGAAAGCCATAGAATATAAGGGTCCTATGGCTTTAGAGTCACTTGATCCAACTTTGATGTGCTCTCTTAGTGCTGGCCATGGGAACTTGGGAAGCTTTTTAAACTGTCAACATCAGTCTCTCATCTATTTAAAGTAGGGCACATAAAATATATGCAATGGAGATAATGTGGAGAATGAGATAATGGACATATAATAATAATAAACATACCCAAATAACTGGTAGATTATAAGTAATATCATAACTGTTATGTAGAAACATGGGATAAAATTTTTAATCGAGTTATAAAGTAAAGGAAAGATTCTGATGGGCAAAAATGGGAGCTGGTAATTTCAAAAATAAGCAAAAACACAAATGAACAATGCATAACTTGAGGGTGATGAGTAATCTAAGAAATTTAAGAATCAACAATTGAAACAGAAATTTGATAGAGTAGCCTGGGATGAGAATGTAATATGCCCTGAATTTTATGCCAGGGTGCTTGGGACTCCAGCCTGTGGGCAATAGAATGTTTTGAGGAAAGGCATGACATGAATAGTCCTATGTCCCAGAAATACTATCTAATATCAATGTGTATAATAGACTGAAGGCAGGAAAAAACAGTTAATAATCAAAATGAGAGAAAATGGATCTCTGATCTTGGTGACCAGCACAAAAAAGAGGACAAAGATAGGAGCACTATGACCAGAAAAGCAGAACTTGACATCATATCATAGGGTGACAGAACAAGGGAGAAGTGAAGTCAATGATAACTACAATATTTCAACTCTAGGATAATTGAAAAATGTGATACTATTTGTAGATATAAGGGTTATTGCAGGTTTCAAAACAGAAAAAGATATTTTTAAGGGAAGGACCAAACGTTTGAGTTTACATTTGCAGAACAGAAAAATATCAAAATCATTTGATGAATATTGTTCCAAACAAGCTGCTGCCAGACAGAATATAGGTTTCCCTTTGAAACTTAATTAGTTCATTTGTGCCATTTAAATCCTTTTATATCGAATTCATTTTTAATTGATTACTAAGGACCACTCAAGGCACTGGGAGAATTTGGCTTAATTTTCTAGTTGCATAACGTGTAATATTTCATTATTGTTAACACTAAGCTATTAGTATTCCTTTTACTAAACTTATATTGTAATATATTGACATTAGTTTTTATATTGACAGTAGGATTAATTTAAAATTGATATATTTAGTTTGTTATAAAATACCATATATTTATTCTCTATCACAGAAAATTGAACTAAAAATAGATGTGTTGCAAGCAAAGACCAATTCACAAAAGTACCCATACCCAAAAGTATGCTACTTTCTAACTATTAAGGGTAAGAGTGATTTAAATTCCATTTTATATATAATTTTTGTTTCAGTTGAAATCCCGGCTAAAGAGTTAAAACCAGAAGGCTTTCAACAAATGGATCACTGTCCAAGCTCTGGTAAATGTGCTACTGGTGTAACAAATTGGTTTGCTGACCTTTTGTCTAGTAACATAACACATGACATATTTGTAATTTATGGAAATCAATCCATAAAGAATTTTCAGTTTCATGTAATTATAGACCAGTGCAAGATCTAAATAAAGGTGAAGAAAAGGTCTTTAGGAAAGTAATGGTACACTGTTGATAAAAACTAAAAAGCAAAGTTCAAAGCACTGATCCATGCAATGCATCTTTAAATACTGGTAAGAGGCCAATAATTACAGTTAAAGTCAGTTACCAGCTGTGTTTTACTGCATACACTTTAAGGCACCACTGAAACTGTAACCCTGTACTCAAGAATGTAGGGAAAAAAATCACAAAAGACCAAATCTATCACCTAGTTACAAATTTTAATAGTGCTTGGCAATTTCCATCTGCTTTTCTTAAGTGCTATTTTTATCAGGTAGTCACCAACCCATTTAGACTATCTCTTTCTAGCAGTCAGCACAGCCTCCACCTGACTGAATAGTGTCAGCTCAGCAGACCTTAGTTCAAAGCCTGGCTCTGTCACATAATAAAAGTGCCACAATCTGCAAGTTACTCAAATTCTCTCGTGTACATTAGGATTTTGAGGTGTTTTGAGGATTAAAAGTAATAAGGTTTAAAGTGCTTTGAATGGTACCTGATATATACTAAGCTCTCAGTAAATGTTTCATGTTTCATTATCATTTTCATCATCACCACCATCACCGTTATTTATTTTAGAGAGGGGAACAGAGAAGAAATATATCAGTCCATATCTCTGTTCTTTCCAGTCTCCCATTGTTCTCTGTGCAATTAACTCCCCTACACTACTGAGTCTGTTACCCAAACCTTTAGGCAGTCTCTACAAAGCCAGATTTTGTGTCTGTAGAATGTCAGAAAGAGCCATGTTACACTTTTTCTGGTTCCTAAGAAATGCCAGGCCCTCTCCTACTTATGGACCATCATATACATTGCTCCTTATGTCCATAAAACTTCTCTTTACTTGGCTAACTTTTATTCATTCCCATGTCTCAGCCTAGACATACCCTCTTCCAGGAATCCTTCACTGGTGCCCCTAATCAGGATTAGACACCCCTTCTACCTGCTCCCAGGGCATCTGCTCCTTCCTCTTCCCTCAGAATCCACCACTCTTTATTGTAATTTCCTGTTGTCTTTCCTGTATGCTCCTAGGTGTGTTCTCTGAGTGCAGGGACCTTGTTTATTCTACTTACTGCTATATCCCCAGCATGTAGCATAATACCCAGCAGACAGTAGGTGTTTTTAGAGTGACTATTTTGCAGGATTGTTTTGACTATTAAATGTTATTAAAATTCTTGCCACAGTTCAACATACATTAGGTACCCAACCCCTTTCCTCTCCCAATACCAGAACTTAGTATGTACTTAGGCACGAAGTATCCTCATTTTCTAAGAGTCACTCTCAGTAATCCTTCCTGTTACCAATTTGGCATCTGTTTTGCAAAACATATTCCCACACGTAATTCCTTTAGCTCACTAGCCATAATGTTACCCTTTTTTGTTCTACTCAATAAAGTATGTGAAAATACAAATAAATAAGAGCAAATTCATGATTAGGGATAATCTAACTATACAAGGTAGTATTTCTTAGCATGTGTTTTGGGCTGAATGTTTGTGTACCTTCCCCTCAAAATTCACATATTGAAGCCCTAATCCCCAATGTGATGGTATTTGGAGGTGGGGCCTTTGGGAGGTAGTTAGGTTTAGATGAGCCATGAGGGTGGACCTCATAAGAAGAGGAAGAGAGAGAGTTCAGTCTCTCCCCAACATGTGAGGACACAGTAAGAAGACAGCCATCTGGAAGCCAGGAAAGAGCTCTCACCAGGAAGTGAATATGCCAGTACCTCGATTTTGACTTCCAGCCTCTGGAACTGTGAGAAATAACTGTCTTGTTGTGTAAGTCATCCAGTCTAGAGTATATTGTTACAGCAACCTGAGCTGACTAATAGAGTATGTATCAGATAGGCTAGCTTAAAACAAAAAATTTCTCACTCCAACTAGGTGAAATCAAAGTTGTTTAAAGCTCCATTCCAGGTAATCTTTACTGAGACTTGAATTGGTGGAACAGGCACTGTCTGCAACATTTCTGATGATTGTTGTAAACTGTAAGAACGCTGAAGGGTCCTGTATTCGCATTAAGTGATCCAACCCAAAAGTGACACCATCACTTCCACTCACAAATTATTGACCAGAAATAGTCACACAACCACGTTCAAACATATGTGAGTCCAAAAGTACAATATTACTATGTACCTGGAAAGTAGATAAATTAAAACACTTGGCGATCAAAATTAACAATTAGTATAGGATCAAACTTCAATATTTAACTATTATAGTAAATCTCTTGTAACCATTATCTGAAAAAAAGGGATTTATCAATATTGTTATGATCCTGAAAATACTCTATAATTTTCCCTTTCCTAAGTTTATACTCCTAGACCAAAACTAACTGTGAATATCAAAATTTTCTGAGCAAAATATCAAATAAAAGCAGGCAGGTAGAAGAAAGGAAGGAAGGAGAGAGGGAGGGAAGGAGGGAGAAAAAGATAAAAAATGATAGAAAGAAAGAAGGCAAGAGATGGAGGGAAGGATAGAGAAAATGAGAGAAAGAAAGATGAAATGAAGGAAGGAAGGAAGGTAGGAAGGCAGGGAGGGAAGGAAGGAAGAAGAAATACTAAGCCAGGAAAAAGGCCTCAAAAAATAACCAACATTCCTACCTAGATTTTAAGATGACTGCTTCCCAAGAAAATTATCAGAGACAACCAAATTTAATGATGCCATGCTATTTAGGATTGCTTCTAAGGAAATCGGAGCTCCATGTTCTTTCTAAGATTATCTCCTGGAGATGGCACACTCAAACTGGATAGTTTCAGACAGTTTAATAAAGGAACTATTAACAAAGAGGTTAGGTTTAGGAGAAAATAAAGAATAATAGGCAGGTTTAGGAGAAAATAAAGAATAATAGGCAGGTTTAGGAGAAAATAAAGAATAATGCAGAACCCTGAGGCCTGCAATAGTGGGACATCATTTAACTCCCCTAGGCATGAATGGACAAAAAGAGGGAACAGCTAACCACAATGTGATATCACCTCACACCTGTCGGAATGACTATCATCAAAAAGTCTACAAATAACAAATGTTGGCAAGGATGTGGAAAAAAAGAGAACCCTCGTACATTATTTGTGGGAATGTAAATTGGTGTACCCACTGTGGAAAAGAGTATGGAGGTTCCTCAAAAAACTAAAAATAGAACTACCATATGACCCAGCAATTCCACTCTTGGGTATATATCCAGAAAAAATGAAAACACTAATTTGAAAAGATACATGCACCACAATGTTCACAGCAGCACAACTTACAATAGCCAAGACATGGAAGCAACCCAAGTTCCCATCAACAGACAACTGGAAAAGAAGACATACATATAATGGAATATTACTCAGCAAGAAAAAGAATGAAATACTGCCATTTGCAGCAACATGGATGGACCTAGAGAATGTTACGCTTAGTGAAATAAATCAAAGAAAGAAAGACGAATACTGTATGATATCACTCATATGTGGAATCTAAAAAATAATGCAAGTGAATGTATATTCAAAAGAGAAACAGACTCACAGACATTGAAAACAAACTTGTGGTTATCAAAGGGGAAAGGGATGGAGGGAGGGATAAATTAAAGGTATGGGATTAACAGATACAAATTACAATATGTAAAATAGATAAGCAGCAAGGATATACTGCATAGCACAGGGAATTATACCCTTTATCTTATGATAACTTATAATGAAGTCTAACCTGCAAAAATACTGAATCACTATGCAATATACCTGAAACTAACACCACACTGTAAATCAACTATACTTCAATAAAAAAAGAGGAGGGAACAGATAAACAGACCTGGGATGAATACCCTAAAGGGAGGCCCCCTTATGAAAGCCATGGCCTTTAGTTAAGGAATGCTGCCAACTTCCAGTGACTCAGCAGGGAGGAATCAGGATAAATACCCTTACTTTATCTTCATCCCACAAACCAATCACCAGCCAATAATCATACAGCCTACTTTATAGCCAGAATACAAGGGAGCCTGCTGAGACAGTCTATGTAGCTCAGCCTTTCAGGGCAAAAAATAGGGTGGGAAAATGGTAGAAGGTAGAGCAGGAGGGGCAACCAGGTGATATGCACAGCTTGAAAATCTAAGCTGTACCTCAATTAACAAAAGACAGAGTATTCCCTTCACCAGGTGTCCAGTTCCCAAAGCTCAGTGTCAGTCATTCACTTGGTGTGAAAATTTGATGTCACATCCGTCTCCAAAATATATTTCTGAGAACAACATGTTTCCTTTCAGGTAACATCAACCTTGATTTTATAGCACTGCTTCTTGAGACAAACCTCAGTTTTCTAGGTTCATTTGACACTTGATGATGTTGCCATTTTTAGTAATAGGGAGTGATGTTTTGCCAATAAATATTACTAAAGAAAGGCAAATGTGCCATTGATTCCTCATCTTTGCCAATAACAGAGGAAAAGAAGTTTGTCAACACCCAACAGAAAAGCTGGATCTGTGTAGATTTGACTTGATGAACTGGTCCAGTAGGCTTAAAGGCATAAGCCAAGATGGGGAGCCTAGTCAGTCAAAAACTAACTCAAGAGTACATAGAGGTAACAGTGGTTGGAAGGGATTCAGTGCCAGGATGTTGCTACAGAAATGAATAAATATCAAACATTCTTTGCACAGATTTACATACCTTAACCCCTCCCCCAGTAAAAAGTAGTTACAAACGCTAGGGGCAGTTAGGTGAAGTCCTTTGAATAAAAGACAAGTCCTTCAAACTGCTGGGAAGAAAAGACAGAAAATTTTAAGACCAAGTGGTATTAATCTTGCTTTCTTTTATCCCCAGTTGCCTTCTATGTTGCTTAACAGGGGAAATAGATGCAGACAGATCTGACACATCCTCAGAGCATACCAATTAGGAAGAATGGTATGCTGATCAGCCCGTGTGGAAATATATAAAGATGCCATCGCTTTGCTTTTTCAAGAAGACAGAAAATCTTTAGAATTTTTAGGATAGCTGAGAAGGAAATGTGGAGAACTAAAATTTATGCATTTATGTCAATATATAGCACAAGTTTTGAACCCTGGCTACATATTAGAATCATCAGGAAATCTTTTAAAATGCCCATGTCCTGGCTCAACCTCCAGAGATTCTGACGTAAATGTTCTAATGTAGGATCAGCCACTGGTTTTTTTTAACATCTTTCCGGGTGATGCTAAAGACATTCAAGTTTGCAAACCACTATACACAGGCATGGGACTCTGTCAAGTTTACTAGACCATTCTTTAGGTATTTGTTAGGAAGGCAAAGAAGAAGACAGGGCTATTCAGTAAGCAAGAGTCATGTCAAGACTTGAAAAGATCTTTTAAAGAGGGGAATGCTGAGGAATTTTCACAGCGATTTGTACAAGCAATAAAGGAAAATGTTTAAGAGCACGAACTCTGGAATTAGAACAACTTAACTTTGAGTTTTATCACTGCAATGTACTACCTCTGTAATGTGACAAAGTGTCCACATCTGTAAAAATGGATATAATAATATCTACCTTGTGGAGTGTCTGTGAGGTTATGTGTGTTAAATGGAGTCAAGTATGTAAATCACCATCAAATAGCTTTTGCTCAGTAATTGACAGATTTCTTTCACATTCAACCATACTCCAAGCACAGTTCCTTTACAGATACCTGTGCAATCTTGATAGTCACCTAAAAACAAAAACAAAAAATTCCTAAAATAAGCAAAATTTATCAATAGAACTAAGATGTATAATTTGCGGTGTGAACAGAAAATTACAGCTGAAATCAAGCTATCATTTTCATGATGCACGCATTTATTCAAAAGCAAGTTTAGTCATCAGCTTACATATTCCTAAAATATACCACTTTGGTCTAGACTGAATTGTATATGGAGAAAAGAAATTAAGAGATTTCATTCCAATCCCGAAGTGCTAAAACAAGCCTATCCTGAGAGGAATTCAAGAGAAGTATAAACCTCATAATGTATCAAAAGATCATCCTTGATCTGATTTTCACAGCTTGCGAAGTAGTTCAAAAAACACTAAAGAGCAACTTTTTCCAAAGAAAAACCTTCATGTTATAACCCTCCTTCCACAAACTAAATCCAAGGAGGCTGGGTCAAACTTTATTAAAACTCTGAGCCACAAGGAGATGGTTGCATAGAACTTAAGCTCCGCACATTGAACAAAGCATTTTTGTCATGTCAATAAAAGATCTCCTTGGCCATCGTCTTTCAAAGTTACAACCAGACTGGGAGGTATGTTACCCATTTCTCCAGCCTCTAAAAATATTTCCTTATAGAACAGTCTCTCTGTAAGACAGATCTGTTTGCTTCAGCTCCCCCCTGCTCTATGCCTCACGTGGGAGTACTTGCAAATAGAGCGCCTGGAGGGATCAACACAGTTTTCTAAAGCAAACATAGCACAAGTGCTATTCATGGGTTACACACTCCACAGCTGTAACACGAAATGTGTAGGAGCAGCCCCTAATGGCATTCAAATCATGTACTAACAGTTCTCAAGTGTCAGGTGTTTTTCATTTTCTAGCTAGGGGAAGAGATATTCACGTGCTGATTTCCTACACTGAACAGCTTTGTAACCCCCGCAGAGTGAAGGCGCACTGTGTTTCTGAGTCTCTATTATGTCAGATGAATGCCACAGTTAGAGGCCAGAAAGGACATGTGATCCCAGTTTAGATTCTTTTTTTTTCCCAGCCATCTCTCAGCATTTCAGTGGCATGAATTTCATGTGTATGCATGGAAGACAACTCACAGAGCATGTATCAATGCTAAATTTCACATAAAAGACTGAGGACACATAATTTTCTATCTGGGTATAATTTAATACTTCTGTACACACTTTGATCTTATTGAAGGTTTGAATTTTCAAAATGGCCTCTTGCAGTGCCCCAGATGGCTGCCTGTCAAACCCAAGCACCAAGCTCACTATAAATAGTGTGGGTTCTCAATGGAACAATGAGGTTCACATTATACATGCTGAGGGAATTAAGATACATTTTATTTATTTAAGTCTTTTTTTTTTTACTTTAAATATGCTAGGTCATAGAATATAACAGAGAATATTATAACATATTTTCAGAACACTAAAAGGCACACTCATTATACATGTTGTATCAATAATTTTGATTTAGAGTGAAAGAGTGCATGTGAAACTGGTGTTGGATATTCACCATTATGATCTAAATATTTGGGATTCAGTGAAATCTAAAACATATTTTACTAAACACTTTTTCCATTATGTTTTAAGTTGTGTATTTCAAAGCTATTCAGTCCATTTGCTCCAAATTCATTTAGTTAACCTTATTAGGACAGTGCTTTGTAAACAAAAATCTTGACATGCCTGAAGACTTATGGTCTCTTTAAAGTCATTTATCTTAATTTCAAAAGGCGATTGGAACTTTAGGTTAAAAAATGTTTCCTTCCATGTTGAATTTTAAACATCTCCTTTAAGAGGAAACGGACAAAATCATTTGTTGTCTGGACATAACATATGGGTATACATGTACTACTTTGTATTTGATTAAAAACATATGAAAGAAAGCATTTCACAGGATTTTGAAAAACTGCAGTCAAGTACGTGAGAAGTAGCTACAATGAGGTGCTGTGTCCACAATTTTAGTTAAAAATTATGTATTTAGATGGCAATAAGAACATGCTTTTACCATGCCAGCGTAAATGGAGAACTTGGCTGGTTTTTGTTTTTGTTTTTTTTTCTGTAACCAATGTCACTGTCTCCTTGCCCTTGTTCTCTAAACCCAAGCAAGCTGGATTCTTGAGGAATAGCCTGGAGATACATGTACTAAAAAACCATCAACTCTGTTTGCAAATGATAGCTACATAATACCTGCATCTTACAAATAGCTTCAGTCAAAGAGATCGTAAAATCTGAACTGGAGGGAAAAAATATGTAATCTTGTTTACCTGTCTTCATGTAACTAAAATCTATATTCTGTAAAGAGAGAAATAGTGAATTTGGTGGGGACTGACATAGAATACACCTGACATTTTAATAATAACATGGACCTCAGTGAAGAGACACACTGAGGGGTCCTCTTCACTGCTCTGTACCCACCCCAGACCCACTCACTCCTGGCCCTCAAGAATGCAGAAGATACAGGATATGGTAGAATCCCCAGTCCTGCCCCCTTTGGCAAGTTAACTAACTTCCCAGAACTGTTTCTTCACACTTAAGGAAAATTGAGATACTTACCTATATTTGCCACCAGGTTGTAAAGATTGACATGGTGTATACAATGTGTCCATCACAAAATAGTTGAAAAAATAAACGAATGTTATTTTAAGAATTAAATAAGTCTGCCCTCTGACAGTTATATTATACACTATCAAGAATAAATCAGAGAAGAGATAATCGGAGTCACCCTAAAGATACACTTGAGTATAACTTTAATAACGACAGCAACTTATTGAATAAAATAATGTATTAATCATAAGGACGAATGGTCAGAAGTGAACAGTGTTCAAAGGGAATGAATTTAATTCAGCAGAAATTCCTCATGAGGAAACCTGGCTAGGAAAGCAATAAGAGTGTCACGCACTTCCTTCTCTTAGGGCAAGGGAGGAGAGGAAAGGGTGAGTCAGTGGAGCTGTTGGGTCTTCAGATCATCAAAGGGTTCTAGTCAAGATTTGCTTGCATTATGTATATTAATATATACATTGCCATGTATCTATATGTTACATTTTAAAACATTGTGCAAGGACTGCCTTGGTGGTGCAGTGGTTAAGGATCTGCCTGTCAATGCAGGGGACATGGGTTTGAGCCCTGGTCCGCGAAGATCCCACATGCCGCGAAGCAACTAAGCCCGTGCACCACAACTACTGAGCCCGCGCTCTACAGCCTGCAAGCCACAAGTACTGAGCCCGCATGCCACAACTGCTGAAGCCCGCATTCCTCAACAAGCCACCGCAATGAGAAGTCCAGGCGCTACAACGAAGATTAGCCCCTGCTCGCCACAACTAGAGAAAGCCTATGCACAGCAACGAAGACCCAGTGCAGCTATAAATAAATACTTACATACATACATACATAAAAAATAAAAATAATAAAATAAAACATTGTGCAATCATTTCCGTCACTACCATGAATAATTGCCAACATTACCACCACCATCACCAAAATTCTCAAAGTGCTTTCCAAAGAGAACTACTGATTCAAAAGTCTTACTAGGACTATCATGTAATTATAGAACTAGATAACATATTAAAAACAATATAACTGGGTTCCAATGAAGGACTGCTTTGGGGAATAAGAAGTCAAAATTAAGGGGGCTAAAAGTCCTTGATTTCCCTACTCCACTTAAACTGAATAGTATATTTAAATATATATTCAAATTTGTGTAGGACTACATTTGATAAATTGGCTTCCTGTTTTAAAAAAGAGTTTAAAAACTATCAACCTAGTCCTGCTTTTCATGCCACAGACACATAAACTGATGCTAGAGGTGAGGTGGTGTCTCCAAATTCCTGGTGACAGTAAGCTGCAGTCATGATACAATCCCATTCTCACACACTGGATTCAATCATCCTTTATCTATACTACAGCATCTCTTCAACTCTTCCTTCCATATAAGAGCAAGTATACACATTTTTCTTAGTAGCATTGAAATTATTCTTCCAGGGACACAAGCTTAGAGCCTAAATTTCAATTCACTAATCAAAGTTTCCTAACATTTCTTAGCAGTTTATTTTTAACCTAAGGGTAAGATATGGATTAAACAAAGAGTAACTAAAGACGATGTATGGTGGATGGCTATGAGATATTGTTTCCTCTCTCCTCTTTCCATCCCTCAGAACCAGATATGAAAATAGTAAGGGTATTCAAGAAACAAAATGATAGTTTCTGGTTCTCTTGATGCTTACTTGATGCTTGTCAAGGAATGAGTCCTTTGCAGAAGGAGGGGCATGTCCAAGAAATGTCAGGCTCACAATTCAAAGAGCATTTCACACAAAGCATTTATTTATTTAATTAGGAGGTTCATGGGGCAAGATGACCAGAATGTTACACTATTGGTCCCAGATGTCAGACTCTCTGCCCAGGCTGGAGGTCTTATTCCATATATATCTACTGAGCTCACTCCCACCTGTCTTCTCTTTTCTTTGATTTCCTTGCCTTGGATTGTCTCTGGGTATCATCTCAGTCTCCAAAGTATATTTAAAACTCACACACATTTAACTAATGACCTAGCTGTCTAGCTTAAATATTTCAGACATAACTATGTCTTCTTAACGAACATGTGTTCTAATCACTAGAGAGAACTTCCTACTTTATCTCCTTTGCCCATATAATGATCCATATTAATAACAAATATTCCCACAGTGTCCCTGAAAGAGTGATGGAGCAGTTCATAATATTATGCATATTTGAGGGTGGGAGGTGAAGGGGAACTCTGACAGGAGAGAATCTCTTCCCAAATGCCTCACCACATCCCCCATTTCACTCCTTAATCATACATGGCCAGGCCCTGTGCATCTCCATGGCAGAGGCTCTCTCAAAGCATCCTTTTCTTTCCATGCCATGACAACACCTCTCAACCAAAACTTATCAGTCTTACACAGCTACTGCAACAGCTCCTTGCTTCCTCTGCTTCACTTCTCTCTTCTAACAGTCATTTCCTAAATACCTCCATCATCTTTAGGTAGCTAAATCTGACCTACCTACCTTGCAGGTCAAACACAGATACTACCTCCTTCCCAAAGGCTTCCTTCTACCTAGAAGTAACCAGTTGTTCTCTTGCATGCCCTCAGAAATGCTTTACTTCTCTTCTGGAACTTGTGGGGAGTTGAATGGAAGCCCCCTCAGGCTAATTGCCTGAAAAGAGCCTCCCTGATAGGCATTGCCCACATTTAGGGCTTAGTCTTTATTATGGGTTGAGCTGTGCCCACTCCCTGTAACCTTATTTGGAAATAGGATCTTTGCAGATATAATTTAGTTAAGCTGAGGTCATTGGGTGGGTCCAAATCCATTATGACTGGTGTCTTTATAAAAAGGAAGAATCTGGACACAGAGACAGGCAGATGATGTGAAAAACACAAGGAAAAGACAGTTATCTACAGGTCAGGGAGAGAGTCCTGGAACAGATTCTTCTTATATACCCCTTAGAAGGAATTAGAAGGAACCAACCTAGCTAACACCTTGTTTTTTGGTTTCTTTTTTTTGCATCTGCTTTGCTTTTTATTTTTTAAACATCTTTATTGGACTATAGTTGCTTTACAATGTTGTGTTAGTTTCTGCTGTATAACTAAACTGCTGTATAACTGTATAAAGTGAATCAACTATACATATACATATATCCCCATATCCCCTAACTCTTGTATCTCCATCCCACCCTCCCTATCCCACCCCTCTAGGTGGTCACAAAGCACCGAGCTGATCTCCGTGTGCTATATGGCTGCTTCCCATTAGCTATCTATTTTACATTTGGTAGTGTATATATGTCCATGCCACTCTCTCACTTTGTCCCAGCTTACCCTTCCCACTCCCCATGTCCTCAAGTCGATTCTCTACATCTGCATCTTTATTTCTGTCCTGCCCCTAGGTTCTTCAGAACCTTTTTTTTTTTAAGATTCTATATATATGTGTTAGCATACGGTATTTGTTTTTCTCTTTCTGACTTACTTCACTCTGTATGACAGACTCTAGGTCCATCCACCTCACTACAAATAACTCAATTTCATTTCTTTTTATGGCTGAGTAATATTCCATTGTATATATGTACCACATCTTCTTTATCCATTCATCTGTTGATGGACACTTAGGTTGCTTCCATGTCCTGGCTATTGTAAATAGAGCTGCAATGAACATTGTGGTACATGACTCTTTTTGAATTATGGTTTTCTCAGGGTATATGCCCAGTAGTGGGATTGCTGGGTTGTATGGTAGTTCTATTTTTAGTTTTTTAAAGAACCTCCATACTGTTCTCCATAGTGGCTGTATCATCAATTCACATTCCCACCGACAGTGCAAGAGGGTTCCCTTTTCTCCACATCCTCTCCAGCACTTACTGTTTGTAGAATTTTTGATGATGGCCATTCTGACTGGTGAGAGGTGATACCTCATTGTACTTTTGATTTGCATTTCTCTAATGATGAGTGATGTTGAGCATCCTTTCATGTGTTTGTTGGCAGTCTGTGTATCTTCTTTGGAGAAATGTCTATTTAGGTCTTCTGCCCATTCTTGGATTGGGTTGTTTGTTTTTTTGATATGGAGCTGCATGAGCTGCTTGTAAATTTTGAAGATTAATCCTTTGTCAGTTGCTTCATTTGCAAATATTTTCTCCCATTCTGAGGGTTGTCTTTTGGTCTTGTTTATGTTTTCCTTTGTTGTGCAAAGCTTTTAAATTTCATTAGGTCCCGTTTGTTTATTTTTGTTTTTATTTCCATTTCTCTAGGAGGTGGGTCAAAAAGGATCTTGCTGTTATTTATGCTATAGAGTGTTCTGCCTATGTTTTCCTCTAAGAGTTATATAGTGTCTGGCCTTACTTTTAGGTCTTTAATCCATTTTGAGTTTATTTTTGTAACACCTTGTTTTAAACATCTAGCATCTAAATTTGTAAGACAATAAATTTGTATTTTTTAAACCATCCAGTTTGTGGTATTTTGTTATGGCAGTCCTAGCAAACTGATACAGCTCTTATCGTTTCAGGCTCAGAAACCACTCTTTCAGAGTCTTTATGTATTCAGACTCAGAGATGCTGACTCACATTTTAAAAAAGCAATACAAGAGACTGATGTATAAAGCCAAAATGATCATTCATAAATTACACTAATAACTAAAACTGCTGACAGAATCAAAAACTTTTGTCCTCTGGCAAGCACATTCTCTTTGAGTAATCACACCACTTGGAAAGCCTAATCATAATCACTAAATTGTACAGTGGAGCTTGAACACATAGCAAGTGAAACAAGAAACAGGATTCCAGAGTTTAAGGCATCAAATTTTCATGCTCAGTGTATATATTCAAATGACATATTTGCTGGTGGGACCAATCAAGTGAAATCCTTGGAGTACGCTACCTTTTCCTTCACCCAGTGTTTCAGAGTGCAATAGCTGTCAATACAGGAAGCACTGTTGGCTTTCCACCTAGCATTTATTTTTCCTTTTCTCTTTCCTGATTTTGTCTGGGGGTCTGGGCCCTGCCCCACACCAGGATGGTAGTCCTGCCATCTCCCTCCTCAGTGATAAATTCAATAATCCAGGCTGAGGTCAATCTACACGTGGGCCTTCCTAGGCTCCTGAGGAAACTGATCTTTCAAGTTGAGATTTCTGTTTCTTGCCATCAAAATGTCTAAAGTATGCCTTTTTTCTATGATTCCTGGAATACTTGTAATTCATATTTTCTTTCTGTGGTTTGCTAACATCACCAGCATTTTATAGGTCAGGAGACCATTCATTTTACAGTGATTTTGCTCATCTTTGATCTCATGTGTTCTGTGGGGATTTATAATGGAAATCTCACTAGGCAAATTGCTATGTGGGAGGAATTGTGCTGGGAATTCAAGGCAGGCAAGTCATTGTACTCATGGATTAAGTATTCTAAGTGAGAAGACACATGAAAACATAAACTCACAAAAGCAGATACTAGGTTGTAATCTATGGTATGGAGAAAATAAACAGGGTGTTGGTATAAAGAATGAGGATAGATCCTCTCTAGGGAGAGTGGTCACAAAACCCTCTTGGAGGAAATTTAAGCTAAAACCTTAAGTTTATAGGAACCACCTGAGTGTGGCCCCCAGGTACCCTTCACAAACCTTTTACATTTTACTATGTGTTTATTTTTTTTACATAGTGTAGTGGATATTTGTCATTATTTTAGACAATTATCTAGATATTTAGACAAATTTCTGGATTATGAACTCATCTATTCATTTCAATGTTTGAGGAATTCCTTTTCTTCTGAAACTTGGTGGTGACTGCCACCCACAGAGAACCCAAAGTTTTGGAAACCCACCTTCCCAGCCTCCTGTGCAGTTCTGACAAGTAGTCCAGGATCCAGGCGTGAGAGGCACACACTTGGACCTGGAAGCTCCCACAGGGCTACCTCTCTCTGGTAGTGGTACCTGCAGCAGTGTCACAGTTAGGGGTTCCCGGGTCACAGGACGTCCTATTAAGTGAAGCATCCAATCCTGTTTCAGGGCGCTGACTCACACTACAGGCACTTCTGTGGTGTTCAGGGCATTGTTTCCAGATATTTAACTTCCATTCTGGTTCTTCAGTCCCATCAAGATTTCTATGGTTCCATAATATCCTTTAAGAAGATTTTTTTCTGTTTAAAAGTTGGATTCTGTTGCTTGCTGTTAAGAGTTCTGGCAGTTACTTAACGTCTTAGGTCACAGAGCTGATACCCATGTCAAATTCATGACAGCACTGTTTAAATTGGGTTTTTTATATTGTTTATCAAGTAGGCACACTGCCTAATATACTCTAGTTGTTCAATGCTTACGGAATGAAAATCGCTTTGGATTTTAGTTTCCCTTTTAACAAGGGAGATACAATATAAAGGGTGCTGACTGCATATTCTTTATCTTCTAAATATGGCTTTAATTACTTCAGGTGTATCTCACAGAGTTAAGTAGAATTATCTTCAATAAGCCTTCTTTTTCTGTTTTCTAAAATCGTATTTGGAAAGGTATATTGGTCTCCTTGGAGAAAACTATTGATATGTGAGTGTCTGAGTAAGAAATCTCTCTTGCATTCTTTAGTTCCCAGTGTGGAAAATCTTGAGCCACTATTTTACATTAACTGATGACAGATATGTACCATTCCTTCTTTCTTTAGCTTAGGTGGAAGAAAGCTGCAAATGGTGCAAAGGGAAGAGTAACCCATGGTATAAAAAACTCATAAAATAGCATTTTTGACTTAAGAGTTCAGAACCTAACTTTCAATTTAGAATCATTAATGATTTAAAATATATAACAGTAACATTTGTTCAGAGATAGAATCTCTGGGTAATAACTGCCCATTTGGGGGCACAACATATGCAAGCCACCTGACATACATATATCTTCTCAATTCTCACAACAGTCATGCAAATAGGAATGAGTATTTACATTTTACTACTGAATAAACAGAGTTTCAGAGAAGCTGAGGATCTTGCCCAAAGTTACACTGTTAGAAAGTTGTTGTGCAAGGATTTAAAAATGGATCCATCTTCTCTACCACAGTCTGCTTAGGTCAGTAGTAGGTAAAACTGGCCTTCCTTTCATTAAAGTCCTTTCTTTCATAGATATGGAATAAAGCTGAGAGGGCCAGAACCATATCCCTCTCTCATAACAATGCCATATACATGGAAGAGAAAATAATGAATGGTTTGCCTGAAGATGATTACTGTTTTTGTCATTTTAGTGTTCAAATTAATTACATATGTTTACAGTTGCTATTCCTATTTAGTTGTTTCTTGAGCACCTAGCACAGTCTTCAATAATAAGTTCCTGATAAGAAAATAATTAGAGTACTATAAAAATTTAGAGTACTATAATACACTAAAGTGCAAATATTGTTACTCTACAGTCCTTAGGTTAAACAAGTTGTAAGGAAATAAATATTAGAATTATACACAAAGTAAAATTAATTATTAGGCAAATGTGACAGAAGAGACCCTGATATTTGAAGTCAATTGAAAAGTAAAAGTAAACAAAAGGAAGTTACATATTATATTTAATGATATTGGGTGATGTTAACAGAAATAAAAATCTTAAAACTGGGAAGTAACAACTTACACTAATTTACAGATCATGGCTCAGGATTAATTGATTACATCAGGATTTAATTTATCTACGTCTAAAAGTATTTGGAAAACCTGTAGAGTCCAGAGAAGGAAACCAGAATGCTTAAATATTGAAAACATTCAGAGGAGGTGAAGTTGAATATCCAGGGGAAAGTCAGCTATGTAATGGCTTAACGAGTGACTTCAGACACAGAACCATTATTAAGTGGCAGGTGCTGGTCTCTTCAGAGCACGTGTCAAGGCAAAACTGGCTTGAACAGCAGGAAGTGAGAGGCTGGCTAATGACAAAAGAAACCCCTCTTCACAGAAGTTTCCCTTGTGCCTTTTGCTAGACAGTCCCCCCAAAGGTAATCATTTCTAGTACCATAGACTATTTTGCCTATTATTAAACTTCATATAAATATAATTACACATTATGTACAGATATGAAGCAGATTCTATCCATCGAGCCTATCATGATACGTGATTTTCTCTTCTCTTCTAGGATCCCCTATTCTACAATACAGAGTTCCAAACAGACCATTTACGGTATGAGGAAGACCTGATTACAGCTGGAGTTCCAGTCAAAAGCCTGAAAATCAGGGTTCCTCATAGACCCCAAGAGCTGATTGTGTTGCAGCCAGAGTACCATACTGTCTGCAGGAGGATGGCCACTCTTGGTTCTCAGCAACTGGTGGCAAAATCAGAACATGGGCTTTACAGCCTCACTGCTGGTTTCAAGTTCCACCTCTTCCTCTTATTAGCTGTGTGACCCTGGGCAACTGTCTTAACCATTCCCTTTGACCCTCCAATTCCACTCTTTTTCCACTCTCTACCCTTCTCCCCATTCTCCTTTCCCCTAAGAAACTTAATTTTATGCACGATGTGTGCTTGGACTTTGGCACTGGGTTCAGCCAATGGAGAACCTCAGGAGGACTGCAGAGGGTAGGCAGAGAGTAGAGTCTGGGTATTTATTCTCCTTCTACCTCCCATCACTACAGTACGTGTTGTCTTAGCTGGCTGTCCCTACTGAAATCATGAAATTATTCTCAAGACACCTTCTCTCTATTTCTTTGTTTGGTAATAGCTCCTCCTCAGTTATTTCAGTGTTAGGTTACTGCCCCATCCTTGGTGCCTCCCCAACTTTCCTTTCACACCTTTGTAAATATTTTGTATTTAAAATAAAAGGGAAGAAAGAATGAATGACAACAATCACAAACTCAAATTATCCCAATTTGAGTGTGCTCTCTGTGCCTAATTTCTTCATACAGAAACAGTTTTTATTTCCTATTTTACTTTATGAACATGAAATGTACACATGGTGCTTTAGATCAGTGTTGACGGGAAGTAAGTATTCACTGAATGTTAGTTCTTTAGGTGGAGGAAGACTGAAGAATGCCCTGTTGCCTTCACCTTCATGCCCCTGTCAAGGCAGGGAGTCCTGCCCAAGCTGATGCCCTCCCTCAGAGGCAGAGCTACACCTCTATTGCTGGTCTAGAAATAGTTTCTCTTGATAATGTAGGAGAGGGAGAGGACTCCTCTCCCCAATACCATGCTCAGTTACAGCTACCTAAGGCCAATGTAGACCCTATCTTCATTCTCAAGTACAATGAGTCCTTCCAAAGTACCCACTGTGCTGGCATGACTGAGTCCAAGGAGCCCTCCAATGTCAGCCACATGATGTGTCTTTAAACACCCCAGAATCAAGTCAGGCTAGTCGCACTGACTCCAGACTGTTAGCAAACTATTCATTTGCTAGGGCTGCCATAACACAGTGCCACAGACTGGAGGGCTTAAACAGCAGAAATGTATTTTCTCACAGTTCTGGGGGCTAGAAGTCCAAGAATAAGGTGATGGCATGTTCACATGGTCTTCTCTCTGTACCAGTCTATATCCAAATTTCTTCTTCCTATAAGGACACCAGTCATTTTGCATTAGGACCTAACCTAACGACCTCATTCTAACTTGATTATCTCGTTAAAGACCCAATTTCAAATATGGTTACACTCTGAAGTACTAGGGATTAGGACACTTCAACATATGAATTGAGGGGGAGGGGCACAACTCAGCCCATAATAGGCTCTCTTTCTGTCCATGGTAAGTACTTTGTGGTGTGAAAGGGCCGTTTATTTCTACCATCTGGTCTCACTAGGGAAGATTTGAATTCATCATGAATTTCCAATCACTACAAAAAAAAGTAAAGTGAGGCAGCACGTGGCTTCCTTTCAATGGGTGGCTTCTGGACTCGCTACACACATTTTCTCATTCCCTCCCAATATCCTGGGCAATAGGTGTAAAGGCTCCAGGACAGTTGGTGCCTTATACTTATACAAGTAAAGGGACTATTCAAATTACTCTTCTTGGTACTGTGAGGTCCTCCACGGCTGTCTGTGGTTGTATCTAAGGATGGAGTAGACAAGAACTAGCAAGTCCTAGAAATATATATATATATATATATATTTCCTATAATCTCACTCCACTAAATACTGATTAAATACTGAAGCTAGCTACACATTGTGGAACCACCACCTCCTTAGTTATTTTTAAATGTAACAGAAATCCATTCATCTTCAATCGTTAACTATTGATATGCCTGGAAGCAGGAGCCTGAACCAGGTGACCTCTTGAGAAGACTTTGTTGTCAAATTATGTCATGGATTAAATGGCCAGAAGCCTGGAGGAATATAAAATAAGTCCAACTCCAATCCTTAGGATGACATTGTGAGAGCCAGGTACAACTGTATTAATCAGTGTGTGGCAAAAATGCTTATGCCTGCTAATGAGATGACAGTGGCTGTGTTGAGCAAACTGTCATGGTGAAAGCATCCCTGCATGGTGCCTATGCCCTTGGGCACTTGTCCAATCACCATGTGAACAGCAGTGGCTGAGCAGGACAGGCTTTATAGATGGAATTCATGAGCATAAAATCTCTCTCTAAGACTATTACTTCTACTCATTGAAAAACTAATTCTGCTAAACATACTAAAGGGGGAAATTCTAGTCCATATTGAAATAACATTAAAAAATAAGGAATAGATTCTGTTGCCATATAAGAGCTCCATTACAATAGCCAAAAGAAAAAAAATAATGTTCATGACATCTCTTCCCTGTGGTGTTTTGTAACTTACAAAGCTTGGGCTGAGAGCTTAAAAATATTGCATATTAAATCTTGCTGAATATTAGGAATAAAGTAATGGAAACAGAATGCTGTATTTTATATCTGCAATTTCCTTTCATAGAATACTGTCTTATCATTTTAGGGAGAAAGGGCAGAATAATCCCATAATGAAACTATTTATTACATCATTTTATATTCATAACAACCTTGTTCTCATTGCATTTTACATAAATGAGAGCTAAACAAAATGCTTGTTAAAATATATACTTGCTTTAATATATAAACAGATGAAACATTCAATTCAATGAAGTAGGATGGAGCATTAACCTTTAGGGAGCAAGGGTTCATGACTAAGGATTGATGGAGTGATTCTATGTTTTATCAGATCACTTAAGCCAAAATGGAGTGTAAGTTAATTGGCTATTTCAAAGCACTGTAAAGACTGTTACACGGTTTAAAAAGCATCCGTTTCCATTATCATCAATGCGATAAGTGTAAAGCCATTTTACACTGTTTCTACATGATTTTACTGTATAGAAAGGAAAATGCATTATATTATGTTAAGGTACATGGTTTTTTTTCAACATTGCTTCTTTGTGAAAACTTATAACTAATGATAAATATTCCCCCCAAAAAATAGCTCTAATGAATCAGATAAAATAATGCTGTTCCACTTTAAAAATAGGGAAAATTTATAAGAAAAATACAGTTAAAGAAGTCAAAATTGCATTTGGGCATACAAGAAAAACAAAAAAATCATTTAACGTATGTAAGAAAGAAGGCAAAGTGATTTCTTTTATTAACGTAATTTTTAGAATTCACCAAATAAGTTATATCAATATAGAAAAAAAAAGTACAGCACAAAAGGGCTTACAGCAAGAATTAATTCTCTTTCCCACAGGTACCCTGTCCCCTAGGTACCCTGCCTTTCTCACTACAATTAGCTTGTCTAATGAGTTGTTTTTATGTTTATAAACATATGTTATGTATATATATAAACATGTGCTTGTGTATCTTTTCCAAGTTAAAAAATAATAAGCAGCTTTTTAGACTTTTATTTTTTTACTGAACATTATATCTAGGAGATTGTTCTAGAGTAGCCTGCACATATGTGCCTGCAGACACACACACACACACACACACACACACACATCATTTTTTAATAGCTGAATAATATCCCCTCTGGGAGTGTACCACTATTTAGCCAGTCTTCTGCTGACAGGCATTTAAGTTGTTTTCAATGTGTTGTTCTTATAAACAGTTACTGCAATAAATTCGAGTAACTATGTCAAATCCACACGTAGAAATAAGTTCCGTCCTAGATGTGGAACTGCAGCATCAAAAGTTTATGGACATTACTTATTTTTACAAAAATTGAAAATCTCCATACTGATGAGGGAATTTGAGGCACATATTAACAGTTTACTATCTAATTAGGTTGCACCAGTTTATACTCCTTCCAACAGTGAATGAGACAACAAGTTTGTAACCTGTTCTCCAAAGCTGTGCTGCTATTATGAATTTATTCAGGGATATAGAGCACCTGTTCTGTGCCAGGTGCTGGAGCTATTAAGAGGAATGATAGAGACAATGTCCCTGATACTCTGGAGTTTATACATTCTTCATATTATATGAAAAAAACAAGTCAACAATTACATTGATAAAATATTTTCAGGTAGTAAAAAGTACAATAAAAATAAAGTTGACAAAGAGGATAGAGTGATGGGGTAGGAGAACCTAAGAGGTGGTCAAGGAAGACCTTTGGAGAAGGTGACACTGGAGCTGAGGCTAAATGAGACAAGGAGACACATAGATTCAGAAGGGCCAGCTAAAAGAGGGAAAACAAGTAGAAAGGTCTGGAGGTTCCTTGCTGGATGTGTTCAAGGTGGAGCAGGAATATGAGCCAGTCTAGAGCAGAGGAGGGGAGCAGACGGTAGAAGAAACTGTTTCCCAGAGGCAGACAGTAGCCAACCAGAGAGGACTTTGTATGATAGCATCTTCAAAGCGAGGGAAGACCATCATCAAACATTTTGATTTTTGCAAATTTGACAGGTTAAAAAATATTACTTTGTTTTAAATTTTTATGTAATTATGAGTAAAAGCAAATGTTTTTTCATATACTTAAAAAGAATATGTTTTTTCCTATAAGTTGCCCTTTTACATCCTTTGTCAACTTTTAAATGACTTGGTTAGTTCTTATTCTTATATTAAGGAAATTAGCACATTCAATGACATCTATAATACAAAATTATTATTTGAATTTGTCTATTGATTTTTTAAGGTTTCTAAACAGAGTGGGAAACCTTGTTTTGTTTCTGATTTTAGAGGAAATGCTTACAGCTTTTCACCATTGAGTATAATGTTATTTTTCAGCTTATCGTATATGGCCTTTATTATGGTGAGGTATATTCCCTCTATACCTATTTTCTGGAGTTTAAAAATCATAAATGGATGTTAAATTTTGTCCAAAGCTTTTTCTGCATCTATTGAGATAAACATATGGCTTTTATTCTTCAGTTTGTTAATGTGGTGTATCAACTTGATTGATTTGTGAATATTGAAGCATCCCTGCATCCAGGGAATAAATCCCACTTGGTCATGGTGTTCCTGCTGAAAAGTCAGCTGATAGACTTATGGGAGGTTCCTTATACATAACTTTTTGCTTTTCCCTTGCTGCTTTTAATTTTCTCTCTGTATCTTTAATTTATGCCATTTTCATTACAATGTGACTTGGTGTGGTCCTCTTTGGGTTGATCCTGTTTGGGACTTTGTGCTTCTTGGACTTGGATGTTTGTTTCTTTTCCCAGGTTAGGGAAGTTTCAGCTATTATGCCTTCAAATATGTTCTCTGCCTCTCTCTCTCCCTTTTCCTTCAGGGACCTCTATAAATGTGAATGTTAGCATGCTTGATGTTTTCCCAAAGGTCTCTTAAACTGTCCTCATTTCTTTTTATTCTTTTCTCCTTTCAGGGTCAATGATTTCCACTACTCCATTTTCCACTGCTAAAGCACTCTCTTCATATATTGTTGTTTGGGTTATAGGTGTTTCCTACTTACCTGGGAGACTGATTGACCTTTTCTATTTTTCAATTACTTATAATTGGGCTTGGCTTCAGAAATAAGGGTGATTGGATCAAAGATAATTTTACCCCCATCTTATATTGAAAGCCCTGGGACCTTTATTTTCTTAACTGGGACCTACTACATTGAGAGCAAAAATGGAAGAGTCATATTTCTCTCTGGTAGTGGGCATATTCATCAAGGTACTTACAGATATATCACATTGTAAATTTTAAAAGGGTCATTGTGTGTTTGAGTTTGAAGACAAATCTTGGTCTAATTTGAAAAAATAATGACAAACAGCTCAACATGGAGAATAGACTAATTCTTTAATGTATGGAATTTCAGTTCAATTCTAAACAGGGGTATATGTCATATATTATATTCTAATACTCCAAAAATCATTTAGTGACTCAGCTACTCATATGCAGTTCTACAGCCAAAAATTTCACAGCTACTTAGGACTTCAAATAAATTCAATTAAGGATAAGCAGCTGCCTTAAACTATATTTCTATTCTATTTAAATAAATCTAATTCTCTAGACAATTCTCCTGACTTTTTTTTTACTGTGATATCATTGTTATCATTTTTGATAGAAAGTCTTGCCAGGGGTGAGAAGGAATACATAACCATTTTTATATGAGCATAGAGAGACAATTTATAAGCTTTGCTCCTATTATCATTAAGGAGAATTAAAAATCCAAATAGCCATGACTAAAGTACAGACTGTATCCCTACATTTCTGAACTCAATATGACATATATATATATATATATGTATATATATGTACTGACACCATATAATTATGATGAACAACATTATTATAATACAAGGAAAACTAACTGGGGTGCTGCCTTTTTTTTCTTTAGCAACTCCCTCCAATTTCAAATGAAAAAAGGTCTTGCTTCAATTAAATTATTAATGTCATAATAATCTGTCATTAGAATCAATACCTGCTTTATTATTCATAGTGCATAGAGCGTTAAAATGGACCTTCTCTGAAATAAATTTAGTGCCTTGTCACAATACAATATGATTTTACAATATTGCTAATGTGCACAAAGCATTCAAATATAGAATATTGACGTGTCAGAGATTTATGACAAATGTGAGGAGAAGATGAATCTTAAGCTTTCATGTCACTTGACTGAGGTCAAAAAAATCAATACTATTCATAATGTATCTTTCACCCACAGACTTAAATGAAAAACCTTATAAGCATAGAGACACTTTATTTTTCATCTTGGCTGTAAAAATGCTCTAGAATTGAGGTTAATAGGGAAAATAAATGAAAACTAATTAGTAGGAAAGTGAGCTAATTACATTTGGGGGATGTAGAGTGACCTAGGACCAGGGAGCTGGATATATACTCAATATGCTTTCCTCATTTTGAGCCTTACTTTTATCTGCAGGTATGTTTAATGTTTGTGAAATCTAAGAAGTACAGTGGTGTTGGCAATAGTCACACCTCTGTTCTCAACTTTGACTTTTATGGATTTTACAACATGCAAAATAGCCAGCAACTGCATTTTGATTTATGTTACTAATTTACTGTTTCCTAATTCTTTCAACACAACAAGATTTTTAGGCATATACTGAGCACAGTGTTTAATTCTTCTAATTCTTTTCATCCCTAAAAATTAGTGTAGCCCAAATGTTGGTATCCTATTACCCTTGTCAATGAGTAGTTTAGAAATAGGCAAGTCACCCAGTTCTGGTCAATGATACATAAGAGGAAGTCTCTTAGGGGCTTCTGGGGAAAAAAATCTTTCTTCTTAAAAAGAAGACTCAGAAGAAAGAAAGCCATTCTTCCTTCTCTAAATTTTATCTAGTTATTCAGGAACTTCTAGAGCCATCTTCACACCCTGGGGAAGTCAGATTAGCTGACTTGGAAAGGATGCAGAGCTGAGAGATGAAAGAACTTGATTACGTTGTAAAATTGTCTTCAGATAAGCCTGGAGATCACCTTATCTTTGGGTTATTTTATTTAAGACAAATATCCAATTTTAAGCCATTCTGAGATGCAGTTCTTTCTATATTGCAGCCAAAAAGTATCCTAACTGATGCTATCAGTCATGATCAGAAATTAATTGAAGATTATTTTTCATATTTTCTTTATTCTTTGATGTGAGGAGACTATAGTCTTTAACTGTATGATCATGGAATTAAAATGGCTACTGAATCTAATTATAAATAACTGAACCCATTTTAGCTCACAGAAATGATAGTAGTCCTAATTTATATACTTGATCCATAGTTCAATACTTTTAAGAAACCTGTTTTTATCTCTGAAATGATTTCAAGGATTAGGATAATTTCATATAACTCTATTAATAGGTTGGTCCTGAGCAATATTTCTCCATACGTACGTTCTGCAAACATTTACTCAGTGAATAGTGAGAGAGGTAAACACATGAAATTGTGACAAGTGCAGTGACAGAAATTATGCCCAGGATATTCTGAGAACATTAAAGACAGGTACTACCTAATCTAGCATGGAGGAAGAGGAAATATCGAGGAAGGTTTTCTGGATAAAATTACACCTGAGCTGAATCTTGAACAATGATTAGGGCTTGCCAATTGAAAGAAGGAGATAATATGATGATATAAAGAAAAGAAAAGAAAACAGATCAATAAAAATAGAAAGGTATATATGTTAGAATTATGAGTCCAGGGAGTGAGATAAGAAGTGAAAATAGATGAGGCTGAAGATAAAAGTACAATATAGTGGTTAAAAGCAAAGATTTCAGAGTCATAGTGTTCTGAATGTCAATCACTCATTCAATCAATAATTACCAAGTTTCAGTTATAAATCCAATTCTGTGACAGACATTAGTGATACAGTAAGAATCTTTGTCATCATGGAGCATACATTGTAGAGAATGAGAGTGACAAAAAATTAAAAACAAAATAGACATGTAAAAAAAGAACTGTCAGTTATAAAGGGTGTTATGATGAAAACAAAGGGCTGAGATAGAAATTAACAACAAATACCTATTTTAAATAGGATGGTTGTGGCGGATTTCCCTGAGAATGTGACAGGCTGAACTTAAAAGTTGATAAGGACTCAGCTTTGTAAGGAGTGAAAGAAAGAGCTTTTCCAGCCATCTCAGAAGAACTGCCATATATACAGTACAGTCAAAAACACATCTCTATCCACAAAAGCAAAACCACTTACCAAAAGGAACAGTAATCATGTCCTTGCTTTTCTTTATAATTGTATCATCCAAGTGTGCACCTCAAATACTAAAGTTTAATTCTGCCCATTTCTTCTTTTTAGTTGATATAATTTAAGTTTTTTAATGTATAGTTTTATCCTCAATCCGTTGCTTTTTTCTTACACGTGTATATTGAAGAAACTTGGTCATTTAATCTGTAAAGCTACCCACCAGAAGAAGAAATAACTTTTATCAGTCTCCTTTTGGACAGCTCTTTTGTACGTATTACTTATCTGCTCTTATGTCCTTTCAGAAAGTTTAAAAATAATATCCTTACAGGGTGCACTCCTAATTTCCACAAGGAACGATTTCCTCTCAGCACGCTCCCATTTTAGGGGTGGAATGCCTTATCTGATTGGTGTATTGGGGAATAAAACTTTGGCAGGATTGGCTCAACTTTCTTTCTTCCTCTTGAGAGTTGTCAGAGCGAGTGCAAGTTTCTGCTTTTTCTGGGCCTCTGCTGATAGGCAGCGGTTGGGCAGTGCTAGTGGTGGAAACACCTGTCCCAGTTCAGAGCTGGTGTGACTGTGTGGGTGAGATGGCCCAACTCTGAAGAGTGCTGCTGATAACCCCACGTGGCTAAATTAGAGCCATGTCCTCCACTGGGCCACTCCCACTGATATAAGCAATATTTTGGCCCCATGGCATACCTTTGCTTTATTTCTTCAAATGTTCAAGGCCCTGTAGAGGAACACTGGTACCCAGAGATCCAAACAAACATCTGTTCATTTTATTTCAAGATTCACTTTAGAAGCATGTGATGAGCATTATGAACTGCATCTTGTTTAAGTAATAAGTACATTTCTAGCAAAGTTAGTTAAATTTAGACTTTGTGATTTGACTTACCTAACATTTAAAGTGTAATAAGGTTGCACACCATTTTTTAAAGTAATTCTTTGGTAAAATTCATTACATAATTTAGTAAATTTCACATTAATTATGTAATTTGGTAAAATTAATTATACCTTCAGTTTCCTTTTATCAGATTTGTTTGCTGGAATATTTACAGAGATTTTGTGAATGCAAAGTCAGGTATTGAGAATGAACTTCTAAATGACCACACTGAATTCAGGAAAGCAGCAGTGCATGTGTGGTTTTGGGAGAAATTCCACAGAATATTGGAAACTTGACATGTAGGAACACTGCATGGATAAGACACACTATTTATGTGAAATATCTCCACACCCTATGCTTCTAGATGGATGCAGAACTCCACTGTGAGGTGGCTATCCCACTCCAATATTGATGTGTAGCAAATGGAAACATCTGGTCATTTTTGTTCCTACTATCTTTCCACAGTATGGTCATAAAATAAGGCTTTATCCAAAATGTTTGTTATACTAACGTATGCTAAACTTTAGCCAAATAAGTCTCTATAACCCCATAAAATGAATTGAGAATAAATTTATCTTCATGGAAGGCTTTTAAAAAATCTTTTCTTTTGGAGTTTTAGATATTTACTTTAGAGTTTTATTCCCAAACATAGTGATTTATTTTACTTATTTATATCAAAATAAAAATACAAAAGTTCTTTTAACTAAAGACTATTGTATAACTTATCATTTCATTACTTACTATATGTAACTGTTATGAAGACTGTCACATAAATTTATAGGTAAGAAGTTATTTTACTTTTAACTTCATTTATTGAAAATCTATGTTTCATAGTTGCAATATAATCCCCTTGCTGGGAATTATAATTTAGAAAGTTCAAGTCTAACTCTGTATATCATTGTTTCTGCCAAAAGTTCTTCGGTAAATCTCTGCTCTTTTGACCTGAATATCTACAGTTAATCTTTACAAGTCTTCAGCAGCATCACAGGTTAAAAGCATATCTCATCTTCATTTATAAATCTACTTCTTTGTTTTCATGTATAAATATTTTATTTAACAAATAAAATCATGTTACTTTAATGAAAAAAGAGAGTATTTTGGTCAGCAACATAGTTCACCTCGATGGTTAGAACGGTAATCATATAAACAGAGTATCTTTACCTGGAAGAGACAAAAGGCTCTATTGATTTGTTCAATACTAATATTACTAAATAGAATGTGAAATAGGCAGATGCAACTATATAAGTGATTTTTCAGTGTAAAGAGTATTAGAAAGATGACTTAAAAGAGCTTTATTCATTGCAATTCTATTTTTAGACATGTCAATTGTATAACAGAGATATTATCACCATGTCAACCAGCTTTCATACTGCCTCTTGACCAGATAAAACAAATGGTTTGCATGGCAACCAGGTTGCCAAGTGTTACTGATATGGATTCATAGACTGTTGGATATTTTGTAGCCAATTTGAATTAAATGCATTTTTACCTCAGTGTGAAAACAGGAACTGACACATTCCTTTGAAATGTCATCTGTAAAACTATAAGGATAAAAAGTAAAATATATAAATATATATATATATATTTAGAGAAGACAAAGTGGATTTATAAAGAAATAATTATGGATGTTATGTTGTATACATTACTGATGCCATCAACATCATCTTGTCTTTCAACCATTTTTTCCTACGAGAGTGAATTTTGCCATAGACAAATCCATAATTATAGTTGGAGATTTAAATACTCATCTTTCAATAACTGATGAAACAAGTAGACAGAAAATCAGTAAGATTTTCTGATCGAGAAGACATAAAATCCACCAATTTGACCTGACTGACATTTACAGAGCACTCCATCCAACAACAGCCAAATGTACATTCTATTCAAATGCATCATAACACTTACTAAGATAGATCATACTATGGACCAGAAAGCGAGTCTTGATAAACTTAAAATGATTCAAGTCATACAATCTATGTTCTCTGACTATATTGAATTAAATTAAAAAGCAGTAACATAAATATCTCTGGAAAATTCCCCCAAATTTGGAATTCATCCTTATCATTACCATTCTTCATCCATGGGTCAAAGAAGGAATCAACAGGGAAATAAAGAAGTATTTTGAAGTGAATAAATATAAGGAAATAAATATAATAATGCAAAATATCAAAATCTGTGGGATGGTGCTAAAGCAACACTTAGGGGTAAATGTACAGCCCTAACTGTCTACATTAGGATAAAGAGAAAGTTTTCATATCAATGACCTCAGCTTCAACATTAAGAAACTTTAAAAAAGCAAATGAGCCTCAAAATAAGCAGAAGAAATAAAATAAAGATCAATTAAATAGAAAACAAAAATACAATTAGAAAAAAATCAATGAAACCCAAAGTTGATTCATTGAGAAAACAAACTGATAAATCTCTTAGAAAAAAAAAAAGAAGAGAAGACACTACCAATATCAGGAATAAGAGAAGTGACATGACTTATGACTATGTAAAAACCATTTGATCTTTAAAAATTTTTTTTCCTTACATTTTTCCTACACTGTCCCCCAAGCCTCCATCTAATCTCAGTAGTCCACCTCCTTTCAGCAACTTTCAAAATGCACCCTTCATGTCTGCATTTTTTTCTTCCATTTTAAAAATCTGGTTTCTATAAACTTGGATTTCATTTCTTTTCATTGTCTTCCCATTTTCATTCTTGAATGTTGTTTTTGTGCCTTGAAGTCTTGTTTTGTATAGAAAATTGCCTTCTCTTCTGTCTCTGTACTCCTTCAATGACAGTTTACTTCTGTAAATATGGATGCAATTGTGTTTCTCCCTTTACTACCTCTTTCTCTGTTTCTAAGGATTCTGTGACAAACCTGGTTGGAAAAAACTTCAACCATCAGACCATACAAACACCCCCATTGGTTTAAATAAAGGAAGAGTGACTTCTCACCATAGTGCCACTTACTATAGGTTTTGTCTAAATTCTACAGCAAAGAGTGGATATCTTGGTTTAGTATGCCCACTAACCTGTATTTAATCTTTATTGCATTTGATGACTCTTTATCATATGTTGTGGTCTGGGGTTACTCAGATCATCTAACCTCACTGAAAATGGAGTTCAGGTTTCTGTTTTGTGCACTCCTTGTTGCTACTGGGTAACTTTCAAGAGAAGAAGTCATTTTAAAATCAGATATGTCTTCTATTTTAAACTATATTTTCTAATAAGAAGTTTATGAAGCACAGTAATGTTTTAAGAATAATATAGTTTATTTATTTTGGAAGTATTAATGTAGTTTTAATCATTAAGAATTTAGAAATAAAAAACCTTTCCATTTAATTGGCATTTCAAAGGATTTTTGGTGATGCATTGATTAAATATCACATTAATAAATAAAAATGATATAAATAGGGCTTCCCTGGTGGCACAGTGGTTGAGGGTCCTCCTGCTCATGCAGGGGACACAGGTTTGTGCCCTGGTCCGGGAGGATCCCACATGCCGTGGAGCGGCTGGGCCCGTGAGCCATGGCCGCTGGGCCTGCGCGTCTGGAGCCTGTGCTCCACAGCGGGAGAGGCCACAGCGGTGAGAGTCCCGCGTACCGCAAAAAGAAAGAAAAAAAAAAAGAAAAAAGAAAAAAAATATATATATATAAATAGTCCTGAGAGCTAATTTTATTTTCATATCATTTATTCCAGTATGTAGTATTAAACTGGCATATTTATCATCTTATCAGAAAATGAACATATAGAAACTATAGCTGTCTTGAATCTAAACATAACCTAAAGAAAAATAAAACAGAGAGTACTAATTAGAGAATGTATGAAATTTTAGACATCAAGTTGCACTTTAGAAAGCAATTCAGAATTTTATAACAAAAATCTTTACATTCTAGAAAACAATTGAGAATTTTTTTAACTAAAATCTTTACCAAATATAAGTTTGTTTTGCCTTTCCCTATTTGGGGCTATCAAGGGGTTAATTCCATGGGTTTTCTGGCTTGGTGAGAGAAAGCTGAGAATGAACATCAGCTTTTAGAATTATATCGTTCCTACTTCAGTCTCAGCTAAAATCGCCAAACAAAGCACATACTCCTGTGAACTCCAGGAAATCCATTATCACACTTCTTTTAATCATTTCAATATACTGGTAGTATTTTCTGTTTCAGTTCTAACTCAAAGAATGCTTTTAACTTCAAATGGTTTCCAAGATATTTTTTGAAATAAAGGAACATTTTTTCATAAAATGTTCCAAATTTTGCAGTGAAGAATAAGTTTTATAAATATAAATTACTTGGGAATATTAGAAAGTCATGTAAATTTTATAACTAATGTAATAGAGCCTCTCTTATCCGTAGCTAGGGTGTTTGATTACATTATATTTGTTCTTTCTGAGTAAATCAGTAAGAATAATTTTAAAGTATTTTAGCTTTAAATAAGTAATTCAGGCACAAGGTACAAAATTCAAAACAAACAAAAGGGAATCAGTTCAACTCAACCTCTCAGCCATTCGATATCCCTACTTAGAGACAACCCACTACCCCCAATGTCTCATAGAGTATCCAGAGGTGATCTGTGTATATAAACTACACACACACACACACACACACACACACACTTTCTTTAAAACATAAATAGTAGAAGTCTATATACATTTTTATGTACCTTACATTTTCTATTCAGTAATACATTTTGACAATTACTCCAGAACAAACGGAAGTACCTTATTCTGCTGAACAGCTGCAAAGTATTGTATTGCGTGTGTCATGACTCATATAGTTAGTCCTCCATTGTTGTTCAAGTAGATTATTTCTAATCATTTGCTGGTATTATCATTTTCGACATTAATATTCTTTTATGTTTCACATACGTATGAGTAAATTTGTAAAATAAACTCCTACAAGTGAAACTACTGGGTAAAAGAGTATATTCATTACAAATTTTTATAGGTATTGTGAAATGCTTTCCATAGAACTATACAGGATGTGTCAAATTTGACTCACACACAATATTAGCATATGTGAATGCTTATTTCCCCAAAATGCTAACAGATATATTTTCAAATAACCTTACCTTTGTTCATCTAAAAGCTAAAAAAAGTATCTTTTTAGTTTTAACTCAAATTTCATTTTTTCTTTTCAATATAGAAAAAAAAATATTGCTTCTAGTGCCCACTTCTTTTACCCTTCACTTATATGAGCCAGGCCGACCTCAGCCTCAAAGAGGCCCTGCCAACCAGTTGTATGTCCTTTCTTATTCTTCATCATCCTCATATAATCTTATACAGAATATACACACCTAAACATGGGCCTACATATATATTATTTTATCATTTTTATTTTACAAAAGTGTGATCATCTTAATTTTCCTGTCAATGTTTTTCTTTTCATACATAATTATAACTCTAAGATAATTGGCTTAGCTTTAATTTATATTTTTCATTAGCTACATAAGATATAAGTCATTCAATCATTCCTCTACTGTTGAAGATTTACTTCATTTCCAGATTTTTACCTTTTTACCTTATAAACATGTGAGTTCATATATTTTTACATACGAAAACAATTTTATCACAACTTTGTAATAAATTAATTCACTTATATTGGGATCTATGCCTTAACTGTCAATTTTCTTTAGCTGAATTATCTATCTATTCATTTTTCTATATCAGATTTATGTTAATATCAGGGACCTTAGACCATATTCTAATTCCTAGTAACACAAGTCCCTCCCGTTGTTTTCAAACATTTGGCTTTTCTTGGGTATACATTATTCCAAATATATATTATAATTGTATATAGTTATAAAAATCTGATATGCTAGTAAGAATTACTTGAAACTTACATGTTAATTTTGGGGGAGTTAAATCTTACATTGTGTCTTTCCATCAAAAAATGGGTTATGAATTTTCATTTGTTCAGATCTTGTTTTATGTTCTTCAACACATGTCATAGTTTTAATCATAAAGGCCCCATGATCCTCTTATCAAATTCATCACAATTGCATATTATAATATTACTACATATAAAACATTAAAAATTAATATTTCTGTTGACTAATTGTAAAATTAAAAAGTAAATATTGGGTTTTGTATATCTATCTTGTAGCCAGCCACTTTGCTATATTGTTTATTAATGCCCAAAATAGAAAACTCCACAGAATTGCTTCAGGTTTTGATGTGTAGCAACATGTCATAAGGAACTGAATTCCTCCAACAATCATATAAGCTTAGAAATCATTGTTTCTCTGACTGAACCTTGGCTGATATTCCAACACAGCAGAGGATTCAGTTGAAACTGTAAGATAATGAATTTGTGCTCTTTAAGTAAGTAAGTTTCAGGGAATATCGTTATGCAGCAATATATAACTAATACAATTTTCAATTTACTGTTTTATTTCATTTTAATTAACAGATGCTCCCTGTATTGCCTACTTATGGAAATTTACTGCTGTTTTGTTTCTTGATAAATGCACAGAACAAAATAGTCATTTTAAAAATGTTTTATGAACATTTGAAAAGAATATTTTTAAGATTCAGGGTTCAGTTCATGTCAGTTAGATGTACTATATTCATCATATTATTAAGGTTTTTTCTATGTTTACATAACTTTTAATCCACTTAGTTTATTGGACTGAAGGGGATAAATTAAAATAGGCTACTCAGTATGGGTTTCCATTTTTGTTGCTTTCAATTTACAAATTTTCATGAACTGTTATTTGGTGCAAAGATATAGTGAAAAAAGCCTTACTTTGTCTTTCCTTTTATTATTATAAAGTCTCCTTTTTCTAGTTTAATGTTATTTGCTCTAACTTTTCAAATTTGTTGTCTATTTTGAACTTGATTCCAGTTTTTTTAATGTAAATATTCCTAGGATATCTTTGTACATATTTTTACTTTTATATTTCTGAGTTACTTTGAGATGAGTCACTTATTTGTGTGCATGTGTATATATGTATGTATCTGTATATATATGTATATGTGTACATGTATGTATGTATATCTTAGTTTTTCAACCAAGTTTTCTTTTAATAGAGGTATTTAGCTCATTTACACTTAATTGATATAGAAAGTAGTTTTGATCTTAGAACTGCCAACATATATATACTCATATACTTCTTTTTATTGGATTCAAAAACAGTCTACGCTATATGACACTCTTTTCCTATGGTATCTTTGTACATTTTTGTTCTTTAAAAGATAAAACTAGAATCAGTATTTTTTCATGAGTCTGACATCTTCTCCTAGACTAAGCAAATGTAATTCTTTTTTTATGAAAAAAGGAATTGTATAATTTAAGTAGATTCCAAAAGTATTTAAGTAGAAATTACTGACAATAATTTGAACTCAAGAATATACAAATATAACTATTTTTCTTTTTATGACATGTGGATAATTACATTTATGAAATTCCCAAAATTAACATTCCTGAAAAATAATTTACCCTAAATAACTTCTTCAGTGTGCAGTGAAATGTTCTTTTTTTACTTCTCAGTATTTATTCACTATTTCCACACCTTTTTCAACTTTCTATACATTGTTCCAAATTTTCAAAGTCATGGCCGTATCTCTATTACCAGAAAGGTTTCCATTATTTCTCTGTATAGACCTGAAGTTAGTCTGGATTTTCAATCTGTATTGATATATTTCACACAGAGTTAGATTTATTCTTTAATTTCTTCATTGATTTAACAAATACTTTTGAACCTTTAATCTGTGCTCAGAATTATGCTAAGACCTGGGGATGACAAGATAAAAAGTTACATGGTCACTGACCTTGAAAAGCTCATATCAAGTAGAATTTCTGAATTAATTTTAACTCCATTGCAGATATCCCATTTTGAAGCATATGACAAACTAAAGGCAGTTAAAATATTTTACAATGACAGTTTTCTTAGCACTGCTAACAACATTGCTTTGGTTACATTTCACATTAGAGAGTGGGGAGAAAATATTGGCCAAAAAAAACAAATTCTTTAAAATCAAAAACCTGTATTTCCCATGCTTTCTAGAAAACAGATGCAATGAAAATTCATCATCATTCTTTTTTTCATAGTGAAGAAATTTAAGATTTTAATGTGTTCACTGAAGTTCTGCTCTGATAGGAGTTTTTAACTACTTGATTCAAAGCGCAGAAGTAGCTGACCCTTCTCTCACTTCTTTTAAGGGCTGGTTGAATGAGTGGGAAGTGAGGAAGACAAAGAGACGGCACCTGTGTGCACGATAGATGATTGATAGATAGAAAAGGGGCAGTGTCACTGGTAACGTCCTTCTTCCTTTTATTGTTTCCAGGAAATAGAGACAGAACAGTGATGAATGTGATAGCTCGGCTCTTTCATATACTGGATAATCACTGATCTAGGTTTTCCCAAACACTTTCAGTTAGTGTCTGCTGTCTCAACACAATTATTAGTAGTGTTCCATTTTATTCTCAAAAGCATCCCTATTTGGACAACAAAATTACACGCTCACCTCATTATTATAGGGGTATATTAAGTTAATTAAGATTATCTATCTATCTATCTATATATATAGAGAGAGAGATATATATATAGATCTATATATATCTATATATAGATATATATAGATCTATATATATACTCTAGATATATATATCTATATTATATATATATAATTAAGATTATATATAGATTTTTGTCATTCGTTCAGTATGCTACCTAAAGACTTTGAAGAGCTTTTGAAAGAACCAATATCTAGATCAAAAAGAGAAATACTAAAAATTAAATGTCTTGCAATTGTTGGCAGTCATTTAATAGGGAACCATACAAAAACCAGGAAAATCCCAGTCTAATAACATGCCAGTCCAATTCACTCTTCCATTAAAGGAGAATTCTGGATCCCATGCAATCCACAGCCCACATAAGAAGCAGTTAATGAAGGAGGGTAGATGTTGTGAAAGAAAGTAAAAGTAAAGTCAAAGGATCTATTCACTAAACCATTAATTTCTAGCCATAACAAAACTATTTGAGAAGCATTCACTTTTGATCACTGTAAGAGAAAAAATAATGACTCCTGTTGACAAATATTAATATTATCACATGGAACCAACACTTCTTTTAAAATCATAACAGTAGATATCAAGATTGACAACCAGTTCTAGGTACTACAAAATAAAGGACAAATCATTAACTTATGACTTCATTATCTTAAGAATCTAGTATAAACCTTCTCCATTCATTAGTCCTCATAGACCACCCTCAAATGCCACTGTATTTGTCAGCTTTCAAGAGGCTATGCTGCATAAGGAATCACTGCAAAATCTCACTAACTTAAAACAACAAATGTTTATTTCTTCCCTGAGTTCCATATAAACTGCAGCTTGACTGTGGCTTCGCTCTAGGCCCAGGGTCAGATATGCAATTTACTTATTCTTTCAAAGAAGAGCCAGAAGTTGAACTAAAGCAGTCACAATCAAAAATTTTGCTCAGATGGGACTAATATCACATATGTCATATTCCATTGGCCAAAATAAATTACAGCCAAGCCTAACATCAGCAGGGCAGAGAAATATAACTCTACCACAAGATGAAGGAAGAGGAGTGTTTCCCAACAAACATAAAATATATCACAGCCATAATCAATCAGTATTTCAGTACTTTTTTATGTCTTTCCAGTTGTTTGGAATGGATTTGCTAATCCCTTTATTGCCAAATTCTCCCACCTCTCAAGAATCAACTCAAATCAAGCAATTCCATAAGTCTTTTCCTAATGGTTTCAGTCCACTTTGTTTTTACTTTGTCCACCCTTCTGTGCATTTATATTTATCACTTATTTTGACATAAAACTATGGCTTGTATCATTATATATTTGTTTCGTGTCCTTATGCATTGTGTTAAGGACAAGGACCATACCCTCGTTTTATTAATTTATCCACTTTTCACATATAAAATACAACATAAACATATGTTGAACCAATCATTCACTATTATTTTGCCCCCTTTCATTTCATTGACCAGGGATCAAAGCTACATTTACACTATTTCAATAATTTTGTTATTTATTTATTCAACAACCATTTATTTAAACATATGTCTGCAGCATGTACAATCTCACATATGAAAATTCTGATGATGATTCAACAATATTGTTCTATGAGAATTGATATTTGCAGCTTTTTCTTTTTTTTTTTACAGCTTGGTTTGATATAAAGATCATAGGATTGGAAATTCCCTGGCAGTCCAGTGGTTAGGACTCCATGCTTCCACTGCAGAGGGCACGAGTTCAATCCCTGGTCAGAAAACTAAGATCCCACAAGTCACAGGGTGTGGCCAAAAAAAAAAAATCACAGGATTTGGAGGCTTGCCTACTGAACATATATACGCCTTTAAGAAAATGACCTAACCTCTCTGAGGCTGACGTATAAAATATGAGTAATCTCTACCTGGAAAAGAATATATAGTATATGTAAGATGCCTACGACAGTACCTGGCCCATAACAGACACTCAAACAATAGGAGCTATCATTTTTTCCAATATTGGTAGGAATTTCTATGAATTTTTGCTCATTCCCCACTTAATCATTTGTAAAATGCTAACTGAGGCTAGTTTTTGGCCTGCAGCTATGAAATAAAATCAGTTAATTCTCTGCCAAATAAAACTTGTGATGACAGCTTCAAATGACAGAGCTCAAACCAAATGAGAAAGATTCTGTTTACACATAAGCCTAGCAGTCATTTGTAAAAATAATCTCAGGAGGTAAGAATTAGGGCAAGTAATAATAGCTTGGGCAAAGGTAGGAATTCAAAGAAATGAAGGTATAGAAAAATGTGAAAATTATCATCAAACCTTTTAAAATAAATATTTCATTAATTTACAAAGATACAACCTTAATTAAACCTCTGCTTGACGAGTTTCACGGCACCACCAAAAGAGAAAACATTTTCTATCTAAACTGAGGAATCAATCAAAAAAGACTAATCTAGAAATAATTATGGACAATATAGAGAAATAATGTTCATACATACACTCCTTGTATTGTGTGCTTTGGTTATGGTTGTCCACTAGGATCAGTCTCTTCCTCTGGAACATTTAGAATCCTTCAAACTGACATTAGAAAATTTTGAAATCAACATGCATATACTTCTCATTTACAAATAACAGTTTACCATGTCCAACTCGTGCTTATATCTATAAGTCCATAAGAAATCTGCATCACTTTGTGAGTATAAATGACCATGAGGTAAATGGAGGGAAAAAAAAAGTAAATCAACTAATCAACACTGCTACCACTATAAAAAATATACTTCTTTCCCTTCCTTGCCTTATCCTTGCATTTCCTCTGCCTTGACTTTCTGGTAACAGAGGTAAAGTCTGAAAGTAGTTTAGTGTGTGTGTGTGTGTGTGTGTGTGTGTGTGTGTGTGTGTGTGTGTGAGTGTGTGTGTGTGTGTGTGTGTGTGTGTGTGGTGTGTGTGTGTGTGTGTGTGTATGGTCCTATTTGCAGGCTGTTACCGGAGACTCTTGGACAAAAACTATTTGTGCGGGAAGCCTGAGACTTAGGTCCCATGTTATAACAATACATTGTTCTCACAGAAACAGAAGTTTTTAATAAGCCATGACCAATATTTTATAGCAAGTTGTGCCAGGAATTTTGCACTCCCTCAATAAAAGTTAATACAACATTACATCTGCAAAACATTTACTTTTAAATCTCTTTCCCTTTAGAACTCATGATCACTTGCTTTTTACATTTTGTAAAGACCAGGACTCTCTTTCTTAGTAGAAGAATTATGATTTAATATCATCATGATCTCACAATTTCTGCCTTGAGCAGAGAAGTCCAAAGGCAGATAACTTTCTTAAAAGGTTTTCAAGATTTAATTACTGCTCATATCTTCATACACAGTAAGTTACTATAGCCATAGCAACAATTTTAGAAAAGTACCATGTCCAAATAACATGATAAAGGTTTATAACAGGTTTATAAAATAATAGGTATTACAGAAAGGTTCAGCACCCTTTAGTGAGTGAAATTTCTTCCCAGCTGCTTGAAGTTATCTATTTAGGCCTAGTGGTAAGAATTTCTGGGTTATATGTGCAAAAATAAAAATAAGATTTAAAGCCATAAGTCATTTTAAAGAAACTAGGGTTAGCCCAATTTCACTAGCATAATAGTAGGGAGCAAGACAGTATGTATCCTGCTAAGAAAAACTCTACTCCTTTGATGTTATTTTCTTTCTTCTGACAGCTTCTTCATTATTCAGTCCATATTAAAGATCCTGAAGAAGACTGCTGATAGAGTCATAAGAAATTAGCATTGTTTCTGATTTTCAAAATTCTATGGTTGGTCCTAGAATATCCACTAGAACCATGTTCAGATGTGTGTCTTTTTAATTTTACTGGCATTGACACATAGGGGTTTCATACTACGAAAGCCCAAGGAACAAATAACAAGGCATTGCTAAGATTTATTGTTTACTACCCCCCATTCAGCAGTGAGGACAGGAGTCCCCTACTATTTGTGATTAAATTATAGCTATTCATTGCATCTGTTGGAAGTCTACATTTATATAAACTATCAAAATTAAATTCTATAACACCAAAGCTGATTGATAAGATTAAAAACTAAGCATCATAATTAATTGAGGGAAAATGTGGTAATAAGTAACTAACAGTCATATCAATGAGAATTAGTGTTAATTTTCAAAATAATTTTGTTAATGCCAAAATATTCTAGTTAAGTTTCCAACATCGTCTATCTTTACATCAATTTTGTGAATGAATTTTCTTTACCAAAATAGATTTTTATTAATGTATAAAACTAGCCTTCCATTTCAAATCCTATAACTCTGGAATTTACATAGGCTTATAAAGGCAAATATTTTTTTTCACTCATCGTTTATTCACTCATCATATACTTACTGAATGCTTATATAGACCATGTTTATTAGTCTCCTGTTGCCACTAAAATTACCACATACTTAATGGCTTAAAACAATAGAAATTTATTCTCTTACAGGTCTACATATCGTAAGTCCAAAATGAGTCTTAAGGGATGAAAATCAAGGAGTCAGCAGGCTGGTTCCTCCTGGAGGATCCAGAGGAAAATATGTTCCTTGCCTTTTCTACTTTTAGAGGCTGTGTGTTCACATTCCTAGGCTCCTGGTTACATCACTCCCAGCTCTGCTTCCAAGGTCACATCATCTTCTCCTCTACTGTAGGCAAATCTCTCTCTGTCTCCCTCTTATAAGGTCCTTTGTATCAACTCAAGGCCCAAATCACCTAAACTATGCAAATATCACCAGCTCAAATCTCCCAGATCTCAACATCTAAATCAAGTATGGTTGAGACTCGCATTATGATAGATTCCTGGGGAAAATTCTACTCCATATGTGGATCTGTGAAACTAGACAACAAATGATCTTGTCCCCAGATATAATGGTGAGGCAGGCATAGGGTAATGATTATAGATAATCTCATTCCAAGATGGAGAAAACAGAAGGAAGAAAGGAGTCACTGTCCCAAACAATTTCAAAATCCATCTGGGCAAACTCCAACAGGTTTCCAGGCCTGGGAATAATCTGTGGTTCAAGGCTCTTTCATCTTACCAAAGCTCTGCCCTTGGAGTCATTCTTCCTTTCCCTTATAGAGTAGTACATGTTCTCAGCTGAGTAGTTTATCAGTCTGTTTCAATGCCTATAGAATTTTGGTAGTCTAACCGTTTTCTTTCATTTTGCCCTGTCTCTGCTCCTTTTAGTCAAAGTGGGTAGTATTTCTGCAGATAAAACATTCTCAAAAAACTTGAGGGTCTCCTGTATATATCCGAGAGAGTCACTCCATTAGACAAGAGGCTCCTCCACAGATCTTTCCTGGATAATCTCATCTCTATTCCTGGCTTCTGTTGAGTCAATGCTAAGGGGATCAATAAGTCATGCACCTAATCCTTTCAGCAAAAAGTTGTCCAACCACATGCTTGGTCTTCTCTCCAGAGCATACATTCCTGACCGTGAATCTTCTAATCTCAGCATTGTTCATAATATAAATAGACTAAAAATTCCCCTAATTGTCAAGTCTTAGGTCCCATTTGCTTAACAGTTCTTCCCTCAATTTATCTCTTGCTCTCACATTTTACTATGAACAGCAAGAAGAAACAAATCAGCAACCCTCAACGCTTTGCTTAGAATTATCCTCAGCTAAATATCCAAATTCATTACTTACAAGTTCTGCTTTCAATATAACCAATATAACCAATTCAGCTAAGCTTTCTTCCCCTATATAACAAGGTTCCCCTTTCCTCCAGTTTCTATCAACATGTTTATCATTTCTTCTGAGCCCTCTCTGGCAGTGTTTTTAAATGCCATATTTCCACTAACAGTCTGTTCAAAGAAATCTAGGGTTTTTTCCCTATAATTTTCCTTATAATTCTTGCATGCTCTATATGCAATACCCTATTTCAAAGTCACTTTCACATGTTTAGGTATTTGTTACAGCAGCATCTTACTTTTAGGTACCAAAACCTATATTAGTTTCCTGTTGCTACTGTAACAAATTACCACAAGATTACTGGCTTAAAACAATAGAATTTTATTCTCTTACAGTTCTGCAGATCAGAAGTCTAAAATTAGTCTTATGGGGCAAAAACAAGAGGCTGTCACTGAGCCTGCGCGTCCGGAGCCTGTTGCTCTGCAACAGGAGAGGCCACAACAGTGAGAGGCCCGCGTACAGCAAAAAAAAAAAAAAAAAAAAAAAAAAAACAGAGGCTGGTTCCTTCTGGAGGCTTCAGGAGAGAATCTATTCCTTGCTTCTTCCACTTAGAGAGGGTAACAGCATTCTTTGGCTCCTAGCCATATAACTCCAATCTCTCTGCTCCTTAGTTACAAATGCCTTCTCCTTTACTATAGTCAAATCTCCCTGTGTATCATTCTTAGAAGAATACTTGTGATCACATTTAGGGTCCACAGGATAATCCTGCCATCTCAAGATACTTAACCATATCTATAAAGTCCCTTTGCCATAAAAGAACACATTCACAGGTGCCAGAGGTTCCAACGATTAAGATAAGGGTATACTCATGGGTCATTACTCTAAATATCACACAAGCATTCTAGCTGTCTGTAAACAGCTAAGAACAAGATGTCTCCTTCCCCCAATTCATTATCATTCTAATATTTTTACTTTTAAAAATATGTCTCAAAGTCATTCAGATGAAAAGAATGTCAAGATCAGGTGAGGCTGAGACTGGGAGAAAGGGTAAGGAAGTAAATAAAACCCAGGAAGTATGCAGAAAGTACACAAATGTAGCCTGGTGTGAGAAACCACATCAGTAATGAGGACCCTGAAATAGCAGAATTCCTAAGCCCGAGCAAGGATGGGAGTCAGAAGTCCAGGCACAGGGAGTCAGAAACAAGAAAACTTTGAAAGAAAGGAAACTGCTGTATCAGATAGTGAACCTTCTCATTCCTTTCCTGCTGTGACATATATAAATCCTAGGAGCAATAGAGTCAATCACTGGATCAACATAGCTAAAATGGAGAGTTCAAGATTAGAAATTAAAAAAAAAACTATATTCTTTCATGAATAAACTTGTAGAATGTCAAAGATCTATCCTATCACCTTTCCTTTTGAAAATCCTCCAAATTTACTTTTTTTCTTTCGACTCAGTGATAATAAAACTCTAATTTTCATAGACCTCTATGAAGTATCGGGTTGGCCAAAAATTTTGTTCAGGTTTTTCCATAAAAACCTGAACAAACTTTTTGGCCAACCCAATACTACTTACCTGATTTAGTAATCTATAAACAAGATTCTACTTACAACTTGATAAAAATGTATAATCTCCTTTCTCCATCTGTACCACCTCTATCCCTTTGCCTTTCAAGAGATTTTGAACCTTGCATTTATCTGATAGATTCCTATTTGAACTTCAGTTCTTAGTATTTTATAAGTGTTCCATCTTGGCTTTCCATATATGAATACAGATTGGCCATATTGTTTCTCAGAACAGATACTCTCTTTATGTGAACATTTAGCATCTGTCTAGTGATGACAGTACAATATGTGTTGGCCACAAAAGCTTCAAATTGATGAAAAGTAGCTGTCTATTCAAGATAGACATTTTGCTACTTTTCCCCAAAGCACACATCTAAATAGTTGTATAGGTAGTAACATTCTACCTCCATGTAAATTAAGCTTGTAGAATTTGGGGTGTCATTTATCTATCCTATATTCTATTAGAATATAATTGTGTGACTCCATCAGAATTAGCCAATATAGGGTCGGTCATTGTTTGTGTAAATAGATTATTCTCATTATTCAGCACAGCTATTAATTACCACGAAGCACCATGATAACTGAATTGTTCCTAATCCTGTACTTGGGAGAGTATGAGCATTTGGGATCTGCAGAGAACAAGGAAAGAAGAAAAGCTTCAATTGGGGCAAATGTGTGTGTGCACACACATGCATGTATGTATATTATGTTTATGAGTGACAAGTGTACAGGAATTAATTTCTCACATAAAAGAAATTGATTTCAAGTAATAGAATATAAAGTATTCCAAAAGGAAAATGATTGCTAAATAACCTCAGGAAATACCCCCAAAGTACCAATTTCCAGCTCTCCAGTTTCACTTTAATTAGTTCACCCTGTATCAGCATCCTGAAAATGTAGGCAAGGTTAAAATTACTAGGGTACCAGAAAGTTACAATTTCCATTGCATATTTTTCTTTTTTTCCCCTGAACTACAGTCAACTGAATAATACATATAGCCTTTTATTTTTTATGAAAAGCAACAGCTGGCAAATTGCTAAACTGTTTGGAAAATTCTGGCAAAGCAATGTTAGTTTAAGACAATGCTAGCTGACATAAACTTGTCACATTAGACCAATTTAAAAGACTAATGGAAATGTAAGGAAAGAAATAAAAAAGGTCATTCCGCCACAGTAGGATCTTGCCCTGGGCTTGGGCTGTAGACAATAGATCTGAAATTGCCACTGACAGATGCCATTAAAAAGGGAAAGAAGAATCCATCCAAATGGATCCATACTAATGTATCGTCCAACCTGTCATTCTATGGAACACCAGCACATATAGCTGTAAAAGGCTGAATGCAATTATTTCCTGTTTTCTCTAGTCACAATTTGAAATGTCAATCTGCAAAGACTGCAAAGCAAACATAGCTTAGAGCACGTTTTTCAATGTATTTTCATCATTTCCCTTTGAGTTTATCCCGTTGTTTATATAACAAACGGCTTTTTTTCATTATAGGAGTGCCTTTGTCTGTATAATACCCAGTAACCAGAATACCGCTGGTGTTTTGATATATACAAAGAAAAGAGATTTGTGAGATTTTCTTCATGTGTATTTTAAGCAGACCGCTTTTACATTGAAATATAAACATATCACCATTTAATGAGCTTAAAATCAATAAAGTTTTCAGTTAACCAGGACATTTCATGTAACGTTAATTCCTTTGAAATCACAGTGAATTCTTATTTATTTATTTACCCAAATAAAACTGATATAATCCTTTGGAATATAATCATATTGAAAGTGCAAAAAATTAATACCAAACTGTAAATATGAAACTCTTAAATATGTATTTGCAATAAAGGAATCTAAATTGCTATTGTTTAGTGGTCACTTAAATGCTCACGCAAAAATTATTTTTTGCCATCACCCAGAGTGTCTCCCTCTCTTTCTCACTCTCTCTGTTTTTGTCTCTGCCTCTTTCTCATTCCCTCTGTCATGCTGCGTGTGTGTATGTGTGTGTATGTATACATGCGTGTGCACATTCTTTTTCCAAAACCCTTCCTGATCTACATGTGTTTAATTCTGGATTTAAAATGAATCAATTCCAAATTATCTCCTCCCCTACCCCTATCTCTTTGGCCATTATTTCTGGAGTAGATCTACTAAGATTTGAAGGGCTTGCCATTATGGTTATTTTGGGAGAAGAGATCCAGTTTATCCTAGTTTCCCTATGATATATTTCATCCTATTTGGGCCTCTTTGTGATAAGCCAGCAATAATGACAGAGGTCTACAGTCCTGCCCTGTTCTATAGTGGCTAGTGTCACCAGTCATCCTCTTTGTCCTACTCCAAGCAACCCACCATTCCTCTGAGCACTTACACATTCTTTCTACAGAAGTAGAAAGTTTGGGACTGTAGAACTCTCTCTTGCACAAAGATCACATCCTCACTTGGACTTCATGAGGCTGTGCTTAGGCCCCTACTGAGTCATTTTTTCACATATGACTGCCTACAATTTAAAGTCATGATATTAAAAACTATTTTATAATCAAAAATTTACAAACCGTGCTTCCCTGGTGGCACAATGGTTGAGAGTCCGCCTGCCGATGTAGGGGACACGGGTTCGTGCTCCGGTCCGGGAAGATCCCACATGCCACGGAGCGGCTGGGCCCGTGAGCCGTGGCCACTGAGCCTGTGCGTCCAGAGCCTGCGCTCTGCAACGGAAGAGGCCACGGCAGTGAGAGGCCCGTGTACGGCAAAAAAAAAAAAAAAAAAAAATTTACAAACTGTGTGCTAAATATGAGGAAATACTGGTATGTTCAAAACTAAATCTATATCCACATACACATATGCATAATTTCAGTTACTTGAATTACAGAAATAATTAATTCATATTAACAATCAAAGAATACAGAAGGTTCTAAAATAAAATTTACAGTCTCTCACATCTCACTGCAAAGCACCTTTTCTCATGTAATCAATTATGTATATTTTTTGTATTATTTTCCATATTTTTCCTATTATAAAAACATGTAAAACAAATATACATATATTTTTGTAAGATAAAAAAGAGAACACACTCTCATATTATTCAATATGTCATTATACTTCAAGAAAAAAATTGGCTGTTTAAATTAATAATATAACATATATCCTCAAAACCAATATGAATCTGCCTATGATTTTTAAAATAATAATAATTGTTCCAGCCTTTCCCCCTTTCTGCAAATGGCAACATTTTTCTTCTAGTCATTTTCAATTCTCTCTTTCTCTTATACTCCATCTATATCACCAAATCCTTTGGGCTCCATCCTCTAAATGTAAACGGATCCCTTCTATCTGTTCTCTCTGTCACTCTTGTCCAAGTTGCCATTTTAATGGTCTCCTACTGATTCCTCCTGTTTCCATCTTTGCACTGCAAATAATCTATTTTCCACCAGACATAGTGATATTTTAAAAATATTGCCAGCTATAAATTTTTGTAAACTTAAATATATCAAATTTTTAGAGTGGAAAAACTAAACTACAATGCTTATGAGAAGCCATAAAAAACACAAGAAAGTGATTACTATTAAAGTCAAGATAGTGATTACTGGGACTTCCCTGGCGGTGCAGTGGTTAAGACTCCCTGTTTCCACTGCAGGGGGCACAGGTTCAATCCTGGGGCGGGGGTGGGGCGGGGCAGGGGTTCGGGGTGTGTGGGGGGAACGGGACGCTAAGATCCCGCATGCCCTGCAGTGTGGCCAAAATAAATAAATAAATAAAAGCTTTTAAAAAAGCAAAAGATAGTGATTACTTTTGTGGAATGGGATGCATACATGGCAGGGCTTCTATGGTGGTTGACAAAGTTTCAGTCTAGGTGATTGTTTCAAGGATGTTTCGCTTATAATATTTCATTAAGGTATGCATTTGTTTTATGGATTTTTATTTGTGTTTATTTTTTATTAATACACTTTATAATTTTAGAGCAATTTTAGGTTTACAGAAAATTGAGCAGATAATACAGAGACCTTCCATATACCCTATCCTTTCCAGAATAGTTGCCCCTACTATTAACAACTCAAGTTAGTGTAGTACATTTCTTACAATTGATGAATCAATATTGATGTTGCATTTTACATTTAGGTCTATGGTCCATTTAGGTCCATTTAGCTTCACGGCCCATTTTGAGTTAATTTTTGTGAACAGTGTAAAGTCACTGTCTACATTACTATTTTTTATTTCATATGGATATTCATTTGTTCCAGAACCATTTATTGAAGACTATCCTTTCTCCAAGGAATTTCCTTTGCTCTTTTGTCCAAGATCAATTGACTATACTTTTGTGGGTCTTTTTCAGGGCATTCTATTCTGTTCCATTAGGTGATCTATTCACCTATTATTCTGTCAGTACCATACCATCTTGATTATTGCAGTTTATAGCAATTCTTGAAGTCAGCCAGTATCAGTCTTCTGACTTTGTTTTACCTCTTTGGTATCATGTTATTCAGTATTGTCTAACTGGGTTTTTTTGCTTTTCCACATAAACTTTAAAATTGGTTTGTTGATATCCAAAAAATAAATAACTTGCTGGGATTTTGATTGACTTTACATTGAATGTATGATCAAGTAGGAAGGAATTGACATCTTAATAAATAATTGAGTTTTCCTATCCACGAACATGAAATAGTTGTACAATTATTTAGATCAACTTTGATTTTTTTAAAAAGAATTTTATAATTTTTCTCATTTAGATCTTGTACAATTTTTTTTTAGATTTAGGCCTAAGTATGTCACTATTTTGGTGCTAATATAAATGATATTATGTCTCTAATTTTAAATTCCAATAGTTCATTTATGGTGTACAGGAAAACAACTGACTTTTTATATTAACTTGGTATCCTGTAAACCTGATATAATCTATTAGCTCCAGGATTTTTTTGTTGTTGATTTTTTTCTATAAGGACAATCATGTCATCTGTTAGTGAACAAATAGAGTTTTGTTTTTTCCTTCTCAATCTGTATATCTGTTATTTCTTTTTCTTTTCTTGTTGCATTAGCTAGGACTTCAAGTATGATGTTGAACAGGAGTCAGGAGAGGAGAAATCCTTGCCTTGTTTCTGACCTTAGGGGTAAAGCATCTTGTTTTTTACCATTAAGTCTGATATTAACTGCAAGTTTTCTCTAGATGTTCTTTATCAGATTGAGAATGTTCCCCTCTATTCCTAATTTGCTGACAGTTTTAAATCATGAGTGGGTGATGGATTTGGCCAAATTATTTTTCTACATTTATTGATATGATCATATGATTTTTCTTCTTTAGCCTCTTGATCAAGAGATGGATTACGTTAGTTGATTTTCAAATGGTGACCCAGCCTAGCTTTGCATACCTGTGATAAATCCCACTTGGTCGTGGTGTACAATTATCTCTATATATTGTTAGATTTGATATGCTAATATTTTTTTGAGGATTTTTGTATCTGTGTCCATGGTCTATAGTTTTCCTTTCTTCTGATGACTTTATCTGGTTTGGGGACTTCAGTAATGCTGGTCTAATAGAATGAGTTTAGACAGTATTCTCTCTGCTTCTCTTCCTTGGAACATATAGTAGACAATTGGTATCATTTCTTCTTTACATGTTTGGGACAATTCATTAGTGAAATAATCTGTACCTGGTGCTTTTTATTTTGGAAGGTTATCAATTATTAATTGAATTTCTTTAATAGATATGGACCTATTCATGTTATTTGTTTATACTTGTGTGAGTTTTAGTACCTTGTGTCTTTCAGAGAAATTGGTCCATTGCACTAACTGATCAAATTTATGGGCACAGAGTTATTCATTGTTCCTTATTTTTCTTAATGTCCATGGAATCAGTAATGATGTTTCCTCTTTTATTTCTAATATTAATAATCTGTCTCTTCTTTTTTTCTTGGATTGCCTTACTAGAGATTTATTGGTTTTATTGTTCTTTTCAAATAACTAGCTTTGGGGCTTCCCTGGTGGCGCAGTGGTTGAGAATCTGCCTGCTAATGCAGGGGACACGGGTTCGAGCCCTGGTCTGGGAGGATCCCACATGCCGTGGAGCAACTGAGCCCATGAGCCACAACTACTGAGCCTGCACATCTGGAGCCTGTGCTCCGCAACAAGAGGCTGCGATAGTGAGAGGCCCGCACACCGCGATGAAAAGTGGCCCCCGCTTGCCACAACTAGAGAAAGCCTTTGCACAGAAACGAAGACCCAACACAGACAAAATAAAAATAAATTAATTTAATAAACTCCTACCCCCAACATCTTCTTAAAAAATAAAAATAAAAAATAACTAGCTTTTGGTTTCACTGATTTTCTCCATTGTTTCCTGTGTTCAACTTCATTGACTTCTGCTCTAATTCTTATTATTACTTATTTTCTTCAGCTTACTTTCCGTTTGATTTGCTTATCTTTTTCTGGTTTACTAAGGTGGAAACTTAGAAGACTGATTTTAGATCTTTCTCATTTTCCAATATACACATTCAGTGCTATAAAATTCTCTGTCAACACTGCTTTCAACGCATCCCACAAATTTTGTTAAGTTGTATTCTTGTTTTCATTTAGTTAAAAGTATTTTTACTTTCTCTTCAGACTTGTTCTTAGAGGCATGTGGTTTTAGAAGTGTGTTATTTAATCTCCAAATATTTTGAAATTTTCCAATTATTTTTCTGTTAACTATTTCCAATTTTACTGTGGTCTGAGAACACACTGTGCATGATTTCTACTCTTTTAAGTTTGTTGATGTATATTTTGTGGAGCAGAATGTAGTCTTTCTTGGTGAATGCTCCATGTGAGCTTGAGTAGAATGTGCATTTTCCTCTTGCTGATTGAATTATTCTGTAAATGTCAGCTAGATCCAGTTGATTGATGATTCTGGGAATTAGTCTCTTTTGGGTATGGTACCTAATAAGAACTCAATAAATGCTTGTCAAATGTATGAATAAATTAGCAAATGAAGAATATTCAATGCCATATACCATAATGTATTTAATCCTTTCTTTATCAAGGGACATTAAGATAGATCAAAATTTTGCACTATTACAATCTACATAGTAATGCACATGTATGAAAGAATAATTTTAATATCTACAATTCTGCAATTTTATTGTGTATAGAAGTTGAAGTTGAGATATAAAAATATTAAATAATGAAATAATACTCCTAAAAGTAGTCCTCTCTCAGATTTTCCTTACTATGAAGTACTGGCATCTTTCCCTTCCTCCCCTGTTCTTCATCATCTGTCTCTTGTTCATTACTGAATGCTACATTTGAATCTGTTGTTTTGAAATAGTATGCAATATTAATGCAAACTGATTTTTAACATGATATCACAAATTTCACACAAGGAAATGTGTTTCATGCAGTGAAACTGGAGAAATGCTAAAATCACAAAAATGATTACAATGGAGATATGGCATAGTTAAACCAGTCAACATAAGCAGAGGAAGAAACTGTCACCTATGGTTACATGATAGATGTTTCAAAATAATTATTTCATTATTAAAGTGAAAAGAGAAGCTTTTGAAATAACTGAGGTTCTGCCAGTGGTTTTGTTGTAAAAGTCATAAAAGGGGATTCAATATCATGCAATTATAAAATGTTATTAGAAATGCTACACCAAAAATGTCAAATCTTGATCTGCATTTTGTGCTAAGAAATACCCCATAGAAGCAATTACAATCTAAACTTTAACACGTAAATTTCTTTGTATAATATTTTATTTCTCAAAAATTCTAATTATATTGTATTTTACCATTTTCTATGAAATTTGGTCTCCATTTAAAATGGGTTAAGTTAAAGTGGATATTTATTAGATAATTATTATCAGATAAGTGAAATCCTCTGGGATTAACTCAAGGCTGGTCTTCCTGGCTCGGGAGTTTCTATTTAGGAAATATTACAAAGGCTTACTCCTAGTGCCTTACAGGCAAATTGAATAACGACACTTAACTGCATTGACCACGAAAGAAAAGTAGAATCATTAACTCTAATAGTAGGAATATTTTAAGTTTTGATAGATATTAACAAGTATCCCAACAAAAAGTCTTTACCAAATTACACTCTCATGAAGTTTATGAGAATATATTTTCTCCTGTGCCAAAATCTTAGATTATGAATTTTAAAATTTTATTAATGTGTGACCAGAAAGAAGCATTTCATTTTGATTTATATTTCCCTAACAACTAGCAACATTGAATGTATTTTTATAACTTATTTTATTCCTGTGAATCATTTCTTTATGGCTTTTGCTCTTTTTCCCAAAGGCTTATCATTTAAAAAGTTGATTTGCATATTTTTTAAAAGCTTAACCTTTGCTTCATATAGAAGATGCAAATATATCATATTTTTTAATTGTACTGATGGTGATTTTATTTTCTGTCCTGTGAAAGATTTAAATTTCTCCATAGTCAAACCTCTAGGTCTTTCACTATAACAGTTAGAATATAGATTTCATCCTATGTACACACACATACATGCATACACATTTCAGGTTAAGATTACAAAACAGCAAGATTATTAAACTGCTCCCTCATATTTACTTATATAATCTTTATAAATGTATTTGCTTGTTTAGTTCTTAAAACAATCTGAAGTTTGTGTTTGTATGTGTGTGTGTACATGGGAGAAAATCTATATCTAACCTATTTTTCTCCTACTACATTTTCAATTGTCCCAATATCATCTGTTTAAGCAGTGTATCATGCTTCATTGATTGTAGATGCCATCTTTATTGCAAATGTAATTGCTGCTCACATACGGCCCTATTTTCTTGGGTTTTTCTTCTGTTCCAATAACCTCCTTTTCCAACAATATTACATTTTTTTAAGTTCTATAGTTTTGTAGTTTATTTTATGCAGGCATACATTGGAGATATTGCAGGTTTAATTCCAGAGCACAATAAAGCAAATACTGCAATGAAATGAATCACACAAATTTTTTGGTTTCCCTGAGGATATAAAAAGTTATGTTTACACTATACTTTAGTCTATTAAGTGTGCAATAGCTTTATGTCTAAAAAATTACATACTTAATTTAAAAATACTTTATTGCTAAAAAATGCTAATCATAATCTGAGCCTTCAATAAGTTGTAATCTTTTTGCAATAGTAACATCAAAGATCACTGATCACAGATCACATAACAATACTATAATAATGAAAAAGTTTGAAATATCATGAGAATTACCAAAATATGACAAAGAAATACAAAGTGAGCAAACACCGTTGGAAAAATGATGTGACAGGCTTGCTTGATACTGGGTTGCCACAAACCTTCAATTTGTAAAAAAAAAAAAAAAAAAAAAGCAATATCTGAGAAATGCAATAAAGTGAAGCACAATAAAATCAGGTATGCCCATATCTGGTATGGCAAGACCTGTCAAATATAATTTTTTGTTTTTCAAAATTTAATTAGTTATTCTTTATGTTTTTTTATTTTTTCGGATGCCAACTTTCATAACCTTTCATTAGGGTTTTCACTGACTGTCCATAAAATGTATGGATTAAATTATAGATGACTGGCATCTTTACAATACATTTTTCCTAACTAAAAATATAATGTATGTTTTTATTTATTCAGGTCTTCTTTCATATTTGTCTTTTTCTAATATTCAATGGAAATCCATTCAATATTTTACCATTATATGTGATGTTTTCTGTAGACTTTTATAGTATCAATTTCATTAAGTTAACAGAAATGTGCTTTCTATTTTTAGTTACTGGAAGCCAAGGAAATAATCCAGATATCACTTAGGGGTTTTTGTTTGTTTGTGTGAAATAAAAGAAAGGATGTGAAATTATCTCATTTATTTATTGACTCTCCTCACCCACCCACCCCATTTGACAATAAGCTTCACGGGAACAGGGACCTTGTCTTTCTTAACCTTTACAATCCAGCACCAAGGACAGAGTCTCTCACTAAATGGAGAAAGGAAGAAACCACATTTGGGGATTTACCCAGTGACTTTTAAGCTACCATAAGCATATGGTTCTCTATTTTGGTAGAAAATCTTCGAGATTTGGAGACAGATCCACTGAATTAAATCCTGATTCTGCTTATTAACATCAGTATGATTTGGGCAATTTAACTCCTCTGAGTTTCCTCAATGGAAACTGAAGTGGATAAAACACAGTCCCATTGTGACAATTAAATGAAATGATGTTATAAAGTTCTTAATAAAGTGTCAGATACATAATAGACAAAATTAAATACCACTGTCATTTTCCTCCTTTCTTCATAAACTAAGAATAGCATTTAAATCACTGTTGGAAATAACTGTTGGGCACTTATATGTGATATTATTTACATTTATTATTGAAACATACACTCAAATGAATTTTTCATGTTTCATAACTGCTTTAGAGAGTGAAAATAACTTATGATTTTTATAAGACTGAGTTCATATACCTCTAGAACCACAGAAATCTTACCTTCAATAAGTGTTTTCACAAGCAACCATGCCTTGAAGTCTATCATAATCCTTCAAGTGATAAAGAATATTCAATCCAACTACACAAATATTTGAATATTTAATATCTGCTATAAAAGTATTTCACAAGCAACCATGACATGAAACCCCTCACAATCCTTCTACTGATACAAAATACTCAATCCAATCCTACAATGTTTATTTAATACCTACTACACTATGCATTATAGGAAATAAAATACTAGCACGAAAGGACCATTGTCTTCAAAGGAATTCCATATTATGAGCGAAGCAGATGAGAAATGGATTTGAAATAACATATAGGTAGGTGTATACAATTTGCAGCCATTGCAGTATTGCTTTTGTATCCATTTAATGATGAATTTACATCCATCAAACTGTTACAAAAATAGAGCCAGTTTTTTTAGTGTATAATATCCTGTAAATAAACTGAATAAAATTATAGATTTTAAAATGTCGAGGGACTCAAATATCAGCTGAGAAATCTGAGGAACAGAGAGGTTAAAGGAAGTCCAATGTTACCTAACCAGCTGGGAGTTAAAGCCTGATTTCCTAAATTCTAACTCATTAGCCCTTTCACATAAAGCATGTGATATATATTGACAACTTGCATAAATTCACATAGTTATGTTGTGATTTAACATTCTGAGATGGAAATTTATTTGGAAATCTTTATCTTCATGCCAAAACTATTCGCTGACTATAAAGCTTTTCTTTCAATTTTGCATAAATAATTCATTCATCTATTCATGCATTTGAAAAACTATCTGATAAAACAACTTTAAATTGCCTAGCCCATTCCCAGAAGCTAGTTATTCCTTAAGAACATATTCATTTTGAGTAATTCAGTTTTGTTAATCAGTCATGTGAAATACCCCTATACGTTTCATAATTTAAGACACTGTTAACTTACTTTTTTGTTAAATTTTATAAGTATCTCTTAATGATATAAAGTTTTCCATTTATTAATCATTTGAAAAACATCAGTGGGTCTTCAGAACTACTGCTACAAATTCAGTTAAAAAATGAATTCTTGGAGTGATGTCAGCATTATGGTGGTGTTAAGATGCTCCCTTTCTCTCTTCCCTTCAATCTCCAACTAGTAAAACACCCATAACTCAACAAAAGTTCTTCTATCCAACATACCAGGATGCTGGAGATATCCACACATCTGTCCAGCTGAAGGTGAGTGGATTAGATCACATAGAGCAGGTAGAACTGGGGGAAAAGTGCAGGTGGTATCTATAATCTTGAACATGGCAACTGAGCCTGCAGTCACAGAGAACCCAGTATCATAAGCAAAGGCAGCACAAACAATTTTGGCCTCCCAGCTGCAGCAGTACTCACAGTCCACGGGGAATCAAGCAGCAGCAGAGATGGAACCTGCCACCCCAGTCCCTCTAGCTGCAGTGGAACCCACAACTCTTGAGCCCCCTGCCCTGGTGGCAGCACCTGCAAAGCTAACAACCCTAGACATGGCAAAGGCACCCTCAAGCCCAGCTTCCCTCCAGCTATCCCCCTTCCATCACCATGGCAGCAGTGCTCATGACCCAGGTGACCCCAGGCACAGTGGAGACACCACTCTCCTGGTGCCCCCAGTGACGAATCCAGCAACAGCAGCAATACTGGTAGCAGCAAGTCACCAGTGACACCAGAGGCACAAGCAGCAACAACAGGGGAACAAGTGACACTTCTGGAAGAGGCAGTGGAGGGTAGAAAGTGTCAATTCTCAAATATAGTTAAAGGCAGCTTGGGTAAGAAGAGCAAAAAAACTTGTGCTAAAGTGCCAAGCAACACAATAACAGTAGGGGACTTTAACACTTCACTTACATCAATGGACAGACCAACCATCCAGACCAACAAGGAAACAATAGCCTTAAATGAAACATTAGATCAGATGGATAGCAGATATACACAGAGCACTCCATACAAAAGCAGCAGAATACACATTATCCTTGGTGCAAATGGAACATTCTCAAGGATCAACCGTATATTTGGCACTAAACAATAAATTTAAGAAGACTGAAATCACATCAAGCATCTTTTCTGACCACAGTGGTATGAAGTTAGAAATCAACTACAAGAAGAAGGCTGGAAAAATCATAAATATGCAGAGACTAAATAACATGCTACTGAACAACTATTTCATCAATGAAAAACTAAAAGGAAGAATTAAAAAATACCTGAAGACATATGAAAATAAAAATGACATATCAAAACCAATAAGATGCAGAAAAAGCAGTATTATGGGGGGATTTTATAGCAATACAGACCTAGCTCAAGAAACAAGAAAAATCTCAAATAAACAATCTAACCTAATACCTAAAGGAACAAGAAAAAGAAAAACAAACAAATCCCAACATAAGTAAAAGGAAGGAAATAGTAAAAATCAGAGCAGAAATTAATGAAATAGAGACTAAAAGAAAATAGAAAAGATTAAAGAAACTGAGAGCTGGTTCTTTGAAAAAGATAAACATTTGAAAACTTTCAGGTAAACATACTAAGAAAAAAAGAGAGAAGGCTCAAATAAATAAAATGAGAAATGAAAACTCAACAACAAAAAAACAAATAACCTAATCCAAAAATGGGCAGAAAACCTAAATAGACATTTCTTCAAAGAAGATATACAGATGGCCAATAGGCATATGAAAAGATGTTCAGCATCACTAATTATTAGAGAAATGCAAATCAAAACTACAATGAGGGGGCTTCCCTGGTGGCACAGTGGTTGAGAGTCCACCTGCCAACGCAGGGGACACGGGTTCATGCCCCGGTCCAGGAAGATCCCACATGCCGCAGAGTGGCTGGGCCTGTGAGCCATGGCCACTGAGCCTGTGTGTCTGGAGCCTGTGCTCTGCAACGGGAGAGGCCACAACAGTGAGAGGCCCGAATACTGCAAAAATAAATAAATAAAATAAAAACTACAGTGAGGTACCACCTCACACCAGTCAGAATGGTCATCATTAAAATGTCTACAAATAACAAATGCTGAAGAGGGTGTGGAGAAAAGGCAACCTCCACTACACTGCTGGTGGAAATGTAAGTTGGTGCAGCCACTGTGGAAAACACTATGGAGGTTCCTCAGAAAACTAAAAATAGAATTATCATATGATCCAGAAATCCCACTCCTGGGCATATATCCAGACAAAAGTATAATTCAAAAAGATACACACACCCCTATGTTCACAGCAGCACTATACACAACAGCTGAAACATGGAAACAACTTAAATGTCCATCGACAGATGAATGGATAAAGAAGATGTGGTATATATATACAATGGAATACAGCTCAGCTATAAAAAAGAATGAAATAATGCCATTTGCAGCAATATGGATGCAACTAGAGACTATCATACTAAGTGAAGTAAGTCAAAAAGAGAAAGACAAATACCATATGATATCATTTATATGTGGAATCTAAAATATGACACAAATGAACCTATCTATGAAACAGAAATAGAATCACAGACATAGAGAACAGACTGGTGGTTGCCAAAGGGGAGAGGTTGGAGGAGGGATGGAGTGGGAGGTTGGGGTTAGCACTTGTAAGCTTTAATATATAGAATGGATAAACAACAAGGTCCCACTGTATAGCATAGAGAACTATATTCAATATCCTATGATAAACTATAATGGAAAAAAATGAGAAATGAAAGAGGAGAAGTTACAACCAACAGATATTACAGAAATACAAAGGATTGTAAGAGACTATTACGAATAGCTGTATGCCAACAAACTGGACAACCTAGAAGAAACATACATCTTAGAATCATATAACCTTTCAAAACTGAATAATGAGGAAATAGAAAATCTGAATAGACTGATACAATAACTAGTAAGGAGACTGCAACATTAATCAAAAACCTCCCCAGAACAAAACCATACATCTTCACAGATGAATTCTACCAAATATTAAATAAAATTTAATACCTATTCTTACCAAACTCTTCCAAAATATTGAAAAGGACGGACTGCTTCCTAACACATTCTAAGAGGCCAACACTACCCTAAAATAAAAAAGACAGACAAAGACAATATGAAAAAAGGACACCACAGGCCAATATCTATGATAAACATAGACATAAAAATCTTCAACAAAATACTAGCAATACAGCAATATATTAAATGGATCATATCCCATGATCAAGTGAGATTTATTTCAGTGATGCTATGATAGTTCAACATATGCAAATCAATCAATATGATATAGCATGTTAACAAAATGAAGGATAAAAATCATATGATCGTCTCAAGAGATGTAAAAAAAAGGCATTTGATAAGATTCAACATCTATTTATGCTAAAAATCTCAATAAAATGGGTATAGAAGTAACATACCTCAACATAACAAAGGCCATACACGTCAAATCCACAGCTAACATCACACTTAATGGTGAAAAACTGAAAGCTATCCCTCTAATATCAAGAACAAGACAATGATGCCCACTCTTGCCACTCTTATTCAACATAGTATTGGAAGTCCTAACCTGAGAAATTAGGCAATTAAGGAAGTAAAAGGCAGCCAAATTGGAAAGCAAGAAGTAAAAGTGTCACTATTTGCAGATGACATAATAATATACAAATAAAACCCCTAAACACACCACCAAAAACTATTAGAAATAATAAATGAATACAGTAAAGTTGCAAAATACAAAATCAATATACTAATATCTGTTGCAAACTAGGAGAAAGAAAAATTAAGAAAATAATCCCATTACAATTGTATCAAAAAATACCTAGGAATAAATTTAACCAAAGAGGTGAAAGACCTGTACACTGAAAACTGTTAAGACACTGATGAAAAAAATTGAAAAGACAAAAATATAGAAAGATATTTTGTGCTCATGGATTAAAAGAATTAATATTGTTAAAATGTCCCTAGTACCCAAAGCAAGTTACAGATTCAGTGCAATCCCTATCAAAATGCCAATGGCATGTTTCACAGAATTAGAGGAAATGATTCTAATATTTGTATGGAAACACAAGAGATCCCCAATAGCTAAAACAATCTGAGAAAGAAGAGCAAAGCTGAAGGTATCCCACTTCCTGATTTCAAATTATACTACAATGCTACAGTAATCAAAATAGTATGGTACTGGCACAAAAACAGACACACATCAATGGAACAGAATAGTAAGCCCAGAAATAACCCCAGACACTTATGGTTAATTAATCTATGACAAAGGAGGCAAGACTATACAATAGAGAAAAGACAGTTTCTTCAACATGTGGTGCTGGGAAAACATCAAGATATTTACAAATCATACATCTGAAAAGGGGTTAATGTCCAAAATATATGAAGAATTCATAATATTCAATGACAAAAAAACTTGATTAAAAAATAGGCAGAGGATCTGAATAGAAATTTCTCCAAGAAGACATACAGATAGCCAATAGCACATGAGAAGATGTTCAGCATCACTAATTACTAGGAAAATGCAAATAAAAACTGTAAAGAGTTATCACCTCACACCTGTTAGAATGGTTATTTAAAAAACAAAAAATTGAAGAGAATGTGGAGGAAAGGGAACCTTTATACACTGTTGGTGGGAACGTAAATTGGTGCAGCTGCTACGGAAAACAGTATAGATATTCCTTAAAAAATTGAAAACAGAATTACCATCTGATCCAGCTATTCCGTTTTTCAAATGGAATATCCATAGAATGTGAACGAACTATTTCAAAAAGATATATGCACCCTTACATTCACTGCAACATTATTTATAATAGCCAAGACACGGAAGCAGCCTAAATGCCCATCAATAGATGAAGGGATAAAGAAGATGTAATATATATGAGTATACACCCACACACACACACCCACACACACACACTGGAATGCTACTCAGTCATAAAGAGATGAAATCTTGCCATTTTCAACAATATAATGGACTTTGAGGGTATTATGCATAGTGAAATGAGTCAGAGGGTGAAAGACAAATACCATATGATTTCTCTCATATGTGTAATATTTAGAAAAACAAAATAAACAAACAAAACTAAACTAAAACAAACATATAGAGAACAGATTGGTGGTTACCAGAGGGGAAGAGGGGGTTGGGGAAGGATGAAATGGGTAAAGGGGATTAGTAGTATGGTGAGGGATGGAAACTATACTTTTGGCAGTGAACATGCTGTCATGTATATAGAAACTGAATTATAACGTTGTACACATGAAACTTATATAAGGCTATAAACCAGTGTTACCTTAATTAAAAAAAAAAAAAATTCTTAAAAGGCCAGAAGCTAATTTAAAATATGTGGGTCTTCCATTCTTTCCAAATGGCTATGGCTTATGAGATGAAATTGATAACACAACTAAGGCAAATATAGCAGAGTCAAGACCATGCGGGATCCTATGTAGTTTAGTCTAGGTTCTTTCCCAAAGATCTTACTCCAAATAGAATATGATTAAGCCCTACAATGTTGGGGGAAACAAATTAATTTCAAATAAACTTTTCAGGGAGGTTGGCTCTTGCTTCTGAGGGTCAGGGTTATCAGAACCGCTGAGGTCACTTATTAAACGTTGGTTGTGTCTGATATATTGTGTCAGTGTGGGACCTGAGAAGCAGATACCAACAGATGTATTGGGAGAAACACCTGTGAAGGATAGAGGCACAATAACAAGGAGGAGGCTTGCTACACATAAAAGGAACAGGATGGAGGGATGGAGCGGAAAGAGCCTCAGACAGCAGTGCAGTTCTGTGAAAAGCTCCACCAGGCCAAGCCAAAGTTGCCTAGCAGAGAGTGTTGGGCAGGAACGGTGTGCAATATTACCCACACTGTACTTGTGACTGACTGTGAACAGCCCGAGGAAGACTGCTCTAAAGCAGTGGTGGATCCAGAAGCGACAGCTGGGACTATCAGTCAATCTGCTCCTCAAAGAGTTTCTCTTGGAGATTTGAGGAGCATATTTCCATGGCTGCCACAATATATGGACACAGTAGCATATGATAAACTCATAAAAAGTCATTTCAATCAAATAAAATTTCCTCCTCAGCATTACTTAGTCATGCTGAGTTACATTCTGAAGAGAAACAACATTCAAAAAAATACGTCTTATAGATAAGACATGAAAATCCAGGGGAAAAGGGATACATTTTATGCTTACACTTTAATTTGTCACCGTCTATCAGGGGACAAGGGGAAATCATGTGACTTTCTCCCCGTCTCTCCCACGACTCTTGCTCTTCCACCACCTTCTGCAATTCCTCTCCTTGCCCTGCAAATGTGTACACTTCCCAAGGGTCAGATTCCAGACTCCTGCTTTTGTCTCCCCATCTCTATCCTCAGCGAATTCTCATGACATTCACATTGGTGCCCTTGTAGCCACTTCCCAGATAATTTTTCTATAGCTCCTAACTTAAGCCACAACCCCAACTATCTTCAAGAAATGCTGACTTTTCTATTTCAACACAACTTTGACCGTGTTAAAAACAAACAAACATGAAAAACTCATTATTTTCGTCTTCTAACCGGCTCCCCTTTGACTTCCTTAATGTTACCTGTTATTTTTTTCTAAGGGAACCATGCTTGAAAGATTTGACTCATCCTCTCCCTGCACAGAGGATTATCAGGGTTTGTCAGTTTCCTTTTTTATGGAAAGGCTTTTAAATCCTCCCTTCATTTCTACCCACAGTACCACAGAATATGTCCTTATCATCCTAACACCAACATGATTATATAATGTCAGCTGTTTACCTCACTCCCTGAAATAAGAATAGAAGCTCTGGAGCATCAGCTGGGGTCACTGTCCCAGACAGGGTAAAAGACAAATGTGAAGCCCAGAGACTAGGCAGTATTCAAGGGGCCAGGAGTTGCTCACCTGCCAGGCAGTTTCCATGTGTATAATAATATTCTCTTAATGGCCATAGAAATAGTGAATAATAGAGAGAAGAAGTTTAACCCTTTTGTGAGAAATGTGTTATACTTTTTTAATCCATGACAACTTTTATATAAAGAAGCATTTATGGGTTTGTTTTTGTTTGTTTGTTTGTTTGTTTTGCTACTATGGCTTTGAAAAACAGCAAGGGATTTTTAAATTACCGTGTATGTAATCGCCTCCACATGTAAGAGGGTTCAGCTGGAAAGTTCTAAATTTCCATCTATGAAATGTGGTTTAATCCTTCCATTTAAGGCAACCAAACAAAAATTCAAAATATGGATCCCAACATTCCACAGGGAACTGTTAAAAGTATTACAACGCATCTTCAAGATTACACACAGTTGAGAACACTGGAACCATAAATACTGTTTGTGGATTATGTAAAGCAAAGTGCCTCATTGCCAGCAACCCAACATGGTGAAGGCAGGGCTAGATCAGTCTTAGAGCTGCAGCCAAACGTTATAGGCTCCAGAGTCAAATCAAAGAACAACAAGAGGTCCCCTCCCAGTCAGTTTCTGTTCCTCTCCTCTGAGACTGCTCTTGCTTCTCCCTTAAAAGTCAACAAAAGAAGGGCACAGTGCACACACCTGTCGACACAGCACAAGGAATGAGCTCAGAATGCCTCCAAGCGGCAAATTCATAAGCTAAGAGAGCAGAGTGTAAACTCCACTTGGAATATGCCTGTTATCCATGTCACACATTCTCCTCCCATCCTGACAGGATGTCAGTCTGCTTAGTTCTTTGTTGTTTAAGGCATACCTTCAACCCAAACACAAAGAATTTTTTACCTTCACCTGGTCCTTATACCAGAAAAATGGAGCACTGCAGATAGGTGGCTCCAAGGAGATTGCCTGCCTCCCCCCTCGGCCTGGTACTGATGATATTCCCTTCCTACTTCTTTGCAAATTTGTGGGTCAAAATCAATGCGCATTCATTTTTACTGACTATTTAGACATCAGGCGCTGTAGAAATGCAAATAGTGAAGTGTAGACAAAAAAGAGTATATTCCCCTACACTTTCAAGTCTCATTGTTTCAAACTGCCCAATTCTACCTCCCCAAAAGAAATGCAACATATGGACTTTTTTTTTTTTAATTTAAAAACACATTGACAATTTAGCACAGGAATGATCTGCCACAAGCTTTTCGTCCTGCTATGACCCTTTACCTCCTACTGTGACTAGGATCAGAACACGTGTTCATCTTTGCCATGTACACCTCTTCCTCAGAACTTCGCCTATCTTTACCCAGACTTATCATTCCTTTAAGTGATAATATCACATACTCTTTTTTGCTTATCATTTTAGCTATATGTTTTCTACTTTGTATTACATTGTTTTAAAATAGCTACCTCAGAGATTTTGGGGTTTGTTTTCATTTTGGTTTTATATTTTGTGCTAACCCTCTCAAAGTAAGAAGCTTTTAGAAAGATGTTTTTTTTTCCTTTCAAGTGACTCCTAATGTTTAGTAACTGGTTCCATTTAAAGTAAATATATTCTTCTCTCAGTAAGCACACGAAAGGGAAAATGAACAAAAAATACTTTTCTGATGAAAAGCAAGTAGAAATGCTTAATGATAAATACAGTGAAATATTCTTAGTTAAAATGGAAATGTGGCACATTTTATTTCCAGAAAATAAATGGTATTTTCCTCAGGATTTCTTTCTCTCATTGTATACGAAAGAAGTTTTGACTAACACCTGATTTTTATAGTATTTTAAGATATTTTGTCTTGAGTCTGAGAGAATAACAGGTATCAATAAGAAACTTAAAAGTATACACAAAATTATTTGTTCTAAAATTTAAAACAGTAACTGGTCTCATTTTATTATCATTGAAATGAAATGTGTACTTGAAAGAGGTTGAAAACTATTCAACCAAATTAAATGGGCTGCTATATTATGAGCTCGTGTTAATTTTACCTCATTTACTTTAATGTAAAACAAATCATCAAAGCAGAAGTGAAAATGCAACAGCATTTGTTAGTAATTTCCACTTAATGCTCTGGCAATGTTATAGACATATCATTAATTATAATATGCCAGGCGCAGTGCTAAATCACTTATTGAAAATATTCCTCTTAATGTAGCCTTTAATTTTGGACACTATCAAAAGAATGCTTTATCTTGAAGAGCTATCAAAATATTGATCTCAAACTCCAAGTCTAATTGTCTATTTGACAATTATATTGTCTAGGAAAAAAATGGTTGGCAATGTTTGTCACTTCTGGACAATTATAAGAATGAAGAAGATATAGGTGCAGATCAATTATCTGTTGGATATCCTGAGTATTGAGTGATTACCTGTTTTATCAACAATTTCTTGTCTCCTCAGTAATAAAGTTAATTCTCATGCCATATATAAGATCATAATTGACAAGTGATTTATGATAATCATAAATCAATTTTTGTACTCACTCGTCTTCTAAGATATATAATGGAGCAGAAAACATTATTTGTTATATATTTTCAGTACAAAAATATAGATATATTGCCATGTTTTGTTATTGAATTTGGTATATTAAAATATGGCAGGATTTGGTGAAAAGACTATGCTTCTGTTTATTCTCTCATTCTGTATAGGACAGAAGTTTTGTTTAAATAAATTCATAGCACTTTTGAAACTTTAAATCAACCTTATTAAAATTAATACTTAATTATTAACCTTTTGAAATAATTATTAAGGCTTTCCCTTAGATACATTTTTCTTATGAAGAAAGAGAGATGGGTTCTGAACACAACAGTACTCAAGATGACAAACCAAGACCAAAAATACTTATGTGGCAAATTTACTAATTCATCCTATGGAGATCAGTTGATAAAGGGACAGGTAGGACAAGGTATACAAATCAATAATTGGGTTAGTGAAGTTAGGTGATCAATTCTTAGTCTTGGACTAAGAGAGATGTTATCTTTAACTGAAAGGAAGAGACCTGTGAAGAAGATTATGTTTTCCTTTCATATGTGTATCCTGGGATTTAGTGTCCCTGGGGCACATCACTGGCTGCTGTTTTCCTCAGAGTATGAACATATGAGTGTATCATCTCTAAGTATAGTGGGAGACAAAATCATGCAATCTTTCCTCACGGTCTGTGAATATTTTGATGGGAAGTAATTTCCTGCTCCTGGTTCTCCACTTGCATAACAAAAATACAATTTTCTGTGCTTGTCCTTTTAATAAGTGCAGGGACAATCCTTTAGCTGGGGTTTGGTTGAGCCAAAAAGAGTTCCTGACCAAACAATTGCAGACTCTGGTTTGTTGCTTGAGGAAGTATAAATTAGGAATAGGTTTGGCTACTTATAAAAAATTATATGTGATTAAACCAAATATATTTCTTTTTCACACAAAAGAAGTCTGATGTTTCTGATCCCAGACTTCTATGAGGGCTCTGTGATGTCATCATGCCTCAAGGTGCCTTCAGTTTACTGCTTTGCCACCACTGGCGTGTCACCCTTATCTACACAATCCAAAATGGTTGCATGAGCTCCAGATGCTACATCTGCACTCCAGACAGCAGGATAGGAAAAAGTGGAGAAATGTATACATCCTCTCTTTAAGGGAACATCTTAGGAGTCCCACAGGATAGGTTTCATTGTTTCTCATTGTTTAGAGTTATCACATGACTGCGCCTAGGTGATTGGGCTAGGAAATGTACTTTGAAAATGGTGTGTTGGGAATTCCCTGGCGGTCCAATGGTTAGGACTCCATGCTTTCACTGCCAAGGGTCTGGGTTCAAACCCTGGCCAGGGAACTAAGATCACACAAGTCATGCTGCGTGGCCAAAAAAAAAAAATGTGTGTCAATTTGCCTAGCTAAATATTGGCATTCCGGTGGGGAGAAGAATAGATAGTGAAAGGCAACAAACGCATTCTACTACAGTACCAATTTTTCCTTTTTTAGAAAAAAAATCCCAATAAAATGGAAAAGTAAAAAACATGTCAAGACTGTGAAATTTAACACTGCTTCTCAGACAATGCATTATTTGCCATGTGAATGTATTCATATGAATGTAGTTGTAAGGCAAGTCTCAACTAGTGTATTTCTCCCTAGTCACTACTTGCTGCAAATCAGGAATGTAGACTGCAAGCTCCTTAAGGACAGGAACTACAACTTGTTGACTTTAATTCTCAATGTTTTTCCATTTTAAATGCAACTGAATAAATATTGACAATTGAATGAAATAATTAGGATAATTTGAGATCCAAATAATGGAAAGTAAAAACTCATAACTACTAAACACCCGAACATTAAATTGAGTGAGGTTTAACATGCCACTAAGTAACTAGGGATATCATATAAGTCATCCAAACTCTCTAAGGCTCAGTGTCCTTCTTTCTGGAATAAAGGGAATAAACCAATCTATGATAACTCTGAACTGTAAAGTTGATCTGATAGTACTTAGTGGGTCCAAACTTAGTGGAATGTACCATCATTTCCCTAGTTGTCCTAGTTAAGAATCTAGTTGCCAAGACTGACTGAATTTTCTTTGTTTGGCTCTCCCTTATACAGTTAATTATCAAATCCTCTGAAGTTTTACATTCTGTCTCCCAATCTGTCCAAATAATTCCACCCATATTGCTACCATGCCAGTCTCAGACACCATCATATCATATCTTACATGGATTACAACGAAAGCTTGTTAACTGCTCTCATTTCCTGCAGTTTACTTCTTCAAAGCACATTTTCCATGTAACAATCAGCGTGATCTTTCTGAAATGCAAACCTAGTGAAGAAACTCTTCTAATTAAGACTGTTCAGTGGCTTTGTAGTTCCCTTAGGATTGCGTAAATACCTTAGGACAGTCATGAATCCCTTCATTATCTGGCCTTGAACAGCTAAAGCTTTTGCTCCCGTTCTTTCTGGCCTCACACCCTTTCATCCAGCCATAGCTAACTCCTTTCCACCTTTTGAATGTGTAATACTTTCTTTTACAGACTCTGCACACAGTCTGTTTCCTTTATTTGAAATACTGTTCCTTCTCTTTCTACCTCTCCTGACTTTTCTATCTAGGTCTTTATCTTCATTCACTTATCCAGTAACATTTCCTCTAAGAAATTTTTCCTTAAACCTCAACCCACTCCCAGACTCAGCGAGGTACCCCTGCTATCTCTTCATATAGTACCTTGTGCTTTCCTTACTGTAACACTTATTAGCCTAATTTTTAACAGATTGTTTAATACCCTGGTCCCTATGGACTGTTATTTGATAAATGCAGTAACAATGCCTGTTCTCCACATTTATTATAGTACCTGCTTATTATAGTAACACTTAGTAAATGTGAATGGTATAAACTTCAATTAATCTCAATCAATAGATATAATGTATGCACTAAAATACAGAGCAAGAGTAAAATAAATGTAAAGATCTATATAATTATAATAATAAATTCACATTAAGCTTTACTTATTTTAGTCTACTTATATTTTGTTATGGTGTGAGCTCTTTAGATTTCTATCCTTTAAGCTTCAGAGTCCAGCTCTGTTCCTGCTTCTTAAACCATAGATCCATGGTATATTCTGGATTCTTAGAGCCTGTACAGTAGAATCAAAATGTTGATTTTTAGTCTTATATTTATAAAATCAGGGCTTATCTCTGGAGAACTCTGTTGATGTAGCTCACAGTTGTTACTGAACCTGCTAACCATTTGTCTCCAGGGAATAAACTGACGTTCTTGATATGTGGATTTCTAAGAATTGTGTGACTTACTTCTGAAATGCTCTTTAGTTTTTCTCATTTGTTCTTCCTTTCATGGGAAATAAAGGACAAAATGTGCCAGAGGGTGATCAATGAAATTTTTATCAAGTCCAACAATAATCTCTATCCAATAAAAAAATGATTCTTGTGGCAACTGTACTTAATATCATTTCACTCTAGCTTATATTTTCTCCTTCAATCACTATATTATTTAGATAGGAATAACCTTGCTGGGATGAGCCTTACAGAAGTTTTTGTTTGTAACTACGTCTTCTACGTCATCTACAAAAGATGTCTTAAAAAATTCTTTCTCCTTCAATATTTTAAAGATATTTTAAACAAACTTCAATATTAGTTTTTAAAATATAATTATACGTTATTTATCATACAAGAATAAAACAACTTTATTAGACAGGGTTATCTTTCCATGGAAAGGGCTCCAGAAAATTGAAGATGAAGATAATTCTGAGAAAGAGAACACAGGTTTTTAAAATTTATAACTTGGATTGAAAACACATAACAGAAAGTACAAATTTATACAGTCACATAGAGAGAGACAGCAAGGGAATCATTTGCACACATGAAAAATATGAAAACATTGTTATAACCAAACAGACATTCATATTTAACCTGAATAGTGTCTGAAATGGATGGGAGCCAGGAATCAGTACTTCTATAATTTTTTCATTAGCTTAACCTCTTCTCTTCTATTATAAAGAGTACATGGGGCTTCCCTGGTGGCGCAGCGGTTGGGAGTCCGCCTGCTGATGCAGGGGACACGGGTTCGTGCCCCGATCCGGGAGGATCCCACATGCCGCGGAGCGGCTGGGCCCGTGAGCCATGGCCGCTGAGCCTGCGCGTCCGGAGCCTGTGCTCTGCAACGCGAGAGGCCACAACAGTGAGAGGTCTGCGTACCGCAAAAAAAAAAAAAAAAAAAAAGAGTACATGTATCTTGGGAAGATTCCTTTTTGCTCGTATTTTTTCCTTTAATTTTCTTGTTTTTCTTATTTTCAAGAGCTTAAATATAAATACTTTGAATTAAGATATTTAAATATAAATATCCTAAATAAATAGTTGCAGCCGGGGATGATAGGTTAATCATGACAATCAAAGTATATAATGAACTTGCTCTCTCTCTCTCTCTCTCTCTCACACACTCACACACACACACAGAGGCATAAATACATAAATGCACATTTAAGCACACATACAATATACATTCCCATAGCAGGATAAAGGGATTTATATACGAGAAAATACAATCTTCATACAAGTCCATAGATATACATATAAGTTTCCTATTAGAAAACAATTAAGCTCTAAGGTGCTTAAAAGTGCTTAAGAGGCAAATTTGTATCAAAATAGTGAACTGAGAAGACATTCATCCTATTAAATAACTCTCCAACTATAATCTAATAAAAGTCTTTTAAGAGAGTTAAGACATAAAGGAGCGGACAAAAGAAAAAACAGACACAAATGATAAAATGATGAGAAATTCCTAAAAACTAGAAAGTAGACACCATCAAATTGGTATGACTACAAAAGAGTGCTACAGCAAGGAAAGCAATCCAAGATCATAGGCAATGAATAAAATAAACAGAAATGGTTACTGAGGAAAATAATGAACAACTGATAGAGAACCCATAGCAGAGCCACTGGATTGTTCTCCCCTCCCCTGTTCTACTTGAGCTGTGGAGTAGACCACAGTGTTAATTACCAAGGGGCTAACTATGCAAGCTAGGAAACCTTGACTGGTTGAGCATTTCCCCATGGAGTTATTGATATAGGATATATGAGACAACCAAAACCAAGAAGAAAACAATGTCACATACAACCAATGTACTTTTCCACCAAAATTAATAGAGGGTAGATCCTGTCCTCAGAAGAATAGTATAGGAGTTCTGAAAACATGAGCTTTCCCACACACACCCTCTAAACAAGAATCACCAAAGTTTCAGAGAAAACATTTAAAAAACACCATGAAATAAAGGCACTAAGTTAAACTAATGAAGGAATTCCCAGGTGAAGAAACAAATAAGAGAGGATATGAAATCTATATGTGAGAGGAAAGAGAGCCCATCATAAATTTGGGAAATTAAAAATTTACAGCAGTATTTTTAAAATAGTATTTAATAGTGTATTAAAAATAGCTGAAGGGTGAATAATATACCTGGAATAATAAGAGGAGAGATTCTCTCAGAACACACAAAAAAGGCAAAGGAATAAACAGTATAAGGGGGAAAAGTCAATAGATGTGGAGGGTAGACCCATCTAACCCTAATGAGTTGGGAATTCAGAATCTACTTAACAGAAGTTCTAGAAAGAGAAACAAAGTGAGAGAAATAATAAAATAAAATAGAGAATTTCATGGTTAAATAAATAAATTTACAGACTGATCTTAAAATTCATTTGGAAATGCAAGGGACTCAGGATAATTTTGAAAAAGAAAAAGAAAGTTTGTGTGTTCACTCTTCCTGGTTTCAAAATGTAACTGCGAAACTACAGTAATCAAGACAGTGTGGTAGTGGCATATGAATAGACATATAGCTCAATGGAAGATAATTAAAATTGCAGAAATAAACCTTAATATGTATGATCACTGATTTTCAAGTAGGATGCCAAAACAATTCAATGGGGGAAAGAATAGTCTTTTAAACAAATGGTGCTAGATATTTACATGCAAAAGAATGAATATCTACTCCCACCTCACACAATACAGAAAAATTAATTCAATGTGGATCACAAACCTAAAAATAAGAGTTAAAACTACAGACTAGCTCAACAAAAATAACAACAACAGCAAAACCCAACCAACCAAACCAACCAACCAACCAAAAATGGTGAAAGGGCTTGAATAGACCTTTCTACAAATAAGATATACAAATGGCCAATAAGCACAGGAAAATCAAAACCACAGTGAGATATCATTTCACATTCACTAAAATGGACTTAATAATTTTTTAAAAACTGGAAAATAACAAGTGTTGTTGAGAATTTGGAGATTGGAACCCTCATACACTGCTGGTAGGAATGTAAAATGATAAAGCCACTGTGGAAAACATTTTGATGTGTCCTCAAAAAAATTAAACATACAATTACCACATGACCCACTAATCCCATTTCTAGATACATACCAAAAAGAACTGAAAACAGATGTTCAAACAAAATCTTTCACACAAATGTCACAGCAGCACTATTCACAATAGCCCAAAGTAGAAATAAACCAAATGTACAACAATGAATGAACTGATAAACAAAATGTGGTAATATCTAGGTATAAGGGTTCAAGCTGGGGGCTGATATAGCAAAAAGACCTGACCACAAGTTGGCAGTAGCACACACAAGCTTTACTGGGTGATGTTTTGACAGGTTTGCATGTGGGAGAAGTCCCTGACAGCAGCAGTCTGTCCAGAGGCTACAGTATGTGGGTAGCTATTGATAAGGGGAGGAAGGCAAGGAAACTCCCAAAGGAGAGAGGGATTAGAGAGAGGACCTACCTATGCAGGTGATGTCACTCAGGAGCAATAAGAAGTCTCTGGATCAGAGAACTATGAAGTGGGTAGCAGCTTGGGGTCTTATAACTATGAGGTGCTATCTTATCAGTGAGTAACAGCTTTCAGTGAGGTTTTGTGGAGTATGCAAAACAAGCAGGCTCTACATGGCTAAAAATCTGCTTGTTTGGGCTATTTTTTAAGTGATTACATGTGTAAAAAATTGAGTTTGGTTCTGGCAGGCTACCAGATCTTCTGAGCTACCAGATCTCAGCCTGCAATAAAGAAATAAAAAATCTAGGGGCCATTTCCTAGAGGATATGTTTACATATTCACGTTAACACCATACCATGGAATATTATTCACCCATAAAAAGGAATGAGGTAATGATATATGCTTCAACATGGCTGAATCTTAAAAACATTATCCTATGTGAAAGAAACTAGACACAAATGCTTCATGTAGCATGATTCCAATTATATAAATATCCAGACTGACAATCCACAGAGAAGGAAAGTGTACTTGTGGTTTGTGGGGGGGGGGAAGGAAATAGGGGAGTTACTGTATAATGTGTATGGGGTTCTCATTTGGGATGATGAAATACTTCTAGAATGAATGAGCTAGCGGTGACAGTAGTACAACATTGTGAATGAAATTAATGCCACTGAATTACACACTTTAAAATGATTAAAATGGTCAATTTTACATTATGTGCATTTTACCACAAAAAAAACTGTAAAACTTTTAGATAAAAAATAGGAGTGAATTTTTGTGACCTTCAGTTACATGATAATTTCTTAGATAAAACACGAAAAGCACAAGTGACAAAAAAGAAGACTGAAAAATTGGACTTCATCAAAATAAAAAACTTTTGTCAAAGAACATCATTAAGAAAATGAAAAGACAACCCACAGAATGGGAGAAAATATTTGCAAATCATATATCCGGTGAGGGACTTGACGCTACAATTTATAAAGAGTTCTTGTAACTCAATAATAAATAATTCAATAATAATAACACAAATAATCCAATAAAAAATGGGCAAAGGATTTGAACAGACATTTCTCCAAGAAGATATATAAATGATTATTAAACACAAAAAAAGATACTCAACATCATTAGTCATTAAGGAAATGAAAAGCAAAACCACATAAAGTACCAGTTCACACTAACTAGAATGGCTATAATCAAAAAGACAGATAATAACCAGTGTTGGCAAGGATGTGGAAAAAGATGAACCTTTGTACATTGCTAGAGATATATAAAATGGTGGATCCTTGTTAGAAAACAGTTTGCAGTTCCTCAAAAAGTTAAACATACAGATACCATATGATGCAGCAACGTAATCCTGGAAAAATACTGGAGAGAAGTGAAAACATATAGCCATGCAAACTTTATTCACACATGTTCATAGTAGTATTATTCCTTCTAGTCAAAACATGGAAACAACCAAAATCCCTATCCATTGATAAAAAGGTAAACAAAATATGGTATATCCATACAACAGAATATTATACAGCAATAAAGTACTAACACATGCTACAACATGGATGAATCTCAAAAACATGATGATAAATGAAAGAAGCTGGTTACAAAAAGACTACATATTGTATGATCTCTTTTATGATATGTGCAGGATAGGCAAATCTATGGAAATACAAAGTAGATTATTGGTTGCCTAGGGCTAGGGCCAGGGCAGGTTGTGGATGAAGAGTGACTGCTAATAGGTATAAAGAATGATGAAAATATTCTAAAATTACATTATGATGATTGTTGTACATCTCTGTAAATATACTAAAAGTAATTGCATTGTAGACTTTAAACAGATGAACTTTATGTATGTATATCATATCTCAATAAACAATTAAAAGTGACAGTATTAGGAATGAAAACACCAATTAGAGCATGAGGGCAGAGGCTTGGGCACTCCAGGATGGTGACAAGTTGCGGCGGGGATAGGGGAGGATGGGGGCGGTGGCTGCTGCTTCTAGATGCTAGGGAATGCAGCTGGACCTGGATCCAAAGCAGGCTCTCCATATCGACCAGGCCCAGAGGACAACATCTGGCTGGAGGACAGAGAAGACTACAGAAGGCCAGCCACCCTGTGCCTTTGGATTGGAAAATTTAACCCATTTATGTGTAAGCCATGTGGTTGACAGGGTATCGGTGCTCCAGCCGGGTGCCAGGCCTGAGCCTCTGAGGCGGGAGAGCCAAGTTCAGGACACTGGACCACCAGAGACCTCCTTGCCCCATGTAATATCAATCAGTGAGAGCTCTGCTAGAGATCTCCACCTCAATGCTAAGACCGAGCTCCACTCAATGACCAACAAGCTACAGTGCTAAACACCCCATGCCAAACAACTAGCAAGAAAGGAACACAACCTCACCAATTAGCAGAGAGGCTGCCTAAAATCATAATTAAGGTCACAGACACCCCCAAAATACACCAGCAGACGTGGTCTTGCCCACCAGAAATACAAGATACAGCCTCATCCACCACAACACAGGCACCGAACCCCTCCTCCACCAGGAAGCCTACATAACCCACTGAACCAACCTTACCCAATTCGGGCAGACACCAAAAACAACGGGAACTATGAACCTGCAGCCTACAAAAATCAGACCCAAAACACAGTAAGTTAATCAAAATGAAAAAACAGAAATACACAGCAGATGAAAGAGCAAAGTAAAAATGCACCAGACCAAACAAATGAAGAGGAAACAGGGAGTCTACCTGAAAAAAAATTAAGAGAAATGAGAGTAAAGATGATCCAAAATCTTGGAAATACAATGGAGAAAATATAAGAAGCATTTAACAAGTACCAAGAAGAACTAAAGAGCAAAGAAACAATGATGAACAACACAATAAATGAAATTTAAAATTCTCTAGAAGGAATCAATAGCAGAATAACTGACGCAGAAGAACGGATAAGTGACCTGGAAGATAAAATAGTGGAAATAACTACCACACAGCATAATAAAGAAAAAAGAATGAAAAGAATTGAGGACAGTCTCAGAGACTTCTGGGACAACAATAAATGCACAAACATTTGAATTACAGCGGTCCCAGAAGAAGAAGACAAAAAGAAAGGGACTGAGAAAATATTTGAAGACATTATAGTTGAAAACTTCCCTAATATGAGAAAAAAAACAGTCAATGAAGTCCAGGAAGCGGAGAGTCCCATACAACATAAATCCAAAGAGAAACACACCAAGACACATACGATTTAAACTGTCAAAAGTTAAATACAAAGAAAAAATATTGAAAGCAATAAGGGAAAAGCAACAAATAACATACAAGGGAATCCCCATAAGGTTAACAGCTGATATTTCAGCAGAAACTCTGCAAGCTAGAAGGGAGTGGCAGGATATATTTAAAGTGATAAAAGGGAAAAAACCTACAACCAAGATTACTCTACCCAGCAAGGATATCATTCAGATTCGACAGAAAATTAAAACCTTTACACACAAGCAAAAGTGAAGAGAATTCAGCACCTCCAAACCAGGTTTACATCAAATGCTAAAGGAACTTCTCTAGGCAGGAAACACAAGAGAAGGAAAAGACCTACAATAACAAACCCAAAATAATTAAGAAAATGGTAATAGGAACACGCATACCAATACTTACCTTCAAAGTAAAATGATTAAATGGTCCAACCAAAAGATATAGACTGGTTGAATGGATAGAAAAACAAGACCCATATATATGCTGTCTACAAGAGACCCACTTCAGACCTAGAGACACATACAGACTGAAAGTGAGGGGATGTAAAAAGATATTCCATGCAAATGAAAATCAAAAAAAAAGCTGGAGTAGCAATTCTCATGTCAGACAAATTGACCTTAAAATAAAGACTATTACAAGAGACAAAGACACTACATAATGATCAAGGGATCGATCCAAGAAGAAGATATAATAATTGTAAATATTTATGCACCCAACATAGGAGAACCTCAATACATAAGGCCATGGCTAACAGTCATAAAAGGGGAAATCAACAGTAACACAATAATAGTAGGAGACTTTAACACCTCACTTTCACCAATGGACAGATCACCCAAAATGAAAATAAATAAGGAGACACAAGCTTTAAATGATACATTAAACAAGATGGACTTAATTTATAGTTATAGGACATTCCATCCAAAAATAACAGAATACACTTTCTTCTCAAGTGCTCATGGAACATTCTCCAGAATAGATCATATCTTGGGTCACAATCAAGCCTTGATAAATTTAAGGAAATTGAAATCGTATCAAGTATCTTTTCCAACCACAACACTATGAGACTACGTATCAATTACAGGAAAAAAATCTGTAAAAAATATAAGCACATGGAGGCTAAAAAATACACTACTAAATAACCAAGAGATCACTGAAGAAATCAAAAAATACGTAGAAACAAATGACAAGGAAAACACAATGACTCAAAACCTATGGGATGCAGCAAAAGCAGATCTAAGAGGGAAGTTTATAGCAATACAATCCTACCTCAAGAAACAAGAAAAATGTCAAATAAACAACTTAACCTTACACCCGAGGCAATTAGAGGAAGAAAAACAAAAAAACCCCGAAGTTAGCAGAAGGAAAGAAATCATAAAAATCAGATCAGAAATAAATGAAAATGAAATGAAAGGAAACAGTAGCAAAGACCAATGAAACTAAAAGCTGGTTCTTCCAGAAGAAGAACAAAATTGATAAAACATTAGCCAGACTCACCAAGAAAAAAAGGGAGAAGACTCAATTCAACATAATTAGAAATGAAAAAGGAGAAGTAACAACTGACACTGCAGAGATACAAAAGATCATGAGAGATTGCTACAAGCAACTATACACCAAAAAAATGGACAACCTGGAAGAAATGGACAAATTCTTAGAAATGCACAACCTTCTGAGACTGAACCAGGAATAAATAGAAAATATAAACAGACCAATCATAAGCACTGAAATTGAAACTGTGATTAAAAATCTTTCAACAAACAAAAGCCCAGGACCAGATGGTAGGCAAATTCTATCAAACATTTAGAGGAGAGATAACACCTATCCTTCTCAAACTCTTGCAAAATAAGGCAGAGGGAGGAACACTCCCAAAGTCATTCTACCAGGCCACCATCACCCGAAACCAAAACCAGACAAGGATGTCACAAAAAAGAAAACTGCAGGCCAATATCACTGATGAACATACATGCAAAAATCCTCAACAAAATACTAGCAAACAGAACCCAAAAGACATTAAGAGGATCATAAATCATGATCCAGTGGTGTTTATCCCAGGAATGCAAGTATTCTTCCATATATGCAAACCAATCAATGTGATACACCATATTAACAAATTGAAAGATAAAAACCATATGATAATCTCAATAGATGCAGAAGAAGCTTTTGGCAAAATTCGACACCATTTAGGATAAAAACCCTCCAGAAAGTAAGCACAGAGGGAACTTACCTCAACATAATAAAGACTGAATATGACAAACCTGCAGCCAACATCATTCTCAATGGTGAAAAACGGAAAGCATTTCCACTAAGTTCAGGAACAAGACAAGGTTGCCCACTCTCACCACAGTTATTCAACATAGTTTTGGAAGTTTTAGCCACAGCAATCAGAGAAGAAAAAGAATAAAAGGAATCCAAATCAGAAAAGAAGTAAAACTGTCACTGTTTTCAGATGACATGATACTATACATAAAGAATCCTAAAGATGCTACCAGAAAACTACTAGAGCTAATCAATGAATTTGGTAAAGCAGCAGGATACAAAATTAATGCCCAGAAATCTCTTGCATTCCTATATAATGATGATGAAAAATCTGAAACAGAAATTAAGGAAACATTCCCATTTACCACTGCAACAAAAAGAATTAAATACCTGGGAATAAACCTATCTAAGGAGACAAAACACCTGTATGCAGAAAACTATAAGTCACTGATGAAAGAAATTCAAGATGATATAGATGGAGAGACATACCATGTTCTTGGACTGGAAGAATCAACACTGTGAAAATGACTATACTAACCAAAACAATCTACAGATTCAATGCAATCCCTATTAAACTACCAATGGCATTTTTCACAGAACTAAAACAAAAAATTTCACAATATGTCTGGAAACACAAAAAACCCCGAATAGCCAAAGCAATCTTGAGAAAGAAAAATGGAGTTGGATTAATCAGGCTCTCAGACTTCAGACTATACTACAAAGCTACAGTAATCAAGACAGTATGGTACTGGCACAAAAACAGAAATACAGATCAATGGAACAGGATAGAAAGCCCAGAGATAAACCCACGCACATATGGTCACCTTATCTTTGATAAAGGAGGCAAGGATATACAATGGAGAAAAGACGGCCTGTTCAATAAAGTGGTGCTGGAAAACTGGACAGTTACATGTAAAAGAATGAAATTAGAACACTCCCTAACACCATACACAAAAATAAACTCAAAATGGATTAAAGACCTAAATGTAAGGCCAGACACTATCAAACTCTTAGAGGGAAACATAGGCAGAACACTCTATGACATAAATCACAGCAAGATCCTTTTTGACCCACCTCCTAGAGAAATGGAAATAAAAACAAAAATAAACAAGTGGGACCTAATGAAACTTAAAAGCTTTTGCACCGCAAAGGAAACCATAAACAAGATGAAAAGACAACCCTCAGAATGGGAGAAAATATTTGCAAATGAAGCAACTGACAAAGGATTAATCTCCAAAATATACATGCAGCCCATGCAGCTCAATATCAAAAAAACGAACAAACCAATCCAAAAATGGGCAGAAGACCTAAATAGACATTTCTCCGAAGAAGATATGCAGATCGCCAAGAAACACATGAAAGGATACTCAACATCACTAATCATTAGAGAATTGCAAATCAAAACTACAATGTGGTATCACCTTACACTGGTCAGAATGGCCACCATCAAAAAATCTACAAATAAATGCTGGAGTGGGTGTGGAAAAAGGGAACCTTCTTGCACCGTTGGTGAGAATGTAAATTGACACAGCCACTACGGAGAACAGTATGGAGGTTCCTTAAAAAATTAAAAATAGAACTTCCATATGACCCAGCATCCCACTACTGGGCATATACCCTGAGAAAACCATAATTCAAAAAGAGACATGTACCACAATGTTTACCGCAGCACTATTTACAATAGCCACAACATGGAAGCAACCTAAGTGTCCACTGACAGATGAATGGATAGGAAGATGTGGCACACATATACAATGGAATATTACTCAGCCATAAAAAGGAACGAAATTGAGTTATTTGTAGTAAGGTGAATGGACCTAGAGTCTGTCATACAGAGCGAAGTAAGTCAGAAAGAGGAAAACAAATACCATATGCTAACATATACATATGGAATCTAAAAAAAAATGGTTCTGAAGAACCTAGGGCCAGGACAGGAATAAAAACGCAGACATAGAGAGTGGACTTGCGGACACGAGGAGGGGGAAGGGTAAGCTGGGACAAAGTGAGAGAGTGGCATGGACATATATATACACTACCAAATGTAAAATAGATAGCTAGTGGGAAGCAGCCGCATAGCACAGGGAGTTCAGTTCCATGCTTTGTGACCATCTAGAGAGGTGGGATAGGGAAGGTGGGAGGGAGACGCAAGAGAGAGGGGATATGGGAATATATGTATACATATAGCTGATTCACTTTATTATGCAGCAGAAACTAACACAACGTTTTAAAGCAATTATACTCCAATAAAGATGTTAAAAAAAAAAGAACACCAACAAATGGCAATGAAAACCCCCAAACCAGACAAAATATAGTGAAACTTAAAATATTAGGGATTATAAAACTATACATTTTAGATGAGAAAAATAAACGGTCACAGACACTATAGGTTTGCCACAGAAACTTAGAATCAGATCAGGATCAGACTTTTCATCATAAGACGCTTAAATATAATTGACCAATATAGTCTAAGTGCTGAGGAGAAGTTACTTGGAACCCAGAAATCCATAACCAAAAAAAAAAATTTAATTCAAGAGAAAGGGCAAAATTCAGACATTTTCAGGCATAAACTTGGACATTTTATCATCCTTTTACCCTATGAGAAAATAACTAGAGGAAGATATTGAAGTCAACATACATATTCTGCCCCTCCTAAGAGCTATAAAAACTTGATTTTCTTGCTTCCCTTGTAGGTAGAATTCACCATGTGAAACAATTTTGGCCAGTGAGACTCAATTGAATATTTTTCCCTTTCCCCCAGCCCTGGAATGCAGACATAAAGACTGGTGGCAAAGCATAAAAGCTACAGAATGAGGATAGTAGGATAGGAAGACAGATGGAGCCTAGATCCTAAGGCAATGGCCAGCCATTCTATCTCTAACATTTTTAATGTATGAGATAGATATACCCATAGGTGGTTAAGCTACATTGAGATATTCTTTTTCTTATTTGCAGTCAAATGCATTCGTTAGTGAGATATTTCTGCAACTGAAAATGAATTAGGAGGATCGATCAAGATGGCAGAGTAAGATGACATGGAGCTCAGCTCCTCCCATGAACACTTCAAAAATACATTTACATGTAAAACAATTCTTACTGAAAATGAACTAGAAACTGGCAAAAGGACTCCTGTACAACCAAGTCTGTAAGAAAGATACAAATGTAATCAGGTAGAAAAACAATCAGGTTGTGACCTATGCCCCTGGAAAGGGACTCAGAGGTAAAGGGAGATTATGCAGTAGACAGCAGGCTTGAGGTCAAGCCACCAATTGGATACCCCAGCCATGGGGTCACTCATGGGGGAGATAAGCCCACTGGCTTGTTGGAGGGCTGCTGAGACAAGAAGAAAGTCAGTGTGAAGCGTGGACCCTGCTCATGAGGAGCATGTATGCACAAGTGCTGGCTTGCAACTGAGGCAAGACAAAGAGAGACCTGCTCTAGCTGCTACCAGATTTCTCACAACTGCCTCACTGCATGTCCCAGCCCAAGCCAAGCAAATGCTCCAACCTCACTCAGTCCATGTCACAGCATGGCACTGGATCTGGGCCAGCCAATGAGGGAGAAGACTCGACCATGGAACACAGAGATGACCCAGTTCCTGGGCAGAGCATGGGTGGGGTGGTGGTAGCCATTGTTGGTTCTTACTCAAGTGGTGTCTCAGAAGCAGCATAGATCTTTGACAGAGGTCGCTCCACCAAAACTCATCCCTCAACACATGCCAAGAGTCCACAGAGGTCCCACAGCTCTGTGGTGTGGCTCAACAACAAGGTTCAGTGGGGGCTGAGGGACCCTTTTGTTCCTCACAGTGATCAGCTGTGAGGAAAAAAAGGGCCATGCACCCAAGGCTGTGTCTCAGTGCAGTGAGGGAAACAAGTGCAGGCATGGCACAGGCAGCATACCAGAGACATTTTGACCTCTACCTGTAGCTGATATCAGCTGAAAGCCCACAGGGCCCCCTTTGCTTCAGCACTACCCCACTCTGGGGCAAAAATCCCAGTGTGGGGAGAGATGAAAACACACACTTAAAGGGAATAGATCCAGCTGGGACATGGCCCTCAGGGTTCCTGCTCCAGTAACCTGGGATCAGGCCCCAACCCCAACAGGGGGGTGATGGCCACTGAGCAGAGGGGAAGTCCCACTTCACACCCAATTCCAGCTCTAGCCCCTTCATCTCCAGCCCCAGGTCCTATGAAGGTGATAGCTGCCACTGTACCCTGAGGGAAGATATGAGTTATATCCATCACAAATCCAGCTCTCCCACCAAAGGCATTGGGCACACACAGTCTGTATAGGGATGCTCCCACATAAGAACACCCCTCCAAAACCATAATAGGTAACTGATTCACCTAAACTCATAGAGGCAGAGAAAGTTAAGCAAAATGAAAAGGCACAGGAACTACACTCAACAAAAAAGCAAGAGAAACCACTGAAAAAATAAATAATAAAACAAATTAAAAATTTACCAGGTAGGGCTTCCCTGGCGGCGCAGTGGTTGAGAGTCTGCCTGCTGATGCACGGGACACGGGTTCGTGCCCCGGTCCAGGAAGATCCCACATGCAGCGGAGCGGCTGGGCCCGTGAGCCGTGGCCACTGAGCCTACGCATCCGGAGCCTGTGCTCCGCAATGGGAGAGGCCACAACAGTGAGAGGCCCGCATACCACAAAAAAAAAAAAAAAAAAAAAAAAATTTACCAGGTAAAGATTCAAAGCATTGGTAATAAAAAACATTAACTATATTAGGGAAAAGAATTCATGTACACAGTGAAAATTTTAACACAGAACAAGAAAATATAAAAAGCACCTAATCAAAAATGAAGAATTCAACAGATGACATAAAAAATACACTAAAGGAATGAATAGGAGACTAACTGATACAGAAGAATACATAAGTGATTTGGAAGATAGAATAATGGAAATCACTGAATCATAACAGTCAAAAGAAAAACAAATTTTTAAATATGAAAAAAATTAAGATTTTTCTGGGATAACATTAAACATATCAATATTTGCATCAACAGGGTCCCAGAAGGAGAAGAGAGAGAGAAGGGGATCAAAAATGTATTTGAGGAAAATTATGGCTGAAAACTTCCCAAATCTGAAGAAGGAAGTAGATATCCAGGTACAGGAAGCACAGAGGGTCCCAAACAAGATAAACCCAAATAGACCCACATCAAGACATATTATAATTAAAATGACAAAAGTTAAAGATAAAGAGAGAATTTTAAATGCAGCAAGAAAAATACACAAACAAACAAAGAGCCATACACAAGGGAATCCCTAAGACTACCAGCTGATTTCTCTGCAGAAACTTTGAAGGCCAGAAGGGAGTGGCATGATATATTCAAAGCACTGAAAGGGAAAAGACTGCAATCTAGGGTAACCCACCCAGCAAGAGTATTATCTAGAATAAAGGAGAGATAAAGAACTTCTCAGACAAGCAAAAACTAAAGGAAATCATCAATACTAACCCTAAAAGAAATGTTGAAGGATCTTCTCTAAGTGGAAAAGAAGTAAGAATCTATAGAAAAGGGAATATCCCACTAGGGAAGGCAAATATATAGCAAGGGCTAATGATCAACCACTTAAGGCAGTACAAAGATTAAAAGATGAAAAATTGTAAAAGCAACTACATGTATAATACATAGTTAAGGGATAAACATGAAGATGTAAAATATGACATCAAAAACACAAAATGTGGGGAAGGGGAGTGAAAAAAAAAGGCAGATCTTTTAGAATGTGTTTGAACCTAAATGATTAATAGTTTAAAACAAGTAGATATAGTAACAGGCCAAAATATATGAACCCCAAGGTAACCACAAATTACAAAGGATACATTAAAAAGAAAGGAACACAAGGATACTACTAAAGAAATCATCACACCATAAGGGAAGAAACAAAAAAGAAGAAATGAACAGAAAAGAGGTACAAAAACAACCAGAAAACAAGTAATAAAATAGCAATAAGTACAATATATCAATACTTACTTTAAATGTCAGTGGACTAAGTGCTCCAATCAAAAGATAGAATGGCTGGATAAGAAAACAAAACCCTCCTCTATGCTGCCTACAAGAGACTCACTTCATAGCTAAAGACACACAGAGACTGAAAGTAAAGGCAAGGAAAATTCATGCAAATGGAAATAACAAGAAATCAGGGCTAGCAAAATAGACTTTAAAACAACAGCTATAACAAAAGATATAGAAAGCCATTATATAATGATAAAGAGATCAATACAGAAGAGGATATTACTCTCATTAACATATATGCACCCAATATGGGTACACATAAATATATAAAACAAATACTAACAGACATAAAAGGAGAAATTGACCATAATACAATTATAGTAGGAAACTTTAAAACTCCACTTACTTCAATGGACAGATCATCCAGAAAGAAAATCAGTAAGGCAATAGTAGTCTTAAATGACACAACAGACCAGTTGGATTTATTTGATAACTACAGGACTTTCCATCCGAAACAGCAGAATACACATTCTTTTTAAGTACACATAGAACATTTTCTATGAAAGATCACATGCTAGGCCAAGTCTCAATAAATTTAAAAGTACAGAAATTATATCAAGTGTTTTAGCTGACCAAAACACTATAAAACTAAAAATCAATTACAGAAAGAAAAATGGGAAAAGAAACAAACACTTGGAGACTAAACAGCATGCTACTAAAAAACCAATGAGTCAATTTAGAAATAAAGAAGAAATCAGGGGCTTCCCTGGTGGCGCAGTGGTTGAGAGTCCACCTGCTGATGCAGGGGATGTGGGTTTGTGCCCCGGTCTGGGAGGATCCCACATGCCGCTGAGCGCCTGGGCCCGTGAGCCATGGCCGCTGAGCCTGTGCGTCCGGAGCCTGTGCTCTGCAATGGGAGAGGCCGCAACAGTGAGAGGCCCGCGTACCGCAAAAAAAAAAAAAAAAAAAGAAGAAATCAGAAAATTACTGAAGACATATGAAAATGAAAACACAACACCACAAAATCTATGGGATGCAGAAAAAGCAATTCTAAGAGGGAAGTTTATCATGATACAGGGCTTTCCCAGGAAACAAGAAAAATCTCAAATAAACAACCTGGCCTACCATCTAAAGGAATTAGAAAAAGAAGAACAAAAACAAAGCCCAAAGTCAGCAGAAGGAAGAAAATAATAAAGATCAGAGAGGAAATTGTTTAAAAATAGAGATCAAAAAATGAATAGAAAAGAGCTATGAAATCAAGAGCTGCTTTTTTGAAAAGATAAACAAAATTGATAAACCTTCAGCCAGGCTCACCAAGAAGAAAAGAGAGAGGACCCAATTAAACAAGATGAGAAAGAGGAGAAGTAACAACCAATACCACAGATGTACCAAAAACCCTGAAAATACTACAAAGAGTTATAAGCCAACAAATTGTACAACCTAGAAAAAGATGGAGAAATTTCTAGAAACATACAACCTGTCAAGTCTGATACAAGAAGAAACAGACAATTTGAATAGACCAATCACTAGTAGTGAAATTGAATTTTTAAAAAAACTGCCAGCAAACAACAGTCCATGACCAGATGGCTTCACAACAGAATTCTACCAACCATATAAAGAAGAAATAACACTTGCCATTCTCAAACTATTCCTAAAAGCAAAAGAGGATGTAACACTCCCAAACTGATTCTCCGAGGCCACCATTACCCTAATACCAAAACCAGACAAACAATACAAAATAAGAAAATACAGGCCAATATATTTGATGAATATAGACGCAAAAATCCTTAACAAAATATTAGGAAACCAAATCCAACAATAAATGAAAAGGATCACACACCATGGTCAAAAGTGATTTATTGCAGGAACACAAGGATGCTTCAGTATTCACAAATCAGTCAATGTGACATGCCACATTAAGGAAGGATAAGAATTACATGACTATTTCAATAGACATAGAAAAAGCTCTTGACAAAATGCAACATCCATTCATGATAACAATTCTCATTAAAGTGGGTATAGAAGGAACATATCTCAACATAATAAAGGCAATTTATGACAAACCCACTGCTAACATCATTCTCAGTGTGAAAAACTGAAAGCATTTCCTCTAAGATCAGGAACAAGACAAGGATGTCCACTCTCAGCACTATTATTCAACATAGTTTTGGAAGTCCTAGCCATGGCAATCAGAGAAGAAAAAGAAATGAAAGGAATACATATTGGAAAAAAAAGAAGTAAAACTGTCACTGTTTGCAGATGACATGATACTATACATAGAGAATCCTAAAGATGCCACCAGAAAACTACTAGAGCTAGTCAATGAATTTGGTAAAGTTGCAGGATACAAAATTAATGCACAGAAATCTCTTGCACTCCTATACACTAACAGTGAAAGATCAGAAAGAGAAATTAAGGAAACAATCCCATTCATCATTGCAGCAAAAAGAATAAAATACCTAGGAATAAACCTACCTAAGGAGGTAAAAGACTTGTCCTCAGAAAACTATAGGACACTGATGAAAGAAATTAAAGATGATACAAACAGATGGAGAGACATACCATGTTCTTAGACTGGAAGAATCAACATTGTAAAAATGACTATACTACCCAAAGCAATCTGCAGATTCAATGCAATTCCTATCAAATTACCAGTGGCATTTTTCACAGAACTAGAACCAAAAAAATCTTAAAATTTTTATAGAGACCCAAAAGACCCTAAATAGCCAAAGCAATCTTGAGAAAAAAAAAATGGAGGTGGAGGAATCAGGCTCCCTGACTGCAGACTATACTACAGAGCTACAGTAATCAAGACAGTATGGTACTGGCACAAAAACAGAAATATAGATCAATGGAACAGGATAGAAAACCCAGAGATAAACCCATGCACCTATCGTCAACTAACCTATGACAAAGGAGGCAAGAATATACAATGGAGAAAAGAGAGTCTCTTCATTAAGTGGTACCGGGAAAACTGGACAGCTACATGTAAAAGAATGAAATTAGAACACTCCCTAACACCATACATAAAAATAAACTCAAAATGGACTAAAGACCAGACACTGTAAAACTCTTAGAGGAAAACATAGGCAGAACACTCTCTGACATAAATCACATCAAGATCTTTTTTGACCCACCTTCTAGAGTAAAGGAGATAAAAACAAAAATAAACAAATGGGACCTAATGAAACTTAAAAGCTTCTGCACAGCAAAGGAAACCTTAAATAAGACGAAAAGACAACCCTCAGAATGGGAGAAAATAATTGCAAGCGAATCAACAGACAAAGGATTAATCTCCAAAATATACAAACAGCTCATGCAGCTCAATATCAAAAAAAAAACAACAACCCAATCCAAAAATGGACAGAAGACCTAAATAGACATTTCTAAAAAGAAGAGTTACAGATGGCCAAGAGGCACATGAAAAGATGCTCAGCATCACTAATTATTAGAGAAATGCAAATCAAAACCACATGAGGTATCACCTCACACTGGTCAGAATGGCCATCATCAAAAAATCTACAAACAGTAAGTGCTGGAGAGGGTGTGGAGAAAAGGGAACCCTCTTGCACTGTTGGTGGGAATGTAAATTGATACAGCCACTAAGGAGAACAGTATGGAGGTTCCTTAAAAAACTAAAAATAGAATTACCATATGACCAAACAATTCCACTATTGGTCATATACCCAGAGAAAACCATAACTCAAAAAGACACATGCATCCCCAATGTTCATTGCAGCTCTATTTACAATAGCCAGGTCATGGAAGCAATCTAAATGCCCACTGATAGATGAATGGATAAAGAAGATATTGTACATATACACAATGGAATATTACTCAGCCATCAAAAGGAACAAAACTGGGTCTTTGTAGAGATGTGGATGGACCTAGAGACTGTCATACGAAGTGAAGTAAGTCAGAAAGCAAAAAACAGTATCATATATTAACGCATGTATGTGGAATCTAGAAAAATGGTACAGATGAACCTGTCTGCAAGGCAGAAATAGATACACAGACGTAGAGAACAAACGTATGGACACCAAGGGGGGAAAGGAGGGATGGGATGAATTGCGAGATTGGGACTGACATATATACACTAAGTAATATGTATAAAATAGATAACTAATGAGAACCTGCTGTATAGCACAGGGAACTCTATTCTGCTGTACAGTAGAACCTAACACAACAATGTAAAACAACTATACTCCAATTAAAAAAAAAAATCAATGAAGTACATATTTTGGAGAAGGAAAAACTCCAGCTCTGCTTTACATGAACAGTAATGGAACAGACTCAAGATATCCCCATCAATTTTGCCATAAATACGCAGTACAGTAAATATAAGTGCATGGAAAATATCCCTACGTAGCCAACTTTTTCAGTATGCCTAAAACTCATTCCTCAGAAACACTGTTTCTGAAACTTATAACTATTATGCAAATGGCTCTTTACATTTTTCCTGTGTTCATCATATTTCAAAATATTTTTAAAATCACATGGTAATTTACAGAGACATGGTTAAAAATATTTAATGATAAATATCATTGAATGAATGCATTTTAAGCCATGTATTTTGCTTGAAGAGGGCCTTTGCAGCTCATATATCTTTCCTTTCTGCATGCTAGTGAGGTTTATTACTGATTTTTTTATGCATTTGGTTCTAAAAGTAAACTGAAGTGCAAAACAGAGGTGAAGCCTCAGTAGCTCAGCACCCGAGCGCAACACTTGAAGAAAAAATGACAAAGAAAAGCACCCAGACTTACAAAGAACAAGAAGCAGAACAAAAACACACATAGAACAACAAGCAAACAAAAGAGCCTGGTGGAGTTAGATGGTGTTATCTTCACAGATAACAAAAGTAAAACAAAGAGCAGGCCAAACTAGACAGACAACTTAAGACAAGTCCTGATCTAAAGTGATGAAATAATGGCCTAAAAACAATGAGCATGATTTATAAAGTTAACAGAGAAAATCATAAAAGAAAAAAATCAGCAATAAATATTAAAATACAATTGAAGACTAAAATCCAGAAATAGAAGTTACTGCTCTTACGAAGGGGAAAAGAATTGTGGATCTGGGGATGAGGAATCAAGAGTTATGGAAAGATTTATGTCCTGATGCTAACTACAGGGCATTACTCCCAGTCGAGGAATTACAGGTAACAGTAAACACAAATTCAATATTGTTTATCAAATCTACATACATTAATAGCTCTAATTCCATATGCACAAATTTAATCTTGATTGTGAAAAGATAAAATTTCCTCATTATAATATTCCATGTAATCCCTTGATATTTAGTATAAGTTTATTTCAGTCTTTAATATATAAGACCATAGAACACTAAAGATTTGGTGCCAAGATTTAAATAGCATTACTAAAACACCTAGAAAATATCCTATTTTTAAATATTCCTGTTGTCACTGTGTCACTATTTTCTTGAATTTATTGTCCAAGAGTGAAATGGAGCTCTGTGATAATTCTCTGACAGTTTTATACTGAAAGAGAAAGATCATGATGATAAACACTAATATAAATGTTGACATTTAACAAAATGCTGTAAAAGAAAATTTTATTATACTACAGTGGCTACTTACCAATTGATTTCTTAATAACCCAAAAGAATAAATGGACCTAACAAAAGTTCCTAAATTACTCTTAGAGAATAGCTTCCATGGATATATCTTCCTTTTAAAGATGATGAAATTGCTCAACTGCTATCCTTGGCTTCCCATGGATTATGAAAAATCATGAATTCAAGTTTCTCAAGCCCTTTATGCTTGGGTCAAAGGAAACTGAACAGACTCTTGAGGTCATTATTACTTGTTCATTGTTAAGTTTAAAATATATTCAGAATATGAACAGTTTAGCTTAGATAAAAGAGAACATAAATGTATCTACAGAGTCTATAATTTTAAAAATGCTTTAAAGTCATTTAAAATGCAACATCGGACTTATATATATTATTTTCATGCTTAGAATAAAAATCTAATTGCAGAGCATTTATTTTTATGTATATAAGTGTAATAATGTCAAAATGACTCCTTCGATGTGTTGACCTATAAAATTCTCTTGGCATGTGGTGATGTTCATTAACTGTAAACATTAAGTCTATAGTAAATAACCCATTTCTGCAGTTATTTTTAAAAGGCATCCTAGGACTTCCCTGGTGGCGAAACGGTTAAGAATCCGCCTGCTAATGCAGGGGACACGGGTTTGAGCCCTATTCCGGGAATATCCCACATGCCACGGAGCTACAAGCCCGTGTGCCACAACTACTGAGCCTGCGCTCTAGAGCCCACGAGCCACAACTACTAAGCCTGTGTGCCACAACTACTGAGGCCTGTGAGCCTAGAGCCCATACTCCGCAACAAGAGAAGCCACAGCAAAGAGAAGCCCACACACCGCAACGAAGAGTAGCCCCGGCTCTCCGCAACTGGAGAAAGCCCATGAGCAGCAATGAAGACCCAATGCAGCCAAAAATAAATCAATTAATAAAAAACAAATTAATAAATTAAATTAAAGGCATCCTGATGAAGCCTAAAAGAATTATTTTACCTGTATCTTGCAGTGGAATAAAATGTGCAATTAAAATTACCGCTAAACAGTAACAACATCTTTAAAAGATGGTTTGATAAGAAATTCAGGTCAAGAATGCTAGCTAGAAGAGCATTCCATTTGCTTTTGCCAGCATCCTTTTCAGATATTCTGTGCTACAAAAAGACAATGGATGAAAGAAAAGAAGGGGAACAAAGATTCTTTGTAAATATTGGTGCTTAACTCTGTGAAGCATATGACTACTCACCCTGAGTACTTTGTAATTTCCTTGTTCAATACTCTGCCTCTTACAGCCTTGTCAGGTTGTAAAATAAAAAGGTTCTCCAGGGTTGCTCTGAACATAAGTTTCTATGTTCTTTTGTACATACTGAATACTGTGCCAGTACTTCTTTGCAATCTATTCATTTTTAGTTTGTCATTTTCTCTCTTACAGTGTTACATTATAGGTTGGGGGGAAAATATCTGTGTTATCATTTTCGTACTGTGCAAAATATTAAGAGCCACAGTTTATCAACATCCTAATATTTCCTTAGTGCACCATATCCAAGACACCTTTGGTATTTTAAAATATGTTTTTAAGGAAATCGACATGATTAATATAGCGTTATGTTTGGAGAGGGTGAGTGTTGTAGTGTTATTATCCAAGCTCACTTTTTAAAGAATTTAGCTACTTTTCACATAGTTTTGTTTCTGCAGGGTGACCTAAGAATTAACAAATTTAGTTCTTCCATATTGTGCTTGGTACTGATGTTTGGTTTCAACTGTTATAAAATCAGTGTTGACAATGAGTAAGTTATTCATAATACAGCTTCTCATGAAGTGTGGATGTGACATGAATAATAAATATCCTAGCCCTTTAATAAGGTGCATCTCAGGATCATAATAAAACCCTACATTGTCTCTATAATCCAGCAGAGGTTTACCAAAGTCAAATTAAGACACATAAGAGCACATTCTTCAAGTGTGATTCACAATCCTTAGGAAATGACTATAATTGACTTACGACAAACCAGCTGTACTAACTCAGCAGCCCCAGGTGATTCTAACAGTTGTGCTTGAATAAACCTGTGTGCAAAACACACTATTCTGGAATTTTTTACTGTCAGATTGTTAAATCCAAAGATGAAACATGTGGTTAATGGGGAACTTTCAGCACAAAGGACTGGAGAATGATCTTGCTTAGGTAAACATTTATTAAAACACATTAATAAAAATGTCAGGCACTTTTAAAAATCATATAAAGAATTTATAAAGCTACTGTGTGTTTCTAAAAAGGAAGAAAATTTTTTCCCTTTCCTTGTGTAGATCCTGCTTTGTTCAAGCTTTCTCCTTTTTATAAAATTCTGGCATACACATTGTACTGTATCTGAAAATGATAAAGTGTGCCTCTCTGGTACAGCCTTGTCAATTACATATGCCTTGTTTCATTAGCTACAGCTAATTATTAGCCACAGTGTTCGAGGCTATGAATTTAAATTGAGTAAAATGAGTGGTCATTTTTTATGATTTCCTTCTAGTCATTTCAAATTCATCAGACTATTTTTATTACATGTGAAAATACTAAAAGTATAATAACCCAAATCTTTCACTGCCTTAATTGAGCAGCTGAATAAGAGTGTGTATTAAGTGTGACAGAGATAGATGGGATTAACTCTATTTTTTTGCTTGACAGCTTTTGCCCACAACATATGTTCAGTGTTATCAAGGTTATTAGAGAGATCACAAACTAATCAGGTGGACAGATTCACAAACAGTGTCCAGAACACATGGTGGTCTCCCATTCCATTAACAAAGAATGTCTGAATCACTTGCAAACATGGCCAAATAATATGAGGATTTGTCATTTTGATTGTGGTTCTTAAAACCATGATTAGAATAACTGTGTTGTTTATGAAGCTTCTGGATTGGAAGGTAAGATACTGGGACATGACCCTATTTGCTATTGTGTCATGAAAAGGGAGAAAAATTACAGGCTCTGTATGTTCTGATATTGATTCAACCATCTAATGTGTTTTACCTTTAAAAATAATTTGTGGTTGAGTTTTATTCTTGAGGCTAAATTTCTTAAGGGGAATTATTGTCAGATACCCACTTTGTTCAAAAGTTTAAAACTTGCAAAGAAAATCAGAATGGAAAAATTATAGCTACATGCTGAATTAAATGAAGGAATTTGGGGATTATAAGGAGAAGATTGCTGGGAAAAGAACTCAGAACTGTGATATTTCCAAGTAAAGAGATCCATCAAGAAACTGGAGCCAACTGCAAGGGCAATGGCTACACAGAAAGCCATCTGGGCTCAGCATTGATTCCACTGACTTTCCTCAGCTTTTAAAAAAGGAGAGGTTTCTCTATTAAAGTGTGGATTCTTGGGTTTGTGACTTTCTCTCACATTCTTTTTTCCTCCATTGAATCCTATTCCTTCAATCAATTTATCATATTCAAGGTTAGAGATAAAGATTACTGAAGTATGAAAAATTCATAGAAAATAGAATTATATGAATTTCAAGTTAAAATAGATCCTATCATGTTACCTAATTAGCTCAGCTAAAGTTTAAAGTACTTGGCAGTCCTTTGCATGTAAAACAGAATACTGTTCAGAAGTGTATGCTTTAGAGACATGCTGTTCAGAATACTGATTGTGATACTTTGTAGATGTGTGAATTTGGACAAGTCATTTAACTTTAATGAGGCCTCAATTTTCTCATCAGGAAAACATAGATAATAACACCAATTAACTAGGGTTGTTAAGAGGATTAAAACAAAACCCATTTTTTTAAAAATTATTTAATCAAGTGGCTGACACATAGAAGTGCTCCATAAGTGGCATCTATTACATTTATTTTCTTGGTTACTTCCATTTTGAATTTTCAGGCCAGCCTCTAGTCTCCAATCTTGGGGGAAACTATTCCCATTAGTTCTATTTCTAAGGACTAGGTTCAGTTGCTCTCTTTTTCATCTCCTCATTCAGAAATAGTGTCTTTTTCTGCCCTTGACAGAGCTTCTCTTTGACCACAACTTGAAACTGTATTTTATCAATCACCTGAACAGAGAAGTACTTCAGCCTCCTACCATTTCCCCTAGCCCCATAACTGGGAGTATTAACATAATTGCATTCAAATTCATTCTTGCCCACCTCAGAGAAGAGGTATCTCCCTCCTGCTGGTCCATAGTTACTTTCACAGACTCTCCTATGAACCCGACTTTATCCCATTTATATAATTATCTCATGCCTTCCTTCATCTTTTCCCCTTCATTTTTTCTTTCTCTAGATTGCCTTTTATCCCCATCAACCTATAAACATGTTTCAGTGTATATTATCTTAAGAAAAAAAAAATCCTCCTTCAACCCTAAGGCTTCCTCTGGTCTCCTCCATTCACATCCAAGAGTCTTGAATGTAATCACCCTGTTGTTCCTATTTTCTCACTCTTATTCTTTTACTAAGTACAAAATCTTGTTACTGACTGCACTTCTGCATTAAAATTGTTCTTCCCCTGGTCAGCAATGACCTCTTATTTGTAAAGACCAGTAAACACTTTTCAGATTTATTTGCAACATTTAAAAATGTTGATCATCCTCTCCTGGAATTCTCCTCTCTAAGTGTCTAACAGCATCACCTCTCATCCTCCTCCTACCTCTCCGGGTACTCAGTGAAATCCGTAAGATCCCTTCCATCTGCCTGTTTCTGCATAGTAATTATTCTACCTTCAGTTTTCTTTCATTCAATAGAAGCACACTTGGTCTGACACATACCCATGATAATCCTCGATGTCTCCAGCTCAGCATTTTATTCAAGCTGTTGGCCCATATAATCACCCCCTAAAGACTACTTGGACAGCATGTCAAACATAACTTGGCCAGAACAAGATTATATGACCCTACCCCATAACTTACAAATCTTAATTCTCTATCTTGGAGACTTACCCCATCATATTGCCGTTTTCTCAAGAGGTTTAAACGTCATTTTAGATTTCTCACTTTCTCCTACATTCACTCCAATTCAACATTTTGTCAAATCTACCTTTGATATACTTACCAGTGTATTTTCCTTCTCTGCTATCCCTGCCCTATGTTAAACCCTCATCTTTTCTTACCTGGATTCCCTATTTATCTTTCCTTCTCCTCGCCTTCCTTTCCTCTCTTCTGTCTACTTCCTACACTGCCACAAAAATGCTTGTTCTAAAGTATAAATCAGATCATATCATTCTCTTAAATCATTCCAAGTCTTTCTACTACCTTCAGGATAAACTTTCTACCATAGCTCTTATTGCTCTGAATTTTATTTATTTGTCTTACTCACTAGATTATGAGATTCTCTAAGAAGAAAACATGTGATACGCTATCCGCTGCCCAGGTCCCCTCACCTGATGCATATTCAGCACTCTATAAAAAGTCATCAAAATAGCTTCTAAACAGTCAGCTTGGTTCATGTTCCTTGATCTCTACCCTCATTCCCTCTTAGCATCTTCACTGAATCATCTTGTTGAGATGTGTATACTGGACTCTTCTCTCCATCTTTGCTTTTCCTATTTTTCTTTCCTATCCTTGTTTTTCAGGCTTTTCCAATAGGTGATTTACCTAAATATATGCATTATGGAAATCTCTACTTCTCCTTTCTGTGAGTTCTGATTTTGACATTCCTTACTGAACGCTAATGTTACTAATTACAGGCTCTTAGCTATTCAAAACATCAGTACATCAGTAGCACAACCTGGTTGTCTTGGAGATAGCATTCATCTCAAATACAGCTCACTACATGTCTCTCAAGAAGTTACTAATTTAAATGCCCTATGACATGTTACACTGAATTGATATATTGTCGGGAAATTACAGCATTGATTTCTCTTAAAGCATGAGATGTAACTAAGGCCTAACATTCTTATATTTCTTTCCCTTTGAGAGGTTATATCTAAATCTATGGTAACTATTTAGAAAGAAGAGTGTTTGCTGCTGGCCAGAACCATTCAAAAAGTATTCCTCATACTCACAAACAAGGTTAATTCTAAGTGAAAATATGCCACAAAACATGGAACTAACAGTTACAAATTTAACGTAGACATTTCATAGACTGGGGTATCATAGAAGCCTTTTCCTGTGTATAGAAATTATTTTTTGTGTTTTTATTTTTAAAAAGGACATTGCTTTAGGGCAATGATAATAAATAACATTTATAAATGTCATATACTAGATGGTTAGTATAATTTCAAAGTTTTTGTAAATTATAATCTCAAAAGATCACCATTTTTTTTTCCTTTGGAATCAAAATTAATCAGAGGGTCTTTAAGTTGATGAGGTTTAAAATATACCAGGAGAAATTCCAAATATTGTTGCAAACATACCAGTGATGTGTTCAACCAAACTGAATTTTGAGCTTTATAAACTGACACTGAAATATTTTTTCCTTATAAAATTAAATTCAGGACCACTGAGATTCAACTGAGATTGTAATCAAGAACAACTTTTCAGAGTGACCTCAGCAACATGACTGAATAACAAATCCCTCATTTGTATCCACTGCTCAACAATAATAATTTGCCATCCAACCACAAACAAAAGTGCATTTGTGGGAGCTACAGGATACAGCACCATACATCAAAAGGCCTGGTGTCTTGCTCACCCATGTATAGGAGAGTAGGCATACAGACCTTGGTCCTGGTGACAGACACAGCAGTGACCTATGAACCAGCTCCAGCCCCTTTTGGCAACGGTCTGGGAGCCCCTGGAGAACACCATTTTAAACACTCACCCACAGACAAATGAAGACTTAGGGAAGTCCAAGTTTCCAATGGAGAAGTTCCAGCACAAAATTGGAGTAAAAGAATGTAAATTTGGATACATTGGAGATGTCAGCCCCACTCAAGACAACATAGCTCAATGCCAAGAGAGATTTTCTCAGCCTGTGATTTCTCCCATGGGGGAAAGTGAGAACACGTGAGTGAGTGCCTAGCTTCTCTGGCTGCGCAGGACATTGCCAAAGAGACCTATTTCTCTCTCACCCATCCAGAGTACTGAGTCATGAGCTGCATGACTGGAGAGCAGGAAAAGCCTGGGAAAGCTGCAGATAGGGCTCTTGAAGCACATTAAAGGAATGCAGATCCTACTAACTGTATTGAGGACTCCTTCCAGAAACCCACTCACAAGTCACTGTGGACACCGTGCATGCAGATCCCCCCAATTGGTCCACGGACACCCAAGCATCTGCGTATCTCAGGCACAAACACCCCAACCCTGTGGCTGGCTCACTGTGTGCACTCCTGATGGCAGCAAAAGCAGTCTTTAGCAGGTAGATGCTAGTGGATACACACAGAAAGCTGGACCAAACATGTGAGCCAGGGAGAGACCACAAACTTGGGCTTTAGCTCTACCCTTGGAAAAGCAAAAAGGAGGCTCTCAGCACCCAGCCTGGTATGTTGCAGAACTGAGAGTAGGCATACAATCTTAAGAATTCTACCACAGAAGGGAGTAGGAAGTGTGGAGCAGGCATAAAAGATCTGAGAAAGCCTCAGTATCCCTAGCAGCACTCATGAAATGTATGTCTCTCCCAAAGTCAATTAGTAAATATTGGAGGAGGTGGCTGCTACTACTTAGGAATAAATTTAACCGAGAAGTGAAGGATATGTACACTGAAAACTACAAGACTTGGATGAAAGAAATGGAAGAAGACACACATAAATGGAGAGACACTGTGTTCATGGATTGGAAGACTTAATATTGCTAAAATGTCCATACTATTCAAAGCCATCTATAGATTCTATGCAATCCCTATCAAAATTCCACTGTCACTTTTCACAGAAATAGAAAATACTATCCTAAAATCTGTATAGAACCACAAAAGAGCCCAAACAGCCAAAGCAATCCTGAGAAAGAACAAAGCCAGAGGTATCACATTTCCTTATTTCAAAACATACTACAAAGGTATAAATATTAATAAAAACAAAATAGTACTGGCATAAAAATAGATACATAGATGAATAGAACAGAATCAAGAGCCCCAGAAATAAACTATCATATATGCAGTCAACAAATATTTGACAAGGGAGTCTAGAATACACTGTGGGGAAAGGATAGTCTCTTCAATGAACAGTGCTGGGAAAACTGAATAATTACATGCCAAAGAATGAAACTGGATTCTTGTCTTACACCATTCACAAAAATTTACTTGAAGTAGATTAAAAACTTAAACACAAGACCTGAAACCATAAAACTCCTAGAAGAAAACCTAGGGTAAATCTCCTGGACATTGATCTTGGCAAATTTTTTTTTTTAGATATGACACCAAAAGCACAAGCAACAAAAGCACAAATAACTAAGTGGTACTATATCAAATGAAAAACTTCTAAACAACAAAAGAAATATCAATACAATAAAAAGGCAACCTATGGAATGGGAGAAAATTTTATATATTACATATCTAATAAGGGGTTAATATTTGAAATACATATATAAGGAATTCATACAACCCTACAGCAAAGAAACAAACAATCCAATTTAAAAATGGGCAGAGAAATTGAATGAGCTTTTTTTTTCCAAAGAAGATATAGAAATGGTTAACAGGTTCAAAAAGAGATGTTTAACATCACTTATTAGAGAAATGTAAATCAAAAACTATAGTAAGATATCACCACACATCTGCTGGAATGGCTATGATGAAAAAGACAGGAAATAATAAGTGTTGGTGAGGATTTGGAAGGAACCCTTTTACATTGTTGGTGGTTTTCAATAGACACTACTGAAAACACAACAGTGGTTCCTCAAAAAATTAAAAGTAGACCTGCATATGATCCAGTAATTCCACTTCTTGGTATATACCCAAAGGAAATGAAATCAGGTTCTCAAAGAGACATCTGTACTCCCGCGTTCACTGCAGCATTATTCACTATAGCCAAGATATGGAAACAGCCTTGGTGTCCACGTACAGATAAATGGATAAAGAAGAATGGTACGCGCGCGCACACACACGGTGGAATACAATTCAGTCATTAGAAAGAATAAAATCATGCCATTTGCAACATGGATGCACCTCAAATGTATCATGCTAAGTCAGTCTTAGAAAGAAAAATATAATATCACATAAGTGTGGGATCTAAAAAAATGCTGAACTCATAGAAACAGAAAAGGAAGGAAATGGAGAGGTGCTGGTCAAGGGGTACAAACTTCCAGTTATAAGATTAATAAGTTCTAGGGATCAAATCTACAACATAGTGACTATGGCTAACAATACTATATTAAATAATTGAAAGTTGCTAAGAGTAGATCTTACATTTTCTCACTTCACATAAGAAATGGTAATTATGTGAGGGGATGGAGGGGTTAACTAACCCTAGCATAGTAATCATTTCACAATATATAAGTATCTCAAATCATCACCTTGTACACCTTGAACTTACACAACGTTATGTGTCAATTCTATCTCAAAAAAGCTGAATAAAAGAGAATAATGGAATTTTCCCTTGAGATACTAAAATAACATGCATTTTGTTCAGATGAATGTGTTCTAAAAGCCAAGTACACATCTTGTTCTTTATGTGAGGCCATGTCAATACCTGAGGTCTATAGTTAATCAGTGTTAAGTTGTCATCATTTCCAAAACTATGTCTAGCTGCCTACATTCTTTACATATTTACAGTGTAAATATGTACAGTGAATTTTTTTTTTTTTTTTTTTGCGGTACGTGGGCCTCTCACTGCTGTGGCCTCTCCCGCCGCGGAGCACAGGCTCCGGATGCGCAGGCTCAGCGGCCATGGCTCACGGGCCCAGCCGCTCCGCGGCATGTGGGATCTTCCCGGACTGGGGCACGAACCCGTGTCCCCTGCATCAGCAGGCGGACTCTCAACCACTGTGCCACCAGGGAAGCCCTGTACAGTGAATTTTAATGACATATTTAATTTTAAAGTTCTAGTCCTTTAGCACAATCATAGCAAAAAAAAATTTTTTTCATTTTGCCAAATAAAGAGAGGTCATTCTTGGTACTATTAAATTAATTACAGGTGTTCTTCGTGTGTGTACATGTGTGGAAATATACAGACATGCATAACATGGGGGACTGCAATAAGAATGATAATACAATTGATAGAAAGGTAAATACTGCATGAATATTCGTTACCTGGTTACCCAATATCCCCCCAAATTGCCCCATCCACCCCAAATTGCCCAACTGCACTAAATCATTTAGGCTTTTTTATAATTAAGAGAAATATACTACATGGGAAGAATAGCTTAAAATTTATAGTACTTTAAAACTGTAAAACTGCTTTTTAGAGGTACTATCTCTAGTGTAGCTCTAAATAGCCCTTCAAGGTACTTCACAAAGATATCATCTGTGGTTTTATAATTGGAGAAAATGGCGAATTAGAACAGACCCATTTTTTGATCAAAGTCATATGGCTAGAAAGTTCCACAGCACAAGCCCTATAAAACAATATTTTTTCAGTTTCCACAAATATAAATTAAAAGATCATAATTCTACAAACTCAAAAACTAAATGGCTTATATAACCATAAAAAACTTGATCCCTACTATAGCTTCAAAATCTACTTTTTCCTAGAAGAGCTTGCTGCAGCAATATGATATCTGAATAATTATTTTCAAAATATACCTTAATCTCTAAACTAAAAAGTGGATAAAGAATATATAAGCAATTAATAAAAAAGGAATACAAATAACTTATTAGCATTATAAAAATGCTTAACTTCACATACTAAAAAAAGAAATGTAAATTTAAATAAAAGAGCCAATGTGTTAGTAAGGTTCTGGAGAAACATGCACTCCTATATAGGACTGATGAAATTTCAAATTAATAAGAACCTTTGTGCAGGCCAATTTGACAATAATTTAAAGAAAATAACACACATGTATTCCTTTTGATTCAGAAATCCAACATATCAGCATTTATCCTAAGAAAAAAAATCATGTATGTATGCAAAGATTTAGCTTCAAATATAATCTTAGCTTTACTGCTCATGATGACACAAAAATATGAAACAACCCAAAAATCCAATAATAGAATATCACCCAATTAGTTATTTAATAGTATAGCATTATAGACATTAAAATATGTTGTAGGAGAATAAATAATGCCATTGGAAACATTTATGCTACTTAGTATACTTAATAAAGAAGAAGACTGAAATTGTATGTACAATATGATCCCAATTTGGAGGCAATATAGTTTTGTAACTAAAACCCCAGCTTAGAGTTGGATAAATGAACTCCAGTTTGGGCTGTATCATTTACTGTTTGTGTAACCCTTAGAATGTTACTTTAACCTTCCTGAAACTCAGTTCACTATAAAATGGGCTTAAGAAACTTCCAAATTTGCAAGGCTTTTGTTAAGATTTCAATGAGACAATCACATAGGCTGTCAGCACAATGCATGAATATAGTAAATGTTCAATAAATGTTAATTATTATCATAATTCTTATTATGTAACATGCATATTTCATGTCACATTTTATATTAACTGTTTTATATTATATGCATATAATATGTATATATTATGTTAAATATATGTTTCTGACCAAACATTCATCAAAATTTTTCAAGTGATGGTTTCTTAGTGGTGGGGTGTGGACAGTTACTTTGTTTATTCCTGGATTTTCCTTCAGTGGATTAATACAACTTTCATAATAAGAAAAAAAAAATTACATAGGTCAGGTTAGGCTAGGGATTGTAGCAGTAATATTCAAACCCTGAAATCTCACTGGCTTAATTCTCACTTCTGCAGGTGGCTCTCCGGGGAAGCACATGCCAAGCAGTGATAAGAGTATGTTTACAGCATGAAGTTGCATGTGCCTTCTAGATCTCCATCAAGGGGAAGTAAGCCAGAGGGCCCTCTGTGGCTTTTACTGCCTTAACCTAGAGGAGATACATGTCCCTTCTACTCTTAATCCATTGGCCAAATGAATCATTTGGTCCTTCCCATCTGCAAGAGGGCTGGAAAGTGTGGGGTAGCATGTGGATATGTGATAAGGACTAAATGTCTCTACCACAAAAAGTGATAACTAAATGAAACCTAATAAATGTTTTACTACACTCAGAAGTGTTTTTCAGGAGTTCACTTGGCAATTTTGAGTTCTCTAATATTTTGAATAGAGTACAAATTACAACATCTTTTTAACTTTTTCCCTAGACAGGCCTTCACTAATGGCTATGACTGGAGAACACTGAGTTAAACTGGCCCCCAAGAGAGACTTCGAGTCAATAAACATCTCTGGCCTCAAGGTCCTTATTTGTGAATTCTTTCTAAATGTCTTATCCAGCTAAAAACATGCCGCCTTCTTAAATCAATATTCCTGTCAGCTGACAGTTTTGTTTTTACTCTAACTTCCATTTATTTAAGCAATCACATTTTTTCATTGGTAACATTAGTGTCACAAACCTAACTTAAATGTCATGCTATATTTATTTTTGCAGCTTTCTCATGGAATTCTGTAAAATAAAGACAAACAAATATATCCACGGGATGAATTACAATTCCTATCAGCTTAGCTCTTTCAGCAAGTCAAGCCTCTTGGATTACATGTATGGCTGGAATGGGGTGAAATTTATACTTTTCAGTAGTTGATACTTACAACTACCCTCCAAGGTAAGTATGATTGAACTAATTCTATTTGTTGTTGTTGTCTGGCATGGCTTGTGGTATCTTAGTTCCTTGACCAGGGATTGAACCCCTGCCCTCAGCAGTGAAAGTGCAGAGTCCTATCCACTCGACTGCCAGGGAATTCCCTTGTTGTACTAATTCTAAAGACGAAGTTCACAGTTGGTAAGTGATCAAACTACATTTTGAACTAACTAAGGTACTCAATCCAGGCTTATGACATTTTTGTACTCAACCTTCCCCCAATAGAGTTGGGGCTGCAGGGAAGGCAAACTTCTACCTTTACTCTCTCAGGGTCTTTTTTGTCTGAGAAGTAAATTGACCTAAGACAGATCAAAAGGAGAAAAGCATACAAATTTATTTAATACAAGTTCTACTTGACATAGGAGTCTTCATAAGAATGAAGACCCACGTAAATGACAAAACCTACTTGCTTTGATATTAGACTGAACAAAGAGAGGCAATTGTGAAAAAGTGACAAAACACTTTGTGGAGAAGCTAAAGAAAGATGAGAATTATTTTAACAAAATCTGTTTGTATAGAATTCTCTCATTTTCTCATCCTTGATGATAAGATTGTTACATGCTTTCTGGTATAAAGAAGACATCTTTCATATAGGAATTTCATCTCATGCTTTTAAGAAAAACAGGAAGGTCAGAGTATTTTTATTTTATTGCTGTTTTTCAAGTGCTTTTATCTCAATATAGTCAGTATGCCAGAGTGGCATATTTTGAAGTGGCATGTTCTGAACTCCTTCAGGGCCAAGTTAGAACAGAAATACTGCTGTTTCATTTTAATTAAAACAGAGACTTGGGAAACTCCCCTCAATCATTCTGGGGAAAACTAGGTCATGTTACTGTAAATAGTCTTACTCAGAAGAACCTAAGAAAACTGCAGTGTGCGGGTAGCTGCAAAGGGAAATGGTAACAAGGCCTGCACCTCCCGATTATTTTAATTTTCAGCAAAGGGGTTCATTACTAAAGATGCAGTATTATATATATCTTCTTCAAGGACAGGGACCATATCTATATCACTCACTGATCTTATAAGCTATTAGTGCTTAGCATCTTAAGACCCATTTGAAAGAATAAAATCATGTAGGCTTTCTTCCAAATTTTCCCAGCAGAACACAGTGAAATTTCTAGCAAACAACTCAATTTTTATGTAACAAATCCTAAATATAGCTCTCTAATGTGAAATTTATGACTTTTGTCACTAGAGGCAGAGAAAAAAATCAAAACTATAGGGCATCATCCAAAGTTGTGCTGTTCATAAGAATATGAAAAAGCAAAGCCATCTACTAATTAAATGAAAAATATTCTCTTCTGAGAGAAAGCAGATTGGAATATTGGCAAGACTCCTATGTTAGATGATTGTGGAATGCCACATCATATCACTGTTTTTGAATGTTGAAAATCATACTACTAGATATCTAACTTTACATTTGGATAGAACCACTAATGTTAATATTATACAATAGCTCTTGGTATAGGTGTGGTACATATGGGGAAGAAGTACTTGACAAACATTTTTTAGATACTTCTAAGAAAAGCCCATACTATGGAAGAAGATTTTTGGTTTTTTTTTAAGCTAGCAACTGTATTATGAGTCATGATACAGACTATGAAATGTGCACCGAAATCAATACTGATAAATCAGTTATGTGTTAACAAAGCCAGGTGTTGTCCAATGAATAAACAACGATTATGTCAGAATGTCAATCCTTACGCTGCTTTGCTGTTTTAGTCAACAATATATGCCTTCTGATATTAGGTTAGTATTGAACAAATGGTAAAATTAAGAAGAGGATAAAACCAAAGCCATTTAATATACTTTTTAGGAACTGTGCAAACCAACAAATAACAACATAGATGGTGAATCAACCCTGAAATATGAGGCAGTAAGCAGAATGGTACACTCAAGAGTTTGTGAAGTAAGTAGCAAATGATGAAAATATTTATTCATGATGGTGATCACTCTAGTAAGTATCATTTCCATAATTCAGTTGGCTTGCTCAAGTGATATGGCTCAGCAATACAGCAATATCTTACATAATTTCAACTTATAATTTAAGGGCTAAAATAGGAAAACTTTTAATTTGATATGTAATATAATAAGATTTCTAAAGAAAACTGAGTTGCGACGCAAATGCTTCAATCATCTAGGGTCTGACTCCTGATATTAGTGATTTTCTACACTTATTAGTGAAAGAAATCAACAACAGTTTAGGGCAATATACAAACTACTTCAGCACATAAAGGAATATACTTCTAAGTTGCCTAAAACTGAGGAGTAAATTGAGGATCCATTTGCTTCTACATCGTAAGTTAGTAACATTTTATCCTTCCATATTTTTAATGTGGTATGTGCATTGACTTCGTATCTTCCGTGAGAAATTTCTCCATAATTTCAGGTTAATGTTTAATCTGAAAATATGCAGAACCACCTTACAGAGTCATGATGCATTTGCTGACATTCTCAAAGACCTATAAAAATGAATTATAATTTTCTAACATAAGAGAAATAACTTAAGAAAAAAACAACATCTGGATTTGGGACTGACTCAAGCTATACATCACAGAGCAGAAATAGATATAGCAGTGAAAATCTGCAGGCAATTTCATCCCTCTTAATAATTTATTACTTTTGAAGACTGTATTTTATTACATAAACCTTTGTTTTTCTCTGAACTTTATGTAAAGCTGATAGTCCCCATATACACTAAAAGCCCAGATTTTTAAGGAAAAGAGAAACATAGATAGTTTGGCTAAAGCACTACCATGTGTCTTTGAGCTCCTAAAAAAAGCATTATTTTTAGCAGGATGTAGTTAAATGCCCTTTCTAACCAATTACCCTGGTGACTAACTTTCCACATTTATGTGTTTACTCAATTCCCTGAGCTAGAGATTACAAATTCCCTTAGACTTTTCTTGAAATTTCCATTCACCTCCTGATAAGCTGAAGACAGTAATCAGAATCTGACTAATGTTTCCTCGTGGGGAAAAAATAAGGAGAGCATGCTGACCCAAGCTGGCAGAATCATTCCTTTCCAGAAGATACTCAGGTTTGAAAAGAGAAAATAGAAGAATCTTTCCTTCTGGTCTATGAAGTAATTCCTCCTTAATAATTAGCCCAAAGTATGTTCAATTTAATCTTTTAAAGGTTTGTTGGCAATATGAATTATTTTAATGATGAGGAATACTTTCACAAAGCAAACCATTTTTAATTTAGTAAACAACCATCTACAGCAAACAGGTTTTATCAAATCAAATAATCCTCACATTACCTAACAACCCAAACAACAACACTGGACATCTTATTATTAACAATCTTAATATATCAAAGGACACTTCAGTTTGCTGCTGCAATAATGTTTTGTGGTTACACTTCCATTTTTCTCCTGGTGGGATAGCAAATTCAACCGTTTATGTAAGTCACTGCCAGGGAAGTGCTTATCTCATCACATTACCTTTTATTTCTGAGGTCTCACCAAATGGACCCAGAGTTGTTTTACAACAGAAAGCAATTTTCAACTGAAGCATCTTGTGATGACTCTGATTGGGGAGACGAAGACACACACACACATATAAACATCGAAAAACCAACTAAATTAGATCAACAAAACTTCCATGTTTTGAAAAAATAAGCTCCCATTAGAACTGAACAATGAGTTAGATTTCTGAGGGTCAAATATATTCAACTTTCCTCTCTACCTTGTTCTATTACTTTAAAAAACAAAAAAAAAGACAGGAAAGAAACAGAAAGCTGAACTAAAATTTATTTTCCTCATTTGGCTTTCTTCTAACAGCCAAAAGAAGTTTAAAGCTTTTCTATTCAAAATGAGATTGCTTTTGCTCCTAACACAGAGGGACTTCTTGCTCTTTTATTTCCCCAGCTCTTTATAGGGCACTGACTGTGGGCCACCTCCTAGCTTCTGCTTGCTATGCTCAGGCATTTTGACATACACAAATCCAAGGTTAGGCCAGCAGGCTGGACAGAAGCTAAACTCCTACCCCAGCCACACAATGGGATTCCCTATTGCTTTATTCAACCTCAGCCCATCCTATCTGGCCCTTCTCAGGGCTATATTCTCTCAGATCAACATAATTTATTTCCAGGATTTTACATTTTTTTTATATCTTAACCCCCTCCTCAAGGCTTCCACACATGGTGACCTTCATTCATTGCTTATTCTTTTCTAAACCCACCCTCAGAAGAAAGTGACGATACAGTCCCCCCAAGTTCCACAAGTGAAAGATTAGACAGTAGAAAAGGCCGCTGGAGTAGATGCAGCTTAGCCCTTCAAGCCAGTGCAGTATTCACAGGGCAAAGGGAATGCAAGTCTCTTGCTACTAGCAGGCGTTGCTTCTCTCGGGCACTTTGGCAAAAAAAAAAAAATGAAGAAAGACTATGAAGAACCTCTGTGGAGGGAAGGAAGTGAGGAAAGTCTTTTGCATTTGTGTTACCCACAGGCTTCATGGCAATTGATTCGGTTTTGTTCCTGAAAAAGCTTTCAGTGTAGCAGAGAACATGAAGCTTTTGGTGTTTTCTTTGTTCAAGGTTAACTTTTTACAAGTCTGGTTTCCTCCCACTCACTCTGCTCTGCCACCGAGTTTTGGCATATAAAGCATTCCAGAGCAAAATAAAATGAAATGAAATAAAGCCTCTGTTGTCTGCTCCCAAGCTTGTCCCATTGGCAACTCTCCTGTAGATGTAATTTTCTATCAGTTATTCTGCCCCAGGGTAGAATACCAAGTCCAAAGGAGAGGAAGGGGAAAGAAGTCTGCCTGGAATCACCTCTTTACTAATATCTGTCAAGGTTCACTTATGAGCATCGCTTCCTCCTTATGCTGCAAGGACTTTTTTTTTCTCCTCTGCAAACCTGACTTGAAGCCAAAAAAATCCCAGTGAGGAAATATTTTCACTTAACTGTGCAAAGGTCAGACAAAAATGTGGTAAGGGCATTTTATTTTTCAACGCATATTAATCTCAATTTTGCTCCCCCACAGAGCCTTTTGAAAAGCAGTGGAAGCCACTGCAGCACCTTAATGCAGATTCCTGGCAGGCACAGTTCGCCATTCTGTGGGGCTGCAATGACCTGAGTGGTCAAGGGCGGAATTACACAGCTCAGAGAACTTAGCCAGCTTCTGTGTTGCTGTTGTCCTCCTATGGTGTCTTCTCAGTCTTTTACTGGAAGTAATCTGTTAAGTGGTTAATTTTATGTGAGGAGCTATATCTAACCTTAGCCCAATATAAGTGCTCCAATAACCATTCTACAACTTGCATCTGTGAAACGTGAAACGTGATGAAAATTAATGCACACAAGAATGATAGGTAAAATGTCCAGGGAAGAAGTTGCTTATGTTTTTCTGTCAGTTCATTTAAAAAAAAAAACCAAAAGACTTTTTTTAAGCCATTTTCTCTTCTTTTCTGGGATAACATATTCTTACTTTCCCAATCATAGAAGAAATCTATTTCTTGTTTACCAAACTAGACCTATTACTGTGTCTTCCTAAGTTTTACCTTCACCATATGAAGGGTCCTTTTATTTAAAACCAGTTACTTCCTTTATTATGAGCAGTAGGGAATTTGGTTATTCATGCCAGTGACTAAATCGCCAAATCCCATCCAACCCAAAGAATAGTCTCCAACCACCACTGGTTGAGAATGATTCCTGGGCAGAACTCCAATAATAAAGGACTTTAGCATATGAAAAGATTATGAAGGTATAGCACAAACAGAAGGTCTATTTCAGTACTACTACAGAAGTTTGTTTCCAACGTATTTTTAAAAAATTTTTTTTTACATCTTTATTGGAGTATAATTGCTTTACAATGGTGTGTTAGTTTCTGCTTTATAACAAAGTGAATCAGTTATACATATACATAGGTTCCCATATCTCTTCCCTCTTGCGTCTCCCTCCCTCCCACCCTCCCCCTATCCCACCCCTCTAGGTGGTCCAAACACCCTCTCACCACCCTCTAGCTACATCAGGCAAGCCCCCCCCCCCCCACTGGCCACCTTGGTGCCAGTGTGAGGAAAAGGAACAGAGCAAGCTTGTGTTAAAATGCAGGCATTTACACTTATGTGGCCACTGAAGACTCAAGATATATTTATATAAGAATTCTACTTCTGCAAGTTACATTCTCATAGAGAAAATGGAAATCCCTTTTAGTGCTTTGGGGTTATGCTATTTTCACATCACACGCGAAGCTGCTTTTTGAAATCTTCCATAAAACTTTTAGATTAACAGCTACTGTGTACAGTCTAGCCCTAAGGCAAAGAAGGATGGAAAGATCTGGATTTCATTTTTGTTTAAATCTCACTGTTAAATCATGGGAGTCAGCTGAGCTCTTGGGAGCAAGAGAAGTAATCATTTTAAATTGCTATCCCTTCATAAATTTACCTAAACCTGCTTTTATCAGACATTAAAAGTGGAATACATTAGTAAGTTGTTTTCATTCTACTATTTGGAATACATAGAACTCTTTCGAATGGCAGTTGAGTCAAACATCCTTAATATAAGTTGGCTAGGTGTCTTTTTTTAAAAAATAGAGACTTCTGAGACAGGGTAAGTAGTATCTTTTATACATTGCTTCTATTTTATCTTAAGAAACACTTTAAATTCCTGGCTCACTTTTGTCCCTAGGGTGAAAACATGAAACACTATTACCTGTGCATTTTAAGTTTTGATTTTGTCTCTTCTAGAAGAAAATTAGCACTTTATTATTATTATCAGCAGCAGCAGCAGCTATAGCAATAAATGTGTATTGAGAAATTACAGGTTCTAAATTCTATTCTTGTCTTGTAAGGGCTAATATAAAAAGGAGAAAACACATAAGAGAAACTAATCTTCCCTAGTTAAAATGGAATGCTCAAGTGTGACATATAACACAGAAGGGCTTCTTCCCATGTTTCCCAGCCTTCAGAATTGGAGAAGACTTAGTGAAAGAGCTAGATTTGAAGTATACCAACAGTTTCTTTTCTAAACGACCCTCTTTCTTGTCACTACATTTAATATATAAAGGGAGATGACATTTACTATCTTAGATTAATTGTATCTTTAAAAATATTTATTTATTGATTTATGCCTTTCAAAACTGAATTGTGAGAGTTGATTCATGACTTTCAGAAGTCAGGGGTTTGTTCATGTCTACATAGGACAAATAAAAATATTAAGCGAACTTCATGCATTGAAACAATTAGCTTTTGTAATAACCTTGAATTGTTGCTGTTGTTTAAATATAATACCAGGTTATTTATCTTTAATTTTTAATGATGAATGAATGTGTCCAATGACTAAAATAATGAGGGTATTTTGAACTGTGGATTGGAAATTTTTTATATCCATTCTCTGTCAAAAGAGAAAAGACCAGAAGCAATTTTAGTGTATGTAATTTTTGATGTAGCACAAAGATTTTCCCCAGTATTTTGCAGCAGACCTAAGTTGCTTGACCTGCCTGAGTCTGTCTCACTTGGCTAGAGATGGCCTGTCAAATCCATCAAATACTGATTGGAATAGATTACTGAGTTGATGGAGCACCAGGATTAGGCCCATCTTTCCGCAAAAGCCTCTGTAATCATGATGAGAGGTTACTGTTGCCTGGGAGCTCAAAAGAGACAAACTACATTGCACACAAGGATCAACTGGAGCTTTTTGTAATGCAACAGACATTGAACAACAGTACTAGTCAAGACATGTGCCGCTAAGCCCACTGAACATCAGAAAGGTATGTCTAGCACTCATAAAAAGTACAGCTGGAGCATTTTAACAAAAATAATAAGTTTATATGAAAAGTTTCCAAATAACCATATCTTGTCCTGAAACAATGCTTGAAAAATGCCTGAAACAGAAATTCAATGTTTTATTTTTGGCTTTTATACAGAGAATGCAATATCTTTTAAGGCAGTCTTTTAATTTGATTTGAAATATAAATTATATTATCTACTCATAAAAAAGGATATATAAATATGGATAAGTATATAACAATTGTTCAAACATAGTGAACTTAGGCTTGGAAAAACTAATATTGTTGGGATTTTACTGGGTTAAAGCCAGTGACAGAAGCTTTTCATAAAACCAGCCTTGTTGAATGTTTTAACATAGGATGTATGATTCAGCTCCCTTTAAGGATACATTACTTGAATAAATTATACCAGCACTAAAATGCATGACATGGAGGGTTAAAAATACATTTTCCCTGAACTATCATTAATGTGACATTTTTCTTTCTCCCTGACCTCTAGAAAATTGACTTTTTATTATGTCCTACATATCTGTTTTCTTTTAGTTCATGAATGAAACAGGACCACTTTTAAAATAAATTCAGTTATACAGCAAGGCCTGTGTACCCTAACTGAAAGAGCATGTAAAATATGACAAATCCGTAAAGAGATCTGACCTCTGAAATGTATAGAACATCATTAGTAAGATCTTCTTGTACAATGTACTCTGATGATAGAAAAGCCAAAATAATATTTTCCATATTGTCAGAACCATGGCATACACTAATAGAAAGGGATTCTGCCAGGCATAGGATTACAGAACTGCATTTACTTTCAACACAAAACCCTAATCTTCCTAGTTAAAGAATGTCAACTTTTCTTGTACAGTAGAAATTTGAAAGATTTGGGCATTATAAAAATGAAATACATTTTTTATAATCATCTGTGGTCTACAATTTCTAAATTTTTACATTCTGATATTAAAGATAACGTGAAATATAATAAACATAACCTAGTTTGGAATCTGTTAGATATAATCTAGGAGCTTTACATGTATGTTTTCAAAATTACTCTTCCCGAAGTTTTCTAAAGTAGACATTACTATCCTTATTTCATAAATGCAGAAGCCAATGCTCAAAACACTTGTTCACAATCAGAGAACTGGTACAGAGAAGCTAAAATTCAGTTTAGTTGAATTTAATTGGATGAAAAGAGCCAGATTAGAAAAGTCAGAATAATTTTTCTCTATGTTCTCAGAGCCATTATTTTTATATGAGACTGGATGTGACTGTTCAATAGGCATTACTGTAAAAAGAGAGTGAAATTACACTTATTTACTGCTGTGGTCCTGCCTCATTTTGTACATATGAAACTACATTGTGACTGACTTCATGTCAATTGCCCCCTTAAAACCTATGACTAAATTGTTATGCTCTTTAAAATGACTTGGATTGTGTCTTGTTCATTTTTGTATCCCCAGCACCTAACAGAATGCTTGATTTACAGAAAAGAATGCCTATATGAATAGATGAATTACTGCATCAAAAAATAACTGCTTCATTTAGAAGACTGAAAAGGAGGACTCAGAAAAAAATCCAATCTAAAATTAGTTCTAGAATTGTTAATAAGAAATTAACCATAGAATAGTGACCACAGTGCTTGCTAGCTTGCCAGGTTTATCCATCTCTACTCTTTTCTTGCCAGGTTTATGTCATTTCCATTCTGATTACATATTCTCATACACCAAGCACTGTTCATATCACTGAATTTTGTTTTCTGAGATTATATCTGAAGTATACAACAAATAACAATCACTTTGAGGTCTTTCATGGATTCAGGAATTCATTTATTTACTTACTCCATACACATACTTACTACTGAACGCTTCCTGAGTAGCAGGTGCTAGGGACACAAATATGAATAAAATACGGTTCTTACTGATTATAATCTCACAGTTTAGCCATTGGAACAGCCTGCAAAACCATAATTCAATGGTTTAAGTGCTACAGAAGTGAGTTCAAGGAGCTGAGGAAGAATGAAAGAGGGAATAATCAGAGAAGATATGTGAAATGGGTCTTGTTAGAAAAATGCGAATTTACCAAAAGAAAGGGGTAAAGTAGAACATTCTAGGAAAAGGGTTAACGACATTTAGGGTTATCCTCACATAGGTAGCCACAGGAGGCTAACTAGATATGTGGACACATCCCAACACAAATGGCACAACACTGAAATTTTTTGAACTAGCCCAGGTTGTACTTCTGTGTTTGACACTTATCTGCTCCTTCTGCTTCTTGCCTTGCTTTCCTCTAGCTTTCAGAACTTTAATTTCTCCTGTACTAGCTTCTGACTCTCTTTGACAAATTTCATTATTGATATCTGTGTGATCCTACTATGGCAAAATGATCTTGATTAGATAAAAATCAACCCATTACCATACAAACTGGAAAGTGGTATAGCACTCTGCTAGACAATGCCTTTGCTCAGCTCCTGTAACAGGCACCAGATCTCAGTTGGCCTTGGACAAGTCACTTCCCTTTCTGTACCTTGGTTTCATTACTTAAAAAGCATCTGCTTCAACTCTGCTCAAATGTCACCTTTTACACAGACTTATCCTGAACACTGCATTCAGTAAGGCAAACTGCCCTTTCTCCCCATCTCCCACAAACACAGCCCCAATTTGCTTTCTCCTACTCTATTTTTTTACAAAAAATTTCCCTAGCACTTACAATCTTCTAACACTCAATATGCCATATAATTTACTAATGTATATATTATTGTGTAGTAAAGAATTTATCCTTGGGACTTCCCTGACGGTCTGGTGGTTAAGACTTCACCTTCCAATGCAGAGGGTGCAGGTTTGATCCCTGGTCGGGGAGTTAAGATCCCACATGCCTCGGGGTCAAAAAACCAAAACATAAAACTAAAGCAATATTGTAACAAATCCAATAAAGACTTTAAGAATGGTCCACATCAAAAAAAAAAAAATTATCCTTGCTCAAACAGATCTGGTCTTTACCCTCAGCTCCTGAGAGGTAATCTCTAAACCCTTGGCATACTCTGACTAATGAAAGTGTCTTTGTTTACCTGGGGGCTCTGAGCTATGCAGGGAAGTCTAACAATGTGATTTATGGTGGGGACTTTGAGTCACACAGTATCAACTCAACCCCACAGGAGCTGGAGACTGAGGTGAGCCATGTGGGCTGTTGACCCCTTCCATCTATGTGATTGAACCCCAATAAAGATTCTGGACATTAAGTCTCAAATGAGCTTTGCTACTTGGCAGTACTCTGTGCTTATTATGACAGACACATCACTGCCGGGAGGAGTTAACCGTGTCCCTGACGCCAGCAGGAGTGGACAGCTGGAAGGTCCACGTTTAGAACCCTCCTGGACTCTGTCTCATCCTCCTCTTTCCTTTGCTGATTTTAATCTGTATCCTTGCACTGCAGTGAACCATAACTGTGAGTATAACAGCTCTCAGTGAGTTCTGTGAGTCTTTCTACTGAATTATCAAATCGAAGAGTGTCTTGGGTCCCCAAACTTGCAATTGGTATCAGAGGTGACAGTGGTCTTGCAGACTATTCTCTAACTTGGCATTCATGTTCATGTTTTACTATAGGTGCCCTTCACTAGAACGTAGACTCCATGAAGTCAGAGATCTTTGTATGTTTTGTTCACTAAGCTATCCCAAACAATTAGAATAGTGCTTGCAGAGAGTAGCTGCTCTATAAATATTTGTTGAGCAATTGAGTTGAATGTATTCTAGTGGCTGACTTCTGCCCTGTCTTTTACTTCTATTATTAAATGACACAGAATTTTATGATTTTGTCACATTACATCATTTAGTTTCCCATTTGAACTTTAAAATTCAATAATGCAAAATGGATAAGAGCCTTCTTTTAATATTTTTAGAGAATGGAGGGGGAAGTTTTAAAGGAGGCTTCTGACTTTTGTGATATTTATGGAAGTTGCACAAAAGCCTCAGGGTTAAAAGAATGCTCACTACTCCTCTAATCAACTTTGTCTGACTTGCTGATATGTTACTCTTTCTTCACATATGAATCATAATGAATGGACACAAATAAATACATAATTACCAATAGGTAAAAGGATCTGTAAAGAGAGACTCAGAGAAAGGTAAGCAGACATAGGCACAACCATGTCACTCTGGCACATAAACAAATGTTAACATCTGAAAGGTCACTGAAAATTTTGCCCAAGGAAGGTGGATGCTTTGGATGTCCTGATAATTAAAAATTGTAGTTCTTTGTGCAGGGATCCAGCTAAGCAGTTCTATAGAATTTCAAAAGAGGAAATGTGAACTTAAAGCCCAAATCAAAGAAGAAACTATTCACTTGTCTTGGTTTACTGATTTCATATGTTCATGGAAAGGAGATTTTTTTAAAGCTGTTAATCTTCTTCATATTACATTGATAGTGTAAAGGCTGAGAGAGCACCAGGGATGTTTAGAGGCCAATTCAACTACATCTAAATTACTCTGCCTAATAAAATGTCACAACACGTGTGCTTATATGTGACACCTGACCCCACCATTGCTGAGTCAATTAATCTGTTCAGGTACATTTAAAACAATTTCCAAACATCTATGCTCTCAGTAATAATTCTAATCAGTTATTTAGATAACCTATGGATACAGAAGCATTCTAATTTGACTATTACTGCTATGTACACATGACTATGGTCCAGAACAAAAATACTGCATTTTTCTCTGGCTTGACACATACCTATTCAATCCTTGCATTCCATTTCTTTGATAATAACACTAATTTACACCTCATTACTGAGGCTAAAATAGTAAATACAAAAACATTTTTAACTCAACATCATATCTCAACATTTTGATAAAATCCTTTTGATTTTATCTTCTAGTATCCTTTATATTTACGTGCTCCCTACTCAATTCACACTGCCATTGTTTTTCGGAAATCTTTGATTCACATCTGCCTGGGTTATTGCCATGGAATCAGATTATTGTGAAGCAGATGTTTTGAGCCTGGTTCCTTTGATGCAGCCATTTCGGCAGCTGGGAAGTTTTAACGTTACCGCTCAGGGAAGTTTGAACGTGAAACATTTTGTGCTTCTCAGTAAGCCCAGTTAACCAACTGGTGGAAATCAACCCCCAACCAGAGATGTGATGGCAAGAAACATAGATGGTATACAGCATTTTGGTAGAAATGTGGCTATCCAATCATAGTAAACCACTGAAATAACTGGTTGTCTTGATACTCCTGAGCCCAACTGGAAGGCAACAAGGTAGGGAGTTGGCAATGAACCAGAAAATGAAGAAAGGACATGTTGACACAGCTGACAGAGAAATCAGCCACTTCTTCCATATCCTAAGATCTGCAACCCAATTTTTTAAAAATTTTTTAATTAATTAATTTTTTTTTTTTTTTGGCTGCGTTGGGTCTTCGTTGTAGTGTGCGGGCTTTCTCTAGTTGCAGCGAGCGGGAGCTACTCTTCACTGTGGTGCATGGGCTTCTCATTACGGTGGCTTCTCTTGTTGCAGAGCACGGGCTCTACGCGTGTGGGCTTCAGTAGTTGTGGCTCGCAGGCTCTAGAGCGCAGCCTCAGTAGTTGTGGTGCACAGGCTTAGTTGCTCCACGGCATACGGGATCTTCCTGGACCGGGGATTGAACCCGTGTCCCCTGCATTGGCAGGCAGATTCTTATCCACCGCACCACCAGGGAAGCCTTCTGCAACTCATTTTACCTGCCAATAAACCCAATGAGGCTTTGGAGATAGGCTGGGGGCATAGACTGCTAGATAATTCTCTGTTGAGGACAGGTTTTAACAGTGCAAGAAAAAAAAAAAAAGATTTTCACTCCAAAGAGCTGATTTTCTCTCCAAAGAGTTCTGGTTGAAAGTAAGTTCCCAGAAAGTAGAATGTGAAATACATACAGAAAACTCACCAGTTCATACTACCTATGGTGTGTCAGAAGGTGGGGACTTGCACAAAAGCTCAGGACTAGTGAGTATGGTACAGTAAAAATCCCAACTATGTTTAAATGCTACTCTCTACTTTTCTTGTTTAGAAGGAACAAGTGAACAGGAGTAAAAGGTAAAGACTGAATGGACGTTAGTGAGAGAGTTTCATAAAATGGAAGTGCCTTCAAGAAATAAGTTTTGGTGTCAATGACTGTGCTTGGTACAGTTAAGGACATTAGGGCCATTTTCCTTTCCCATAGAGAGAGGGGCCATCTCCAGGCAGCCATGAGTCAGCAAGAGCAGCAGCCCACAAAAGAGCAGCAGCCCAGGAAAGCTTGCTCATGCCAAAGTAGAGTAGTGGCATCCTGAAAGCAGCCACTGAGAGTGTATGGGAGGTGGAGAACAAAGTTTGCCAAGATCAAAGTCACGGTATGCACTGTTAAAACCTATCCACAACAGAGAATTATCTATCAGTCTATGCCTCCAGCCTATCTTCAAAGTATCATTGGGTTTATTGGCAGGTAAAATGGGTCAGATTGTTTCAGGTTCATCTTCTTAGGTCTACCATGTGGCCATTTCTACTCTAGAGCCTTTCTGCTTCCTCAATCATGACCCAGAGAACAAAGTACTCTCTGTACTTGAATCATCAGATCTGTCCGGAATTTCTGTTAACTCCAATGCCAAGATAGAACCTGGATAAATGTCTGAACACAGGGCTTCCTCTTCAAGAATGCTTTTCACCACTCACTGTTGATTCCACCTCTGACTCTCCAACTTCCCATAGTTCAGGGAATCTTTTCTAGTTACAGGGAAAGGAAGCTTTGCTTTGAATTGTGACATGTTTTCATAGCTTGAGTTCCCTTGGGTCTTATGATTTTGAAACCTAAACCATTACTCTGATTTTCATTGTAACAATCTTTTCCTAAGGCATATATGTGGCAGTTCTGACTCCTGACCAAATGGGAAATAGGTCAGGTTTACAGGAAATACAAAAGGAAAAGCTACTAGTTATTATTTCAAAAATATTATCCCAATATAATGTAAGGAATCTGCTGTTAAAAGGAAATTAAAGCTCCTCTCCAACTGTCATAATACAAGAAAACTGAAGAGAACTCAGATGCCAATGAGAACAAAGAATATGTTCAGGTTAGAGAGAGAGCTACATCATCTCATCACACACGAAATTTTGTTATTCATATAACAAATACTTAGTGAGCACCTGAGTGCCTATTCTGTACCAGGTTACAGTCTCTGGGGACAGCAATGTAAAAAATAGGCAAAATAATAAATAGGAAAAAAATAAAATAGGCAAAATAATTCCTGCCCTAATAGAGCTTATACCCTTTAGATAGGAGACAAAAATTAAGCAATATAAGTAAGTGAAATGTAGTAAAATAATGTTAAATACTATGAATAAAACAAGCAAGGAAGGGAAACAAAAGACTAAGAAGTATTAGAGTTTTAAATAGGCAGGTAGAAGAAGGTCTCATTTGAAATAAATATATTTAAATGAAGACATGAAAAAAGTGAGGGAGAAAGTCATGTGGATTATAACAGTGATGATAACTAAAGATCTCAGTTATTGATCATTTGCTACTCAATTATGCATTGTGCTAAAATTTTTACATGTTTTATCTAATTTACTCTTGATAACATCTTTATGACCCAAATACAGTGATAAATTCCATTCACAGATGTGAAAAAATTTAGAATGAATTTCTAATTTCACATAGGTAGTCCATGACAGAGCTTAAATTTGAACACAATACTACCTGATATAAAGTCTCTGAACTTGACCGTGATGCTCTTCATGTGAATAATTTTTATGCCCCAGAGTCTAGAAAGATGTTCAGTCAATTCCTGAAGAGACCCCTTTGTTATTCACTAACTTATTTGAATTCAGATATTGGGTTTAATATGTTTTTACTGTTCTGTTCATTCACCTTTCAGTTTGTACAAAGTCTATCCAAGGTCAGTGTCCCCGAAATGTTTCAATTTTGGCTGCCTTCTAGTCTTCCTATTCAAGGCCAGGGCCTTGGTTTAATCTGCTACTACTCATTGTTTTGAGGGCTGGAGAGCTTCATGATGCCCTTGTAATGAAAGACAAGAAAATTGTTTCCCAGTGTTCTCATGGTTTTTTTCAGAATGTAGCACTGCTCTTTTGCTTATACTGATCCCTGTTTCAGCATAACTTTAGTGTGTGATTAGATTGAAAAGACTCCCTCCCTATAAGGAGTGAGCAAGAAAAGACCAAAGGGAAGAAAAGAGTCAAAGAATTAGATTATTCTATATTGAGTAGGCAGCTATTATTTTGAGAGAAAATTGGAAGGAAGCAACATTGCCTATAAAAATCAACTGTTAAAAGAGTAACAGTTCAATCCAATAGGCTCAGAGTAACAGTAAAGTGATAGTGGTACCCATTCTAGAATTGTGTTTCAACAAAGCTCACTCCTGTCTGAGACCACTGCATATTCATTTTCATGTATATTATCTTAGATCCTCATGATTCAATGAATATGATGCACCCAATACATTAAATAGTCTGAACTCGGCAGGACACAAATTTGGAAGTGTTATATTTTAATTCAATCACTACTTTCTCAATCCTATTCCTTTTTACGTATAAACAGCTCAGAGGTATATCAGCAATTGTATCTCTTAAGATATCCAACCAAGAAATGACTTACCAGGGCTTCCCTGGTGGTGCAGTGATTGAGGGTCTGCCTGCTGGTGCAGGGGAGATATGAGTTCGAGCCCTGGTCTGGGGGGATCCCACATGCCGTGGAGCAACTGGGCCCGTGAGCCACAACTACTGAGCCTGCACGTCTGGAGCCTGTGCTCCGCAACAAGTGAGGCCGTAATACTGAGGGGCCCGCACACCACGATGAGGAGTGGCCCCCGCCTGCCGCAACGGGAGGGAGCCCTCGCACAGAAACAGAGACCCAACACAGCCATAAATAAATAAATAAATAATTTTTTTAAAAAAAAGAAATGACTTACCAGTTTTTCCTGCTTATAGTCATTTCCAATCTCTGAGTGGTTCTTTTGAAATTTTCTTCCTTGATTTAGAAGTTCTGCTTAGGGTCCAGTGAACAAATGGAGATTATTTAGCACATACCGTCCTCAGACGTTAACCACAATTCTGAGACAACAGCAAAAAGTCCATTCAAAACTCTGTAATAAAAATATTAAAATTATTTTGGTTTCAGGCAATGGCGAAGTAACTTCCATCAGAAAACTCTCCTACCAATAACAATTTAAAATGCTAGACAAAATATTATAAAACCACTATTTAAAAGTGCTGGAGACTAGGTAGCATCTAGCAGAGTTAGGCCACTTGAAAAAAAGTAACTATGTTGAATGAGATCCATTTATTTTATGGTTGTTGTTTTTTTCTTTTACCCTGGAGGGGAGTCTCTAGATCTGCTGAGCTAGATGATATAGCTTCACAGAACACAGTAGTTTTGTTGGGATGAGTGGTCAGAGGTTGGAATTGAAGATTTCTGCAACAGTATGAAATTAAAGGGGAAATCCTATAAAGAAGGGACCCACAAATAAGAAGATCCAAAATCTGAGTACTTAGCTGACTCTTGAAATGCATCGGCCTATAGAGAAATCTAAGAGGTTCAGGGAAAATAAGAGCTGTGAATTTAAAAAAGCTGATTGGTGATTTCAGAAGCTGCCTGCCACTTGGGACACAGAGTTAGGAATCCAATCAGCCAGAGCAATAGAGACTTGATAAATATGCTGAGTTATACATTGAAATCCTATTAAGACCGCAACTTAGGAATAAAGATCACATCCCAGAACTAAGGGATATATCCTAGTACTAAGGGCAAAACTGAAATAAACCCATACAAGAAAGCCTAAAACCAAGTCTCTTTTTGATCATGTGATCTCCCAGTAATTTAACTTCCTACCAACATAAAATGCAATGTTCTTCAGAAAAAAAGAAAAGTAACTGGTCTATACAATGCATTATCTACAATGTCTATTAATCAACTATTACTGAACATGCAAAGAAACAAGAAAATATTGCCAATAGTTAAAGAAGAAATATCTAATGGAAAAAGATCTAAAGATAACCCGTATTTTGAAATTAATAGGCAAGAATGTTAAAACAACTATGATACATACGCTAAAGATGGCATAGGACTATTTAGATATAGTGAATAAAGAGATAAGAAAATTTAGGACATCTATTAAAAATGTAAGGAAAAGACAATTTGATGGAAATCCTTGAACCGAAAAATATAACTTGTGAAATAAATTTGCTAGATGTGATCAAGAGTAGATTGGATACAAAGGGAAAAGAATCAATGAATCTAAAGATAGGATAATAGAAGTTATGCAAACTGAAGCAGAGAGAAGAAAAAGAATTGAAAAGAAATAAAGTGGCACCAAAGACTTAGGGATAGTATTGAATGATCTACCATATGTGTAACTGAAGTCTTAGAAAGAGTAAAAAGAGAATGAAACAGAAAAAATTTTTTGAAGAAATATTGGCCAAGATTTTTCCATGTATGATCAAAACAGTAGCTCACAAATTTGGAGGAGCTCAGAAAAACCAAAAAATATAAACACAAAGAAATCCACGACTAAGCTCTTCACAGTCAAACTGCTTAAACTGAAGAAAAAAAGAAAAAGAAAAACAAAAGCCCTCAAAAAGAGAAACATTATATTCAAGAGAAATACAGTGAGAATGATGATGGATATCATCAGAAACAACGGAAACCAGTGAAAAACAGAATGACATCTTTTCAATGCTGAAAGAAAAATAGAACTGTCAACAGGAATTCAACATCCAGTGAAAATATTTTTAACAACAATAACAAAAAAAGCAAAGTCCTTTTCCAGATAACAGAAAACTAAGATAATTCACCAGCAGACTCATAAGAGATGCTAAAGAAAATATGTCATGTTGAAGGGAAATAATATCAGATGAGAATTCATCTCAACAAGAAGGAATGAAAAGCACAGGAAACAGTAGATATATGGGTACACCTAAAAGACTACTTTTCTTCCTTTTCTTATTTTTTAAAGATTATTGACTAAACAACAATAACAATATATTATAGAGTTCACAGCATATGTGTAAATAAAATATACGACAACAATATCTCAAGGGACAAGTGGAAGTAAATGAAACTATCCTATTTTAATATCCTTACATCATATGTGAAGAGGTAAAACATTAATTCAAAGACTGAAAAATTAAAGATAAATTATAATTACTACAGCAAACATAAAAGAGAATACGAAGAGCTACAGTTTAAAAAGCCCTTAGAGAAGAAAGAATGAAATGCTAAAATGTGTGTGTGTATAAATATGTGTGTGTATTTATGTATAAGATGGCAGGAGAAAAGAAAGAAGAGCAAGGGATGAGGGCACAAATAGAAAACAAATATTAAGATTATGGATAAAGCCAATTATATAAAATTTTTATTTATTTATATGAATGGAATAAACACTCCAATTAAAAGGCAAAATTGATTCAAAAATTAATCATTAGCCAACTAAATATTGTTTTCAAAAGATGACTTTTAATAGAAGCACACAGATTGAAAGTAAAGTGTGGGAAAAGATATATCATGCAAACAGTAAACATAAGTAAACTCATGGTTCTATTAATCTCACAAAAGTACACTTCAACACAAAGAGTATTACCACAGATAAAAAGGTTTACTTTATAATATTAACTTGTCAATTTATCAAGAAAATAATAACAATACTAAATGGAAATAGAGAAACCCACAATCATTGTAGGAGATTTCAACATCCTTCTACCCAGTGACTGATAGAACAAGTGAGAAAAAATTAAGCTGAAATATCAAAGATTTGAACAAGACTATCGATAAACCTGAACTAAATTACATTTATAGAACACTCATACAAAAATCGCTTAATTCACATTTTTTACAAGTACACATGTAACATCCACCAGGAGAGACTATGCACTGGGCTGTAAAACAAGTTTCAAAGGATTGCAATCACACAGAGGATATTCTCTTACCATAATGGAATTCAGTTATGAATCAACAATTAGATAACTAGATAATCCCCAAATATTTGGAAACCCATCAGTAAAGCAACAAGTTAAAAAAGTTATGTAATATTTCTAAGCGAACGTTAATGAAACATCATTTTTCAAATTTCAGGGAATGTTGTGAAAGCAGTTATAAGAAGGAAATTTATATCTTTAAATGCTTGTATTAAAAAACAACAGGGCTTCCCTGGTGGCGCAGTGGTTGAGAGTCCGCCTGGCGATTCAGGGGACGCGGGTTTGTGCACCGGTCTGGGAGGATCGCACATGCTGCGGAGCGGCTGGGCCTGTGAGCCACGGCCGCTGAGCCTGCGCGTCTGGAGCCTGTGCTCCGCAACGGGAGAGGCCACAACAGTGGGAGGCCCGCGTACCACAAAACAAAAAAAAAACAAAAAAAAACCCCACACACAATAAAGCTACCTTCATAAGAAGCTAACAAAAGAAAAGTAAGAAAATAAATAACAAGCAATGTAATAAAAAAACAATTTTTTAAAATTCAGAATCAATAGAATACAAAACATAACAAAAATAGAGGAAAATCAACAAAGTGAAAACTTGGTGATCTGAAAACATATAACAAAATTGGTGAATCTCTAGGTAGAAATGATGTATTATTTCACATATATATATTTTTTCATCTTACAAACATATATGTATTTATATGTTTGTAAGATGAAAAGTAATTTACAAGGACCAAAAAGACCAAACTGGGGTCACTCAGCATACTGATTTTGAGATAAATCTACGTTATTAAATGCATCAGTAGTTCATTTCTTTTTATTACTGAGTAGTATTCTGTCATATGAATATGCCACATTTCGGTTAACCTGTTGATGGATATTTGAATTGTTTCAATTTTGAGGCTTCCATAAATAAAGGTGTTATAAACATCTGTGCACAAGTGTTTCCTGGAATTTAGTAAATACCTAAGGGCTAAAAGACTGGGACCCGTGCTAGGTGTATGTTAACTTATTAAGAAGTTGCAAAACAGTTTTATAAAGTGACTGTAGCATTTTTACTCCTATTAGTAATGTATAAGAGTTCTAGTTGCACCACATCTTCACAAATACTTGCTAGATATGGTCAGTTTTTAAAATTTTAACCATTCTAGTGGGTGTATACTGATATCTAATTGTGATTTTAATTTGTTTTTTCCTGGTGGCTGATTTGAACATCTTTTCTTCTGTGAATCGGCCGTTTGTATATCCACTTTTGTGAAGGATCTGCTCAAATTTTTTGCCAATTTTTAATTTTTTGCTTATTAGTAAGTCATACAAGTTCCTTTTATGTTCTGGATATGATTTCTTTACAAAATATATGTATAGTTAATATTTACCCCTTTACAAAGCTAAAGTTAATATCTTAGATACAATATTCTGGTTGCTGCTTCCCACTTTTTAACCCCAGATGATACATAAAATTTGTGGTTAAAATGAAAGTATTTTAGCTCTTCTATTAGATTTATTTCATTCAACAAATATTTACAGATTTCTCTAAGGTATAATATTTAGCAAAACATTGCCAGTACCCATAAATCGGAGTTTAATTTTCAAATTGTTTATGTTTTATTGTTCCTATAACACGCTCTTATATCAATATGATAAAATTAACATGCTACTTTAAAAATACTGTATGATTAGTTTGCTAATGGGATAAGGATATACACTAAGTATTGATTAATGTATTTCTAAAAGCAATACAAAAATTACAATAAAGGGAATAAGAATTTGGAAAGTGATTTTTTTTTTCATCTTGGAAAAATCCCTGAGCTGTCATCATCCCACATGCTTGTGTTTATTTTCAAAATATTTCATGATTACCTTACACCATGCTTATTATGCCAGTATATATAACATTCAGAAATAACTGAAATGGTACTAGAAAGTATGTAACTATTAATTGGAGCTATATGACTTATTTTAGTTTGTCTTGGGAACTATAATTTTAAAAAAATACCTTTGAGTTAGATATTAGGTTTATATTCTCCTGAGCTTCCATTTTCTAACCAAAAATAAATAAAATAATATTTTTTTCAATATTTAAATACAGGTATAATTTACACACATAAAATTAACCAATCCTAACTTGATAAGTTTTAGCAAATATATATGTATTACATAACATTAAAGAAAAGAATTAAGGAAGCTCCTCCTGCCATGGAAATATATAATATATTCATAAAATGGATTACTTAATATTGTTAAGATGTCAATTCTCTACAAATTGACTTACTCATCAAGTGCAATCACAATAAAAATTTCAACAGAATTTTTTATAGAAATTGGCAACCTGTTAAAATATTTTTATAAAGAGTTCACATGCTATGTGGAGCAAATGCAGAAAAAGCATTTGGCAGGATTCAGCATTCACTTATGGTTTAAAAAACAAACCCTCTGCAAATTAGAAATAGATAAAAGGCACCTACTAAAATCTATGGCTAGCATTAAACCTAATGCAGAAATGTTGAATACTTTCCTCCAATGATAAGTAACCAGGCAAGAATGCCCACTCTCACCACTACTATTCAACAGTTATTACTGGTTCTAACCATTGAAATAAGGTAAATAACAAAATCTTCAAAGGTCGGAAAGGATAGAGAAAAACAGTTTTTATTTAAAGGTGATTTGATGGTTAAGTAAAAAAACCTAAGGTATATAAAAAGCAACTATACAAACTCATGAGAAATTAGTAATGTCATAGGAGGTAAAGGGATGTAAAAGCCTTTTGTTTATATTTTTACAAACTAAAAGCATTTTACATACATTTTTACACACTATAAGCAAATAACTGGAAAATGAAAACATTTTTAATTCTATTCATGATAGTACTGAAATTATAAACTCTTTAGGAATCAATTTAACAAAAAATATATAAAGGCTTTTCATTGAAAACTGCAGAAAATTAGTAAGAAGGATTAAAGAAGAGGTAAAAAATGGAGAAATTTACTATTTGGTCGGAAGATTCAATATTGTCAAGATGTCTCCTCAAACTGATCCACAGATTAAATTCAATTCCAATCAAAATTCTAGCAGGATATTTGCATAGGAGCCAGCCTACTGATTATTACTGTATCATTTTAACTGATAAGAATTTTTTTATCATTTAAAAGTTCTAATTTTATTTATTCATTTTTGAATTTTATTTTTTTTGATACAGCAGGTCTTTATTAGTCATCAATTTTTTTTTTCTTTTTTTTTTTTTTTTTTTTGCAGTATGCGGGCCTCTCACTGTTGTGGCTCCGGACGCGCAGGCTCAGTGGCCATGGCTCACGGGCCCAGCCGCTCCACGGCATGTGGGATCTTCCCGGACCGGGGCACAAACCTGCGTCCCCTGCATCAGCAGGCGGACTCTCAACCACTGCGCCACCAGGGAAGCCCCAGTCATCAATTTTATACACATCAGTGTATACATGTCAATCCCAATCGCCCAGTTCATCCCACCACCACCACCACCACCCACCCCCACTTTTGCCCCTTGGTGTCCATACGTTTGTTCTCTACATCTGTGTCTCAATTTCTGCCTTGCAAATCGGTTCATCTGCACCATTTTTCTAAGTTCCACATATATGCGTTAATACACGATATTTGTTTTTCTCTTTCTGACTTACTTCACTCTGTGTGACAGCCTCTAGATCCATCCATGTCTCTACAAATGACCCGATTTTGTTCCTTTTAATGGCTGAGTAATATTCCATTGTATATATGTACCACGACTTCTTTATCCATTCCTCTCTCGATGCTCATTTAGGTTGCTCCCATGACCTGGCTATTGAAAACAGTGCTGCAGTGAACATTGGGGTGCATGTGTGTTTTTGAATTATGGTTTTCTCTGGGTATATGCCCAGGAGTGGGATTGCTGGATCATATGGTAATTCTATTTTTAGTTTTTTAAGGAACCTGCATACTGTTCTCCATAGTGGCTGTATCAATTTACATTCCCACCAACAGTGCAAGAGGGTTCCCTTTTCTCTACACCCTCTCCAGCATTTGTTGTTTGTAGATTTTCTGATGATGCCCATTCTAACTGGTGTGAGGTGATACCTCATTGTAGTTTTGATTTGCATTTCTCTAATAATTAGTGATGTTGAGCAGCTTTTCATGTGCTTCTTGGCCATCTGTCTGTCTTCTTTGGAGAAATGTCTATTTAGGTCTTCTGCCCATTTTTGGATTGGGTTGTTTGTTTCTTTAATATTGAGCTGCATGAGCTGTTTATATATTTTGGAGATTAATCCTTTGTCCGTTGATTCCTTTGCAAATACTTTCTCCCATTCTGAGGGTTGTCTTTTTGTTTTGTTTACAGTTTCCTTTGATGTGCAAAAGCTTTGAAGGTTTGATTAGGTTCCATTTGTTTATTTTTGTTTTTATTTCCATTACTCTAAGAGGTGGATCAAAAAAGACCTTGATGTGATTTATGTCAAAGAGTGTTCTTCCTATGTTTTCCTCTAAGAGTTTTATAATGTCCAGTCTTATATTTAGGTATATAATCCATCTGGAGTTTATTTTTATGTATGGTGTTAGGGAGTGTTCTAATTACATTCTTTTACATGTAGCTGTCCAGTTTTCCCAGCACCACTTATTGAAGAGACTGTCTTTTCTCCATTGTATATCCTTGCCTCCTTTGTCATACATTAGTTGACCATAGATGCGTGGGTTTATCTCTGGGCTTTCTATCTTGTTCCATTGATCTCTGTTTCTGTTTTTGTGCCAGTACAATATTGTCTTGATTACTGTAGCTTTGTAGTATACTCTGAAATCAGGGAGTCTGATTCCTCCAGCTCCATTTTTTTCCCTCAAGACTGCTTTGGCTATTCGGGGTCTTTTGTGTCTCCATACCAATTTTAAGATTTTTTGTTCTAGTTCTGTAAAAAATGCCATTGGTAATTTGATACGGATTGCACTGAATCTGTAGATTGCTTTGGGTAGTATAGTCATTTTCACAATATTGATTCTTCCAATCCAAGAACATGGTACATCTCTCCATCTGTTGGTATCATCTTTAATTTCTTTCATCAGTGTCTTATAGTTTTCCGCATACAGGTCTTTTGTCTCTCTAGGTAGGTTTATTCCTAGGTATTTTCTTCTTTTTGTTGCAATGGTAAATGGGAGTGTTTCCTTAATTTCTCTTTCAGATTTTTCATCATTAGTGTATAAGAATGCAGAGATTTCTGTGCATTAATTTTGTATCCTGCAACTTTACCAAATTCATTGATTAGCTCTAGTAGTTTTCTGGTGGCATCTTTAGTATTCCCTATGTATAATAAGTATCATGTCATCTGCAAACAGTGAAAGCTTTACTTCTTCTTTTCCAATTTGTATTCCTTTTATTCCTTTTTCTTCTCTGATTGACATGGCTAGGACTTCCAAAACTATGCTGAATAATAGTGCTGAGAGTGGACATCCTTGTCTTGTTCCTGATCTTAGAGGAAATGCTTTCAGTTTTTCACCATTGAGAATGATGTTTGCTGTGGGTTTGTTGTATATGGCCTTTATTATGTTGAGGTAGGTTATCTCTATGCCCACTTTCTGGAGAGTTTTTATCATAAATGGGTGTTGAATTTTGTCAAAAGCTTTTTCTGCATCTATTGAGATGATCATACAGTTTTTATTCTTCAATTTGTTAATATGGTATATCACATTGATTGATTTACGTATATTGAACAATCCTTGCATCCCTGGGATAAATCCCACTTGATCATGACATATGATCCTTTTAATGTGTTGTTGGATTCTGTTTGCTAGTATTTTCTTGAGGAATTTTGCATCTATATTCATCAGTGATATTGGTCTGTAATTTTCTTTTTTTGTAGTATCTTTGTCTGGTTTTGGTATCAGGGTGATGGTGGCCTTGTAGAATGAGTTTGGGAGTGTTCCTTCCTCTGCAAATTTTTGGAAGAGTTTAAGACGGATGGGTGTTAGCTCTTCTCTAAATGTTTGATAGAATTCACCTGTTAAGCCATCTGGTTCTGGACTTTTGTTTGTTGGAAGATTTTTAATCACAGTTTCAATTTCATTACTTGTGATTGGTCTGTTCATATTTTCTATTTCTTCCTGGTTCAGTCTTGGCAGGTTATACCTTTCTAAGAATTTGTCCATTTCTTCCAGGTTGTCCATTTTATTGGCATAGAGTTGCTTGTAGTAGTCTCTTAGGATGCTTTGTATTTCTGTGGTGTCTGTTGAAAGTTCTTTTTCATTTCTAATTTTATTGATTTGAGTCCTCTCCCTCTTTTTCTTGATGAGTCTGGCTAATGGTTTATCAATTTTGTTTATCTTCTCAAGAACCAGCTTTTAGTTTCATTGATCTTTGCTATTGTTTTCTTTGTTTCTATTTCATTTATTTCTGCTCTGATCTTTATGATTTCTTTCCTTCTGCTAACTTTGGGTATTGCTTGTTCTTCTTTATCTAGTTCCCTTCGGTGTAAGGTTAGATTGTTTATTTGAGATTTTTCTTGTTTCTTGAGGTAGGCTTGTATAGCTATAAACTTACCTCTTAGAATTGCTTCTGCTGCATCCCATAGATTTTGGATCATCGTGTTTTCATTGTCATTTGTCTCTAGGTATTTTCTGATTTCCTCTTTGATTTTGTCAGTGATCTCTTGGTTATTTAGTAACATATTGTTTAGTCTCCATGTGTTTGTGCTTTTACGTTTTTTTCCCTGTAATTCATTTCTAATCTCATAGCATTGTGGTCAGAAAAGATGCTTGATATGATTTCAATTTTCTTAAATTTACTGAGGCTTGATTTGTGACCCAAGATGTGATCTATCCTGGAGAATGTTCCGTGCCCACTTGAGAAGAAAGTGCAATCTGCTGTTTTTGGATGGAATGTCCTATAAATATCCATTAAATCTGATCTGTTGTGTCATTTAAAGCTTCTGTTTCCTTATTTATTTTCATTTTGGATGATCTGCCCATTGGTGTGAGGTGTTAAAGTCCCCCACTATTATTGTGGTCCTGTCAATTTCCTCTTTTATAGCTGTTAGCAGTTACCTTATGTATTGAGGTGCTCCTATTTTGGGTGCATATATATTTATAATTGTTATATCTTCTTCTTGGATTGATCCCTTGATCATTATGTAGTGTCCTTCCTTGTCCCTTGTAACATTATTTTACAGTCTATTTTATCTGATATGAGTATTGCTACTTCAACTTTCTTTTGATTTCCATTTGCACGGAATACCTTTTTCCATCTCCTCACTTTCAGTCTTTATGTGTCCCTAGATCTGAAGTGAGTCTCTTGTAGACAGCATATATATGGGTATTGTTTTTGTATCCATTCAGCAAGCCTGTGTCTCTTGCTTGGAGCATTTAATCCATTCACATTTAAGGTAATTATCGATATGTATGTTCCTGTGACCATTTTCTTAATTGTTTTTGTAGGTCCTTTCCTTCTCTTGTGTTTCTTGCCTAGAGAAGTTCCTTTAGCATTTGTTGTAGAGCTGGTTTGGTGGTGCTGAATTCTCTTAGCTTTTGGTTGTCTGTAAAGCTTTTGATTTCTCCATTGAATCTGAATGAGATCCTTGCCGGGTAGAGTAATCTTGGTTGTAGGTTCTTCCCTTTCATCACTTTAAGTATATCATGACACTCCCTTCTGGCTTGTAGAGTTTCTGCTGAGAAATCAGCTATTACCCTTATGGGAGTTCCCTTGTATGTTATTTGTCGTTTTTCCCTTGCTGCTTTCAATAATTTTTGTCTTTAATTTTTGCCAATTTGATAACTATGTGTCTCAGTGTGTTTCTCCTTTGGTTTATCCTGTATGGGACTCTCTGCACTTCCTGGACTTGGGTGGCTATTTCCTCTCCCATGTTAGGGAAGTTTTTGACTATAATCTCTTCAAATATTTTCTCGGATCCTTTCTCTGCCTCTTCTCCTTCTGGGACCCCTATAATGTGAATGTTGTTGAGTTTAATGTTGTCCCAGAGGTCTCTTAGGCTGTCTTCATTTCTTTTCATTCTTTATTCTGTTCCTCAGTAGTGAATTCCACAATTCTGTCTTCCACATCACTTATCCATTCTTCTGCCTCAGTTATTCTGCTGTTGATTCCTTCTAGTGTAGTTTTCATTTCAGTCATTGTATTGTTCATCTCTGTTTGTTTGTTCTTTAATTCTTCCAGGTCTTTGTTAAATATTTCTTGCATCTTCTTGATCTTTGCCTCCATTCTTTTTCTGAGGTCCTGGATCATCTTCACTATCATTATTCTGAATTCTTTTTCTGGAAGGTTGCCTATGTCCACTTCATTTAGTTGTTTTTCTGGGGTTTTATCTTGTCCCTTCATCTGGTACATAGCCCTGTGCCTTTTCATCTTGTCTTTCTGTGAATGTGGTTTTTGTTACACAGACTGCAGGATTGCAGTTCTCCTTGCTTCTGCTGTCTGCCCTCTAGTGGATGAGGCTATCTAAGAGGCTTGTGCAAGTTTCCCGATTGGAGGGACTGGTGGTGGGTAGAGCTGACTGTTGCTCTGGTGGGCACAGCTCAGTAAAACTTTAATTCACTTGACTGCTGATGGCACTGGGTTCCCTCCCTGTTGGTTGTTTGACCTGAGGCAACCCAACACTGGAGCCTACCTGGGCTCTTTTGTGGGGCTAATGGTGGACTCTGGGAGGGCTCACGGCAAGGAGTACTTCCCAAAACTTCTGCTGCCAGTGTCCTTGTCCCCACAGTGAGCCACAGCCACCCCCCGCCACTGCAGGAGACCCTCAAACACTAGCAGGTAGGTCTGGTTCAGTCTCCCCTGGGGTCACTGATCCTTCCCCTGGGTCCCGATGTGCACAGTACCTTGTGTGTTCCCTCCAAGAGTAGAGTCTCTGTTTACCCCAGTCCTGTCAAAGTCCTGCAATCAAATCCCACTAGACTTCAAAGTCTGATTCTCTAGGAATTCCTCCTCCTGTTGCCAGACCCCCAGGTTGGGAAGCCTGACGTGGGGCTCAGAACCTTGACTCCAGTGGATGGACTTCTGTGGTATAAAGTGTTCTCCAGTCTGTGAGTCACCCACCCACCAGTTATGGGATTTGATTTTACTGTGATTGCGTCCCTCCTACCATCTCACTGTGGCTTCTCCTTTGTCTTTGGATGTGAGGTATCTTTTTTGGCAAGTTCCGGTGTCTTCCTGTCGATGATTGTCCAGTAGCTAGTTGTGATTCTGGTGTTCTCCCATGAGGGAGTGAGAGCACGTCCTTCTGCTCCACCATCTTGGTTCCTAATCTGAAAGTTCTAACTTTTAAATACATTCTGGGACTTATATCCACAGGACTCAATGTGAGCATTTGTCTTATCCACAAAGGTTTTCCAAAACTGAGACAGTCTGAGACCTGGGACCCGGAAGCCTTTTACTGTAGTGCTTGCACCTGTACTAACGTCTCTTCAAGCAACAGAATACACAGAAACTATAAAGGACTAAAAAATACCTGCATGAATACACAGTTGGGGCAAATTATGAACAATAAGATAATAAGGACAACTTCTGAGGTGCTAGGAACAAAAGCAGGGTACTGTGCATGAACCCCGTACACAGCACCACCAAGCAGGTGGACAGACCACCTAAGCCACTCCTCCAGCCAACATACCAATATGCCCCTACCCTCACCCTTTTTAAGGAACCACCCTGCTCTCCTCTGGGAGCAGGGAGTGAGCAAGGGAAACTGTTACTTTTTTCACTCCATCCTACTGCAGCACAGGTCCCAATAAAGCCTTGTCTGAATTCCTTGTCTGGCTTCTTATCAATTTCTATTCATTGTGAGTCCAGGAACCTGAGTCAGTAACAAAATTAAGACCTTCATCATGAAGTTTCTCAAGTTTTACCATTTCACAGTTTACTTTTCTAATCAACACGTCATGGAGCAGGTAAACAGATAACCAGCCTTTTCTATACTGTCCCCAGTGCTGTTTGGAATCAGCTTATTGACTACTTCTTCAAGTCATTTGTCTGCCTTTTCAGGTCATGATTTCTATCATCTTTTTCTGGATTTTGCAGAACTCTTGGGAGCCGAGCATAACTAGTTTCTGGATTGGGTTGTTAAAGTTTTTGACTAAAAGCCCACACAGAAGAGACAAACCAAGTAACCATGAGTAGTTTTGACAATAGAAGCTTCAAGTATGGGCTTCAATTTTTTTTCAATCTGGAATATTTTCTTTCAACAACAAAATTCATTTCATGGGAATTACACAGGCAGTGTTTTGCTCAGAACATTTTTATTAATAATTTTCAATTTTCTAAATGCAATTCCATTCTTCTGCAGATCAGCAAGGCTCACTTCAAAAAAGCAATCCTTGAGGTCATCAGATACAATTTTGCTTCCTGAGTCCTTGTGACTAGTGTTTTTCCAATATTCTTTATGAATAACATAGCTGGCACTTCTCATCATGCCAATCTTTCTAAGAAAATAAGTTCACCACTTCAGTCTTGGCTTCCTTTCTGCTGTCTTTCCATAAGATGTTTTTCTTTCCCAACTGCTACAGTGCCTCTCAGAGACTCAAAGGGCAGCAAATGTATTTTAAAATTATTCCAGATACCCGACCCACCACAAAAACTGTATCCAAAGAAATAAAGTATGTTTGAAGAAAATAACATTTAAAGTCTTCCCCTGAAGTTGTGGCACTTAAGTTAAAATAGAATTTTTTTTCCTTTCTTAATCTCCCATTAAAATGTTATCCTTCTCAAAGTTGATTTATGTAGCTGCTGAATGAAGAAGCTCTTTTAAATAATTGCCAAGAGAACAAAATAGGAATCAAAGTGTCAAATTCCCTAACATTATTTTGTACGTAGCCTTAAATACTTCTTTAATGCCTAGGAGAAATCAAATATTGGTAATCTGTCTCTGTCCATTTCTCTCTTCCCAGATAGCTAATGACATGCATTATACTTCCCTGACTGTGTGTACCTTTCACTTCATGCAAAGCCTTTAATCCTTCTCTTTTTAGATAAAATGCCATAACCACAGTGTAGTAGGTTAAGATTGATTGACAAGTGCATATAATTATGGCTTCAATTGTGGAGTATGTTTTACAGAGTTGAAAAAAATGCACAACCTTGAAAATAAAGAAGTTGTGCCCTTTCTCTGGGATAAAAGGATCATATCAAATTGGTTCATTTCTTTGCTGGAATGAAATAAAAGATTTCCTGTAACAAAGAACACCACCCAAAAGGCTGCTGGAGGATGTCTTTCTTGACTAGATAATGCTTTGCCAATAAGGAAATCAAAAGAGATAAAAGTGGAATTTTAGGAGTTTTTCCCTTTTACTTCATTTCCCATTCATAGTTCATACATAGTTGGGAACAAAAAGAGACAATAGCAGAAAAATGTAACATTCAAAAATTTAATTTACAAATTTTACAAAAGGATGAAGTTTGTGAAATAAAACTAAGTGTTATACTAAGTTAAACAAGCTTCCCTTACTTTACTCCTCACCTTAGATTCTAACAAAGCCCACAATAAATTCATGTTACATTTCTTTAGTTTCAGGATTCCATTTCAATCTGCTAAGTACAAAAATATTTATAGATTTAGCATTTTGTGTTAAAATAGGATTGAATACTCCAGTTGAAAACCTCAGATCTGAGCAGTCAGTGGGAAGAGAGAAACTTCACCCACTCAGTGGCGGGTATGGTCAGTCATTGTGTATAGATATGCAGGCACGTGTGGTATTTGCCCACCCAACTACTGAAGCATTATTTGAGCACCCACTAGAGGCCAGGCATCACAAGACTGCCCTTCAACTCGGCACTCAACTAATAGAACCTCACTGTGTCTTCTTTTGCTGGGCTAAGCACTTCTGTTTCCCTGATAATATAATTTTAGATGATTCCCCATTTTGAAGCCCTGGATATTGTCTGTGAACAGCAGAATGCATCAGGCCCATAACCACTTTTATCCTGGATATCATTCTTTTACCCATAATGCCTCAAAACCCATGAAAATGTAATTTAGCCACATCCTGCCCTAAGAATTGTTTGAGGAACTGAGGTGCCTTCCATCTAATAAGGAAGGGGACATGTAGTAGGGGGAAGGGAACCAAAGAAATATTTTGCAACCTCTAATATTTTAAGGATAATCTTATCAAAGTACTTAGCTGTCACTTCAGAAATCAGGAAACAGCATCCAGAAGCAATTGGTTGTTAATTAGAGAAGGTTAATTTGAGAGGAGCAGGAGAGTGGCCCAAAGTCCAAGACATGTGTCCTACGAGGTCAAGTCAAGACTTCGTAAAATCTCTAAGAGAGAGAGGGCAACTGGAAGCAAGAGGGCAGTCACAGGAATGGCTAGAGCAACAGCAAGGAACGTTTGTAATAGAGACAGCCTAGGTCGTGGGGAAGAAGAGAAAAGAAGTATTGAAAGACAAGAACAAAGAAATGCTAAATCTGACTGTAAGAAATATATTAGCTATAATAGCAATGGGAGGAAAGATGACATGGCACTAGCATTTTTTTGATTAGGTGCCAGTGGGTGATGATGAAGAATACAATGACTACTAGAACAGTTTGGCACTACTGCCTTGATTCCAGCTAATGAGTCAGCAGTTTACCCACTGTTACCTTTGTAACATTACTGCAAATGTCAACATAATGAAAAAGATAAAGAATGGTTTAGTATTATTATGAAGAAACTTTGATCTCTCAAATCCCCTGGAAGGGTCTCTCCAGGGACCCCCAGGAGTCTGCAGACCTCACTTAGAGAAGTGCTGCATGTATTTTATTTTATGATCTGACTATGGCCTGCCATAGGGTGAAAATGGTAAGGCAAAGGGCCTGGTGTTTTCCTCTTTCTAGCTTACTACTTATCACATTGGATAACAATTATATTGATACCTTCAGGGTTAGTATGCTGGCTTAGTGCTTTCTGAGCCTGTCACAAGTTTAAGGCTTTCATTGGTGACTTTAAGGATTCTTCGGAGACCCCACTTCCCATAGCCAGGGACTGTTCACCTAAAGTTCTTTTGACGAGTTGGATATGTCTCTGTTCTTACAAGTCACATCTTCCTTCTGAAATATCTAAGATTCCAGCTAGCTTCAGCTTGTCTCTGTCCAGGAGGCTTATTCTAGAATTTGGTGACATTACAGTCTGTTCCCTGTCCTAAGGGATTTGTCTTCATTTCTGAAAATTTCCTCAAATATTTGTATCCAACTGAAAGAATTCTGAGTTACAACAGAATAATAGTTTAGTAAACCACTGTCCATAATACCAATCAATTACAAACTATCTGAAAACATCATTATTCTAAGCAAGAGATATTTTATTTAATCACTGTAAATAGTCTTAAGGCACCCTCAAATTAACCATGTTTATACGTATCCTCTGACCTGGCCTACAACATTGTCAATTATTTATCTTTATAATCAATACAATTTACTATGACCAAATTAATGACAAGGTAATCAACACAGTTTTTTAGAATGACCAAAATAAAGTATTTAACCACTGTCTATATTTCATTATAACAAAGCCTTTTCACATTTACATATATATAAACATATACATTTTCACAAAATTATATTTATAACTATACATAAATATTATTTTGTATAATTACAGATTTTAGGATTGAAACCCTAAAGGTTTTAACTATTTTCATGAAGCTTTCTCAGAAAAATTATCTATATATTGAACTTGTATCAAAATCTCAAATAAACATTTCAGCAAGATGTATGAAGACAGTGATTATACACTTAAAGTGACTCAACCAATACGGTATATTCAGTGAAGTTTAGCAATAATGTAAGAGATCCTTATCTTTTATAATATTCCTAAACTGCAGTGAAGTGTTTTAAATAATTTTAATTAATATAAATAACTCTCTTAATAGATATTAATAAATAAATAAATAAAATTAATTTAAATGCCTATTTAAGCCTTAAAGTGCTGTTCTCGAAACTGTGTAGTCTGACCATACAAATGTTCTCAAAGCCAGAAATGATTTGTACTTTAAAACCCTTAGGGAAAAAACAGATAAAAAGAAAAATGGACCAACACATGCTTAGTAGCTAAACCATTATTTACTTACTAGGTTTAGTACACGAGAGGGATATTGTCAAAGCGTTCACTGCTGTGATAAAATTAAATCACGTCAGCATTTTTCACAACCAACAAAAGAAATATGTAATAAATAGAGAATTGTACTTCCTTTTAAAGAAAAAAAATCACCTTCTCTGCTCAATAGCCTACTGTAATCTGGTGATTAAATTCCAAGGATGAGTGATCTTGAGCTGCCATAAAAATACGAAGTGTATCCATATATTGGATTTTATTAATCTCCTGATTTTGACTGCCTTGGTTTCATTCTTGGAATAAACTAGAAAAGTCCATTTATGCTTACCTTCTAAAGCATAATTACTATGATTAAAAAGTTGCAGTAACTTATGAGCTGTAAAACTAGTAAATTATATCCAGCCTGTACGTAGAACTAATTATAAAGCTGTTGCTTGATTAAGGTGTTTATACTAAAGAGTATTATAGGGATTAGTCCAAAGCTTTACATCCTGCAGCACAGAATTAATATGCAGGATTTAAACACTCAAATTAATTCAGGTGCAGCAAACAATTATATGAAATAGGAACACTCGACCGAGCTAATGACCATACCAGTCCACCAAGCTAATTTATAATTATGTACTTATTGACCTCTCTGCATGTTCACAAAAGGACTGTTCTCATGCTAATTTCTGCCTGCAAGCCACTGTCATAGCCTTGTGTCTAGTCATCATAGTGATTAGCGGAGACAGGAAGCACTAGTCCCTAATATTATTGCAAGCTTTGTCCTAATGAGACAACTCATCTTGCAAGAAGTTACCTGTAAATGATAAACTCTATATTATCATCACCAACAAGAAGAAGAATTTAGTAAGAACTTACTATGAACATTTCTAGTTTCTTCAATGAACAGTCTAGCTGTGCTCTAAACCTGACCTCTGTGAGTTGATCAGCTAATTGGAATAAATATGTTGAAGGAGAGAGAGCCTAGGTCAAAATGATACCTAGTCCAACTTAGGGTTTAAGATTCCTATATCAGACAATTAAGCTAGTCAGAACACATCCTAGTGCAGGATTTGTTCTAAAATAAATAAATGCAGTCCAGATCACCTGGGGTTTATTCATTCAAAATGCTCAGCAAACAATTATTAAGTTCTGCCTTGTGTATTATAGACAATTTTTTTAAAAATGATAATGCAGTCCTTTCTCTGAGGAGTTAAGGAATATGCACTTTTAATAGAAAGCAAGATAAACCTTACTACTGTTTACTGATTTGAGAGTATTAGCATAAGAGAGGCACAAAGAAGTATATGAGTTCATACAGAGGAAAGCTGCTGATACCACAGGTGGTGCAGGTGTCCTACACAAAGCACTAGGCCAAGAGCCCAAAGACAGAGTCTTTGATGGAGAGTCGTGCTTGTCTTACTAGCTGTGTGGGTTTAGACAATTGCTTTAATGTACCTGTGCCTCACTGACAAAAATTTTTATTTTATACAGATCTAACAGAGTTGTTGAATTGGGATGAAAGCTAATATCCTGTGTACATATAATCATTCTTGGGCTTCCGGGAAGATGGCGGAAGAGTAAGACGCGGAGATCACCTTCCTCCCCACAGATACACCAGAAATACATCTACACGTGGAACAACTCCTACGGAACACCTAATGAACACTGGCATAAGACCTCAGACCTCCCAAAAGGCAAGAAACCCCCCACGTACCTGGGTAGGGCAAAAGAAAAAAGAATAAACAGAGACAAAAGAAGAGGGACGGGACCTGCACCAGTGGGAGGGGGCTGTGAAGGAGGACAGGTTTCCACACACTAGAAAGCCCCTTCGCGGGCGGAGACTGCGGGTGGCGGAAGGGGAAAGCTTCGGAGCTGCAGAGGTGAGTGCAGCCACAGGGGTGCGGGGGGCAAAGCGGAGAGATTCCCGCACACAAGATCAGGGCTGACCGGCACTCACCAGTCCTAGAGGCTTGTCTGCTCACCCACTGGGGCGGGCGGGGATGGGAATTGAGGCTCGGGCTTCGGTCGGAGCGCCGGGAGAGGACTGGGGTTGGCGGCGTGAACACAGCCTGCAGGGGGTTACTGCGCCACGGCTAGCCCTGGCCGGGAGGGAGTCCGGGGAAAAGTCTGGACCTGACGAAGAGGCAAGAGACTTTTTCTTACCTCTTTGTTTCCTGGTGCGCAAGGAGAGGAGATTAAGAGCGCTGCTTAAAGGAGCCCCAGAGACGGACGCGAGCCGCGGGTAAAAGCGTAGACCCCAGAGATGGCCATGAGACGCTAAGGTTGCTACTGCCGCCACCAAGAAGCCTCTGTGCGAGCACAGGTCACTATCCACACCCCCCTTCCGGGCAGCCTGTGCAACCCGCCACTGCCAGGGTACCGGGATCCAGGGTCAACTCCTCCGGGAGAACGCACAGCGCGCCTCAGGCTGGTGCAACGACACGCTGGCCTCTGCCGCCGCAGGCTCGGCACCGCACTCTGTGCCCCTCCCTCCTCCCAGCCTGAGTGAGCCAGAGCCCCCGATTCAGCGGCTCCTTTAACCCCGTCCTGTCTGAGTGAAGAACAGATGCCCTCCTGCGACCTACACGCAGAGGCGGGGCCAAATCCAAAGCTGAGCCCCTGGGAGCTGTGAGAACAAAGAAGAGAAAGGGAAATCTCTCCCAGCAGCCTCAGAAGCAGCGGATTAAAGCTCCACAATCAACTTGATGTACCCTGCACCTGTGGAATACATGAATAGACAACGAATCATCCCAAATTAAGGAGGTGGACTCTGAGAGCAAGATTTATGATTTTTTCCCCTTTTCCTCTTTTTGTGAGTGTGTAAGTTTATGCTTCTGTGTGAGATTTTGTCTGTATAGCTATGCTTCCATCATTTGTACTAGGGTTCTATCTATCCGTTCTTAAAATTTTCTTTCTTTTTTTTCTCTTAATAATTATTTTTTCTTTTAATAACTTTATTATATTTTATCTTACATTATTTTATTTTACGTTATATCCTTTCTTTTTTCCTTCCTTCCCTCCTTCCTTCCTCCCTCCCTCCTTTGTTTATTTATTTCTCTCTTTCTACTTCTACTAATTCTTTCTTTTTACTTTTTCTCCCTTTTATTCTGAGCCATGCGGATGAAAGGCTCTTGGTGCAGCAGCCAGGAGTCAGTGCTGTGCCTCTGAGGACAGAGAGGTTGCCTAAAATCATAATAAGTCCACAGACACCCCAAAACACACCACCAGACGTGGATCTGCCCACCAGAAAGACAAGATCCAGCCTCATCCACCAGAACACAGGCACTAGTCCCCTCCACCAGGAAGCCTACACAACCAACTGAACCAACCTTAGCCACTGGGGACAGACACCAAAAACAACGGGAACTACGAACCTGCAGCCTGCAAAAAGGAGACCCCAAACACAGTAAGATAAGCAAAATGAGAAGACAGAAAAACACACAGCAGATATAGGAGCAAGATAAAAACCCACCAGACTAACAAATTAAGAGGAAATAGGCAGTCTACCTGAAAAAGGATTCAGAATAATGATAGTAAAGATGATCCAAAATCTTGGAAATAGAATAGACAAAATGCAAGAAACATTTAACAAGGACCCAGAAGAACTAAAGATGAAACAAACAACGATGAACAACACAATAAATGAAAGAAAAAATACTCTAGATGGGATCAATAGAAGAATAACTGAGGCAGAAGAACGGATAAGTGACCTGGAAGATAAAATACTGCAGAGCAAAATAAAGAAAAAAGAATGAATAGAACTGAGGACAGACTCAGAGACCTCTGGAACAACATCAAACGCACCAACATTCGAATTATAGGGGTTCCAGAAGAATAAGAGAAAGAGAAAGGGACTGAGAAAATATTTGAAGGGATTATAGTTGAAAACGTCCCTAATATGGGAAAGGAAATAGTTAATCAAGTCCAGGAAGCACAGAGAGTCCCATACAGGATAAATCCAAGGAGAAACACGCCAAGACACATATTAATCAAACTGTCAAAAATTAAATACAAAGAACACATATTAAAAGCAGCAAGGGAAAAACAACAAATAACACACAAGGGAATCCCCATAAGGTTAACAGCTGATCTTTCAGCAGAAACTCTGCAAGCCAGAAGGGACTGGCAGGACATATTTAAAGTGTTGAAGGAGAAAAACCTGCAACCAAGATTACTCTACCCAGCAAGGATCTCATTCAGATTTGATGGAGAAATTAAAACCTTTACAGACAAGCGAAAGCTGAGAGAGTTCAGCACCACCAAACCAGCTTTACAACAACTGCTAAAGGAACTTCTCTAGGCAAAACACACAAGAGAAGGAAAGGACCTACAATAACGAACCCAAAACAAGAAAATGGGAATAGGTACATACATATCGATAATTACCTTAAATGTAAATGGACTAAATGCTCCCACCAAAAGACACAGATTGGCTGAATGGATACAAAAACAAGACCCATATATTTGCTGTCTACAAGAGACCCACTTCAGACCTAGAGACACATACAGACTGAAAGTGAGGGGATGGAAAAAGATATTTCATGCAAATGGAAACCAAAACAAAGCTGGAGTAGCAATTCTCGTATCAGACAAAATAGACTTTAAAATAAAGACTATTAGAAGAGAAAAAGAAGGACACTACATAATGATCAAGGGATCGATCCAAGAAGAAGATATAACAATTGTAAATATTTATTCACCCAACATAGGAGCACCTCACTATATAAGGCAAATACTAACAGCCATAAAAGGGGAAATCAACAGTAACATATTCATAGTAGGGGACTTTAACACCCCACTTTCACCAATGGACAGATCATCCAAAATGAAAATAAATAAGGAAACACAAGCTTTAAATGATACATTAAACAAGATGGACTTAACTGATATTTATAGGACATTCCATCCAAAAACAACAGAATACACATTTTTCTCAAGTGCTCATGGAACATTCTCCAGGATAGATCATATCTTGGGTCACAAATCAAGCCTTGGTAAATTTAAGAAAATTGAAATTGTATCAAGTATCTTTTCCGACCTCAACGCTATGAGACTAGATATCAATTACAGGAAAATATCTGTAAAAAATACAAACATATGGAGGCTAAACAACACACTACTTAATAAAGAAGTGATTACTGAAGAAATCAAAGAGGAAATTAAAAAATACCTAGAAACAAATGACAATGGAGACACAACGACCCAAAGTCTATGGGATGCAGCAAAAGCAGTTCTAAGAGGGAAGTTTATAGCAATACAATCCTACCTTATGAAACAAGAAACATCTCGAATAAACAACTTAAACTTGCACCTAAAGCAATTAGAGAAAGAACAAAAAAACCCAAAGTTATCAGAAGGGAAGAAATCATAAAGTTCAGAGCAGAAATAAATGAAAAAGAAATGAAGGAAACAACAGCAAAGGTCAATAAAACTAAAAGCTAGTTCTTTGAGAAGATAAACAAAATTGATAAACCATTAGCCAGACTCATCAAGACAAAAAGGGAGAAGACTCAAATCAATAGAATTAGAAATGAAAAAGGAGAAGTAACAACGGACACTGCAGAAATACAAATGATCATGAGAGATTACTACAAGCAACTCTATGCCAATAAAATGGACAACCTGAAACAAATGGACAAATTCTTAGCAATGCACAACCTGCCAAGACTGAATCAGGAAGAAATAGAAAATATGAACAGACCAATCACAAGCACTGAAATTGAAACTGTGATTAAAAATCTTCCAACAAACAAAAGCCCAGGACCAGATGGCTTCACAGGCAAATTCTATCAAACATTTAGAGAAGAACTAACGCCTATCCTTCTCAAACTCTTCCAAAATATAGCAGAGGGAGGAACACTCCCAAACTCATTCTACGAGGCCACCATCACCCTGATACCAAAACCAAACAAGGATGTCACAAAGAAAGAAAACTACAGGCCAATATCACTGATGAACATAGATGCAAAAATCCTCAACAAAATACTAGCAAACAGAATCCAACAGCACATTAAACGGATCATACACCATGATCAAGTGGGGTTTATTCCAGGAATGCAAGGGTTCTTCAATATATGCACATCACTCAACGTGATACACCATATTAACAAATTGAAGGAGAAAAACCATATGACCATCTCAATAGATGCGGAGAAAGTTCAACAAAATTCAACACCCATTTATGATAAAAACCCTGCAGAAAGTAGGCATAGAGGGAACTTTCCTCAACATAATAAAGACCATATATGACAAACCCACAGCCAACATCATCCTCAATGGTGAAAAACTGAAAGCATTTCCACTAACATCAGGAACAAGACAAGGTTGCCCACTCTCACCACTCTTATTCAACATAGTTTTGGAAGTTTTAGCCACAGCAATCAGAGAAGAAAAGGAAATAAAAGGAATCCAAATCGGAAAAGAAGTAAAGCTGTCACTGTTTGCAGATGACATGATACTATACATAGAGAATCCTAAAGATGCTACCAGAAAACTCCTAGAGCTAATCAATGAATTTGGTAAAGTAGCAGGATACAAAGTTAATGCACAGAAATCTCTGGCATTCCTATACACTAATGACGAAAAATCTGAAATTGAAATCAAGAAAACACTCCCATTTAACACTGCAACAAAAATAATAAAATATCTAGGAATAAACCTACCAAAGGAGACAAAAGATCTGTATGCAGAAAATTATAAGACACTGATGAAAGAAATTAAAGACGATACAAATAGATGAAGAGATATACCATGTTCCTGGATTGGAAAACTCAACACTGTGAAAATGACTCTACTACCCAAAGCAATCTACAGATTCAATGCAATCCCTATCAAACTACCACTGGCATATTTCACAGAACTAGAACAAAAACTTCCACAATTTGTATGGAAACACAAAAGACCCCGAATAGCCAAAGCAATCTTGAGAACGAAAAACGGAGCTGGAGGAATCAGGCTCCCTGACTTCAGACTATACTACAAAGCTACAGTAATCAAGGCAGTGGTACTGGCACAAAAACAGAAAGATCAATGGAATAGGATAGGAAGCCCAGAGATAAACCCACGCACATATGGTCACCTTATCTTTGATAAAGGAGGCAGGAATATACAGTGGAGAAAGGACAGCCTCTTCAATAAGTGGTGCTATGAAAACTGGACAGGTACATGTAAAAGTATGAAATTAGATCACTCCCTAACACCATACACAAAAATAAGCTCAAAATGGATTAAACACCTAAATGTAAGGCCAGAAACTATCAAACTCTTAGAGGAAAACATAGGCAGAACACTCTATGACATAAATCACAGCAAGGTCCTTTTTGACCCACCTCCTAGAGAAATGGAAATAAAAACAAAAATAAACAAATGGGACCTAATGAAACTTAAAAGCTTTTGCACAGCAAAGGAAACCATAAACAACACTAAAAGACAACCCTCAGAATGGCAGAAAAGATTTGCAAATGAAGCAACTGACAAAGGATTAATCTCCAAAATATATAAGCAGCTCAATAAGAAAAAACCAAACAACCCAATCCAAAAATGGACAGAAGATCTAAATAGACATTTCCCCAAAGAAGATACACAGACTGCCAACAAACACATGAAAGAATGCTCAACATCATTAATCATTAGAGAAATGCAAATCAAAACTACAATGAGATAGCATCTCACACCGGTCAGAATGGCCATCATCAAAAGATCTAGAAACAATAAATCCTGGAGAGGGTGTGGAGAAAAGGAACACTCTTGCACTGCTGGTGGGAATGTGAATTGGTACAGCCACTATGGAGAACAGTACGGATGTTCCTTAAAAAACTACAAATAGAACTACCATATGACCCAGCAATCCCACTACTGGGCATATACCCTGAGAAAACCATAATTCAAAAAGAGTCATGTACCAAAGTGTTCATTGCAGCTCTATTTACAATAGCCAGAGATGGAAACAACCTAAGTATCCATCATCAGATGAATGGGTAAAGAAGATGTGACACATATATACAATGGAATATTACTCAGCCATAAAAAGAAACGAAATTGAGCTATTTGTAATGAGGTGGATAGACCTAGAGTGTGTCATACAGAGTGAAGTCAGAAAGAGAAAGACAAACACCGTATGCTAACACATATATATGGAATTTAAGGGAAAAAATGTCATGAAGAACCTAGGGGTAAGACAGGAATAAAGACACAGACCTACTAGAGAATGGACTTGAGGATATGGGGAGGGGGATGGGTAAGCTGTGACAAAGTGAGAGAGTGGCATGGACATATATACACTACCAAACGTAAAATAGATAGCTAGTGGGAAGCAGCCGCATAGCACAGGGAGATCAGCTAGGTGCTTTGTGACCGCCTGGAGGGGTGGGATAGGGAGGGTGGGAGGTAGGGAGATGCAAGAGGAAGAGATATGGGAATATATGTGTATGTATAACTGATTCACTTTGTTATAAAGCAGAAACTAACACACCATTGTAAAGCAATTATACTCCAATAAAGATGTAAAACAAAAAGAATCATTCTTGCTCTCATTGGGTATCCCACTAAAGACAGGGCTGGTGAAGTGATCAGCCAAGGCAGACTACTTGTCTCATTTCCTAACGTTTCTTTCTTATGTATTTATCTATTTATTTATTTATCTACTCATTCGTTTATTTATTTATGGCTCCTTTGGCCAGAAACTCCGCTATTCTGAGAGAAGGTAATGCAGCAAACAAGAGTGAAATATTTGTCTTTTCCCAATGGAGAGTTTTTAATCACTAGACCTTCGTTCTTCTCAAGGAAGGGTAAAAAAGTGTTGCAAAAACTCAGAGGCTGTTTCTGATGAGTCATAAAAGTTCTGTGTAATAGGTCATATGGAAGTAGCAAAATGAGGATTTTGAGGATGTGTTCCTCAAGGGAGAGTTGGAGTATATCTGGAAATATATTGAGGGGAAGCAACGGAAACAAAGGATTCTCAATCCAGGGTTCAAATGCCTGGCCCTGAAAGTTGTCCTTTGGCCCGTTTGTGGTAGCTGAAATGCTGAGGCCCCTAGTAAAACCCAGGAGCACTGCAGGACCTAAAACCCAACTTCAACTTGCTGAGAGACAACTCCTCTCACAGGAGTGAGACCAGTGGTGCATTGACCACAACACAAATGGGCTTAAGCTTCAAGACCTCTTACCTGCCCAGGCCTCTCCAAGGGTAAGACACCTGGCTTTTTCCACTCTCCTCTCCCCCACACTTTCCCTTATGTTGGATGCCTTTGCAGTGGCTCTGACAGTATTGGAATCTGGCTAAGGGGAAGTTTGAATAGGGATACATCTAATTTATCCCCAAATAAAGTTAAGATTCCTCTTATAAACACCTATAATCATACTTAATACATAATATATACTCAACAAACATATTGCTGAATGAATTAAGTGTATTTGTAGTATGTCATTTTCACCACATCCTATAACTTTGCCTGGCAATACTCAACAGAGTAGACGCAAAGCACATTTAGAAAAGAAGGGATTCATTTAATGTTTGAATACACTACATTTAATGTTTGAATATCCTACCTTGAGAATTATTTCAGAAGATGTTAATAAATCATATATTCCATGATAAGGAAGATTTGCATTTGTTGGTAGCAAATAAACGGCTTTTTATTTTAACTTTTCAGAGGCCACTAAAACTAAGAATAATTTGGCATCTATTCTAGTGAATAAAACTTGTCTGAGCAAACCCTACAACAAGTATCCCAAGCCAGTCACTCCGGAATTGAGCTGTCTGTTGGTTAACCTGGCCCTATATATGTTACCTAATTTTAGAATAATAAGAAAACAAGAATTTGCATTTTTTTATAAACCAAGAGTTTTTAATGAGCACGAGAAAAGCATGGATTTGTTCTGACATTAAAAATAAGGAAGGCAGGCTTCCCTGGTGGCGCAGTGGTTGAGAGTCCGCCTGCCGATGCAGGGGACACGGGTTCGTGCCCCGGTCCAGGAGGATCCCACGTGCCGCGGAGCGGCTGGGCCCATGAGCCATGGCCGCTGAGCCTGCGCGTCCGGAGCCTGTGCTCCGCAACGGGAGAGGCCACAGCAGTGAGAGGCCCGCGTATCGCAAATAAATAAATAAATAAATAAATAAATAAATAAATAAGGAAGGCAGTTGTCATGATTGTAAACCACATGATTCTCAGAGCAGGAATGGAGTTTCCTGATTTTTAGGAATTCTAAAATTTGAAATGAAGTCTAGGGCACAGTGAGCTACTAAATAATTACTTGTTTTGAATAAAACTAATGATGACAATCAGTTGGAGAAGAGAAGATGCAATTTCAGGATCTGTTTGAGTGAAGGAAGAGCCTGAGACGAGAGATGTACTCTCAGGAGAATTTTATAGGGGGATGAGAGAAGCAGAACAGGGCAAGGAAAAAGGTAGGCAAAGCTGTGGTTTCAAGAGAACTCTATCCTTAGCTTATTTCCATGGGGAGCTTTGGAGTGTAAATTTTAGCACTGAAGTTGTCTCACCAGGGTCAAGGTGAGTGGTACTCATGTCTCACATAATTCAAGGGTTTTCCATGGTCTGTTCTTGGGGAAGAAGGCCTGAATAACCTCTCAGCCATCTCAAAGTAGCCCTGTCAACCAAGGGCAATTGTGGAGGAGGGTGTGGATGTATAAGTGGCCCCAGGAACAACTACTACAAAAGTGCATAAGATACTCTAGGCCTGGATCCTATCTTGGATGGCATCTTAGAAAAAGAAATAAAATTGGTGGACAAAGGGAGACAGAAAAAATTTACTGCATTTGTATAATAAGAAAGTTATAAAAAATAGACTGTTTTCAATCACATTTGCTAGCTCAGAGGCACGTACCAGGCTACACAATTTATATAGATTGTTTCCCTTAACTCTCACAAAAATTTAATGAAAGAGATATCATGCCCATTTTACAGATGAAGAAATGGAGACTTATAAAAATCACTTATCTGTGAGAGTCAAATTCAAGCCTTGTCTGACTCCAAAATCCATCCCCTGAAACATTAAGCCATTCTAACAGATTGTTCCATAAGCTTTTAATATTAGTATATCAATAAAATTCTGGTATGTTCCCTGAATTGATATAAAATATTTTCCTACTAAATATAAATATATTTTTATGTTTAAAGGACATAGAGAAGGAACCTACTAAGAGCTCCAAGATTGAGTTTAAATTAATATTATGTCCACGGAAATCATAAAGTGTTTGCAGGATGTAACACTGTTAAGACAACAGTTGTTCCCTGAAGAGGAGAACTGGCAAACTAATAAGTGGAACAGTGCTTTCATCAAAATATGCACTGAAGAATTCTAGGGTCATTAAATGTTCCTTGAAAAACAAATCATTAAATCAAATAATTTTGGGAAAACCATATAAGTGAGCTAGCTACCTCTTTGAAGAATCACATAGCACATTAACCTATTAAACGTTTCAAGTAGTACTGAACCAAGAATTCCATTTAGCTTTGTTAACGCAAACTTTCCAAATTGACTTACCCACAAAATTCTGTTTTGAAAATTTTTGAAATATTCACTAACATTTTACAGGATACTAGTATTTCCTAAACCGCTTTTTAGGGAACACTGGTATACTACATGTGAATGGCTCTAAGAGAATTGCAAGGAGGAAATTATAGTAAAATGTATAAGGAGACTAGTGTCTGGAAGTGTTAGCTGGAAGAGCAAAAGGATTCAGCGATAATCATTTTCAATTCTAATGTGGACACTGAACAGAGGGAAAGACACTGAAAACCGGTGGACAACCTTACTGTATGCATACTGACATGTCCATAATTTAGGGAGAATCTGTGCTTACACATAGTGGCTGTGCATCTAATGTTCACTTAACAAGTGGTCCTACAGAGAAAATCGGGAAGAAAAAAGACATTTGAATTACAGAGACAGACCTTGGTAAACAAATTTACATATCATGACATAAAAAGATTAATCCCATGGAATTAATCCATTAATCCATTAATCTCATGCATTTTTGACAGGGTCAAAAATCTTTTGAGTAAATCATAACTCTACCACTCACAGAAATGTGACATTCTCTCCATTGTGCTTCTTGTCATGCATGTAAAAAGAACTTGTTCTTATTCTACTCAGGGGATGTTTGGCAAATCATCTACATTAAAGTGATCTGAAAACGAGTAGATAGTTTTATAAATATTAGGTATCCTTATGTAAAGAAATGTTGTAAACAATTTTGGGGATAATTTGGAAGTGGAACTTTTTCTCCTAATGGAATTGCTTTTTTATGCTAATGAACATAGATGGGCAATCCTAAATGGACTACAAGATTCAGTTTTTATAAGCATTATGCCAGCTCAAATTATATGGTATTTTTTAAGTTGAAAGTATTTACCAATTAATTTAATTTCTTTCCCCCTGTGAGTGGATTCTCTGAGCATTAGTGTCTCAGTTGATTGCTGTGTTTTTCTCCTAGCTGGCTAGGATGCTGCCTGTAAACAACTGTTTGATTTGGGCATACTTATCAAAAGATCAAACCTGTAGGTGAGATAAGCAAGGTTGGTTATATATCAAGTAGATACACATCTGTGTGAAAGTTAGTAAACTTGAAGGTGGAAGAGTAGGATAGGGCATTTGGATGAAGATAAAATAAGCAGCAAACTTCAGCAACATTCTTATGGGACTAGTCAAACATGTACCTGGACTTTAGAATATAAACAGTGACTACAGGTTATCTAGAGAGATGGGGAAAAAAATGGTACAAATTCCAGAATATTTTCAGAAGAACAATTTGGTAATTACAGGGAACTTCGTCATTTTTTCAAAGCTGAATTCAAACGAGAAGTTTGTATGAAAAAATACCAATTTCTTTAGGTTAGGCACCTTACCTTTTTCTTTTTGTTTGATTATATCAGACACTTCCCTAGTCAAAGATTATAACTATGGAATCATCCTGACTGGTATGCGAGGGTACATAGTCAACAGAGTTGCATTGGAACTGACTTTAATAATCTTTGTCCAAGAGATTTAGAAATTATTGTGAAGGATTCATGAATTTATAGAAACTTGGTCAGTACAGAAGTTCAGAATTTATAATTAGGGACCTGCAGGCCAACATTCATCACACGTTGTATCCTAAGTAAAGGGATTAATTCAGATCCTGTGTGTTTTCTTTTTTTTTTAACATCTTTATTGGAGTATAATTGCTTTACAATGGTGTGTTTCAGCTTTACAACAAAGTGAATCAGCTATACATATACCTATATCCCCATATCTCCTCCCTCTTGCGTCTCCCTCCCACCCTCCCTATCCCACCCCTCTAGGTGGTCACAAAGCACTGAGCTGATCTCCCTGTGCTATGTGGCTGCTTCCCACTAGCTAGCTATTTTACATTTGGTAGTATATATAAGTCCATGCCCCTCTCTCACTTCGTCCCAGCTTATCCTTCCCCCTCCCCGTATCCTCAAGTCCATTCTCTATGCCTGTTTCTTTATTCCTGTCCTGCCCCAAGGTTCTTCGTAACCTTTTTTTTTTTTTTAGATTCCATATATATGTGTTAGCATACGATATTTGTTTTTCTCTTTCTGACTTACTTCACTCTGTATGACAGACTCTAGGTCCATCCACCTCACTACAAATAACTCAGTTTTGTTCCTTTTTATGACTGAGTAATATTCCATTGTATATATGTGCCACATCTTCTTTATCCATTCATCTGTCATTGGACACTTAGGTTGCTTCCATGTCCTGGCTATTGTAAATACAGCTACAGTGAACACTGTGGTACATGTGTGTTTTCTTAACAATTTTTGGATTATGTTGGTCATTGTTTTTTATAACTTTATTTTATACTTGTAAAATAGTGTATTATTGGAATTTCTATAATGTCTATTACATACTTACTTTTTCTTTTTCCTTTCTGGTTACATTGAATGATATTATGGGCATAAAATTTTTGTTTTATATTAATTTTATTCTATCTTTCAAGAATGTGTATATATACACAATGGATAGGGTGTACATAACTTAAACCCGTGAGTCAGAGCCAAAAATATTAAAAATGAAATGTACAGAGAGCAAAAATATTTAAATATTGATAAAAATGAACAAAAATAAAGTATGATAGGGAAGGTTCAAGATGGTGGTGTAGGAAGATCCCAAACTCACCTCCACCTACAGACACAACAAATCAACAACTACATGTGGAATAATTCCTTCTGAAAGGAACAAGAAAACTGGATGATCAAAATCTCCACAACAAAGGGGAAAAGGACAACATCAAGATAGGTAGGGAAAATAGAGATGATCCCTCTAAGCAAAAAACACACACTAACCCCGCAGGAATCCAAAATCAGGAAGGATCACAAAGGTAGTTATTTTTCCTGAAGCACAAGGCATTTGAGTTCCATATCAGGCACCTCACCCTCTAGATCCTTACACCATATATAAAAATAAATTCAAAATGGATTAAAGACCTAAATGTAAGATCTGAAACCATAAAACTCCTAGAAGAGAACATAGGCAGAATACTCTTTGATATAAATCATAGCAATTTTTTTTTTTGGATCAGTCTCCTAAGGCAAAGGAAATGAAAGCAAAAATAAACAAACAGGATTTAATTAAACATAAAAGGGTTTGCACAGTGAAAGAAATTATGGACAAAACCAAAAGACAACCTGCTGAATGGGAGAAAATATTTGCAAAAGATACGACATATAAGGGGTTAACATCCAAAATATATAAACAGCTCACACAACTCAATATCAGAAAAAGCAAAAAATACAATTAAAAAATGGGCATAAGACCTGGAGAGACATTTCTCCAAAGAAGATACACAGATGGCCAACAAGCCAACCCAATTAAAAAACGGGCAGAAGACCTGGACAGACATTTCTCCAAAGAAGATACACAGATGGCCAACTGCATGAAAAGATGCTCAACATCACTAATCAGAGAAATGCAGATCAAAACCACAATGAGATATTACCTCACACCTGTCAAATGGCTATCATCAAAAAAATTAAAAATAACAAATGTTAGCGCAGATGTGCAGAAAAGGGAACCCTAGTACACTGTTGGCGGGATTGTAAATTCGTGCAGCCACTTTGGAAAACGGTATGGAGGTGCCTTAAAAAACTCAAATAGAACTACCATATGATCCAGTAATTCCACTCCCAGGTATATATCTGAAAATGAAAACACTAATTTGAAGAGACACATGAACCCCAATGTTCAGAGTAGCATTATTTACAATAAACCGAGATACTTAAGCAGCAACCTAAGTGCCCATCAACAAATGAATGGATAAAGAAGAGATGGTATATATATGGAATATTACTCAGCCATATAAAGAATGAAATTCTGCCATTGCAACAATGTGGATGGACCTAGAGAGTATTACACTTAGTGGAATAAGTCAAACAGAGAAAGACAAATACTTTATCACTTATATGTGGAATCTAAAAAAACAAAACGAATGTATAACAAAACAGAAACAGACTCACAGATATAGAGAACAAACTAGTCGTGACCAGTAGGGAGAGGGAAGAGGGGAGGGGTGAGGTAGGGGTAAGGGATTGAGAGACACAAACTACTGTGTATAAAATAAATAAACAACAATAATATCTTGTACAGCACAGGGAAATATAGCCATTAATTTGCAATAACTTTAAATGGAATATAACCTATAAAATGTATTGAATCACTATGCTGTATGTGTGAAAAATAATATTGTAAATCAACTATACTTCAATAAAGAGATGTATATAATTAATAAAACTTCATAATAAGCTTCCAGTTAAAAAAAAAATACACTGCTCTCCTACCACCCAATGACAACCACTGTGATTTTTAGTGTACTTTCAAAAGAAGGGAAGGGAAGGGAAGGAAAGGGAGGGGAAGGGAGGGGAGGAGAGGGGAAGGGGAAGAAAAAGGGGAAGGGGAAGAAAAAGGGGAAGGGAAGGGAGAAAGGAAGGGAAGGAAGAAAGGAAGGGAAGGGAAGGGAAGGGAGAAAGGAAGAGAAAAGTATTGGGACCACTTCCAGACAAAACGTCATTTGAAAAGATTCCAGAAGAAAAGAGAGAAAACATTTGGCCTGTTGGGACTTTTACTTCTATAATGTTCAATCAAGCTCAGATGACAGCTACAGCTCCTTTGTTGACAGCCCAGATACTTTTCATACACATAGAACGTGCTACAGATCAAATGTGCTTCTGGAGGGCCTGTCTTAAAGGTCTGTAAGGCAAAGTCATAGTTGCACATGATAAATCATACATGACAAAATGAACATTGTTTTATTTCAGTCATCTGTTAACATTTTCCCATAAATTACAGGGTTTTTTCCCCCAATATTTAAACTTTAAAAAATGAATCCTTCTTAAGGTAGCTTAGATTTAAAAGAACTTTAGCCAGTAACTACATGGGACAAATGCATTTATGAAGCTTTACTAGAAACGCTGTTATTGCATGAGTTAATATCTCAGTGAAATGACTCTTCTCAGGTGCAAGTAAATTACATATTTAAATTCTATTTGCATCATACAGATTCTGATTTTGTATGTGCCTTTGTTTTCACGTGTGAAAAGATGGCAGGAAGTACAGCATTGGTGAGTTTTTTAAAAAGTATTGCTTTTTGAAAGTTTATTACTGAATAGCAGACTTTTGAAATGAAAGCTGTAATAGCATAAAATTTCTCCAAGAAAAGAGGAAAGAACCATGACAGATATAGTAAAAGGAGAAAATAAATGATAAAAGAGAGAAATTTTTTAAAAGGCGTGTAAACTTTAAACAGGGTAGAGCTTTCTTTCCGTTCAGAGAAATTACCCAATACTCTCCTACTAATAATTCTTAGAAATTCACTCAGAGTTCCAGAAGAAAAGCATCCTGTGCATAGATGAACAGCTTCATGTGGTCTGAGAATTCTGTCTTCTTTGACCCATTGCCCAGCTTCAGGGTATTGGAGATATCAGAAAATTGGGGCACCCATCTAGCCATTCAGACCAGTCAATCCTAATAAGCAGTAGAACAATACGTGCCAAAGCTGGGGTACTTCTCCACGTGCAGGGATATCAGATTTACTCAGACTACTTTCAGATGAGTCCAGAAAATGCAAACTCTTTATAATCTCTTCAATAACGATTATCGCAATGAAACCCCATCCTCTAGATAGAAGAAAAGCTTTTAGTCGAAATCTGTAATTTAAATATTATAATGCTAAAATAACCCTTATCCAATACAATAATTTAGTCATTACAAATAATATTCAGTTAGTTTAGGTTTTTAAAAAGTCAATATTTAAGATTTACATCACTCGCATGTTTTCTTTCTGGATGTTATGTGGCTGTCAGGATTGGGTGAGGTCTAGTGTGACTTTATGGCAGTGTCAGGAGGAGATCCTTATACAAATGGCATCCCTGTACTGCCATGGGTTCCTATACTCTGTGACAATGACCCTTGTCCATCTAGTTGCTGCTTGACCTGCTGGCATTTAAACATGATGTAACTTCCCTTCCCCCTTCCCTCCTCCCTTCTCGCCCTCCTCCTCATCTTCATCTTCATCTTCTCCTTCTCTCTCTCTTTCTCTCTTTGGCCAGGGAGTACTCTCTGGTTAACTTGGCATCATCCTGGCTCTTACAGGTAACATGTCTTCCATGGAGCTCAAGGCATGGGGATCCACTCCTAGCTCTGTTGTCAGATCAGCTCTCCTCTCACCAAGTAGTCTACAACGTGGCTTACTTCCAGCTGCACTAGAAGATTTAACAGGAAGTCCCTGAGTCCTTGCCATGATGCACAGGATCTAAGGGCTACACAGAACACTAAACTCTGGCCATCCTTCTGCCATGCTACCATTCTATGCCACTGACTACACTTGACAGTGTCACTTCCCAGATAGGCAAAGGTGAGAGTCAGCCTGAGAGAGTGTTCCTTCCATATTCCTAACCATGAAACAAACCCTCTTTCTCTAGGCATTCCCTCCAATATTCCCATCTCCGATTGGGCAGATGGTACACATGTAACACGTACTCTTCATCTTCTGCTTCCATCTCCCAATATTACCCAAGTATCTCAGGACCAAAGCATGAGATTTCCACTCTTTTTTTTCCAGCCTGATCAGGACCTACCTTACATACAACTTACTGTTTGCCTGGCATGGTAACTGACATGCTAATGGAGGAGATACAGGGATTTAAGGGGAAAAAACTTTCTGAAAAGCCTGGCTTACCAGACTATTACTGTCCTGTAAATCTTATTCTGAATGTCTGAAGCAAAATATTATCTTTCTTTCTCTCTGCGTTTCACCTGTAACAAACCTAATCTACCACTTCCACCCTACCTTCAAGTTATCGATCAAGATTAATCAATAACTCTGGCTGACAGGGAGAATGTCATGTGCACAAAAACAAGTTGCAAACAAACTGTATTAATAATCTCAAACTATTCTCCCTGTTTAGGCTTGCATTCCTCGGATGGAGCAAAGAGAAAGAAATAGTGGAAAGAATTCCTGTGGAGCCCTCCCCATCTGTTCTTTTTCTGATGGCTTCTCATTGTTTTCCCCAAGCATCTCCTTAAAGCATCTTAGAAGTGAAAGCAGCTCTACTGCTGAGAGGTAATCACTCAATATTAACCTTAAAGCAATGGTGACAGAGGTGATCTTGGTAGAAATATCCTTGCTCAGCCGTTCTGACCATAGTTCACTTTGTGTGCTCTCAGATTTTTGTTCTGAGCTGAACTTCAAGTACAAACAGTTTACAAACAGAAGAATAAAGGCAAGAGAACTGTAGGCTGAAACCACCAAAGGCAACCGATTGCAGAGATGCACAAAAAATGCCATCTAGTAGGAGACAATGACCTTGAGGATACATTCGTGAACAAATAACCTCCAATAACTCTGGCCCAAAAGTTACTTAGAGTCATCTTTGACCACATATACTTCTCTGGCTGCCTGTGCTTCACAGGTTTTCTTACTTTACTACTATTAGTTAACCAGAAAGTGGGAATGTGAATGGATGAGACAAAGCAAAATGTTCTGTTGGTCATCAGATAATCCCAGAAAGATAATTCTTGGTATTCTCTCTTTTGCGAACCTCTCTCTTGAACTCATTCTTTACCTATGAAAAGGTCTCCTCTTGTCAATTTCTGTGTATAAATATTCAAGGCTCTGTTAGGTGTTATCAGCAGAACAGAGATGAACAAATCAGGCTGTCTTGCTTTAAGGATCATGCAACCTACTGGGCTGGACCATCAGGTACGTAAATATCCAAAAACAAAGCAGGGACATGGAAGAAGTACACAAAAACATGAGAGCAGAGAGGAAGGTGAGATTAAATTTTAACTATGGAAGCTGGAATAGGTTTCAGAGATAAGATCACCTCCAGCTGAGCTTTGAGCAGGTGGAGGATTTTAATAAGTGGTAAGAATGGAGAATACATCAGATAAAAATATGTGAGCAAATCTATAGTTGGATATGTTGAAGTAGGAGTATTTTCATGAAATTAGGAGTAACTCAGTGCGGTGTGCTGTGGAAGGCAGAGGAGGGATGGAGAACAGGAAGTCTAAGGCCAGGAAAATAGCTTGGGCTAAATCAAGAGGTACTTACTTATTTACTCTAACAGTTTGAATCTTATTGCACAAGGCACTGGTAGGGTAGCAGGTTACTGGGCAGGAGAATTGCTTGATCTCCAAGCAAGGATATGAATAGAGGTCAATGCAACTTTTTTTAACTGAGGAAAATAAAAATAGCATGGCTAAGACTTAAGAAAGTATGTTCTCCTTCTGCTTGCGTGTGGATTAAAATTAAAGTTTGTATTCTTTCTCCTGACTTGGAAGCAGTTTCTCTGAAGAATAAGTAAACCATTCTCAGGGGGTACCATTGATGCTTTTTACAGAGTAGTCTTTAAAATGAGTAACCTTAATTTCTAATCTATTATTGAAATATTACCTAGCCAAAAAAAACTACACACAAAAGAGTTTCCTGGCAAAATATTTTCCTGTGCTAATAACTTGTTTGTAATTTTGGAAGAAGACTCAGGGATCTAACTCATCAAGTGCACCTTCCATGAACTTATCATTCTTGTAGGAATTCATTACTGGAAGTTGAAAGTTAAGATTGGAAGATGAGGGGGAAATGACAGACTTGAAAATTAAGACGTTTGGCCAAGTGCTAGGTCCTGCAGACCCCGACTGTTTCCTTAAAATGATTCCATTGTCACCTCTTCTACCTGACAAACTGGCAAGAACTTATTCGTGATTCTTTCCTATTAAAGAAGAGAGCAGGCACACCTGGGGCACACAGGTTAGCAGGGGTGGGAGCAGCTCGGGATGGGATCTGGAGATGGCACCACTAAGGACTTTCAGGTATGCAGTCCCCATTTGAAAGATCTTGAGAATAGGATGAATTCATGGCAGGAACTCACCCACGTCTCTACGTGCTGAATTTCTTATGCTAGAGTACATAGCACTCAAAGTTTGTATGTACTAATAGCTGTTCTCTTCCCTGAGATGGGCTAATTTACTTATTTGAGACAATTCTTTCTTAGAGCTACACTGATTGCTAATGATGTAACAGGAAAGAGACTTGCAAACATTATGCATTTACAGATGGTAAATCAATAAAGAATCTTCGGAAAGATTCTTTACTGATTTCTGTAAAACCTTACTGAGCTCACCTGTTTGGGTAGTTGATTACATTTATGTAGAAGTTTTAATTTTATCATGGGTTTTATCCCATTGCTTTATCTTCTAGCAATGTAATTTCAGAAGGGAAGGTGCTATAGCCTCCAATTTACTCTGCTTGGTACACTGGAGACGAGATGTTAAGTACATCTCTGAAGTCACACGATAATAGAATCATACAAAGAACTTAAGTCTTTTAACTCTAATTTCGTGTTTTCTCATTGGATGATATGTAAGTAGCTGAATTAGATTCCTTCCAATAATATCATATGAACAATCGACAAAATGTATAGACCTACACTTTCTCTCTGCTCCCTCTTCTCTTTCCCAGTGTGTTGCTCTGAGCTTGAAATGCAGCCTTTCCATATAGGACTAAAATTAGTGTCATTCCTTTAAGTTTCTGACTTTGACCATTAAGCTATACTCTCCTACTCCCGTATTTATAAGATTTGTAAGATGGAAGCCATTTGAATGATGTCCTTTCTGGGGAATTATTTCTTTGCAATGATTTTCAACAAAATCAGCTTCCCTAAGGGACCAATAAAGATCATTGAATAAACCTGACTGGGCTCTGCATTAAGCATTAGTTATTGTGTTTAGATGTTTTCCCTGGCTCCTCCCAAGGCCAATCAAACTTCTGTCAAAGGAAAAAATATTCTCCTGATTTGTCTCTTGGGGCTGGTATGAAAGGCTCACCCATTCAGCAGATGGGGTGATTTTTCCTCAATGATTCTATTCTTCCAAAATGTCTATAACTGTCTACTATTGCTGTATTTATTGAGATAATTAACATGTTCTACAGCAAATGTGGATAATTCACTGCTTCCAAAATTAAGTTAGACAAAAATATTTACTTCGGGTTGGACTTAGACCTGAATCTTGGGAAGTTTTAAATTTAATTCAGACAAATAAATTTTTTTTTGCGGTACGCAGGCCTCTCACTGCTGTGGCCTCTCCCGTTGCAGAGCACAGGCTCCGGACGCGCAGGCTTAGCGGTCATGGCTCACGGGCCCAGCCGCTCCGCGGCATGTGGGATCTTCCCAGACCGAGGCACGAACCCGTGTCCCCTGCATCGGCAGGCCGACTCTCAACCACTGCGCCACCAGGGAAGCCCGAGACAAATAAATTTGGGCTAGAAAATTGGGATACAAGCCATTTTAAATAACATTTTAAAAATCATCATTTTGTGCAGCTTGGTTGGAAATACAGCTAATGAATTTTAAGAAATAAAAGGTGAGTAAACTTTATGGCTTACAAGGGCAATAATAGCCTTGATGGAATGTGTGGCTTATGAATTAGACATAGTACAAAATAAGAACATAGGTATTCATATATAAAATACATTACAATAAACTTGAATATAGAACAGTCAATCTTGAAATCTATGACCTTAGATTACCAGTTTAAATAAGATGAGGAAAATAAAGAGAAAAGGAAAGCAACCTAATCAAATATTCTCTCTGTTCTGCTTCCATGCCTCCTCTTTGGGTTTTCTTGCCTCCTCAATTAATTCTCCATCTGCCCTTGGTATTAAGGAAATATTTTATTGATACAGTGTTAAACAGCTGTTAGGTCCTATTTTTTTATATTTCTTTTACTGGTTTTGATGTCTGTAAGTCTAGTTAATTACTTCTAAAATAGAAAAACTTATTGGTGCAATGACATTTTAACTATCATGATGATTCACCCCTTAGCCAGCACCTTGGACTACACTCACTATCAAGGGCTGTTTAACCTGCTGAATAACTTTAGACAAATCCTGACTTGCTGACCTAGATAAGCTTCTAAGAATGCTTTCTCTGTAGTCATAAGCCATACTAAATTCAGAGAGGGAAATGCTATTTCTTTAACATCATCTATTACACAATGAAATTATCTTTATTTTTAACTAACGTGTGTCTCTTCCTACTAGAATGTAAGTTCCATGAGAGCATCTAAAACACTGCCACAGGAGATGCTTATCAATATATTTTGAGTGAGAGGATGAATGAATGAGCAAGAAGCAAAACAAACCTGGCAATATTTCTGGACACTCTCAATCAACACAGAAGAATGAAGGGCAAAGGAAAACATAACTGTTTTATGTGAATTACTCATTACTATTTATCAATTCCCTTTAACAATATCTTATTTTATATTTCAACGGTTATAATTTTTCTTCAATAATTTACACCATTTATTTTTTATTTCCACCTGTTCTAGAATTTCTGCTCTATGTTTTTATTTTTGAATCCTGTTATTACTTCGTTTAACCTTTGAATATTCTAAATAAAAATATTTTAGATCTTGGTCTGACTCTTATCAATAACTTCACCTGGAGTGAACTTATGCCCTAATTGATATTTTTTTCTTTCTTTCTTAGCATTACATGATTTGATGGATTTTGGAATTTTGACTTACAGATTCATTTTGAGAGGGAATTTTTGTTTTGTTGTTCTTCTTTTGGTTTTTATTGTTGTGTCTTGGATGATGTTTTATTTGTTTCAATCTTTTTAAAGTTGCTGAGGCTTATATTCTGGCATAGTGTATAGTCAAGAGAATGTTTTGTGTGCACAACAGCAGATATGTATTCTGCTATTGTTGGAGTGAACCAGTCTGTAGATGTCAAATAGGTCAAGTTGGTTGACAGTGTTATTCAAGACTTCTACATCCCTCCTGATTTTCTGTCTAGCTGTTCTTTCCATGACTGAGAATAGGTATTGAAATCTCTAATGCTGCTGAACAGTCTATTTCTCTTTTCAATTCTTTCACTTTTTGCTTCATGTATTGTGGGGTTCTGGTTCTAGGTTTATACAGTACACATTTACAATTGTTATATCTTCCTAATATGTTGACCCTCTTATCACTATGAAATGACTTTCTTTGTTTCACATGTTTCTTGTCTCAAAATCTATTTTTCCTAGTATTAATATATCCAGTATAGCTACTACAATGCCTTACAAAATAAATTTTTAAGGAAAATATTTTAACAGAGCTTAAGCAAAATATTTTGCTCACTTTTGTTCTGGTGTTCTTGATATGAAGCTGCCTTCAAACACCTGATCAGTACATTGATTTTGGAATCTAAAGGAAAGAATTGTGCAGTCCATACTTATCAAACATTGATACATGGTTGCCATAGTGATATATGTAAATAATTATCCTTTCCATGTGAAATATCTCTGAAGATCATTTTTTGTGGGGGGAGGGAGGTTGATAATGGTGCTTTTATTTTTTATTACTTTTTATTTTTTTAAACATCTTTATTGGAGTATAATCGCCTTACAATGTTGTGTTAGCCTCTGCCATATAACAAAGTGAATCAGCTATATGCATACATACATCCCCATATCCCCTCCCTCCTGCACCTCCCTCCCACCCTCCCTATTCCACCCCTCTATGTGATCACAAAGCACCGAGCTGATCTCCCTGTGCTGTGTGGCTGCTTCCCATTAGCTATCTATTTTACATTTGGTAGTATATATATGTCAATGCTACTCTTTCTGAAGATCATTTTAAATATTTCCCTCTGTTGAAGCATTACTCTCTGAAATCAGTTACAGTATTCATGAAAATAAAATCTAATATACACTCCTAAAATGGTCAGAAATAAAAGTTAATGGCATTTTTACATTCAAATTCATAATAATTCCTTCAATTATGTAGGAGCATTACATGATAAAGCATATAACTTTAAATATTAGTATTTAATAATAAACTCAGCACAATGACTATTTTGGTAAAAATTTTAAATACATAAAGACCATTTAGCAGATTTTGTTTCCAGATAATCAACCAACTGGTCAAGTCCTTGAATAGAAACTATAATAAACTCCACAGCAAATATCAAATAAAATATTTAATGTAGCTTTCATTACTACTTTCAAGATACAGCTGTGATAAACTACAATCAATATTAAAAGAGAATCTATTCTGTTTTTAACAATATTTGGGATGGGGGATATTATTTGCCAAAACAACATTTCATTGGCTTTGGATACAATGACATAGACACTGAGAATATTACTCTTCTTTAAAAATATAACAAATATTTACTAAGTGGCTACTATGTGCAAGACCCTGTACAGAGCACTGGACATATAGGCATGCTTTCAAAGAGCTTTCTACCTAGTTAGGCTATCTGCAGGGAAAACATGATATGATAAGTGCTGTGACAAGAACATGCACAAGGAAGAACAATCAGCATTGGGAGTCTGAGAAGGCCTCCTGGATGACTAGTAATACAAGTAATGAATGGTAAAAATGGGAGTTCTTCAGCTAAAGAGGCAGGGACAGAAAAGACATCCCAGGCTGAGGCAGTAGGATGCATAAAAACCCTTAAGGAGAAGATATTCCCTTTATTTTTTTTAAAAAAAAAAGCAGTTTATTTTATTGTGAAGTAGCAAAATTGGAGGTCTGGAGAGAGGTAATAAATATCTTACCATAAACCAAGGTGAGAAGGAAGATGGCCTGTTCTTAAGTAGTGTGAAATGGACAAGAGGAGAAATGAATGAATTACAGAACTTCAAGGGGGGGAAATTGACATGATGCATTTATTTCTTGAATGTGCTGGCAGAGAGGGAGAGAAATGAGGAGGATTATTCCCAAAGAAGTGGCTTGAGTAAGTAGATGAGTGGCTTGCCATTCACTGGAATTAAAAAGTCAAGGAGAATTGTGTGTAGTTATTGGGGAAGGAGTGGGCAGCAGGGGTTTTCAGGGAGCGTCCATGTAGACAAGGTGATAAATTTGATTTTTAACATGTGAGTTTAAGTGGAGATACCTAGTAGACATCCAGATGTTAGATAAACTCATTCTGAAACTTCGGAGAGAAATCTCTGGTAACATAGATTTTTAAATCATCAAATTACAGCCTGAGCTATGGAATTACGTATAGACAGCAGAAATGATAGTAAAGGATAGACCTTGGAAAATTAATTGGTAGTCTTAGGAAGGAGGGGCCACTGATGAGATTGAACAAGAAAATGCATCTAATTGTAGAAAGTCAGTAAGAACTAATATCCGAGAAGCCAAAAAGTAGTTAGCTACCAACTCTGGGAAAATAAGGCATCTGCTCTTGGTCTTTAGGTATATTCCATGACTTTAATAAAAACAGAATTCATGGAGGGGTTCTGATTACCACAATACTGCAGGGACTTGAAAATTCAGTATGTCATATAGAGCTAATACAGAAATTTCTTCTTTTCTTCCTGTTTGAAATAAATAACAATACAGAATAAAATAATTGAATACTGAAGAGCAGCAAAATATGCCATTCCAAAATATAACTATAGGAGTTCAGAACATGCCACCCCAAAATATACCACTTTGGCATATTGATTATTTTGAGATGTAGGTCCTTGGAAAGCAGCAAATGCAGGCAGAGGCTTTCTCTGAACTCCCCTTATCTACCTAAAGACAGATCCTCCAAAAGGAACTCAATTGTCATAAATCCCCTCCATGGAAGTTTCATCAAACAGGGAAGATTGATTCTTATCACAGGAGGGGAGGGGAGAAGTTGACATCACTCCCAAACTTTCCCACAAACCATCATACTTCCCATCTGTTCTTCTAAGGGCTCATTCATCTTTCCTAAGAACACTTACTTTCCCCTAAGAAGCCTATATCCCTCTTTCCCTTTCCCTATTAAGGTAGTATTTAAGCCTGAATTTTAAGCTACCTGGAGAGTTACTCATTTTTCCATGGGTATCTTCCATGTATTCATGAGGCACACATGTTAAACTTCTCTATCTGTTTCTCTCTTGTTAACATGTCTTTTATCACAGGAGTTCTCACCTAAAAACTCAGAAAGGTAAAAGGAGTAATTATTTTTCCTCCTCTACAATAAGAAATTTAAATGTATAGCCAAATTTTCATGAAAAAAAAATTTATATGCCGAGATTGAAGAGGAAACTCAAAGCCAGAGAGAAGAGTGGGAACTAAATGCAAGTGGTCCAAGAGATTATTAGAGACCAAGATGCAAACTACAGCCTGGCACTTTAATGCCTGCTGGAGAATATGAGAGAAGGCTTTAGGCCCAGGCAAAATGAAGTTATTTATTATGTACAGAACTTTCTGCATAAATCCATTACCACCCATCACAAAAGCCAGGAGCAGTAAAACTTTACTAGTCAGTGAATTTCTTAAAACTGACTCATAAATAATTATAATCCCAAACCTGCAGTGTATGCAAGTGAGAACTCCACATATAAACTATCAGATAATTCCTGAAACCCAAAGTGAGGAATCAGTGTGAAAGCAGGTCATGTTTCTCAGCTCATAGGTTCCCAAGAGAGGCAAAGGTGAATCTATCCTCTAAAGATGCTTCTATAACTCAGTGCACTTATAGTGAAAACATCCTTCACTGAAGAAGAGTATCCTCTAAAAATTATAAACCACATGAGTATCTGAACCACTGTAGTGTAGAGTCAGGAGATAATAAATAATAACATTATTTCAAAGAGAGAGTATGAAGTAAATTCTTCATCTGTTTCAAGAAGCTGGGATGCAAAGAGATGAAAAAAAGGGGGAGAGAATAAACTGTAGGGCAATACAGATGTTAGAATGAGAAAGATTTGATAATGTTTATGTGCTGATGAGAAGAAATTCACTTATTAGAGAGGTGAAATTAAAATCATTTGAAAATTGAGGAACAGTCAATGCTAAGTGATTCTGAAGAAATATTTAAAGTGTAAGTGGAGAAACTAGCCTCAGACAGTAGAAGAACAATTATTTTGAAAAGAAAGGAAATAAAATGTAGGTGAATAAAATTGTAGGAAAGAGGAATAAAAAGTAGAAAAGTTTTCAATCTGATAACATTATCTCACTTAATTCTTGAAACAATGGTAAGATTTGATATTGTTACTAATCTTAGAGAAAATACGTTATGTGATATGCCCAATTTGTCTCCTATTTAAGGGGAAAGCTGGGATTCAAATCCAGGTACTTTCTCTTCATAATCCTATACAAACCTCATACAATAAAATTTTTAGTGAAGCTCAAATACTATAGAGATGAATACATCAATCATTACAACATCCTGGTAAGAAAGGGATCAGCTATTTTTTAATCCAACTTTCTAAGATGAGAATATTATCATGACATTTTCTCACAGTAAGCCAGTATGCCACATAAGCTATATGAATACACTAAAAATGAACACATAGATTGTAATTACATGACACTACAACTAGATAAAGTAAAATCACTAATTTATTCATTAGTGTTGCATAAGAGCAGCATAAATAATTTGTCTGTGAACTGACTAGTTATATTGCATTGTCTGCAGACACACAATCCTACATGCACACACACATAAGTCTAGTTTTCAACAATTGCATGGGTTCCTATTTCTTCCTTTAGCTTTAAGTTTAAATTCTGTCTTCTTAGAGAAATCTACTTTATCCACCAAATTGAAAATGTGCTCATCCCCTTAAATTCTATCACTGTATCTCTTTCCATAATATCTTCCAGTTGAAACCCTTTTATCTTCTAGAACAACTTCTAACACACTTTTATTTGAGAAGCACAAATTCAATGTATCGAAAATTAAATGACTCAGAAAGTACATATTTGAGTGCCTACTACTGACTAGGTACTGCTATAGGCATGAGGATACAGCAATGAATAAAGACACAAAGTCCCTGTATACATACAGCTCATTTTAGAGGAGAATAAATAAAGTAATGAATGAGTATAATACTATTATATAAATAAAATTAGCATAACACAATATAAATTAGTATAGTATAATACAAAAATATATAATACTAGCATATAACATTAATATAATGTAACATAATATGTATTAATCTATACACAGACTGTAGTATGTTGTAACCAAAAAAAGAACCACCAGCAATGAAGAAGCAGTACAATTTCTGGAAATTATGTGGGACTGAAAAGAGTTAATATTCCCAGCAGCCAGAGTGGAGAAACTTTGTAACACATAGGACTGAGTACTCAGAAGGTATTCCTCAGTAGTGGAGTCAAATTACCCCTACAAAAATGTTGCTCTAGTTCTACCTAACAAAGCTTAAAGGTAATATTTTAAAAGATCAAAATGTTTCCAAGTAATTACACTGCATCTCTGAACAAAGCACAAACATATATATCAAGAAATACAAAAACAGCCAGCACCAACTTCATAAAACAATGATTTTATCAAATAAAAAATACCAGGCATGCAAAGAAGCATGAAAATGCCACTCGTAACTAGGAGAAAATCATTCAATAGAGACTCAGAAATGACAGATATAATAGAGTTAGGATTATAAACAACTATTACAAATATATTTCCTATGATAAAGAAAATAGAGAAAAGCATTAGCATGTTAAGAAGAGACATGCATGATACCTTTAAAAATACCTGAGATGTCACTGAATGGTATTAATGGCAGATTAATCATTGCAAAAGAAAAGATTAGTAATCTCAAAGATAGAATAACAGGAAGCATCCAAAATAAAACACAGAGAAAAAAGAATGAAAAAAATGAACAGAGTATAATTAGCTTTGAGATAACATCAGGGGTTCTAGTATATGTGCAACTAGAAAAATAATGATTAAAATTTTTCCAAATTTGGTAAATAATAAACCCACAGATCCAAGAAACAGAACAAACCAAACATAACAACTTCATCAGTGGTGATATTTTCATAGTAATAATTTAAATTTTACATGTTTGTTTTAAGCTTTAGACTGCTTGTAATATTCAATGAGAGAGACCTAAATTTGATTAAAGAGCAAAATTCAATGTTTTCAGCTTTGATAATGTGGGATGGAATAAAGTAGACAGAGAGAAGTTGAGAGAAAAATAGGGGTGTTAATAGGAGGAAGTCAAGAATTAAAATTTTAGACATTTATAATAATAGAAGTAAACAACAGAAAAATTAATTAACAAAATACATATATAAAATTGGGAGAGTCATCATGTAAGTAAAATATACTCTTTGTAACAGCATGCAGTCAAAAGACATTATCTATTATTGATAAAATAATCAATAAATCTATAAACATATATAAAATTATGAAGGTAGCATAAAAAGAACTAAAAACAAACAGTAAACAGAAACTTTTTCTGAGGAGTGAGAATACAGGTAGAGGGTGGAAGCGATGGGCACTGGTATTTTATCAACATAAGCTCTTCAGTATTATTTTTCAAAAATGTCTCAATACTACTTTTATTTACTTTGCCTAATAAACAAAGTTAGCAAGATATCTCCCATTATGACCATCCCATATCCTTGCTACAATGTGTTTCCTGGTTTCTGTATTTTCATGTAAACCGTCTATACCTTTTAAGACAATCAAATGTAATATTAATTTCCTGTTTTGAAAACTCCCTCATATAACTGGTTATAAAATAATGTAGATTATTCCCTTATGATGATTTTTTATTATGAATGCTTCATTTAAAATAATTGCCTATGGGAGTGGCCAAGATAGTGCAGCTTAAGGCCCTGAGTTTACCTCCTCCCAAGGCCACCCCAAAATTACAGCTAGTTACAGAGCATCTATTGAGGAGAAAGAATGGAAGACTAGCAGAAAAGACCTTCTAAAACGGAGATATAAAGAAGGAACCACAATGAGATGAGTAAGAGGGGCAGAGATGCAGTATAGTCAAGACCCATACCCCTAGGTGGGTGACTCACAAACAAGAGAATAATTATAATCACAGAAGTTCTCCCCAAGGAGTGAGGGCTCCAAGCACCACATTGGGCCCCCCAGCCCAGGGGTCCTGTACCAGGAAGATGAACCCCCAGAATGTTTGCTTTGAAGGCCAGCCTGGCTTACTTTCAGGGGAACCAGAGGATTGTGGGAAATAAAGAGATCAAAAGTTTTATAGACAAGTAAAAGCTAAAAGAGTTAAGCACCACCAAACCAGCTTTACAAGAAATGTTAAAGGGACCTCTCTAAACAGAAAAGAAAAAACCACAACAGGAAATATGAAAAGTATAAAAGGAAAAATCCCACTGGCAAAGTCAAATATACAGTAGCGGTAGTAAATAAACCATGTATAAAGCTAGTAGAAAGTGTAAAAGACAAAAGTTTTAAAATTATCTATATCCACAAAAGTAGTTAAGGGATACACAAAACAAAAAGATATAAAACATGATTCAAAAACAGTAAGTGGGGAAGAGGGGTAAAATGCAGAATTGTTAAAATGCATTTGACCTTAAGAGATCAACAAGTTAAAATAATCATGTATATATATTTAGATGGTATATATATGTATCTCACTATAGTTATAAACCAAAAATCTACAATACATACAAACACAAAAAAGAGAAGAGAATCTAAACCTAACACTAAATATAGTTATAAAATCACAAGGGAAGTGATCAAAAGAAGAAGAAAGGAACAAAAAAGAACTACAAAAACAACCCAGAAACAACTGACAAAATGGCACTAAGTACAAACCTACCAATAATTACTTTAAACATAAATGGAGAGAGAGGGGGAAGATGGTGGAAGAGTAAGACACAGAGATCACCTTCCTCCCCACAGATATATCAGAAATACATCTACACGTGGAACTGCTCCTATAGAACACGCACAGAACGCTGGCAGAAGACCTCAAACCTCCCAAAAGCCAAGAAACTCACCGCGAACCTGGGTACGTCAAAAGAAAAAAGAATAAACAGAGACAAAAGAATAAGAACGGGACCGGCATGAGTGGGAGGGAGCTATGAAGGAGGAAAGGTTTCCACATACTATGAAGCCTCTTCGCGGGTGGAGACATCCCCCCTGTGGAGGCGGGAAGCTTCGGAGCTGTGGAGAAGACCACAGCAACAGGAGTGCGGAGGGCAAAGCGGAGAGATTCCCGCACAGAGGATAGGTGCCGACCGGCACTCACCAGCCCAAGAGGCTTGTCTGCTCACCTGCCGGGGCGGGCGGGCGCTGGGAGCTGAAGCTCGGCTTCGGTCGGATTGCAAGGAGAGAACAGGGGTTGGTGGCATGAACACAGCCTGAAGGGGTTAGTGCACCACGGCTAGCCAGGAGGGAGTCCGGGAAAAAGTCTGGACCTGCCGAAGAAGCAAGAGACTTTTTCTTGCCTCTTTGTTTCCTGGTGCGCGAGGAGAGGGGATTAAGAGCACCACTTAAAGGAACTTCAGAGACGGGTGCAAGCGCTGCGTAAAGGAGCTCCAGAGACTGGCGCAAGCCGTGGCTATCAGCGCGGACCCAAGAGACTGGCATGAGATGCTAAGGCCGCTGCTGCCGCCACCAAGAAGCCTGTACAAGCACAGGTCACTATCCACACCCATCTTCCGGGGAGCCTGTGCAGCCCACCACTGCCAGGGTCCCGGGATCCAAGGACAACATCCCCGGGAGAATGCACGGCACGCCTGAGGCTGGTGCAACGTCATGCTGGCCTCTGCCGCCTCAAGCTCGCCCCACATCCTCACCCCTCCCTCCTCCGGCCCTGAGTGAGCCAGAGCCCCCGAATCAGCTGCTCCTTTAACCCCGTCCTGTCTGAGCGAAAAACAGATGCCCTCTAGCGACCTACATGCAGAGGCAGGGCCAAATCCAAAGCTGAACTCCGAGAGCTGTGAGAACAAAGAACAGAAAGGGAAATTTCTCCCAGCAGCCTCAGGAGCAGTGGATTAAATCTCCACAATCAACTTGATGTACCCTGCATCGGTGGAATACCTGAATAGACAACAAATCATCCCAAATTGAGGTGGACTTTGAGAGCAAGATGTATTATTTTTTCCCCTCTTCTTTTTATGAGTGTGTATGTGTATGCTTCTGTGTGAAATTTTGTCTATATAGCTTTGCTTTCACCATTTGTCCTAGGATTCTGTCTGTCTGTTTTTTTGTTTGTTTTTACTTAAAAATTTTTTTTCTTAATAATTTTTTATTTTAATAACTTATTTTATCTTACTTTATATTATTTTATCCTCTTTCTTTCTTTCTACTTTTTCTCCCTTTTATTCTGAGCCGTGTGGATGAAAGGCTCTTGGTGCAGCAGCCAGGAGTCAGTGCTGTGCCTCTGACATGGGAGAGCCAACTTCAGGACACTGGTCCACGAGAGACCTACCACCTCCACGTAATATCAAACAGCGAAAATCTCCCAGAGATCTCCATCTCAACACCAACACCCAGCTTCATTCAACAACCAGCAAGCTACAGTGGTGGACACCCTATGCCAAACAACTAACAAGACAGGAACACAACCCCACCCATTAGCACAGAGGCTGCCTCAAATCATAATAAGTCCACAGACACCCCAAAACACACCACCAGACGTGGACCTGCCCACCAGAAAGACAAGATCCAGCCTCATCCACCAGAACACAGGCACTAGTCCCCTCCACCAGGAAGCCTACACAACCCACTGAACCAACCTTATCCACTGGAGACAGACACCAAAAACAACAGGAACTACGAACCTGCAAAAAGGGGACCCCAAACACAGCAAGAAAAGCAAAATAAGAAGACAGAAAAACACACAGCAGATATAGGAGCAAGATAAAAACCCACCAGACTAACAAATGAAGAGGAAATAGGCAGTCTACCTGAAAAAGAATTCAGAATAATGATAGTAAAGATGATCCAAAATCTTGGAAACAGAATAGAGAAAATGCAAGAAACATTTAACAAGGACCTAGAAGATCTAAAGAGGAAACAAACAATGATGAAAAACACGATAAATGAAATTAAAAATACTCTAGAAGGGATCAATAGCAGAAAAACTGAGGCAGAAGACCAGATAAGTGACCTGGAAGATAAAATAGTGGAAATAACTACTGCAGAGCAAAATAAAGAATGAAAAGAACTGAGGACAGTCTCAGAGACCTCTGGGACAACACTAAACGCATCAACATTTGAATTATAGGGGTCCCAGAAGAAGAAGAGAAAAAGAAAGGGACTGAGAAGATATTCGAAGAGATTATATTTGAAAACTTCGCTAATACGAGAAAGGAAATAGTTAATCAAGTCCAGGAAGCACAGAGAGTCCCATACAGTATAAATCCAAGGAGAAATACGCCAAGACACATATTATCAAACTATCAAAAATTAAATACAAAGAAAACATATTAAAAGCAGCAAGGGAAAAACAACAAATAACACACAAGGGAATCCCCATAAGGTTAACAGCTGATCTTTCAGCAGAAACTCTGCAAGCCAGAAGGGACTGGCAGGACATATTTAAAGTGTTGAAGGAGAAAAACCTGCAACCAAGATTACTCTACCCAGCAAGGATCTCATTCAGATTTGATGGAGAAATTAAAACCTTTACAGACAAGCAAAAGCTGAGAGAGTTCAGCACCACCAAACCAGCTTTACAACAAATGCTAAAGGAACTTCTCTAGGCAAGAAACACAAGAGAAGGAAAAGACCTACAATAACAAACCCAAAACAATTAAGAAAATGGGAATAGGTACATACATATCGATAATTACCTTAAATGTAAATGGATTAAATGCTCCCACCAAAAGACACAGACTGGCTGAATGGATACAAAAACAAGACCCATATATAAGCTGTCTACAAGAGACCCACTTCAGACCTAGAGACACATACAGACTGAAAGTGAGGGGATGGAAAAAGATATTCCATGCAAATGGAAATCAAAAGAAAGCTGGAGTAGCAATTCCCACATCAGACAAAATAGACTTTAAAATAAAGACTATTACAAGAGACAAAGAAGGACACTACATAATGATCAAGGAATTGATCCAAGAAGATATAACAATTGTAATTATTTATGCACCCAACATAGGAGCACCGCAATACATAAGGCAAATACTAACAGGCATAAAAGGGGATATAGACAGTAACACATTCATACTAGGGGACTTTAACACCCCACTTTCACCAATGGACAGATCATCCAAAATGAAAATAAGGAGAAACAAGCTTTAAATGATACATTAAACAAGATGGACTTAATTGATATTTATAGGACATTCCATCCAAAAACAACAGAATACACATTTTTCTCAAGTGCTCATGGAACATTCTCCAGGACAGATCATATCTTGGGTCACAAATCAAGCCTTGGTAAATTTAAGAAAATTGAAATTCAAGTATCTTTTCCGACCACAACGCTATGAGACTAGATATCAATTACAGGAAAAGATCTGTAAAAAATACAAACACATGGAGGCTAAACAATACACTACTTAATAACGAAATGATCACTGAAGAAATCAAAGAGGAAATTAAAAAATACCTAGAAACAAATGACAATGGAGACACGATGATCCAAAACCTATGGGATGCAGCAAAAGCAGTTCTAAGAGGGAAGTTTAAAGCAATACAATCCTACCTTAAGAAACAGGAAACATCTTGAATAAACAACCTAACCTTGCACCTAATTAGAGAAAGAAGAACAAAAAAACCCCAAAGTTAGCAGAAGGAAAGAAATCATAAAGATCAGATCAGAAATAAATGAAAAAGAAATGAAGGAAACGACAGCAAAGATTAATAAAACTAAAAGCTGGTTCTTTGAGGAGATAAACAAAATTGATAAACCATTAGCCAGACTCATCAAGAAAAAGAGGGAGAAACACTCAAATCAATAAAATTAGAAATGAAAAAGGGGAAGTAACAACTGACACTGCAGAAATACAAAAGACCATGAGAGATTACTACACGCAACTCTATGCCAATAAAATGGACAACCTGGAAGAAATGGATAAATTCTTAGAAAGGCACAACCTGCCAAGACTGAATCAAGAAGAAATAGATAATATGAACACACCAATCACAAGCACTGAAATTGAAACTGTGATTAAAAATCTTACAACAAACAAAAGCCCAGGACCAGATGGCTTCACAGGTGAATTCTATCAAACATTTAGAGAAGAGCTAACACCTATCCTTCTCAACTCTTCGAAACTACAGCACAGGGAGGAACACTCCCAAACTCACTCTACGAGGCCACCATCACCCTGATACCAAAACCAGACAAAGATGTCACAAAGAAAGAAAACTACAGGCCAATATCACTGATGAACATAGATGCAAAAATCCTCAACAAAATACTAGCAAACAGAATCCAACAGCACATTAAATACACCATGATCAAGTGGGGTTTATTCCAGGGTTTATTCCAGGAATGCAAGGGTTCTTCAATATATGCAAATCAATCAATGTGATACACCATATTAACAAATTGAGGAGAAAAACCATATGATCATCTCAATAGATGCAGAGAAAACTTTCGACAAAATTCAACACCCATTTAGGATAAAAACCCTGCAGAAAGTAGGAAGAGAGGGAACTTTCCTCAACATAATAAAGGCCATATATGACAAACCCAAAGCCAACATCGTCCTCAATGGTGAAAAACTGAAAGCATTTCCACTAACATCAGGAACAAGACAAGGTTGCCCACTCTCACCACTCTTATTCAACATAGTTTTGGAAGGTTTAAACACAGCAATCAGAGAAGAAAAGGAAATAAAAGGAATCCAAATCAGAAAAGCAGAAGTAAAGCTGTCACTGTTTGCAGATGACATGATACTATACATAGAGAATCCTAAAGATGCTACCAGAAAACTACTAGAGCTAATCAATGAATTTGGTAAAGTAGCAAAGTAGTAGTAAAGTAGTAGTAGGATACAAAATTAATGCACAGAAATCTCTGGCATTCCTATACACTAATGATGAAAAATCTGAAAGTGAAATTAAGAAAACACTTCCATTTAACACTGCAACTAAAAGAGTAAAATATCTAGGAATAAACCTACCCAAGGAGACAAAAGACCTGTACGCAGAAAATTTTAAGGCACTGATGAAAGAAATTAAAGATGATACAAATAGATGGAGAGATATACCATGTTCTTGGATTGGAAGAATCAACATTGTGAAAATGACTCTACTACCCAAAGCAATCTACAGATTCAATGCAATCCCTATCAAACTATCACTGGCATTTTTCACAGAACTAGAACAAAAATTTCACAATTTGTATGGAAACACAAAAGACCCCAAATAGCCAAAGCAACCTCGAGAACGAAAAACAGAGATGGAGGAATCAGGCTCCCTGGCTTCAGACTACACTACAAAGCTACAGTAATCAAGACAGTATGGTACTGGCACAAAAACAGAAATATAGATCAATGGAACAGGATAGAAAGCTCAGAGATAAACCCACGCACATATGGTCACCTTATCTTTGATAAAGGAGGCAGGAATACACAGTGGAGAAAGGACAGCCTCTTCAATAAGTAGTGCTGGGAAAACTGGACAGGTACATGTAAAAGTATGAGATTAGAACACTCCGTAACACCATACACAAAAATAAACTCAAAATGGGGCTTCCCTGGTGGCGCAGTGGTTGAGAGTCTGCCTGCCAGTGCAGGGGACACGGGTTCATGCCCTGGTCTGGGAAGATCCCACATGCCGCGGAGCAGCTGGGCCCGTGAGCCATGGCCTCAGAGCCTGCATGTCCGGAGCCTGTGCTCCGCAACGGGAGAGGCCACAACAGTGAGAGGCCCGTGTACCGCAAAAAAAATAAAAAAATAAACTCAAAATGGATTAAAGACCTAAATGTAGGCCAGAAACTATCAAACTCTTAGAGGAAAACATAGGCAGAACACTCTATGAAATAAATCACAGTAAGATCCTTTTTGACCCACCTCCTAGAGAAATGGAAATAAAAACAAAAATAAACAGATGGGACCTAATGAAACTTAAAAGTGTTTGCACAGCAAAGGAAACCATAAAGAAGACCAAAAGACAACCCTCAGAGTGGGAGGAAATATTTGCAAATGAAGCAACTGACACAGGGTTAATCTCAAAAATTTACAAGCAGCTCATGCAGCTCAATAACAAAAAAACAAACAACCCAATCCAAAAATGAGCAGAAGACCTAAATAGACATTTCTCCAAATTAGATATACAGACTGCCAACAAACACATGAAAGAATACTCAACATCATTAATCATTAGAGAAATGCAAATCAAAACTACAATGAGATATCATCTCACACTGGTCAGAATGGCCATCATCAAAAAATCTAGAAACAATAAATGCTGGAGAGGGTGTGGACAAAAGGGAACACTCTTGTACTGCTGGTGGGAATTTAAATTGGTACAGCAACTATGGAGAACAGTATGGAAGTTCCTTAAAAAACTAAAAATAGAACTACCATATGAACCAGCAATCCCACTACTGGGCACATACCCTGAGAAAACCATAATTCAAAAAGAGTCATGTACCAAAATGTTCATTGCAGCTCTATTTACAATAGCCAGGACATGGAAGCAACCTAAGTGTCCACCATCGGATGAATGGATAAAGAAGATGTGGCATATATACAATGGAATATTACTCAGCCATAAAAAGAAACGAAATTGAGTTATTTGTAGTGAGGTGGATGGACCTAGAGTTTGTCATACAGAGTGAAGTAAGTCAGAAAGAGAAAGACAAATACCATATGCTAACACATATACGTGGAATCTAAGGGAAAAAAATGTTATGAAGAATATAGGGGTAAAACAGGAATAAAGACACAGACCTACTAGAGAATGGACTTGTGCATATGGGGAGGGGGAAGGGTAAGCTGTGACAAAGTGAGAGCGGCATGGACATATATACACTACCAAACATAAAATAGATAGCTAGTGGGAAGCAGCCGCAGAGCACAGGGAGATCAGCTCGGTGCGCTGTGACCACATAGAGGGGTGGGATAGGGAGTGTAGGAGGGAGATGCAAGAGGGAGGGAATATGGGGATATATGTATACGTATAGCTGATTCACTTCCTTATACAGCAGCAACTAACACAATAATATAAAGCAATTATACTCCAATAAAAGTGTTAAAAAAAAAATATATATATATATATAAATGGTATGATGCTCCAATCAAAAGACACAGGGTGGCTGAATAGATACAAAAACCAGACCCATGTATATAATGTCCACAGGAAACTCACTTCATATCTACAGACACACACAGACTGAAGGTGAGGGGATAGAAATAGTATTCCATGCAAACGGAAAATTAAAAGAAAGCTAGGGTAGCAATACTTATATCAGACAAAATAGACTTTAAAACAAAGATTGTAACTAGGGATAAGTAAGACAGTGATCTAGGAATCAATTCAACAAAAAGATATAACAACTGTAAATATATATGGAGTACCAAAATATATAAAGCAAATATTAACAGACATAAAGGGAGAGACTGAGAATAACAAAACAATAATAGGGGAATTTAACACCCCACTTACATCAATAGATACATCATTCAGACAGGAAATCAATAAGGAAATACTGCCCTTAAATGACACATCAGACCAGGTGGCCTTTGGATAGAGATAGAGATAGAGAGTGAGATATATAGTTATATAGAACATTCCATCCGAAAGCAACACATTCTTTTCAAGGGAACATGAAATATCCTCCAGGATAGATAACATGCTAGGCCTCAAAAAAGTCTCAGTAATAATACCAAGCATCTTTTCTAACCACAATGCTATGAGACTAGAAATCAACTACAAGAAAAAACAGCAAACACAAACAAATCGAGGCTAAAGAATAAGCTACAGGCTTCCCTGGTGATGCAGCGGTTAAGAATCTGCCTGCCAATGCAGGTGACACGGGTTCGAGCCCTAGTCTAGGAAGATCCCACATGCCACGGAGCAACTAAGCCCGTGCACCACAACTACTGAGCCTGCACTCTAGGGCCCACAAGCCACAACTACTGAAGCAAGCCCGCATGCCTAGAGCCCGTGCTCCACAACAAGAGGAGCCACCGCAATGAGAAGGCCGCGCACCACAACGAAGAGTAGCCCCCACTTGCCACAGCTAGAGAAAGCATGCACACAGCACGAAGACCCAACACAGCCATAAATAAATAAATTAATTTATTTATTTTAAAAAATATACTACTAAACAACCAATGGATCACTGAAAAAAATCAAAGAAGAAATGGAAAACTACACAATGATCCAAAATCTGTGAAACAAAGCAAAAATAGTTCTAAGAGGGATGTTTATAGCGATACTACCCTACAACCTAACAGTATACCTAATAGAACTAGGAAAAAGAAAAATAAACAAAACCTTAAGTTAGTAGAAGGAAAGAAATCATAAAGATCAGAGCAGTAATAAATAGATTAACAAAACCAATAGAAAAAAAAAATCAATGAACCTAAGAGTTGAATTTTTTTTGAAGAGATAAAGAAGATTGATAGGGCTTCCCTGGTGGCGCAGTGGTTGAGAGTCCACCTGCCGATGCAGGGGACACGGGTTCGTGCCCCAGTCCGGGAAGATCCCACATGCCGTGGAGCGGCTGGGCCCTTGAGCCACGGCCACTGAGCCTGCACATCTGGAGCCTGTGCTCTGCAATGGGAGAGGCCACAACAGTGAGAGGCCCGCGTACCGCAACAACAACAACAACAAAAATTCCAGTTATAAGATAAATAAGTACTCAAGATATAATGTAGGACATGACAATTAACACTGCTGTATGATCATTAACACTGTCGTATAAAAGTTGTTGAGAATAAATGCTAAGAGTTCCCATCTCAAGGAAAAAATTTTTATCTACTTCTCTAATTTTGTATCTATATGAGATGATGGATGCTCACTAAACTTGAGATAATCATTTCACAAAGTTTGTAAGTCAAATTATTATGCTGTACACCATAAACTTATACAGTGCTGTATGTCAACTGTGTCTTAATAAACCTGGGGAAAAACACGTAAACTAAAATAAGTACCTATAGCATAGAGGGGGAACAAGCTGTTTTCAGAACCCAAGGCCCTCTCCATTATGACCTCCTTGATTTTTCAACTTTACTTTCCTCTGCCATTTCTCACTGCCATACTGAGCCACATGCATCTATCCATCATCCACAGATACATTCAATGTAATACTGAGTACCTGACTGAGTACCACCAGTCATTGCAGGTGATAAGTTATGAGAATATGTAAAGCATAGTCAATCATGAGGCATACAATAGAGAAGATTTACTATTTAACTGTAATAACTTATCCAAGGTCTTCTTGAATCCCAAATTGACAAATATGTACCACCATACAGAATCAGAAAGCTAAAATTAAATGAAGACGCTAGGGGCTAGGGATGCTAGGGGCATTTCAGCTACTCTCACTCCCTACATCAACATCATAAGCTAAATAATACAGAATCTTCCCTCAGCAAAAGTGCAAATCTACATAAAGTGGACCTCTGGGGACTTATCTGAAAAGGGTAGAAACTGAAAATGATAAAATAATGAACTTCAAGGGTATACTACATAGTAGAGCTCTCATTTGAAAAGTTTTCTCCTGACAACATGTACGCAATAGTAATCTTCTTTCAATGCATAATGTGTACTCATATTGCTCATTTACTCATACTACTCATTCAGTAATATTGTTTCATAGAAGTACATGTTAATCTCTTCTTTCGTTATTTAGCCTTTCACTTGTGTGTATGTATGTGTTTGTGTGTGTGTGTGCATGTGTGCGTACTCTGTATTTTCAATATGCTGATAGGATTGTGTGTTATACTTTGTACTCCACAAAGTATCCAGAAAAGCATTTTACACAGAATCAAAAATGAGTAGCTATTAATAGAGGGATTAAATTCATGTTAATGACAACAAATTATTGAAAATGACCAAATAAATAATCTTTTAATTACTCATTTGAAATCATAATGAAAGTTACTAATTGAAGCTTTCAAAATGACTGACCAGTGACTTGATGCCATATAGACACAATCACAAAAGATTTATAGAAAGCCTACCCTTTCACGGAATTAATTTTAACAAACAATGAAATTGAAAAACAGAACCTAGGAGATGTTTCTGCCAATCATGTAGGATATGCTTATCATTTGACAAGTCATTGTATCTATGATAAGAATTGAGAAATTATAAGCCCAAAACAGTTATAATTCTCAAGAGTGAGGTGTAATTTGCGTTACCAGAGATATGATCCTCCTTACTTTATGAGGCTGATATTTGAAAGATGGATAATAATATTTTACTCCATAAGGCAGATGCTAATATCATCCTTCATTCTTAGCCAATCTTTTTATGAAAGTAAGAGCCAAGAGCCTCATGTTGCACCTAATTACAATAGAGGAATCCCTGCATCAGAGATTTAAACATTAAATATCCACATTTATTATATGTGTTGTTTGCATTGCTAAGATAGAAAAAGTTATGACTAAATAATCTCTACCCTTTAGGAGTTGTGAATTTAAACTGGGAAGTATTTGAGCTGCCAAACAAAAAACAATCCTATAAACAGTACAAAAGACTTAGAGAATGCATATTCCTTAAGCAGAACTGGAGGTACATTTCAGAGAGACGATTATTGCTTGTTAAGGAGGCAAGATGTTCAAAGATAGCACAACTCTGATTCCCAAATCACCCTGAAAGAGTAATATAATAGTGTTTTAAGCAGTTTTAACAGTAATTCAATCAGTGAAATAACAAGTGAAAGATTTATTATATTAACACGCAACCTGGTTACAGCAGACAAGGAGAAAACATTCTAGTTGAAATATGTTCAGGACGGCCAAGCCCTTAAGAAAAAGGCTTATAACCTGCTAAAAAATTAACTTAAATTAAACTATCATTTACTATACACCTAGAACTTCACTGAATGTACGAGAAATGTAAAAGAGGTAAAAGGTATTATTCTTGACCTGAAGTAACTTGGGGTCTAGCTGAGGAAATATGAATAATCCTCAAGGAATATCCATAATGCTACTTAAAGAAAATTAAATGTGATATATAGTATTGTAGTAAGTCTATAGGAAATTTAAATAAAAGACAATGTAGAGTGGAATTAGCCACGGCAAGTTTCAGGGAATCAGATGACTTTTCACCAGGATTTTGAGCCATGTGTTAATCATATGTCCTCCCCATGGCATAGCAGGTAGTTTTACTTGGATTTGGTCGATATCCAAGTTAAGGAGAACAGCAGGCATAAAGACAGGACATGAGTCAAGTATAAATACAAACCAGAAAGAAAGCAAAAATTCAGATAGATATATTGGGCCCAATGTGAGAAGACCTAAAAGGACAGTGAGAAAAGCATGCTTCTATCCCAGAAGGACTTGGGCATCAGAATGAAGCAATGAAATGGAATTCCCAGAAGAATAATCTAGCAAGGATATATAGGGTAAAATGTAATCCACAGAAACTTTTAGCAGGAAAGAGACCATTTAATTAATCTTGATATTTGGGGATGAGAATCAGGGTTCTGACAAATGGAAAGGAGAGGAAATGCTACATTTGGGGGAATTCCCCTACAAAACAATCTCCCCACCTTGCAGATCATTCAGTTTCTACCTCTATCAGTAAGCAGTGTCTTGAAAACCTTACATCTGATGCCCAATGTCAACATAGCATTTGGAAAAATTCTCCCTGCACAGGCTAGACTAGGCAGCTGAGTTTTCTGGGCCTCTGGGTATCATGGTGCAGACACTCTTCTTCCCCACAGTAGGAAGAGATTAAGATCACCCATTGTGCCAGTTCCCAGAGGAGAGTTTGACAGCAGCAAGAAACAGGGCATAGTAGAATGTAAATATTCTGTTACCAGGGCGAAGAGTTGTGAGTTGAAAACGAAAGCAGCACACCTGCTGTGTTTTGTTTAGTCAACCAGGAAAGGCTTAAATAAAACTCTTATTTCTATCTCTTTCCACCGCTGACCTGGGTTAACCAAATTGACAGGCATTTTAAAAATTTAGACTACTATTACTTTATACCACCATTTTTCCTTTGTTATTATTAATGTGATTAATTTTATTATTAGAATTAGATGGGAATAACAAAAATAACCTGACTGTTAAAGTCCCCAAGCCATATTTGACTACAGTTATAAAGTTGGTTCCTACTCAGTAACTTAGGAAATTAAAAACACTAAATCTAGGATTTTCTCCACTGGGACCTAATCCAGTCTAATTTAGAAGTTGAGGATTTATAAAGGCTTTTCTGAAAGAAATGGGAAAATGTCAGCTACAATTTCTTGCTAGACTTGAACTGAATCTATTAACCTTGTCCAGAGAATATAATGTTACAGTTATCTCATTTACAATGTTATTGTATATGATTTATGGCCACAGTATCAAGCCTCAAACTAGGTTTTGTAGTTTTAAGTTAAATTTACATGTCTGTAATACAAATGATTTTTTTCTTGCTCAGATAAAATGATATTAAAAAGTGATTTATAATATTTCAGTTGGATGGAAAATATACAGTATGACAGTCTACTGAAGGGAAAAAATATTAGTTAGACAGCTATTATGAATATGTACATTCACGCTGCTTAATACTTCCCATCTTTTAATGTATGCCTGGGTATGAACCACTAGACATCTTTTGAATTACATTATATTTAGAATACAATGAGACACAAATCTATATGAAAATCAGATTAAAAAGAAAAACCAAGAGGACAAGGAAAAAATGCATCTTCTGTGTAGTTCACCTAAGATAAATGCTAAAATTAACTTATGTACCACCATTTTTGCAGATGTCCTCTACCTAACAGCACATAATATAACAGTCTTCAGATATATCACACAAAAGCCTCTTGAATAGTATTACCATTACTGAAACCCAAGAGAAGTTGCTTAAACATAAACTATTACAGTTTGAGATGTGATTTTGGGGGGTACTGTGTTTCATTGGAAATGGTTGATATAATGCCACTTGAAAGATATCATGACCTACAGCTGTAAAGTCAGGACCAGTTATAAGTTAGACTTAGTAAAACTTTTACTAGCAAGCAAACAACACACAGTGTCCTATAAATTTAAATTAAAATTAAAAATCTTGTTTGTGTCTTACATATAGGTCATATGGCCTATATACACAAATATTTCAAAATGGCATAGCGTCAAATAAATTTCATAATTTCAGAGTGTAATTAAAAATAAAACCCTGGGCTTCCCTGGTGGCGCAGTGGTTGAGAGTCCACCTGCCGATGCAGGGGACACGGGTTTGTGCCCCAGTCTGGGAAGATCCCACGTGCCGCGGAGCGGCTGGGCCCGGGGCCCATGGCCAGTGAGCCTGCGCATCCAGAGCCTGTGCTCCGCAACGGGAGAGGCCACAGCGGTGAGAGGCCCATGTACCGCAAAAAAAAAAAAAAAAAAAAAAAACAACCCTGTTGCTGAAGCTCTATTCATTGACAATAATACACATTTACTGTACAGTATATATATTCAGAAACATAAGTGTATATATATATATATATATACCAAATGAAATTAATTTTATTCAAAATCTCTATATAATTATTTAATTTTGTGTTTGAACTCCACCTGTTCATATTTGGGAGAGCTTTTAAAATCTTCCACTATAGTTATATTTTTAACAAGTTTTCCTTATCAGTTGAAATTACATGAAGCTTCCAATAACAAATAACTAAAGTAACAGTCTTGAACAAGACAGTGATTTATTTTTTCTCAGACCCCTGCAATCTAAGACAAGCACAGCAGTTTCATGTGTCAGTGGGAAACATGGTACCTTCAATCTTTCTAGTATGCGATCTTTAGGAATTGGCTTTCATCTTGAGTCAGAACACAGTCACAGTCATCTTGTCATGTCAGGGTCACCTCAGAGTCACCTCAATTTTCACAAGACAACTGCTGGATTTCTAGTCATCTCACCCACATTCTAGTCAGAAGAAGGATTAAGAAGATGAATTTATAAGGTACAAACAAACTGAGTAGGCCCCCTTCAAAGAATTTTCCCTGAAACTCCACCTGACTATTTCTGCTTACATCTTACCAATGCCTTCAAGGGAAAGTGGAAAATACAGTTTACTCACTAGATGTAATGCTGCTGGCAATACTTTGGGGGTGGGGGGGGAGGCTGAAGTTTTACGTGTTTAATTGCTTTGTTAGTTGTTACACACAGATTTATGAATACCACAGACTATATTTATCTTATTTAATGCTTTTAATTTCAAAGTATACTTTATCTGATATTAATATTCATCATTCTGTGTTTTTTGTGTTTGTATTTTCCAGGTTTCCTTTTACCCAATTTATATTTTTAACCTTTAAAATAAGTAGGTAGAAGTTACATATTTTTATTTTCAGACCCCAAAATGTCAATACAAAGAGATGTTTTCTGTTTTTCTGTTTATTTGTTTGTCTTGGGTTTTTTTTAAGAGGAAAAATTTCCAATATCTTGCTCAATAGATAGAATGGTGCTGGTGCTGTCCATGCGTGAGGCAGAAATGGGGTTGCTGGAGTGTGGTGGTTGTACCTATAGAACTTGCAGTTAATCGTCCTCCTTATTCCTGTACCTGACTCATACTTCCTGCCACTCCTAACATCTCCAAGCCCCAAGCCTCTACTTTTCAAATTCTCCAGAGAGGAGAATTCCTTATCTCCCAGCAATGTTTATTTTCCTTCTGTGAATTAATGCAACAAGGAACTAGTAGTGAACTTCTCTAGGAATAGGGAGCTAGTGAATTCAACTCAACGTTAAATTATTAAAAAGTGTTTACAATTACTTTGCTGTTGTTCAACAGAATCTCTCCTTTATCGCTTTAGAACACATAATATTATTTTATTCAAAGTATGCATGTTTGGGGACTATCATTAGCTTTATGGAAATGGTTTCATCAGGCTAAAAATGTGTGTTATATAACACAAAAAAAAGTCAAGATTTGATTATGTGTATATTTTCTTTCCAAAGATAATTTTCATCATAACTGAAAATTCAGATTAATCTAGTGAAAACTGAGTTTTCCCAGATTGCTTTCAACTCTGTTTGTGTTATTTTACAGTCATGAGTGATCCCACAAGGGAAATAGTTCCTTGACTTGAACTGGAAATATAAGATTTAAATTGCTCCTTAGTTCTTAAAAAAAAAAAAAAAAGTGTTTCTATGCCAAGGCTCATAGCTAAAAGAGTTGACCACTTCCAATTTCATGGTCAAATAGACAAAAGAGTGAGCAGAGATCAATGTCACTTTAAGCCTTGGGTTTGCTAGCTGTCTCTGATTCACCACAATTTTAGTTACTAAGATTTATCCTACCTTGACTAGACAAGTATCCATTTAATCAAAAGGTGGTCAGGCTCCCAAAGAGGAAAGAAATTATAAACAAAGTTTGGATTGTGTGTTTACATTTTTATTATTTTATGAAGCACAGTTACCTATTACCAATATAAATGAGATACTTATATTTCTTTTTCTTTCTACATGATTCAAGATGGAGTTTCATGCTACTAGGTAATGTTTTTAATTATTAATATATACTGCCACCAATGGTCTTATTATATTTAAATAATAAGCCAATACATGGTTAACTCTAAAAGATAAATCTCTGCATTGGATCTAACAGTTCCCTATTCTTTGTGTGCCTCCTAACTGGGCAAGAGGTGTAGAGCTTCTTGGGAGAGCTGAGTAGACAATATTTTTCTTCAGCTGGCCCAAACCAAATCTGAGATCAAAGAACTTGACATGGTTGTCACGTTTACTCTAAGGTGATTTACAAGAGAAATGAAAATTGGAAAAAAGGAAACCGGATCAAGTGAACCAAGTTCTTTAAAAAACCCTTACTGTTAGTAAAATAGCTGTGTTATCCCAACTACTAATATTACTGAGGAAATTAGAAATAATATTTAGAAGAATCCCTTTCAAAACTCACTAGATCAGAAAAGACACAATAAAATACCATGGTAGAAATTCCAACATATTTTTCTTATAATTTTTATGCTTATATTTAAGCATAAAACTGTTCTATTATTTCACTTGCTGCCAAATAAAAAATTATTTTTACTAAAAACTTGAAACTTAATTACTGAGGATGACTAAAGCATAAAGACAAAGTAATCTCATTAAAGCACAAATTAGTAATTGACACCGGAAGAAGGTAAAGTATAACTTGACATAATGATTTGCCTTGCTTTGGATAATTCATTTCTTTAAATCATCTACTTTTAGGTCAGAAATGTGAATTGACTTCAACTAAGCCTAGAAATTTCAGCAATATTAAACTATTTTCTATGACGAGAACACTGTGTTAAATAAAACTAATCTGTGCTTCTTAGAAAAAATGTTTAGAAGAAAAGAATTAGAGAGGTATAGGATAAAGGGAAAAATTATATGTGGATCTACACTCTGCCAAACACTTTGCATATGTTATTTTAGTTAATACTGATAAAATTTCTATGAAGTTCATAATAGAGGTCCCTTCTGATAAATGGGAATATTGAGAATCAGAAAATTTTTCTAAAAAACACAACTAGTAATTGGTTGAACCAAGAATACAAAACAGGTTTGCCGGATTCCAAAGCCCCACTAACTTTTACTAGGTATGGAAATATAATTAATAGACACTAAGCACAAGGAGAAAAGAAAAAATTTTAGGTTATGTGATTTAAATCCCCTTTTGGCACTTCCTGAGTTATGATTATCCCCAAAGCAGTATCTATACAGGATTTGTGCTAGAAACTTTCTGGGGGAAAAAAAAGACATGGTAGCTACATGGGGAACTCTGTGGCAGGTCTTTGTCAACTACTGCAAACTAAGAGGGGTATATGCAGTCATGTTTACATTACCATTTCCTTACATAGTTTTAAATCACATGATTCCTTAACAGATTTTTAAAAAATAAAACTTAGGTCCTCATAATGTAGAGGAGCAAAACCAAGCATTATCCTTCACTGCCCTAGTTCTACTTTCTGAAAATCACTACTTTTACCATTTTCAGATTTTTAGGTGCTACTGGATAAATTTATGACTCTAAAAAGTATTGTTATGACATTATTATCTAACATATATATTTGAGAAATTATATACTAAATCTCTGTTTTGAAAGATGAGTATTAGATTCTCAAATTCCACGTTTCTTCTTCCCAATTTTTATGAGTTATTATTTTGTCCTTCTAGTGATTTGGGGAATATAAATATATTAATCCCAGTTTAACATTACATCAACTTTTGAAAGTTCTCTATCTCTTAATCCTCATGATATTATATGAAGCCACAAATATTATCTTGCCTTCCACCTCTCCTTTCTCCTCATTCCATCGTCTTTCAGCTATTACTTCTATTAGTATGTTGCAAAAATTAAAAACATCATATTTATAACCATAAATAGTAATTCCATTATTAAAAGTTAAGTTTGATTCTGAACATTGAAAACATCCAGTGCTTATATTACTAGGATTATATAAATATCATACACAAAAAATCAGATAATAACCTAGCAATTATCTGGCTTGAATATCCTAACACTTGTTCTATTCAAATAAAATTATTCCTAATATACAGATAAAATGCAATTGATGTTTCTTATATTTCATAAATTTCTCAAAATTAAACCATAATTTAAGGAGCTTCATATAAAAATAAGATTAGATGAGCTTCTTTCCATGGATTTTAATTATTGCATTTCTTTTTTCTTATTGAGATGAAAAAGAAAAATCCTTTTTTTAAAAAAAAATTTTTGAGGATATGGGGAGGGGGAAGGGTGAGCTGTGACAGGGCGAGAGAGAGTCATGGACACATACACACTAACAAACGTAAGGTAGATAGCTAGTGGGAAGCAGCCACATGGCACAGGGATATCGGCTCGGTGCTTTGTGACCGCCTGGAGGGGTGGGATAGGGAGGGTGAGAGGGAGAGAGACACAAGAGGGAAGAGATATGGGAACATATGTATATGTATAACTGATTCACTTTGTTATAAAGCAGAAAGTAACACACCATTGTAAAGCAATTATACCCCAATAAGGATGTTAAAAAAAAAATTATCATTAACATAATTCAGCAACCTAATTTTATGGAATTCATTCCACTCAAATAGAATGCAATCTAATTGAAAACAACTGATTTCTTCTGCTTTTTGTTTATTAAAGTATAGTTGATTTACAATATTTTGTTACTGTTAGTTTCAGGTGTACAGCATAGTGATTTAGTATTTTTTGCACATTATATTCCTTTACAGGTTATTATAAGATAATGGGTATAATTCCTGGTGCTGTACAGTAGATCCTTTTTTTTTTTTTTACCTATTTTATATATAATAGTATCTGTTAATCCCATACCCTTAATTTGTCCCTCACCCCTTCCTTCTACCCTTTTGTAACCACAAGTTTGTTTTCTATGTCTGTGAATCTTTCTGTTTTGTATATGCATTCATTTGTATTACTTTTTAGATTCTACATATAATATACAGTATTTGTCCTCTATTTGACTTATTTCAGTAAGCATAATATTCTCTAGGTCCAACCACATTACTGCAAATGGCAGGATTTCATTCTTTTTTATGGCTGAGTAATATTCGATTATATATATGAACCACATCTTCTTAATACAATTGTCTGCTGATGGGCACTTGGGTTGCTTCCATGTATTGGCTATTGGAAATAATGCTATGGACATTGGGTGCATGTACCTTTTCAAATGAGTGTTTTCGATTTTTCTGGATATATACCCAAGAGGGGAATTGCTGAATTATATGGTAGCTGTATTTTTAGTATTTTACGGAACCTCCATACTATTTTCCACAGTGGCTACACCAATTTACATTCCCAAGAACAGTGCATCAGGATTCCCTTTTCTCCACATCCTCTCCAACATTTGCTACTTGTAGACTTTTCTTAATATTGGAGTATAGTTGATTCACAATGTTGTGTTATTTTCAGGTGTACAGCAAAACAATTCAGTCGTTATTTGTAGAATTTTGATGATAGCTATTCTGACAGGTGTGAGGTGATACCTCATTGTGGTTTTGATTTTCATCTCTCTAATAATTAGCAATGTTGAGCATCCCTCCATGTGCCTGTTAGCCCTCTGTATGCCTTCCTTGGAAAAATATCTATTCAAGTCTTCCACCCATTTTTTTATTGGATTGTTTTTTTGATATTGAGTTGTATGAGCTGTTTGTATATTTTGGATATTAACCCCTTGTCAATTGCATCATCTGCAAATATATTTTCCTATTCCATAGGTTGTCTTTTGGTTTTGTTGATGGTTTCCTTTGCTGTGCAAAAGCTTTTACTTTTTAAGTCCCATTTGCTTATTTTTGCTTTTATTTATTCTACCTTGGGAGTCTGATTCAAGAAACTATTGCTACAATTTATGTCAAAGAGTGTTCTGCCTATGTTCTCTTCTAGGAATTTTATGATTTCATGTCTTATGTTTAGTCTTTAAACCATTTTGAGTCTATTTTTGTAGATGATGTGAGGGAATGTTCTAATTTCATTGTTGTACATGTGACTGTCCAGCATTCCCAGCACCACTTGTTGAAGAGACTGTCTTTTCTCCATTGTATATTCTTGCCTCCTTTATCATAGATTAATTGGTTGTAGGTGTGTGGATTTATATCTAGGCTCTCTATTCTGTTCCATTGATCCAGGTGTCTGTTTTTGTGACAAGACCACACTGTTTTGATTACTGCAGTGTTGTTGTATAGTCTGAAGTCTGGACAGGTTACACCTCCAGCTTTGTTCTTTTTTCTAAGGATTCCTTTGGCAATTCAGGGTCTTTTGCTGTTCTATATATATATATATATATATATATATATATGTATATGTATATTTCAGGATTATTTGTTGTAGTTCTGTGAAAAACGTCATGGGTATTTTGATAGGGATTGCATTAAATCTATAGATTGCTTTCGGTAGTACATTCATTTTAACAATATTAATTCTTCCATCCACGATCATAAGGTATCTTTCCATTTCTTTGAATCATCTTCAATTTCCTGCATCAACGTTTGATAGTTTTCAGTATATATGTCTTTAACTTCCTTGGTTAAGTTTATTTTTTGGTATTTTTTGATGTAATTTTAAATAGGATTAGGTATTTCATTATTAGTGTATAGAAATGCTACAGATTTCTTTACACTAATCTTGTATCCTGCAACCTTGGTGAATTCATTTATTAGTTCTAACAGTTTTGGGGTAAAGACTTTAGAGTTCTCTATATAGAGTATTATGTCATCTGCAAATAGTGACAGTTTTACCTCTTCCCTTCCACTTTGGATACCTTTAATTTCTTTTTCTTGTCTGACTGGTGTAGCTAGGACTTCTAGTACTATGTCAGATAGAAGTGGTGAGAGTGGGCATCCTTGTCTTGTTTCTGAACTTAGAGGAAAGATTTCAGGTTTTCATCATTGAGTATGATGTTGGCTGTTAGTTTGTTGTAAATGATCTTTATTATGTTGGGATATATTCCCTCTATACCCACCTTGATGAGAGTTTTTATCATGAATGGATGTTGAATTTTGTCAAATGCTTTTTCTACATCTAGTGAGATGATCACATAGTTTCTGTCTATCCTTTGTTAATGGGGTGTGTCACATTGACTAACTTGCATATGGTGAACTATCCTTGTAATCCAGAATAAACCTAATTGATAACTGTGTATGATCTTTTTTATGTATTGTTGAATTCGACTTACTAATATTTTGTTGAGTATATTTGCATCTATATTCATGAGCGATATTGGTGTGTAATTTTCCTTTTCTTTTCTTTTTTTTTTTTTTTTTAGTGTCTTTGTCTGGTTTTAGTATCAGGTAACAGTATCCTCATAGAATGAATTTGGAAGTGTTCTCTTCAATCTTTTATAGTAGTTTGGGAAGTATAGATGTTAGTTCTTCTTTTTATGTTTGGTAGAATTCCCCAGTGAAGCCATCCAGTCCTGGACTTTTGTTTGAAGGGAGATTATACTTCACAACTAGTGATCAGTCTGTTCAAATTGTCCGTTTCTTCTTGACTCAGTCTTGGCAGGCTGTATGTTTCCAGAAATTTGTTCACTTCTTCTAGGTTACACAATTTGTTGGATATAACTGTTCATAGCATTCCCTTATGAGTTTTTTGGATCTCTGTGATATTGGTTATTATTTCTCCTCTTTCATTTGTTATTTTATTTGGGCTCCCTCTCTTTTCTTCTTGGTGAGCATGTTGAAAAGTTTAGCAGTTTTGTTTATCTTTTGTAAAAAAACAGGTCTTGCTTTGAATGATCTCTTCAATTTTTTTTAATCTCTATTTTATCTATTTCCTCTCTGATCTTTATTATTTCTTTCCTTCTGCTAACTTTGGGTTTTAGCTGTTCCTATTTTTCCATTTTTTTTAGGTGGTAGGTTAGGGTATTTGAAATTTTTCTCTTTTCTTGAGGAAGAGTTCATGTATCACTATGAACTTCCGTCTTAGAACTGCTTTGCTGCATCCCATAGATTTTGTAAAGTTGTGTTTTCATTTTCATTTGTCTCAAGGTATTTTCTGATTTCATCTAACTTCTCCATTGACCCATTGGGGTTTTTTTAGTAGCATGTTGTTTAGTCTCCACTTGTTTGTTCTTTTCCCATTTTCTTTCTGTAGTTGATTTCTAGTTTCATACCATTGTATTCAGAAAAGATGTGTGACATAATTTCTATACTCTTAAATTTGTTGAGGCTTGTATTGTAACCTAGTATGTGGTCTACCCTGGAGAACAATCCATGTGCACCTAAAAAGGATGTGTATTCTCTGTTTTTTGAATGCAGTGTCCTGTAGATATCAATTAAGTTCAGCTGGTCAGTTGTGTCATTTAGTACCTCTGTTGGCTTATTGATTTTCTGTCTGCCATGACCTGTCCATTGATATCAGTGGGGTATTGAGTCTCCTACTATTATTGTATTAATTTCTCTCTTTATGTCTGTTAGTATTTGCTTTATATATTTAGGTACTCCTGTATTGGGTGTGTATATGTTAATGAGTTTAATATCCTCTTCTTGTATTGATCTCTTTATCATTATGTAATGCTCTTCTTTGTCTTTCATTATAGTCTGTTTTAATGTCTATTTTGTCAGATATGAGTATTGCTAACCCTGCTTTCTTGGCATTTTCATTTGAACAAAATATCTTGCATCCCTCACTTTCAATCTATCTTTGCCCTGAACTGAGTCTCTTGTAGGCAGTATAGTGAATGATCTTGCTTTTTAATCCAGTTAGCTATCCTATGTCTTTTGATTGGAGCATTTAGTCCAATGACATTGAAAGTAATTATTGATAGGTATATACTTATTACCATTTAATTTCTTGTTTTCCAGTTGTTCTTGTAGTTCTTCTTTGTTCACTTTTTTTTTTTTCCCATTGTGGTTTGATGATTTTCTTTTGTTGTATTCTTGAGCTCCTTTCTTTTTGGTATTTGTGTATCTCTTGTAGGTTTTTGATTTGTGGTTTCAATGGGACTCATATATGATGACCCAGAATTATATCTACCTGCTTTAAACTGATGATAATTTCAGTTCACACACATTTCAAGAGATCTACTTTTATTCCCCTCCCCCATATTTTGTGTTTTTGATGTGATATTTACATCTTCATGTTTATCCCTTTTCTATTTATTATAGTTATCATTGCTTCTACAATTTTGTTGGTTTTAATCAATATACTGGTTTAAGTGACCTTCAGTTCTTACTATATATTTGCCTTTCCTATTGGTTTTTGCTTCTTTTCTATTTAAAAAAAACCCTTTAACATTTCTCTGAGGGTAAGTTTGGTATTAATGAATTCTTTTAGTTTTTGCTTGTATGAGAAATTCTTTACGTCTCCTTCTATTCTACATGCTAATCTTGCTGGGTAGAGTATTCTAGGTCATAGGTTTTCCCCTTTCAGGATTTTGAATATATCATGCCACTCCCTTCTGGCCTGCAAAGTTCCAGCAAAGAAATCAGCTGATAGCCCTATGGAGGTTCCTCTGTATATGACTCTGTTTTTCCCTTGCTGCCTTTATAATTATTTCTTTATTTTTAACTTTTGCCATTTTCATTGTATGTCTTGGTGTGGGTCTGCTTGGCTTCATCTTGTTTGGAACCCTCTGTATCTGGTATCTGTTTCCTTCTTTAGCTTTGGGAAATTTGCAGCCATAATTTCTTCAAATACATTTTTCATCCCCTTCTCTTTCTCTTCTCCTTTTGGAATCCCTATCATGACTACATTGGAACATTTTATATTCACCCGTAGATCTCATAAGTTGCTTTCATTTTCCTTCATTTGTCATTCTGTCTACTGTTCTGATTGGATGGTTTCCATTATTCTATCTTCCAGATCACTTATGCATTCTTCTGTGTCATTTAGTTGGCCATTTGTTGCTTCTAGATTACTTTTTATCTCAGAAATCGAATTATCTATTTTTGAGTGGGTCATATTTATAGTTTCTAGTTCCTTATTAAAATTATCTGTGTTTACATTTATAATCTTTCTTAATTCAGCTTGCATTTCTATTGCCAACTTTTGAACTCAGTATCTAATAAACTAATTGTTTCATTATTTATTTTTTTCAGGGGTTTTCTCTTGCTTTTTCAATTGGGAGCAGTTCCCTTTCCTTTTCAATTTATTTAACTTCCTCTGTCTCTACAAATTTAGAAGAAATTATCTATTGTAGTCTTGAAGGGGTGTTTTAATGTGGGAGTGTCCCTACGTAGACTGTCTGGCCAGCGGCTTTGGTGCGAGGGCTGGATTTGATGTGGATGCCAGCCACGTCTTTCCTCAGGGTGTGCTGGCCACTATCACCTTGACAGGGGGTGTGGTTGGGGTTGGAGGAGCTAAAGTTTGCACAGCGTTTGAGGTGGGATTTCCTTTCTGCTCTGTGGATGTTGCTGCCCTGTCAGAGGTGGGGTCTGCTCCCCAGTTGCTGGAGCAGAAGCCCTTAGTGTTGGGCTCGAGCATGCTCTGTTCTCCTTAAGTGTGCGCTTTTCCTTCCCCCCACACTGGAGATTTTGCCCCAAAGGAGGGAAGGGCAGAAGCAAGTGAAGCTAGTGTGCTCACAGAGGTCTGATGCATTGCCTGTGTAGGCAACTGCAGCTCCACTCAGATATAGCCCATGTGCACCTCCTATTCCCTGTTGTGGTTGTCCCAGATCTAGTACAAGGTTGTAGCATGGAGTGTGTGAGGCTGGAGCATTTTCTAGGCTCTGATGGGGGTTTGGGATGTTGTGGTTGCAGGAACTGAAGCAGCTGCACTGACGTCAGAGGTCTGGGTTTCTCTGACATGCTGTTTGAGCAAGCACCAATACTGGATGCTGCTGCCTCATCTGACCACACCCCAGGCCCCAGAGCCTCCATCCCTAGATCGAACCTTCTACTAGGACCTGTCTGCCCCAGATCCAGTGCCAAGCTGTGGCATGGAGTGGGTGGAACTGGAGTGTTTGCTAGGCTGGAAGTGGAGATCTCAGTGTGTTGGTCATGGTGGTTCAAGCGGCTGCACTGCCATCAGAGATCTGTACTGCTTCTGTGACACTGCCTGAGCAAGTGCCAATAATTCAACTGCTACCCCGCCCAGATCATACCCCAGGCCTCCAGGGCACTCCTGTGTCCCTACATCAAGTGTTCTCCCAAGACCTGGCTGGCCTAGATCCCATGCCAAACTGTGGTATGCAGTGAGCCAGGCTGGGGTGCTTGCACAGTCCAGATTGGAATGTACAACAAGGCAACAGTCACCAGTGCACAGCTCTCTTGGCCCTGTGTGTTGGCAAGCCAGTAAACATGCACTCCTCATGAATGGAGTCTAGGCTTCTCCAGCCCTTCTATCTGTCCTAGCAGTTCTCCCAGCAGCCAAGGGGCCTTGTCTCCTCTGCAGAGGACCCCAGGCCAGCAATAACCAGTCTGTGCCTCAGCTTGCTCACTCTCTAGGGTTAGGGTCTGCCCATGTAGACTTTCTTTTCCTCTTAGATCCCTCCCAGGGCCACAGGTCCTGACCCAATGCTTTTCTTCTCCCATCCTACCCAGTTACATGGGAATCTTTCTTGCAGCCTTGGTTGCATAGGAGTAGTTCTGCCAGTTTTTAGTTAGATTTCTATGAGAATTGTTCTATATGTAGATATATTTTTGATGGGTTTGTGGGGGGAGGGTAAGCTCCATGTCCTCTTACTCCACCATCTTGATCCCCCTCTGATTTCTTCTTTAGATTGATTGACTATCCCTTTGTAGATGTTTATTTTTATAATATGAAAATATGTTTCTACAGAACCTCCATATCTTTACACCTCCCATTCTATTTCAAAATTTATATTGATTGTATCATTACTTTAATAGATACACATTTGAATACACTTGCTTTCATTCAGTAATCATGAAAGAATAATATGTTTATAACATTTATAGCTTTATACTTTAGAATCTATAATTAATAAAAATATATGACTTTTCAGTAGTTATTTTCCTTGAGAAACTATTCATAAGAACAAAGTGTAAAATCTCAAATATTACTTCAAGTATGTCTGAGTAAGATTCTATCAAACTTACTCTCACAGAGATAACCAATTTAAATTCTAGAAAACATCAACAAACACCTACCTGAAGGCATTAGAGACTGAAAAAAGGCAGACAAATCTAGAAGGAAGTCAAAACTTGGAAAAAAGTAAAGCATGGTGTGAGTTTCCTGTTTTTAAGACTTTTACCCTGACGGCAATATACATTTTATGGTAGATAAAATGCCAACAGAAAACATGCAGTCTTTCAGAGAATAGAATGTGAGGCAACTACAGTCTCTGGAATATGAGGAGAAAGGATCTCATAGGAAAAGGGAGCCAGAGAAGGGGAGCCTTAATTTTTTTTTTTTTTTTTTTTGTATAAACTCTGCCCAAATCTCTGACTGATTCATGATCTACACAGGCCTGTGGCAGACACAACATCATGTAGCTAAAGATAAAAGAACTCAACTAAAATTTTAGCTACAGCCCAAGAGAAACAGTTTACAGTTTTTGTTTGACCAAGAATATTGCCTGCTAAAACAAACTAACTAAAATCCAACATTCTTCAGAGGGATATAAAAGAATGTTGAATCTCCACAGCATAAAATTTTAAATGTCCAGGATAAAAATATACCAAAAAAGAAGAACATAGGACCAATTCTTAATAAAAGGACAATCAATTAAAACCCATCCAAAGATGACTGACATATTGGAAGAGGCAGACAAGGATTCAAACCAGCTATTTATAACTATGCTCAATAATTGTAAAAGAAAATATGTTTGCAATTAATGAAAAGAAAATATGTTTGCAATTAATGAAATCACAGCAGAGAAATAGAAACTACAGTAACATCTAAATGGAAATTATGTAACTGAAAAATACAATAACACAGCAAAGAGTCACTCAACTTAATTATAAATCAGTAGAAATTATCCCATCTGAAGAACACAGAGAAGGAAAAGGTGTTAAAAAATAAGAAGAACCTCAAGAACCTGTAGAACAATTTCAGAAGTTGATCATAAATGTAACTGGAGTCACAAGAGAAGACGAGAGAGGAAAAAAAAAAAAAGCCTTTAAAAAACTGTTTGGCTAATTTGTCCCCCAATTTGGAGAAAGATACATATATAAATGCAAGATGCTCAGCAAACTCCAAGCAGAATAAACACAAAGAAAACCATGTCTAGGTGCATCACAGTCAAACTGCTAAAACCAAAGATAAAGGCAAAATCTGGTAATCATTCAAAGGAAAACAACATATTACCTACAGGGAACAACAATGATTCAAAAACCACTGAACTCATCAAAAAAAAATGAGGTCATATGACAGTGGGAAAATACCTACAAAATGTCAAAAGACAGAACTATCATTCCAGATTTCTATTTCAAGTGAAATAATTCTTCAAGAATGAAGAACAAATAAAGACATTTCAGAATTTTAAAAACTGAGTTTATTTGTCAGAAGACTTATACTATGTGAAACACTAAAGAAAGTTATTCAAGTGAAAGTAAAACTATACCAGAAGGAACTCCAATCATAAGGAAGGGATGAACAGCATCAGAAACAAAAAATATTCAACTAAATAGAAAACATTCTTTTTCCTCTTAATTAAAAAAATGCACATGAATGCTTAAAGCAAAAACTATAGCATTGTCTTGTGGGTTTTATATGTATGCGGATGTATATAACTTCTGTAGAATAAGAATAGGGAATAAAGGGAACTATATGGATGAAAGTTTCTACATTTTTTTGAGAAACTGACATGTTTTATATTCTTAAAACATCATGAATAAACTTAAGAATTCTTCCTTGTATACCCTGTCATAAAATTGGATTGGTAAAACATTAATGCATGAGGTCATAACATTTAGGGGAGGACTTGACAAAGTGAGATGACATTAGTTTTAGGTTCCAACTAAAATTTTTGCCCCTTTTTTTAATAGACTCTGTACATTTATTGACATTTTCTAAAATCTCTGTAGTGTTATAGTTTTATTTATTTATTTTTAACATCTTTATTGGAGTATAATTGCTTTACATTGTTGTGTTAGTTGCTGCTGTATAAGGAAGTGAATCAGCTATACGTATACGTATACGTATATCCCCATATCCCCTCCCTCTTGCGTCTCCCTCCTACTCTCCCTATCCCACTCCTCTATGTGGTCACAAAGCACCGAGCTGATCTCCCTGTGCTATGTGGCTGCTTCCCACTAGCTAGCTATTTTACATTTGGTAGTGTATATATGTCAATGCCACTCTCTCACTTCGTCTCAGCTTACCCTTCCCTCTCCCCATGTCCTCAAGTCCATTCTCTACATCTGCATCTTTATTCCTGTCCTGCCCCTAGGTTCTTCAGAACCATTTTTTTTTTTAGATTCCATATATATGTGTTAGCATATGATGTTTTTCTCTTTCTGACTTACTTCACTCTGTATGACAGACTCTAGGTCCATCCACCTCACTACAAATGCAAGTTTCTACATTTTATATGAAGTGGTAGAACAGTAATTTTAAATAGAAAGAAAAGTTAAAGATTTATATTCTAATTGCTAGAGTAACCACTAAAACACTAATGCAAATAGGTAAAGGTAAAAATCCAATAGGTAAAGTAAGATATATATCACAGAAATATTCAAATAATGGAAAGAAAGGAAGAACAGAGGAATGACAACAACACAACAAACAAAAAATAAAACAGAGGTAACAAATCAAAAACAGACAATAAAGTAGACTCATTCAATCATATCAGTAATTCTGTTAAATGTCAATGTAATAAATGTATTAATGTATTAAACACTTCAATTAAAGGACAAAAGTTTGTCAGAATGAATAAGAGAACAAAACCAAACTACATTCCTTCAAAAAAGTTTGACCTTTAAATATAAAGACACAGATAGATTGAAAGTAAATAGATGAAAATAATATTTTCCATAGAGAGTCAGCATAAGAAGCCTGGAGTTGCTATTTTAATATCAGCTAAAATAGACCTCAAGGGAAAAAATGTATTACTAGAGATAATAAGGGAAATCTAAAAGTAATAAAATATCAGTACAGCAGGAATAATATAACAATCATAACTATAACTGCACCTTAAAACAGAACTTCAGAGCTGAAGAGAAAGAATTAAAAGGAGAGATAAAATCACAATTACATCTTAACACCCTTTTATCATATCAAAAGATCAGTAAAGACATAGATTACCTGAAAAAAATACTATCAACCACTTGACCTAACTGCCATTTTGAGAACACTATTCCCATTTACTTCAGAATACACCTTCATTTTTAGTATAGATGGTAAATTCACCCAAAAAGACCATATTCTGGATTCTAAAGCAAATATAAATTGTATAATTTAACACATCATAAATAAATCATTATTGAACATATTGCAAGGAAAGAAGGAAGAAAGGGAAGGAGGAAGGGCATGAGGGTAGGAAGGAGAGAGGGAGGAAGGGGGAGAAGGAGAAAGGAAGGTAATTATACACAGATCATGTCTAGATAGTTTGTTTTTGTTTTGTTTGTTTTTGTTAGCCTTCTCCAACCCATCCACCCATGTTTTTATTCTAAATTGTTGAAAACAGCAGACTGCTTTGTCTTTCCCTTTTTGGTTGCTTTTTCTAGAAATAAAGACACAATGTTTCTAAATCCTGAAAATATTACACAAGACCCTAGGCAGGCTATCAAGTGTGTTTATTATTTAAAGAAAATCAACTCTTCTATGGAGAGCAAGATAAACAAATGACATGGATGAAATGTATAAGGTCTACTAACCATAATCGCTAGGTTGCTAACCTGTAAGATATGTTAGACATAGAATAAATACATTTTTTATCTGAACACATAAAAAATGATGGAACAAATGAGAGCTAATTTGTAGATATACAAGGATGGAAGGACCAATTAAATCTTAAATATTCATAAATCATGGATCATATTATTCCCAGTTGTCAGTAATGTGATCACTATTGTGACACTGTCACCCACTGATGACACCCATTTTGGTCCCATGTGACCTCTGACAGAGACATGCAGATAAAATCCATAGCTGCTCAGCAAGTCATCTGTGATCTACAGCTATTGGCCAGGCATGCTTGCCCCTGTGTCTCTCTAATCGAACGAGCAAGTGATGGGTCAGAGGACCTTATATCTGCTGAAAATCCTTTCTAAACCTCAGCTCTGGTTCTTGTAACTACAGCTGTCAGCAGAGAAGGCTGATGAGGCCGAGGGAGCGAGGGAGCGAGGGAGCGAGAGAGCGAGAGAGCGCGAGAGAGCGAGCGCGAGAGCGAGAGCGAGCGCGAGAGCGAGAGCGAGAGCAAGAGAGAGAGAGAGAGAGAGAGAGATGGGCAGAGAGAGAGATGGGCATTGAACACTGCATAACTCAGGCTTCAGGTTCTGTTTTCCCTCTACTCCAGATGCATCCTACTATTGGGAGTGTGTTAACCTACACAAATACTTTGCCTTTACTACTTGTAACATTTTGGAAATTGATTAAATAAACTATTTGATTCGAGTGTGTTAATTTGGTCTATGAGTCTCTCTGCTCTGCAACCTATGGTTTTAAAATTTTAAGAGAGCTCAGAATTTCCTAGAAGTTGAATGATTTTAAGTCATTCCAAATAAACTAACAGCAGATGAACCACACACACACACACACACACACACAACACACACACACACACACACACACACCAGTAACAACATCATCAAAAACAAGTACTAGACAAAGCACTGAATTTGGAAGCAGAAAACCCTCAAGCCTGTGGCTCACAGAGATTTCAAGTAATTTACTTGACCTGTCTTTCTGATTATATCTTTCTTGCACATAGAACTGTGAAGATTAAACACTTTAAACTTCTCAGGCTATAATGATTTAAAAGACCAAAATATCAGGACATTTTACTTTTTCTAAGTAGATATGTTTTTCTCTAGTATAAAGTGTTAACTGTTGGGAGGTAACTTGTCTTTTGGTTAGAATGTCTTTAATTTGTTCAACATAATTTAGTAAATCAACCATTCTATTCCTTGATTGTGCATCAGAACCATGCAGGAAGATTTTTCATAACAAATACATGAATCTCATACTAGGATTTGGGGGGTTTTTAATTAAACTGGCCAGGGGTGAGATACCATATACTTAATAGAATAGAGTTTTGACACCTTGAGTCTCCAAATTGGTATGGAATTTGATAGACTATGTCTTTTGGCATTATTAGTAGAATAACACATAAACCTAAATGGAGATAACCAAGTTTGAGGGGTTTTAAGTAATATTTTAAAATATCAGGTACATGAGGAAATCTATCAAACCTGATAGAGGAATAGACCAGGCTAAATACTGGCAATGAGAGAATAGCCAACAAAACACCAAAGTTTCTAAGAGTCAGAAACTTGAGTACTTCACTAAATAGTGATACTTTCAAGTATGTCTCAATTTCTTTGAATCTCATTTGCCTAACCTGTCAGTGAAGTGCTATTTTCTGAAGACCTTTCTGGCTAGGAGGGCCTAATATGGTCTTCCATGAGAATCATTCCAACCACAAACCACCTTGCTGCTTTCCCCTTTCCCTCTTTCTCCTGCTGTTCCCTGATCTCCATCTCCCACCCCTGAATCCAAGTTGGCAGCACTACAGAAGTCTTCATTGAAACCATTTGGAGCTTTCATAAAAATCTCTGGGTTCTGAAAGGAAGAAGAAAACAGCTGTAAAGGGCCTAAGCCAAAATGATATTTATCAGTGGACTTCCAGATAGGACTGGCTGATGCCTCTGTCTGAAACTGGTCTCTTAATTCTCCTTCCTGAAATCTCATCTTTTGAAGGTTCTCAAATTCACTGTGGGCCAACGTCAACTTCACTGTTAGTCACTAACTTGGGGTCCTAAAGTAGGCTACATAGGGCTTTGCTATTGCAATTCCAGACTCAATGTTGAAAGGTTTGGTAAATGTGGGACAGGACACGTCTGCCTGCCCTACATTGTTTTTTGATTCTTCCCAACACTACAGTACATGTGTGAGACTTTGCTGAAAAGATGCAATTAAAGTGAAATATAGGGGCTTCCCTGGTGGTGCAGTGGTTGAGAATCTGCCTGCTAATGCAGGGGACACGGGTTTGAGCCCTGGTCTGGGAGGATCATCCCACATGCCGCAGATCAACTGGGCCCGTGAGCCACAACTACTGAGCCTGCACATCTGGAGCCTGTGCTCCGCAAAAAGAGAGGCCGCGATAGTGAGAGGCCCGTGCACTGCAATGAAGAGTGGCTCCCGCTTGCCACAACTAGAGAAAGCCCTCACACTGAAACGAAGACCCAACACAGTAAAAATGAATTAATTAATTAATAAAAGTGAAGGCATTCCATTTAAAAAAAAGTGAAATATAAATGTAGCAAATTTAAAAATTATCTCCATAAATAGAGAAGAAAGCATTAAAATGTTAAATCCTTCACAGGGGTTCCCTTAAAGATGAATACAGTCCTAGACTAGTTTCCTTGTCCTTGTTCTTATTCCCATCTCAACAGTTCCTCCTTCAAACATCAATTGCACAAGCCACAACTCCACCTAGGGAACAACGCCCATTCATAACTCCCTAGCCATGGAAGTCCCTTCCTTTCCCCTGCAACAAACCAACCCCACCCCAGTAATCTACAACATACAGTGGTCCCAAATAGTTCATATCCAAATCAGAGGAAATCAGTCTACAATAACATAAATAAGGAATGAAGGACCCAGTTAGGAGCAGGACTGTCCTTCTAATGAGAATCAATCACCTGACTCCATGAACCAATCTCTCTTTCTCCCCTAACTTCTCTGCCTTTTCCTATAATCTCAAAGAAGTATATTTTTTCCTAAGAAAGATTACGAGAAGAGCAATCATTCACTGCCTGAGTTTAGCAAAATCTACACACTAGACATTATGAGGAACAGCAAAAGTTTCTTTTTGTTCACCTTCAACAACAAAGGGATGGGAGTAGGAGTGCACTTCCCTATGTCTGGTCATGCATGCTCTACCTGTGTGATTCCAAGATAACAGTTTTTCTGAGAAAAACAAACACCACTATGTTAAAGATGCATGTTAATAATACGACACATTACAATTCCAAAGGTTAAAATGTGAAACAAATGTGTATCTTAGAATATAGTTTATCAAGTATTATACATATAGATATACTAAAAATTCTTGGGCAACCAAATTTTCTTCACCTTGCCCCAGAATTTTTCTTTCTTCTCCTCCATATATGGGAAACTTGAAGTGCATGCAACATAACGATCTAAGAAATATACAGACTTCTATGATGGTGATCCAGCCTTCAGTTCAGGAAACGGCTGATCAGCTGATGTTCACCATTTAGCACTATTATAGGGGCTTGACTCCAAGCACCTGGATAATGCTACTGAAGGTGGAGACTTTGGCTTTATCTAAACTTCATGCTAAAAGCATCTAAAATGGGAAATTTAATTTTCTGTAGAATCAGCCCTTATAGACACCAAATACCAGAGCAAGCAAGCAAACTGCCCCAAACCACCTCAATGTACTGCCATCTCTGCCAACTTCAAGAAGTTCTTGCACCACAAGTGTTGCAGGCAGACTTTCCTGTTGCACCCCATGAATCCCAGCTTGCTAGATGCACACAGATTTCATAACAGGGATGGAAGCTTAATTTGCTTAAATGGTGGTCTCTACACAGTATTCTGTTTATTCCTCCTTCATAAGGCTTTTACTCTCCCTCTCTTTCCAAGTTTTTATGTTTGGGCACCCTTGAGTTACTTTATCCATCCCACATGAGGGGCCTCACTACATAGTCCACGCTTTTAACTACACAATCATTGAATTATCTTAGCTACTGCCTTCTGTCCAACACTGGTTTATAAAGCTTCGAGTATAAATCACACTTCCATCTACTTCTTTCTGTGTGTGTGTGTTTTAAAGCAAACTTAATGCCACACTTTCCCAGAGGTCCTAGAACTTTGCAAACTTTCTGAAAGCAAATTAAGAAAAGGAAAAAAATCAAGACCAAAAAGGCAATGCTAATGTTTGGGAACCCAGAATTTGGAAGAAGATAAGAGTCAAGAGCTTGTAATGAAAAGCAAAATTGGCTCCAAATTAAAGGCTACTTCCTCCCTTATCTGCCAGGTAAGACCAAAACTAATAAAGGAAATCTAGATTATATTAGCCATCTCAGCAACCCGTGGGGGTATAACCACTCTCCCTCCAAAAAAAAAACTGATTTTTCTGAATTGAAAATAGAAATACACAGACTTTCTACAATATTGATTCAGCCTTCAATTCAGAAAAGGGATAATCACCTACTGCTCACCATTTAGTACTGGTAAACTGGCATAACAGCTAACATCATGATCTCTTTCACAACATACGAGAAGTATTCCAATTCTTGCTTGTTCTTTCAGATTTCACTGACATGGACCACTATTCATGAATATTTGGTTTTATTTTTCTAACTTTGGGCTCTCTCTCTTTCTCCCTCTCTCTTAAGCACATTTCCTAACTGATTCTTTTGGGATTTATCTTTATTGAAACAACCATACGAGCAATGGGAAAGGTCTTAGTGTTAAACTTTTAGTTATTGCCATATCCAGATGTCTGCCATCTCCATGGCTAGAGTGAATTTATAATGAATTGAATTTATTTATTTTTATCTAGATACTTGGAGATTGTGTAGATACGCTTCTCTTTGAGGAAGCAAGGTAAGAAAAATGTTTACATAAGTTTATGAAATTTAACATAAATATCACTATCTTTGGGAAGATCTGTTTCTGTCATAGCATGATTTTTTTCTATAAATTAGATGGCAGAAAATACATTTATTATCTTTGCATAAAAATAAATAGTTCATCAGTAAATATATAAAATTTATGCTATACCTATTTGTGACACACATAGCATATCCTCTATTCACATACTGAGACACTAGTTTTCAAATTGTAAATGAGGTTTGTCCAAATAATAATAACCTTTTAAACCTACTGAAAACTTTTTCCTATAAATTTTGAAATTGTCATATAATTCTAAAGTTTTGTGATCTGATTTCAGCACATATATTAAAGAAATCAATTAACTAAAGTACACTGATAAATTTTAGTTTTAAAAATCTATGTTTTAAGACAAAGAAAAGCAGCTTATTACTGACAAGTTGGTCAGAAGTTTGCTATTTTTATTTAACTTGCATCAGAGTGATTCTCAAAAACTGAGTTTTTGCATTTCTGTATACTCAATGATGGTGACCAAGCAAAAACCCAGAAATAACACTGAATAGCCAATAACCTATGATTCAACTTTTGGCCAATTTTATTTTTCTAGGATTAAATAATATGGATACAGTCAGAGTTGATATATATGCTGGATATGTGAATGAAAATACAAAACAAAATAACATATTTAGCTTTTTCCTCAATGAAAAGACTAAGCTAGCTTAATTTTGCACAGCGATAAATGGTATTAATGTATACTATGTATATTAGTAATGTATCATAATGTACACTAGTAATGTACATTATGAAAACTTTCAGAAAAAAGTCATTAAATTAATGCCTTAATAAAAGTATTAGAAGACCAGAGGAATTCTTTAATCTGATTAACTGATTTCAACCTCTTAAATTAGACAAATTTCATAACAAAAAGTATTTATTCATGTTAAGTGAAACAGCTGGTAATTCCAGATTATTTTAGCTGTCAAGATATTTGTGGAGATTTGATTTAAAAATTTCATGCTTTAATTTGTATTAATATATCCCTATATCCAAACTCTTAGAAAAGTTGATCAACTTATCTAAAAAATATATTTTATCTTACCAAATATATATTCCCTAAAAGTCTGATGTTTAACCTCATGTTCTCTCTCAATATCTCAAGTAAACATGATCTTAAATGTCATGTCACTTTATTTTTAGGCTTCTGAAGAAATTACTGAGAAAACTAATTATTCTCTACTTAACTAAAAACAGTATTTGTTATTACACAGAGCACTAATACACTCTGGAAAATACCAAAAAGATTTAGAAATAATACTGTGATTAAAAAGTAAATAGTGGGCTTCCCTGGTGGCGCAGTGGTTGAGAGTCCGCCTGCCGATGCAGGGGACAGGGGGTCGTGCCCCAGTCGAGGAAGATCCCACATGCCGCGGAGCGGCTAGGCCCATGAGCCATGGCCGTTGAGCCTGCGCGTCCGGAGCCTGTGCTCCGCAACGGGAGAGGCCACAACAGTGAGAGTCCCAAGTACCGCAAAAAAAAAAAAGTAAATAGTATGTTCTGGAACTAATTTATACCCAAATGAAAAGAAAAATTATTATGCAAGCCGTTATATAATTTCCAAATGAAATCTAATGGAGTTAAGAAGTGGGAAGCAGCCACAGAGCACAGGGAGATCAGCTCGGTGCTTTGTGACCTCCTAGAGGGGTGGGATAGGGAGAGTGGGAGGGAGATGCAAGAGGGAGGAGATATAAAGATATATGTATATGTATAGCTGATTCACTTTGTTTAAAGCAGAAACTAACATACCATTGTAAGGCAATTATACTCTAATAAAGATGTTAAAAATAATAATTTTAAAAAAAGAAAATAAATAATAATAAAATAATAAAAATAATAATTTTAAAAAAAGAAAAGGGTATAACACTTAGTGCTTTGAAGAGTATTATGTATGCTATGATTTGGTGAGTTTTTTTCTTTTGTGTTTCTCTTTCTGCCTGGTTTTTTAATGTAATTCCAATAATTGAGAGCAATTTAGTGTAGGATTGTACCAGACAGTTTTGTAAAAATAAGTGACTATTTTATTCCTTTATTACACACTTTTAGTATTGGATTACTTGGTTTATTTTTTTACTTATTTCCCTGAGTGTGTGCATGAGTGTTCTGTTTGCTGTAACTGATACCCATAATAGCAGATCAGAGAAATTTCATAGCAAACTGATTTGTGCTGAACTTTGAAAGATGTATAAGGTTGTGGTATTTCAGAAATGCTAATTTTTATTTATAATCATTACAGAATGTTAAATACAGCATTTATGCTCCACTATTACATTTCTAAAGAAAATCGGCAAACTTTTTTTTATAAATTCAATATTGATTGATAAGTGTCTTATGCACCTCCATGTACACATCATAAGTAAAAGAGATATCTAAATTCTAAATCCACATGATTAGTCTTGATATACAGAAGGAATTATTCAAATCTACAGCAGCAAAACTATTCGCTACTTAACAGTTAGAAAATAAAACTAAAACTTTACCAAGTTTGGACATCTGGACAATGTCAACACAAATTATCGTTAAGTTAAATTTTATGGTTAAAAGAAAAGTATATAGCATGATGAAAGTAAAGACAATAAGTGCTAGCCAGATTTTTTTCTGAACATCTTTACTGGAGTAGATTTGCTTTACAATGTTGTGTTAGTTTCTGCTGTATAACAAAGTGAATCAGCTATACATATTATATCCCCATAACCCCTCCCTCTTGCATCTCCCTCCCACCCTCCCTATCCCATCCCTCTAGGTGGTCACAAAGCACTGAGCTGATCTCCCTGTGCTATGTGGCTGCTTCCCACTAGCTATCTATTTTACATTTCGTAGTGTATATATGTCAATGCTACTCTCTCACAACATCCTGGCTTACCCTTCTCCCTCCCCGAGTCCTCAAGTCCATTCTCTACATGTGCATCTTTATTCCTGTTCTGCCCCTAGGTTTCTCAGAACCACTTTTTTTTTTTATTCCGTATATATGTGTCACCATATGGTATTTGTTTTTCTCTTTCTGACTTACTTCACTCTGTATGACAGTCTCTATGTCCATCCACCTCACTACAAATAACTCAATTTCATTTCTTTTTATGGCTGAGTAATATTCCATTGTATATATGTGCCGTATCTTCTTTATGCATTCATCTGTCAATGGACACTTAGGTTGCTTCCATGTCCTGGCTACTGTAAACAGGGCTGCAATGAACACGGTGGTACATGTCCCATTTTGAATTATGGTTTTCACAGGGTATATGCTCAGGAGTGGAATTGCTGGGTCATATGGTAGTTCTATTCTTAGTTTTCTAAGGAACCTCCATACAGTTCTCCATAGTGGCTATATCAATTTACATTCCCACCAACAGTGCAACAGGGTTGCCTTTTCTCCACACCCTCTCCAGCACTATTAGTTTGTAGATTTTTTGATGATGGCCATTCTGACTGGTGTGAGGTGATACCTCATTGTAGTTTTGATTTGCATTTCTCTAATGATTAGTGATGTTGAACATCCTTTCATGTGTTTCCTGGCAATCTGTATATCGTTTTTGGAGAAATGTCTATTTAGGTCTTCTGCCCATTTTTGGATTGGGTTGTTTGTTTTTTTGATATTGAGTTGCTTGCATATTTTGGAGGTTAATCCTTTGTCGGTTGGTTCGTTTGCAAATATTTTCTCCCATTCTAAGGGTTGTCTTTTCATCTTGTTTATGGCTTCCTGTGCTATGCAAAAACTTTTAAGTTTCATTAGCTCCCATTTGTTTATTTTTGTTTTTATTTCCATTTCTCTAGGAGGTGGGTCAAAAAGGATCCTGCTGTGATTTATGTCACAGAGTGTTCTGGTATGTTTCCCTGTAAGAGTTTTATAGGGGATATGGGTATATATATATACGTATATAGCTGAGTTTTATAGGTCTTTAATCCATTTTGAGTTTATTTTTGTGTACGGCGTTAGGGAGTGTTCTAATTTCATTCTTTTACATGTAACTGTCCAGTTTTCCCAACACCACTTTTTGAAGAGGCTGTCTTTTCTCCATTGTATATTCTTGCTTCCTTTATCAAAGATAAGGTGACCATATGTGTGAGGGTTTATCTCTGGGCTTTCTATCCTGTTCCATTGATTTATATTTCTGTTTTTGTGCCAGTACCATACTGTCTTGATTACTGTAGCTTTATAGCATAGTCTGAAGTCAGGGAGCCTGATTCCCCCAGCTCTATTTTTCTTTCCCAAGATGGCTTTGGCTATTTGGGGTCTTTTGTGTTTCCATACAAATTGTGAAATTTTTTCTTCTAGTTCTGTGAAAAATGCCATTGGTAGTTTGATAGTGATTGCATTGAATCTGTAGATTGCTTTGGGTAGTATAGTCATTTTCACAATGTTGATTCTTCCAATCTAAAAACATGGTATATCTCTCCATCTGTTTCTATCATCTTTAATTTCTTTCATCAGTATCTTATAGTTTTCTGCATACAGGTCTTTTTTCTCCTTAGGTAGGTTTATCCCTAGGTATTTTATTCTTTTTGTTTCAATGGTAAATGGGAGTGTTTCCTTAATTTGTCTTTCAGATTTTTCATCATTAATGTATAGGAATGCAAGAAATTTCTGGGCATTAATTTTGTATCCTTCTACTTTACCAAATTAATTGATTAGCTCTAGTAGTTTACTGGTAGCATCTTTAGGATTCTCTGTGTATAGTATCATGTCATCTGCAAACAGTGACAGCTTTACATCTTCTTTTCCGATTTGGATTCCTTTTATTTCTTTTTCTTCTCTGATTGCTGTGTCTTAAACTTCCAAAACTATGTTGAATAATAATGGTGAGAGTGAGCACCCTTGTCTTGTTCCGTAGAGGAAATGGCTTCAGTGTTTCACCACTGACAGCAATGTTGGCTGTGCCTTTTTCATGTATTGCCCACATATTACTGTGTTGAGGTAGGTTCCCTCTATGCCCACTTTCTGGAGGGTTTTTATCATAAATGGGTGTTGAATTTTCTCAAAAGCTTTTTCTGCATCTATTGAGATGATCATACAGTTTTTATCCTTCAATTTGTTAATATGGTGTATCACACTAATTGATTTGCATATATTGAAGAATCCTTGCATTCCTGGGATAAACCCCACTTGATCATAGTGTATGATCCTTTTAATGTGCTGTTGGATTCTGTTTGCTAGTGTTTTGTTGAGGATTTTTGCATCTATGTTCATCAGTGTTAAGGGCCTGTAGTTTTCTTTTTTTGTGACATCTTTGTCTGGTTTTGGTACCAGGGTGATGGTGGCCTCGTAGAATGAGTTTGGAAGTGTTCCTACCTCTGCTACATTTTGGAAGAGTTTGAGAAGGATAGGCGTTAGCTCTTCTCTAAATGTTTGATAGAATTTGCCTGTGAAGCCATCTGCTCCTGGGCTTTTGTTTATTGGAAGATTTTTAATCACAGTTTCAATTTCAGTGCTTGTGATTGGTCTGTTTATATTTTCCATTTCTTCCTGGTTCAGTCTCAGAAGGTTGTGCTTTTCTAAGAATGTGTCCATTTCTTCCAGGTTGTCCATTTTATTGGCATATAGTTGCCTGTAGTAATCTCTCATGATCATTTGTATTTCTGCAGTGTCAGTTGTTTCTTCTCCTTTTTCATTTCTAATTCTGTTGATTGGAGTGTGCTCCCTTCTTTTCTTGATGAGTCTTTATATTTAAATTGGATTTCCTGTAGACAATATATAGTTGGGTCTTGTGTTAGATCCACTCTGACAATCTCTGTGTTTTAATTGGTGCATTTAGACCACTGATGTTCTAAGTGATTATTAATATAGTTGGATTAGTACCTACAAAATTCACTTTTGTTTTCTATTTGTTGTCCTGTTCTTTGTTCCTGTTTTTTCACTCTTCCTTTGCCTTTTGTGATTTTAATTGATCATTTTATGCGATTCCGTTTTCTCCCCTTTCTTAGCACATCAGTTATACTTTTTTTTTCACTTTTTTTCGGTAGTTGACCTAGAGTTTTCAATATACATTTACAGCTAACCTAAGTCCACTTTCTAATAACAGTATACCAATTCATGGGTAGTGTGAGTACCTTATAATACCAAAATATTTTTAGTTCCTTACATCCCTTTATTATTGTTATCATTGCTTTTACTTATATACAAGAATACATGAGCATATATTTAAATACATACATGTATGATATATATACACATACATAATCAAATATGTTGTCAGTATTATTATTTTGAACAAACTGTTATCTGTTAGGTCAATCAAAGAATAAGAAAAATAAAAGGTTTTTTTAACCTTCATTTATTTTTTCTTTTATGCTCTTCCTTAGTTTATGTAGGTCTGAGTTTTCTGACCTATATTATTTTCCTTCTCTCTAATTTCTTTTCACACATCTTTCAAAGGAGGGCTTCTGATAACAAATTCCCTCAATGTTTGTCTGACAAAGTCTATTTCTCCTTCAGTTTTGAAAGAAAATTTTGCTAGGTACAGAATTCTAGGTTGGTGGGGTTTTCTACCAGCACTTTAAATATTCAATCCACTGTTTTCTTGCTGCATGGTTTCTGAGAAATCAGCTGTAATTCTTCTCTTGTTCCTCTACAAGTAAGGTATTTTCATCCTCTGGCTTCTTTCAGGGTTTTTTCTTTATCTTTGATTTTCTGTATTGTGAAAATGATATGCCTACATGCAGTTTTTGTGGGGTTTTTTGTTTGTTTGCTTGTTTGGCGTTTATCCTGCTTATTCTCTGAGTTTCCTGGCTCTGTGGTTTGGCGTCTGACATTAATTTAAGAAAATTCTCAGTCAGTATTATTTCAAATATTTCTTCTGTTCCTTGCTCCCTTTCCTTTCCCTCTGGTTATCCATTACATGTGTGTTTTTAATTTGTAAGTGTCCCACAGTCTTTGTATATTCTGCTCTGGTTTTTAGTATTTTTCTCTTTGCTTTTCAGTTTTTGAAGATTCTGTTGATATATCCTGTTGCTCACAGATTCTTTCCTCAGCCATGTTCAATCTACCAATAAGCCAATCAAAGGTAATCTTCATTTCTGTTATAATTCTTTAGATATCTATCATTTCTTTTTGGTTCTTTCTTAGGATTTTCATGTCTCTGTTTACACTTCCCATCCGTTCTTTCATGTACCTACTTTATCCACTAGAACTCTTAGTATATTAATTATCATTGTTTAAGATTCCCAGTATGATAATTCCAATATCCCTGCCCTATCTAGTTCTGATGCTTGCTCTGTCTCTTAAAATTGTTTTTTTTTTTTTTACCTTTTGGTGTGCCTTATAACTTTTGATAACCAAATATAATGTCTTGAATAAAGGGAAATGCTGTAAATAGGACTTCAGTAATGTGGTGGTGAGCTGTGGGGGGAGAGGAAATGTTCTATAGCCCTATGTTAGGTCTCAGTGTTTTAGTGAGCCTAGGCTTCTGGACTGTGAACTTCACAAGTGTTTCTCAGCATTTTTCCCTCCCCCATTAAATGGGACTGGATGGTTATTGTGGGCTGGAGATGGCTATTTCCCTTGCCCCAGGTGAGCTGGGATACGATAATATCCCAGTAGGTTAGAGTCTGGTTAACTAGTTTCTCCTGAAGGCAGGCCTTGTTAAGAACAGAGCTCTGGAGGATTTCAAAATGGTTCCATTTCCCCTCCCCTTGCCAGAAGCAAGAGGAGATTCTCCTCTGATATTTACTGTAGGAAACTGGTTGAGCTCATGGAGGTAAGTCTTACAATATGTTGAAGCGCACCCCCCCCAGCCCCCCGCCTCACATGACTGGGTCCCTCTGGAGTTTATAACTCTCACAGTTGTCCTCATTGAGCTCCAGCAATTTACCAATTTCAATTCAGTTTTTCAGTTGTTCCTACCTTGGCACTGGTTTCCACTCATGTGTCTCCTCTCCAGTATGGTGTGACTCCCTGTATTCACTTGTTTATCTCTCCAGTCTTAGGGGCAGCTGTTTACTCTGTGTCCTCCCCTCTCTTTCAGATCCAAGAAGAGTTGATTTTTCAGTCCATTCACCTTTTCACATGTTATTTGGATGGTGTGTTGACTACTAAGCTCCTCAAACACAGAACAGGAGTTCACCCAGAATATTCATTTTTTAATGGAAAAAGACATGTCTCCTCTTCTACTTTGAACAGTCTTGCAAAGCAAGCTACTTGGTGCTAAGTTCATGACATTCTCATTTACAACGTAGTTTGCAAAAAATCATTTTTTAAAACTGTAATTATCTTCTCCAGGTGGCAAAATCAGTTGTCTGTTTCTTTATAACTCTTGGAAATGTTATATGAATCCTCATTATGATATACTAAAAAGAGATCACACTTTGCTCAGATTTGAATTGTTTCACAAATTACAATTTCGTTATTTCTGTAACTGTATTTCCAAAAACTGTAAGCTTTTCATCTCTAGTAAGTCCTATATATGATATATTGTCGTGAAATAAAATACAAATCCCTCACATCTTATTCTCTTTTTCTAATAGTCTTGTTCATGTAACTCAAATCCTATTTCTCAAAAACAGATGTTCATGCATTTAACAAAAGCATTTCAAAAACTAAGAAGCAAAATCTGACAGAACTGAAGGGAGAAATAGCTAAACCCACAAGCATAGTTGTAGGCATCAATACTCTCAATAATAGATATAACTAGGGAACACTAAATCAATAAACATATAGATGAACTAAGAAAATACTATCTAACAACTATATCTAATTGCCATCTATAGAATACTGCACCCAACCAAAGCAAATCATGTATTTTTTTCAAGTGCACATTGAAAATTTATCCAGATAAATCATGAAACAAACGTCTGGCATGCTGTCTTGAAACAAACGTTACCAATTTAAAAGAATTGCAATCATGCAAAGGATGTTCTCTGACTGAAATGGAGTTAAGCTAGGAATCAATAACAGAAAAACAAGAGAAGATACTCAAACTTGGTCAAAGAACAAGGCTTAAGGTGAATTAGAAAATATTTTGAACTGCGGGAAAGTAAAAATACAACATATCAAAATTTGTGAGACACAATAAAAGCAGTGCTTGTAGGCAGTTTATAACATTAAATACTAATATTAGAGTAGAAGAAAGGTCTCAACTCATAATCTAGACTCCTGCTTCGAGAAACTAGAAAAACAAGAGCAGATCAAGCAGAAGAGAAGAAATAATAAAAATAAAAGCAGCAATCAATGATTTGGAAACATAAAAACAATAGCGAAAGTCAGTGAAACCAAAAATTGGTTCTTTAAATAGAACAATAAAATTGATAAACCTCTAGGAAAACAAAGAATAGGAGAGAGAAGGCAAAAATTAATAATATCAGAAATAAAATAGGGAATATCATTGAAAACCTCACAGACATTAAGAGGCTAATAAATGAATACTAAGAACAACTAACCCTAGGCACATAAATCTGACAACTTGTATAATGGTCCAATTCTTCCAAACCCACAAACTATTTGAATTCACCCACGATGAACTAGATAACCTAAGTAGTCCTATAGCTATTAAAGAAATTGAATTCATAGTTTAAAACCTTCCAAAAAAGAAATTTTCAGGGACCTTCAAGATGGCAGAGGAATAAGACATGGCGATCACCTTCCTCCCCACAAATGCATCAAAAATACATCTACAGGGCTTCCCTGGTGGCGCAGTAGTTGAGAGTCCGCCTGCCGATGCAGGGGACACGGGTTCGTGCCCTGGTCCGGGAGGATCCCACATGCCGCGGAGCGGCTGGGCCCGTGAGCCATGGCCGCTGAGCCTACGCGTCGGAGCCTGTGCTCCGCAGCGGGAGAGGCCACAGCAGTGAGAGGCCCGCGTAATGCAAAAAAAAAAAAAAAAAAAATACATCTACAGTGGAACATCTCCTACAGAACACCTACTGAACGCTGGCAGAAGACCTCAGACTTCCCAAAAGGCAAAAAAATTGCCACATACCTGGGTAGGGCAAAAGCAAAAAGAAAAAACAGATAAAAGTATAGGGACAGGACCTGCACCTCTGAGAGGGAGCTGTGAAGGAGGAAAAGTTTCCACACATTAGGGAGCCCCTTCACTGGAGGAGACGGGGGGTTGGACAGGGGCAAATCTTCGGAGCCACAGAGGAGAGTGCAACAACAGGGGTACAGAAGGCAAAGCAGAGAGATTCCCGCACAGAGGATCACTGCCGACCAGCACTCACCAACCCGAGAGGCTTGTCTGCTCACCCGCCGGGGTGAGAGGGGGATGGGGGCTGAGGCTCGGGCTTTGGAGGTCAGATCCCAGGGAGAGGACTGGGGTTGGCTGTGTGAACACAGCCTGAAGGGGGCTAGTACACCACAGGTAGCCAAGAGGGAGTCCGGAAAAAGTCCGGACCTGCCTAGGAGGCAAAAGACCATTGTTTTGGGGTACATGAGGAGAGGGGATTCCTTCCCTGATGCCCACAAAAGACAGAGCACCACCTAAAAAAGCTCCAGAGATGGGCATGAGACACAGCTATCAGCTCAGACCCCAGAGACAGACATGAAATGCTAACACTGCTGCTGCAGCCACAAAGAATTCTGTGTGCAAGCACAGGCCACAATCCACACCCCTCCAGGAGCCTGTACAGCACACCACTGCCAGGGTCCCATGATCCAGGGACAAGTTCCCCAGGAGAACACAAAGCATGCTTCAGGCTGTTGCAATGTCATGCCGGACTCTGCCGCTGCAGGCTTCCCCCACATTCCAATTATGACAACTGTACCTCTCCGTCCCCATGTCCTGAATGAGCAAGAGCCCCCTAATCAGCTGCTGCTTTAAACCTGTCCTCTCTGGGTGGGAACAGATGCCTTAGAGTGTCCTACACACAGAGGTGGGGGCAAATCCAAAGCTGAACACCAGGAGCTGTGCGAACAAAAAAGAGAAAGGGAAATCTCTCCTAACAGCCTCTGGAGCAGCGGATTAAATCCCCACAATCAACTTGATGTAGCCTGCATCTGTGGAATACCTGAATAAACAATGAATCACCTCAAAATTGAGGCACTGAACTTTGGGAGCAATAGTAGACTCAGGGTTTGCTGTCTGCAACTGAAATGTTTCTGATTTTTACGTTTATCGTAGTACAGTTTTTAGTGCTTGCTGTAATTGGTGGATTTGTTTATTGGTTTGGTTGCTCTCCTCTTCTGTTTTTTTTTAATTATTATTATTTTGTCTATCTTTTTTCTCCCTTTTCTTCTGAGTCATCTGGCTGACACGGCCTTTGTGCTCCGGTCTGGTGTCAGACCTGAGCTTCTTAGGAGTGAGAGCCAAGTTCAGGACACTGAACCACCACATACCTCCCGGTCCCATGTAATATCAATGGGCAAGAGCTCTCCCAGAGATCTCCATCTCAATGCTAAGACCCAGCTCCACCCAATGGCCAGCAAGCTCCAGTGCTGGACACCCCATGTCAAACAACTAGCAAAACAGGAACAGAACCCCACCCATTAGCAGAGAGGCTACCTAAATCATACTAAGTTCACCGATGCCCCAAAACACACCACCAGACACAGGCCTGCCCACCCGAAAGACAAGATCCAGCCCCACCCACCAGAACACAGGCATCAGTCCCCTCCACCAGGAAGCCTACACAAGCCACTGAACCAACCTAACCCACTGGGGGCAGACACCAAAAACAAAGGGAACTACAAGCCTGCAGTCTGCAAAGAGGGGACCCCAAACAGAGTAAGGTAAACAAAATAAGAAGACAGAGAAATATGCAGCAGATGAAGGAGCAAGGTAAAAACCCACCAGACCAAAGAAATGAAGGGGGAATAGGCAGTCTACCTGAAAAAGAATTCAGGGTAATGTTAGTAAAGGTGATCCAAAATCTTGGAAATAGAATGCAGAAAATACAAGAAACGTTTAACAAGGACCTAGAAGAACTAAAGAGTGAACAAACAATGATGAACAACACAAATAAATGAAATTAAAAATTCTCTAGAAGGAATCAATAGCAGACCAACTGAGGCAGAAGAACGGATAAGTGACCTGGAAGATAAAATAGTGGAAATAACTACCGCAGAGCAGAAAAAAGAAAAAAGATTGAAAAGAATTGAGGTCAGTCTCAGAGACCTCAGGGACAACATTAAACACACCAACATTTGAATTATAGGGGTCCCAGAAGAAGAAGAGAAGAAGAAAGGGACTGAGAAAATATTTGAAAAGATTACACTTGAAAATTTCCGTAACGTGAAAAAAGAAAGAGTCAATCAAGTCCAGGAAGCACAGAGAGTCCCATACAAGATAAATCCAAGGAGAAACAAGCCAAGACACACACTATTCAAACTAAAAAATATTAAACACAAAGAAAAAATATTAAAAGCAGCAAGGGAAAAACAACAAATAACATACAAGGGAATCCTCATGAGGTGAACAGCTGATCTTTCAGCAGAAACTCTCCAAGCCAGAAGGGTGTGGCAGGACATATTTAAAGTGACGAAAGGGAAAAACCTAAAACCAAGATTACTCTACCCAGCAAAGATCTCATTCCGCTTCGACGGAGAAATTAAAACCTTTACAAACAAGGAAAAGTTAAGAGTATTAAGCACCACCAAACCAGCTTGACAACAAATACTAAAGGAACTGCTTTAGGCAGGAAACACAAGAGAAGGAAAAGACCTACAATAACAATCCCAAAACAATTAAGAAAACTGTCATAGGAACATATATATCGATAATTACCTTAAATGTAAATGGATTAAATACTCCAACCAAAAGACATCGACTGGCTGAATGGATACAAAAACAAGACCCATATATATGCTGTCTACAAGAGACCCACTTCAGACCTGGGGACACATACAGACTGAAAGTGAGGGGACAGAAAAAGATATTCCATGCAAATGGAAATCAAAAGAAAGCTGGAGTAGCAATTCTCATATCAGACAAAATAGACTTTAAAATAAAGACTATTACAAGAGAAAAAGAAGTGTACTACATAACGATCAAGGAATCAAACCAAGAAGATGTAACATTGTAAATATTTATGTACCCAACATAGGAGCACCTCAATACATAAGGCAAATGCTAACAGTCATAAAAGGGGAAAATGACAGTAATACAATCATAGTAGGGGACTTTAACACCCCACTTTCATCAATGGACAGATCATCCAAAATGAAAATAAATAAGGATACACAGCTTTAAATGACACATTAAACAAGATGGACTTAATTGATATTTATAGGACATCCCATCCAAAAACAACAGAATACACTTTCTTCTCAAGTGCTCATGGAACATTCTCCAGGATACATCATATCTTGGGTCACAAATCAAGCCCTGGTAAATTTAAGAAATTGAAATCGTATCAAATATCTTGTCCAACCACAACACTATGAGACTAGATATCAATTATGGAAAAAAATCTGTAAAAAATACAAACACATGGAGAGTAAACAATACACTACTAAATAACCAAGAGATCACTGAAGTAATCAAAGAGGAAATCACAAAATACCTAAACAAATGACAGTGAAAACATGACAACCCAAAACCTATGGGATGCAGCAAAAACAGTTCTAAGAGGGAATTTTAGAGCAATACAATCCTACCTCAAGAAACAAGAAAAATCTCTCAAATAACCAACCTAACCTTACACCTAAAGCAACTAGAGAAAGAGAAACAAAAAAACCCCAAAGTTAGCAGAATGAAAGATATCATAAAGATCAGACCAGAAATAAATGAAATAGAAATGAAGGAAACAGTATCAAAGATCAAAAATCTAAAACCTGGTTCTTTGAGAAGATAAACAAAATTGATAAACCATTAGCCAGATGCATCACGAAAAAAGGGAGAAAACTCAAATCAACAGAATTAGAAATGAAAAAGGAGAAGAAACAACTGACACTGCAGAAATACAAAGGATCATGAGAGATTACTACAGGCAACTATATGCCAATAAAATGGACAGCCAGGAAGAAATGGACATTCTTAGAAAAGCACAACCTTCTGAGACTGAACCAGGAAGAAATGGAAAGTATAAACAGACTAATCACAAGCACTGAAATTGAAACAGTGATTGAAAAACTTCCAACAAACAAAAGTCCAGGACCAGATGGCTTCACAGGCAAATTCTATCAAACATTTAGAGAAGAGTTAACTCCTATCCTTCTCAAACTCTTCCAAAATATAGCAGAGGTTGGAACACTCCCAAACTCATTCTACGAGGCCACCATCGCCCTGATACCAAAACCAGACAAAGATGTCACAAAAAAAGAAAACTACAGGCCCTTAACACTGATGAACATAGATGCAAAAATCCTCAACAAAATACTAGCAAACAGAATCCAACAGCACATTAAAAGGATCATACACCATGATCAAGCGAGGTTAATCCCAGGAATGCAAGGATTCTTCAATATACACAAATCAACCAATGTGATACACCATATTAACAAACTGAAGGAGAAAAACCATATGATAATCTCAATAGATGCAGGAAAAGCTTTTGACAAAATTCAACACCCATTTATGATAAAAACCCTCCAGAAAGTGGGCATAGAGGGAACCTACGTCAACATAATAAAGGGCATATATGACAAACCCACAGCCAACATTGTTCTCAATGGTGAAAAACCGAAAACATTTCCTCTAAGATCAGGAACAAGATAAGGTTGCCCAATCTCACCACTATTATTCAACATAGTTTTGGAAGTTTTAGACACAGCAATCAGAGAAGAAAAAGAAATAAAAGGAATCCAAATCGGAAAAGAAGAAGTAAAACTGTCACTGTTTGCAGATCACATGATACTATACATAGAGAATCCTAAAGATACTACCAGAAAACTACTAGAGCTAATCAATGAATTTGGTAAAGTAGCAGAATACAAAATTAATGCACAGAAATCTTTTGTATTCCTATACACTAATGATGAAAAATATGAAAAAGAAATTAAGGAAACACTCCTATTTACGACTGCAACATAGAGAGTCAAATACCTAGTGATAAATCTACCTAAGGAGACAAAAGACCTGTATTCAAAAAACTATAAGACACTGATGAAAAAACTGAAGATGATAGAAACAGATGGAGAGATATACCATGTTTTTAGATTGGAAGAATCAACATTGTGAAAATGACTATACTACCCAAAGCAATCTACAGATACAGTGCAAACTACCACTGGCATTTTCACAGAACTAGAACAAAAAATTTCACAATTGGTATGGAAACACAAAAGACCCCGAATAGCGAAAGCAATCTTGGGAAAGAAAAATGGAGCTGGAGGAATCAGGCTCCCTGACTTCAGACTATACTACAAAGCTGCAGTAATCAAGACACTATGGTATGGGCTGAAAAACATAAATATAGATCAATGGATGAGGATAGAAAGCCCACAGATAAACCCACACACCTATGGTCACCTTATTTTTGATAAAGGAGTCAAGAATATACAGTGGAGAAAAGACAGCCTCTTCAATAAGTGGTGCTGGGAAAACTGGACAGCTACATGTAAAAGAATGAATTTAAAACACTCCCTTACACCATACACTAAAATAAACTCAAAATTCATTAAAGACCTAAATGTAAGACCAGGCACTGTAAAACTCTTAGAGGAAAACACAGGAAGCACACTGTTTGACATAAATCACAGCAAGACCTTTTTTGACCTACCTTCTAGATTAATGGAGATTAAAAACAAAAATAAACAAATGGGACCTAATGAAACTTAAAAGCTTCTGCACAGAAAAGGAAACCATAAACAAGACGAAAAGACCACCCTCAAAATGGGAGAAAATGTTTTCAAATGAAGAAACTGACAAAGGATTAATCTCCAAAATATGCAAGCAGCTCATGCACCACAACATCAAAAAAACCAAACAATCCAATCCAAAAAAGGGCAGAAGACCTAAACAGACATTTCTCCAAAGAAGATATACAGATCGCCAACAAACACATGAAAGGATGCTCAAGAACGCTAATCATTAGAGAAATGCAAATCAAAACTACAATGAGGTATTACTTCACACCAGTAAGAATGGCCATCGTCAAAAAATCTATAAACATTATATGCCGGAGAGGGTGTGGAGAAAAGAGAACCCTCTTGCACTGTTGATGGAATGTAAATTGATACAGCTACTATGGAGAACAGTATGGAGGTTCCTTAAAAAACTAAAAATAGAACTACCATATGACCCAGCAATCCCACTACTGAGCATATACCCTGATGAAACCATAATTCAAAAAGAGACATGTACCATAATGTTTATTGCAGCACTATTTACAATAGCCAGGACATGGAAGCAACCTAAGTGTTCATCGACAGATGAATGGGTAAAGAAGATGTGGCACATATATACAATGGAATATTACTCAGCCATAAAAAGAAAGGACATTGAGTTATTTGTAGTGAGATGGACAGATCTAGAGTCTGTCGTACACAGTGAAGTAAGTCAGAAAGAGTAAAACAAATACTGGATGCTAACACATATATATGGAATCTAAAAAAAAAAAAAAGGTTCTGCTGAACCTAGAGGCAGGACAGGAATAATGACACAGACATAGAGAATGAACTTGAGGACACAGGGAGGGGAAGGGTAAGCCGGGACAAAGTGAGGGAGTAGCACTGATATATATACACCACCAAATGTAAAATAGATAGCTAGTGGGATACAGCTGCATCACACAGGGAGATCAGCTCTGTGCTTTGTGTCCCCCTAGAGGGGTGGGAGGGAGATGCAACAGGGAGGGGATATGGAAATATATGTATATGTATAGCAGATTCACTTTGTTATATAGCAGCAACTAACACAACATTTTAAAGCAATTATACTCCTATAAAGATGTTAAAAAAAACAAAAGAAAGTAAACCAGTCAAAGAAAAACAAAACTGCGTGATTCCACATATATGAGGTATCGAAAACAGATTAATAGAATCAAAGAGTGGAATGGTGGTTTCCAGGGGATGGGGAGAGGGAGGAATGGGAGTTACTAACTAATTGACATAAAGTTTCAGTTAAACAAGATGAATAAGCTCTGGAGATGTACTCTACAACTTTGTACCTATAGTTAACAATACTGTATCATATCCTTAAACTTTATTAAGAATGTAGATCTCATGTTAATTGTTCTTACCAAAAAAAAAAGTCAATAAAGTTTAAAAAAAAAAACTCCAAAAAGAAAAAAAAGAAAAGAAATTTTCAGGTCCATATTGTTTTACTGGCAAATTCTACAAAATATTTAAAAAGAAAGAACATCAATTCAACACTACTACAGAAAAAAAATTCATCTATGTTTTTCCAAGACTCATTTGGAAGTCATTTCTACATGATCACATCAAATAGTGAATGTCAGAACCCTGAAAATTACATGAAAAGTATACACACTCATGTATAAATGCTGACAGGCAGAGATGACTGAGAATTACAATGTCTCTGAGCTTTATCATTTCATCCATATAAACATGAGCTTGAAATTTCTATATCTCACAGTTAAAATCTAGCTGTGTTACAATTAACTCAATGTATAAAATAATTCATAACTTTGTTTCAGTAAATCACCCTTTGTAGACATTATATGTGCATTTTTTTATGCATCCAGGAGATGGGGAGGACAGAAACGCAAATTAATGAGAGAGAAACAGCAAAGACGATTAAATAGTGTGTTTGATTCCCAACCATTCTACTCATTGACACATACCCAGGTGTGAACATTAGATAGAAAACATGACTCTGCTGTTTCCTCAGTTGGCCTCAGTTCTTGAGTGTCTCCTGTAACGTGAGCAACTCTCTTTTTGAGTGCATGTATGTAGTGAGCAAAAGATGTAACTCTATTCTACATGATTCTTAGAGCTTATATTAACCTAGAAACACGATGCACATCTGAGCATTTATTTACATGATCAGAGATTTTAAGAAGTGAACAAAATGGCACCATAATAAATAACTCTGAGAAGCAGGAGAAGAAATGCTGATATGACACTAAAAGAATGACCACATGTACTATAATATACTACCTGACAATGAATATGAGCTGAGAAAAGAAGGAGGAGAGAGGCTTTGGCAATCAAAGAGCACAACAGAGTAAGACAAACAAATGCAAGTTGTGGTGATCATAGAAGAACACAAGTGTGCTACAGGGCAGACCACTGGTGATAAGCAAGCACACTAAATGAAAACATTAAATACTCTCTGGATGAAAATTTCAATCTATCCACTACCGGAGACAGCTTGTCTATTACACAAACCACCTTGACTAAATATGAGAGTATGTGATATTTTCCATCGTTGGGAGCTCTGATTAAATCATTGCTTAAGGTGTGCACTACAACACATTTCTAAGAGTTGAAAGTTATACTGATTATTGATCAATTAATCCTATAAACATTTTAATACACATTTTGTTTACTAACAGGTGCCCAGGTAACAAATAGTTGAAATTATTGTTTTAGGAACTTCACCAGAACCGAAGATCGCAAAGAGGCCCAAGACTTGTCTTGCTTATTCACACTCAGTTCACTTATTTCCCTTGAAAAACCGATTTGACAGAGTAGATTATTTCTTCCCCTTTGAAAACTCTATTCTTCATTTCCCTAAGACTTTGAACAACATTCTGAATTGAAAAGTGTGTTCTTCTTCCTATAGGTATTCATGGACCCTAAACATGCAGATTTCAATCAAAAATACCCTCCAGCTGATGACATAATATCATTATCAGAGAAGATATAATCTCAGATTTTTTGAGTGTGCATTTCTTTTATCTGTTATAAAAGATAACAGATAAGTTATCTGTCCCATCCCTATCTCCACCATGTATTAAAGTGTACCCTTCTAAACTTCCTTCCATTATTTTACTCTTACATATTCATCAAAATATATTAAATTATATTTGGGTAAAAAATCTACATCCAGATGAAAAGACAGGTTTTCTTGTAAGCTATTATTTCCAAATGAGATCTTAGTTCATTAAGAGGTAAAAAAACTTACTAGTTTGAGTAGTATTATGTATGCTCTTAGTTTGTGGGCTTTTTTATCTTTGTTAGTCTGTAACTCTGTCTAGTATGTTTTTAGTTCCAGCAATGATTTAACATGGGATCTTACCAGATAACTCCAAAGCAATAAACAACTATTTATACTTTTCTTAAGCATTTGTATATACACAAAAATATATACAATTACTTGTGCATGCTTGTAAAATAAATACATCTACGCATTTCACTGGACTTCCTACTTTCATTCAATGTTGGATTTGCAAATCCACCCATGCTGATAAATGTAGTTCTGTTTAACTTATTTCTATGTATGCTTTGTACAGTATTCTATGACTATGAATTTTGTCTGTCCATTCAATCACTGATCATCCTTTAGGATAGGACATTGGACTCTCCTGGTAATATAGGCAATACTTCAATGACATACATATACATGTTGCCTTTATAATTCTAAATTTGTCTTAGAAGTCAAACACTGGGCTCATCTCTTGCAGTTTCTTTCTTTGCCAAGATCTTATTCCTTTAATTTTTCATTTCCTTGTAGCTCTCTGCTGCTTTCAAGGAGATATTGTTTAAGATTTTATACAAATTTTTTTATTATTCTCAATGAAATCATGGTTGGTAAATTACCTTGCCCACAGTTACCTCGAAGCCCCATTTACTCCTCACATATTAATTCTTCCTTATACCTGATGTTTTACTTTTTTTTTTTTTTTGTGGTACATGGGCCTCTCACTGCTGTGGCCTCTCCCGTTGTGGAGCACAGGCTCCCGACACGCAGGCTCAGTGGCCATGGCTCATGGGCCCAGCCGCTCCGCGGCATGTGGGATCTTCCCGGACCGGGGCACGAACCCGGGACCCCTGCATCAGCAAGTGGACTCTCAACCACTGCGCCACCAGGGAAGCCCTGATGTTTTACTTTTAATTAACTGTCTTGCTCCCTCTAAATTTTCCTAGCAGAATAGTAGTATTAGACATAATAGCGGAAGCAACATGATTCACAAAGAACTTATTCACCCTGACCAAGTCATGAAAGGTATAGCAGAACTTCAGTATCCAAGAAGTTCTGGAGTGGTCAGGCTTGCTACAGACCTTTTTTACCTATAATCCAGACTACAACCATGATGATCTTAAATTCTTTCCCAAATCCAGCCCCAGACTTCTTCCAAAGTGAAACTACCTTAGATAACAGTTGCTCAACTTCTGATAAAAATCACTATTGACTTCATTTGCTTGAGTTACTCTGCTTCTCTACAATATCTTGCTGATCCGTGCATATCCTCCTGAATTTAGTGTAATAATTTATTACTTTTAACTTAAAACTGATACATTTTCGTTTTTTAATACAGTAGATTTCTCTTCTGATCCCTACTACCCAATATTTCACTATTTTCCCATAATTCCTATTTGTTTCCTTCAGAGTAGTTATCACAACTTCCAGTGATATTTTTTTCTTTTTCTTTTTTTTGTCTTTCTCCCCTACTAGAATAAACTCCATGAAGGAAAGAATCATGTCTGTCTAGAGATGCCATTGTATCTCTAGCATTTAAAAAAATCATCTGGTTTGCAAGGCAGAAATAGAGACACAGATGTGGAGAACAAACATATGGACACCAAGGGGGGAAAGTGGGGGAGTGGTGTGATGAATTGGGAAATTGGGACTGACATATATACACTAATAAGTATAAAATAGGTAACTAATAAGAACCTGCTGTATAAAAAATAAAATAAAATGCAAAAAAATTATCTGGTGCGAAAAGGACTCTGAGTAAATATTTCTTGAGTTATTTCATGTGTTTTCACTTGTCAGTGCTGTGGATTTCAAGGTAGATTTTAAGATCAATGAAAAAAAATAAAACTGAAGCCGAAACACCCTTTTAAAGTACGTATTATGTACCAAACACTTTACTTAAGGTGTTTTATTTATTATTATAAAACCATGTAATGTAGGTATCATGATCCCCATTTTATAGATGAAGAAATTAAGATACAGGGAAATTAAGTAAATTCTATAAATTTAGCTGCTGATGGCAGAGATGAATTGTAATCCCATTTCCATTTGATTCTGAACTCAGACCTATCTACTGTACCACACTGCCCTAGGGGGAGCACTTCTGATTTATAGATAGCTTTAGATAATCTTCACAAACTCTGCAATTTAAATGCATGTATATGTATCGCTGAGTCACTTTGCTGTGCACCTGAAACTAGCACAACATTGTTGATCAACTATATTCCAATATAAAATAAAAATTTAAAAAAGAAAACAGAAAAAAAAATTTTTAAGCCTATAATGAATGAAAAAAATAAAAAAATAAAATTCTTTGAACTCCAGTGTGCTCCTCTGCCTTATCTCTCCATGTGCTGGAATGCACATTCAGGAAACAAGCAATTCCTGTCGGAAGTACTGCATTCACATTATTTGTGTTTCAATGTCCTTGTCACGAAACTGTCTGGAATTATGATTAAATATCATTACCCTTAAAGACATCTCATCTCCATAAATTTTATATCTAAATTATTGGGGTGTATTCAATTTGCAGATGTCACTTCCAATATATATATAAAACTGATGTTTTTCTGGATTGCTGGGTCATTGAAACTGAGTGGACTACCTGTTTTTCTAATATGTGGGAAAAGAATATATCAAAAGTAACCATGACATATAATAACAGGTGGGACCTAAGCTGTTGTAGGGCCAACATATTTAATGCTCAGAGGTGGAACCTAAGGTCCAAAGAGATTAAATAATTGGCACAAAGCTAAGCAGCTTGCTAATGGCATAGGTAGCAGCATTCTAATCACTTTATAACATGCATATTACTGATGAGTTACTGTCTGCTAGTGGCATAGCTAGCAGCATGCTAATCACTTTATAACATACATACCACTTATTAGTTCCTGTTTCCCAAGTGAACGGTTCATAAATAATAAATTATAATGTTTCATCCTAAGAGATTTATGATTTCCTTCTTACTGACTATGCCTAATTCTCCTTTTCCTTAGTTCCAATACCTAAATTCTCATTAAGTGCTTCGTTCTGTAACTTAACTTTTCAATACAACATTCATTAGTTACACTAATTGTACAATGCATTATTATTCTCCAAGGAGCAAATTCTTTTTCATTTCAGTAGCTAGGAAATGGAAACCCCGAGTAAACTTACTGGGCTTTTTATGATAAAAGTTTGGATGTGTGATTTATATAATCTAGGAATCTTAAAAATAATCATACTTGGCAATCTCAAATTTACCCCAGTATTCATACATGAATTCAACCAAACATTTATTGAGCATCTACATGCTGAGTAATTTACTCCTACAAAGATGAGTAGTTTATATTCTTTGCCAACAAGTTCACTCACAGATTAGTGGAGTAAACATACATAGACATAATATTATGTAATAATATATAAGAACTTCCTGGAAAAGTATAGCCCAAATTATGTACACAATTTTTTTTCTTTTCAGCTTTAAGAGATATAATTGACAAATAGAAATTGTATATATTTAAGGTATACAACTTGATGTTTTGATGCAAGTATACATTGTAAAATGATCAGCATAATCAAGCTAATTAATATGTTCATCATGTCACATAGTTACCATTTATGTGGGGCAGCTTGGGCGGGGGGCAAATACTTAGGATCTACCCTCTTATCAAATTTCAAGTACACAATACACTATTGTTACCTATAGTCACCATGCTATACTTTAGAGCTCCAGAACTTATTCATCTTACATAACTGAAACTTTGTAGCCTTTGGTCAATATCTCCTCATTTTCCCTTCCCCTCAACCCTTGGCAACCTACTCTGTGTGTCTATGAAAGCACTTCTGTGACTCCACATATAAGTGAGGTCATGTATTACTTAACTTTCTGTGTCTGGCTTATTTCACCTAGCATAATGTCCTCCAGGATCATGCATGTTGCCACAAACAGCAGAATTTTGTTATGGTGAATAATATTCCATTGTGTGTGTGTGTGTGTGTGTGTGTGTGTGTGTGTGTCACATTTTCTTGATCCATTCATCTATCAATAGATATTAAGGTTGTTTTCACATCTTTGCTATTGAAAATAACGTTGCAATGAACATGGGAGTCCAGATATCTTTTTGATATCCTGTTTTCATTTCCTTTGGATATATACCCAGAAGTGGGATTGCTGGATCATATGGTAGTTCTATTTTTAACTTTTTGAGGAACCTCCATACTTTTTTCTGTGATAGCTATACCAATTTACAATCCCACCATTAGTGCATCAGGATTCCTTTTTCTACACAGCCTCATCAATACTTGTTACCGCTTGTCTTCTGCTAATAGTCACTCTAACAGATGCGAGGTTATATCTCATTGTAGTTTTGATTTGGATACCCCTGATAATTAGGGATGCTGATTACCTTTTCATATATCTGTTGATTTTTGTATGTCTTCTTTTGAGAAATGTGTATTCAGGTCTTTTGTCTACTTTTTCATCAGGGTTTTGTTGGGGTTTTTTTTCTATTGAGTTTATGAGTTCCTTATGTATGTTGGATAATTAACCCTTTATCAGATACATGGTTTGCAAATATTTTCTCCTACTCCATAGGTTGCTTTTTCACTCTATTGTTTCTTCTGCAGTTGTTTCAGAAGATGTTTAGTTTGATGCAATCCTGTGTGTCTATTTTTACTTTCGTTGCTTGTGATTTTGTGATCATATTAAAAAAAAAATCACTGTCCAGACCAATGTCAAGAAGCTTTTTCCTATGTTTTCTTCTATGAGTTTTACAGTTTCTATCTCATGTTTAAGTCTTTAATCCATTTTAAATTGATTTTTTAATACAGTATGAGATAGGATCCAATGTCATTCTTCTTCATGTGGATATCTAGTTTTCCCAACACCATTTTTTTGGACTTATTGTGGCACTGTTGTCAAACGTCAGTTGATCACACATTTATTATTTATGGGCTCTCTATTCTGTTCCATTGATTTATATATCTGGTTTTATATCAATGCCATACTGTTTTGATTACTCTAGAAGTGTAGTTTGAAATCAGCAAGTGTGGTACCTCCAGTTTTGTTCTTCTCGTTCAAGATTGCCTTGACTATTTGGGGCATTCTGCAGTTCCATTTGAATTTTAGGATTTTTTTTTCTATTTCTGGAAAGAATGCCTTTGGGGTTTTGATAGAGGTTACAATGAATCTGTAGATCTCATTGGGTAATATGAGCTTTTTAACATTCATAATTCTTCCAATCCATGAACACAGGAGGTCTTTCCATTTATCTGTGTCCTTTTTAAATTCCTACATCAAAGTTTTCTAATTTTTAGTGTGCAAATATTTCACCAATTTGGTTACATTTATTCCTTTTATCAGATATTTACATCTACCTTCATCACTAAATTTGGCTTTTAATTTTTCTCAAATAGGTATTCTTAGTTTGATCACAGTGTATACTGGGTTCATAGCATGAGTTAAAGATTATTTTTTCTGTATCTGTACTCTAGAAGATTTTCAGTAATACTGCTAATCATGTCTCTTGAATGCTTGGTAGAAGGCACCCACAAAGCTTGCTTTTATATTTTTATGACTTTGACCTTCAGATTAAATTTCCCTAATAGTTATAGGTTTATTCTTGCTATTTCTCAAGTCAATCTTGATGTAGTATTCTTCTAGCGTTTTATTGTTTGTTTCAAATTATTTGGAGTAGAATCACTTGTAGAATTCTCTACATTTTTACTATCCATTCAAATATATAGTTTTTTTTCATTCCATCCATTCATTCATTTTTTTTCCCTTAAGTTGATCAACACTATCAGAGATTTATCACTTTAATGGGTTCTTCAAGAAGTCACTTACAGTTTTTTGATCCTCTTTATTATAATTTTGTTTTCTATTTTATTGATATTTGATTTTTGTTCATTATCTTCTCTTCTATTTTCTCTAAATTCATTCTTTTTTATTTTCTGACCTCTGAAGTACTAACCTCATTAATTTTTAGCCTTTTTTTCCAATGTAAACAATTAAAGTATAAACTGTTCTCAAATACCACTTTTGGTATTTGTCATTCAGGTTTATGTATTTTTTTATTTCCATTATGATTCCTTATTTGACCTATGGATTAGTTATTCATTTGTTTTTAATTTCAAAAAGTCTGGTTTTCTTCTTAGTAATTACTCTCTTATGTCAGTCTTGCAAGCTTTATAATTCTTTTTTATTGTTCTACCACTTCTTGGCACTGAGTCCTTTTCCCTAATCTCTCCTTTTATTTTTTGATTGAAGTTCCAAGAACTCAGGGAAAAAAATTCTTAAGAGGTTTTCAAAATGTTGACAACTAAAGAGTATAAAAGATCCTCAGGAAAAACTCAAAAGTAGAGAAGTGTGTTTTCAATACTATTTTCTGAGAAAAGCAGGGATCGTATTTATGGATGAGCGTCCCCCTCCCCTCCCCCACCCCCCACTCCACCAGGAACAGAGAAACACAATTTCTCCATAAATGCCTGATGACAGAGTTCCTCTTTTTCACAATACCCCTTAGACTCATGCGTTGCTTATGGTTGGAAATTACAATGAGGGTCTATAAAACACACTGAGTTTTAGAATATCATTCTTTTTTTTTTTTTCCAGTACGCGGGCCTCTCACTGCTGCGGCCTCTCCCACTGCGGAGCACAGGCTCCGGACGCCACGGCTCACGGGCCCAGCCGCTCCGCGGCATGTGGGATCTTCCTGGACCGGGGCACAAACCCGCGTCCCCCGCATCAACAGGCAGACTCTCAACCACTGCACCACCAGGGAAGCCCCTGAATATCATTCTTTATTTGACATAACTGCTATGATGGCTCAGGATCTGTGTGTTGTAAACTTTAGGGATGTTAGGCCAGTGATAAGATATTATGTATCTTCCTAGATTTTGAAAATTTAGAAACTATGGACTCAATGATGGATGAATCCAATTCTGGAGATCATGAAATATCTATACTAGATCCAGTGGAGGGAGGACAGCTCAGGACACAACTGCTGAAGAAGGAATTGAGTCATGAATTAGGCACACGTATGAGTGTCCTCTATTGGTAGGGAATATTTTCAGACTTGAACTGTACTAAACACTTAATTTCTACAAGATGAATGATATAATTTGTGGGCTTTACTATTTTTATGAAAAATTATTAACAGAAAATATACTCATCTTGTTTAAATTTGGGGCCCTTTTTGAATTGATGCAATTAATGAGGAATGCAGAATTGTGAATTGTTCATTGTATAACCTGTTTGAATACAGTAGGTTAGACAACACAGGTGTAAAGCAGAATAAAAAGAAAGAAAATAATCAAAATTTAATGTAACTTTGCAGTTAACTTAATGGATGCCTTAATAAGACCCATTAGAGATTTTATTGTACAATAGCAGACAAACATTCTTTGCAAGCCAGAACTGCCCAACTCATCACTGATCCCAGACAACCGTGTAAGAACTATGTACCTTGAGAAGTAATTACATAGAGGGAGATGAAGGACTTTCTGATACCCTACTGTGAAGAGCAGGGACCAGATATATATCTAGTTTCCAATGGGTATGACTTTTCAGCCTAACTGCTTAAAATACATACACACACACAAACATACACACATTCACACACAGAGCCCTGGGGAAGGCAAGTAGGGAAACACTCCTCTAACCACCTGTGATATTGTAATTTGTAATAAGTAATATATATTGAATCTTCATCCTAGTCCAAGCTCCTGGCACAGAGCTCCTAAATGATTAGAGAGATAAAGCATCTTTCGTTGTGTTAATAAAGTGACTTTTGAAATGCACCTAAGGATGCATTTAAAGATGGGGGCTGGTTCCCAGGAGAACCAAACATGTGACTTGAGGGATGGAACTTTCAGTGCCACCACCTCTGACCTCCAGGGAGGGAAGGGGGCTACAAGTTGAATCAATACCCAATGGCCAATGAGTTACATCAGTCATGCCTATGTAATGAAACCTCCATAAAAACCCAAAAGGATGGGGACTGCAGAGCTGCCTGGTGAACACGTGGATGTGCTGGAAGAGTGGCAAACTCAGACATCATAGAAGCTCCTCATCCTTTCGCCTCATCTTGTCCTCTGAATCTCTTCTATCTGGCTATTCCTGAGTTATATCCTTTTATAGTAAACCAGTAATCTGGTAAGTAAAATGTTTCTCTGATTTTTGTGAGTTACTCCAGCAGATTAATCGAACCCAAGGAGGGGGTTGTTGGAGGCTCCAATCAACAGCCAGTAGGTCAGAAGCACAGGAGCAACCCGTACTTGCAATTGGCATCTGAAGTTGCAGGGAGAGGCACTCTTGTAGGGCTGAACCCTTAACCTATAAGATTTGACACTATCTCCAGGTAGATAGGGTCTGAGAATTGCTTGCTGGTGAGGAAGTAAAACCACCACACAAGTCAGAATTGGTATCAGAATTGTACACCACAACTCAGTTCTTTCATAAAGGAAATAATACCAGTCTAACCAGGTCAATTCCATGCCACCAATAGAACCACACTTACAGTTGGATAGGCTTAGAGTAAAAGTCAAGTGTAACTATATGGCTTCCACTAATACTTTCTTTTCAGAACATAAGAAAAAAATTTATTGCAAGGAGTAGGTTTACATGATTGCAGCCCCTAATCATGTAAACCTACTCCTTGCAATGAATTTATGTGTGTGTGTATATATATATATATATATATATATATATATATATATATATATACTATAATTATCCTCAATTATACATAATCATCCTTTCAAGTCCTATAACCATAAAGTAGTAGAATTTTGGTATAAGGTAAGAAAGAGGCCCCACTTAGAATTTAAGCTAAAGTCATGAGCTCCAGCCCAATTTTCCAGAGAGTTCTGCACTGAGGTAACAGGCTTTCATCTAATAATAAAGCAACACTATATTCGTCATTTACAGCTCTCCTTTATACCTCTTTCAGGAAACTGTGATGAGGGTAAATTGGCCAAGGCAGGATCTTGGAATTTCTGAATCTAGTCTCTATTCCATAATGTCATCTTAATATATAATGTCATCCATCAAAATCTCACTCAAATCTGAATGAACAAACACACACACTCACATGTGCACACATACACTGCTACACATTGCTTCAGCCCACCTATGAGTTTACCTGGAGAAACATCAGACAGCTCCCAGCACACAGACAACTTCCACCCTGAAGCAGTGTGTCTCTGAAATTCTCTGCCTGGAAGCCTCATTCACTGCCATGGGAGCTTGCTCAGTCCTGGGCTGAGCAGCCTGTGGTACGTGGGATTTAAGGCCCTCAATAGCACCTTTCAATCAGGAAGGGATAAATATCAGAGAATAGGCATCGCAGATTTCCCATTTCAATGTGAAAAAATTCTCGACATGGAAATTCTTCCACATGTTTCTTCAGAGGGTATACAGTCAGCAATAGTTCTCGGACTTGAGTTTATTATATGGATGAAATAAGGTCCCACCCCCTTCAACAATCCATTAGGATATCTCCTTGTTTTGCTGTTATAAATAGTTTTCTCAAAAGAATGCATTTATGAAGTATCTGTTAGGGGCTGATGGAAGGCTTGCATCCCATGGCAAGAGAGAGTAGTAAGATTCAGGATGGATAGGAATTATGTCTCTTTTGCCAAGCATGGAAAGAGCAATTTTGGAAGAGGAAATGGGAAAAAAAAGAACACACAATATTTCAGGATTCTTTTCAGGCAATAGAGAAGAAAATATAAGAAAACCAAGGTTTCAACAGAAGAAAAATAGCACTAACAGACATGTAATGGAAAGAACTACAAGAAATTAGTCTCCCAGTTGCCAAGCTAGGAGTTAGAGGACAATGTTCAAGTATTAGATTCATCAGTTACTGGATATTTGATGTTATTGAAATGACATAATATTCCTGAGTCTCAGATTTTCACCCACAAAATGGAGACAATAATATTCAACTTATAGGACTGTGGTGATGACTAAAAGAAATAATTTACGTAAAAATGATATAAACTTTAAAAACGTATGCAAATGTTAGAAATTATTATTATAATCGATCCATCTTTAGACATGCAAGAAAAAAATCATTTTTTTTAATGGACATAATGCAAAAAGACTAAATAAAGTCCTAAACCCCCATGTTTAATTAACCTAGCCTTTCTAAGAGCAGGCATGTTACAGCATTGTTACCAGCAAGTCTGCTCTATCAATGCCATTGTTTGGTTATCAGTTTGTCTATTCAACTTGGCAGTGAACTTTTATATTTGCACAATACATATCAAAACCTGTGCTAGCTAAGAGGTTGTAGAGAACACAAAGATAAAAGTGCAGAATGAACTGAACATGAAACAGAAAACAATCTAGTTCAACAAAGAAACAGTAATATTTGGCCTTTATCTGGAAAAGATTTCATGTCTAAAGGGTCTTTTTCCTTAAATAAAATGCAACAGTATTTTATGTTTCCTTTTATTGGACATTACATACTGGTAGACAATAAGTCAAAGATGTGATGTGGGTAGAAAGGAAACACCTAAAATTAAGCAAAACAACAACAGCAAAGCAACAACAAAACAATTGGATTAATTCCCTTTTTAGGAGCCTAAGAATGTACCTCGTTGCCCAGAGAATCCTCCTCATTTCCTATTAAAGGTGATGAGTACTTTGGTGGGCTATCTGGTCTAATTTTAGAACTATCATATCAAATGATAACCATTAATAACTACTAATATTACACATCGTGAAAATGAAGGTCAAATACTACAGTTTGGATGTTAAATAAGGTTCAGAATATAACCAGCTTTTAACAGGGCAAATTTTGCTCATCTTACAATAAATTTACTCTAAAAATGTGCTCCTAAACCACACAACCAGCCATACTTTCTTTTCCAGTGTTTAGTAATGGTGACTGTCCTGTCATCATCATGGAACAGAGCAGGACCCTGTGGGGCTCCTGGGCACAAAGCTTTTCTTTGTCCCCTGTTTCTTGTTCGTAGGAAATAGGCTTCATTCAGCCTCCATGACCTTCCCTGAGTTCCAAAGGGCCAGTTCAAACAGTTGCTAATCAGGGAAGGGAGGGGATGTAGAGACAAAGGAAGAGCAGTCAAGAAACAATAGTGCAGCCTTAGGGCAGGGTCCTGGTTCCCCCTCAACGAATATACATAACAATAACTTTGAACTGTTTTGCAGATACTAAAACCCCCACCAGGTGAAAGAAATTAACTGTATGTCACCCACAGGTACACAGACCCCAGACTGGTTGGAACCAGAAGGTTGATGATGCTGACTCCCAATTACCTCACCACCAACCAATCAGAAGAATGTCCATGAGCTGATCATGCCTTCCTCTTTGCACCATTACAATAAAACCCCTCCAGGTCAGGACACAGTTTTGAGGGCATTAGCCTTCTGTGGCCCCCTTTGCCACAGCAGAATAAAGAGTAAAGCTATTCTCTTCTACTTCACGCATAACTCTGTCTCCGAGATTCAATCTGGAACCCATGTACAGAGGCTGAATTTCGGCATCAATCACTGAGTTTCTTTTCTAACATTTAACATCATGAGGCTCAGTACATTACAGTCTATCATTATAAAGTCAGTCCTGCAATGATTGCCGCCTTCTTCATCCCCAAAGATCAGGTAGAGAATTTTCCAAAAGAAGTCAAAACTTTTACTAATAATAAAATTTTCTAATGCTGGTATTATGCACACACAATCAAAGAAGAAACCTGGAGTTTTCCTATGAAAAAGTCCCTCTCCAGAAGACTGCACCTGTGAGAAGATAATTTTTGAATGTCATTAATACTACAGTGTTCTGGGCTATCCTATAGTCTTATCCTTTCATCAGCCTTTTGCTGATTGTTGGAAAGACTGCTGACTCTGCCCCCTATTCAACCATTTGGTATTTGTAATTCTCCCCTTAATAACAATAATGTGTTTGTGGATTGTGGTTGTGAATGTCCCTGATTAGAATGCAAAGGAAACAGACGGACACGATCTTAAGTCACTGTTTGCCTTAACAGCTACATGTAAACTGCTGTACCGGTTTAGGAACACAGGCTTCACTAAACCAGGACATCCCAATTTTGGTGGAATGAGCAAATGGGCTAGGATCTGGAGGAGAAGATCCTAGTTCAATAGGCATAGTTGTGAGATCTGGGTGATCAAAGAACTTTGGACTGTTACAGATATGAGCACTACTGGAGGGGAAGATGCGAAGAGGGAAAGGGAGCTGAAAATATACTACCTCACTGCTGTGTTCAGATTACCCTTGAATCTAACTGTACCCACCACCATCTGATATAAGCAACTTTCTGAAGCTCAAATATGATTAAATATTGTCTCTGAAAAAGTTTTTAGTAATTGTGAACAAAAACACTTCTCCCTCAGCGAAGCTTTACAACACTTATTGTCTTCACCAGTTTTGAGAATGAGTAGTGGGAAGTTGTGGGAGGGGTAATGGAAGCCATTCAGGGGTCCATGTGTCTGGCTCAGAGGGGAAGCCAGGTTTTGCTGAAGTAACACTCCTCTTTCATAGATGAGTCAAGTTCACACAAAGGGTAAGTGGCAAGCCCAGGACCCTGGCTGCTGAAATCTGTGGCCAGAGGTCTTTTTCAGGCACCACATTATCCTTACAGGTTTGGATACTCATCCCAACATTGTTCTCCATGCAAATCCCAGCTAAGGTGGAAATGGAGAAAAGAGAAATCTGCTGATGACTTCTACACACATGACAGTACATAACTGGAGACTGACTTAGAAATTACCCAAGTCTCTCCAGCTATTTCTAAACATCGTTGTTTGTTTTAGATTCACAATACTGAAATGAAAATAGTTGTAATAAGCTTGGAGACTGCTTAGTACCACCTGCCTCATAAATCAGTATAAAAGGGGAAACCTGGGTTAAACCATCTTCCTAAGGAGCAAACAGGTTCTAACAGCTTCACTCCTTCTCAGTGTAATAACTTCTCTTTTAGGAAAGGTCATAGCCTTGATGAAAAATGGAATTACACAGCCAGAAGAAACCATGATAAAGCAATTAATTTACCCCCCACACCCAGAAAGGAGTTCATCCTAGATGGGATTATCTATCACCTTTCATCCATGTCTTTTCTAAAAAAGAGCCTCATAAAATGAGCTCAAAGAGGTTCTTTTATATGACAGCACTTTCACAAGTACTATGGCATTGCACAGATGTAAGGGATTATCATTCTTTAAGGATAAAGAGTTCAAAATAGCCAGCAGGAAAAAAATACAATGTTTCTTTCACATTTTATTCTAGCACTTCTTTCTCATGACTACCCTAAATGTCTCCTTATTCTAATGAATCTATTTTCCCCTCAAGTTTTGTATAAATATTAATAGAAAACAAAATCATAGGATGTTAGATTTGAAAAATATATCTCCTAATTCATCCCTCTGATTTCATAAATGAGGATACTAAGAACAGTTGGGGCCATAAACATAAATGTTTATAAGGGCTGGACAGGTAACATAAATAAGAAAATCAGTTGAGTAAGAAAAGTTTTGGGGCCTGAGAAAACAACAGCACAAGCAGCATGATGAATAGTAACTAACACACAGGCTCAGTGGAAGAGGCAGCGGAGGTGGGGGACTGGAAACTTGGAGAGTGCCAGCCCATGTGAAGGCAGAGAGTCCCCCAATTGTGACCATGTGCGAATACAAGCCCTTTGCTAGCTGAAGTAACAAAAAAGCTAAAATCCAAATTTCTGCATGAAAATTTGCTGATTTTAAAATTGTTGCATTAACTTTTAAACACGGGAAAAAAATCCACAAACAAATCAATCAAATAGCTGCAGGCCTATTCCGTTCTCCACCCTGCTAGTTCATGCCCTCTGGACTCTGTCACATGATTTCTAATAGTCTCTGCTTCATTTTCTGTTTAAGAGCCTAAGGAAGAACAGCTTATGACCACTCAGTGGTCATTCCTACCCATTCAGTGGCCTGAGCGGTGGGAGCCACTGCCCAAGTCTCCTCCGAGGCGGGCTGGGCTCCTGTTCAGCAGGAAATGATGAATAGGCTGCGAGGGCACCTGTGCCTTCAGGCCGGTCTGCCACCGCGGGTTGAGGAGTCGTAAATTCGAGAGTGGGAGCAGTTCATATGCCCTGAATTTCCTCCAGGGCCAACACTTTTTCAGGAGCTACCTGCTCACCCTTTTCCATCTCTTCAGGGTCTCTATAGACGTAGAAAAGCTGCGACCTCCCGCAAGTGCTCACGGGAGATGGAGCCGCGCAGGCGTCGAACTTCCCGGCCGGCCTCCAGCACGTCACATCCGCTGAGGGACGTCCCTTCCCATGCGCGGGATGGCAATGTCCACACCGCGCAGAGGAGCGTCTGCTTTACCCAGAGTGATGGTAGGCAGGTTAACATAACCTGTGAAAGGCTGGTGGTCGGTCCTGGGATCAGTAACCACCGGAAGTTGGTCGGGGCTCCTGGGAGGCTGCCTGGAGCTGGTTAGTGAAGGTTCTGGGAGTGGAGCGCCAGCAATAGGAGCAGCTCCAGAGGCAGCACAGACTTCAGCACAGATGGAGGATATGGCATGACACCATCCAGGTTTTGAATAGCAGTAGTGGCACCAGCCTGCAGCAAGAGCTTCTCCCAGGTCCTCTGAAGCTTTATGATGTAGATGCTATCACTTTTCCTTTTGTAAATGAACTGTTCCATTTGGAAGTCAAGATTGGTGCCACCCAAGTGGGTTCCTGCTGCAGGGACTGTGAGGACAGCCTCCTCCTTTATCCGCGGGACATGAAGGGCTCTGGACGTTGTGAATGTTTCCCTGTTATGACCAGAACCCAGGGCAATGCCATTTGGACACGTCTCTGGGTAGCTCAGAAAGGCTGCCACCTTGAGAACTAAATTCCATCCTTTGTGTTCACAATATGACGGATCAGCACATATGCACTTGGACATTTGTATTAGCCTTACAGAAATGTGAGTGTATGTTTCAGTTGAGCCTTACGTTCCTCTAAATTTAACTTAGAATTGACCCTGGGAGTTTGCTCTTTGGAGGTCAGAGATTAAGAATACAGATTTCAACAACATAATAGCAGCAAACAGACTCAAAAGGAAATTGTAACTGTGATGCTAATTTAGCTAAGATCATGAACATCAGAATCATCTGAGGTTATTCACATAAGAGGGTTACGTTTTAAATCACCTATCAGACCTCTCTTTCCTAGGCAGAGTACACCAATTAGGTTTCCTTTTCTTATCTGTTACCTTTGTGTTGTTTGGTTTATTCCCCAGTGATTTCTTTCAAGCTAGGGTTGTCAAAATCCATACTGGACAAAATGCTGGACTATTTGTTGCTAGCACTAAGGAGTGACTACCAGGCACCTCTTCCTCCTAGGAAATGATATGCTTGCTTAAATCAAATATTGATGGGAAAAAAAGCAAACATTAGCAGTGCATGTTTAGCCTGACACTGGATTGGGATAGAATTTGGCCTATTAAATGGACTTTGATGCTTTGTTCCCTACTGCAAAAGTGCTTCCACTCTCAGAAAACAGAAATTGGGGAAAACACACTCTCTGCATAGAAATAAAAGCAATGCTCTAATATTAAAGGGAAAACACAATGATAGAAAAGTCAGGAAGGAGCTCAGCAAAGCTATTACCATGCTTATTGCCATTTGAAGGCACAATGATTGAAGTTATTGTCTTAATGTAAGATTACTAAATAATGCATCCCATAAAGGAGAGACATTGTGTTGGCCATAAAATGTGTTTGACTGCAACAGGATTCATACTTATTTAATGACACTTTAGAATCAGATGGTAATTAAAATGAAGTAGGAATTTTTAAAAGGCAGGAGAATTCGAACACACCAGTATATAAATTGAAACATTCTCTTTGTTTTGCAAGCACATAAAGAAGTAAATTTCACACAGGTTTTTTTTTTTTTTCCTTTTTTGGCCCACTGGGAACAGCACAATTTTGACTCCTTGGTATTTCCACTTCTAATTGCTAGGAGGGTTCATTATCAGCTGTCTAAAGTGCGATACATCAACCTTGCAGAGCTGAGTTACAAAAGACGTTCACACATCTGATGGGCTGCTGTGCTAAATACATCTTAATTTGTGCTGCATCTGCTGTTTTCTAATTTGTTTGTCATGCTGTGAATGCTGCAGACTTTGTTAGAGCCGCTTCCTGATTTTTTTCCTTTAAAAATGCATCAATTCTTCATTTAAAAAAAAATGGCTGTCTTCCATCATTGTTCATCTGTTTCTTGGAATGCCATAAACTCAATTCTGTTACGCACATTCATGTATGAAAAAATCCCGTGCATTTGAATATATATATGTATTATATTAGAATAAATGCACATGTATTTGCATGTGCATCAAGCCAAGTATTCAGTTTAATCACATAAAGCAAAACAAACTTTTTTCAGCCATTACTGGATGCACAAAGTGACAAACGCTCCAATCTCAGAATTCTGGCATGGATAAAAGTGCTTCAAGTCGCTGGGATCCACTGTGCAGAAGATGGGCATAAGGGTGGTGCTCTCAGTTCAGACCCAGTTAAGCAGCAGTTTAAGTGGTAAACAAGCATATGCAATTCAGCATGATCTGGAATACACCAGTCTCACAACAGGGAAGTTTAAGTTTGAGTTGGGAAAGAAAACAAATACCACCATCCCAGGCCCATGCCTCCCCTCAATCTTTTCCCAAATAACAGTGTCAAAGATTAAGGCAAAGCCTACTTCCTGGGCATGTGACCTGTGCCGTCACTTAAGTCTCATACTTAGAAGAACTGAGTTGGGTTTAATACTCTGCTGTTGCTGTTTAGAAATTTTTAATAATTTATGAACAAGGGGCCCTGCATCTTCATTTTGCACTACACCCCGCAAATCATATAACTGGTCTTAGATACGGCATGCATTTTAGGAATGCTGACGGAACAGCTGATGGATTTACTCTGTAGTATGTATTTCAAGCTTTTAGTCCTTTTATCTTTACAATCACAAGAATGTACACCTTGAAATGAAAAAGAAAGGAAGGATAAAAGGAAGAAAGTGGAGAGAGAGGGAAGCAAGAAGGGAGGGAAAAGCAAATAGTATTTTTTTTGTATTCATATAGTTCTTTGGGGCATGAGGGATGGAAGGCAGCCATTCCTAGGTATTATTTATTATTTCTAAGCACCGAGCTTCTTTGAATGAAACTGATTAAAGGAAAATGCCTTCCACTATAGATTTTGGAATCACCGGCCGAAGTGGCACTCAAAGTCAGTCCGCAATCTTAAAAAAAAAAAATTAAGCTAAATACAATTCAATTTTTTGGATAATTTACCACCACCCCTTTCCCTTACACACACACACACACACACACACACACACACACGTAAACAATCAGGGAATACAGAGGACATGGAAATATCGGAGGAGTGTCTGGGGCTCTTTCCCTCCTGCAGGCTGCTTTTTGGGAGTGAGGCTGTGAACTGGGCTGCAGTGAGAGGCTGGCACGGAGGCTGCTATTCTTTGTGTATGCGCCTGGCGATAGGGATGCAGTTCAATGCCCTGGATTCCGCCGGCTGTACAGCCTTCCGAGAGGGAGACGTGGACCCCATTTACATAATGCCAGTCAGCCTTCCGTGTCAAGTTTTCCCAAGAACATGTAGAAACGATTACCAAGGCAGGCATTATGACGGGTGGCGTCACAGACCAATCAGGGCTTCCGTAAAGGAGTATGTTGAATCAATAACGCATACTGTTCAACCAGGGCTGAGAAACACACCTCATAAAGTAACAGCATTTGTAAAGGTTAATCAATTCAGCTAATTGTAAATGCTCTCAATTGTCAGTCCCTAAGCAGTCCCTTCTCTTTGTAGCTAGTAATTCACTGTGGGATGTAGCAGCTCTAAAACAGGAAGCAGAGAGAGAGAGAGGAAAGCAGTCAAATTTCTCATTACTCTCCCCATGTTGTGCTCTGCCAGTGTCTGTAAATGTCAATACGTTTACCACAGGGATGTAGCCTTTTTTCCCTACGAGCAATAGTTGCCTCTTTCATTACACACAAAACAAAGTAGAGAGCCTAATTATCTTGGTCTAGGCAGATGGAAAGGATATCAGGATATTGATCTTTGGGGCAATATCTTAAGGCAATGCATATGACTAATAAGCTGGGCGGTTAAAGGGATAGTCTTTCATTGACAACTGTAAGAAAAACACATCTTATTCACTGCGCAGAATTGACTCAGAAAAAGAAAGAAAATCCTTCTGAGAACAAACCATTGTGGAGGGTTTTTTAAATGAGTGTCTGCTGAGATTTGAGAAGTTGAAACAAAGCATGTCAGGCAGAAAACAATGAGGTAATTCTACACTGAAATATCAGACTCTGGCAGTGAAAGCAAACCAATGACTTTCTTGGAACCAGACAACTCCTTTCTCTGAGGCCTGATAATCAGAGTAACCCTTATTTCCAGGCCACTAATAAGGGTTCTACTGGGGACACAGAATGCAATTTGTGTTAACAATGCTAGAAAAGTTCTAGAAAATGGTGATACACGACAAATGATAAATTGTCCTAAAAAAAGTCAATCTCTTTGTAAGATCTCACATACGGTCTTACTGTTCTTTACTTTGTATGTGTATATAGTATTACATTTCAGAAAGTCTTGTTTCCCTGCAGTTATAGAGATTAATCTTCTACCTTTAAAAAATATAGGAAGATACAGTTATTTTCAAGACTATTTACATAAGTGAAAAAAAGAAGATGAGGAAAACAATTTCAAATGTTTTGATGCACAGTAATATTTATAGCAATGTGAGATATAACTAACATTCACCCATTTATTACACTTTAGAACCCAGTGATATATATAATTTCCCATACTAAAACATGAACTGCTGAAACATGCAGTTTACCTTTATTTCATCTTCAACTTAGTAAAATATAAATTCTTTTTCCTTAGAAGTAAGGCTGTGAGGGTTTCACAAAATTTGGAAAAGTACAAAAAATCACAATACATGTATAATATAAATCACAAAACTTCAACAATTTGACAAAAGAACATCCTCATCTTTTATGTGTTTCAGTTCAATGTTATTAATCAAAGCCTTTGTAAAATTCTAGTTAAATACACGCGAGGCCTTGTGTTCCCGTGAAACCATTCGATATTTCAGACACATTGGGTAGTTCAGTCAGACAAACCAGTGACTAAGTCAAAACGTACCACCATGTTGCCCTGAACAGCATCAAAAATAAGCTGGAGAAGACATGGAAAACAAGCTGTTGGCAGCTGGCACATATCAAGATATTTTATCCCCCAAATATGTGGGACAATGCTAGATCTGTGTAGGGTGGTAGCCTGTTTAATGTCAAATCACCTGGTGCATCGTAACAATAATGGTGTATGGTGGTCAGAAAACAAAATCTATGTGCTTCTCTAGGGTGAACAGAACCATTGGTTTATGAAAAGAATTCTGTTCTTCATGAAAACAATTTCATTCACCCATGAGTCCAATTTAAAACATGCCATGTTTACCTTTGAAAAATGAGAAATTAAAGAGTCAGGAGTGTCCAGAAGTTACCTTACTGGCAAGTGGGGAAAGACCTCTTCAACAATAAACTCTCTCCCACCAGCCTCTCTCTTCCTCTCTTCCCTTCCTCTCTCTCCCTTGTTTTTTCTCTCTCTTCTGCTCCCCTTTTTTCTAAAATATACTCCTGTCATCTAACAATACCATTTTCCCATAGTTTCAGGAGAAATTTCCTGACATCTTTGAAAATGCTGAGCATCGAAAATGAAATCCTCTATATGCAATTTTTCACCTTAAAGGAATTGAAATACTTGTTAGATTTTCAAGAACTGCAGCTTCAGGCAAGCAGTGAGCAAAATTATCCAAACAAACCCCTACCCAGGACCTGATTATCTCATTTCATTTACTGATTGTTCCTGAGCATTTGATACCTTCATCCTTATATATATTCATTTGCAGCCTCACCCTTTTAGACATAATGTAATTTTCTTTCCAGAGGATAAATTTTTATATCAGTTTAATAATTTCTTGAACTTTTACTGGAGTATTGCTCAACTCACTTCTAAATTAAAGCACTTATTAAAAAACTTTGAAGCACTCTCACAATTTTAAATCACTGTGCACATAGCAATTTAAAATTATGGGAGCAGTTTTATAAGCACTTGAATTTGGAGGTGATCTGAAAATGTGCAATATAGAGTAATTTAAAATTATTAGAGTACTTCACATTTTTTATAAGCTCTTCAGCTGGGAAGTGATCGGGTTCTAACATCTGAGCTTATGCAGTGCAAAATGAAGTACTCCTCCGCCTGAGAAGATTCACTCTATTAAATCAACCTACTTTAATAATTTTAAAGTGCTGTACAGTGAGCATGCTCGGATCTCCAAACTCACTTTTATATGAAAAATATTTTTCACTTCCAACCTACAAAAGCCACTTATGTGATAGAGCAGCAATTTACCCTTTCAATTTTAGACATCAAACTGCCCTCTCACTTTTAGAGTAGTTTTCCCTTGGTGAAAACAAACACCAGAATATTTTAAATATTTGTCCTTTTCCATGAAATCAATGAAAAGCATTATGCTCTGAAAATTCAACAGCCTAGTTGTATTTGAAAACATTTCCATTGTAAAGTCAACTTTAGCATAATTGTGTTTGGGGATATCATGCTTTTACACCTAAAACAATGACAAACAAATATCTTGAGAGGGTTTTTAAGCATAAACTCACTGAAACATATGTATGATTCTTCACAATAGGACAGCTGTCTTGCAACCTCAGAAAAATCATATAGACCCTACTATGTCTTCTGAAGGACACTGCTGACTTGAATGAAAGCATGCGGTTCCAATAACATTCCCCTAGCCTACCCTTGAGTTCAAAGAAAGGACAACATAGCAGAAGCCTGATACCTGCTACACTAAATGTATATTTGGCAAACACAGCCCTCAGACCACTCAGATCGGTTTTTGTGATTGCTTTGTTCTTGTGAAATCTTACTTATACTCCCTACAGCAAAATTAGAATATATAATTCTGGTCTGGATTAATTACTTCTATTAACAAGCAAGATTATTAACCAGTTGAAAGAGATTCTAATACCATAGTAAATAATTCTATTTCTGGTATGTTTAAAGGTAGTTACTAAGAGACAAGAGACTGTTGATATTTGTATCAGGGATGAATAATTTAAATCTTATTTTGGTAGTTTTCTCACCCCATTTAAACATAATTCCAACTCAAATAAATAGGTAGACATCTATGAAACCATTTTGAAAGCTAAAAAAAAAAAAAAAAAAAAATTGTTTTCTCTTCACTGTCAAGTGCTGTGAGGTTGCCTTTTTCCCCTTCCCTTCCCTTCCTTCCCCTTCTCTCTTCTCCCTTCCCCTCCCTCCCTCTTCCTCTATCTTTCTCCCCGACCTCCCAAAGATCCTATTCATCTGAATTCTAACTGCAATCACACTGGATCTCCTGGAAGGTAATCACTTAGTACCTCCTTGTTCTTTGACAATCATTTGAATTTTAGCCTATATGCGAATTGATTCATCTGCTGTGTTTTTAAGCCACAAGTGAACTAGAGTGGTTCCCAATAGCAATTTGCCACCGGTGGAAAGTATGCTTTAAGTTTGTTATGGCTTATCAGGGAATAAGGCTACAAAACATACATGTAGTACTCTTTTTAAATGTCCTTCTGACTTGTTACAAAAACTTCCAGAGCCACTTCGTCTTACACGTTTGACGCTGCCTAAAAACAAAAGATGAAAGTCTAGGGGGCAGGATTCGGGGCGGGGCTGGTCATAATGTCTTTTAAAAGTCCTCTCTCTTGGAATGAGCTCTTTCAGTGAGAGATATGTTAAGGTCACCCTTAACTCAAAGAAGTAGACTTATTTTGAGGGGTTTTGCAATGACTTTTTAAACTTCATTTCAGAGGCCAAGCAATGAACAGTAAAAGATAAAATTGAAAAATATGTCCTGATAGCCCTTTATAGTGATTCTGGAGAATGGGTTATAACCCAGTTATAAACTCAACTGAAATCAGGGCACACGTGCTGCCCAAACTCTCTGAATCTGCCCACGGAGAAATACATGGATGCAACAAGCAACCAGTGCTTCAGTGATGATGACAATCATGAACTGAGTGGATTTTTCATTTTAAAATATCTGTGTGTATACTGAAATCAGAGATATTACCTCTATGAAAATATTTTGGAATTTAGCTTATGAAATAAGTTCTCTTACAACTAGTATATTGAAAAACTTCAGAAGTTATACAATACCTGCTTCTATACCAAAGCATTTTCAATTCTATGAGATTTGAATTTGTCTTCATATTATGTTCAAATTGCCTTGGTTTTCATGTTATTTCCAACCAAAATAGTTCTGGAAGAAAACTAAAAGAAAGCTGCCTGACAATACAAATATGTAGTATTTAGATGGTTTATAGGCATTCAATAGGATCAACTGTTTGGCTATAGTATCATAAGAGTACCCAAGAATTATAGTATCATAATTTCTACCCAAGAAATTCAGTGGTGATAATGCAAAATCCTCTATGAATTCTTATCTGCAAACTGAAATTGTCCTTCAAGAAGCTAAAAAATCTAAATAAGTAATCATTAACCAGAAGTTAGAAAGGGATGAGTTAGTGTGTGCCTGAATTGAAGGAGAAAGTTGGGTATAAACAGTAGAAGAAATCACAAGGGCATATCTAAGGACTTTTCAATGTTGGAGACAGAGAAAATAGTTAAAGGAAACTCCAAGCGTGTTTTCTGTAATATGTAGGTTGACAGGAGGTCTCTTACCAAAATTTTGTTACAATGAATAGGTGAAAAGTAAGTCAGGCAATTATGACACAATGAATTTGAAAATCAATGTGGATATATCAAACTAAGTGGCTATTAGATAGAAAGCAAAAATGTACTTGTAAGACTAATATCAAGGAAGGAATTTAGATTAAAATATAATACTCATACACACTTGGACTATGCAAACATAATAAAACGTGACACACCTGGGACATCTGTCAAGGGTTGTGCTCCAGATCTGTCATTGTATTTTACTGTAGTAATCACTGCTTTTAGGATCCTGATATAAAAGGTGAGAGAAGTAATATTGGATGATGCCAATCTATGAGCCTCCTGTATACAACATTGAGTTTAGGGGAGAAACCAGGGAGCTAATATCTAAAAACCTTTGCACATACGCTATAAAGACCAGTGTGAACTTTTAAGATAAAAATGTTTAATTCCTTTTCATTTTCCTGCAGCAGTACTTAAGCCCATTCACATGAGTGTATTTAATGTTATTTTAACTGAGGGAATGCTAAATAAACAAAAATTTCATTAACACTGTGGTCACTTTAAGTGAATCTTTGCCTAATATGAAGTGCCCTTTAATTCCTAGCGCCTACTGCATGAGTTAATCCATTTAAGGGAGAGAACATGTTTTGTCAGATTGTGTGAGTCTGACGATTTTTTGAACCAAACTAAGCCTTTTGAGAATTGAATTCCATTTGCTTCAGGGGAAAAAAAAAAAGTGACTTTCTGGTTCAAAGGAAAAATGCTTAGAAGCCATATTTGAAAGGCTCATAAGAGGTCTTACACATCAAATAGCTCTTAGAAAACAACATTTTGATGAGTTAAGTGTAAATTAATTAGAAACATACAGATTGCTTTTCCCTGGCTATCCACATCGGTTTCAAAGTTGAAGAACGAGTGTTTGACAAAATATGGTTGGAGTTTTCATGACCCAAAAGCATGGTAAAGTATTTCAAGATGTTTCCATGAAGCAAAGTTACTTGTTTTCTTGCAGTCATCTTTCCAAATATCTAATGAGTTCTTACTAAAAAAAAAAACAGTGGGACTCATGCAGGTACTCCATATCTAAAAGGGGATTTTTCCCTGAAAAGAAGCTGATTAAGCCATTATAAATGAATTTAAGCCTTGTAGTGCCTCTGAAAATGAAAATATAAGGGAAATAAGCATTAAGACAGGCTCACTGCAAACCTATCCTATATCAAGAATTAGAGCAGGAGACCATTTATGTATGGAATTTCTGAGGTGCTGAGACTGCAGACAGGAATAGCATTTCTATGATGCTCCCTGGATAATACTGGATTATAGGAATTTGGTTCAGGTAATCTGGTTATATGTCCATTAAGTGCTTATATCCAATTAACAGAGAACTACAACTTGTCAAAGAAATTAAACAAATGAACAACTGTGAAAATGTATGCTGAAAGTAGTTCCCTAGTACTGGCAGTACTAATTTTCTCAATAAAGAAAGTACTTGAAAATGTTATCATTAGCAAATATTTATTATAAATCAGTTGGTTATATGGTGCTGAAAATTAATGCTATCAGAATTCCCAGAGTAAATATCTTTAAACCTACCACTAAGGAAAAGAAAGAAAAGAAAGGAAAAAGAAAGAGAAAAAAAGAGGATTAAAAAGTATAAAATACTACCTTTTTTGTTTTTTGCTAAGTGATTCAGGTTTTTCTTAATTATTTTTCCAATTGGCTAAAATAAAATTAGGATGTCCCTTTTAAAGTTGAGCACACAGAGGGAAAGCACCAATCCCATCCAGGGAGAGAAGTAACCAATCTCACTACTCCAAACTGCTAAATTTCCTGCCCTAATATGAGGACTAGGTGGTTCATATTTTTTATTCACTATACTGAGGTTGTTTTTTTTTTTTTCCCTCTCCCAGGGACCTTAGATACTTACAACTTTTGCCCAATGATAATAAACTTTGAAAAATTGTGAAGTTGGTTTTATATAAAAATTATATAGAAATTACACTACAGTTTCACATAATTGATAAGACTGCTCAAGAAGAGATCACTAAGATAGCTGAATTATTTGGGATAAGTTAATTCCCTGGAGCCGCTTGGATAGACAAGCCTCCTAAAGATTTTTTAAGTATATTTTTGAAGTTAATTTTGGAGTACCCTTTCTTTCAGTTAACATGTTAGCTGAATTCCAGGGTAGGTTTGGCAGCTCAGATATATTTAAGATATAATATCAGTTTTATATTGAGTCAGCATTGTCACAGATCTATTCTCTTGGCATTTAATTGCTCTAAAATTACAATTCTGGTAGTGGGAGATTTGGAAGAGAAAACTAACAATGGATGAATGTATATTTTCCTAGGTCCTACAAGCTATGTACAATATGTTCACATGGATATATCCCATCATACAGTCTTGCCTCTGAAAAACGAATTTAGTGTTACATAGCCAGATATTTTTTTACGAAATATTTGTTGATGATGATTGGCCCCTCTACAGGACATATATAAGGAAGCTTGCCATTTGTGACCCAAATTCAATAGTGCATTGGACTAAAAAGCTTCATTCTTCTTCTCATCCTAAATTGCCCCTTTCTTTTGCTAAAATATTTCCTTTGCTCTTAAATAACACATTGAAGTTATACTGACTCTCCAAACATTAAGGTAAAAGTTTAATATCACCAGTTTCCAATTTGCTAACTAGTTATCTTTTAAGCATTTAATATTAAGTAGATAGTTACAATTCAGAACAAGCTCTTCTGTAGCAGCCCATAAAATGCATCACATATTTGCCATATAGTACTGTGCTAAATAGTTCAGCCAGGCATACACACGTGGATATCGTAGCTCCTGTCAGAAAATCCACCCTGTCCTCTAGCTATGGCTACAAGATCAATCTCTGCTTGGTGGTACCTGAAACAAGTCCGGTAGGAAGAAGAAGGCAAGGTGGACACTTACGGGCAACAAAAATATGGTAATTCTCCGTAACTACTTAAGAGCTGGATTTCCTCTTAGTCCTTATTTTCCAAATGATGTCCTGCCATACAGAAGTATCCTAGGATTTGTTTAAACACGTTCTTTCATAAAAGCTTTTCGTGGCTAATGAAGTTGAAGAAGTGTTGGATTAAACATAGTGAAGCAGGGTTCTGTCCTCTGGGATTTTTAGGATTTTTAACGTGGGACATCCTCTGTGAATCTCTAAGTGGGGACCATAGTGTGCAGGGTTCCCTTGACTTATGAGATTTCAGAACCTCTGATCAGGGCTCTACAGGGCCCTAGGTCTCTCTGAAACAGCAAGTAGGAAATGTTCTGGTTATTCCTTGTTTTAAGCATCCTCAGCTGGCAGTAGCGGGGACACGAGGAGCCCCCTCCACAGAGACCTGGGTCGAGTCTTCCATTTGGGGTCTCTGCTATCTCTTTGTGTATGTAAACCATTCATAAATTGGGAACTGACAAGATCCTCCTTTATTGGGCAAAATAATTTATAAAAATATGTCAGCACCTCCTAACGTGACAGTACCAAAAAAAAAAAAAAAAGTATGTGGGAAAAAACGATTACACAATCTGGCCAATACAGTTCTGTTTGCTTAAAAGTAGGATTAGATCCATTGCAGAGAATACCATCAGCTGTGCAGTAGGTACATATTAATTTATTGCAAATATATAGCAGCTACCTAGGGACTTGATTAAAACATAACAAAGCAATCTACCTTTCAAGACTAACCCTGTTTAAAGAAAAGAAAAATATGTGAATAAAAAGGAAAAATAAAAGAAACCTGATTTATAATCTATCTTTGTATTCATCAGGTGCTTTACACATTTCATACTAGACTTTACAGACTGTGCAACATGGTCACAGAGTGAAATGCTCAGTCGCTGGTTTGCAGCAACCAGGAATGTGGCAGGGACCCACATACAAGAAGCCCACAAACTCAATTATTTCTGCAGAGCGGTGCCATTACTGCAGTTCATAGGTGTGATTTTTTTTTCTGCCAAAAAGTCAATGATGATAAAATCCATCCATTGCTTCACTGTAACTCTTGAGGCAGCATGAGCTGTGTGTTACATCAGTGTGGATGAAGAGGAGGCAAGTTTGGGCATTTTGCAGATTATGTAGACCAGAGGAATGCAGATTGCCACCTGAGAAGATAGTATTTACAGAGAGAGGGCTGAAGTATTTTTGCATTTGCTATAACAATTCTGTTATAAAAAAGCAACTGTTCCCACACAGATCAAAATGATTCACAAAGAACCTAAAGAGATTGCAGAATGAGGACTATGATGATGAACCTTCAAACAGGACCAGGAAATAGACACTTCCCATAGAAAATCCAGTTCTGCCAGTTCTTTCATAAGGAGAGAATGTGAGTATAATCTAAATTAGTGATTCTCAAACTTTTGAGCCTCAGGCACCTCACCTCTTAAAAATTAAGAGGATAAAAGACTTCAAGAACGTGGGGTTGTACTTACTGATGTTTATTGCATTAGAAATTTAAAGTAAGATATTTTTTCAGATATATGTATAAATTTAGTTAGAAGAGTGACATTACACTTTGCAGCTCATGGCGCTGAACAGAAGACAGGTAGATCCTCCCATCTGCTTCTACATCCAAACCCCTACAATGTCATTAGGCGTCTGGAAGATGCTATTGTCCACTCCCAGAGAAGGAGCGAAAAGGCAAACCAGGACTTAGTACTATTATGAGAAACGTTAGACCTTGCAGATATCTTGAAAGAGTGACAAGGACCCAGAGGAGTGCCCGAACTGTACTTTGAAAAACAAGGAGCTGAAAAAAACTTTGTGTGTCCAATATATTTACAGATATTTACATATATCCACATACTGTATATAGACTTCTCAGGTTAACTACTTACTAACCTGTAGGTAGATCATTTTATAGCATAAGTTCAAACATCCTTCACTGTTTCATTTGTTTCAGCTGTATAAAGCCTGCAATACATATTGCAAACCAGAATGGCAATGAAGATAAATAGATCACATATTAAATGGAGACTTAACAAGATGCATTCTGGACTGTCAGTACTAAATATTATATTTTCACATGAGGCATTACTGTGTCCTAATAGTGAGGTAGATGGAGTGAGCATTATTCCATTTTGTAGAGGAGAAAAGTACACAGACAGGGGGTAAGTGACTTATCCAAGTACCATAACTAATCTGTGACAGAGCTGGGACTGGATCCAGCCCAGTGCTGCTTTGGGCGTATTACTAGGCCAACATATGTTGCCAAAACACATGGTTGAAAAGTGAAAATTATTGCTGGAGTGATGTGTTGCCTGATCTGTTTCTTTATAATTCTTCACTTACTCTGCCAGATAGCTATTTTGGTAGATATGTGGTTGGTGCTTTGATATTATTTTGCTAAATGTTCTGTTTTAATATTTTGAAAATACATAATTACTCCCTCTGGCCTTAATTTTCCTTACATGTAAAGTCTGGATCAAAATACCATGAATGTTCCAGCAACAACAATGTCTTAATAACTAATAGAAAAAGGCATATCAGAATTTACAATTTAAAAAAAAAGAAAATGTTCCCTCAAATTGAGCAAACATGTAAGGGCACTTTTTGTTTGCTCCATGATGGCGGATGGTACCAGAATTTTTTGGAAGCCAGGGGCTGGGGAAGCTTGACATCCTGCAACATTATGGAGAATATTGCAAAATCAAGTCTTGTCCCATGTCCCCATACAAGTTTGAAATGTCACATAGGTAAAAACCTTGTTTATAATTTTGTGAACCTAGATACCAGTCGTGTTTTACATATAAAAGCAAATTATTTATGCAGAGTTTTAGTATGCAATGATTTTTCCAAAAATACAGCTCCCGTGTAAAGTAAAGGACAACTGCACTTATTTCTGTCTGCAAGTTTACTAAGAATGGCCCACCAATTCAGAAAATTGTGTTGTGGTACTGGTGTTGTCATGGCAGTCCACGTGCACAGCTGTCATAGTCATAGTGATTCTACATGTGGGTGTGAGGATCCCACTACTTCAACAGATCTTCGGGTATAAAGATACATATGCATTTACATATATATTAAAATATTTGACTATAAATTGCTTTCCACAATTTCTCCTTTCTATTGTAATTAAGATGTTTTATCAATATTTTAATGGGGTGTGTGGATAGCTTATATTATGTATGCTTTTCACTGCAGGATAGTAAAAAGGCATTCCTCAATTTTTTTAATTTTTTTTTTTTAACAGAGTGTTGTGTCTGGTAAGATCAAGAACCACTGGGTTAATTTCCCTCGGAAATTCCAATTTTTTTCCTTTCTGAAAAATTTAGTTTTAGAGTCGGTATGAATAGATACTTCTAAAAATTCAATCCTTCCTGGAAAATTATTTATGGTTACTCCCTCTGTGTTAAAACAGCGTGAAAACAGCTTGTCGTGATCCTGACTGGAAGGTTTGATGTTAGGGTTTTTTTCTAGGGAAGAAGAGAGGATGATACCTTGGATCAACTTCAAAAGTCATAAAATCTATACTTGGTTACCTATTTTAGGCCGCGTCAAGCTCCTCCACGTGGGTCAAAAACCCAGGACCCTCTCCACCACCACTGCCAACACCACAACCAAGTACAAACATACTTGAGAAAAGACAAGGTCTCTCTGCTTTACCTACCAACATAAAGAGAAAAGATGTAGATAAAACCACTATTAATTAAATGAGGGAAGCCACAGCTTCTACTTATACTAGAACATTCTCCTGAATATTATCCCTTGAAATGCATGCCATTGGTTCAAAAGGGAGTATTCTTTTAAAAAAATGAATGATCTTCATTTATAATTAAATATTAAATATTGAAAACAGTTTCAGTGACAAATGTGTGCCATTTACCAAACTTAGGTAAAGGTAATTGAGAGTTTTAAAATCCCAGTGAAGTTTTGAAGAATGTATTCTACAGAACAAATAATTATCATGTTTATTCTGCTACCTGCATATGAAGTTTTTCCTTGGCTGCTCTCCTGAGCCAATTATGTTAAGATGTATTTTTCACGCTCTCTGCAGGCTGAGATATATATTTTGAAAATTGAAAATAAAATGACCTTTGTTAATCACATCATTTTCCCCTATGGAAGACACTGCCTTTTTTACTAACTGTTTTTAAAAACTGCCCAAATCAATGCAACTTTCATAGTTGGGTACTGGACTACCTGATTATGTTAGGAGAATGTGTACAGTGCTGGAAATAGCACTTCCTTCTCCGGCTCTATTAGTTTTGCAGCAATAGTTCATTAACAGCGTACACAATTAATTTAGAGTAAGCCCTGCACTAATAATGACAATTGATTTCTTTGTTTAATTTCTCTATAACCAAATGGTACACTTTACTATGAACCCCAGTTTAAAGTCTCTTTGGGATTTTGGATTACATTACATGTTTTTAAAAGGTTATGTTTGATAACCTAACCCACTTGATATTTTTATTTTTGCAACATTTAAAATATAAAAATACAGCTAATTGTACTATTACAATTTTACTTATTATGTTTTATTAAAAGATTGATAAGCATTTTTAAAAATAAAAAGAATGCTTCCATACATAAATTTCCCTTTCAACTTGGGCTCACATCGGTTTTATAATGAACTACAATGTATAGCGTATTTCTAGGTTCAAAAATACAGTCTCCATCATCCTCTGTGGCCTAAAAGTAAAAATTTTAGTGTGCCAACAACTACTCCCTCTGAATACATTGACCCTGAGCTACTCAGACACTTTTTCTGCCATAACTTTCTCAGCTATAAAACAGATTGATATCTTGAAATACATGTTTTTAAAAATATATATTAACGAAAACCTTCAATTGTCAATTAATACAACTGACTACATCTCTCAGTATGATGTATAATAAATTCTTGTTTGCATAAATATAAATCCTGAGTGCAGAATCCCTGAATTCAAGCTCTGACTCTGTCACTTATAAACTGGGTCATCTTGCCATGTCATTTTATGTTTCTGAGTGTCTATTTCTGCATGCATCAAAAGTGCTTAATAGAGAAGAAAAGGAAATAAAAGGAATCCAAATTGGAAAAGAAGAAGTAAAGCTGTCACTGTTTGCAGATGACATGATCCTATACATAGAGAACCCTAAAGATGCTACCAGAAAACTACTAGAGCTAATCAATGAATTTGGTAAAGTGGCAGGATACAAAATTAATGCACAGAAATCTCTGGCATTCCTATATACTAATGATGAAAAATCTGAAAGTGAAATCAAGAAAACACTCCCATTTACCACTGCAACAAAAAGAATAAAATATCTAGGAATAAACCTACCTAAGGAGACAAAAGACCTGTATGCAGAAAATTATAAGACACTGATGAAAGAAATTAAAGATGATATAAATAGATGGAGAGATATACCATGTTCTTGGATTGGAAGAATCAACATTGTGAAAATGACTCTACTACCCAAAGCAATCTATAGATTCAATGCAATCCCTATCAAACTACCACTGGCATTTTTCACAGAACTAGAACAAAAAATTTCACAATTTGTATGGAAACACAAAAGACCCCGAATAGCCAAAGCAATCTTGAGAACGAAAGAAGGAACTGGAGAAATCAAGCTCCCTGACTTCAGACTATACTACAAAGCTACAGTCATCAAGACGGTATGGTACTGGCACAAAAACAGAAAGATAGATCAATGGAACAGGATAGAAAGCCCAGAGATAAACCCATGCACATATGGACACCTTATCTTTGATAAAGGTGGCAGTAATGTACAATGGAGAAAGGACAGCCTCTTCAATAAGTCGTGCTGGGAAAACTGGACAGGTACATGTAAAAGTATGAGATTAGATCACTCCCTAACACCATACACAAAAATAAGCTCAAAATGGATTAAAGACCTAAATGTAAGGCCAGAAACTATCAAACTCTTAGAGGAAAACATAGGCAGAACACTCTATGACATAAATCAAAGCAAGATCCTTTCTGACCCACCTCCTAGAGTAATGGAAATAAAAACAAAAATAAACAAATGGGACCTAATGAAACTTCAAAGCTTTTGCATAGCAAAGGAAACCATAAACAAGACCAAAAGACAACCCTCAGAATGGGAGAAAATATTTGCAAATGAAGCAACCGACAAAGGATTAATCTCCAAAATTTACAAGCAGCTCATGCAGCTCAATAACAAGAAAACAAACAACCCAATCCAAAAATGGGCAGACGACCTAAATAGACATTTCTCCAAAGAAGATATACAGACTGCCAACAAACACATGAAAGAATGCTCAACATCATTAATCATTAGAGAAATGCAAATCAAAACTACAATGAGATATCATCTCACACCAGTCAGAATGGCCATCATCAAAAAATCTAGAAACAATAAATGCTGGAGAGGGTGTGGAGAAAAGGGAACACTCTTGCACTGCTGGTGGGAATGTGAATTGGTTCAGCCACTATGGAGAACAGTATGGAGGTTCCTTAAAAAACTACAAATAGAACTACCATATGACCCAGCAATCCCACTACTGGGCATATACCCTGAGAAAACCAAAATTCAAAAAGAGTCATGTACCAAAATGTTCATTGCAGCTCTATTTACAATAGCCCGGAGATGGAAACAACCTAAGTGCCCGTCATCGGATGAATGGACAAAGAAGATGTGGCACATATATACAATGGAATATTACTCAGCCATAAAAAGAAACGAAATTGAGCTATTTGTAATGAGGTGGATAGACCTAGAGTCTGTCATACAGAGTGAAGTCAGAAAGAAAAAGACAAATACCATATGCTAACACATATATATGGAATTTAAGAAAAAAATGTCATGAAGAACCTAGGGGTAAAGCAGGAATAAAGACGCAGACCTCTTAGAGAACGGACTTGAGGTTATGGGGAGGGGGAAGGGTGAGCTGTGACAGGGCGAGAGAGAGTCATGGGCATATACACACTAACAAACGCAGTAAGGTAGATAGCTAGTGGGAAGCAGCCGCATGGCACAGGGATATTGGCTCGGTGCTTTGTGACAGCCTGGAGGGGTGGGATGGGGAGGGTGGGAGGGAGGGAGACGCAACAGGGAAGACATATGGGAACATATGTTTATGTATGACTGATTCACTTTGTTATAAAGCAGAAACTAACACACCATTGTAAAGCAATTATACCCCAATAAAGATGTTTAAAAAAAAAAAAGTGCTTAATAATATATATTCTACAATACTTCACTCCCATGGCATTTGTGAACATAAAATAAGAAAACTCAGATGTTTTTCAAATCACAATAATAAGATGATGAATAGAAGGAAAAATATATATATATTTCAAAGATCATTATGTGCTTTCAGCTCTCTGGAATTCTGAATCCAACAGATGTATTTCTAAATAATCAACATAGTATAACCCTCAGTGGAATGTTGTAAACTAAGCAAAGTCACATCTATATGACTACCATAAACTGAAACAAGGATAAACTTCATGGGCCACCTGACTATAGTAAGTCCCAAATAATTCAATTTCATTCCTTCAGCTATGGCCAAAGCAAGGACCTATGACAATAGGAATATAACATTAAATCTATTATTTTGTTAGAATTTCACCTCTTATTTTTAATGCCTAGAATAATTTGTTGGGGGTTGGAGGCTAAGGTAAGCTCTGTACCTATGAACATGATACAAACATTAGTCAAAATCATGGCTTTGATTATTATTCTATTTTTTTATTGAATTACAGTTTATTTTCACTGTTGTGCTAATTTCATGTATACAGCAAAGTGATTCAAATATATATATATTTACATACACATATATGTTATTTTTTAGATTCTTTTCCATTATAGGTTATTGCAAGATATTGAATATAGTTCCCTGTGCTATACAGTAGGTCCTTGTTGTTTATTTATCTTATATATAGTAATGTGTATCTGTTAATCCCAAACTCCTAATTTATCTCTCATTCCCACCCCCCTTTCCACTTTGGTAATCATAAGTTTGTTTTCTATGTCCATGAGTCTATTTCTATTTTATAAATAATTTCATTTGTATAATTTTTAAAATTCCACATATCAGTGATATCATATGACATTTGTCTTTGTCTGACTTACTTCACTTAGTATGATAATCTCTAGGTCCATCCGTGTTGCTGCAAAATGGCATTATTTCATTCTTTATGGCTGAGTAATATTCCATTGTGTGTGTGTGTGTGTGTGTGTGTGTGTGTGTATCACATCTTCTTTATCCATTCATCTGTTGATGAACACTTAGGTTGCTTCCATATTCTGGCTATTATAAATAGTGCTGTTATGAACATTGGGGTGTGTGTATCTTTTCAAATTAGAGCTTTCGTCTTTTCCAGATATATGCCCAGGAGTGGGATTGCTGGATCATATGGTAATTAGTTTTAGATTTTTTAGGAAGCTCCATACTGTTTTCCACAGTGGCTGCATCAATTTACATTCCTACCAACAGTGTAGGGGGGTTCCCTTTTCCCCACACCTTCCCCAGCATTTATTATTTGTAGACTTTTTGATGATGGCCATTCTGACCAGTGTGAGGTGATACCTCATTGCTGTTCTGATTTGCATTTCTCTAATAATTAGCAATGTTGAGCATCTTTTCGTTTTTTATAGGTAAATCGTAAACATGGATTTCTAGTCCCAACCTTATCCTGAGCTCCAAACTAATTTTTTTCCTCTGTGCTATAAATCTCAAACTGTATATCAAAACCAAACACATCCACTTTGCACTTAAATGCAGTAGAGCTTTTGCTTACTTTTTCTGTATACTTCTTAGTTTGTGCACATTTTCTATAAAAGCTCACATAATGGCAAAGGTGAAATAAAATAATGAATTTATATATTTCACTAACTCTTAAGTGTCCAGGATGTAAGTACAAAGATGAACTCATCTAAAACTTTACCTATCTACTAAAAATCAAGATTTGACAAGGAAAATATAACTGAAAATGTACATACAAACACCAGCTTATCACAAATTGTACAACCAATATAACCCTTGTATTTGAAACAGAGAAAATAAAATGAAAACTACTTTCTAATGATTGATGCAACATGCTTAACTGAAATCAACTCTACCCTCTGTTGAGAAAAAGCTCACTGAGAAACAGTTGTGCAGCACATTTGCAAAGTCCAAATAGCACAACAAAAAGACAATGGTTAGGAAATGCTGTAGTAAAGTGTGATGTGAATAATTAACAAACGAGAACTTCTTATTCCCTTCTAAGGGCGGCAAGAGATTAAATAATGACAACTGAGTAGTTCATTTTGAGTATAAAAAATGAACAGCTTAAATCAAATTCTCATGCTAACAGGTAACAAGTATAGTTCCTTGAGAAAAGAAGAAACATGTTCATAATAAGCAGTAAAAACAATTAGATTGGCACGTCTTCTAAGCAGCTGTGAATACTGTTAAGAAGGAGCTGGGGGGAGGGGGGACCTTCAAGATGGCAGAGGAGTAAGACATGGAGACCACCTTCCTCCTCAGAAATATATCAAAAATACACCTACATGTGGAACAACTCCTATACAACAACTACTGATGGCTTGCATAAGACCTCAGACTTCCCAAAAGGCAAGAAACTTCCCATGTGCCTGGGTAGGGCAGAAGAAAAAAGGAAAAACAGAGGCAAAAGAATACGGACGGGACCTGCACCAGTGGGAGGGAGCTGTGAAGGAGGAAAGGTTTCCACACACTAGGAATCCCCTGCACTGGTGGAGATGGGGGATGGGCGGGGGGGAAGCTTCAGAATCACAGAGGAGAGCGCAGCAACAAGGGTGCAGAGGGCAAAGCAGAGAGATTCCCACACAGAGGATCACTGCCAACCAGCACTCACCAGCCTGAGAGGCTTGTCTGCTCACCCACCAGGGAGAGTGGAGGCTGGGAGCTGAGGCTTGGGCTTCAGAGGTCAGATCCCAGGGAGAGCACTGGGGTTAGCTGCATGAACACAGCCTGAAGGGGGCTAGTGCACCACAGCTAGCTGGGAGGGAGTCCAGGAAAAAGTCTGGAGCTGCCTAAGAGGCAAGAGACCATTGTTTCAGGGTACGAGAGGAGAGGGGATTCAGAGCATGGGCTAAATGAACTACAGAGATGGGCACGAGCCGCAGCTATCAGCACAGACACCAGAGGCGGGCATGAAATGCTAAGGGTGCTGCTGCAGCCACCAAGAAGGCTGTGTGCAAACACAGGTCACTATCCACACCTCCCCTCCCAAGAGCCTGTGCAGTCCGCCACCGCAAGGGTCCCGTGATCCAGGACAACTTCCCCAGGAGAACACACGGCGCACCTCAGGCTATTGCAATGTCACGCCAGCCTCTGCCGGTGCAGGCTTGCCCCATATTCTTTACCCCTCCCTCCCCCCAGCCTGAGTGAGCCAGAGCCCCCTCATCAGTGGCTCCTTTAACCCCGTCCTGTCTGGGTGGGAACAGACACCCTCAGGTGACCTACATGCAGAGGCAGGGCCAAATCCAAAGCTGAACTCCAGGAGCTGTGTGAACAAAGAAGAGAAAGGGAACTCTCTCCGAGCAGCCTCAGGAGCAGCAGATTAAATCTCCACAATCAACGTGATGTACCCTGCATCTGTGGAATACATGAACACACAACAAATCATCCCAAAATTGAGGCAGTGGACTTGGGTAACAACTGTAGACTTGGGGTTTGCTTTCTGCATATAATTTGTTTCTGGTTTTATGTTTATCTTAGTTTAGTATTTAGAGCTTATTATCATTGGTAGATTTGTTTATTGATTTGGTTGCTCTCTTCCTTTTTGTTTTTTATATATATATTTTTTTTTTCCTTTTTTCCTTTTTGTCAGTGTCTATGTGTATGATTCTTTGTGTGATTTTGCCTGTATAGCTTTGCCTTTACCATTTGTCCTAGGGTTCTGTCTGTCTTTTTTGTTTGTTTTTGGGTTTTTTATTTTTAGTATAGTTTTTAGCACTTGTTATCGCTGGAGGATTTGTTTATTAGTTTGGTTGTTCTCATCTTTCTTTTTTTTCATTATTTATTTTTATTTTTAATAATATTTTTTATTTTAATACCTCTTTTTTTTTCGTTCGTTCTTTTTTTTCTCCCTTTTCTTCTGAACTGTGTGGATGACAGGGTCTTGATGTTCCAGCCAGGTCTCAGGCTTCAGCCTTTGAGTTGGGAGAGTCAAGTTCAGGACATTGGCCGACCAGAGACCTCCAGACCCCATGTAATATAAAAGGGCGAAAGCTCTCCCAGAGATCTCCATCTCAACGCTAAGACCCAGCTCCACTCAACGACCAGCAAGATACAGAGCTGGACACCCCATGCCAAACAACTAGCAGAACAGGAACACAACCCACCCATTAGCAGAGAGACTCCCTAAAATCATAATAAGTTCACAGACACCTCAAAACACACCACCCGATACGGTCCTGCCCACCAGAAAAACAAGATCCAGCCTCATCCACCAGAACACAGGCAACAGTCCCCTACACCATGAAGCCTAAAACCCACTGAACCAACTTCACCCACAGGCACCAGACTCCTCCAACAGGAAGCCTACACAACCTACTGAACCAACACCAAAAACAACGGGAACTACGAACCTGAAGCCTGCAAAAAGGAGACCTCAAACACAGTAAGTTAAGCAAAATGACAAGACAGAGAAATACACAGCAAATGAAAGGAGCAAATTAAAAACCCACCAGACCAAACAAATAAAGAGGAAATAGCCAGTCTACCTGAAAAAGAATTCAGAGTAATGATAGAAAAGATGATCCAAAATCTTGGAAATAGAATGGAGAAAATACAAGAAATGTTTAACAAGGACTTGGAAGAACTAAAGAGCAAACAAACAATGATGAACAACACAATAAATGGAATTAAAAATTCTTCAGAAGCAATCAATAGCAGAATAACTGAGGCAGAAGAATGGATAAGTGACCTGGAAAATAAAATAGTGGAAATAACTACCACAGAGCAGAATAAAGAAAAAAGAATGAAAAGAATTGAGGACAGTCTCAGAGACCTCTGGGACAACATTAAATGCACCAACATTCAAATTATAGGGGTCCCAGAAGAAGAAGAGAAAAAGAAAGGGACTGAAAAAATATTTGAAGAGATTATATTTGAAAACTTCTCTAGTATGGGAAAGGAAATAGTCAATCATGTCCAGGAAGCACAGAGAGTCCCATACAGAATAAATCCAAGGAGAAATATGCCAAAACAGATATTAATTAAACTATCAAATATTAAACACAAACAAAAAAACAGTAAAAGCATCAAGGGAAAAGCAACAAATAATATACAAGGGAATCCCCATAGGGTTAACAGCTGATCTCCCAGCAGAAACTCTCCAAGCCAGGAGGGTGTGGCAGGATATATTTAAAGTGATGAAAGGGAAAAACCCACAACCAAGATTACTCTACCCAGCAAGGATCTCATTCAGATTTGACAGAGAAATTTAAAACTTTACAGACAAGCCAAAGCTAAGAGAATTCAGCACCACCAAACCAGCTTTACAACAAATGCTAAAGGAACTTCTCTAGGCAGGAAACACAAGAGAAGGAAAAGGCCTACAATAACAAACCCAAAACAATTAAGAAAATGGTAATAGGAACATACATATCAATAATTACCTTAAATGTGAATGGATTAAATGCTCCAACCAAAAGACAGAGACTGGCTGAATGGACACAAAAACCAGACCCATATATATGCTGTCTACAAGAGACCCACTTCACACCTAGGGACACATACAGACTGAAAGTGAGGGGATAGAAAAAGATATTCCATGCAAATGGAAATCAAAAGAAAGCTGGAGGGCTTCCCTGGTGGCGCAGAGGTTGAGAGTCCGCCTGCCGATGCATGGGACATGGGTTCGTGCCCTGGTCCGGGAAGATCCCATGTGCCACAGAGCAGCTGGGCCTGTGAGCCATGGCTGCTGAGTCTGCGCATACGGAGCCTGTGCTCCACAACGGGAGAGGCCACAATAGTGAGAGGCCTGCGTACCGCAAAAAAAAAAAAGAAAGCTGGAGTAGCAATTTTCATACCAGATAAAATAGACTTTAAAATAAAGACTATTACAAGAGACAAAGAAGGACACTACATAGTGATCAAGGGATCAATCCAAGAAGATATAACAATTGTAAATATTTATGCACCCAACATAGAGAACCTCAATACATACGGCAAATGCTAGGAGCCATAAAAGGGGAAATCGACAGTAACACAATCATAGTAGGGGACATTAACACCTCACTTTCACCAATGGACAGATCATCCAAAATGAAAATAAATAAGGAAACACAAGCTTTAAATGATACATTAAACAAGATGGACTTAACTGATATTTATAGAACATTCCATCCAAAAACAACAGAATACACTTTCTTCTCAAGTGCTCATGGAACATTCTCCAGGATATATCATATCTTGGGTCAGAAATCAAGCCTTGGTAAATTTAAGAAATTGAAATCATATCAGGTATCTTTTCTGACCACAACACTATAAGACTAGATATCAATTACAGGAAAAAAATCTGTAAAAAATACAAACTCATGGAGGCTAAACAGTACACTACTAAATAATGAAGAGATCTCTGAGGAAACCAAAAAATACCTAGAAACAAATGACAATGAAAACATGATGACCCAAAACCTATGGGATGCAGCAAAAGCAGTTCTAAGACAGAAGTTTATAGCAATACAATCCTACCTCAAGAAACAAGAAACAACTCAAATAAACAACCTAACCTTAAACCTAAAGCAATTAGACAAAGAAGAACAAAAAACCCCAAAGTTAGCAGAAGGAAAGAAATCAAAAAGATCAGATCAAAATAAATGAAAAAGAAATAAAGGAAACAATAGCAAAGATCAATAAAACTAAAAGCTGGTTCTTTGAGAAGATAAACAAAATTGATAAACCATTAGCCAGACTCATCAAGAAAAAAAGGGAGAAGACTCAAAGCAACAGAAGTAGAAATGAAAAAGGAGAAGTAACAACTGACATGGCAGAAATACAAAGGTTCATGAGAGATTACTACAAGCAACTATATGCCAATAAAATGCACAACCTGGAAGAAATGGACACATTCTTAGAAAAGCACAACCTTCTGAGACTGAACCAGGAAGAAATAGAAAATATAAACAGACCAATCCAAGCACTAAATTGAAACAGTGATTAAAAATCTTCCAACAGGGCTTCCCTGGTGGCGCAGTGGTTGAGAGTCCGACTGCCGATGCAGAGGACACGGGTTCGTGCCCCGGTCTGGGAAGACCCCACGTGCTGCAGAGCGGCTGGGCCCGTGAGCCATGGCCACTGAGTCTCTGCATCCGGAGCCTGTGCTCCACAAAGGGAGAGGCCACAACAGTGAGAGGCCCGTGTACAGCAAAAAAAAAAAAAAAAAAGAGAAAATCTTCCAACAAACAAAGCCCAGGACCAGATGGCTTCACAGGAGAGTTCTATCAAACATTTAGAGAAGAGGTAACACATATCCTTCTCAAATTCTTCCAAACTATAGCAGAGGTTGGAACAATTCCAAAGTCATTCTACAAGGCCATCATCACCCTGATACCATAACCAAACAAAGATGTCACAAAAAAGAAAACTACAGGCCAGTATCACTGATGAGCTTAGATACAAAAGTCCTCAACAAAATACTAGCAAACAGAATCCAGCGGCACATTAAAAGCATCATACACCATGACCAAGTAGAGTTTATCCCAAGAATGCAAGGATTCTTCAATATACACAAGTCAATCAATGTTATAAACCATATAAACAAATGGAAGGATAAAAAACATATGATCATCTCAATAGATGCAGAATTAGCTTTCAACAAAATTCAACACCCATTTATGATAAAAACCCTCCAGAAAGTGGGCATACAGGGAACTTACCTCAACATACTAAAGGCCATATATGACAAACCCACAGCCAACTCATCCTCAATGGTGATAAACTGAAACCATTTCCACTAAGATCAGGAACAAGACAAGGTTGCTCACTCTCACCACTATTCTTCAACATAGTTTTGGAAGTTTAGCCACAGCAATCAGAGAAGAAAAAGAAATAAAAGGAATACAAATTGGAAAAGAAGAAGAAAAACTGTCACTGTTTGCAGATGACATGATACTATACATAGAGAACCCTAAAGGTGTTACCAGAAAAATGCTAAAGTTAATCAATGAATTTGGTGAAGTAGCAGGATACAAAATTAATGCACAGAAATCTCTTGCGTTCCTATACCCTCATGAAAAAATGATGAAATTCTGAAAGAGAAATTAAGGAAACACTCTCATTTACCATTGCAACAAGAAGAATAAAATACCTAGAAATAAATCTACCTAAGGAGACAAAAGACCTGTATGCAGAAAACTATAAGACACTGATGAAAGAAATTAAGGATGATACAAACAGATGGAGTGATATACCATGTTCTTGGATTGGAAGAATCAGCATTGTAAAAATGACTATACTACCCAAAGCAATCTACAGATACAATGTAATCCCTATCAAACTACCAATGGCATTTTTCACAGAACTAGAACAAAAAATTTCACAATGTGTATGGAAACACAAAAGACCCTGAATAGCCAAAGCCATCTTGGGAAAGAAAAACGGAGCTGGAGGAATCAAATCAGGCTCCCTGACTTCAGACTATACTACAAAGCTACAGTAATCAAGACAGTATGGTACTGGCACAAAAACAGAAATATAGATCAATGGAACAGGATAGAAAGCCCAGAGATAAATCCTCACACATATGGTCACCTTATTTTTGATAAAGGAGGCAAGAATATACAATGGAGAAAAGACAGCCGCTTCAATAAGTGGTGCTGGGAAAACTGGACAGGTACATGTAAAAGAATGAAATTAGAACACTCCTTAACACCATACACGAAAATATTCTCAAAATGGATTAAAGACCTAAATGTAAGGCCAGACACTATAAAACTCTTAGAGGAAAACAGAGGCAGAACACTCTATGACATAAATCACAGCAAGATCCTTTTTGACCCACCTCCTAGAGAAATGGAAATAAAAACAAAAATGAACAAATGGGACCTAATGAAACTTAAAAGCTTTTGCATAGCAAAGGAAACCATAAACAAGACAAAAAGAGAAACCTCAGAATGGGAGAAAATATTTGCAAATGAAGCAATGGACAAAGGATTAATCTCCAAAATATACAAGTAGCTCATGCAGCTCAATATCAAGAAAACAAACAACCCAATCCAAAAATCGGCAGAAGACCTAAATAGACATTTCTCCAAAGAAGATATACAGATTGCCAACAAACACATGAAAGGGTGCTCAACATCACTAAGCATTAGAGAAATGCAAATCAAAACAACAATGAAGTACCACCTCACTCCAGCAAGAATGGCCATCATCAAAAAATCTACAAACAATAACTGCTGGACAGGATGTGGAGAAAAGGGAATCCTCCTGCACTGTTGGTGAGAATGTAAATTGATACAGCCAGTATGGAAAACAGTATGGAGGTTCCTTAAAAAACTAAAACTAGAACTACCATACGACCCAGCAATCCCACTAGTGGTCATATACCCTGAGAAAACCATAATTCAAAAAGAGTCATATATGACTGCAGCTCTATTTACAATATAGCTCAGCTCTATTGTAAATGCTCACTGCAGCTCTATTTACAATAGCCAGGACACGGAAGTAACCTAAGTATCCATCAACAGATAAAGAAGATGTGGCACATATATACAATGGAATACTACTCAGCCATAAAAGAAACGAAATTGAGTTATCTGTAGTGAGGTGTATGGGCCTAGAGACTGTCATACAAAGTGAAGTATGTCAGAAAGAGAAAACCGCTGTATGCTAACACATATATATGGAATCTAAAAAAAAAACAAAACAACACTCTGAAGAACCTAAGAACAGGACAGGAATAAAGACTCAGATGTAGAGAATGGACTTGAGGACACGGGGAGGGGGAAGGGTAAGCTGGAACGAAGTGAGAGAGTGGCATGGACATATATACACTACCAAGTGTAAAATAGCTAGTGGGAAGCAGCCACATAGCACAGGGAGATCAGCTCGGTGCTTTGTGACCACCTAGAGGGGTGGGACAAGGAGGGTGGGAGGGAGACACAAAAGGGAGGAGATACAGGGATATATGTGTATGTATAGCTGATTCAGTTTGTTATAAAGCAGAAACTAACACACTATTGTAAAGCAATTATACTTCAATAAAGACGTTAAAAAAAAAAAAAAAGAAAGAGGAGAACAGACAGCATCAATCTCCTATAGTGATCCAAATCCTGAATTAGAGTGGAGTAGAATGCCTTGTTATTTTTTTGATTTGTATATTACCTAACTTTAGAAATACTTAGATGAGATACTTAGAAATGAAAAAGGATAAGAAAATCAACAAACTTATCACTGACATATCTTTGATGCCAAAAGTGAACTGAAAACTCTTCTGTTTTATCTGAGAAAGACAATTCTGCTCTATAATTGGTAAAAGGTTTATAATTTATTTTCAAAAGTGCACATATCAGTGATAGACCATAATACAGGATAGCTAAAACCAAATATGAATCTATGAAAAAATACATAAATGTATTGCAATATAAAGGCCATAAGCAATATTCTGTTTCTTGGATTGGGTAGTGCTTACAAGGGTTTGCATTTTATAATTATTCACCTTGCTATGTGTTTACATTTTATAAACTTTTATATAAGTGGGTTGTATTTCACAACTTTTAAAAGAGTTTTTAAATGTTACAAACTAAGAAACCACAAAACCTCAGTTGTAGCTACTCTGTGGCTATTTCTGCCCTCTCCCAAAATATACTTCAGCCAGTCAATCAAGCTGTCGGAAGCATTTGTTAAGAAAGTCTCTTGGCATCATGATAAGATAATCATGTGGACAAAATAATGAATTTATATGTTTCACTAATTCTTAGTAAATGGCCTGCAGGCAGGTATGAAAATGAACTCATGCTAAAGTCTATTTCCCCCTCCAAAAAAAATCAAGACTTAACAAAGATAATATAATTTAAAATGAATTATTGTGTATTCACAATAGCCAAGACATGGAAGCAACCTAAATGTCCATCGACAGATGAATGGATAAAGAAGATGTGGTACATATATACAATGGAATACTACTCAGCCATAAAGGAGAATGAAATAATGCCATTGGCAGCAACATAGATGGACCTAGAGATTATCATACTAAGTGAAGTAAGTCCATAAGAGAAAGACAAATATCATACGATATCACTTACATATGGAATCTAAAATATGACACAAATGAAGTTATCTACAAAACAGAAACAGAGTCTCACAGACACAGAGAACAGACTTGTGGTCATCAAGGGGGAGGGGTATGGGGGGAGGAATGGATTGGGAGTTTGGGCTTCGCAGATGCAAACTAGTATACATAGAATAGATAGACAACAAGGTCTTACTGTATAGCACAGGGAACTATATTCAATATCCCATGATAAATCATAATAGAAAAGAAAATGAAAAAGAATGTATATATGTATGTATAACTGAATCAATTTGCTGTATAGCAGAAATTAACACAACATTGTAAATCAACTATACTTGAATAAAATAAAATTTTTTTAAAAAATTAATTATTAATACCAGTTACCACAAACACAAAGATGTATACCCAGTATAACCCTCTTATTTGAAAGAGAGAAAATTAAAATGAAATCTAACTTACTAGTGACTACTATGACTTGCTTAACTCAATCAAAGCAGCCTCACCCTACACTAAAGGGAAGTCAGCTGTTGTTGGTCGCTGCACCTACATAGCATCTTACTTCTTTGCTTTTCAAATTCACATCTGGAAATGTTACTTCACACATGATCCAGGTAAATAAATTTGTAAATTTTGTCCTGGTTCTTATTCCCAGGTCACAGAGCACGAAAGCTGAGTATCCTCCAATCTGTGTACAAATATGAAACTGTAAACACATTCATTTGTCTGTCTAGGGAAAAGAGAGGATGCTTACTGCACAAAAAGGGCAAACATATTAAAAAGTTCTATGAAATCAAGCAATGTACAAAATTTATTAATATGTTGAATAGTTGTAAATATAGGAATGAAGATATAGCATCTAATATTGAGTCTAACAATGAAACACAGTGGGTTACATATAAGAGTTGGTAATACAGGTTTTAAAACCTTAGTCTATAAATAATCTTCTCTAACCCTACACTGGAAAAAAAGTCAAGGAAACAAGAGTGTTAATACACATACACACACACACATTCATTTGAATTGACAAACTGTGGCAGCAGCTAAAATTTAGGAAGTAACCTAATTTCTTTTAGACCATGAGTCCACAATCCTATGTTAATTTGATTGTCTGACATCCATAGCTACCAGATGGAAAACAAACATACAAAAAAAACATTGTGCCAAGAGTTACAGACTTAGGCTGTTTGTGGATCATGCAGTTACTCACTTTGAATATTTTAAGATGTGATTGTCTCATGAATTCTTTTCATCTTTTTTACTCCTCTGTCTTATATCTTTAATTACAGAATCACAGAGAGATTAAGGGATGCTGCAAGGCACTGGCTGAATCAGAAAAATACACGTTTGCTTATTATGAATTTCCCCTATTTTCAGTAAAAATTACTCATAGGAAAAAAGTATGAAAACTGTACATTCAACTAAAAAAATTTGACCCTGAAAACATATTTCGTGAAGTTGGAGATAGATTTAAGAGGAAAATAAGTGTAGGTCAGTGTTTTTCTGTGTGAAGTGGATTATTAGCCAGGGGTGGTCAGAAACAGTCTAGTTATGACTTTTCAGCTAAGGAAGTCATTCTGATTTTAAAAATTTGTGTATTAAAACTGAGCTCAATTACTTTTATTGTCAGGAATTATATTAGTGATGTTACAATAGCTACTATAACAGATAAACCCTAAAATCTCAGTAGCTTAACACAAATCTCAGTGGCTGAACACAAGTTTATTTTTTGCTCCTGTAAATTACAAACATTTTTCTTGTTCAAGGGTGTCTCTCTGCCAGAGGTAATTCAGGGACTCGACAATTCTACACCATGGAAGAAGCACATGAATCTCTGGCAGACAGCTAGCTGTCTCTTCCACAGAAACTTTCAACTTATCAGGAAAATTCAAATCATGAGTACTTAAACACCTAACTTCAGGAAACTCCTTCATCTAGGTGCTGAGATAGTCTAAAAGTGGAATCACTAGAAAATTCTAGTGTGGGAACCTCCATGCACAATAACTTGAAGAGTTTGGGAAGATCACAGTTCTGTAGTCAATGGAACATTCCAAGAAAAAAATGGTAAAATTACATATAGCACACTCAAAAGGACAGATGTTAAACATCATTCTTATAGATCAAAAGGAATGCTGATAGATTTAAAAATGTTAGATAAATTATGCTATAAATATGTCAACATACCTGAAAGATATTCTACAATACCCTTAAGGAATCATCTACTCTATCTGGTGATGTTTGCATTTTAACCCATAAAAATTAAAAGCTCAACTAAATCAAATGGAGGATGGCTTTAACAGAAAGAGGGACATTTTTCTGGATTCTCTACTAACGTGGCAGCAAAGGTCTGAAGATGAAGCTGTCATCACTATTTCTCCTTGCTTGTTCTCAAGGATTAGGCAATGTACTGTCTAGTCTGTATCTGTCATCCTATATTCCTTAGAAATATACTGGGTTATTGGTCATTATGTATCCTTTTGTCATAAAACATTTCACCATGACCTTAACTGTTTTGTAGAATCTGAGTAATTCAGATATATGACTGCATATTTATGAGACCCAATTGGTACTGTCATTGTCAAAGGTGTAGAGTTAAACCATGATACTTCAATGCTGATGGGGCAGGAGACTTCTTCCACAAGAGACTAGAGATCTCTGAAGATGAACATCTCTAAATTAGAAACAAAGATCACAGTAGCAGGCTGACCCTTTCCCCAGTGGTGTCATGGTGACAGATAGATCCTGAAGTTGAGAAATACAGTAAGTCCCCTACATACGAACCAGTTCTGTTCCGAGAGCACATTCATAAGTCCAATTCGTTCGTAAGTCCAACAAAGTTAGCCTAGGTACCCAAATAACACAATTGGCTACATAGTACTGTACTGTAATAGGTTTATGATACTTTTCACACAAATAATACATAAAAAAACAAACATAAAAAATAAAGAAAACATTTTTAATCTTACAGTACAGTACCTTCAAAAGTACAGTGGTACAGTACAACAGCTGGTATACAGGGGCTGGCATCGAGTGAACAGGCAAGAAGAGTTACTGACTGGAGGAGGGAGAGGAGGTGGGAGATGGTAGAGCTGAAGGATCGTCAGTAATAGGAGACGGAGGGCAAGCTGCAGTTTCACTCACGCCTGACGCTGATGGCACAGGTTCTTGTTCCTTGCTGGATTCAATTCTATCTACACTCTTGAAAAAACAATCCAGTGATGTCTGGGTAGTAGCTCTTTTCTTCTCATCATAGATGACATGCTAGCACTGGATTGCATTCTGAATGGCTGCTGCAATCTTCGTGCACTGTTCTACGTTCCGGTCCTGTGCCTCAAAAACTAACAGTGCCTCCTCAAACAAAGAAAATCCCCTTGCCATTTCCTGCGTTGCGAATCTCTTCAGTTCTTTAGATACTTCTTCCTCTCTCTTTGTCCTTTCTGTGAGCCTCCAATTCCATCAGGTCTTCATTAGTAAGCTCCTCATGTTGCATAGCAAGGAGTTCAATGAAGTCATCCTCTTGCAGATCTAGCTCCATCTTCTCCCTGAGGGACACTAAGTTGCTGAAAACCTCTTTGGACCCCTCATCCTCCTTCTCAAATCCACAAAAATCGTGAACAAACTCCGGGCAAAGGTTCTTCCAAACCCCATTCATGGTGATGGCCATAACCTCACGCCAAGCAAAGTCAATGTTTTTTATAGCCTTGTAAATGTTACAGTCTTTCCAAAGTTGTTGCAAGGTTGTTCCTGATTCGTCACTTGCCTTTACTGCCTGACAAAAAGTGTGACATAAATAATATTTCTTAAAAGTCGCTGTTACTCCCTGGTCCATAGGTTGGATGAGTGACTTAGTATTTGGTGGCAGATGTACTACTTTGACGTTAGGATGAAAGTTGTCCACAAATGGGGGGTGGCCGGGAGCATTGTAGAGCAGCAAAAGAATGTTGAATGGGAAGTCCTTCTCCAAGCAATATTTCTCTACCTCCAAGATAAAGTGGTGGAAAAACCAGTTCTGGAAAATGGCCTATGTAACACAGGCTTTGGGGTTACTCTTCCACACAACAGGAAGGGAGCACTTGGCTATGTTTTTAAGGGCTCTTGGGTTCTCTGAATGATAAACTGAGAGGCTTCAGCTTCACATCACCAGAAGCATTGCCACCAAACAACATTTAGCCTATCCTTTGCTGCTTTATAGCCTGGCATCAACTTTTCCTGGCACCCTCTTCTAGTACAGTCCTATCTAATCCACATTAAAAGTCTGCTCGGGTAAATACGCGCCTTCATCAATAATTTCTCGAAGTGTTTCAGGAAATTCCTGGGCAGCTACATATCTGCACTCGCTGCCTTGCCACTTACTTTTACATTGTGAAGGTTGGCTCTAGCCTTGAACCGATGAAACCAGCCATGGCTGGCATTAAAAATGCGCCCTCTGATTCTTCACCGTGTTTCTTCTTCAAGTCTTCATAAAGGCTTTTAGCTTTCTCTCAAATCAGCATTAAGCTGAGTGGGACTCGACGCTGATGCTGATCCTGCATCCACACACTGAGAAGTTTCTCCATCTCCTCCCATCACTTTTCCACACTTCTTCGATATTATTGTCAATATGATCGGCACAGCAGACTTCACATATTCCATGATCTTGTCCTTGTTCTTTACAATCGTGCCAATGGTTAAACAATTCATGTTATAAGAACAAGTGACATCTACTATCTTTTCGCTTCACTCCACTCTGTCAATTATTTTCGCTTTTGTTTCCATCGTTATCGCTTGGTGCTTCTTAGTAGTACCAGCTACATCACCACTGCTTTTGTGCTTGCTTCCAGATATCCTAGGCTTGAAACAAAGATACTGTACTACTGTACAATATATGGTACTGTACAGTAAAGTACACAAAAGCGCAACCACTTGTAGAGGATGTATGCACGTGACAATGTACGCCAGGCACGTGAACTAATTTATGTGATTGGACATGCAAACGCACATTCGCATCTTTGAAAGTTCGCACCTTGAAGGTTCGTATGTAGGGGACTTACTGTAATGGTGAAATAGCAATCAAAATGTATTCCTCTGAGGAAGGAAGCATTCATCCATAACAGAACTCCCATGATGCTGCAAATATCAAAAATCTTCAGATTCCACCATAATATCAATCTGTCTTCATTATACGTTTCCAGGACACCAAGTTATCACAAATTTTACAGAAGAAATGCTAGCACATGTTAGAGTTGACAATTGCTTTCCAGTTACTGCTAGAAAAATTGATTCATATGTTTAGTTAAACTCACTGCAATTATTCACCATTTCATTTATTTAAAAACTGTTTATCCAGTGTCAACTATGAGCCAGACAGTGCTTGGTCCTAGAGAGATAACATTTAAAAACAAACAAAAGCTCCAAAATAATACCTTTCCCTTCATGAAACTGATATCCTAAACGAGGAGACAGTTGAACAAATATTCCCATAAATATAGAAAGCAAACCAATAGAAGTCGTAGAAAAGAAAATACACAGAACTATGAGAACACAGTACTCTGGAAGTCAGGGAAGAACTTCTTGAGGTGGTTGGTTTCAACATGAAAATGCAAGAATTTGTCAGAGTGACAAATTCTGGACTATGACTGGAACATAGCAAATAAGACATACAGTGATGTTAAATCCAATGAAATTATATTATCTGACAGAAGGCTGATCACACAAAGCCTTATAAGCCACTTAGGTATTTCCATTTTTACATTGAAAGCAATGGGCAGAGACTTTCTTCACTGGATTTGTTTTTTACCAAAATCACCCAGGTGGAGCAGGCAAAGACTGGAATGGATGTAGGGAAGACACATGGGAAGCTATTGCCTTCATCCTAACAGGTTTTCCCAGTTTTCAAGCCAACTCAACTGAATTATGCAAGGGAAAACAAAGAACTTATTTACAGAAACAAAAAAGAACTGAATTTCACATGCCATAAATTTTCCTGATGCTATTAGACAGCACAACACTATACACATAGCTTCTAGTAAAATAAATGATGCTGATATTTCCATATATATTGAACACTACCTGTACACAGGGATATGCCTACAATCTCTTTGGTGGGTATGCTTTAGGTTAAAGAAAATAAGTCCCCCATTCCACTGCTTCCCCATCCTTTCTGCTTATTCCCAAGATGAAATCTTAATAAAAATTATTTTGTGCCACTTGGTTTATGTCTTTTTTCCCCTTAACTTTGAAATCCTCCTAGCAAGTAAGCATCTGAAAAAGGTCATGACATAACACAGGATGTCACCTGAAAGTGAACCACCAACCACCTGTGAACAGGAAATTTTATCTCCATTCGCAAATTCCCCTTTTTGTGAACACCTTGTCTATTTCACAAATAAAGTTTTGTGAAAAATATTGACCAGCACCTAGTTTGTCCCCATTTCTGTGGATTACTAAATTTCAGAGTTTAAAAGGATACTCTGACTTTCTATAATTGTGAGGTTAGATGGTATCAGCAGTCTTACATTGTCAGATCTTATGTTAAACATTTGTGTGAAAATTAAACATGATTTAAATTCTAGTTTCTAAGATTTATTTCTCCCTACTACTATTATACAAAACCACTATTAATATGCTGTGAAATGAGACATCTACAGCATCACTAGTTAAAGCCTTTAAGTGGTAATCCTTGTGAATCCTTTCTTGTAATAGCTGAACATTTGCTGTACAAAACCAATGAAATTCACACATGCTGCTATGGAGTAGTAGAGTGATTATTACGGCATTTCCCCCCCGAAGTACCTTAGGCTTTAGATGATTAGAGAACAGTCTTATGTTTTAAACTTCCTGCCAACAATGTGGCTTTTTAGTTGAATTGGATTGAGGACAAATTGTAGTATAATATATGTTGACAGTTTAATAACATGGGTTACTATCCTTGGTGTACTTTATGATGTAATACATCCTTAGAAGTGTCTCCAGAGAATTGTGCTATGATTTTCGAGGCACAGAAAATTCAATAAGCTAAAACAGTCTGAGTAAGATTTCTGCCTTCTGTATACTTTGGACATTTTCCTAAAAAATACATAGGTGTTACCCTTCTAAAATATTTTTCTGACATGACTTTTCTGTTTTTCTTCTCAAGCTGTAGATTTTAAGATTGAAATGGTACAATTCTTATTAAATTATATGTTAAAAATATAAAACTCTCTTTCTATATATAATAAACAATCTTTTTCAGGTCTCAGAGGTAAAGTTCCTTTTCTATAAAAAGCTGTAATTGTGGTTTTTAAAAATCTCATTAAATATTTAGATCTTTTAGAGCACAAGTGTTTTCTGTTGAGGTTTAAACACATTTAGGCTAATTATTTCTTATGTTTTGACCATTGTACAAATACTTGTATTAAATAGCTAACAGCATAAAACAAAATAGCAAGTCTTATGTGCAGAATTCATATAATTATTCCTGGATTTTCTTTTCATCAGGATATTTCTGGGTGAGACAAAAATGGCAATTCAATGTATTTTTTAAGTGCTATAACACATTATTATTAAATGAATGCAATTCTAAGTACAGATGTTACTTTATATAGCCTTAGTCCATCTTTGTTTGCATTTATATGACAAGAAAATATTCAACTTCTCAAACACATTAAACCCACTGTGATTCCAGGATGGACAATTGTGTGGTACTTTAGGGATTTACAGAAGGGAAGACACACTATAATTGTCTAAAAGAAATATTCTCCCAATACCATCTTATAAAAAAAGAGACTCAGTAATTTTATCATCTACCTGTAAGTGAAAAAGGAGTTCAAGAAAATCTATAGTGACTATAAATCACTATATTCCACAGCCATCATCCTTTATTCAGTCTTCTCTAAAAAGCTCAATAACATGGGAAGACAGAAAAGCATAAAGCAAGCTTCCTGCCCCAAAGATAATATAGTCATTTTTATTAAGTACTGTGTAAAATATGTGATATATATTATTTCCTTACGGCTCCAAGCAACCCTGGAGGACACCTTCCTTATTATTATGTCTATTTTACAAATGAGGAAAGAGAGGCCAGAAAGGCCAGTGGTTCACCTAAGATCTTAGAAAAAATAGGTGGTGGAGCTAGGATTCCAACCTCAGCATTCAGACTTCAGAACCTGGAACACACTGCCTTCCCCACTGGTCAGGCAATTGAGTTAGATTTTTTTTTTAAGTTTATGTGGGTATTTTAATTAAAAAATAATATAAAGTCAACATAGAGAATACTAAATGAATGTAGGTTTTATTTATTATTTGTTTGAGGACTAAGAAACTCATCCACTTGGGAAATCTGTTTTGAAATTCCTTCATCTCAGAGTGCTCACCCAGGAAAGAGCCACGTCCACTTCCCCAAGCACTCAAGATTATGGCTCTTGAAAATCGCAGTCTACTTAAATTATCTCGTTGTCATCCTGTGGCAACTCAGAGCCAAACTGTCTCCGTGTTCAAAGCAAACACATACAAAATAATCACATAAGGTCTTGCAAAGCCCCTGAAAGCTGAGAGAAGGTGATCCGAAAAACAAATGGGAGTGAGACTCAAACCAGGGAAGAAAAGGTTAATATGCCCTTGAATTCTGGCTCACATTGAACTTTTTGTTCCAGTGTCTTTGTTGCTTTTCCTAATTTTTTGGCCTGGAGCCTGTGTGCTTTCTACCTCCCAGGGGTTCCGCTGAGCAGGCCTAGTTGGAAGAGATCCCAGCAGAGAGCAGAGGTCTGAGGATTATTGAAGTGGTTTTCTTTTTAATCACTTGTAAAAATAGAGACAAAGCTAATCACCAGTCATGTGATTTGCTCCAAGTCATGGGACCTCTAAATTCCCTGAAGAAAGCCAGAATCAGTGCTTTCCCAACAGTGGTGCATTTTGAGCTTCTCTGGAGTTTGAGAACCGTATTGCCCTTAGAAGGGGAGGGAGGCAGAGAAAAAAATGTGACTTGAACCCATGAATAAAGCGGGGAACAGAGTTAAACTATCATGCTTGATACAGAGTGCATGCCTATGTGTCTCTACTCCTTTCCAGTACTTGAAAAATTTACTTTCACTTTATTTCCCAGTTGATGAAGCTGAACATAATCTCTACGCCTTCCTCTCAGAGCTCTCTGATTTTTCTTCTGTGGGGTCTGCAATCAAAAAGCACTCCTTAAAAGCTAAATTAGAAACAGAAGATGAAGAGACCGAGATAAACCTGACTGCATTGGTCCTTACTGAAATTTGATGAACTAGCATTTCAATAAACACTCTTTAGGCAATTGCAGGGAAAGAAGAAAGGCCCTGAACGAGGAGTCACAACTTCAACACCCTAGTGGTCGAGCATTCTTCAGAATTGTCACTGGTTTCACATGAAGTCCCCACCTCCAAAAAACAACAAAAACCCTGATGATTTGCACAAAGGATCGATTTCATCTTATCGCGTATTTGTAATTATCAAGACTTCAGCCCAGGTGATAACACTCATTCCCGTCCCCCTCAACCACTCCACCCCCCACTTTAAACAAGAAAGCAATCTGTCAACTCAAACCAAATGTTTTCCATTTCTTGCACTCTCTCATAAACATCAGCAGACTTAGTCAAGCACAGGCAAAGTGCCAGCCGCAGCAAGAATACACTAACTCCAAGATGTGGGAGTTGGCTGTGTTCCTCTGAGGCTTGCACAGAATGGCATTAAGAGTAATGAACACACAGAGGGACCCTGCAGGGCACGACGTGGTTTGTGTTTATGACTCATTGGAACACTGTGGGTATGAGTGAGTCTTCTAAATCTACATGTACTTGACATTTTTTGGCTTTGAACACACATTGACTCACTTTTCAACATGTTCAGGCTTCTTTCCCTTTCAACTGTCCAATCCCCATACTCCTACCCTGTGTCTGTTCTTCCCCTCTTCTCTCCCCCACAAAGTATACTCTAGCCAATTTCCCAGAAGATTTCCAGTCCCTGTCTAAACGTCCCTGTCTTCTCAGGGCAGATGATGCCTAGGGTTAGGGTTACACTGAGGTGATGTCAACAAACTGAGAAATTTCAAATTCCACTGTATATTTAAATTATAGTTATAATATCTTGGATCTAAACTAAAGGTATATTAATTAACCTATAAAATGCAGCTTAATGCTACAAATAATAATTACCTAATAATTTGGTTGGAATAGTCACAGTCTTTAAGAACACTGAAGAAAAGTCGCACATATAATTTTATGTTTAAAATATACATATGAGCTAGGTATACTAAGAGAAGTTGAAAGTAGAGAGAATCAATATTCCAACATTTACCACTCATTGAGGCTAATGATGTTTGTCCAGTAAGGAAACTGATGCAACTGTTAACTTTCCTTTATAAAGAAAAGTAACAAAATTTAAATGGTACTGTAGTAACTTGCTTGGTCTATTTCATCTTGTGATTGTTATTTGTACTTCTATTCTGCAGGAGGCCCAAGAATTACATTATCTTACATAGCTTGTAAAATAAGAAGGCAACAATGACAACAAAATTTCAGAAATCAAGGGTTACACAACATACCTTTCCTTAGTAGGTGAATCAAATCAATTGAGTGGCCCTTCTAAATAAAATTGGTTATATGTTTATTTACCTAAGCTTTGGCTCATGGCTGAGTGATTTCCAAATGAAATAAAATCTGTTACTAGAAGTCATTAGAAAATTCACTGTCCTTACACGGTTAACATTAGTCACTTAATGGTGAGGTTACTTCCTATTAAGACCAGACTGTAAAGCTATGATGATTTCTTTGCACATAATAGCAAGGTACCAAATAAGCTACTGATTAGATTACAATTATAAGAGCCATTGCAAAGCCCTAAATATATAACTGGCAGGGTTCCTCTGAGTTGAAAGTGCTAATCTCCAATACACAGCAGCTCTGGCTTGGCTTGTCTTGTTAGGTAAACAAAATGTGTCTTGCCTGTCATTGCCATAAAATATTAATGCACTGGAAGTCTCTAAACCTTGCTAAGCATAAGGCCTATTATCACACTTAAGAGCAAAGCAATCTAATAAATCGCTGGCTGTATAAAAACTAAGTCAGCTGGCAGAGACAGTAATCTCCCTAAGGGATAGGAAGAGCCCCATCTTCAACTACAGCAGCTGCAGTTCCAGAGAAATTATGTTTCTTCCGCTCAGTAAAACTGCATTTGTGCTGAATTCTGTTATTTAAACTCTAATGGAATCATTAGGAATATCCATACATTATGAGTAATAGAAAATTAACTAAAAAAAAATCTACAATACTGTCATATAATAGTCACAGTCTTTTTATTAGTTTAGAGGGCTAAATCTGATGTAATATCAAGCTGCTTATTTCTAATACCCATTTTGAAAGTATGAACCCCCAACTCATACATAAATAGTCATGTGTAAACAACAAGCGCTGAGCTGATATCCTTAATTGAAAGCAACTTGCTCGTTTGGCCATGGTATGAGGTCCTTTAGGCAACATGTGAACGTAAATGCAATACCGTTGCTATATACCTTAGAAACTGTTAAAAAAATTGCTATTATACTTAACCAATCTCTGAAAACCATAAGAAAGTTGTATTTTAGAATGGACCATACCTTTACTTACCCCCTCACACACATACAAATTGAATTACTTAAATCAACATATTTCCAGTAATAGATGAAAGAGGGGCAGATAGATTTTTAAAATAGTAATAATAAGTGCTTTCACATATATTATTTCATTTTAACCCAATAATAACCCAGTAAAATAAGCACAGTTATCATGTCCATGTCAAAAATGAAGAAACAGATAATTTGTCCAGAGTCAACCAGTTAGTGAGAAGTACAACCGGTTCTTAAATCCTGCTCAACTGATTTTGATTTCCACACCTCTAAAAGCAGCACAGTTGCTGTTGTTTTGTTTTGTTTTCTACTTACAACTTCACCTTGCCAAAGACACTGCTTCAATTCTTAAAAAGCATTTAGAATACTAATATGTCATTGCTCCCCAGGGATTTGAGGTTACATGATTAATGGATGATGTGTACCTTTCATGTGACATTCAATAATAAAATGTTGATGACCTACACATATGAAAAATGTGAACTAAAAAACCCTGCCATATCTAGAAGTAATATTAGGAGATGAAACGTTAAATGGGGGAAAAATAACTTTTCAAGGGTCAGGGATCATAGTCTTTAAACTTACACAGCGACAGATGTGTATTAACAAGTATTCCTTATACTTATGATGATGGTGCTTCAATAAAGGAATACAGTCCTCCCCTGTGTATTGTACATGATGTTAATGTTCTTAATAAGGCCATGCTATTTTCTCTATGTTGACAGTAACCCTGGCATCAGAGAAACTAAAGAAAATTGTTATTACAATTAAGCGTGCATTATTTCATCACTTAGGATGGTCTAAATCATAATGAATCTGAGGCACAAAGATCTTCAGTCCTGTGAAAAGTGGGTCTGAAAGTTACACTTACCTAATTACTCTGGTAAGATCTACAGTAGACAGTGATATCAACCTCTCTGAATTCCTAATACTTATTTCGTATGTTCAGTCAGCACTTATTTGCTGGCAACATGCTCTATATGCAGCATGATGTGAGCTGCTGAAGTTATAAAGGCAATTAAGATTCAATGGCTATTCTCAAGGTGGCAAAACTTTGTAAAGAAAAATAAAGTGAAATTAAATAATGCATTCATATATGTTGATAATGGGGACAAAGTGCTCAGTGAAACACAAGATGCAAAAAAATTATATTTCTTCATTTTCTGAAATCAAATCTAACCAGACTCCAAACCTTTATTTGCTACTGTTGGCAAGAAGGACAGTAGCAGCCATACTGTCTCCTCTCTCCCTCTCTTTATTTGGTCCCAGGAAAACAGCAGTTTACCTTGAGCCCTAGAGCACGGTGCTCATTCTTGATGTCATAGTTCGTGTGGCACTATGCCAATGAAGCATTTCCCCCCACTCTTTATTACCCTTCCTCTGATCTTTGTTGAGACCCAGGGAACAACCAACTTAGTGGCCAGTTTCTACCACTCAAAAATGTCTTACTTTAAGGTGTTACATCCAAGTGAGTTTTCATTCCCTACCTCACAAAAAAACCTGCAACATTATTTGATTGTTCCCCTCCTTTCTTCTGTGTTGAGAATTATTTTGTTATTGCCCCAAGCTGTTCTCTCTTTCTACTGGATAAAAGATCCAATATTTCTCTCTTGGTTGCTTCCTTTAACAGTTGAGTGTAATGGTATATAGCAGCACTGAATGATTCATGAAGTCAGACTCCAGACTCTCCACCTACCAGTCCCCTCTCCCCCCAGGGATGAAGCCCATTTTTTAATAGGCAGCAGAAAATAAATAACAGGGTTGTTTGGTACATCCACACTTTTGAATTCTCAATATCTCACCTTGTTATACCTGTAACACAAGTTCTCAAAAAGCATGCAAATGAAGTGCTATCTAAGTCCTTCAATTACACCATCCTCTTTCATGATCCCATTTCCATATCTGTAAATAACATTTTTTCTTCTGGAATGAAAATGCTGAATTTTCAAGGTTCAGTTCATATGTCAACATATCTATTAATTAATTCCCAACTTCTCTAAGTAAAGAAATCTCTTACTCTCCTCACTTCTACAGTATTTTAATGTCATTACTATAGTATATTTGAGATTATACTGTAATTATCTGTTTAGTTGTCTGTCTCTACCCCAGATTATTATATTCTGAGGACATGTACTATTTCTAGTTCATAACATGCACATATTCTAGTTCGTGAATTTCTAGTTCATGCAGTCTCAACTTTGGAACACCTAGGATGACAATAACAGGATGACAAAGAAGGGATGTTAAGACAAAAAATAGCCAATATCAAGAGAGTGGCTGGGCCAATACCCCAAAATATTGACTAATCAAGTAATCCAGTTCAGTAGGATGGGTTATCTCAACAGTAATCAGTGGGCAGTGGTGAAACTTTGCATCAGGCTAATGGCAGTATTTAGATCTAAGGGGTTCTCCTGGATTGAATCTAGACATCAGCTGGTAACATCTAGTGCCAGGGCTGATGAATCATGAAGTGTTCCAGCAACGTAAATGAGAGACCAGAATAGGAGAGGAGACAATGAAAGAGCTGAGCCCTAGGGCCAAGGGTTTTTCCTTTGCATTCCTTTAAAATATCAATACTAGTCATCAGTAATAATACTAATAGTGAATAGTAGCAATTATTAGTATTATCATCAGCAGTAGTAGTAAAGATAAAATTTCCCAATGTACCCAACATACATTTCCTTATAGCTCATTAGCCAGAATTAGGTAAAGAAAATAATGCACTCAAATATGTTAAGAGTGGGAATGAAGTGCTCAATGACAAACACAATACTAAAATACTATATTTCTTAATTTTCCTAAAAATATCTCATCTAAACTCCAAGACTCCATTTGCCAGTGTTGGCAAAAAGTCACTATCAGTCAGGTTGGTTCCTTCTCCCTTGCTTTCTTTGGTCCCAGGAAAATGGCAGAGCACCCTAAGCCTTAAGCATGGTGCTCATTCCTAGAGTCATCAGATCCCTCCTAGACGCTCATTGTCAGCTGGACTTTCTTGATTGCCTTAAAGCAATACTTATGCATTCCCTGGGTCTGAGTACACTGTCATACAAATAAAGTGAACAAGAAAGAAATGGAAATGGCTATTGCGTAGGCCACCAACAGTATCTATCATAATCGGGTTGTAAAAAGATCCCCCAAAATATCCAGAAGAGACAGAAATGGGAAGAATGAAAGATAAGTTATAAAAACTATTGAGAATAGAGATAGAAATGTCAACATAAGTTAATATATGAATTTACAAGGAAAAATAAAGACAGTGCAAGACATTTTAGAAAAAAATAATGACTTAAATAATGAATTAAGAAAAATGTAAGACCTCTGATTGAAAGAACATATATGGCACACTGGATAAACTAGAACAAACCCGCACTGAGACATGTTATAGTGAAAATTAAGAACATCAAGTAAAAATAAAAGGTTCTTTAGGTTCTGGAGAGGAAAATCTAATCACTCATAAATGAGTTAGAATCAGAATGACATTGAAATTCTCAATGACAACATTATAGTCAAGAAAACAAGGAAGTTATAACTTCAAAGTGTTGAAAGAAAAGTACATTATACCAAAATTCTACATCCAGTTAAATATTTTCTCTAAATGTGAGTGCGAAATAAAAATATTATTGGCACAAAGGGCTTCAGAAAGTTTATCACACAAAAACCCCTTTGACATGTTCTGCAGCAAGTAAAGAACTACCCCCAAGAGGATGCTGCAAATACATGGGAACTAAGGGTGAGTAAATAACTTAGGGAAATATTTTATTATCTAAAACAGCAATGACCATAAGAAAATAATCTAAAACAGAAGAAAATATTCCTAACACTCAAGAATTAAAATTCTAGGTGATGTACATATGGAGGGCTTGTTAGTGTTTAACCTACTGAAATCGAATTTATGAATATTTATAAGCTTAAAAAACTGATTAAAAAAAGACTTGAGCATAAGGTTTAGTAAAGGATAACCATTTTTCAAATCAGTAGAAGAAAATCCATTATACTCATTGGATATTAAGAAAATAGAAAAAAAAACTGAATAAATTGGAAAAACAGAATACATTATCAGAAGTAAATCCCAGTATAATAATAATTAAGAGAAATGTAAATGTCTGTTACCACTAATCAAAAGACTCTCTGATGGATTTGTTTTTTTAAGAGTCAGAAATATTAAACAGGAAAACACATGAAGTCTGAAAGCTGAGGGACAGAAAAAAGTAACTGCACACATATGGGGACAAAGAGAAAGCCAGAATCAAACAAAATAATTTAAAATAAAAATTACCATGAGAAAAAAGAGATACTATATATATTGGATATATATAATCATCATGAATCTATCTCCATACAACAGTACAGCTGAAAATACTACATAATAACTTCTCACAGAACTACAAGGGAACACGGAAAAATCAACAATTGTAATTGGAGATTATTAACTAAAAACTGCCAATAAATCAAACAGACCAAAAAACAAAGCAAATATATTTCTTATAGAATACAAAAAAGCTCTAAGTAATACACTTTATATCAACAGAGACTCTGAATTTGCTTCAAGAAAAATTAGGAAATTAACCTTGTAGAAGGCCACAATGTCTCAATAAATTCCTAAGAATCAATATTGTACAGCCTTTATCTATAAAACAATACAATTATAAATCAATGATACAGAGATAGCTAAAATATTAATGTCTAAAAGAAAATACTTCTCAATAGTCCTTTGATTCAACATGGAAAATTATGAACATCTTAGAGTCTTATTTTGCTCAAAATAGTTAGAATTTATGACAAAGGATATTCAGGCAGAGGAGCTCTCATGATGCAAGGAGGAACTCCTATAAAGAATAAGTCATTTTAGAACAGGATATCTATGGCCCCTGGGGACTCAAAATGTCTCAGGTTCTCTTTTTACAATAAAAATATTGACGCTTTGAAAAAAAAAGAAACTTTTAATGGTCTGTTGGTGATTGTGTATGCAGGAAAGTGGTGATTTCTACTGAATTTAACACTTCATGCTCTGGTCAATTTTCTTTTAGTTGACAACCTTAATAATATAAGGTAACTTTGCCCATAATTTTGTTTATTTTTAGCCCTGATTTACCTCTCTCTACTACAAGTAGGGTGCTAAGTACTTGTGTGTTTTTCTTTCACAATAGTGAAAGACTGAATTCTTGTTTGTATTATCAGCACTGACTGCTTATTAGAAAATGGTCAGGAGAAGAGGTTTCCAGTTTGCAAAGACAAGGGGAGATGTCTTTTAGTAAACATCGTCAATAATATGAGTTTGAGCAGCAAGGGATAAGGTATACCTCACTGAAAAATAGAAGAGAAATTGCAGCATAATCCATGTAGAATGGACATAAGAAAGACAATACTTTCATTCATCTGTTAACTTACTTATCCATGTACTATGTGAATGACTCTATACATAATGGTGAAGGGCATGGCACTGGAGCCTTCCTGTGTGGGTCCCACTCCTACCTCTGACACAGGTGAGGTATGAAACTCTAAGCAAGTTGCTTGATTATCCTGTACCTAAGTTCCTTGGTTTGTGAAGGATGATAACCGTACCTACTTCCTGGGTTGATGTGAGGATTAAATGATGATAGAGTGAGAGAGAGAGAACAATAGATTACAAGGCACCTACAGATATACAGTCCCTAGAACAAAGACTGGCCTGTGTGCTAAGTGTCAGCTGTTACTACCAGGTTCCAGGGCTAGCTGCTAGGGATAAAATATTGGGTAAATGAAAGTTAGTTTAAGACAAAATCATACAGAGTATGATAGGGCGGATTATGGAATTTTACTAATCCTAAAAGTATAGGGGAGCTATTAAAAGCTTTGGAATGGGCAGGCTAAATGGTAACCTTTGCTTGTCCTAAAGATTATTCTGACTGCAGTGAGGAGAATGGATTGATCAGGGAAGGGGATGAGTAGACACAGAGAGACAAGTGAAATGTTATTAAATGCCAAAATCAGTTGCAAAGGAAGGCTTAAATTTTCTAATTTTCTTTTCTGAAAATGTGGGGTGGGTGTGTGTGTGTGTGTGTGTGTGTGTGTGCGCGCGCGTGTGTGTGTGTGTGTCGTGCCTAAATTTTCTGTGGGATCAACTATGCATTTGGAGTTGGAGTAAATAACCCTCTGAGCTTTGCAAAGTTTCTAAGCTTCTCTAAGATTTAATTTCCTCTTTCTGTAAAATGTGGCTGTAGAGCATTTTCATGAGAACTAAATAAAAAACTGTATGCAAAAAAAATTTTTAACCTTAGAGCCCAATATAAATATTCTGTCATAATTATATGGGGGACATGGAAGGGGAAACTAAATCTCAAGGTCTACCTAGGATGTTTATTTCACCAGAGGAGAGGCATAAAGGTGGAAATGTCATATCACAAGGCAAGAAGTTGTGCGATTAATATCTGTTCTTACAAACCAAGTTTTTCTTCTAAGAATGTCCTTCATCTGGAATGATGTTTCAAGGTTCCTCACCTCTGACCAACTGCTCCTACGTATCCACCTCACTCCCTCATGACTTTAATTCTTACAATTTTTTACCCGACTGGGACATGGATCCAAACATTTTTTTAGCTTTTCCTCAATATCTTCATGTCCTCACATCCCTCTTTAACCCAGCTTAAATTCCATGGTCAATCAACATAATCATTCCTGTGCACCACCTCCCCACCCATTTCATCATATGGCCCTGGAAAAATCCCAAGCCTAATTAAGTTGAACTATCCACATACGCTTCTCTTGCACCCGTGAGCTGAATATATGAACAGCAAAACCACAATGACTGGACTCATTTTATAATCATGACTACTAACTACAGCCTATTCCACTTCCCCTGGTCTATTCCCCCTCCCTTTCTTCTAGACTATTGTCTCCTGGTGGAGCCTCTATTCTCCAAATTCCAACTCTTCCTCCTTCATCCTTATCCTCAGCTTCTGCCCATTTCACTGAGGAAAGGAAAAAATTAGAAGATAACTTTCACAGACTCTGCAACCCCACCTCCCATTAACACATATCTGTACCCATACCTTTGACCTTCCTTCTTGTCGCTACAGATAGACACTCTCTGTCCAAATTAAAGCTGGTCTCTCCATTCATGCACTGGATCCCAATCCCGCTAGCTACTCTAAGACATTGCATGTTTCTCCTTCATTGTCCTTTCTCCTTCTCTGTCATGATTTTCCCCACTCTACTAGATCACTACTATCAGCATACAGGCATTCTAAAATCTCTCAACTGCACATTATCCTCCAGATTCCATCCTGTTTTCCTGCTCCCCTACATGAGGACATTGTTCTGGGAATTTGCCTCTCTCTCCCCATCATTCATTTTCTCCCTCCCTTCTTCCCTCCCTTTCTTCCTTCTTTCCTCTCTTCCTTCCTTCCTTCCTTTCTCTTTCTTTCCCTGTTTCCTTTCTTTCTTTCTCTTTTTCTTTCTTTCTCTTTTCCTTCCTTCCTTCCTTCCTTTCTTTTTTCTCTTTCCCTCTCTCTCTCTCTCACATACACACATCAATTTTTCCCAACCATGTACAAACATCCTATTATTTCTTCCACTGTTAAAAGAAAAAAGGAAAATCCTATAACCCCATAATCCTTCCAGCTAATGTTCTATTTCATTCTTTCTCCTGTGAGAAAGCTCTCAGGACTGGCATTTGATATAATATCTCCAATTTCTCTCTTCCTTATTTTCCTCAGAATCCTTAGACTTCTGCACCTACCACTTCAGCTAAAATGTTCTTATCCAGCTCACCAGTGATCTCTTTTTTGCTGAGTCCAATAGTCTACTGTCATATTACTTAACCATAACAGCAGCATTTTATACTTTTCTATTTAGCAATCTCCCCAACCTGGAGTTTGGATTCAGTCTTTGTTTGTGTCCTCTTCTCTTATGGTCACCTTGTCATTCTGACCACCTGCATGAAACAACCATCTCCCTCCAACATAAACACACACACACACACACACACACACACACACACACACACACGCACACAGAGGCACATGAATCCACACATGCGTGCATACACAGACTCATAAGCGAGATCCTATCTTCTTTATCCTACTTGACTTTTTTCCATAGCATATATCACCATTTGACAGACTATGTTATTTACTTGTTTGTTTACATTTCATATCCTACGATTAGAACATAAGTTCCACAAGGACGTAACTTTGTTTTATTCATCATTAAATCTCCAGTGCTCACAACAGTGTTTGACACTTAGGAGGTATTCAACAAGTTTTATTTGAATGAATGAATAAATAAATGAGTGAAATCAATATTTTTAAATTTAGGAAATTTTTCAGAAGATAAAAATAATTGTTTATATAGCAATGACAAATCAAACATGTTAACAAGCCACGACAAATATTCCACACACATATTTATTCATCTGTAGTATTTATAACTTGCCTGTTTCCAAAAAGTGATATGAGGTAGCTGACATGTTTATAGTACTGCTATTTATAAACTGAGTGCAGAGTATTCTGTCTGTCTCTTATGAAGGAAAAAAATGCTAATTCCTTTCATAAAATATGAGTAAAGCTTCCAAAAAATGGAAGCTTTCTTCAAGCAATAAATGACCAGTAATTTGTTTGATTTTTTAATATATTTTAAAAACATACAAGTGGGCAGTGCTAAAGTTGGGGTATATTTTAGTTAATAGAAACCAAGAGGATTTTTTGATTTCAAGGGTGAAGACATCAGGGCTTCCCTGGTGGTGCAGTGGTTGAGAGTCCGCCTGCCGATGCAGGGGACACGGGTTCATGCCCCGGTCCAGGAAGATCCCACATGCTGCAGAGTGGCTGGGCCCGTGAGCCATGGCTGCTGAGCCTGCACGTCTGGAGCCTGTGCTCTGCAACGGGAGAGGCCACAACAGTGAGAGGTCCATGTACCGCAAAAAAAAAAAAAGAGTGAAGACATCAAATGAGCCTTTACTCCCTTCTTTGATATACCTATGCTTGTTTCCAGTTTTACTGGCTCAAAACACAATTCCACATACACCAAATACAGTATTGAAATTTGCATATTATAAAAAAGTCCTTTTAAAGTCTTTACTGTTATCACTTTGAAATAAAAACAGAAGTTATCGCTAATTCTAAAATGTTTAAATTAGTCAAGACGTTAAATATCCCTATGTACATTATTCGCCTAATATAAGTTTTTACCATCTAAAATTGAGATATCTTTTAATTTCTGGTAAGAAATTAATTTTCATGATGAGATTGGCTAGCCTCTGGAACAAGTTTTCCATAGAAGTGGAGAAGGCTTTGAGGCGATTAAAATAAAACCATATGAAACAGTGGAAAATGTACTATAATATGAGGAAAAATGCTGCCCAGATTCCTGGAGGCTAGAGCCCAGAGCTGAATAAGGCTTTTCAATCTCCAGTCATTATGATTCTAGGTAACTATGCCGAGAAGAGATGAAATCAGTGGTTTTTCTATCCACGTTGAGTTCCTATTAGCCCCTTGAGGAAATAGGGGTTTTGCAGAAAGTGTGAGTTCTCTGTTACTGAAATGACCTTGTTTAATTTCCTAATAAAACAGGCATTCTAATAATAGCTACATCTTCTAATATTAACAAAGCTGCAAAGTTACACAAGTTAGAATAATTTTCCTTTGCTTGGACGGCAAGATCTTTCAGTCTCCTTATCCCTCTTTTCCCAATGTGCCACCCCGTTTATAGTATATATTTGCTACTTAATATTTGATTTCACGTTTGATTTCAGTCATCCTGATACAAAGCTGTAGAGTGAAGTTGAAAAATTCAAAAGGAAGAGAGAACATAGCTGCCATCCTACCGTGAGTGAGTCCACTGAACTGTAAATCTACCCTACATTTAATTACTCAACTAGACGGTGCAAGGATAAGGTCTCCAGAGTGTTGTACTATCATGAGTGATTGAATCTGCTTGCAGTAATAAGCTTTTCTACAGCGAAGCCAAAAGGTTAAAATTATACATAGAACTTCAAGGCAAGCATTGTTTTTAAATAGCTGCAAAACCAAAAGAATAACAGAAACTTCTTTTGAATGAATGTCTTAGTTTCAAAACCTTAAGTTGACGTAGTAGAGTTTTGTGTAAAGAACTGTTTCCTCAAGCAAATTTACAAGTATTTGGGTCAGTCATGGGGTTGGAAAGCCCTCCCCATGCCAACTTCTACCACATCCACAGTACCATAAGCCGATGTTTGTATAACGAATAGCAAAGATGATTGCACTTGTGAGATGAATCAGCAATTCCCAATTAGAGCAGCAAAGTAAAACTGTTTTCTTTCTGAATCACTGTGCAAGGCAAATGGAAAAGTGACAAATAGACTTTGTTCTCCATAAGTGATGGGAGGGGAATTCATGTGGGGAGCCAAATTGCCAAAGTAAGGCACACCAGACTTGCCAGCAAAACTGTTCACATCCCCACAGAGACCACAAAACCCTGCAGCTGTAATTTCAGAAACATACATGTGTATAAATCAAGTAATTGCACACCTAACTATCCATGTGAGCCCGTGCGCCTGGCTTTTTTTGCAGGTGCCCGGGGTACTTGCGCTATTTCGCTTTGAAAACAAGGTTTAGTTTAATTGACAGGATATTATCAAATTCAAGCTGACTTGTATGGACAAGTCTCAAAATATGAGGGTGGCATACAGAATCAAGCAGCACATATGAATGTTCCATATGTGCGTTCTGCAAGGTCCCTGGAGCTGACTGAATTCTAAACAACAGAACAGGACAAAATTAAAATGTCGAGTTAGTTCTAATCCATGAAAGTATGTTTCCAGAGCATTCAATGAAGCAACATCATTTTGGAACATACTTGCCATTTACAGGAAGAGACAGAGTGAGAGAGAGAGACAGAGAGCATTGAGCAAGTATTATATTGCTTTATACGATGATGTTTTTAAAAGGGATAAGTGGGTGCTTTGGGTCTACTGGCCAGAAGAGCAAGCAGATCTATGTTTCTGTGTTCCAGCTGGCTGGAGCCCCAGCAGACAACCATGGAGCAGGCTCCTTGCTGCCCAGGAAAAAGGCACTCGTCACAACATGGAATCTGCCTGCATGCTAAGCTTCTACTCTAATTCTTCCAGGAGAAATTCAGGTTTGTGGGATTTCAGAACAGGTGTAGCTGCTACTAGTCCTCTACAAATGCTTTACATGTTCCAGTAAAATAAGATTAATGTGGAACCAGTTCATCCAAAAATTCTGCTGCGAGTCAACACAACACATTCCTACAATTTTCACCTTGAAAGAAAAACACGGCATTTATTTCACAAAGATATTTAAACCACCAACCTCTCATCTACCCCCATCATCCAAGAAGTTTATAGATTTGTTTCACACACACACACACACGCACATTGTAAACCAACAAATTCCTAATAGAATGATGCCAAACTCACTAACAAATAATATGTTGTAAGCAGTATCTCCCATATCTTATTCTATTTCTAAAGCACCTACTGTTAATATTGCCATACACAACACAGAATTAACTGAGGTTCTAAATGGACTATGAGAAATTCAACCTCAGCATTCTTTGCAGCTGGTTCATGTTTTACTATTTAAAATAAAGAAATGGAATCAGAGGTCCCCTGCAAGTATAAAAGGTGATCTGGTAACTATAGGTAAAATCAATCATGTGATAAAATGTCCCATAAGGATGATGTTTCTTAAGACATAGTCAGTGGCCAGCCAGAGGAAGGAAAAGAGAACTCTATGCAAGATTTTGTCCTAAAAATGTGTGCAAAGTCCCACTGGTCCATTTGGGTAAAATTTCCAGTAAGTCTTGTTTTTCACAGAGTGATTATCAAAGAAACCCTTTATATCTTCATTTAAACATTACCCCAAAATAACATTTCAATGTGACAGCAACAAAATTTAACCCTACTTTTTTTAATGACTTACTGGTTTGTTTTATTGAAAACTTTAACCAAAGGTCTGGTTTTGAAGCTTTTAGAACTGACAGACACTTTTTGCTTTGTTATCAGGGAGCTTGAAAATGTATAAGGTATTTATGGCCTATTAAAGAACCATTAGGCCATAAAAATAATCTGCCTGTAAAAACGATGAGGAAAGGTGAAATGTACAGTGTATAAAGTACAATCTGATCACTGTATAAAGGCCTAGTAGGAAAGCTATTGATTTCTTTTCCATCAAACAAACATATTAAATTTCAGGTGGATTAATAGGTTAAAAAATAAACTTGAATCTAATATGAAGGAAAGAAAGGAAGCAATATAAGAAAAAGAATGCCAACAAGCTACCATACATTTGAAATTATGTCTATGTGTATTGTGAGGGAGGCATATGGAATTAGCATCAATAACAGACCCAGGGAATACCTGTAGGTTGGGCTATCCACTGTTCAAACACAAAACATCTCCCAAAGTAATAATTCTCACTTTGGGGTATAAAATTTGCTGTATTATAAATATATGAGGAATATAACAAGTTTCTTGGCACAAGGTTTTTGGCAAAGTAATAATTGTGATTAATTGTTAATCATTGTCTTATATATCATAATAAAACTATATTGTTATATAACTATTATAAATTAGTTTAATGATAATTATATATTATAGATTTAGAACTTGAAACTGGCTTACTTTTTAAAAATAGAGTATAATCAAAGTTACTCCTATAATAATGTTACTTTATTTAATTTGTATTCCCAAAACCTTTCTCATGAGAATCTTGGGAAAACCATGAATGCTTCACTGATGTTAATGTATATATTAAATGTTTTGTGGCAAGGAAACAAGTAAGGGACTTCCCTGGTGGTGCAGTGGGTTAAGAATCTGCCTGCCAATGCAGGGGGTACGGGTTCAAGCCCTGGTCTAGGAAGATCCCACATGCCCCAGAGCCACAAGCCCGTGTGCCACAACTACTCACCCTGTGCTGTAGAGCCCGCGAGCCACAGCTACTGAGCCCGCGTGCCACAACTACTGAAGCCCACGCACCTAGAGCCTGTGCTCCACAACAAAGACAAGCCACCACAATGAGAAGCCCACACACTGCAACAAAGAGTAGCCCCTGCCCGCTGCAACTAGAGAAAGCCCACACGGAGCAACAAAGACCCAAAAATAAATAAATAAGTAAATTTATTTAAAAAAAAAAAAAGGAAACAGGTAAGAACTAGTTCCCAAAAGGAAGCTTATGATATTATTTTAATTATTTTAAAGGGCAAAAGAATCAAAGAGTAGACCTAATAAAATATTGATACAGTCTGTACAATATAATTGAAAGTTGATTGAAAATGCTTGTGTGCTAAATTGGGTACATAGAGATAAAATAGAGGCACATTCTAAATTCCCCCAATGTCTCTGCATTCCATGTCTACTAAAAGAGTCTGTTACTATGTTTTATCAATTTTATGTATTACGATACTTCTTTAAAGCCATGATTTTCTTTAATAGAACTCTAACCCTATTACTCTTAAGCTTTTTCCTGCAAATAATGCACAGGAGTTTCCTAATGTACCAGAAGATGGCCCCTAGGGGAAAAAAAAAAAGAACTCATGAACACCCCACACAGGGGGATAAGTTCAGAGACAAGCTTCCTAATCTCATTATTAAGCTTTGCTTTACTCATATTATTTGTTTTATTGTCTAGGCCAGTTCTCCAAGTAAGTTCTGGGAATAGCTATCAACATGAAATTGCAACTTATTAGAAATGCAAATTCTTGTGGGGCCCAGTAATCTGTGTTTTAACCAGCCCTCCAAGTGTTGGGGATAACATGCTAGTTTGAAACCACTGCTCTAAGCCACATATTAAATCATACTATTTTAAAATGTTGAACAAGAGAGGCAAAAAATATTACTGCATCCTATCTGCTTTGTCTGTATTATAGGAAGTTATCCCACTTATGTGTTCCCCATAGCACAATACTGAAATATCTCACCAAAGTTCGACAATCTCTGAGGTGCACTGTACATAAAATATAATGTGCAGAAGCTCACGGCCCCATGATCAGTTTACAGCTACATGCTGATTCTCAACCAGTCTTTGGGAAAACACTCCCTCCAGCAACCTCTCACCACAGAAATGCAAACAACCCATATCAACCCCTCTCCTCATTTCCTTCCAGTTTCAGGAGAATTTGCTCTGCTATTCAAATAGGTTTCGAAATGAGTAAGAACCAGGATGAAAAATAAAGGGATCAATATCATTCTGATGTTTTTGGATGTGCTTAAGTGTGAGAAAGCTATTCACTGAGTAATTTCTTAATCATTCATGTGACCACTCAGCACTGCTAATACAGATAATTCATTCAACAATTATTAAACAACTACTTTGCTCAAAACTGTGTTAAATATTTTGTGGAACTGAAGAAGAAAAGAAAGAGGGAAATGTCAACAGGAAAAACACAATCTCCTCTGGTAACTTAAGTTCTAGTTTAGGAGTAAACTGCGTAAATACATTGCAGTATAATCACATATTATACTAAGGCAATGGGAAGAAATTAACTTCAGATACATACAACAACATGAATAAATCTCATCCACAGAAAGCTGAATACAAGAAGCCAGAAACAAAGGAGTACATACTGTGTGATTTTGTTTATAGCTCAAGAGCAGCAAATTATGCTACAGTTTTGGAGGTTAAGATCGTGGTTACACCTGAGAGGAGAGAGGTGAAGTTTGTGGGGCTGGCTAGTAATTGCAAGGGGGCACAAAGGAACTCATGGGGTTTTGGTAATTGTATTCCTAGGTCATGTTAAATGTGAGGGCTTACTTTGTGAAAAGTCATTGAGGGATACAATCATGATTTGTACACTTCTCTGTTTGCAGTTTATACATCAGATGAAAATGTATGTTTAAAAATACCCTAAGGGAGATCAGCTAGGTGGTTTGTGAACACCTAGAGGGGTGGGCTAGGGAGGGTGGGAGGGAGGGAGACGCAAAAGGGAAGAGATATGGGAACATATGTATATGTATAACTGATTCACTTTGTTATAAAGCAGAAACTAACACACCATTGTAAAGCAATTATACTCCAATAAAGATGTTAAAAAATAAATAAATAAGTAAAAAAAAAAAACCTCTAATACGCTTATACATCAAATCGTAGATAAGGGCTAATGTCCCCAATATAGAAGAACTGCAAAATATTATATTAACAAACCAAGACCACCCAAATGAGAACAAGCAAAGGCTTATTCAGAGTCTGCTTCAGTAAGGGAGTCAGCCACCATCATCTGTGTTCTGGCAGAGACTCAAGACCTGCAGGAGTGGGAAAGCTTTATTAGAGTGGGGGAAAAAAGGGAAGGCTCTGGTATGCCCAGACTAGACGCTGTTGCAAGGGGAAGCTGTAAGCAGGCTAACTAGATGTGGGGTAGCCTATGTTGTTGTTTAGGGGTACGTTTTGGCTTTCTCCATTTGGTCCTATATTGGAAGCAGGGGCAAAGATAAGGGGAGCTGTCAGTTATTAATCAAGTCCTGGTCATTTGTGGCTGATTGTTACAGGGGTTATTGTTTGGCTTCCTGGACTGGTTGCTGCAGGTTGTGAATGAGAGTCTGGCTATAATATACAGTCTGGTCATTATCTCTTTGTGTATTCAATCTCTTAATATCAATGAAAAAAAGACCAACAATCCAATTTAGAAAGGCAAAAGGCAAGCAAAAATGTGAACACAATCAACAGAAAAGGAAATGTAAATGACTTTTTAAAATTAAGTCTCATTTATTGATATAATAAAAGATACATATTACCATTTTTATCAATCCAGTTTGAATAACATATTCTGAAAAGATTGGCAAGTTTGACAATAAACCTTGTAGAGAGAGGGTCTGAGGAAACAGGTACTCTCCTACTTTGATGGTGGAGTGGAAGACAATCTAGTAATATCTATGAAAATCACAAATGCACAGACCCTTTAAGTCAGAAGGTCAACTTCTAGGAATTTTATTCTACAGATGTTCTCACACATGTGTGAAATGACATAAATAATGTTATTAATTGTAGTTGCTTAACTATTGAAGCAAAAGATTGGAAAGTACCTAACTTTCCATCTAAAGGAATACCAATTAAATACGGTAAGTTATAGTAAGCCATAGAGTGGAACACTATATAGTCATAAGAAAGGATGAGAAGGCATTTTATCTGCTGATATAGAATAATCTCCAAAATACGCCAAGCAAAAAACACAAGAGTATATAAAATAGTGGGAAAGTAAAGAATATATATAGACATATATACACTTACATGTATACACATATTGCTTGTATATTCATGAAATACACACAATATATTTTCATGGTTATGCAAAATCTTATATATACATAAGAAATTAATAACATGAACTACCTTTGGTAGGAGACTTTGAATGGCCAATGACAGGAATGAGAGCGTGATTGCTTACTGAATGCATTTCTTTACTTTTTAAATCTTGAATCATTGAATATATAAGCAATTTTTTTTAAATTTAAATCTTAAAATTTCAAATGATAAGCTAAGAGAAAATGTTACCAACATATAAGACAGAATCTCTGTACACAATAAACAGAGCTCCTATGTATCAAAAAGAAAAAGACATGAAAAGCAGAAACAAAAATAGTAATAAAATATGATAGAAAATATAGAAGTTGAAATTTAAATCACCAATAAATATGTATAAACAAATAAACATATATAAACATGCTCAAGTTTAAAATAGTTAAGATGTAACAGATTTAAGATATAATAGGTTTTATTATACATTGCTATATTATATTGTATTAGATCAGATCATATTACATTAACAAAAGCTGTAAAAAGCAATATCCAGTGTTGTTAAGATTAAAGAAACACAGGCACTCATATATTTCTGATGTTTACATGAAAGCCTTAAAATATTTTTATAAAATAGTCTGGAAATCTGTACTTAAATAAACACACATAACTCCTTTGACCCACGCATACCATTTGGGGAAAATTGCACTACGAAAATAAAAGTGTCAGTGTGCAAAAGCTGTCTGTGTTGTAAAGGTATTTATGGCAACATGGCTTGTAGAGGCAAACTGTACCAAAGCAAAAGTCATAAGCAATCTGAAAATTCAACAATAGGAAGATGGTGAAATAGGTTATAGAATAGTCATACTATAGACTACAATTCACCTTTCAGAAAGGATGGGTAAGTCCTAGTAATATCGCTAAATGAACAAAAAAATTAGCAGAATAATACATCTAGTTTGTTTCCATTGTTTAAATGAAATATATATAAATATAAATATATCACCAGCTGCTTGTATATTAACACAATAAAGGACTATATCTTCCTCACACAAAGCCGGAGGCGACCTCCATCTGGAAGTTATGCCACCTGGAACTTAGAACCTCTAAGGTTGCCACAGCAGGGCCTCAATACCAAAGTGACACATTTCACCTCAACTCAAATTTCGTTGGTCATTGGTCAGCACTCACCACATGAACCCAAACTATCAGCAAGGAAGCAGGGCTGGGAAGTGCAAGGGATACTCAGTAAGCACTAACAATCCCTTCCACAATATGTATAGCTTAGCATGAACACAACGGATTGTTAATATAGCTGCTCTTGAGCAGAGGTAATAGAGAGGTAGGAAGATAAAGATTATGCATATTTCTATATATAATATTTAACCTGTAACAAGGAACATGTCCCACTTTAATAAGTAAAATTCTATTAAAGTCATAGACGTGTATAAACAACAAATAATATGTGTACTACACCACACACACATGAGTCTATAGATAAAGCCTACTACATAATCAGCTAAGAAGGAAAGTCTGAATGTAAGAGAAAGAAAAGGAAAAGCCACCCTGTGTTTTCAGGCTCCTGAGATGGTAAGAGGGGATGGGACACAATATACAAACTGAAGAACTGATCTTCAGTAAAAAAAAAAAAAAGATAGCTCTTCTATTGTAAACAAGAGGAAACAAATACAGAAAGGATACAGACAAGAGGTGAGCTTGCACCTTTGATGTTTACAACATGAGAAAGTATGTTTCTCATTACTCTTATATTCTCTATAAATAAGGAGCCAACATTTTATGTTGGGTATGAGGGAATAAAATGGCTGCCAGGTTGACAAGATAAAGTTTGTAATAATGGTTGTAGAGGATAGAAGACTGAGTTGGCCAGAGAAGCATATTAGTGTGACCAATGTACTAGACACAAAGGCACCTCCTCAGGTTACATCAACTGTTTTCTTCTTTCAGAACTTACCACTCACCTCCAAGACCACTGCTCTACTGGCACTGTCACCATTTCTGAGACGTGCAAGCCAGCTGTAGTCTACAATGGAACCCAAGATCAACTCCATAACTGGTATACGTCACACACTGTCATCCACACAGCTGCCCCTCCTACTCTGGATTTGGGTGAAATAGTGTACAGCAGGGGTAGCATCTGTTTCCCAAAGCATCCACCAAGGAGCCAGGTGGATAAGCCAAAAAGTTCAGATAAGTACCTGCTGTGAAGTGAAACTTGACCACTGGGAAACAAGAGATGGGATGGGACAAGACAGATGAATCCCCTTTCTTTCCCTCTTTCATCTACCTCTCAACGTGTAGTTCTTATATGTAGCACAAGTCAGGCAAACATACCTGCCAACTGTCCTGACGTGTCTCTTCAAAACTTACCATGAACCAGTAGTCAGTGCAATGATACATCACATTTCATTGCTCTGTGTGTATTTCCTTTGCTGGCTTTTCTTTTTACTCACCATTCCCACCTTGACTTGAGTCGCACAAAAGTAAAAAAACTGCACCTTTACCTTTACTTAGCTTCAGTTTTTTATAAGACCTGGACTGAAACAATTGGTGCAGGAAGTGGTTCAAGAAAATAGATGCTCTGGATAGGAGCTTGGTGTTGAAGTGCTCATTTGTGTAAAGCCGGCAGAGACCCTATTAGTGGCAACTGGGGTGTTACTTAAACTTCCCTCTATGATTAATAGGAATGAAGCATATGTAGAAAGCAAGGCACTGGGAAATCAGTGGCTGTGGCACTTAGTATAAAAAAATATGTTAATATAAAAATGTGCATTAGGATGGCTTCTTAAGACAACCCTAGAGACCATGCAAGAAGAAAACGGCGGGTGCAGCACAATCACTCCCAACCAAAAAAAAAGAGCATGTTTTAAAAGCCAAAGTACCTGAGACAGGTTTAAAGGAGCCCCTAATCTTCTGTACCTGCAGTAGACTACACTGGAAATCAAGCCCAAGATCTAGTTATTTGGGTGACAGAACCTCAGTGGACGCTAACTGTGCAGCTTTCAGATGTCTTACGTTATAGTTAAGGCAGTGAGGAAGAAGGTGGGACACTGAGATCTGGATGGAAATATTTTGGTGGGTGAACACAATAGCCTTGAAAGCCCAAATAATACTGAACCATCTTTGTTCAAAAGAGCAGCTCCTTTCCCGGAAACTAAGTAAGGAACTAACCTGAAGGAGGTGCCTTGCATGATGAGGCATGTTCTTTCAAAGCATGGACCCACCATCCCTTCTTGCCAATTGTGAGAACGACAGCTTTGTTTCACTAACACTCTTTGCTTAGTCCTCCAGGAGGTAAAGACTAAACACTGCCTTGAAAGGGTCTCTGTAGCTGATTGGACTCTTCAGAGAGGAGCAAGGGCATCTCCAGTCTCATACACAAAAAATTTAAGGGACCTGGATATAACGGAGGACATAAGAGGCTCATGAAGGTATAAGTGGTAGACCATAGTGTACAAAAACCTTGTTCCCCTCTGCATCAGTCAGGGTTTCACAAAGAAATAACTTCTAGGTAGTATTTGATCTTATGTAGTTGTGGACAGTGGTGCAACAGTCACTGGTGTCTTCTTGTCTGACTTTGGAACTTGAGGGCAGGCAGGAGAGAAGGAAGATAGATACAAAATGAGAAGAGCAATAAGAAACTAAAACCCGTGAGGACAAACTAAAATCCAGCCTTGATGGAGTAAGTATCCTTGAGAGGAAGCTGGCACCTTTCATCATGGAACTAAACACACACTTAGCCCAGGAATGAAAGTGAAGGAAAATCCAAAGGAAAGTAGGACATTTTCATGCAATGAGTTAAGCCAGTAGATGAGCACCAATACATGTGAGCTATAAAAGCTCCTGCCTCAACCTTCTGAAGGTCAAAAATCAAACAGCTGGTATTTCACTTTTGTCTTTTATATCTCATGTAAAAATGTCCTTGGTGGCCCACCTACAGGGAAATGTACAGGAAGAAGAAATCTGGGAAACATAGTCAACCTAGCCAAGTTAATACATTACAATGCCACCGTACCTTCCTTAAATTCCCTTGATTGTTACTTTTTTTAGAACCTCCCTCCTGTATCATGCCAAAGCCACCACTGTTGGATTCTGAATTGGAGTGCTGCGCCCATAGGGCTCCCCATCCCACATACTGAGCCTATCCATACCAAGCCACTCTTCCACTCTGGCCCTGAGTAAAATGCTATACCATAGAGCTTCCTGCACATCCACCAAAGGGCAAGAAAATGCACCCTAAAAACATGAGAAATGGGAGACAAGTAGATGTTACACTCCCCTCTTTTCACCCTTCCATGGGCTACTCTGAAATACACATCATCCTTAAAGACCACCTATACAAATTCTCCCTGCCTGACGGGAGAACATGCCTGCTAAGTGACCCGCTATGTCATTTTACAGCCCACAGGAAGTAGGGAGGCAGCATCACATGGTGGTGGGTCACGTTTGTTCATGCCTCACTTCCCATTTTCCATACCTTCACCTTCGTCCTCGTCAAGAACAGCATACTCATCCTTGCCTCAAGCTCTGTGCTGTGGAGAACCTGAATAAACCCACCAGGCAATCTGAAGACCCATTTGAGGCTGGGAGTGATGAATGTAGAATAGAAAACTACCTGCTTTATTTTGGTGATTCCCAAGTCGCACCTTCTTGTTCAAGTATAGACACAGAAAAAGATGACTGTGTGGTTCATCCAAGGCTAGGGTTTTATTAAGATCCTTAATGAAAAGACAGATGAGCCATATCTCATACCTGTTATCAGTGAGTGACATTTTTTTTTTTTTTTTTTTTTTTGGCTGTGCTGCATGGCTTGCGGGATCTTTGTTCCCCGAGCAGGGACTGAACCCGTGCCCTCAGATGAGAAAGTGCAGAGTCCTAACCACTGGACTGCCAGGGAATTCCCAGTAAATTTAGACAGAATTTTCTATTACATCTTTTCCAAACGTTCTGTCAGTAGAAACAAGTTTTGTTGGAGGAGGAAGAGAAGTGCATTCTGGAAGTATAACTTTCCTAAAGAAGCTAGGTAGCAACGTGGACGTAATGGTTCTTTAGGATGGAGAAGGAAGCACTGTTGTAGAGGATTCCGAGGCTGAAAGAAAAGGTTTTTAAAACTCTCTGCCTTTGGATGTTAGCACAAGCATATTGTGGACTCTTTTTGTTTTCTTCACACTTAAATTGCCTTCTGATTATAAGCAGAACACTTCTGGAAGATTCCTTGAGACTTTCAGACACAAAAATGCCATTGCAATATATACCTGTTTCTATAAGACAAAGAGGACTTACGTGCAGACAATAGGAGAAGTAGTGAAAGGACCCTTCCCTACATTTTAATTAAACCAATATTTATCGAGCATTCCTCATAGGCCATGTATAATTGATGGCATTGAGTAAAAACCTTAACTTTAAAATAATGTGATGATGAGTGTGGTGAGAGAGGAAAAGAAGAAAGGCTGTGACAGGAAAAGCATCTATTCCTGGGACTTCCAGAGGACTTCTGGAAGAAATGACAACTACCTGAGATTTGAAGAATAATTAGGAGTTATCCAGGCAAAGCGGGGACAGTGCTATTTCAAAATGACCTTTGATGTGTATTTATCACACCACTTACTAAGCAGTTAAATATGTTCCAAAAAATGTCTTACACATCATTTCTCAAACCTCATTTCTTTACGTGCTTTACTCTTCAAACCAAAGAGACCAAAGTGAACACTTCCTTCATTTGACTGCAACATGAAGACACTGTCAAAGAACAAAAAGTGACTAAACTGGAAGCTTTTCAGAACCTGAAATGGATTTTAAATTTAAATAAATGTATTAATCTTCTATTTGTAGCTGTTTTTCACAGATGTAGATTTTTTTTCAAGTACACTTATTTGTAGCTCAAGTTATTTCTGTAGCTAAATGTATGTCTGAAACCTCATGGCGTGAAATGAAAGAGAGAAATAGGGTGTCAAAGAGCAAATGATTTTCATTTATTTACATAGTGAAAAGAGTTTTGCTTCAGGATTTCTGGTACATTAACAGCACTAATTTCTTTTTTTTTTTTTTCTCCCCCAAAAATGAGGTCTCCTTCTGCGTCAAACAGTAACATCAGCCAAGCTGGTGTTCAAGACAGAAAGGTACTTCCCACGGTACAACTGGAAATTTACCTGGCCCAGTACTTGGTTCATGATGGAGGAGACAAAGGAAGCCCCTGTGTGTTATTTTGTGTTCCTGAAAGCTGGTTATTATAACAAGTTAAATAAAACCAACTTAGTGAGCTATGTCTTTTGTCTATTATTTTTGCCCATTTTCATGTCTTCATTTGAGTCTTGAAGATGAACTATTAACAAACCACATTTTCAGTGAATTTTCCAGGGACTTCCCTGGTGGTCCAGTGGTTAAGAATCCGCCTTCCAATGCAGGGTATGAGGGTTCGATCCTGGTCAGGGAACTAAGATCCCACATGCCGTGGGGCAACTAAGCCCACATGCCACAACTACTGAGCCTGCGTGCCTCAACTAGATAGGCTGCATGCTGCAACTACAGAGCCCACACGCTCTGGAGCCCACAAGCCGCAACTAGAGAGAAGCCCACGTGCTGCAACGAAGAGCCTGCATGCCACAACTAAGACCGGACGCAGCCAAAAATTAAAAAAAAAAAAAAAATTTCCAATATTTTCTCTAATTCTTGCCTGAAAACCCACTCAGGCAGTTAAATGAGTATCTTTTAATCTTTTTTGAAATACCTCTGAACTATGAAGAAATTTTTAAAAACCCTTAAGCCATAACAGGTTAGAACCTCAGGACAGGTCCGTGACCCAAGAAAGATTACTCTCATTTCCTTTCTGTGAGGTCTCTATGTAGATAACTCCTCTTCCTGTCTCTTTCTCCTTATGTTTGGACATATGTTTCCAGTGAGTCTTTGAAGCATCTAGTCTAGGAAAAGATGATAATGGATAGTGGACAGAGATACCCTCAACAGGGCAAGAGGGTAGAGATTGTGCCCCACATCTTCTCAAATTCCACACTTTCATGATCAAAAGTCAAGTAGGAGCCTCACAGTTCACCAGGTTCCGACCAAACTCCTTCCATACCTCATACCAAATCTTTTTCACCATTATACTCATCAAACACTTTATCACTGTTCATGTCAGTAACTAAAACCCACCAGTTTAAAACCCATCCATCAGACTATCCACTGTCCTTCATTCTTCTGATAATCCCAAGGTCACTTGTCTTATCACATGAAGATTTTATCTATGGCTCACGGGCACTACTTCATATATAACTGTGGTTTCTATGTCACTTTTTGTCCTGCAGTAGTTCTGAATAGATCCACATTTTACTCTCAAAAGTGTTCCTTCCCATTTGGTCAATAAATTGTATAGTCACCTTGGTCATAATTACTGGTGTCTGCATCAGGCAAACAAATGATCCTTTAGATCTCTGACCTCCTAATGCCTTATCTCCTCTCATCTAAAGATATTGCCCTACAGCCCACCCTGATTATTCATTCCCATGACCCTACCCTAAATCAAACATGAAATCCCCTCTTCCAAAACCTTAATTTCAGTCTTCCCACTCTCTGAACTTTCCTATCTTTTCAAGTCACACACATTATTACCCTAACCTCAACAATTCTTTCTCCCCATCCTTACTTACCATTCATTGCTTCTGTGACCTTTTCCTTTTCCCTCACTCCTGCATGTCCTCATTTCTCAACACAAGCAGATTACCCTAACCAGTCATTAAAATCCTTCCATTGCATAAACCTTCAGTTCTTTAGTTTCTCTCATCTTATTCCCTTGGCTAAACCAAAACCTTAGGAAAGTTTAAATTTTCTGCCTACTTCACACTTGCACCCAGGTAGTTGAATGAGATTGAAAACAAACAGATACACACGTACATGCAGAGTATGCACACACACTCACACATCACTATTGTAACCATGCTGACTTCACTTACTTTAATTTCTGATCACTTTAAATGGGCTCATAATGCTGCCTGGCAGTTTTACTCTATTTCCCCAGATAATTCACTCCCCCACTCACCTAGATAATTCCATGCAGTCTCCCCTATACTCAAATTTTTAAATTCTCCTCCCTCATCCTCCCTCTCAGCTCATCAACTTATTTCCTGTTTCAATGAAAGAAGAGAAGCAATGAGAAGTAAATTTCCACAAGACACCTCCATCCCATTATTCTGCCCCCTGCATTTGCGTCCAAATACTCTCCTATCTCTCTTTTTAACTGTACAAGCTGTAGAAAAGGCCAGCTCCTTCAATTACCACTATATCTCATCCACTGACCAGGCACAATAGATTTCACCCATTCTCCTAGGAAGAGAAAAGACAGAAAGAAGAAAAAAATATAGCATTTTAAGAAATAGAAGATGGACCAAGAGAAAGTAACATAAGGCACCAAAAGCATCAGAAATGATTCCAGCTCCGAATTCAGAAACTAGAGAAATACCCACAAGATGGGTTTGGGGTCCAGCTGGATCTACTAGTGGTAGTCTCAGGCCAAAAATCCGCCTCAGAATATCTGAAAGTCTGATTTTAGGCCATGGTGGCTATTTTATTGCTTGCTTGTTTTCATCTAGGTTTCCCATAAACAATTAAGTACTACTAAAGATTCATGTAGTTTAGATTATTCAGTTTACCAGACTGGTTTTGCTGTCTATTATTGTAACTGGTCCTCTTTGCTTTTAATTAACTTAGCTATTAACTAAACTGCTTCTCAGCCTTTGCCATCCTCTGGGTATTCCCTTTCTGTGAAAGTCATGGAGCCCGTTTAAATTGCAGTGTTCCCATCAGCATTAATACAGTAGAGAGAGGAGCCAACATAGCTCTTTGCTGTCACCATCTCTGTACTTATCAAGATAGGCTTGGGTGGAGGAAATGCTGCAAGATCTACTCAGCGGTGAGCAGGTGGTACATGGTAAACCCACACCAGTAATTCTCTCTTCTGTAATACATCAAAATAGAAGAACAAAATTCTGTGTGGTGTTATAAACTATTAGTCTTGTATCAACTTTATTTTCAAGAATAAAGAATGCATTATTAGTATATACTAGTTCAATTAATTACCACAGGTCAGGGAGATCATATTTAGTGGGTTAATTTTTACAAAGATAATGAGCAAATTTAACCTATTCTGATAGAGGAGTGAAAACACATAATTCTTTATGACATAAATTTTAAGATATGTAGTTTTTATAAGAAATATGTTATTTATAAATTAGTAAGTTAGCAGTCCTTGGAAAGTAACCATTAAACCAACTTCCAAATATTATAGAAAAATTATTTTGCTCCTTTTAGTAAACAAGTATAGAAATTCATCTTCATGATGACTAGAAAAATAATGAGTGGATTTAATTTAAATTGTTAATGAATGTTTGGTAAATAATCTCTAAATTTCTCTAAAACTAATAGCTTTTCCTTTCTCAAAAGCACTCATGCCAATAACTTCACGAAATGTTTTTCATTCAGTATCCTTGAAGTGTATAGTCAAAGACTTCAATTAGAGTTTTCACCATGCCTAAATAAAATGATCCATAGTTTTTCATTTTTTTTTACAAAAACTAATTTCTGATAATTCCCTTTAGTGTGGGGCACCACTGCGTCCAGTGTTCTATCAGCCAGCAGAGCAGAGGGCTCCGTGAATCAGTACTCTAGTATGTGTATGTACGTAGTTAAATTCAGCCTGATGGAAAATGTTTCTCTCTTCTTGGATGTGAAACTTTAAAAATCGTTCCCACATTATAGTCCTTAGATGTTTTTCCTATAAATTACCAAAGTCGTGCAATTCTTTTCTTTTGTTAGTTTCTCACTTCTTCCCAGATTTGATTTTACAGCTGGGCCCCTGGGTCCTGTTGGGATCTGACTCCATCTATATGATTGGTTGTTTGGAGGGAAATAGGCATCTGGGGAATTGTACTCATTTTGTAATGTAACTCTCATAGATGAGGGAGATATAATATCTTCAGGCAAGGGAGGATATCCTCATCAAATAAGGGAAAATACGCTTAAATGATCAATAAAGGCCCAGTGGGGGATGAGAGTCCTTCAATTATTCTAATTGATCCCCATCTAAACTGTGGAAGACTATTCTTACCTAATCAATACCTTAACATTTGCAAAAAATGACCTGGCAAGGCTGTAATTCAAATAACAATGTGTTTCAGCAATATGCTGCATCATATTTTTAGTCTGATTTAGTTTAGTCACCTTAATCCTGTAGCTAAAAGATAGGAAGTTCCTGTTGACAGAGTCATGGGAAGTCTCTTGTTTTCAGTGCATCCCTGTGACAAGAATTTATGGATTTGAGTTTGGTTATTCTCCTTTAAGCTGTGCAGCATTATTAGAAGGAGCTAGTACTTTTTATAGTGTTATATAGCAACAGAAACATGGTCACTCCAAACCTTAACCTCAATAAGCACTTCACTCAAGGTGGCTGCTTTTAGATAATTTAATTAACTTCCTGGCCACTACTAAGAAGGGCTTCCACAGTATCATCACAGGATGTTAATGGGGTTTTCATGACCCTGACCCAACCCAGAACAGAAGACCAATCCCAGATCCTCTATAGCCTCATTTTCCTGAGGGACTTTCACCTAAAACCCATTCCTTTGTGCCAAAATCTACCTATCCAGTGTTCTTGACTGCAAGAAAGAGAATAAACTATGGTAAATTTGAATAGGAAAGGAATTTGTTTTAAGGATAACAGGTGGCTCATGGGATCAGTGAGATGCCTGAGAATTACAGGCTTAAATGGCAGGCAGTGTAGTGTCTAAGGACGGCTAGATGGGGGAACACAGCCAAGATAACATACAGAGTAATCACACCAAGGGTTTCAGCAGAACCCCACTTGACACACAGCACCATAGCTGCTTGAACCTGGTGCTTTACAAACCCCTGGACTTTCCTTAAATGACTGGATCATTGCCTTAAGAATCAAAGTCCTGGATAAAAACAAGCAATTAGACAAGCCTATGCCCATGTCTCCTGCTAAGGCTGAAACTGATCACCCCTTAGATACAAAGGTATATGGACATTGTCTTAACATGCAAAGCCAAATTTGTACTTACACGAGCAATAAGCAGAAAGAAAATATAGTAGAAAATATCTTATTCTGTATACGCTAAAAACTAAAATATGTTTGAGTAAATATAAAATGACAGACTTTGTATGAGGAAAACTACAAAATTTTACACATTTACACATTTGTGTCATTTTGTGAATGACACAAAATAAGATCTGAATAAATGTTCAGAGATATACCATGTTCTTAGAAGGGAAAATCACTGGTATAAAAATACTTAAACTCTTATTAAATTTTATGATTAAATCCAAGTAAATCACAATAAAACTTTCAGCTCTTTCCATTGACTTTAGTTAGCTGATTTTATAATTATATCGAGGGAGTGTGCAAGAACAGCTGGTCTAGGCTATTTTGAAAAATAAAATAATGGCAAGGGACTCACACTATCAAATTCTAAAGATAACTATAAAGGTATAGAAATAAAAAATAGTGTTAAAAAAAATAGTGTTGTATTAACCAAAAACATCAAGTTAATAGCAAGAAAATGAATGGAACAGAGTACAGGTTTTTTTTTTTTTTTGCGGTACGCGGGCCTCTCACTGTTGTGGCCTCTCCCGTTGTGGAGCACAGGCTCCGGATGTGCAGGCTCAGCGGCCATGGCTCACGGGCCCAGCCGCTCCGCGACATGTGGGATCTTCCTGGACCAGGGCACGAACCCGCATCCCCTGCATCGGCAGGCGGACTCCCAACCACTGCACCACCAGGGAAGCCCCAGAGAGTACAGGTTTTGAAATTCTTATGTGTATATGGAAATTTAAGGTCTAATAAGAGTATTGCTTCAAATCACTGGGAAGGTATAAATACTAAATAAGTTTTACTGGAGCAATCTCCTAACGATTTGGAAAAAAATTGTTAGATCTCTATCATTTACAAAGGTAAAATCGAGTGAGATTAATATGTAAAAATCATACAGGAAAATAAAACATATTTTTAGATATTGAAGGAAGTTCTTAAACAAGAAGTGGAGCAAAAACAAATGTGAAAAGAATGATACATTTGATAACAAAATTGAAACTGCTGTTTGACATGAGACACACTACTCATGTTAAGGGAAGTGCTGCCTGGAAAACCAATATTTTCAATTTAAAATATTGAAAATATATAAAGTGCGTAAGTAAAGAACAATGAGCCCAACAGACAGTGGGAAAGATAAAGGAGCAGGCAATTCAGAGAAGAGAAAAAATTCAAATATTACTAAAGCATTTTATGCTTAATATCCTTAAAAACAAAATAAGACAGGAACAGGATACAATTTTTCACCTACTACTTTGCAAAAATTAAAATGTTGTCAAAGATTTTGGGGAAAAAAAAAGATTTTGGGGAATGGGGACTCTCACATTATTCTTACAATACTGTAAATGTGTACAAGATTTTGAAGGCCAATTTGATAGTATTTATTAAAATTTAAAATGTGCAAACCTCCAGAAAATCTGCTTTTTGGTATTAGCTCTAGTTAAACACTGCGTCATATGCAAGAGGGATATAAACAAGGATATTTATTACAGCAATGTTTGTAATAGCAAAAACAGAAAGCAATCTCAATGTTTTTCCAATAGGAGAATGACTAAATACTGTATTACAGGACTTGTTTGACAGCATTGAACAGTAAGAGATAAGCTATTGAGTGAAAAAGGCAAGCTACAAAGGAATACATAGATTACAATACTTGTGCTAAAATCATACCTAACACACACAAAAATTCTGTATGTTAATTCATATAAGAAGTTGAGAAAACTATACGTTGAGTTGATAAAATGATTGTTTCTAGAGAGGAGAATGGAACTGTATACAATAGTTAAGGGGTACATTAAATTTATTTATTGTGTTTTGATATTTCTGAAATGATAATATAGTCATCTATTATCTATATAAGTAAAAATTATATTAAATTTTGAAACAATCTGCCTGTTAATTGTTAAAGGAAACAGCAAAATTTATTAATACAATGACAGTACAGTCGTCAAGTACATACGCTTTTAGATGTGTAAAGAAATGAGTCATGTATACGAGACTGTTTTTCCCAATGAAATTGAGCAAACTTTCCCTGAAAGGTAAGGGAAAGATTCTCACATGAATTTTTGAAATAATGGACCTGATAACATTTCTTCATGTAACTGATAAAGTCAATAAAGACCATTTCCATTATGTTAAGCAGCTTACTCAAGAAGCAGATCTCAGCAATCTGTTAAGTATCTTGCAGGGGCTGAACCTACATTTCAGGACTAAAAAAATGCATAATTTTGAATTTTGATAAGATGTCAGGATTTTTTTTTTTTTTTATCAAGACCAAACAGGGCTGCAAATGGCTTCATTCCCAAGATCCTGACTTTTCCCATTTGATTATTTTTTCATTCATTGGAGAAACAAAATTATGATGAATTTTGGGCCAGTTTTAAAACCAGAACCAAATAATAACACAGATTGTAATGAAATACATTTCAGAACTGAATACAACCAAACCTGAGAGTAGGTGTCCACCCACTGGATGCCCAGAGAGAAATAGTCAACCTTCCAACTCTTGTCCATGCTCCTTCTGGGAGCATCTGAAAACGTTCAGGAGGTACTTTTCAGGAAGAACTCACTCTACCATTCCTGGGTCCATATCTGATGCAAATATCCATAACCATCTGTTCTAACTTTCAAGCACTTGCTACCAGCTCAACAACCTCCTACAAATTAGGCTTTCTTGATTTAGTAGAAATAAAAAATAAACAAATTATCCTAAATATGGAATGTGACCTAGAGTTTAAGCTCACTGTCATCAGGCCCAATAGACAAACTCTGATCAAAGTTTTAGAATATTTTGTCCCTCTAAATTGTGGGTCAAAAAGTATTTTCTGACTGAGCTTTTGTGGTTTCTATTGCACCTACCCAATTCTGTCATAGTAGCACAAAAGCAGATGTACAACAACTAAATTAATGTATGTGGCTGTGTTTCAATAAAACATTATTTATAGACACTGGAATTTGAATTTCCAATACATTTCATGTATCATGAAGTCGTATGCTTTTTATTTTATTTGCAACTATTTAAAAATGTAAAAGCCATTCTTCGCTCACAGGTCTTACAAAAGCAGGCTACAGGTTGTATTTGGCCTTGGGCCACAGTTTGCTCACTCTTATTCTGAATTATAGAAAATGGTTACTAATATTTAAACTATGATTTAATTCCATTTATTACATTATGATAATAATTTTTCAACTTGTCTAAAATTAGTGGTTATTGGTGGGCCAATTAACAAGTGGTTAGTAAAACATGAAAATAAATGCTGCTTTAACTGTGACCTTGGGTAAGTTTATTTATAAAATTAGGATAATTACAGTATTTCCCCCCACAGAACTCTTTGATGAATAAACAAGACAGAGCATCGAAATCATTTAGGACAGGTGCCTGGTACAGAATAAGAGTTCAATAAATGACAAATTAATAATAGGCTCGAAGTCTCTGGTTCCATGGGCAAGCTCATCCTTAAAGTGAAAATAGACGCTGGTAGCTACAGTAAGCAGATCTCTAATATTTCCATCCTGTTGGCAAGACCACCCCAATGGTGAGAAGGATGCAATTAAACGTTCAATTCATCTAACTCCCCTGATTCTGGTTCTATACTCATCAGGAAACAACTTTCAACAACAATTAGGCTGCTCATGTAATCTATTTTCAGATCATCTCAGGCTCCATAGTACTAATGTATTATTCACTTTTGCAGTTGATTGTAAGCTGAGTTCATGAGAGTGTATCCCAAAAGTTAAATCCACTTGTGGTATTCTAAAAATAACATTTCTGAGGCTAAAAACCAAGGGTCAGACCCTGAAAGTTGGTAAATTCACCAGGGTAATGAGAGACAGTCATGAAGGTCCCCTCCAAAGTTCATACCATCGTCCTGATATCATCAGATCCATGTGGGTGCTGAATGGCTGTTCTAGCTATACTCTTCCCTCCGGGTGTTGGTGCTTACCACATTCCTGTTCCTCTGCCTGGGTACTGAGGTTTCCATTTAAGTGTTAGGTGATCAGGAAGGACAGTCTTTTAGTGATCGCATCACATTACGAAGGAGCTAAATTAATACTATAACTGGAAAGGATGATATTTTAAAGAAGTGACAAAAGAAAGTAAACAGAGGAAACAGAGGGCATTTTCTTCGTACCAACATTATTAATTCTGCTTTTGTCAGAAATATTTATTAAAACACCAGTAAACCCCCTGCTACTTAAGGTTTTTTTAAAATACACATTCTGTCCATGGGCTTTATACACAGACACAGGCAAACTGTCCCAGTGTGTTATTGGCTGGCTGTTGTCATTATGAACTTCAGCTGTCTCTGGGGACTCATTGTAGACTGTGGGAAATTGCATTGCACTGACTAATGACCAATTTGTGGTAGAAGGTGGAAGGCTCTGCCCATCTCACAGAAATGCTCATTAATGCTTTAATCTTTCTCCTTCAACCTGATTGCATCTCTTAACCTTCTTACTTAATGTACTTCTGAGTGGGCAGTGAGGATTTGGGGTGAGGTTTTCATTATCTGTGTCTCCAACTTTTTTCCTTTAACATATCTATATTTCCTTTTATATGCACAACAAATGCATTTAGCCCACAAGCAGAGCAAAGCACTCTCAGAGTAACTGACTCATTTAGTGGTGCTTGGCTTCCTGTGCGTGTCAGCAGCAGGTGACATTTAGCCAAGGCTTTATCTCAGTTGTGGTAATTACAGGGCTGACATGAGCTCTCACGCACAGCACAGATCGTTTTCAGCAGATGTAACCAAGCAACTCTGCTTTCTTTCTCTCGAGCGTTTATCTGGCTTCAAATTGTGCCATTCCACACAGACACACGCGCACATTTGCATGCACACACACACAAATAGTTTAATGTCATTTTTATGGAAATACTCTATGTCGCTCTGACTATATTGATTTATGCCATGAGGTGGTGGAATGATATCTTCATTGTATGCAACTTCTGCATTACATGCTGGTAGTGAATCCTATTAACAGAAAGGTTATTGTTATTGTAATGTATCTCAGCAGTGCACCAAATGCTACTTTAATGATGTAATTAATATGCCTGGATTTACCATTTGATGTTCTTAGGCACCAATTGTGTTACTGATGGGGTAGCCATGATTTTTTTTTAATTCCTGAGAGCAGTATTTTTTCCTTAGAGAAGTTGGAATGGAAATAAAATGTTTTAATAAAAGAAGTCACAATCCCTAACAACTTAATTATTTGTGTCAAACATATCTCAGTGATGTGGCAACTTTCAAGATAATTCTTAAGTTCAGACAACTTAACATTATTTATGTTTAATCAAATTATTTATCCTGAATACCTAGATGTGAGAAAAAAGAATTGCTTGACTCTTTATTATTTTCCATTTTAATTGACATTCTCATATTTCCAGTTTCTAAGATTACTCTGGTAGTGAGCAACTACATTACAAAAAATACATAATCATCCAGAACCATAATTTAAAACATGTCAGTTACATTATCTTTGCTATAAACTGTAACTATATAAATGTTGAAATTTTCATTTAACTGATTTGTGTGACTAGACATCATGCTGTTTAATGGATAGGGACAAGAAGTAGAATTACTACTAATAAATTACTACATTGTAGATCGTGAAATACATGCAGGTTTCAGCCCAAGGGCTCTGAGCAAAGTGCTGGACTGTGGCAGTAAGTTTGAAAGAGGCTTAGGTCATGTCAGGGCTGAAGGGAAATCATAGGTGAGAACCTAGCTAATCAGAGGAGCGTTGCCCACCGCCATTATGAACAGAGACAGAAAGAGAGAGAGCAAGAAAATGAGAGAGGGAAAGAGAGAGAGAGAAAACGAACGTGGCCATACTACTTATGAAAATCGTTCCATTTGTTAAAAAAGAGGAAAAAACATCTCAGAGGTATTTCTGAGATCTTTAAATGTTATAATAGATGTTAGATGAATTGAGGTTGAGGCAGATTGTAATTATGCAAATAAAGCTTTCTGTTAAGTAGAATTTCCATAAGAAATGTTAACCTCTGGCATTTAAATAGGAAGGCAAGGGATGAGGTACCATCATCTCAGGGATGAGTAAATGTTAAACCTGAGCAAGATACAGGCTTATCAAAAAAAACTGAAAAGAACTTTCTAGCCTGTCCTCAAATTCCATCAAGGGATTAAATGTATTTTATGAAATATCTGCCACTTAATATGCTGAACAGGGATGTGAAATAGAAATACTAAGTCATACAGTACTTTTACTTCATTATGAGGGAAGGTGCCTTTTGATGGAATTCACCTACCTTCCATAAAGCACTTTAAGTGGCAACTATATTTTAAGGACGCGTTTACTCATAATACCATTTTTCAAACAACTGAATGTTGATTGGAATTAAAATTCCATTCACTTGACACAGATTCTGCTTCTCTCTAGTATAAGATGCCACTAGTGCCAGGTTATTTCAAAGTCTTGTGTTAACTGATAATTGACCTCAGTGATGCTCTGAATGCAGGTTTCCGTCACAGTGCACGTACTTACGACGCACACAGAGGGATAACTTTTGTATTGTTTCTTTCAGTGTTTTCTCTGCCCAGAGAAATGAAGGAAACCAGATGGGCCAGACAATGAAGGGAGAAAGATTCTGAGTAGGAAGAACACGTAAGTTCAAATGCTGGCTGGCACTCTACCACCTTGCCAGTCTTGAGCTCCTTCATTATAAATAGAAAGTCATTGATATTTGCCACTTCCCTCCCCTGAAGAGTGGTTAGCAAATAATCACACCGATGTGTCTGAGATCTTTACAGGGAAGCCTTGATATTACTATAAAGGGTTATCGTTGAAGTTAAATCTCAGAAAATCTCCTAAGAACCATTTCCAGTATAAAAATCCACCCTCTTTGAAAAGTGAATTTCAAGCTTAGCAAAAGTCACCACAACAACAGGGCTGAAAACTGAATGCGTCCACTTCCTTATAGACCACAAGAGAAAAGCAAACCACGCGTAAGTATCCTCCCAGTGAGATGAAAGAGAACAGAGACTGACCAGCCCTGCACACAGCCTACACCAGGCCACGGACATGTGCGATCAATGCACAGCCTTGGGCTGGCTTTGGAGACAGACCCTGTCTCACAGCCCAGCACTTAGAGGTCATAATATTTTATGGCTCTTCTCTCTGAACAGAATAAAACATGAAGATAGTTAAAGAGAATGAAAGTTCTGTTTAAAGCAGCTGGAGGGCCATGTAAAAAATTAATCCAACTCATGCAGTTCTGCTCAAAGCCAAGTATGTACACACAATGAAAATGCAACTCAAATATGACACATCTGGGTTTTTTGACAACATTGTGTGATGCAGGGTTAATCTGCCTTAATAATTGATTAAGTTGGCAATTTATTGTGGGTTTTTTTTTTTCCCTTACACTTTAGGAACTGGCAGAGTCAGGAATGGAAAAGATGTCTCTTCCTACTTAGAGAGTAAAAGGATTATGAACATTCACCCTCCTTTCAAGCAATATCACTTTCTAATAGATGTATGCTTAGTGGTTACTCTTTTCACATGTTATAGGGTAGCTAAATTCTTCTAAGAGGTAACAAAGCTTTGTAAACCATTAATAGACCATTCTGTGAAGCTCAAGCTCTGGTTTCTACCCTTCTTTTTTACCTCAGTAGTTGGGATGGCAAGATTTTAAAGAGCTGTTCTTCCAGATAATTTTAGTAGAAACAAAGGGCAGAAAGAATGAGCTTGAATGAGATCAGAGGTGAAAATGGGACCGCTCTTAAGTGCACACTGATCCCCATGTCATTTGTCTTCCTCTGCAAAGCATATGCAGAATGAAATGAATCAAGTTGTAGCATGAACCAAGTGAATAATTCAAAGCCTATATGCCAAACTAGAGACTGAAGAGAGGCACATACAGACACAGATTTTTTTAACAGTAAGGTTTGTGGCAGCAATCAGTTCTACAGATTTGTGACAAAATACAGCCCTCTTTCAAAGAGGGACTGAGAGCTTTGCAGGAGTGTTAACCTAGAGACAAGAGGCCAAGATTCAGTGTTACATAGTGAATGTTCGGTATTATAAGCATTTAAAAGTGTCTCTGGCTAATCATTCCCTCTTATTTGCTCCCCTAGCAATTATCTGTCTGTATTATAGCATTTTTCTCATTCAGTTATAACTGTTTGTCTTTTTTCCTTACTAGACTGTGAGCATCTTATGATTACTTACTGTTTTATTCATCTTTCCTCAAAATGCTGCACAATGTTTAAGACATAGTGGTACTTAATGAGTTAATCCTATATCTAGTGTGCCCACTGTTTCACACATTGCTCTGGTACTGTAGGTTCAGAATTGCTGAGACCCACACAAACCCTGCCTTCAGAGAGCTCACAATCCAGAGAGGGCATATCTGAGCTGATGGGCAATTGCAAAATCACTGTGGAACTTGACTTCTAATGTTCTCACACAGCGTAAGCGGTGTACAGGCCACAGGGGCGCCCATGTTGTCCTTTCTTCCTTACCTCTCCTGGGCTAATTGTAAGTGGATGCAATGACTGAGGTGGGTTGGCTCTGTGTTATGATGATACTAGCCCAAACGGGGAAAGCAGAAATATAAGAACTAATGGAACATTTGAACAGCTTTACCTCATACACAAATAAATTAATAAACAAAAAAATTAAAATGTGACATCCTGGGAATAAGAAAAATTAAGAAGCAGCATTGCCTAGAGATTAGGCTGAGGACACAGTTTCTAAAGGACTTATAAAAGAAGGTCAGGAAGATGCACAGACTTCATGATGTAGTGGTAAGGTAGGTAGGGAAACTCTAAATTAGCCTGCCACTGTGGCCTGCAAGCATGATTACTAGAAAAATATAAAGGTGAAAAGAATCTACAAATAGCTTTAATCAGGCACAGGCTAAACTGTAAGGATGAAGATTAGCAACTTCATCCAGTGGCTTTGGGATTCCCACCGGCAGCACCTGTTCACATCTCTACAGAGGTGCAACCTGCCCCAACCCAGGCCTGCATGCAGAGCTTAGCTGATACATAAGGTGTGATTGGTGATCGCTTAGGGGCATTTATTTACATGTGTCGCCCTATATGGGGACTTTCTTAAAAAATTATTTTATGTTTACTTTTTCCTATTCCTGAGGCATGAGGCCTGACATGAGGACCATGGAGAGGACACACAGAGAGGGAGGGCATTGTGGGCCTTCATTTGTGTTGTATTTGGTGGAGAGAAAAGGCAGGGGCAGGGCTGAAGGAGTTTTTCCTATGAGAGTGTTTTGTGGGGACTGAGCGCCAACGGGTTCGTGAGCTCCTATGACCCAACAGTGGGGTCCCCAGAAACAGTTGAGTGTATTTGCAAGGGACATAAAAGTTGCATTAACGATAAGTGATAAAAACAAGAGTTATGTATGTCAATGTGGCTTTTGGTTTTATGCTGGTGAGACTGATGACACTGGGGTACACTGTGACATGACCGATGATGTTGAACTACATGTAATCTGTCAACTTCTTCATACCCTAGACTCAACTTTCTTGCTTCCTCTTTGACTTCTATTTCTTCTTCACAGCTCTTGAGATTTTCGTTTATTTTTGCTAGGTGGGAATATTTCCCTCTGGTGGATCTATTTTTTTTCTTTATAAAATATTTCCATTTCTTGATGTTTTTGAAATTGTAAGATTAATACATGCTTATTGTAACAAGTCAAATAATACAATGAAAGATGTAAAAAGGCAAGGCACATCACCCCCTGCACACGCTCCAAACCTCTAATCCCACTCCCACTGGGGTAACCAACATTAACATCTGGTGGGCATTATTCACCCCTTCCCCTGGCTCATACACATATAAACATATACACATATGTATGTAATTTATTCATTTGTTTGTTTTACCAGAATAGAAGAATAAGTATATACATATCTTGCAACTTTCTTCCTTCACTTAACAACGTAATTTGGATATCCTTACAAATCAGCAGATGTAGATCTAAAACCATTTTTTATCTATTCATGCACCACATCATACATTTTATATATAAATAGGCTCATACCACTCATGGTGAATTTAGAACTAGTTTATTGAATATACATTCAGAAAAGAGTCCAATTATAAATGTATGTAGCTTAATGCATTTTCTCACAGTGAACACACTTGTTTAATAACCTCCACCCAAACAAAAATAAATAAAAGCAGCACCCTAGAAGCTCCTTGCCCCTCACAGTCACTAGTCTCCCCTGCCCAATGTTTACTATCTGACTTCTAATGTCGTGGTTTTGCTTTTTAAAACAATTATATAAAGGAAACCATCAGTATGTATGCTATTGTGTCTGGCTTCTTCCATTCTATAGTATGATTATGAGTTGTGGGGTATTTTTACATATTTTTACATGTAATTTGATCATTTTCCAGGCTGGACAGGAGTCTAGTGAACAAACATAATACAGCTTGAGTTGTGTCCAGTTTGGGAACCCTAATAATGCTGCTATGGACCTCAAAATACGGAAGCTACCCAAAACTAGTCTCCTATGAATCAAAAAACAAATGAATTACCTTCTCTCACAAAGCTCTTGTTTACAACAATGGCACCGAAAGTCTGTTTTGAAACTCAAAGTTGAAGCTTGATTGATTTATTTTTTTCAGCATTTCTGAAATACCAAAGACAGTGTGGGTAGAATGTTCTAGCTGCCTGGACTGAGAGCTAGAGCCTCATGTTTCAAGGAAGTGCAAGTGTAGACGATTGAAAGGCACTGGAAGATACTGGCACAAACTCCCATAGCATTCTACAACAATGCTTTTGCAGTAAAGAATAGCAATAGTAACTACTACTCTGTATATCAGGATACCAAATAGAGGCCAGGAATCCAAGACAGGTTACAGCCAGAGGAATTGTTGAAGAATTTCAATTTGTCCAATAAAAGGTGGAGAAAGAGAAAATGGAACTGATGCAGGAGAAACGGGCGAAGTCTAGGAAGGAATGTTGGAGCAGGAAATTTGGAAAAGGGAAGAGTGATGATTTGACAAGTGATGAAATAGCTAATACAATATTTTTAAATAGGAATAGATATAGGTGAAGGGGGTGAAAAGATATGAACTTCCAGTTATAAGTCCTGGGGATGTAAGGTACAGCACGTTGACTATAGTTAACAATACAGTACTGTATATTTGAATGTTACTAAGAGAGTAGATCCTAAAAATTCTCATCACAAGAAAAAAATTTCTATAGTGTTATGTGGTGATAGAGGCTAACTAAATTTATCATAGTGATCGTTTTATAATATACACATATATCAAATCATCATCACCTAAAACTAATACAGTGTAATATATAAGAAAAAATAGGAATGGATAAATCTAGTTTAAGTGGTGTTCATTGCTCTATTTTATTTTCCATATCACTGAATACAGCTGATCTTGCAGATTCTGTATTTGTCAATAACTTACTTGCTAACCTATCTTTGTAACCTCAAAATCAGTCATAGAGTCATTTTCACAGTCGTCTGCAGACATGTGAAGAGCAGTGAGAAATTTGAGTTGAACAAAGTACACATTCCCAGCTCAGGTTGAATAAGACAATGCTCTGCCTTCTTGTTTCAGCTCTCATGTGGTAAACAAGTGTCCTTTTGGTCATCTATTTAGTGCCCTGTTTTCTCATTTTTGTGCTTTTTCGCTTGTGAATCCACTGTTTAAAATGGCCCTCAAGGTCCTTTTGCCTTTGGGGAAGCAATGGTGTCTGCTCTACATGGGTATGGATGGGGAAGGACAGTGCAGCACACTTACTCCATGCTGGAGCAGAACTGTGGGACACCTGAGTGACGGGAAAGCATGTGCAGGCAGGAAAGAAAAAACCTGCAGTTTCATCTCCATGTAGGAGCTCACTGTTCCTGAATCTCTCCTTTTCAAAAGGTTGGCATTTCAAGGTGCTTCTACCTGTGAGTGTGGTGAAATCTTAAAAATAAATAAATAAATAAACTTGGCCCCCAAGCATCGTCTGAAGCACTGTCTCGTGTTCCTGAGCACAGGAAGGCTGTGATGTGTCTTACAGAGAAGACACACGTGGTAGATGAGCTTTCTTCAGGCGTGGCTGTTGGCCATGAGTTCAATATTAATGAATCAAAATGTATATGAAATAACGTGCCCTTAAACAGAAATGCACATAGAGTTATGTACTGATGAGTTGGTGAAAATGTGACTACAGGCTTGCTGGAACCTCACCCTATATTTCCACTAGAAGCAATAATTCAGTATTTGCTAATTCAGTGCTCACAGTGACTGTCTACAACATAACGACTGCAAATAAGAACAGACTGTATTTAATAGTATGCTGCATACAGGGGTTTTTTGAGAGGAACTTTATCCACGTTTGAATAGAGGCAAGGGTACAAATTTGGAAAAGAGAGGGAGTTGCAGTTTAAATTATGCTGGTGCTGTATATGCAGGGACTATACCTCGTGGTGGTGTGATGCTTGAATAACATCAGTTCTGTATGAACAGGAAAGCAACTAGGCCAGAACTGGATACTGACAAGCCGTTAAAACATGCTTTTGTATGCTCAAATAACCTCTTCAGTATGACAACGTCTCTATCTGGAGAATGAACAGCATGCCATCTATCAATCTTGAGGGAATGTTGTCAACATGAAAGTGACAATATCTAGAAAGTGTTAAGAATGTTTTTAAAAGAATTGTATTATGATGAACTTGTTAAGTATTGCCAAGTAAAATACAGTAAAATAATGTTCAATGAAAATTAGTACATAACACGTTATATAAATTCCATCTTCAAAATCAATTACGTAACTTACATCCCTAAGAGGAACATATAGTTAAAGGAAAACAGGCTTACTTTTTTTACTTTTAGAATACGTAACTGGAATATACAAATAGTCAAGCACACAAGAGTAGCATTATTTATATCAAGTTATGCAGAAACACAGAATCTAGTGATTGCACCACTAGTTTCACTGTCTCATCAAATATAAAATGAAGGTCAAAAGCAAAATGAAAAGAATATAATGTATAAATGAAACTTCAGCATATGATTAGTTGTGCCTCTGAAGAATTCATTACATTAGTATGTCTGACTCTTTTCTTGCTTATTTTTGCATTAAAATCAGACTCTAAAAGAAACCAACAAAATGATATACTATGACACTATAAAAGGGACGACATTGTCCATTGAATACCATTTAGCCTGAATAGTGGTAGTACTATTAATTCCTCCCTTTTTAGTGCACACTTTAGCTAGCACATGACCCATACCACGAACATCAGTTACACCCCAGGGACCAGATATTAACAGCATGTGCTACGAGTGGTTTATTTTACAATTGCTGTGAAATAAAAGCTGATGGAAATGAGCCACTGGTGAATTACTTGCCAGCAAAAACAACAATATTTGTATCACTCCTGAAAAACTGCCTCCTGAAAGGCGGGGTGTAAGCAGGGGTTTTCTTGTGTTGTTCATGCAGAAACACAGGGATAGAGGAGGTTAAGGAAGTAAGCAGTTAAGAGTCTGGTTTATTATTTGCAGTTAAACAGAATACATTTTAGTAGCTGAGCTCCCGTACCGTAGCTAGTTAAAGCACAATTTGGACACACACACACAATCACACAAACAAAATAATAAAATAAAAATTATTTCCAAATAAACCAGCCCATCAGATCTTTCTTCTCATAAAAGAAACATTAACATGACTTCAGTCTTTTGATGCAGGTGATCTTTCCAGAGCTGTATGGAGGAAGAAAATTAAAATCTCAAGCAGGTTTTTCATAGAACTAATTTATCCCCGTTTTTTTGTTGTTGTTGTTGTTTAAATATAAGATCGTTGCTTCTTCTTGCATATTGCTTACCTACTAAACTCAGTCAATAACAGAACTATGTATGTTCTCACAGAAGATATGCAAATGCGCTCTGATATTTTACCATACTTCAAAAATACAGAATTCTAACGCAGTATAATCCATACAGATAGACCTTACTGGTATTGAAAAGATGCACCTGACTTATTTAAATACAATGCTCAAATATAATATCAATTACTCCCAGCTTCTTGTTCTTAACTGAATTTAATCTGTTAACCTCTCACCTTCCTTTAAAGAGAGTCAGAATGAGCAATAGACATGAGAGAAAATGGGGTTTTCAAGAATAAAATGGCACAATGGTATACAATAAAAGCAAGGAGACCCGTTAATTATCCTGCTTACAGGTTTACACACACAGACTTTTGTCTATGATTAACTGGATTGTAAGGCTGTTGTTCCTTTTGCTGAAAGGTTTGACCTTTTGCTTACGGCCAATCTAACACAAGGAAATCACTATTCATTTCTCTCCCACTCAAAGTCTAGATGCAGATTTGAAAATGTTATTTATTGTCTGGCGGTTAGTCTTTAACGTGCAGCCGTTATTACGAAAAGAGACAGCTGGCTGCGTGGACCTATCCTTTACTGCCCCCAAGGCCACACATACCTAATTCAAGGATATCAGATAATGGTATGTGGCATGATTTACATGTAGAGAATTCAGAATTCATTGTGAGCCTATTTATAACTACAGCACCTTCCGTAGAGAAGATAATTTAATAGAGGTTGTAAGGGTTCTCTGACAAGAAGCATTAATATTAGAACCTTTTCCCAAGTGCTGCAAACAGTGGTGCGGTGATGTAGCTTGCCTGAGCTATTTTTCATTGGCGACCCTTTTTCTGTTCATTAGCACTTACATTCTTGGGGTTGGGAAGCCACTGTTTTAACTATAATTTGTATGTAATGAACATATTCAAAGCATGGAGACTTTCCTTCATTAACAAAGCTGAAAAAAAAGGCTGGTAACTCTGATGAAAAAGGATATTTAATCTCATGGAAATTTAACAAGTCCAGTTTTTTCAGATGGTATTAGGAAAACCAAGGGTCTGCTCTCTAGAGATGGTCAAGGTGGATGATAAAGATTCTGTAATGCCTTTTCGAAAGAGTTAGAAACAAGCTGATGCCTTAGCCAGTACATCTCCCTTCAATAAAACTAGCTCTAATGGATGAGGCTGCCTCTGGGTATTGCTAAGAACATACAGGCAGGTCTATTTGCTTTCACAGATGCTGCACTGCCAGTTACTTCAGAAGGCATTTTGGAATGGCTCAAGTATTTTTTTAAAAAAAAGAAAAAAAAACATGATACCATTTATCTAACACTCACGAGAATTAACCACACATTTGAAAATGCAGTTTAATGGAGCATGTTATCAAAGAAGTCTCCGTTTTTAATAAGACTTCTGGTTTACAATAGATGAAACAAATCAGTACCTTTGGGGGTGTATTTTATTATTAATTTGAAATGTAAAACCAGTGTTCTAGTTATTTTCACATGAAATGTATCTCTCAAGACTGGAACTGGTTGGCATTTATTTTGAAAAGCATGTATAGTATAGCTTGGGGTGGGACAAGTCTTCTTTGGGGATAAAATAGTTCCTCTAGATTACTATGAACTCATATTCATTATAGATGTCATAATGAATGGCTTATGTACAAGGTTGGATTTTGTTGTTTGTTTATTAAATAGGAAAAAAAGATTCTGAAGTCTGAATTTGAACTAATACCTAATTTTTATCAGTATCTCAGATTAATCATTCTAACCTATCTAAAATTATTTCTAATTAATTCGTCATTTACAACAAAAATAGCATCGTTCAAGAAGTCTTCTAATAAAAATAAAAGTAGCCAGTGGAAAGTAATGTCCCTAGTATACCCAACATCCTAAAGCCAAGACCGTCTAGCACCCTCTCTGTTTACTGCTGTTTTGTGCTGTTACTGCACTTACATACATTTGAGGGTCTTCATTTGATTGCCTGGAATTATGGCTGTGCAGGTAAAGTACAGAATTCAGGCTACGCAAGTTCTATTCTGTTTGAACCAAAGGGAAATAAGACACTCCTATTTCATTTGGCTCATAAAAATTGGTGACAATATGCCTTCCTGAAAAATCAGGGTTGGATCTATTTCATATTGTTTATAAACTATCATTTCAGTTGTATTTTTTTTAAGAGGCTAAAAGGCAAACACAACAAAGACTATCAAAACTAAGGCAGATGGTATGATCCTGTATTCTTGGACCTATATCAAATCAAATGAAATCAGAATTAAGTTATTTTGAAGGATACAAATCCTATGCTGCAGATGACTGAATGTTTTTCTGTTTCCTCTGTTTCCTCTTGCCATTAGTCAATTAAACTCATTATGTAGGATAATGCCTTCTCTCTTCAGGTTTTTTTGTGCGAGGGGGAATTGACAGTTGACCATTAGCGTTTTCAATAAAATGAAAAGAGAATTGGCAAAATATGTGGTAAAATTTGTGACGAACATGTAATGAGTTGAAAATAACAACTAGTGACAGGAAAATAAAGATAAATAAGATTGTAATTGAGAGTTTATTTCCCTTAAAATAGAAAAATTTAGTTTGTTTTCCTTGATGATTTAAATAAGGTAGCCTGGGTAATTAATACTTACTAAGCAACTCCCATGTTCCATACACTTCCTAAAATCATCTCAAATGATATATATGAAGCAATTTAGAAAACTACATATTGCTTTAGAAATGTAAGATACTATGTATAGCAGTAAATCATAAATAAGGAAGTAACAATTACATTTCTTCCAAATTCAACAAAGAAATGTACTTTTCCAAATTAGTAACTTAACTTGGAGATCTGCAAGTTAACTTAACTTGGAGATTCTAAGACATAATTTAGAATCAAAGGTACAACTCTATCAGAGTCTTGGAATGTATGTTTCCAAAGCAAAACAAGAATGCATGTTCCATACTTGCATGAAGATATGGAAATAATTTTCATAATGTTCAGAGAAGTGTTTTAAGCTTCACATTACAAGGGTCATATTTTGAGATCTCCAAAGAGATGACAACTGGATTTATTCTTCTCAAAGCTGGGCACATAAATTTGATATATATTGTCAAGTAAAATAATTATTTTCAACAATATGGTGGTGAGTTTTTCCTTAGAAAATTTTATTATTTTGCATTTAAAAGATCAAATAGCTATTCAATTGAGAACCAAATATCTAGGAGAGTGGCCATTTCTATCAAAGGATAAAACTCTTTTTTTATCTCATGGATAAGAAACTCTCACAGAAAAGCCACTTTACCTTGGACTAGGTGCAGAAAAACATAAAAAAGCAAGACTTCACATGCACTAGCTTAGAGCTTCACATTCATAGGAACTTGATAAATGCTTACCGACTCTCTAATTCAGTAGTTCTCAAATGTGGGGAGAAGGAGAGATGTGGGGCAAAAATTTTGCTCCCCAGGGATAGTTGCCAACGTCTGGTGAAACTTTGGGTGTCACAGCTTGAGGAGAGGACTCTTATCGGTTTCCACAACTGAGAGTGGTAGGTTTCTACTAGCATCTAATGTGTAGAGTCTAGGAATTTTGCTAAACATCCTACAATCCCCGGACAGCCTCCACAACAAAGAACTATTCAGCCCAAAATGCCAATAGTGCAAGATTGAGACACTCTTCCCTAATTGCATGTAATATGACACATTCGGAAAGCTGGCTGGTGGGTACATGGGCACTCTCTATTTTTGCAACTTCTTTTGAGTCTATAATTATTTCAAAATAAGACCTTTTTAAAACTGTGTTAGGTAGAAGTGGGAACACTAAGAGTAGATGAGTCTAGCCCAGGAGAGAAGCATTTATAATACGAAGAGTTCTGAGAATAAACTCCTAGGAAGTCAATACACACGGCCAGCAAAAATGTCACAGAGGAACCTCAGAGGAGAGAGTGAGTATGAAAGCCAAAGGAATAGATTTTCACACAGACATACACACACACACACACACACACACACACACACACACACACGTGGTGATCAACAGCAGCAACCGCTAAAGGGGGAGGAACAGGTAGTCTGGTGTTGAAAATGAACACTGAACTAGAAATAGAAGGACAAGAAGAAATGGAAGCAGCAAGTGAACTCTTCCAAGAAATTTAACAGACAGGAGAAAGAAAAAGCCATACAACAAACTAAGTAGAGATGAAGGGAAGAGATTCAACTTGTTTTAGGAGACAGAAATACTGAATACTTAAAAATAAGGAGTCCTGTCGGGAGGGCAAGTGTTTGCATATTCAAGAAAAGGAGAAAATATATGGCAGAGGACATGCCAAAAAAAGGGCAGAGGAGATAGGATCAACTGCTCAGATAAAAACTTCAGTCTCCTAGAAAGCAAGTCTACTTCTATACTTTGAACGTATGAACATATGACTAAATGTGACCAAATAAGAGAGACAAATATTTTAAATTTGAAAAGCATCAGAATATGAATGATTGCTATTGGGCTTTATGATTTATAACATATTTTACAAAATAATACAAGCTTAGATTTAATGAATCAAAACTGAAACTGACCATTATAATGATGCTTCACTTGAAGGCATATAATTCTCATTTATGAGTCTGGTGAAGGTAATTCCCCATAGCACATAATGACACAGGCTTGCTGAACCTGTACTGACTTATAAGCCTAAAACTAAATGCTATGAATAATTTTGCTTTCCTCTAGATGCTTTGGTAGTCTGAAATTTTTAAATACTTACGTACATAAGAATTTTAAAGTAAAACTCATTTTATATGTCACACTAAAAATATATAGGTTATGTACTAAAGTCTTATAAAGCTAAGAATCAGTCTTTTCTAAAAGAGATATTTAACACTAAGACTTGCTCAATAATTAAGTGATGATAAATTGCACTTACATGTGAAACCAAGCTTGTTGACATTAGCCTTATTTGAAATACATTGGTCACCTACATTTCTGACATGCATTATAGACCAATGACTGGTGATGAAACAAAATAGTCTCCAGGGAACAGAAGCTTTTACTTGAAACATTCGAAAGTCATCAAAGTACTGGAAAATAGCTACCAATATTATACTGACAAGAGGAAAGAAAATAAACCTGAATAATTAGGGGAGAGGAAGCTTTCTTATTTTCATTTGTTTGGACCATAGCTTTGAACCATATTTTCTGCATGAGTGCATCATACATGCACCAAATATTATCAGGGTCAAGTATGATATGGTAGCAAATATACAGGCATAAAAATTCATATGAAAGTCCTAGGAGGATACACACTATATTGCTAACCATAGTTATCTCAGAAAATAGAGAAATTGAAGGAGGGATCTTAGAAGAAATTTCATTTTTACTCCATATGTTCCTGTATCTTTGCAGCTTTTTCTCTAATAAACATGTGTTCATGTTTACTTCTATAATTAAATAGATGTATTAAATTTTAAAGAAAAATATTTGATATATACATAGGTCCTATCTCAGGATTATGATAATGAATAAATAAAGTAATATTGAATATACGATGTAGGGAATGCCAGTGAAAGTTAGCTGTTATTACACTATTTTGCCAAGATACTCTAAATGATTCTCTGAAGGCATATGGCAGAGAAGGATTAAGGGTTGCAAATTGACACTCTTCCCAATGAGAGGGAGAGTATATTACCCCTCTTGCTGAACTGGGGCTAGCCTATAGCTATTTTGACCAACAAAATATGATGAAAGTGATACCATACTGGTTCTGAGGCCAGGCTTTAAGAGGACTGGCAGCCTCTTTTGTAGTCTCATGGAGCCCTGAGTCACACAGTAAGGAGGGCAACTATCCTTAACTTGTTGAACTGTGAGAAGCCTAGGCTACCTGGAGAGAGGTCCTAGATGAGACACTAGGTGGTGAGAAAAGAGTGTGTATGCCTATAAAGAGGCAGCACAAGGGAGCTCCTTTGTGGCGAAGGAATAGTTCTGTATCTTGATGCTCCTGGTAGTTACATGAATCCATACATGATAAAATATCATAGAATTATACACAAAGCCATGAGAAAAAATGAACACATGTGAAAAGTGGTAAAACCCCAGTAAAAACTGTAGTCTAATTAATTGTATTGCGCCAAGCAATTACCTGGCTTCACCAAAGCACCAAAGCTATGTGACTGAGGATGTTATCTTGAAAATGGATCCTCTGGAAATGACACCTGATAAATCAGAGACAAACTATCCAACCAAACATTATCAGATCCACAAAATTGTGAGTAAAAATAAAATGGTTTTTGAGGTAGTTTGTTATACAACTATAGACAGCTAAAACAGTGTAGTTAAAGGGTCTTTTCCTCTTTTTTCTTGCATTTTCTAATTTTTCTACAATAATCATGTAATTCTTTGATATACAAATAAATCATAACCTGGAGATATTATTTTGGTCTAAGTGAAAAGGCTGAGAGAAGATGGAGTAGTTTCCAATAGAAAAGCACTCCACAAAAACAACTAATAAAGCTGGATATATCTATAGATCTATATCTACAGATCTGTTAAATGACCCCTCAGATAGCCATGGAAGCAATGAGAATTAGAGGGCTAAAAATTTTTTTTAAGGTTTTTTTTTGATGTGGACAATTTTTGTCCACAGTCTTCATTGAATTTGTACAATATTGCTTCTGTTTTATGTTTGGGGTTGTTTTTTTATTTTTGCCACGAAGCTCGTGGGGTCTTAGCTCCCCAACCAGGGATTGAACCTGCACCCCCTGCACTGGAAGGCGAAGTCTTAACCACTGGACCGCCAGGGAAGTCCCTAGAGGGCTAAAATTTTGCATAAGAGGAAAACTCAAGATGTTGAGCTTTGGATCAGCCATACTACTATCAGACAGAGTAGACTTTAGCAAGAAGAATAACTAGAGAACCAGAAATATTTCATCATGATAAAGTGGCAAGCACAACAGTAAGATATAACAACTCTAAATATCTATGTTCACAATAAAACATCTTCAAAATATATAAAGAAAAAACTGACAGAACACTATGGGGAGCAGTAGACACATTCATACTTGCATGAAGACATTAACACAATTCTTGTAATAGCTGATAGAATAGGCAAACAAAACAATTCATACGGATATGTGAATTAACATTAACCACAATTAACAAAATCTACCGATTCAACATAGATGTTGAATATAGATGTTTAACAGCACCTAATAACAACATTATTTTCAGAATTACTTCCATATGAATTTTTCTATCAAAAAGTTTTAGCCTACTTGAAAAGACACTACACAAAATAGGATATTCCAATGGCTAATAAACATAAGAAAAAGTTCTGCATATTAGTCATTTGAGAAATGCAAATTAAAACTTCAATGCAAGATCTCTACATATGCATCAAAATGACTAAAATGGAAAAGATAGCCAATGTCAAGTGTTGGTAAGAAGAGTGTGGAACAACTGGAACTCTCATACAACTTGGAAATTTGTTTGGCAGTATCCACTGAAGTGGAACATACAAACACAGTATTAATTCTTCTTCTTGGGTACATATGCCTCACCCCAAGTCCCAATATTCAGTTACCAAAAGAAATGCATGCAAATACTCACCACCAAAGACATGTATAACTTTGATAAAAACACTACTTTTAATAGCCGCAAACTGAGAAAATTCCATAATATTCATCAGCAATATAATAGAAACATAATTGGTAGTATATTCACATTATGATATACTATACAATGATAAGAATGATCAAACTACAGCTACACACAGATGATCAAATGATCAAACTACAGCTACACACAGAGAATGATCAAACTACAGCTACACACAGCTACAGACAGATAAATCTCACGAACATAAGGTTGAGCAAAAGAGATCAAACAACAGAGTAAATACTGTATAGTTCCTTTTTTATAACAGGGTAGACACAGAGATGCACCACCCAGATGCCCCTAATGGAATTTTCTGGGAATGTAGTGGAAGATAGCTGTCAAACCCTTCAGCAAGTACCTCAGCTGCAGAGAACTGCCTCACCCACATTCAATAATTGATGGAGGTGAGAATATAAAGGCCTGGCAATTTGGGCCCAATGTGGGATAACTGACCAGCCATGTTAGTTTCAGAGCTCATGGAGGAGGAGGCTGAGGCTGGCAAATCTACACCCCAGCTCTACTTCTCCCTCTGCAGCCTATGATGTCAGAACAGGTAAAACTAATCTATGGTATTAGAAGTCAGGATAGTGGTTATCCTTGGGTTGGGGATGGAGGGGATTATGTCTGGAGGGAGGCAGGAGGTGGGCTTCTGTGGTGCTGGTAACATTCTGTTTCTGAGATCTGTATCACTTTGAAATTTCATCAAGCTGTACAGTTATAATTTGTGCATTTTTCTATATGTACATTATACTTTGCTTAAGGTAAAAATAAATATATGTATAAAAGATAAAATGTACAAATACATTAAAAGTATAAATATTTTATACGTATGTTATGCTTTGATAAAATGTTCACCTAAAACTTTTAACTTTAAAATAGATGAATGAGTCAATTAATTTTTCAAATTAAATAAAAATACTGGATTGGAGATAAAGATATGGGGTTAGTCACTATCTCATTTACTGACTACTCTGGGACTTTGCACAAGTCTCTTAAATTCCCCCAAGCCCACAGTTCCTCAACTATACGAAACTAAAAACCCAACCAACTTATCCTTATCCATAAGTCATTTTTACATATATATACTCATTTTCCAGTCCCACAACTTCTCTGAGTAATGGATAATTGGGTTTTTTATACCCATTTTTCTGATAGCAGAACAACCTCTAAAGGTTAGGCAATGTGCTAGAAGTTACAAAGACAGTAAGTTGCAGAGGCACCTCTAGAATCTAAGTTTCCTAGAGCTGGTGTCTTCAACATCAAAGCAAGACAGTATGTTTAAGAGAAGTATGCAATTAAATATGCTAATGGAAATAACCACCTAGGAAGATTTAGCACAGAGAAATATGATTAGAAGTTAGGGGAAAGACTGATTTTAAGTGATGGTAAAGAGAGTTCAGGGCTTCCCTGGTGGCGCAGTGGTTAAGAATCCGCCTGCCAATGCAGGGGACACGGGTTCGATCCCTGGCCCGGGAAGATCCCACATGTCACGGAGCAACTAAGCCCGTGCACCACAACTACTGAGCCTGTGCTCTAGAGCCCGTGAGCCACAACTATTGAGCCCACGTGCCACAACTACTGAAGCCTGCGTGCCTAGAGCCCGTGCTCTGCAACAAGAGAAGTCACGACAATGAGAGGCCGTGCACCGCAACGAAGAGTAGCCCCCCCCTCCTCGCCGCAACTAGAGAAAGCCTGGGCGCAGCACCGAAGACCCAACATAGCCAAAAATAAAAACAAATAAATAAATATATTTTTTAAAAAAAGAGAGAGAATTCAGACTTCATGGTGTAAAAGAAAAATTAAATTACTCACAATAAATAACCCAGTGGAATAAAACAAAAGACAATGGTTAAGAGGGGAAGAGGCAAAGAATATCTACTCTAGGTTGTAGGAGCTATAGAACTTGTGATAGAAATATTGTGATTCAGTGTTTTATCTTCATTCTTAACGCTGTAATTATAAGACATGATCCTGTCAGAAGGAAAGGAGCATTTCTTCGTAAATAGTCATTCTGTTGGTCTGAAAATTCAGTGCTTTCTCCAAAGATCTGACTCTGTACTCTATTCTTCTGGATAAAACTCATTAAATTCTGTTCAGACTCCCCTATCAGAACCATACAAACTTTAAAAAAAAAGGAAAAAGAATAATGTCATCCCCTTCTTTCAAAACAAGGCCCAATATAAATTTAAGAAAGTACAAATTCCACAGCAACTTCCATTCAGCCTCATCCTTTACTAAGCCCTGACTTCCTCACTTTGATTTATAGATACATTTCTCTCAGGGATCTTTAGGGACACTTAGTTGGCCCACATTCAACTCAGTCACACTGTTTGCCAAATAAAAAGTCTCTAGTGTGTCCTTTCATGTTTTGATGTGTATCTTCTTTTGAATACCTTATAAAGTTTACGATTCTTCAAGTCCTGGAAAAATGCCCACCCCTTGCTGCACTGTCCATTTACCCTTCCCTCCTAAAAGATCCCCGGTTTGCCAGTTAAATCGGTTAATTTGTAGAACAATTAAATTAGATCAGTCTGTCAGTTTTGTTAAATTAATTAAATTGGTTGTTTGATATCATGTAAGACCAGGATAGAACAAAACAAATCTAAACTCTTATGCCCATAAGTAAGAAATAGCTGAACAAATCAATCATTAGAATGTATCTTCTTACAACACAATAAGATGCTATGAAGAAGGACCAATTCACAGGCACTTGATGCTTTTTCCTCAATTTCTGGTGCCTCACACTGCCCTAACTATTTGGATTATATGAAATACTTATAACAGCAATTATAAGAGATATAAACAGCAGTTCCTCAAGAAACTATTAAATCAGAGTGGCATATTCCCTTTTAATATGTTTTCCACATAAAAATTCTAAACAATTAAACTGCCTGTAAAGTGAACTAAGAACCTTATCAATCACAAAGCCACACTCATTCATCAACATTTTTAAGGATTTATAGAAGCAGCAGTGCTCAGACTCAGAAGGCCCTAACATTTCTTAGGAAAAATACTTTAGAATTCTCTTTGCATTAGATTTTAATGGTATGGCCCCCAAAACTTTATAGGCTAGTTGTATACCTGAAACTAAATTAAACATTAATGATTTTCTTTCATTTAAAATGTGTTTCTATTTCAAATAATTAGTCCATTTAGACCATAAAAAGGGAGAGAGAAGGTAAAAAACAATAGGAAGTTTCTCTGAACAAGATCCATTTTGATATCTCAACCATAACATCATTTTAAGTCTAACACTTTTTTTTGCATTTTTTCATTTCATGGTCAAATCAAATAACCATAAGAATTTCATTTCCTCATCAGTGCACAATGTAACTAATTATGAAACTAGAGAATAAAAAGGAACACTTTTTTGACCAACAGAAACCATTATACTAAGGCACTGTTTAATCAAATCCTTGACAGAATCCTTCTCTTCCCCTCACCCTGGACCCAAACCCTTCTCTAGACTCTGCTGGCTCAAGTAAACAAGTGGATAAGAAAGCCTTTTCTATCAGGATGTCAGATAACTTATGACTCACAGTAACTGGTGATAATACATCGCCTTGAATGTTAAGGAAGGCACATGCCAGAGATGAAGCCAACAATGTATTTCATAAAGCTGCAAAGGCGTAAATTTAGACTTCAGGTAAAAGGGACAATAAAAAGTCATCATGCAGGTCTGCTATGTAAGTGTTATAGTGCTTATGAAATGTGCTGTAATATCCAGCAGAATAGTGGCAGGTGATGCGATGCACAGTGCCTGCATGGAGCCACAGGACACCTAGCATGCCACACTCCTTACTACCGACGACGGGTGGACAGCATGCTCCTAACACATCCGTTAAATTAATTTCATAACGTGTGGTCTACAGTTCCTGGTGGGAGTGGTCTAGGAAGCAGGGTGTTGTGCTGCTCACATGTTTGTGGAATGGTCGGTGATCTCGGGTGAATGTTCGCTTGGTCTTCTGTGAAGACCAAACCTTTGTTCAATTCTGGGCATATTTTTCTCAGATATTTCAACTCATTACTCCAAACTGCCCCAGGTGCAGAAAGCTGGAGCGACCACATTTTGGTTATTCTGGTGTAATGGCAGGATTTGCAGGGTTGTCTTGCAGTGCTGCTGAAAGGAGAGAGGTGTGGATTGCTCACATCTAACAGACTAGCATGTGTGCACTTTCAGTCCCATAGAGAGTTATGGAAAATGAGAACTTGAAAGCTAAGTTCTGCTTTATAGTTACTTGCTGCTTCTGGTTTTGGCAAGTACCCAGACATCACACATGCTCTCTAGAGATGCTTGTGAGAGAAAATAGAACACAAAAAAGACTAAATAAATATATGGAGAGAGCGAAAGAGAAACATTAAAATTACTCTTGCTATTGCTTTATAATCAGAACCCTGAACTATGCGTAACTTACTTCTTAACCCACAAAGTTTCCATCCATTTTTTAAATTGTTATTCATAGCAGTATTCATTTTCCTCTGATCTGATCTTATGAACAGAAGGGTCCTAATAATGTTGTGATTTCAGGGACATAGAGCAAGTGCTCACCACGCCCCTTCCAAAATTCCTCCAGGGAGCTGACTGACTCCTGAAATGCCACAATTAGTAATTAACTGCTTTGTCTAATGTTTATTTCCTGATGGTATGTAAATTTCAAAATAAATATCAGTTATGCCTTAGCAGTCATTTTCAACCATATATACAGGTTGATAAAATTCTATCCTTGAGAGCAGGTGAGAAGGAGGGTGCACAAAGGCTATATATAACACACTGCACAGAGGACGCCAGCTTTGGGGAGGAAAGGAAACACCTAAGTAGAAAGTACTTATAAAGACAGAAGAAGTAAAGGTAGAGAAATGTGCATCTCATGGAGCCTCTATGATCCCAAATTCCCTTTTGCAAACCCAGTAGCTTGTTCTCTGGTTGAATGCTATGCATAATGAGCATCTCTGAAGCTTCTAACAGGCTTCACAGGAGCTAAAAGAGTGGAATTCCGGAACGGGTTTGCCGAACTCCCCCCTCTCAGTGAGGCCAAACCAAAGGGAGAGCTCAACAGGAGGAAGGAAAATAAATAATTATATTGGCCTTTTGAAAATGACAGATTATATGTCTATTTCCCCCTTAAAACACTAATGAACTGTGATGATACAGCGAAACCTACAACATATAAGACCACAATTCCTCCTCCCAAATCCTCAAAAGATAGAAGTGTTTCAGGGGGATTTTCAAAACATAACATAGTACAACTAGCAGATACGTATAACACCACTGGTGGGGACTAGGGTGGCTATTCATTATCAAACAGTATAATTTCTACCCTGAAGTTTGGTTTTTAGGTTCTTTTTGGTTTAAGAATAAAGGATTAAGTGATTGTAGATTTTACCATAAATGTTTCTCTCATCAGTTTTGGACTGGGATGATCAAGAATTGTTTCTGCAGCATTTTTCTGCAGCACAAGCAGTCCCTAGTTTGTGATATATGTGTTGAAAAGTACCCATCAGGGGAGGAGGTGGCGTGAGTGGATGATGTTCATGCTTTATTCAAAGTCTCTTAGCAAAGCACTCGCCAAAGCCAGAGTGAGTGAGGCTGGGAAGACGGCTTTTCTTCTACGGCTCTTCTCTGATCAGTATCTCAGGCAGAGCAGCATTGCTCCTCAGTTAAGATACCACCATCATTCAAGTGCGGTCGAGTGAGGAGACTAGAAAAGGAATGATGGACAGCACCAGCTTGCTATCTTCTTTCTCGACGCTAATTGCCTTCAGCATCCTGCCTCTTTTACCTCTAAATGTAATTTTCTTCTTCCCTGCTGTGCACAGACATCATCATCTTTTAAGTTCCTGTCCCTGGGCGCAGGAGCTTATGAAGAGTGTTTGAGAGTTGCCTACACTCCTAGGCCAGCCTTTTGTTCAGAATAACTATTCCCATTTCACCTAATGATGGAGTTATTGTTTTCACACATCCTACACGTCTCCAGCGCTACATCCTTAATTTATTTCTTGATGTTTCTTCTCAGATAATGTATGCCCACTTCAAACTAAAGCTGAGCTAATATTCTCCTTAAAATTGGCTTCCCTCCAGTCTTCTCTCTCCCACAGCCAAGGAGGCTCAAAATCCTAGAGGTATCAATGACTCCAGTACCTACTTTTCCCCCCAAATAAGGGGCAGTGAGCAAGGCCTGCCAGTTCTTTATTTGGAAAACATCTCTTTTCATTTCCAGCCTATTTCTGAAACTCATAGCCTTCTCCATCCATGCCTGATCTACTGGGGCACTCTTATAAGAGAGAACACCCCACCCCATCTTCACGCAGCCAAACAACACATTGGAGTCAATGAATCTTTCTGAAGTAACTTTCCATCCTACCCTTGCTCTGTTTAGAACACTACAGTGTTGCCAAGAATTAGAAAATATGTATGTACTCTTTAATCTGCTTTCAGAGCCCTCTGTAATACAAACCCAATTTGCTTTTCCATTTTTATTTTTCAATCCTCTGCTCCAATATTTCTAAAGATACACTGGTCCCAGCACATTATATAAACTTGCCAGCATCTCCCCAAACTCCTTGCTCATTTTCGTCCTGTTCACCTGCTTCAAACCTGACTCCATTCACTCATCAAAGTTCCAGTTTCACTTGTCCATGAAGGCTACTGCTTACACTCATACCACTTGGATTGTGTTTCTATGTGTTCTGGATATGGAGATACAGAACATACACTAGACATTGGTACAATGTTGGTGAATGGCCACTCTAGTCACCTGCCGGCCTCCTGAGTCTCAGGGTTAGTTAGCCTCTGCTGTCGGCCTAGGGGCACATACGCAGGAAAGCCCAAGTGTTAAGCCCACACATGGCCACTGTGAACAAAACAAAGTGTGGAAAATTACAGGGGATCATCATATAAACTTTCTCGGCTAAAAATCAAGATGAGGTCTCTTTACTGGGACAAATGAGCACATGCCCTGGAACATGGTATACAGCTATGGCTCTAGAGGAGAAAATATATAGAGGGACAACAGAACATGCTTATGATCTGGTGTCAAGATCAATCAGTTCTCTGGCTCTGTGTCATAATTCAGTTCTCAAAAACTTCAATCATCTCATTTCTCGTAGGATATTATATTGCTCCACTGTCTTAATGGCATCCCATTGCTAGGGCTTGGGGAGCAGAAGGCAGCAAGTACTCTAGATATCTTGTGTTGACATTTGTGCTCCAGATTCAGAAAATAATTACGAAGAAAATTCAAGACCTGCCATCATATTGAAGTTCCTTTGTATCCAGAAGGGATACATTTTACTGTCTGCTTCTAAGTGGCACAGAAATGTAAGGGCCTATTTGGGTTCTAGAAACAGCTGTGGTCTTTGAGACTATTTTCTGAGTAACCTAAAGGGCTGTTAACATGGCGAGTATCCTAGAGCAAGAGAAAGTTTTCTAGTACAAATAGCTTTCCTAATTGCTCCTCATGACCCTGAAGCTCTAATCATGCTGAAAGTCTCTGAGGAAAAATGGGATACTGGACGGAGCCTGTTGCGAAACTGGATAGAGGAATCACAGCAGTGACACCCGGGTTTTGAAACAGCTAGGCTCTTTTCAGCAAACCTTTTTAAAAATATGCCTGGCTGCTAAGAGTCCTATTAGAGGCTGAACCGTGTGCACAGGACATGAGCAAGGGGCAGCTTATGATCTGTTCTATTCATCATAAACTTGGTATTATCTGATTCATCAACCCACTAAACTTTAAATGTCTGACAATTTCTTATTACCAAGTAGAAGTATTATGTGCAAGACAGGGCTTGAGAAGGTCATGAAGGCACAAATATTTTGCATGAGCAGATGGACCCATTTCCCATTGTGCATGACACACAGCTATCTTTCCCTGAATCCATACATAGGGCCCTGGAGGAAACTCTATGACTGGGAAGAAAATCATTCAAGCCTTATTTGCAGATAAGGCTTTATTAAATGATGGCATCAACTGGAAATGTACCCCACTCATTGTTGGCCTTGAATGATAATGAAAAAGGGAGACAGCTCAGTGGGCAGAATTCATTTTTAATCAACCTTGTTAAATTTCACATACAATAAATTCCACAGATTTTAAGTGTACAGCTTGATGAGTTTTGACAAATGTATATGTCTATGTAACCAATATTCCAATCAAGATACTTAAGATGTCTACCCCCAAAAAAAAGTTCTTTGTACTTCTTTGCAGTCTAGCTCCCCATATCCACTCCCCACCACAGAGAATCAACAATGTGACTCCTATTACTTTAGTTTTTGTCTGTTCTGGTAATTCATATAAATGAAACCATCAAATATACTCTTTTCTGTCTAGTGTATTTTGCTCAGCATAGTGTCTGTTTGGTTCATCCATGTTGGAGCATGAATCAGCAGTTCATTTGTATTACTCAGCAGTATTTCAAGGTATGTATATATCGTCCTTGGTCTATTAATGGACATTGGGGTATTCCCAATTTGGGGCTGTTATGAATAAAATTTACTCAGAATACTCATGTACAAATCATTTTAGTGGCATGCGCTTCCATATATTTGGGTAAATATTTAGGAGTGGAATTGTTGGGCTGTATTGTAAGTGTATGTTTAACCTAGTGAGAAATGAGTGGACTGATCTTTGAACAGTAGAATCTCTGGTCTACTTTGCCTGAAAGGAGATGTAGTCTGAGGCAGAGATCTGTAGCAATGCATGGATATATATATTGGTTAATATATAGTGGCTAATAGTTTGCATATAAATAGCCAGAGACTTGTTTAAAAAAAAAAAGATAGAAAATGGATTAAAGGATATTTGGAGAAGTATGTGAAAGGGCCTGGAGTGTGAGAATATTGATTCTCATGTGTTGATCACTCATCACAAAACCCTCACTAAAGAAGATGCTCCTGATAAACAGGCAGATATAAGTTGGCCTCTATACAGCTATACAGATGTGTTCAAAACAAAGTAGCCAAGATGCTAAGTCAGAGATCACTCCTAGGTTTAGCATTTGGACTTTCACTCACAAATCTTGACCTGGCTAAGTTTTGTCTCATATTCCACTAACAGAGAACAACCCTGAGCCACAGGAGGCTATGCTATCAGGGGACCCAGAGAGCCAGTTGATTATTAGACCCTTTCCATTGTGGAGAGGGAGCAATTTTCCCTGTTGGGAGTGTTGCTTGTTCTGTACTGTGAATAACGGCAGCATTCATGAACTTACTAAATGGTATTTCAGAAGCCATTTTCTTTTGAATAAGGAGCCATGTACCCATTTTATATTGGAAAAAATAATCAGCAGATACTCATGAGATTTACTGATCCTTCCGTATACAACATTACTCAGAGGCTAGAAGACAGTACCTTGTAAATTTAGGATGTACTCTTACCTGATGCTAAACATGCTCTGAACCATTGATAAATGTGTACTCTGCATCCCATTTCCAGAATACACAGAACCATGACTGCTATGGGCTGAATTTTGTCCCCCCCCACAAATTCATATATTGAAGTTCTAACACCCAGTACCTCAGAATATAATTGTATTTGGAGATAGAGTCTATAAAGAAGTAATTAAAGTAAAATGAGGTCATATGGGTGGGCCCTAATCCAAGTGACTGTTTTCCTTATCAGAAGAGGAGATTAGGACACAGATACACACAGAGGGAAGACCATATGAACACACTGAATGAAGACAGCCATCTGCAAGCCAAGGAGAGAGACCTCAGAAGAAACCAACCCTGCTGACACCTTGATATTGGAGCTCTAGCATGAGAAAAATAAATTTTAAGTCACCCAGTCTGTGGTACTTTGCTGTGGCAGATGATACAAGTCACATCTCTCTATTGCATTCAATGACTCACAAAAATTTAGTTTCAGTCTCCATGAATCTTGGCTTTGCTGGGGTAGGGGAACAGAATTTGCCAGCCAAAGATATGTCTCTTTGGCAAAGGATCATTTTAGGCTGATTAGTTTTAAGAAACTGCAGATACAGGAGGAGCTCTGAAAACTGAGTACAAGATACCTTTTTGTAAGAGACACTTACACGTATAAGAGAAATCTCCATTAGTAAGGCAAGGGTGTCTCCCTCACAGTAGCAGAAAGAGGAGGGTATCTAAATCTCTAGAAACCCTCGTCAATGGATGAGGCTAGGACTTGAATCTGTATGACAACTTTACCCTTATTTACTGTGCTTTTCCTGGTAACAGCCCATAAATGACTCCCCACCTCCTACAACTTCATTTGTCTTTAGCTGAAGATAGTATTTAAAGTGATTGCTTCTACCATTTCAAAGAGTATTCAGTTTTCCTGTGTATCTCCCATGTATACAGGAGGTATATATGTTATTAAACTCTTGGTTTTTTTCTCTTCTTAATCTGTCTTATATCAATTTAATTATTACACCAGCCAAAGAACCTAGAAGGGAAGGAGAAATAAATTTTCCTCTCCAACACTGGTTAATGAGCCTCAGTACGCAAAGGGTGCTGAGGAATCAGGAGTCCGGCAATCTCAGGCTGCTGTCCTTCCATAATATGGCTTGAATTCTCCGTCCCCCATGGGGTCATCTGGCAGAACAGTTTGGGGAGGACAAAAGTCAGAGAAGTCTGAGACACTGAGCATTTTTTAAAGAGACTAAAATGACCAAAGGGACTGGTTAAATAGTTACATTTAAGGTTAATAACAGATACAACATTGTTATATTTATTTTCCTGCTCATCAGCAGGAGGAGACTGATGGGGAAAACTGACAACCAATACATAAAATAGAAACTTATATTATCTCTGCATATATAACTTGTTGTCGGAGTCACCTTTTGCAACACTTACTACAGTATATTGTGGGGAGCAAAATTTGCCACCCCAAAATGTGTCTCTTTGGCATGTGGATAATTTCAAGATGAAAATAGTCAAAGCCCAAAAGACTCACAAAAAAACCTTCCTCCTGACTGCCTAAAAGAATTTAAATAAAGGGCCTGTTCCTAGAATAGCACTATCACCAGATATATCTGCAAAGAATATGGGTGTGATGGGGGAGAGATCACAGTCTACTCTGTGACCCACTGTCTCTGCATGGCCCAGCAAACATTCATTTACCAAGCATTTGCTTTACAGTGTCCTTGTGAATTGCCATCCTCCCCTTTGCAGTCCTAAACCACTCCCACCGATATTCTCTTTTGTCTTTAGCTGAAGATGATATTTAAGGTGAGGGCTGCAGCCATTTTGAGGATTTACTCAGTATTCCTGGGTCTCTCCCATGTACACATGTTATTAAACTTTGGTTTGATTGTCGCCTGTTAATCCATCTTCCGTCAGTTTAATTCTCAGGTCAGCCAGAAGAACTTAGAAGGGTAGAGGAAGATCTCTTCTTCCCTCACAGTATTCACAGGAGCACATTTAGGAAATGCTGACTTATATTTTGACTGAGAGAACATTGTTGACAGGGCAAGTAGATGAACATCGGCAAAAATGCATACATTTTTTAACCCAAAACTAATCAATGATCAAATATAAGAATGCATAATATGTCTGATGACCATTTATTCAACCTTAAAAACCAATCAGAGCCCTAGAAAAAATTAGAAAGTAATCAAAAACACTCACAGTTTTATTTACTATACCTTATTATATAATACATAATATTATTTGCTTTTATAGATGTTTCATAACTTGATCAGCTCTATTATTCAAACTTTAGATCATTTCCAAATTTTTTTAATTATAAATAATATTACCTTATGTTCTAATGCATGATTTTTTTCATATTTCTGGTTATTACCTTAGGCTAAATTCTAGAAGTGGGGTTTCTGGGTTAAAAGACTAGAATAATTTTAAGGCTTTTGGTATTTATGACATTTCTTCAAAAATATTGTACTAATGTGTGCTTCCACCTGGAACATGGAATATGTCCATTTATTTAAATCCTACCAAATGTTGGATTTTGCATCTTAGTAATTTGATGGGAGGAAGGCTATATTATTTCAATTTGTATTATTTTTGTTATTCCATAGGTAAAATATTTTGCATGTTTAAGTCAACCATTGTTATCCCTTTGGTGATCTCAGGCACTGGACTTTAACTGAACTGGCCCAAGTCTAGTTTCAATAACAAAGTCAACAGAGAAATGCATTGTAATGATGAATATCATCCCCTTTAAATAACTGTGCATATAACATGGGTGAAATGTGCCACATAATTAACCTATGTGTGGACTCAGGACAGGTTATCTGACGATGAACAAAGCAAAAACATTGAAGCGCCACCCTGATGCTTGAAGATAATTACACCTTTTTTTCTAAACAGCTAACACTGACATCCTCTTTAAAATGGAAAATCAGATGTAGCATTCTTTGTTGAGATATTTTTAATATTGGTTAAAAATAATCTTCAAAACAATACCATTTTTGTCATATGAAAAGCAAGTGAGTAACCTGAGAAAGAAGTTATATTTTAATTTTTCCAGAAATAAATGCTTAATTTTTCTCTTATTTTTCTAAGGCTCTCTTTAAATCCTGAATGGTTAACAACGAGATACAGACAGACTTTGCTTCCCATGTCAAAAACAATTAAAATGGAAGACAAAGATTATTTTCATATTTTCATCTTTTGTCTGTAATATGAGCCTTCATTTCAACAATTTAAATACTTTCCTGTCTCTGATTCAGCCTTTGGTCACACCATTCAAGCCTAGAGAACTTTTAGTTAGCTTGAATTGTATTTGGATAACACAGAGCTAGTTGCCAAGCTCTTTATTCTAAAGAAGAACCCCTCACGTATATTCATAGTCTTTGACATAGCCGTGTTTGTTTTGCAAACTAGTTCTTGTTCTAACCAAATAAAGTATGATTTGGCCAAGTAGGCTCTAAACTACCAAAGTAACATGTATATGAACTCATGTATGTATATGAATTCATACTCTGCAGACAAACTCATCATACTGTAACTCTACCAGAATTCACAAGCGTTCCATCACAATTAGAAATTATTATTATTATTTTAGAAATTATTTTTATCAATAGAGGACCTTTAAGAACATTGCTGGGTTTAGCTACACAATTATAAGACTTATCTATACAACAAACAACTATCAACTTGAAATGTAGACAGGATAGCATTTAGAGACCAACTATAGCATTAAAATTTATAGTAAACTCTCATAGAGAAAATCACAGGGTAAACACAAATAACAGTACTAAGTTCCTTGAAAAACGAATCCTGTTAATTCTACTATAGAAAAAAATACCAATGTGTTTAACAGGAAGGCTTAGGGTCCTTGAATGCTCTTACTCAAATAGGAAATTAAAATGAAGAGGTGTAGGGGCTTCCCTGGTGGCACAGTGGTTGAGAGTCCGCCTGCCGATGCAGGGGACACGGGTTCGTGCCCCGGTCCAGGAAGATCCCACATGCCGTAGAGCGGCTGGGCCTGTGAGCCATGGCCGCTGAGCCTGCGCGTCTGGAGCCTGTGCTCCGCAACGGGAGAGGCCACAACAGTGAGAGGCCCGCGTACTGCAAAAAAAATAAAAATAAAAATAAAAAAAATGAAGAGGTGTAGATTTGGGGATGAGGAAGTGATTGGTTTATGCTAATCAGAATATACTCCTGAGTTATATTGAGGTGACACCTGAAAGAGTGAACGAAGGTAGATAAAAAAGAAGTAAATCAGTTTCATCTTTTGATCATTTGTTAAGGACTCTGTGATTTTTGTCTTGGATAGTCATTTGTTGATTTGTCATTCCACAAAATAATACAAGAAGAAGTACTATTTTCATAAAGTGGGTCGATAGAGATGGAGCTGAGAAATGAGAATGTGTTTTAATTTATTTAATGAAACATCTATGTTATGAATTTCAGTAGGCAGGAAGATATAAGGATCTTAAATCCTAAAGTTAATCTCTAGTTCACACCAAGCTTTGGGTGCTATCAGAAATCATGTGGTTGCTAAAGCCATGGGAACAGGTAAGCTCATTCAGGAAAAGAACAAGTCAGAGTTAGAAAACAAGCTTGGCAAATAACAGTATTAATGAAATGGGTCAAGAAAGCACTGTCAATAAATGGAGGTTAAAATTTAGCCACTGAGAGAGCAGGAAGTAAAGCAGAAGAGTTGTTATGGAAGCTAAAGAATAGAAAGTGTCAAGAAGATAAGGGTAATCAAAAGTCTCAAATGTCCTTAGAGGAAAATAAGATAAGCACTAAAAGTGTCCACAGGAGCTAGTAATAGGAAGCCATTAAACGCTACTTGGGCGATGGAGAGTTTTAGGGCTTGGGGGAGGCAGAAACCTCAGTAGCACACTGAGCTGATCAGTAAACAAGAGGAGAGAAAGGAAACAGATGTGCACGCTGTCTGGTTTCTCTCACCGCCTCAAAAATTCCTGTTTTCAGAAGTTAAAGCAATGAGAAAATTCACCTGTATTATCTCAGGGATACATGGAGGATAGCCTCACGTAAGAGATACAAATAAAATACTTAAGGCCACCCATTTGCTTCAACACTTTTGAGGGACATTTAGGATGGAGTAGGATTTGGGGATGAGAATGTTTTCTTTTTTAAACACTTCCAGCGCATTGAACACTTTTCTAAACCTTTAGATAAATTATCTCATTTTAGCCTTACAACAGCAACTCTAAGTTGGATAATTATACTTGAAATTTACAGGTCAGGATTTAGGCTCATAAAGTGAAGTTCTCAAAGTCCATGACAAAGCAAAGTAGAAGAGCTGGAGGCCGAGCCCCAGCTGGCGGGTCCCAAAGCCCATCCACTTTCTACCATGGATTATTACTCATTTCCTAGCACGTCCTTCTGCTGTGGTCCAAGCCAGGTATATGTTCACACACTATCCCTGGGCTAAGGATATGTTTTCATATTTCCTAAAAGGCATCATCTCAAAGCTGTCTTTACTGTAGATCCCCAACATCCTGTCCCTTAAGAATCTCAACTCAGGTTCTAAAGAATTTACAAACATTCTTCTTTATGTGTCTCTCTTTCCCAAAATTCAGAGGCAAACATATGTCAAGTGAGTCCTAAGAACATGCAGTGATCTCACAAAGTTTCAAAATTTACAAACTTCATTCAAATAATCATTTTTTTAATGGTTTTTACTTGTATTATTAACTTTGTTGCTAATAATATTAGCTTTAAATAAGGTAAATGCCTGCTTTTCCTGATTAGAAAATTATATGATCATTGCAGGAAATTGGAATAGAATAAGTTTTCTTAACTGATATCCCCTTAACAGACTTGCTAGATTAATCAACACTCTCCATTTTCTCTGTAAAGTATTCTGATGGAAGCCCAGGGGACACTGAGTTTGCCTGTGGCTGGCGAGTCTTTCTCTGACATATTTGCAATGTCTCCTCTCACTGGTTGATTGTATGCTCACCAGAATAAGGTTATTTATTCACAAACTTGTTTATGAGAGTTGTACCTATTAATGTGTTTATGGAGTGTAATTAAACGTCACAAAAACCAAGAAAATATGAGTATGAAAGGAGAGCTACTGAGTCTGTAAAAATAATTTGAATTCTTTGGAAAGATTTGATAAAGATAAGTAATTAAAATTTGCTGTTGAATTAGGTGTGGATATAATAACATTTTAATCATAATAATCTGCATTCAGATTGTTTCCAAACCTCTTAAATCCTTATTAAAGAAGTCAAAACAAAATAGATTTTATAAGGAAAAAAAAAAAAGGAACTCCAATTAGCAGAACTTAAAAAAAAAAAGCCTGTACCTTTCAAGAAAAATCCAGGAAATAAATAAATAAACATTTACTGGTTGAAAGTTTAAATAAAATATAATATTTAGGGTATGTATTTTTCTTTTGATTCTCTGCTTTAAATTAACTGATCAGCTACCTAAAATAATCATGTTTACTAAAAATCATCCATAATCCTACCAGCAACAATGTTAATCACAATTAACATCACAGCACATTTCCTCTAGTCCTGTCCTTTCCATCCATTTTACATGGACTAGGATAGGTCATACTGTATATTCAAATTTGTAGCTCTCTTATCTGACAGTATATAGCAAGCATTTTCCCATATAAAAATCATCTTTTCTTTTCCAAATCTACTTTCAGTTTATAATGTCCTATTATTATATAATGTCCTATTATTATAATAGACTATTTCATATACAATAAAAATGCACAGCTCAATGACTTTTGCCATTTTTATACACCATTATACCAAAAGCTGAAATCAAAATACAAAACATAACCATCATTGCTCCCAGAAATTTCCCTCATCCCTCTTTCTAATCAATTATCACCACCACCACCTCAGAGGTATCGACTTGCTGATTTTTATTACCGTAGAATGCTCCTGCCTGGACTTGGATTTCGTATAAATGGAATCATACAGCATGTATTCTTTTGCGTCTGCCTTCTTTAGTTCAACCTAATGTTTTTTAGAGTCATCCATGGTGTTGGATATGGTAGTTTGTTCCTTTTCATTAATGAGTAGTATTCCATTGTATGGATATACTACAGTTAATTTATACTTTCTTCTGTTGATGAACATGTGACAGTTACCAGTTTTTAAGGATGCTATATGAACATTCTTGCACAAGGCATATTGTGGACATATGTTTTCATTTCTGGGTCACTGAGTAGAAATATATTTACCTTTATAGGAATCTGCCAGTTTTTCAAAGTGGTTGTATCATTTTACATCCCCACCAACAGAGTGTGATAGTTCCACTTATTCTCAGGTCCTCACCAACATTAGGTATTTTCAGTATTTTTTGTTTTATCCATTCTTTTGCATGTGAAATGGTATCTCATTATAGTTTTGATTTGCATTTCACTGAAGAATAATGTTAAACCGCTTTTAGTGTTCTATAAATGTCTTTTCAGTAACTGAGTTTATTCTATGTCATGGATAAACTATATTCACCTTATTAGCTAGTTCCTTCTCAGCTAGGTCTTTCCTGCCCACCCTACTTAATTTCTCCCCAGTATCTTACTCCAGAACAGTTACTCTGCGTCATCTTAAATTATCTCATATCTAACTTGTTTTTGTTGCTTATATAGTTATTAGTATGTAAATGCCATAAGATTAGGAATTTAGCCTATCTTATTTACCACCATGATGCCAAGATCAGTGCTTGACACAGGATTAACACAATACTTGTTGAATGAATTCTTTAACCTATAAAATATTATCTGATATTTCCCTGGCCATTTCCTGTTGCTTCTTTACACTCTCATTCCCATTCTGAATCTTCCTTCCCGCATCAATTGGGCAAATAAACATTTCTGGCTTTCAGGTTTCAAGGCAGATTTTTTTCTTTTAACTCCCTGCAGGCTTGAGAGTTTATCTCTTCATTAGTGCTTCCTTATTTATCAAGACCACTTTCAAACAGAGGCCTGTATTAACGGCTCTACAGAAGAGGGTCTAGTGGACAGGTTTCTGTGTTCAAGTACTAAATTAAGACGCCTTCCATGGAGAGCTCTAGATTACATGGACTAACCAGGGTTTAGAAGCACAACAGGACTAGAGACAAGGTCAGAAATAGAAGTGGAGTCAAGCCTGGAACCACAACAAGGAACACGGATGGAGAGTAAAAATCTGATTAAACCTGGAAATCTGAGCTTCCTAAAATTCCACTCATGAGTTGATACAGGATTATTTTAGATGCCACATGATTCATGAATGCTAACTCCCCTGTACTTTCTAACTGTAACTAGCTTAAGTAGATAGTCTTGAACACAGTTAGACCTCTAGAGAAGGTTTACCTTCTATTCCCATAAAAAGATGATTTTCCCTCAAATATACCTATTTCATACCCATGCAATTTTCTCCATTTCTACTGCTACCATCAGTCTTCACCACATCCCCTCTTACCCAAACCACTACAATCACCTCCATTCCTTCTCCTGCCCCAATACAATCTGTTCTGAACATATCTGCACAAATGCTATCAAGATGTCATTCAGATCATGTCACTCTCCTGCTTACAGTCTTTCCAGGGCTTCCCACTGCACTTAGAACAAACTTCCCACTCCTTACTCTCACCTCTAAGTGTGGAAATAAACAAAGACCAGCCAAATGAGACAAATAAGGCGATTTATTCTGAGCCTGCTCTAGCAAGGGAGTCAGGCACCGTCACTTGCATTTTGGCAGAGACTCAAACGGGCAGAGGAGTGGGAAAGTTTCATAGCAGAACAAGGGAAGGCTTCGACATCTTGTTGAAGGCTGTGAGCATGGGAAAGCTACAGGCAGTCTTACTAAAAGAGAAGCATCCTATGCAATTGGTTAGGGGTGCATATTTGGCTTTCTCTGGTTGGCGCTTGATTGGAACAGGGAATTTAAAAAAAAAAAAAAGCTGTCAGTTATTAATCAAGTCCTGGCCATTTGGGGCTGATTATTTCAGGAGTTATCATTTAGCTTCTGGACTGTCACTAGAGATAGCAATCTGGCTTCCTGCAAGTCTGATTTATACCAGGCTGGCTTCCTGGATTGTTTATTATAGATAAGGGTTTGGTTTTCTGGGCAGATTGCTGCAGGTTGTGAGGTCAAAGTTTTATTTTTAACTATGATCTGGCCATTGTATATTCAGCTTCTTCATGAATTCCCTGCCCTCTGTCATGGTGTTATGCCCCCCTCTCCTCCTTTGCTCATGGGTACTGGCCAAAACATCTTCTGATAAGTCCACTAAAATTTCAAACTCAGCCCTGCCTCCCAGCCTTTGCGTATGCCTCTGGCATGGCTAACTCCTTCTCAGTCTTCATTTCTCAGCTTAAATCTAATTTCTTTAGACAGCTTTTCCCAGACCACTCTATTTAAATCAGTTTGCACCATCACTACTTTAGTAACTATTAACCCTTGTTTGTTTTCTTTATTTCATTTACAATTTTGTGATTATTCTTATTTATTTTCCTACTTTTATTTCATTTGTCTGCTCCACTGAACTGTAAGTTTTTGGAAGCAAGATACGGTTTTTGCCATTATATTTCCTGTACCTAACAGAGTGCCTAGAACAGAATAGGCCTTCAAGAGAAATGTTTTCAATGACTACTTAGTCTGCCTCTTTCACTTTTCCCAGCTTGCTTTTAAGACTAGTAAATTAGAAAGTTTTACATATGCTGTGGACTTTTGCAAGAATGAGAAATATCATGATGAACATAATTATTAAATATTATCAAACCAACAAGGCTAATATCTTAAATTGGAGTTATTCTCATCCTTATGTAACATACAGATCATTATTTTTAAATCTAATTCTTCAAATACTCTAATAGAATTATAGTTCAAATCTATGTAACATGATGAAATTATTCCCTATAATTTGTGTTACTTAAAACGAATCCAAGATTTCCAATGGAACAACAACAGAAACCACTAACAACAAAAACACTGTACAGAGGAAACAAAGAAGATGCATTAAAATTTCGTTCTGATTCATAACATTTGGGTGAACTGATAAATGCCGAGCATACTGAAAATTGATAATGGACAGCAACTAATGTAGTGCTGCACAGTACAAATACAATGGTAAAATCACATAGGTTTTCATTAGCAGGTTTTTTTGACAATTCAGAAGGCACGTCAACATCTTCCGGTGATTCGCGTTCATCTTTAATGATAGCAAGAGCATTTGCTGCTGCTTCATATGAGTTTACGAATGGAGAAGGAGGGAGCCATTTTAATTACTTGGACACTAACCAAATAAGAGTCTACCTTATCATTTTACTTAATAATTAGAAACTCAAAAATGATCCCTTCTTAAATTATTCTTTCACATTAAACTGTCATTCTAAGAGAGGATGGTAAAACATGAGACTTTCCTCTTAAGTACAAATATCACTTAGGATACTGTGCTTTCTTAAGTCCAGAAATCAGGACACAGTTTGATGGACAACAAACAGAGGCACTGAAAGTGAGGATCCCGTAAAAATGTGTTCCCATCATTTCTTCTTCCTTCTAGGACCAACTATGGACACACGGTAGGGAGGAATATTATCCTTGCCATTATTCAGTTGACCCAAGGGACAAGAAATCAAAATGTCTTTTGTAGTCTTTCAAGGGGATAAGGATTAGAGATGGGAGGGGTGAAAGCTACTGCCTTTATCGTCACACCTTTTAAAACTAGGAAATCCATTTAATGTTGCCTGCATACTCCTAAATGGTGATTACCGTGAAGATATATGACAAACGCATGCTAATGAGATAAGCCAACAAGGGCAAAAAATATCCACTAATAATAAAAAATAATAATATTTTTTATTATTTTAAAAAGAATATTAAAATATTATCCACTTTAATAATGCAATCATAAGAGAAAGAGTTTTAAGTAGATGTGGGAAATTATCATAAATGTCAAGACTCAAAACATATAATAAAAAGGACTGATGTGTTTTATACATGCTAAATCACTGATGGGGATTTATTATCTACACAAGACTCCCAGCTGACAGAAAAACAGGCTTAGCACATAACAATAACTTTTGTAAAACATTACCATTTAATTTTACATTTTTCTCTCCTTGTACACTGAGCTCATAAATCAAAAATTTTCCCATGCACTAAAAGGATATCAAATCTTTTGAAGGAGGTGTGAAAAGTATTTTGCTACTATTTGCATGAAAAAAAAGGAACAATTAGGTACTGGTTATTTTCATAAGCATCACATCTCAGGAATGAATACCAATATATCTATTATCAAGACTATGGTGAAAACTCCTGTGAAATCAGTGTTTTCCAGGATAAAGTTAAGTACAGGGAAAAAAGGGATTAGCTTTGTATTAAAAAGTTTAGACAGAAATAAAAATAGACATCACTGAAGCTTCCTCAGGAGAGGCCATGAAAATAACCTCAAAGGGATATAAGAGGGAAGTAAACCAAGCAAGTGTAGATTAGTTTGGGGAAGTAGACCATAACATTCTAGAGGGTTCAAAAAATTTCTGGAAGATAGAAATTGAGAAAAAGCATGTTAACTGCTGAGAAGAGAGCGAAGGGAGTTAGGAATGTGGCTAGGTTGGAGGCTGCAATAAGAGTAGCATGTAGTCCCCTTGCTTTTCCCTAGGGTCCCCAAGCTCAGACGCAGGTATTAGGAGAGGTAGGCTAAAGAGGAAGAGCCTACACCATTTTCCTTTCCTCCCCATATACAGAGCAACAGCAACCATGGTGGTAATTTTCAGTCTAAGCAAATATATCAGAGAAATCCTCTCTGAACAGGTGGACTAAATCAACTAGAGAAAGCGAAGACTTTCTGCGTGAGTGTTGGCTCTTATTTTTATGAAAAGAAAGAAAGAAAATGTCCCAGAACCCTTGAAAGTCATAAATGTTAGATGAAAGGGGCCTTCTGAGTACCAAGCAGTTTCAATGAAGACAGACACACACCTTTTGCTTTTAGATTAAAAACTAAAATTTGTTCCAGGTTTGAAAAGAATAAATAAAATTATGATACATTTGAGGCCTGGCTAGCCACATAATAATGGATAGCCACTGGTTCTGGTTCCTGCAGCCTGGGCTATGTTGGAGGTTCATTCTGCACATTCACAGCATAATGCCGTGCTTGCGTCCTCCAATGTAGCACTGTTGAGTGAAAGTATGTACATCTCCAATGTAGCACTGTTGAGTGAAAGTATGTACATCTCCAATGTAGCACTGTTGAGTGAAAGTATTCATATGTTGAGTGAAAGTATCCCGCCCCCCAAAAAAAAACTAATTCAATGGTAAAAGTTAACCAGTCTTCAACTGACAAAGCCATTCCAACAGTAAGCATCAAATATCCTGACATAAGGACTACGACAGCTTCACAGCACCAACCAAGTCCAGAAATTCCCTTGGCTCTGTGTCATTTGTAAGATGGGATTTAAATCAGGAGAACATAGGACGGATCCATGATGGATTCTAGCTCATATAAAAGTAAGTTTTCAAGCAAAAATCAAAAAATAGTTTCATGAACAATTACCTTATTATGAAAAGTGGCTCTTAGGCCATGAATTACCCAGAAATTCAAGGGTAAAGAAATGGGTCAGTACTTTCAAAGAACCGAGGAAAATTATTTTGAACTAGATTTCCAGACCAGTTATACTATCAATCAATTATGATTGCAAAGGCATTTTTAGATGTATAAAGACTCGAAAGTATTCTTGCCAAGACTGTTTCTGAGTTACCTGAAAACATATTGAAACAAGCAAACTCGGTCAAAATCAAGAAAGAGAAAATGTGAGATCCAAGAAATGCTAGAACTTATGTAGAAGTGCAGTGAATATAATCTCACAATCTTCAAAGTGGAATCAAAGTACAAAACACAACTGGTCAAAATTATATCAAGAAAATAGCACCAAAAAAAAATCTTCAAACAGAAAATTCTTGGGGCTTCTCTGGTGGCACAGTGGTTGAGAGTCCACCTGCCGATGCAGGGGACACAGGTTCGTGCCCCGGTCCAGGAAAATCCCACATGCCGCGGAGTGGCTGGGCCCGTGAGCCATGGCCGCTGAGCCTGCACATCCGGAGCCTGTGCTCCGCAACGGAAGAGGCCACAACAGTGAGAGGCCCGCGTACCGCAAAAAAAAAAAAAAGAAAACTCTTGGGATAAATACTATTCTGTAGATAGAATGAGTAAGAGACTAGAAGTGATATGGTGAATAGGTATTATTTTTCGTTCAACAAGAAGAAATGAAAGGCAATTAGAAACTTCAGGGAAATCCACCTGGGAGCATGTGCAAACACACACACATATAGTGAAGAATACATGGCATGATTTTCAGGTTCTCATGGTGTGTAAGAAAGGTAACTCATTTGCACCGTAAGGCTAGAAACAATATTTTTCAAGTTGTACAAGGGTCATGATTTTGGATCAGTTGAGAAAAATATAATCCTAGCATATCATTCAGTATTTCATAGAATAACATTTATATAGAAAATAGTTAAATGCCATTTATTATCAACTTTCAGAATCAAACTATAGAGAAAGCATAGACAACTTAAGACACAGAATTTAAAGGCCATCATCCTTGATACTATAAAAAATAAAAGGTATAGCTGTCAACTGCTAGAGGCAAATTGGATGAGATAGATGAAGGCAATAGTAGAGGAAAAAAAATCTCAACTTACTAAGAAGTCAAAATAAACTGTTGAAATGTAATAAAATAAGAAACCATGCTTTTGAGTATATTATTTAAAATTACAGCATAATCAATAAAATAACTGAAAATAATAACAACTTAGAGTAAGGAGTGGAAATAGTGCATAAAGGTGACAAACTAAGAAAGAGTTTTGAAGACCAAAATAGACAAATGGGACACCGTTGCTCTTATTTTTAAGCTACTGCATCAGACCCCTCTTCTGCATAGCCTAACAGATTCTTGGCCTTACCTTTGTTTCCAGCCATGGCCATAGTGATCATTTTGTACAGACCTCAACTCATTTCACACTGATGGTTCCTTAACCAAGTGCACACCACCTCCAATGGCTTTCTCTCTATACTCCAGGGCATCTTATGATGCTGCTGCAGAATGCCATACCACTGGAAAGCCCTCCCATGCATCAATGTGCACCCTGCAGAGTTTGGAATTCAATGGTCAAATGCTTCTCCAGTCCATCCTTGGGCAGATCATCCTGAGAAGCATTCTACACACTCCTAAGATCTTTGTGTGATCGAGCTGCAGTTGCCCATGGTTGGGACAAACTCAGTAACACACCTTAGCAATAACTTTTCTTCTTTCCTTTTTAATTTTTCCCACTCTCTCTCTTCTCTGCACAATCACCTCCCAAATAAACTACCTTCCCAGAGGCCCTTATCTCAGAACCAACCGACAAGGTAAACACAGACTAAGACATCTCTTCCACATCCCTTGGTTTTTGTTTGTTTGCTTTTTACCATATGCAGTCATTCATTTTATTTTAAAATTCTTATGAATATTCACATTACTTGTTGTAGATCATGCATTCCTCTCATAATTATCACATGTGAAGATTTCTAATTTTTCTTCTCTGGTTCATTGACAATTGCTACTATGCACTAGTCACTCACTATGTGCTTAAAATGATTTCTCATGTCAAGAAAGATGCTACATCTAGAATCACAGCAGAGAATAACAATGAACATATGAAATTCTAGTCAGTGGAGTATCAAACTGGGAAATACAAAGACAAGAAATACAATTTAGAACTGACAACATTCCCACGGTGATTGAGCCTGAATCTCTTTCTTCTTTTTGTAAAACAGCACAATAACGTTTACTTCTCAAGAAAGTGAAATTAGTTTTTAATGATTTTCAACTACTTCTTGAGGGCTTAAGCGCTGAGATTTCACCATTATATATTTAAACAGTTCTCAAAAGACTGAAGTGAATAGGAAGTGCCCTGAGCAAAGTATCAGAAGATAGGAATCCTTAATTCACCTCCACCCCATTTTTATCATAAAATTGAGGAGAAGAATTTAAACCTTCTGAACCTCAGTTTCCTCATCTTTAAAGTAAAGATAATGTTGCCTCTGCCAAATATCTGGAGTTATTATTACAGGTTAATAAGCAAATATGTACAAAAGCTCTTAGTAAACTATCAAGTACACTGCAGAATCAGGGCGTTACCATATCTCTGGGAAGTGGATGGCAACAATCAGTGAGAGAGAAAAAAGCCTCCATTAACAGAATGTCCAAATTGAAAAGTTTTGAAGCTGAGTCCCCATGGGCAATTCCTGGGTGTTCTAAAGCCAACTTTAGACAAGCAAAAGAGCTGCCCCAGGGGCAGCCAACAAAGGTACCTTGTTTGCTATCATATTGTTTTGAAAAAATGTGAATTGCTTTCTAACACTTAATGAAAGTTAACTTAAGAATCTAAACTTTCGGCTCCCCTGTAAAAGCTAGGAAATGTGGCCACCTGGCCTGTGTTCTGAAATGTCACTATTCCCAGAGGTGAGTAAGCTCTTTTCCCCTTGGATGAGGTACAAACCCTCTAATCTGCCACAGTCCCTTCCTCCTTCTACCTCACACCTGGCCCACTTCACTTATTTAGATTATTGATTTTGTCTCTGTAGCAGTTGAGTTTGAAGCTGATGTTCTAGCATTGGGTGAAAAGATAGATAAATGTTCTCCCAATTATATTGAAAAAGAAAACTTTGCAACTTGGAAGATAAGGACTTAGAGCTAAGGAGGAGAGAAGGGGGATGTTAGAGGTTCTTGAAATATAGTCAGACAGTAAAGCTGGAATAGAAGACCAGAGAAAATTCCCTGCTGGATGGCATACCATAACGATTTTCAATACCAGGCATTACTAATGTTAATTTTCCCGTTGCTTTATCTGGTGTGCTATTCTGTGATGTGATATAAGCCTGTGCCAAATACGGCACCTAAAAAGGGCACTGCTAGTTGTTACCCAAATTGTTTACCCCAACATTAAAAAGAACACTTAGGGGTCTTTTTGGGGGGTGGGGGTGGGGAATTCCTTTCCAGCTTTATTAAGACATAATTGACACGTAACCTTATGTAAGCTTAAGGTGTACAGTGTGATGATTTTATATACACATATACTGTGAACACTTTACCACAAGAAGGTCAATTAACACATCCTTCGTCTCACATAATTACTATTTTGCTATTGTTGGTGTTATGGTAAGAGCATTTAAGATCTACTCTCTTAGCAACTTTTTTTTTTCTTTTTTTTTGTGGTACGCAGGCCTCTCACTGTTGTGGCCTCTCCTGTTGCGGAGCACAGGCTCCGGACGCACAGGCTCAGTGGCCATGGCTCACGGGCCCAGCTGCTCCGCGGCATGTGGGATCTTCCCGGACCGGGGCACGAACCCGTGTCCCCTGCATCGGCAGGCGGACTCTCAACCACTGCGCCACCAGGGAAGCCCTCTTAGCAACTTTTAAGTATACAGAACAGTACTGTTAACGATAGTCACCAAGTTGTATACTATATCCCCCGAACTCATTCCTCTTATAACTGGAAGGTTTTACCCTTTGACCAACATTTCCCCATTTCTACCATCCCCTAGTCCCTGGCAACTACTATAATTGCTGCTATGACTTTGGAATCTTCAGACTCCACATATAAGGGAGATCATAATTTGTCATTTTCTGTCTGACTCACTTCACTTAGCATAATGCCCTCAAGGTCCATCTCTGTTGTCACAAACAGGATTCCCTTTTTTCCATGATGCAATAATATTCCATTGTATATATACCACTGCTTTATCCATTTATCCATACATAAATACGTAGGTTGTTTTCATATCTTGGCTATTGTGAATAACGCTACAATAAACTGGGGAGGCAAGGGAAGAGAGATCTCTTCATGATCCTTATTTCATTTTCTTTGGACATACACCCAGAAGTGGAATTGCTGGATCATATGGTAGTTCTTTTTTAAATTTTTTGAGGAACCTCCACAATGTTTTCCATAGTGGCTGCACCAACTTATAGCCCCACTAACAGTACACAACAGTCTCAGAAGGATTACTGTTAATTCTCCTTTAAATGTTTAATAGAATTTATTTGGGAAGCCATCTGCTCCTGGGATTTTCTTATTTGGGAGGGATTTGATTATTGATTCAATACTTAACGCATTATTGGTCTGTTCAGATTTTCTATTTCTTCATGATTCCATCTTGGCCAGTTGTGGGTTTCTAGGAATTTATCCATCTTTTCTAGGTTGTCCAATTTGTTGGTGTATAATTGTTCATAGTAGTCTCATAATCCTTTGTATTTCTGTGGTATCAGTTGTGGCATCTCCTCTTTCATTTATAATTTTATTTATTCAAGTCCTCTTTCCTTTTTTCTCAGTAAGTCTAACTAAATGTTTGTCAATTTTATTTATCTGTTCAAAAAACCAACTTTTAGTTTTATTGATCTTTTCTATTATTTTTATTCTCTATTTCATTTATTTCCACTCTGATCTTTGTTATCACCTTCTTTCTGATAACTTTGGTCTTCATTTTTTCTTCTGTTTCTAATTCCTTGTAAACTTCGGTTGTCTATTTGAGAATTTTTTTTAAAGGTTTCCTCTTAAATTAATTAATTTATTTATTTGGCATGCATTGGGTCTTCGTTGCTGTGCACAGGCTTTCTCTAGTTGTGGCAAGCAGGGGCTACTCTTCGTTGCGGAGCACAGGCTTCTCACTGCAGTGGCTTCTCTTGTTGCGGAGCATAGGATCTAGGCACGCGGGCTTCAGTAGTTGTGGTGCAAGGGCTTAGTTGCTCCGTGGCATGTGGGATCTTCCTGGACCAGGGCTTGAACCTGTGTCCCCTGCGTTGGCAGGTGGATTTTTTTTTTTCAGGAGATGCAAATTACTTTCATTCATTTTTTTTCTAGCATCTTTATTGGAGTACAATTGCTTGACAATGGTGTGTTAGTTTCTGCTTTATAACAAAGTGAATCAGTTATACATATACATATATCACCATATCTCTTTCCTCTTGTGTCTCCCTCTCTCCAACCCTCCCTATCCCACCCCTCTAGGTGGTCACAAAGCACCGAGCTCATCTCCCTGTGCTATGCGGCTGCTTCCCACTATCTATCTATTTTACATTTGGTAGTGTATATATGTCCATGCCACTCTCTCACTTTGTCCCAGCTTACCCTTCCCCCTCCCCATATCCTCAAGTCCATTCTCTAGTGGGTCTGCATCTTTATTCCCATCTTGCCCCTAGGTTTTTCATGACCATATTTTTTTCTTAGATTCCATATATATGTGTTGGCATACGGTATTTGTTTTTCTCTTTCTGACTTACTTCACTCTGTATGACAGACTTTAGGTCTATCCACCTCACTACAAATAACTCAATTTCGTTTCTTTTTCTGCCTGAGTAATATTCCATTGTATGTATATGTGCCACGTCTTCTTTAACGATTCATGTGTTGATGGACACATAGGTTGCTTTCATGTCCTGGCTATGGCAAATACAGCTGCAATGAACATTGTGGTACATGACACATTTTGAATTATGCTTTTTCCCAGGGTATATGCCCAGTAGTGGGATTGCTGGGTCGTATGGTAGTTCTTTTTTAAATTTTTTAAGGAACCTCCATATTGTTCTCCAAAGTGGCTTTATCAATTTACATTCCCACCAACAGTGCAGGAGGATTCCATTTTCTCCACACCCTCTCCAGCATTGTTTGTAGATTTTTTTGATGATGGCCATTCTGACCACTGTGAGATGATATCTCATTGTAGTTCTGATTTGCATTTCTCTAATGATTAATGATGTTGAGCATTCTTTCATGTGTTTGCTTGCAATCTGTATATCTTTTTTGGGGAAATGTCTATTTAGGTCTTCTGCCCATTTTTGGATTGGGTTGTTTGTTTTTTTGATATGGAGCTGCATGAGCTGCTTGTAAATTTTGGAGATTAATCCTTTGTCAGTTGCTTCATTTGCAAATCTTCTCTCCCATTCTGAGGGTTGGCTTTCCATCTTCTTTATGGTTTCCTTTGCTGCGTAAAAGCTTTGAAGTTTCATGAGGTCCCATTTGTTTATTTTTGTTTTTATTTCCCTTTCTCTAGGAGGTGGGTCAAAAAGGATCTTGCTGTGATTTATGTCATGGAGTGTTCTGCCTGTGTTGTCCTCTAAGAGTTTAAGGTACCTGGTCTTACATTTAGGTCTTTAATCCGATTGAGTTTATTTTTGTGTATGGTGTTAGGTGTTCTAATTTCATTCTTTTACATGTAGCCGTCCAGTTTTCCCAGCACCACTTATTGAAGAGGCTGCCTTTTCTTCACTGTGTATTCCTGTCTCCTTTATCAAAGATAAGGTGACCATATGTGCGTGGGTTTATCTCTGGGCTTTCTATCCTGTTCTATTGATCTATATTTCTGTTTTTGTGCCAGTTCCATACTGTCTTGATTACTGTAGCTTTGTAGTATAGTCTGAAGTCAGGGAGTCTGATTCCTCTAGCTCCATTGTTCTTTCTCAAGATTGCTTTGGCTATTCGGGGTCTTTGTGTTTCCATATATATTGTGAAATTTTTTTGTTCTAGTTCTGTGAAAAATGCCAATGGTAGTTTGATAGAGATTGCATTGAATCTGTAAATTGCTTTGGGTAGTAGAGTCATTTTCACAATGTGGATTCTTCCAATCCAAGAACATGGTATATCTCTCCATCTATTTGTATCATCTTTAATTTCTTTCATCAGTGTCTTATAATTTTCTGCATACACGTCTTTTGTCTCCTTAGGTAGGTTTATTCCTATGTATTTTATTCTTTTTGTTGCAATGGTAAATGGAAGTGTTTTCTTAATTTCACTTTCAGATTTTTCATCATTAGTGTATAGGAATGCCAGGGATTTCTGTGCATTAATTTTGTATCCTGCTCCTTTACCAAATTCATTAGTTTTCTGGTAGCATCTTTAGGATTCTTTATGTATAGTATCATGTCACCTGCAAACAGTGACCGCTTTACTTCTTCTTTTCCGATTCGGATTACTTTTATTTCTATTTCCTCTCTGATTGCTGTGGCTAAAACTTCCAAAACTATGTTGAATAATAGTGGTGAGAGTGGGCAACCTTGTCTTGTTCCTGACCTTAGTGGAATGGTTTCAGTTTTTCACCATTGAGAACGATGTTGGCTGTGGGCTTGTCATATATGGCCTTTATTATGTTGAGGTAAGTTCCCTCTATTCCTACTTTCTGCAGGGTTTTTATCATAAATGGGTGTTGAATTTTGTCAAAAGCTTTCTCTGCATCTATTGAGATAATCATATGGTTTTTCCCCTTCAATTTGTTAATATGGTGCATCACATTGATTGATTTGCATATATTGAAGATTCCTTGCATTCCTGGGATAAACCCCACTTGATCATGGTGTATGATCTTTTTAATGTGCTGTTGGATTCTGTTTGCTAGTATTTTGTTGAGGATTTTTGCATCTATGTTCATCAGTGATATTGGCCTGCAGTTTTCTTGCTTTGTGACATCTTTGTCTGGTTTTGGTATCAGGGTGTTGGTGGCCTCGTAGAATGAATTTGGGAGTGTTCCTCCCTCTGCTACATTTTGGAACAGTTTGAGAAGGATAGGAGTTAGCTCTTCTCTAAATGTTTGATAGAATTTGCCTGTGAAGCCATCTGGTCCTGGGCTTTTGTTTGCTGGAAGATTCTTAGTCACAGTCTCAATTTCAGTGCTTGTGATTGGTCTGTTTATATTTTTCTATTTCTTCCTGGTCGGAAGGTTGTGCTTTTCTAAGAATTTGTCCATATCTTCGAGGTTGTGCATTTTATTGGCATATAGTTGCTTGTAGTAATCTCTCATGATCTTTTGTATTTCTGCAGTGTCAGTTCTTACTCCTCCTTTTTCATTTCTAATTCTATTGGTTTGCATATACTCCCTTTTTTTCTTGATGAGTCTGGCTAATGGTTTATCAATTTTATTTATCTTCTCAAAGAACCAGCTTTTAGTTTTATTGATCTTTGCTATAGTTTCCTTCCTTTCTTTTTATTTCTGATCTGATCTTTATGATTTCTTTCCTTCTGCTAATAACTCTGGGGGTTTTTTGTTCTTCTTTCTCTAAATGCTTTAGGTGTAATGTTAGGTTGTTCATTTGAGATATTTCTTGTTTCTTAATGTAGGATTGTATTGCTATAAACTTCCCTCTTAGATCTGCTTTTGCTGCCACCCATAGGTTTTGCATCGTCGTGTTTTCATTGTCATTTGTTTCTAGGTATTTTTTAAATTAATCTTTGATTTCTTCAGTGATCTCTTGGTTCTTAAGTAGTGTATTGTTTCGGCTCTATATGTTTGTATTTTTTACAGCTTTTTTTCCTGTAATTGATATCTAGTCTCATAGCACTGTGGTCAGAAAAGATACTTGATATGATTTTAATTTTCTTAAATTTACCAAGGCTTGATTTGTGTCCCAAGATATGATCTATCCTGGAGAATATTCTATGAGCACTTGTGAAGAAGGTGTATTCTGTTGTTTTCGGATGGAATGTCCTATAAATATGAATTAAGTCATCTTGTTTAATGTATCATTTAAAGCTTATGTGTCCTTATTTATTTTCATTTTGGATGATCTGTCCTTTTGTGAAAGTAGGATGTTAAAGTCCCCTACTATGATTGTATTACTGTTGATTTCCCCTTTTATGGCTGTTACTATTGGCCTTATGTATTGATGTGCTCCTACGTTGGGTGCATAAATATTTTCAAGTGTTATATCTTCTTTTAGGATCGATCCCTTGATCATTATGTTGTGTCCTTCTTTGTCTCTTGTAATAGTCTTTCTTTTAAAGTCTATTTTGTCTCGTACAAGAATTGCTACTCCAGCTTTCTTTTGATTTCCATTTGCATGGGAGATCTTTTCCAACTCCTCACTTTGTACGTGTCCCTAGGTCTGAAGTGGGTCTCTTGTAGACAGCATATATATGGGTCTTATTTTTGTATCCATTCAGCCAGTCTACGTCTTTTGGTTGAAGCACTGAATCCATTTACATTTAAGGTAATTATCAATATGTATGTTCCTTTTAACATTTTCTTAATTGTTTTGGGTTTGTTTTTGTAGGTCTTTTCCTTCTCTTGTGTTTCCTGCCTAGAGAAGATCCTTTAGCATTTGTTGTAAAGCTGGTTTGGTGGTGCTGAATTCTCTTAGCCTTTGCTTGTCTGTAAAGATTTTAATTTATCCATCAAATCTGAATGAGATACTTGCTGGGTAGAGTAACCTTGGTTGTAGGTTTTTCCCCTTCATCACTTTAAATATGTCCGGCCACTCCCTTCTGGTTTGGAGAGTTTCTGCTGAAAGGTCAGCTGTTAACCTTATGGGGATTCCCTTGTATGTTATTTGTTGTTTTTTCCTTTCAGCTTTTAATATTTTTTCTTTGTATTTAATTTTGGATAGTTTGATGCATATGTGTCTTGGTGTCTTTCTCCTTGGATTTATCCTGTATGAGACTCTCTGTGCTTCCTGGACTTGATTAACTATTTCCTTTCCCACATTAGGGAAGTTTTCAACTATAATCTCTTCAAATATTTTCTCAGTCCCTTTCTTTTTCTCTTCTTCTTCTGGGACCCCCATAATTTGAATGTTGGTGCGTTTAATGTTGTCCCAGAGGTCTCTGAGACTGTCCTCAATTCTTTTCATTTTTTTTCTTTATTCTGCTCTGCAGTAGTTATTTCCACTATTTTATCTTCCAGGTCACTTATCCATTCTTCTGCCTCAGTTATTCTGCTATTGATCCCTTCTAGAGAATTTTTAATTTCATTTATTGTGTTGTTCATCACTGTTTGTTTGCTCTTTAGTTCTTCTAGGTCCTTGTAAAATGTTTCTTGTATTTTCTCCATTCTATTTCCAAGATTTTGGATCATCTTTACTATCATTATTCTGAATTCTTTTTCAGGTAGACTGGCTATTTCCTCTTCATTTGTTAGGTCTGGTGGGTTTTTACCTTGCTACTTCATCTGGTGTGTGTTTCTCTGTCTTCTCATTTTGCTTAACTTACCGTGTTTGGGGTCTCCTTTTCACAGACTGCAGGTTCGTAGTTGCCATTGTTTTTGGTGTCTGCTCCCAGTGGCTACGGTTGGTTCAGTGGGTTGTGTAGGCTTCCTGGTGGAGGAGACTAGTGCCTGTGTGCTGGTGGATGAGGCTATATCTTGTCTTTCTGGTGGGCAAGTCCATGTCTGGTGGTGTGTTTTGGGGTGTCTGTGGAGTTATTATGATTTTAGGCAGCCTCTCTGCTAATGGGTGGGGTTGTGTTCCTGTTTTGCTAGTTGTTTGGCATAGGATGTCCAGCACTAGAGCTTGCTGGTCGTTGAGTGGAATTGGATCTTGGCGTTGAGATGGAGATATCTGGGAGATTTTCACCGTTTGATAGTATGTGGAGCTGGGATGCCTCTTGTGGACCAAAGTCCTGAACTTGGCTATTCCACCTCAGAAGCACAGCCCTGACCCCTGGCTGTAGCACCAAGACCCTGTCATCCACACAGGTCAGAATAAAAGGAAGAAAAAGAAAGAAAAGAAAAGAAAAGAAAAGAAAAGAAAAGAAAAGAAAGAAAGAAAGAAAGAAAGAAAGAAAGAAAGGAAGGAAGGAAGGAAGGAGGGAGGGAGGGAGGGAGGGAGGGAAGAAAGAAAGAAAGAGAGAGATTTTAAAAAGTTATTAAAATAAAAAGCAGAAAAATAATTATTAAAAAATAAATTCTAAGTAATAAAAATGAAAGAGAGAAGAGAACAACAAAACAAAAAACAAATTCACCAATGATAACAAGTGCTGAAAACTATACTAAAAAAACCAAAACAAACAAAAAATAACAGACAGACAGAACTCTAGGACAAATGGTAAAAGCAAAGCTACACAGACAAAATCACACACAGAAGTACACATATACACACTCACAAAAAGAGAAAAAGGGAAAATATATATATCGTCTCTCCCAAAGTCCACCGCCTCAATTTTGGGATGATTCATTGTCTATTCAGGTATTCCACAGATGCAGGGTACATCAAGTTGATTGTGGAGATTTAATCTGCTGCTCCTGAGGCTGCTGGGAGGGATTTCCCTTTCTCTTCTTTGTTCACTCAGCTCCTGGGGTTCAGCTTTGGATTTGGCCCCACCTCTGCGTGTAGGTCGCCTGAGGGTATCTGTTCTTCACTCAGACAGGACGGTGTTAAAGGAGCAGCTGACTCGGGGGCTCTGGCTCACTCAGGCCAGGGGGAGGGAGGCATACGGAGTTTGGGGCGAGCCTGTGGCGGCAGAGGCCGGCATACATTGCACTAGCCTGAGGCACGCCGTGTGTTCTCCCGGGGAAGTTGTCCCTGGATCATGGGACCCTGGCAGTGGCGGGCTGCACAGGGTCCCAGGAGGGGAGGTGTGGATAGTGACCTGTGCTTGCATGCAGGCTCTTGGTGATTGCAGCAGCAGGCTTAGCATCTCATGCTCGTCTCTGGGGTCCGCACCGATAGAAGCAGCTCGCACCCGTCTCTGGAGCTCCTTTAAGCAGCGCTCTTAATCCCCTCTCCTCGCGCATCAGGAAACAAAGAGGAAAGAAGAAGTCTCTAGCCTCTTAGGCAGCTCCAGACTTTTCCCCGGACTCCCTCCTGGCTAGCTGTGGAGCACTAGCCCCCTTCAGGCTGTGTTCACACAGCCAATCCCAGTCCTCTCCCTGGGATCCAACCTCCGAAGCCCGAGCTTCAGCTCCTAGCCCCCACCCATATAGGCGGGTGAGGAGACAAGCCCTCTGGCTGGTGAGTGCTGGTCGGCACCGATCCTCTGTGTGGGAATCTCTCCCCTTTGCCCTCCGCACCCCTGTTGCTGCGCTCTCCTCCATGTCTCTGAAGCTTCCCCCCTCTGCCACCCGCAGTCTCCATCTGTGAAGGGGCTTCCTAGTGTGTGGAAACATTTCCTCCTTCACAGCTCCCTCCCACTGGTGCAGGTCCTGTCCCTATTCTTTTGTCTCTGTTTATTCTTTTTTCTTTTGCCCTACCCAGGTACGTGGGAAGTTTCTTGCCTTTTGGGAGGTCTGAGGTCTTCTGCCAGCATTCAGTAGGTGTTCTGTAGGAGTTGTTCCACATGTAGATGTATTTCTGATGTATTTGTGGGGAGAAAGGTGATCTCCACGTCTAACTCTTCTGCCATCTTGAAGCTCCTCCAGCAGGCGGATTCTTAATCACTGAGCCACCAGGGAAGTCCGAGATCTTTTTTTTTAATGTAGAAATTTATCCCTACAAGCTTCCCTGTTTGAAAAGCTTTTGCTGTATCCCATAATTTTTGGTATGTTGTGTTTCCATTTTCTTTTGTTTAAAGGTAGTTTTAATTTTCCTTTTGATTTCTTCTTTGACCCATTTGTTCTTCAGGAGTATGTAGTATAATTTCTACACATTTGTGAATTTTTCAGTTTTTCTCCTGTTAAGCTCTAGATTCATACCACTGTGATTGGAAAATTGGTGTGATTTCAACCTTCTTAAATTTGTTAAGCCTTGTTTTGTGACCTAACATATAGTCTATTCTGGCGAATGTTCTGCATGTGCTTGAGATAAATGTCTATTCTGCTGTTGCTGGATGAAATGGAACTCATAGTTTTAAACTTAGTACATGGTCACCCAGAAGAAATATTTCCCAGTTTTACTTGCAGCTAGGTATGGCCATGGGCCTAGGTTCGAGCCAGTAGAATTTGAGGGAAAGTAAAATGCTTAACTTTGGGGATATAACTCGAAAGGGAAGGAAGGTATTTTATCCTCCTACTTTCCCTCTATCCTGATGCCCAGGGTGTGGATGTAATAGTAAGTTATACTGGACTACAACAACAAGGCTAACACGTTATAGATGGTGGAGTCATGAGATAGAAGGAAGTTGGGTCCCTGGATGACCTTTTGAAGTGGAGCCAACATGCCAGACTCAGGCCATCAGCCTCCAGATTTTTACAGAGCAAGAGAAATGAACTTTCAGGATATTTAGGACACTGTTAATGTGGGTGTCTCTTATACATATCCGAATCTATATCCTAACTAATATATCCTGAAAATCTTCAATAAAGTCTGGCTACCCTATAGGCTTGAGTTGGGGACATATTATAGAAGGAAAGGATTGAAGAGATGCCCAGCAGGCTCTGCACAGAGGCAAGTCAGGTGGCGTAGCTCTTGCATCAGAAAAAGCAACACTCACAGCCAAAGATGAGAGTCTCCACTCCAAATGCCTACAGATGCTGGGTCTTCCACCTTTTAGACAAGAGTTTGAATAAAAATTATTTAGGGGCTTCCCTGGTGGCGCAGTGGTTGAGAGTCTGCCTGCCGATACAGGGGACGTGGGTTTGTGCCCTGGTCCGGGAAGATCCCACATGCCACGGAGCGGCTGGGGCCATGAGCCATGGCCACTGAGCCTGCGTGTCCAGAGCCTGTGCTCCACAACGGGAGAGGCCACAGCAGTGGGAGGCCCGCATACCACAAAAAAAAAAAAAAAAAATTATTTAGGTTCCAAGGACAAAGTGATTCAGCACACTGAAGTTGTGGAGAATATGTGAGCAGAACACACCTATATGCTACATACATACACATACACACACATGCATGCACACAGTGTGCTTGTGTACACATGAAATGACATCTATTCATAACAGAAAAAAAAATACCTACTTCACAAATGGAGCTTTTTTTCAATAGGGAATAGCCTCAGGAAAAAAAATTCTGCCCACAAAATAGCATTACAACTTCCCTATTCAATACCATTACTTTTAAAAATTAGGCTATGATTTGAATTCTATAGTGAAATATAATTCTGTGATTTCTAAAGCAAAATGGAGAATCATAGCTCTAGGGACAAAGAATGCTACCTAATTTTTATATATTTTGTTGAAGATAATACTCTGGTGATTTTCAAGACAAAACACTTAAAAGTAATAAATTGAAGTTCATTGCATCTTATTAATTTTGTTTTGCAAGGACAATGGAATCTGCTGTATTAAATTATTCATTAAATATATCTTAATTTACTCACTTTGCTTTGTATCTATATTACTTCTTTGGATGTTTTCACTTTAATTATTAAAATATCCCTTGTGAGTTTCATTGTAATTGCTATTATCCTGGCATCATTCTATAGAATGGAAATAAAAATATGGGTAAATAGAAGATGATAATGCTTCGTGTTGTAACATCAAAACTACAAAAGCCCAGTAACAGTAATCAGTCCAGATGTACATAATTATTCCATGCCTCACATTCACATTATATAGGGACATTCCACTAAACACTTGAACAGTTTCTCAGACCATGAAAAAACTTCATGATGAAACACAATGGAGCTATGGTTGGAGCACAGTGCAGTTAGACTTTGGACTCTGAAAAACTGTATTTCTTGTTTTACAGTCTCTTATTGACACTCTTACAGTCTCCTCACTGGCATGTCAATGACTCCCTTCCCAATACCACTGCTTCACAGCCACACAAATGCTTAGATGCTACCTTTGACAGTGAAGAGTTAGAGGGATCAGTCTAGAAGGAGCAGAAGGAGAAAACTGGCCACTTAGGAGATGTTCTAGGTTTCAGATTCCCATAAGGTAGAGGCAAAGGAGACCTAAGATTTTCATTACAATTGTCCTGCCAAGGGCAGGAAATGAGACAAATTCCTGGAAGACAGTTTATCCAAGATTGGAGAAGAGTTCATCCGACAAGAATACCCCTTTGCCAAACTTTGTGCACTGTTGGTAGAAATGTAAATTAGTACAGCCACTATGGAAAACAGTATGGAGATTCCTCAAAAAATTAAAAATAGAACAACCAACAATCCCACTTCTGAGTATATATCCAAAGGAAATAAAATCAAAACAGATGCACTCCCATGTCCATCGTAGCATTATTTACAATAGCCAAGATAGAGAAAAAACCTAAGTGTCCCCCAATGGAAAAATGGATAAAGAAGATATGAGATATCTACATATATAGTGGAATATTACAACCATGAAAAAGAAGGGAATCCTGACATTTGTGACATGGATGGACCCTGAGGACATGATGCTAAGTGAAACAAGTCAGAGAAAGACAGATACTATGTGATATCACTTATATATGCAGTCTAAAAATGGTGAACTCATAGGAATAAAGAGAAGAATGGTGGTTACCAGGGCGGGGTGGGGCAGGGGAAAGCGAGAGGGGTAAGGTAGATGCTGATCAAAGGATACAAACATGCAGTTAGAAGATGAATAAGTTCTGAGGGCTTAATGCACAGTACTGTGATTATAATTAACAGTATTTACTGTATACTTGAAAATTGTGAAAAGAACAAATATTAAGTGTTCTCACTATAAAACAGAAATGGTGATATGTGATGTGATGGAGGTGTTAGCTAATGTTAGTGGTAATCATACTGTAATATATATAAGTGTATGTACACCTTAAATTTACACAATGTTATATGTCAATTATATCTCAATAAAGATGGAAGAGGAAAAAAAGAACACCCCTGTGCCACTTTCTTTTCTGAATCCAACGTTAAATAGAAGGTAGAAAAACAGTAATCCTAGCATTCAATGATTCTAGGATTTCCAAAACACTCCCTATTTATACCATTCCAGCCTTACTGAAATTCATTTCCACATCAGTATTATAGAGCGCTAAGTTAAAATATGAAGTTATACATATTGGTGAAGAAAGAATTTAAAGGATCTTATTTGTATTTACACTGATACTAAAATATGGTCACAAAGGGTAAAAAAGATTCTAAATTATTTCCCAAGGAGTTTTATACTCTTTTCTTCTATTTTCCACTCTTTTCTTCTATTATGTCATACAACTTTTTAACTTCTAAATATGCTTTTAAAACTTTTACTTTCATCCAGCCAATTCAATTTTTTAAAATTAATCCATGGATCATTTCAAAATAAGACAAGAAAAAGATTAATATGACAGATTATATTTTACTCCTCAATTCTTTGTTGCAATTTTAGTTTATCTATGAAAAAGGCAATATCTAGACAAACTTACTAATAGACACACATAAAATTTATTAGCCCTTAAATGTCTACAGTTTGTTCTCCCTTAAAGGAGCTAATGAACAATTAAATAACACCCTGGAGATGGAGGAAATGGTCACTTCGGGAGGAATATTGACACTGGATAATCAAGACTCACTCCTGGGGTGAAGATAATGTTTCTTACTCAGGGAAAGTGTACAAAGAGACTTGATACTGAAACAAATATTAACCCTCTATGATTCATAGAGTGAACCTGCCTTCCTGTATATTTTCAGTAACCTACTCTTTCCCCATTGCTAAAAATTAGGCATGAACTCTTCCTTGTCCTGTTCTTCACTGCTCATCTCCGAAGCGATATTTTGATATTTTCCTTAATGCTAATTCTCCCTCAAAGAGGAACTTTCAAAATAATTCTTACTCTCATGTAGTGCTCCTCTGTCCAGAAAAGTGTAAAGGGGAAAACACTATAGGAAAATAAAGTTTAGGGTTTCAGTGACAGTCACACCTTTTCTTAATTTCTCTTTAGGTTATAAACTCCTTAAGAAAAAGAACAATGTCTTTTCCATTCCTGTAAAATCCCTTGAGTAATAGCATAATGTCTGCCTCTCAATGGATACATTTCTTTCAGTTTAGGAACTTCTTAGAATCTTAAAGACATTTTCTTTTACTACAACTATAACCATTTCTTCTCTTTAATGTTAACAGACAAATGTAATTTTAAAGCTTCTTTTACATGGATTTTTTAGGAGAAAATATGATAACCTATGCAGAAACAATAGGTCTAATACTATGTAAAATAATCCAGTCTCTTTGCCATTCTCAACAGAATCCTAGACTTTTTATTCCTCCTTGCCCCCACACAAAAAAAAAAAAAGAGAAAAAAGGAGGAGGTCTTTTCAAATTATGCATTTTGTGTTTGTGTTTATGCACCACCCACAAGGAATGCATCTCGTAATTGCTAACATAACTCTTTCATGATCTAAAATTTGAGTTGACGCTGCTGGGTTCAGAGTCAGTTCCTAGGGAGTCTGTATATATTTATAAGGGATTAAATACACTCAGATAGAACAAGTTGAATAAACCTTCCCACTTTAAGAAAATGTATACATAAAAGAGCTATATTAAAATGTTTGAACTATAAATTCAGCACTGTGATTTATTTTGAGATCATTAGCAGAAAATATTACACCATCATGTCAATAATATAACTAGTTAATATATTTTGTAACCAAGATCTAGAATTTTAAGTAAAAAAAATCCAGTGTATTTTCCTCTTTCTATTTTTCTATTCATTATCTTTGAATATAATATGGATTGAAAAGAACTTTATGGGGTACAAACCCTAAAATCATTGTTTATCTTGGTATTTGAATTTCTCATTTTTATTTAATGAAATAAGTAGGGTATGATAATCCCAAGAATAAATTCCATTTCCAAATTATTTGACATGCTGCTGCTGCTACACAGCAAACTTAAGATTGTCAAATGAAAAAAAAAAGCAATAAAACTAACACAACATTGTAAATCAACTATACTCCAATGAAAAAAAAATTTTTTAAAGCAATATATAAGAAAGATTTTATATTGGAAAAAGTATGCTGAATGCAATACTTAAAACTTAAAACTTAAAAACTTAGAAACATAATTTTCTAGACTATTTTAAAATCATCTACATGAAGAGTTTCACAGGATTCGAACCCGTTAGTAAAAATGTAACAAAGGACACCTTTGTGTGTTAACTGTAAGACCACTAACTCACTGACATCATGGAAAATGGAAATGTACCAGATGAATTTCAACAAACCCTTTCTATTACTGAATATGAAAGAAAGTTATAATTTTACCAGTGGGGTCAAGTTTGCACTTCATCCATCTGAATCTACTTATCTTTATTAGGTATCCTTTTCAGCTTAGTTTTCATTAAAACCAAGTGTGAAAATATACTGAACTTATGATCCAACATTTGAATCACTGATACAACCAAGATTTTCTAAACTATAAAGCACACTCAATCAAGTTTTGTTCACTAATAATTATAAATATTAATAATGACAAAGGTCTATTCCATTAATGTTAAAATTAAAATACTTTTCGAATAGTTTATTATTTGTCTCTTTGTATTTCTATTTTTGTACGTTTTATAATAAATATATTAATAGAATACTATATGCACAGACTTTTTTTTTGAGATTACTATTCTAAACTGTGTAAGACCATTGAGACACAAGTCCATTTTTGAAAGGATGGGTAGTAATTGAATGAGTTTAGGTTTCTTGCCACCTTCAATGTGCAGGGGCTCTATACATGATTTAATCAGATTTAGGAAAAAATAAGTAACCTGTGTTTCTTCCACCAAAACTATGGAGGAAAGTCACATAATCAGTTACCTCTGCTCTGAATAATTTTCCTTTAACTATTTGGCAGAAATCCACAAATAGCATCCATTCATATCTACATGATAATGAAAAGTTCTGTCTTCCATAAATCTAGATTAAACCAGCAAATTTTTAATCCTATTCTTCCCAACTCCTCATTTAAAACATCCCAAACTGGCCATATTGATGAACATGGGGAAGGGAGATTCTCAAAAATGGTAGGACCCTTGTACAGTGGAACAAATACAACGTCCATCATAAAGAGCTCTTTTAGCTTAAAATAAGCTTATTATAAAATAAAATTCAACAGCTTTAAGAATGGACTCCTTATGAGGAGGCCAAACATCTTGAGATCAACCTTCACCTCCTTTGCAAGATCTCCAAGTGGTCCTTTTTCTCTGAGTAAAGATTCTCAGATGATTCACTCACTCGCCACATTCACGGCCTCCAGCCACCAAAATGTGATCTTTGAAAGAAGGGGCTTCCCACCTCCACCAGAGAACGTGAGCCAAAAGCTCCAGGCAGCTACTCACCCACAGTGTAGTTGGCAGAGAGGATTGGGGAAAGAGGAATTTCCTTTCTCTCGTCTGCAGATAATCACCTTTCATCCTAAAGCATAAATTTTGATTACCCAGATTATTTCAGCTTTCAGAGCCACAAGGGTTATTAGTGGTAATAAAATCATTCAGCCTTATAAAAAATTTTTTTTAAAAAAGGATTCCAACCACAGTATTTAAGAATCTGACCTCACAGCCCATTATCCACCCACTATGTAAAGTAATTTTCTCTTTGCTGTCAGTGTGACCCTTTTTCCATTTCTTTAGCTACATTTCAAAAGGAAAATGAAGTGATGTGACTGACCTCATCAGGTCAGAATTATCTGCAGCCAAAGCATGGGTGGTGGTGGGAAGTGGGGTGGGGGGGGGGCGTGTTTTGTTTCATTTATTTGTATAAATCTAACTGGCCCAAATGGATGCCAAAATCAAGAGCTTACCCTTATTCACACTGTACTTAAACCCAACTGATAGAGCCTACTAACTCTGGTGGTTCCTAAGCATGATCACCTGCTAAAGTAACAATTCTATTCTTCTCCACACAGAAGGAGAGGTGAAATCCTTCCCGTCAGCTTAATTTTGTCCTCCTCACTTGATGACTGTGGCTTTAAGCCATCTCTCAAGGACTCTGCCCTTACTATCTAATGGACATTCTAGAAACTCTCCTTCCCTCAACTATCCCTCCTAAAATATGCATTAAAGTTTGTGTTCACTTTTAATACTATTCATTTCTAATATCTAAACATTCATAAATCAGCTGGGAAAAGCTACTATTTTCAAGAGGCGCCTCGCATTTCTAAGAAAATGCATGTTGGCATATATATGATACAGCTGCATTCTTTGTGGATCCATGTCTATCTCTGGAAAGAGGAATCAGGTTTTCAAAGAGCCCAGTGAGGCATGTGGAAATCCAAGCAGGCATTTGGAAAAGAACTTTTCTCAAAGAAGTTACAAAAGTGCGTAGGTAATATGACTCCATATTTCTTTTTAATTCCACATGCAGAGGCTGGGAAACATTTGGGAAACAAAATACTTCTAAACATTGTGAGTAGTGGAATTACATTTCTTTTTTTCTTTTTCCTTATATGCTTCTACATTTTCCAAAATATCTACCACAAACTTGCTAGTTTTTTAATCAGATTTTTTGAAAGCATATGAAGTAGAGTGGAAAGATTTTTTTTTCCTATTATGTTTTAAAGCATACATTATCTCAATTATAGAGGATTTGGTTTTCAGAATGATTCCTCCAAAATAAATTTGTGGTATATCCAAAATATAAATTATGTCTGCTTTATATAAAGATTTCTTTTAATTAACCATATTGCAAATCGCTTGCAGTTAGAGTCACTAAATCATCACTCTGCTTGAATTTCTCTTTTCTTGGTCGTACCTAGTCAAGTATTTATCAAAATGCAAAGGCATAGCAAAGAAGTACCATACATCAATTGCTTTGAACATCTTGTTCAATAGGGTCTTTTGAGGAATACGACTTAATTTTTCATAATTAAATAACGCTCTATTTCTATACACTTTTAACAGATAATATTCATATCCTTCTGCTGCTAAAAACAAGTGTATAATGTGAATATGTTTTCCTCAAGTAAATATTTTGGGAATTTTGCAGAGGGGGTAAAATGGGAACAGAAAAGATGGAGGTAGCTAATCATTGGTTATATATAGCACGTATATGAAGGACGAAGGCATAAATTTGGTAAGAAAAAAGGAAAATAAATTTTCAGAGCTGTTTTTAAAAAAAAAAAGAATCTATTCAACAGCTGAATTTGAAAAGCAGTTTACCAGTTGTTACAGTAAATATATTCAAAGTGAATGATATAACCACTAATTAGGTTTGAATCACTCAAGTGTACATTTGCTGTGACAACAGTTTTCCCTTTACAGATCATCCCTCTGTTTATAAAAGAGCTGAAAATTAACATTTCCTGCCTTTGTCAAACTGAAGCATCTCTCAATAGTTCTCAGCAAACATCTGAAGGATTCTTGCATCCTGAGATCATCTGGCCATTATGTTTTCAAGTGTTGTCTCTCTTCAAGAACTGAGCAAGGTGCACAGAATAGTGATTGCAGATTCTTTGTAAAATAGCAACAAGAGCACAACAAAAATACCTGATGGAGAAGAGATCATGGGTTACCATTCATAGCAGATGGGAATCAACGTAAATTGACAGTGGAAGTTTTCATTCTGTTTTGCACATGACTAACCACAAGTAAAGCCTGAGCCCCAGAGAAATAAAATGCAAGATTGCATGGCAGTGTTTTTAATACAGCGATTATTAGTAGATCCAGATTTAAACAGATTTATTTTCTTCCTAATTGAAATGGTTTCTTGAAGAATGCTGTTTTAAGAGCATGTGCTGTTCAGTACCAAATAAAGCCTAATGCCCACTCATTTTCACAAGTATTACTCTAAAACGGGGACAGTTTTCTGGGTTAATTTTAATATATCATCCCCTAAACATCAACCAAACTGTGATGTACTGCTATCAGGAATGAAAGTGCTTTTCCCTGGGACTCTCAGTTGAAGATTTTTAAAAAAGGAGGAATGGTCTCATTCTACTGTGGAACTGAGATTCTCTACTCTCTGACAAATAAAAGTGCTGTTTCGGCCCTAAAATTCACTACTTATTAGGGAACATCTTAAGATTTGTAGCACAGTCTCAGTTCTTGAGGGAGTGAATAAACTAATGCTATGTCACAGGATTTACTCAGTTCTCCAAGTGGCAGACACACAGGCAATTGTGTAAAGGTCAACTATCTAGAAGATGTTTCCTACTTATTTTTCTGAGCACATTCTTATTCTCATCTCTCATTCTTCCAAGGCTTTTTTTCTGGGTTTTTTGGTTTTTTTTCTTAAAATTTCCACACTTCCTCAAGCTTCTCACAAGCTTTGTGATTAATTGAAAATCTCTCAAGTTGAATTCTTCGTGACAAATTATTCTGAAATTGATTTTAAATTGACACATTCTAAGCTCACTTTTTAAGGGAAGGATGTTCCTACCTTTTGACCCTCACTGCCATTGTTATCTCCTGTCATCTTTAATCATTTTACCTTCTCCAACACACTTCGTATGTTACCATCAATCCAATGCTGTTCCTTGTTCACAGCATATCTTACACCTCCTTCATCCTTCACTGCTGAAACAGTGCTCATCCTTCAAGGACTTGTTCAAATAACACCTCCTTCCTGTGGCTTTCCCCCACAATAGTTTATTTATAATTACATTATATTTTGGCTAATAAACAGCCCTTTCCCACCTGGAAAATTTGTCCTCTGTGATAAAATTCTAAAGATACACAAGCAGATGGGACTTCCCTGGTGGTCCTGTGTTAAGACTTCTCCTTCCAATGCCAGGGACATGGGTTTGATCCCTGGTCAGGGAGCTAAGATCCCACATGCCTCGTGGCCAAAAAACCAAAACATAAAACAGAAGCAATATTATAACAAATTCAATAAAGACTTTAAAAATGGTCCACATCAAAAAATCTTAAAAAAAGATACACTAGCAGAGAGGTGAAGAGGAAAAGGGATACATACCTAGCTTGCTAAGTCAACTGAACCAACGTTACTAATCAATAAGGCGGTCAATGTCAGAGCCAAAACACTCTCACGATCAATACCTCCCCTAAGGCACCCATTAGTCAGCCTTATATTTGTTGTAGTTCTGGGTCTACTCTCTTATTTACCATAAGAATCTCAAGCGTTTATTTATACTTGGAACTCAGGACCTGGTCAATACCTTCTGCTTACTCAGTACCAAACAAATGTATGTTGAAATTGGCTGAATTTTTGGACTCTACATATTGGACATAAAAGAACACTTTATGTCTCAAAACATACACAATAAAAGGAAATCTGAGGGAATGATGAAAATAACACTCAGGTAGACAGAACAGACTTCTGTTCTAGTTTGAGTTCTACCACCTATGTCACTTTGAGGATGAAGATCTCATTTCCATGTACATAAAACAGAGAACTTGAAGGAACTTCTCCACTGACTTTCAAATCTTCTTTAAGATGAAACATAGCGGAATATATCAAAGAATTTTGAAAATTCAGTCTCACTGTGGACTAAAATCAACAACACAGAGAAGGAAAACATGCCAATCTGTAAACCAACTAAGACAATTAGTCTTATAAAGTTAAATAAGTCTAAGAGAGTAGTTAATATGCAACCTGTCTGTAATTATGGAAGTTCCCATGATGTGTAAGTCAGTAGCCAGTTTCCCATCTTCATAGAAAAAAAAAAAAGGAAATAACAGGATATTATTTAAGGAAAGACAAGTGATTTTTGTTTTTGTTGTTGTATTGTACTTACAGGCATGGCAATTCTGTAAAACAAAAGGGAGTCCACCACACAGAACAGTGAACTTTTGATCTGGCCTCACTTAAAGAACTGACCATGTTAGATTGTTACATGAAAAAACAAAAAGGAGGCAGAAGACAGGAAAAAGTAGGAGGAGGAAAAGAAGAATGAAGAAGGATAAGAAGCAGAAATAATAATATCTCAAAGTTATCTGTCTCACTGCTAAACATCGGATATGAGAATTTTAGAATTGATTTAAGTTATATATACATGTATATATATTTATATATCTTTTCTGACAACTTTGTTAAAACTTATGCAAAAATAAAGAAAATAAAGATAAAGAAAAAATATTGACAGAAGGCAGAGGGGAAAAACCACCTTACCTACAGAGGAACAAAGGTAACAAAGAACTACATTCAACTCCTCCTCAGAAACCATGCAAGCCCAGAGAGTGAAGTGAAACATTTAAAGTGTTGAGAGAAAGAAACCACCAACCTAGAATTCTGTACCCTGCAAAATGACCCTTCAAAAATGAAGGAGAAATAAAGACTTTATGAGACAAACAGAAACTGAGGGAATTTGTTGCCAGTAGAGCTGTCTTTCAAGAAATGTTAAAAAAAAAAAAAGTTCTTAAGAGAGAAGGAAAATAATATAGGTCAGAAACTCAGATCTACATAATGTGAGGAAGAATACTGAAGAAGGAATAAGTGAAGGTAAAGTAAAACATGAATTATGTTGGTTTTTACCAGCATTAACAATCTTAGATGATGCTCTGCTAGACATATGGCATAAAGAATAAAAGAAAATGAAAATATATCCATATATAAACATGAAATAATTGTAGAAATACAGGGGGGGTTTGATAGGGCATTTGCTTATGGATTTCCATTATGCTGAATATAAAAGTGGAAAGAGCTTTTAAATTTCTCTCAAGCGTTAAATTTCCATTAATATGTGAATAATCAAAAACTATTATGATTACATGAAGCAGATAGAACAGGACATCAGAAACCTTCCTTAACATACGTCTTGGATTTTTGACTTTTTGCTTACAGTTATACTGGTGTGCTGGTTAATGTTTTGTTGTTGTTGTTGTTAGGTCCATTTGTTTATTTTTGTTTTTATTTCCGTTACTCTAGGAGGTGGGTCCAAAAAGATCTTGCTGTGATTTATGTCAAAGAGTGTTCTTCCTATGGTTTCTTCTAAGAGTTTTATAGTGTCTGGTCTTACATTTAGGTCTTTAATCCATTTTGAGTTTATTTTTGTGTATGGTGTTAGGGAGTGTTCGCATTTCATTCTTTTACATGTAGCTGTCCAGTTTTCCCAGCACCACTTATTGAAGAGATGGTCTTTTCTCCATTGTATATCTTTGCCTCCTTTGTCATAGATTAGTTGACCATAGGTGCATGGGTTTATCTCTGGGCTTTCTATCCTGTTCCATTGATCTATATTTCTGTTTTTGTGCCAGTACCATGTTGTCTTGATTACTGTAGCTTTGTTTTATAGTCTGAAGTCAGGGAGTCTGATTCCTCCAGCTTCATTTTTTTCCCTCAAGACTGTTTTGGCTATTTGGGGTCTTTTTTGTCACCATACAAATTTTAAGATTTTTTGTTCTAGTTCTGTAAAAAATGCCATTGGTAATTTGATAGGGATTGCACTGAATCTGTATTTGCTTTAGGTAGTATAGTCATTTTGATTCTCCCAATCCAAAAACATGGTATAACTTTCCATCTGTTTGTGTCATCTTTGATTTTTTCATCAGTGTCTTATAATTTTCTGAGTACAGGTATTTTACCTCCTTAGTTAGGTTTATTCCTAGGTATTTTATTCTTTTTGTTGCCATGGTGAATGGGATTCTTTCCTTAATTTCTCTTCCTGATCTTTCATTGTTAGTGTATAGGAATGCAAGAGATTTCTGTGCATTAATTTTGTATCCTGCGACTTTACCAAATTCATTGATTAGCTCTAGTAGTTTTCTGGTGGCAACTTTAGGATTTTGTATGTATAGCATCATGTCATCTGCAGTGACAGTTTTACTTCTTCTTTTCCAATTTGTATTCCTTTCATTTCTTTTTCTTCTCTGATTCACATGGCTAGGACTTCCAAAACTATGTTGAATAACAGTGGCAAGAATGGACATTCTTGCCTTCTTCCTGATATTAGAGGAAATGGTTTCAGTTTTTCACCATTGAGAATGATGTTTACTGTGGGTTTGTTGTATATGATCTTTATTATGTTGAGGTACGTTCCCTCTATGCTCACTTTCTGGAGAGTTTTTATCATAAATTGGTGTTGAATTTTGTCAAAAGGTTTTTCTGCATCTATTGAGATGATCATATGGTTCTTATTCTTCAATTTGTTAATATGGTGTATCACATTGATTGGTTTGCGTATATTGAAGAACCCTTGCATCCCTGGGATAAATCCAACTTGATCATGGTGTATGATCCTTTTAATGTGTTGTTGGATTCTGTTTGCTAGTATTTTGTTGAGGATTTTTGTATTTATATTCATCAGTGATATTGGTCTGTAGTTTTCTTTTTTTGTGGTATCCTTGCCTGGTTTTGGTATGAGGGTGATGTTAGCCTTGTAGAATGAGTTTGGGGGTGTGCCTTCCTCTGCAAGTCTTTGGAAGAGTTTGAGAAGGATGGGTGTTAGCTCTTCTCTAAATGTTTGATAGAATTCACCTGTGAAGCCATCTGGTCCTGGGCTTCTGTGTGTTGTAAGATTTTTCATCACAGTTTCAATTTCATTACTTGTGGTTGGGCTGTTCATATTTTCTATTTCTTCCTGGTTCAGTCTTGGAAGGTTATATCTTTCTAAGAATTTGTCCATTTCTTCCAGGTTGTCCATTTTCTTGGCATAGAATTGCTTGTAGTAGTCTCTTATGATGGTTTGTATTTCTGCAGTGTCTGTTGTAACTCCTCCTTTTTCATTTCTAATTTTATTGATGAGTCCTCTCTCTCTTTTTCTTGATGAGTCTGGCTATAGGTTTATCAATTTTGTTCTTCTCAAAGAACCAGCTTTTAGTTTTATTGATCTTTGCTATTGTTTCTTTGTTTCTATTTCATTTATTTCTGCTCTGATCTTTATGATTTCTTTCCTTCTAACTTTGGGCTTTGTTTGTTCTTCTTTCTCTAGTTCTTTTAGGTGCAAGGTTAGATTGTTTATTTGAGATTTTTCTTGTTTCTTGAGGTAGGATTGTATTGCTATAAACTTCCCTCTTAGAACTGCTTTTGCTGCATCCCATAGGCTTTGGATCATTGTGTTTTCATTGTCTTTTGATTCTAAGTATTTTTTGATTTCCTCTTTGATTTCTTCAGTGATCTCTTTGTTATTTAGTAATGTATTTTTTAGCCTCCATGTGTTTGTGTTGTTTACATTTTTTTCCCTGTAATTGATTTCTAATCTCATAGAGATGTGGTCAGAAAAGATGCTTGATATGACTTCAATTTTCTTAAATCTACTGAGGCTTGATTTGTGACCCAAGACGTGATCTATCCTGGAGAATGTTCCATAAGCACTTGAGAAGAAAGTGTAATCTGCTGTTTTCAGATGGAATGTCCTATAATTATCAATTAAATCTATCTGGTCTATTGTGTCATTTAAAACTTGTGTTTCCTTATTAATTTTCTGTCTGGCTGATCTGTCCTTTGGTGTAAGTGAGGTGTTAAAGTCCTCCACTATTATTGCATTACTGTTGATTTCCTCTTTTATAGCTGTTAACATTTTCCTTATGTATTGAGGTGCTCCTATGTTGGGTGAATGTATATTTATAATTGTTATATCTTCTTGGATTGATCCCTTGATCATTATGTAGTGTCCTTCCTTGTCTCTTGCAACATTCTTTATTTTAAAGTGTATTTTATCTGCTATGGGTATTGCTACTCCAGCTTTCTTTTGATTTCCATTTGCATGGAGTACCTTTTTCTATCCCCTCACTTTCAGTCTGTATGTGTCCCTAGGTCTGAAGTGGGTCTCTTGTAGACAGCATATATATGGGTCTTGTTTTTGTATCCATTCAGCAAGCCTGTGTCTCTTGCTTGGAGCATTTAATCCATTCACATTTAAGGTAATTATCGATATGTATGTTCCTATGACCATTTTCTTAATTGTTTTGGGTTTGTTTTTGGAGGCCTTTTCTTCTCTTGTGTTTCCCACTTAGAGAAGTTCCATTAGCATTTGCTGTAGAGCTGGTTTGGTGGTGCTGAATTCTCTTAGTTTTTGGTTGTCTGTAAAGCTTTTGATTTCTCCATAGAATCTGAATGAGATCCTTGCTGGGTAGAGTAATCTTGGTTGTAGTTTCTTCCTTTTCATCACTTTAAATATATTGTGCCACTCCCTTCTGGCTTGTAGAGTTTCTGCTGAGAAATCAGCTGTTAACCTTATGGGAGTTTCCCTGTATGTTATTTGTCATTTTTCCCTTGTTGCTTTTAATAATTTTTCTTTTTCTTTAATTTTTGTCTATTTGATTACTATGTGTCTCGGCACGTTTCTCCTTAGGTTTATCCTATATGTGACTCGCTGCGCTTCCTGGACTTCGGTGGCTATTTCCTTTCCCATGTTAGGGAAGTTTTCGACTATAATCTCGTCAAATATTTTCTCGGGTCCTTCTCTCTCTCTCTCCTCCTTCTGGGACCCCTATAATGGGAATGTTGTTGCATTTAATGTTGTCCCAGAGGTCTGTTAGGCTGTCTTCATTTCTTTTCATTCTTTTTTCTTTATTCTGTTCCGCAGCAGTGAATTCTACCATTCTGTCTTCCAGGTCACTTAACAGTTCTCCTGCCTCAGTTATTCTGCTATTGATTCCTTCTAGTGTAGTTTTCATTTCAGTTATTGTATTGTTCATCTTTGCTTGTTTGTTCTTTAATTCTTCTAGGTGTTAGTTCTTTAATTCTTCTAGGTCTTTGTTAAACATTTCTTGCATCTTCTCAATCTTTGCCTCCATTCTTTTTCCGAGGTCCAGATCATCTTCACTAACATTATTCTGAAATCTTTTTCTGGAAGGTTGCCTGTCTCCACTTCGTTTAATTGTTTTTGTGGGGTTTTATCTTGTTCCTTTATCTGGTACATAGTCCTCTGCCTTTTCATTTTGTCTCTCTTTCTGTGAATGTGGTTTTCTTTCCACAGGCTGCAGGATAGTAGTTCTTCTTGCTTTTGCTGTCTGTCCTCTGGTCTGTGCTGGTTAATGTTTAACAACCGGCCCTATGGGCCAACATGAGCCACTCTCGCACACTACATGTTCTTCCTTTTCAGACTAAAGTATTCAGCATTCATTGCTATCAATTTGACTATTGTTACCAACAAAGCCAAAGTTTTTTCAACAACATATTCACCAAGAAAACTGCCAGCTTCAATGAACCACCTAATTAACTGTAATCTAATTAGAAATCAGAAATGAAGTTGGTGATGTTAATCCACTAGAACAGTGGTTAAGTCCCTGGGATTTTAGATGCTCAGATTTAAGTCCTGTTATCAACTATTAGAAGACATGATTTTGAGCTTGACACGTAAAATCTCTAAACCTTTTTTCCACATCTCTAAACTTAACATAATACCAGGCCTGCCTTACTCTTGCATAAAAATTAAGTTAAATAATCCATGTAAAGTACATCCAATAATCACTATATGTGTATGGCACACAGAAAAACTTCATTTCTATTTTTACTCTTTGAGAAGAACATGAGTATTTACAGTTATAAATATCCAAAGTAACGGTTTCTCTCATGTAAAAATGAATTCACTTTCTTGAGTTATTTATAGTGGCACTTTCAATTTATTTTCAAAAGTGAACAAGTACATTTAATTTAAAATTAATAAGATCATTATTGTGTATTCATTAAAAATTTCATGTGATTATTGGAAGCATTTACAAGGTATGCAATGGACTCATTATATAGAAGAGACAGTAATTAGACATTAATAAATGGAATTTTAAATAATCACTTATAAAAATATATTACTAAATTTGAGATCTCTTATTTTAAAATCTATCAATAATTTCTATTTACTATAGAGAAAGTAAGAAATTAAATGTTTTGTGAATACTTAAACAAATAGAATTAATTTTAGAAATGGATGACAAAGGATAAGTCTGATAAGTCAGAGTCATTCTCCCGTCTGCTAGAAAACTGTAATGCAGTCAGGAGATTCTGTTGATGTTCTCTGTATCTTCTCCTTTTTCAATAATCAAGGTCATTATTTAATAATGTCAATGGAGTCTCTTTTTTCTCCTCCCATACACTGACAATTAGCACCAAATTATCTTTAAAAATAACTAAAATTAAGCCCAGAGATAAACCCACACACATATGGTCACCTTATCTTTGACAAAGGAGGCAGAAATGTACAGTGGAGAAAGGACAGCCTCTTCAATAAGTGGTGCTGGGAAAACTGGACAGCTACATGTAAAAGTATGAGATTAGATCACTCCCTAACACCATACACAGAAATAAGCTCAAAATGGATTAAAGACCTAAATGTAAGGCCAGAAACTATCAAACTCTTAGAGGAAAACATAGGCAGAACACTCTATGACATAAATCACAGCAAGGTCCTTTTTGACCCAACTCCTAGGGAAATGGAAATAAAAACAAAAGTAAACAAATGGGACCTAATGAAACTTAAAAGATTTTGCACAGCAAAGGAAACCATAAAGAAGACCAAAAGACAACCCTCAGAATGGGAGAAAATATTTGCAAATGAAGCAACTGATAAAGGATTAATCTCCAAAATTTATAAGCAGCTCATGCAGCTTAATAACAAAAAAACAAACAACCCAATCCAAAAATGGGCAGAAGACCTAAATAGACATTTCTCCAAAGAAGATATACAGAGTGCCAACAAACACATGAAAGAATGCTCAACATCACTAATCATTAGAGAAATGCAACTCAAAACTACAATGAGATATCATCTCACACCAGTCAGAATGGCCATCATCAAAAAATCTACAAACAATAAATGCTGGAGAGGGTGTGGAGAAAAGGGAACCCTCTTACACTGTTGGTGGGAATGTAAATTGATACAGCCACTGTGGAGAACAGTATGGAGGTTCCTTAAAAAGCTACAAATAGAACTACCATATGACCCAGCAATCCCACTACTGGGCATATACCCTGAGAAGACCAAAATTCAAAAAGAGTCATGTACCAAAATGTTCGTTGCAGCTCTATTTACAATAGCCCAGAGATGGAAACAACCTAAGTGTCCATCATCGGATGAATGGATAAAGAAGATGTGGCACATATATACAATGGAATATTACTCAGCCATAAAAAGAGACGAAATTGAGCTATTTGTAATGAGGTGGATAGACCTAGAGTCTGTCATACAGAGTGAAGTAAGTCAGAAAGAGAGAGACAAATACCGTATGCTAACACATATATATGGAATTTAAGAAAAAAAAAATGTCATGAAAAACCTAGGGGTGAAACAGGAATAAAGACACAGACTTACTAGAGAATGGACTTGAGGCTATGGGGAGGGGGAAGGGTAAACGGTGACAAAGCGATAAAGAGGCATGGACATATATACACTACCAAACGTAAGGTAGACAGCTAGTGGGAAGCAGCCGCATAGCACAGGGAGATCAGCTCGGTGCTTTGTGACCGCCTGGAGGGGTGGGATAGGGAGGGTGGGAGGGAGGGAGACGCAAGCGGGAAGAGATATGGGAATATATGTATATATATAACTGATTCATTTTGTTGTGAAGCTGAAACTAACATACCATTGTAAAGCAATTATACTCCAATAAAGATGTTAAAATAAATAAATAAATAAATAAATAAAAAATAACTAAAATTGTTCAGTGCAGTGCTTTCTTATTTCACTGGTGAGCTCCTTTAACTATCCTTCATAGTACTTCTTATAGTTTGAAATTACCTGCTTATATGATTGTTTGATTATAATCCCCACTAGACTATTTTGCCTACAGTGATACTCCCGACTTCCAGCACAGGACCAGGCACAGAGCAGGGACCCAGGAAACACTGATCAAGGAAGGAAAGCCTCTTGTTTGGGTACCTTGGTTAATTAGCAGATATCAGAGCTCTAGTCTAAGGCTCTATGCCCTATTTTATACAACAAAAAAGCCCTGTAATAAAAAAGCAAGTCTTTTTGAATGTCTGTTACAATGACTGCATAATCCCCAAGATTTCCAGTTATCCTTTAAGCATGGTAAGTCTTTAAAGATGGAGTTTCATCTCATTTTCTCTGAATATGCATAATGTGCAGGGAGGCACTTGTATCCCGTCAGACATTTTAAAAATATTTAATATGTTAAATATTCTAAAATATACAGTATATTATAAATCGTATGATTTTAAATGCTCTATTTCTCACCAGCTAAATGGGCTCCAATTATTGGCCTGAATGTTTTATCTTACTTTCAGAGACAGGACTGGTAATAGAAATGAAACGTGTGTCTGTTCAGGTAATACTGTGTATATTATTTTATCTTTGAAAGTTATATTTTATTGTTTCAAAAAAACAAAATAATAAAAAGAGTTATGAAGCTTTCCCTCTATTATGCTTTTCTGAAAGAGTTTATACAGAATGGAAATTTTACCTTTTTAAAATAGTTAATAGAACCCTTGGGTAAAAACATTAAAAACAGAGGTTTGTTAGGAGAGAGGGCAGAATCAGTCATCAAGAATTCAACTTCTTCAGTAAATACGGCATTATTCACACTTTCTATTTATTTTTATGTTAATTTTGGTTAATATGTATTTCAAGGAATTTGCCCATTCATCCAAATTGTAGAATTTATTGGCATATAGTTGTTCATAAATTCCTATTGTTTTCATTTTAAAATCTATAGTATGTATATGTGTTGATGTCCCCTTTGTGGTTCCTGATGTTGGTAATTTGTGTGGTCTCCTTTTAAAAAATTTTTTCCTTGATTAGTCTTGCTTTAAACTTTTATTAATCATTTTTTAAAAACCAACTTTTGATTTTGTTAGAAAAACAAGAGTAAATTAAATTTGAAATGAGTAGAAGGAAGTAAATAACAAAGATCACAAATGGAAATCAATGACCAGAAAAGACAATATAGAAAAACTTAATAAAGCCAAATATTGGTTCTTTTAATAAAACAATACCAAGCAAGACTGACCAAGAAAAAAGATAAAAACTCAAATTGCCAGTATCAGGAATAAAGAAGGGGACATCACTATATATTCTATAAATATTAAAAAGTACCTCTATATCAATAAAACTGATAACTAAGATAAAATGGATGAATCTTCAAAATAAACAAATTACCAAACTGATGCAAGTAGAAAAAGAAATTTTAAATAGCCATATATCTGTTAAAAATTGAGTCTTAACTTAAAACTTTCCCAGGTCCAGACTGTTTTATTTGTGAATTCTGTCAAATATTAAAGGAGAAAGAAATAACTCAGATGGTTTCTCTAGTGAATTCTGTCAAACATTTGAGAAAAAATAATTCATTCTTATGCACACTTTTAAAAAATATAGGAGGATATAACACTTCCTAACTTTTTTCTGAGGTTAACATAACTCTGACAGCAAACCTGACAAATATATTAAAAAAATAACTACAGACCACTATCTCTCATGAACACAAATGCAAAAGCTCTCAACGAAGTATTAGCAAATCATACCTGGAAATATATTAAAAGATAATATAACATGACCAAGTGGGATTTATCCCAGGGATGCAAAATTAATTTACCACTTGTATAAATCAATGTCATTCACCATATTAACTATAAAGGGAAATGACATGTGCACATCAATATAAGCAGGAAAGCTTTTGGCAAAATGCAGCATCCATTCATGATAAAATGAAAGCCTTTTATCAATCTAGGAATAGAAGGGAACTGCCATAATCTGATAAAGGGCACCTAGTTTTTAAAAACATATACAGCTATCATCATACTTAATGGTGAAATAGTAAATTCTTTCCCCCTTAATATTATGAATAAGGCCAGGATGTTGACTTTTAACAAGTCTATGTAGCATTGCACTGGAGGTCCTAACCAACTATTAAAGAAAGAAACTTAAATAAAAGATTATAAAGATTAAAAAAGAAGAAATAAAACTATACTTTATTCACATGCAACACAACTGAGGATGCAGAAAAATCCTATGAACCTATGAAAATCTGGTAGAGCATATATTGTATATATCAAAGTCATGAGATTCAAGGTCAATATATACTTATCGTATATCTATATACTACCAGTGAAAAAATTTGAAAATAAAATTTCTAAAAATTATCATTTGCAACAGCCTCAATAAACATTAAATACTTAGAGGTAAATTTAACAAAAGATGTATGAGACTTCTCAATTACAGACTATAAAATATTACTGAGAGATATTAAAAAATGCCTAAATATATACCTAAAGATATACCATGTTCATTCAACTAAAGACTTAAGGTTATTAAGTTGTCCATTTTCTCCCATGTAATCTCAGCCACAATCTCAGCAGACTTTTTATAAAAGTTGACACACTGATTCTAAAAATATCTATTGAAATAAAAAAGATCTAGAGTAGCCAAAATAGTCCTGCAAAAGAAGGAAAAATTTGGACAACTCACTCTTTCTTATTTCAAGATTTATTCTAGGGAATTCCCTGGTGGCACAGTGGTTAAGAATCCACCTGCAAATGCAGGGGACACGGGTTTGAGCCCTGGTCTGGGAAGATCCCACATGCCATGGAGCAACTAAGCCCGTGCACCACAACTACTGAGCCTGCACTCTAGAGCCCGCGAGCCACGACTACTGAGCCCACGCGCCCTAGAGCCCGTGCTCCACAACAAGAGAAGCCACCACAATGAGAAGCCCACGCACCTCAACGAAGAGTAGCCCCCCGCTGGCGGCAACTAGAGAAAGCCCGCGCACAGCAATGAAGACCCAACACAGCCAAAAATTAATTAATTAATTTAAAAAAGAAATTAATTAAAAAAAGATTTATTCTAAAGCTACAGTAATCAAGAAATAGTGGTATTGACTTAACAATGGACAAATAAATCAACAAATGGACAATTATATCAACAAATGAAAAGCTCCTTTTCAACATAAGGAGCTGAAACGACTGGAAATTCTTACATACCACGCCTTAAATCATACACAAAAGTTAACGTAATGTGGATTAAAGGCCAACTATCAAAGCCAAATCTTCTAAAACAAAACATAAAAGAATATCTTTATGACCCTGGGATAGGCAAAGATTTCTTAGACAGAACACAGAAAGCACTACCTTCAAAGAAAATATTGATAAATTGAAGTTCATCGACAATGAGAAATCATTAGGGAATTACAAATCAAAACCACAATGAGATAGCACAACACACTGACAGGAATGGCAAAAATTTTAAAGACCGACAACACTAAATACTGACAAGAATTTCAAGTAATGAAAACTTTCATACATTTTAAGTGAGAATGCAAAATTACACACCCCTTTAGAAAATGGTTTGGAAATTTCTTATATAGTTAAACACATACCTACCTATGATCCAAAAATTCCATCAAAGAGAAGTAAAATCCTATTTCTACAAAAAGACTTGTCCAAGAATGTTTGTAGAAGCATGTTCACTATAGGCAGAAACTAGAAACTAGTCCAATGTTCCACAGCAAAAGACTGGATAAACAAATTGTAGTCTACATTGTGGAATGCTACTCATAAAGAGAAAAACCAAATTAATTATACATACATTTAAAAAATATCAAAAACTTTAGACGAGCAAAGCAAAGCCTGATAAAGTATGTACTATACAGTTCTATTTATGTGAATTTCAAGAAGCAAAACTAATCTATGGCAAAAGATTTCAAGAAAGTGGTTGCTTTCCAGAGAAGGAGAATTAGCTGAGGAAGGGCACAAGGAAATCTGGGGTGATGGGAATGTTCTATATTTTGATAGAATTACTAGTTATGTGACTGTGTACATTTCTCAACATTCACTGAACTGTACCATTTAAGACTTATTTCACTAAATGTACATATACCTCAATAAAATTTTAAAGAGAATACACAAAAAATTAATAAATCACGCAAAATTAATCTGTAGTCGTAAAACCCAAGACAGTGGTTACCCAAAGCATGGAACTGTAATTTGACAGAGATGTAAGGCAGCTTCTGCAGTACTGATAATGTTCTGCATCTTGATCTGGGTCCCGGTTGAGCTGCTATGTTTACTTTGTGAAATTTCAGGTATACTGATGATATGGACATTTTTTTAATATGCTGTACTTCAATATAATTTGCATTTAAAAATTTTGTTGCTAATAATCACAAAAGGCCTCTCCATCAATTCCTAGCTAGAAATGCATATACTGTGTCACTGACACAATGGAACGTAATGAGTTGCTAGCTGTACCACCACATTGTGCGTAATAACCTCCGAGTGGAAAAGCTTTAACCTGTTACTATGACAGCGTGCTTTGACTATGGCATTCACAGAGAATAAATCATTTCAATTTAATCTGTCCAGTTGCTTTGTTATTAAAGATGACAAGGAAGCAGCAGCAAGCATCACTAGAGAAATCACAGCAATATACATCTGTCACATTATAATACAGTGGGATCAGAGATCATTCAGGAGTGTCATCATTGTAATTTCAGAAAACCAAATACTATTTATGTGATAACATCCACCTGTATCTCTTTAAGTTGCATTTTCAATTTGCTGCTTCTTTACAACTATTCAAAACTGAAGCATCTCATGTTATTAAATACTATGTAAATAAGTTAGGCCTGTCTGTGAAGGATCAGAAGCTAACTGGGACACTTCAGCATCTGGGGCCAGAAGATTCTATTTTAACAACACCCATATGGTCCTTGAAGCACAGCTTAAGCATTTTGATAGACATGCCAAGATTCAACTAAGGAGATAGATTTTTACCACAGATGAAAGTGTCTCCCAGTGAAAGAAAACAGATTAATGGACGTGTCAGTTAGGTGCAGTCTATGGATACTCTTTCTGGCTAACATATGCAAAAAAAGAGAGAATTTGTTATAAACTGATTTGGGAATTACTCACTGGATTAAGGTGAGGAAGGACAACAAGGCATCTGTGGAACTTTGAAAAGGGGAACTGAAGGAAATACATATTGGATTCTGCTCAGCCCCACCTCATATCCTCTGGGGCCAACTTTTTATTCCAATCGTTGCTACAGAAAGCAGCTACACAGGTATAATTTGACAGCCCCTTCTGTATGGGGATTTCTCTGCCACATAAGATGCTTGTGACAGCCCACTAGCCATTCTGGCACATAAGCAGAAATATGGAGATGTGAAGGAGGTAGCAATTCATGTGGCAACCAATGGGACATGAGCTGCTGGAAAAATGTTACCCTCTTTTATCCCCCAACTGGATAATTCTGCGCTGCCTTCTATGTGATTCTGCATATAGTTCCCAGCATGATTAAGCCTCAGTTGCCTACAACAGTGATCAGCTTGCCTTGAACAGTGCAGCTCAGACTGGGCTCTCCTTCCTTTCCTGTTTTACCCTCCCTGTCCTCTACAACTGTTGTTTGGAACTACTTCCCAAGATACATTACCTGCCCACAAGCCCTATACTAGGTCTACTATTTTAAGGAAATGTAAACTAAAATAAAAGTTATCGACAGGGCTCTATGGCTGCCAGAGTAAATGCATTTCAAATCTATTCAGTCATTTTTGTTCCGTTGATCATGAATTGAATCCTGGGACAGCACACAATTGGCCAAGCTTGAATCCCATGCCCACTTCTTGCATATGAAGGGTAAGACATGCTAGGTAGTCCCTCAGAGGGAGAAGACATAATTCCTCGAAAGGAAAGAAGAGAAGAGAGGGGAGGGAAGGGGGGGGGAGAGGAGGGGAGAGAAGGGAAGGGAAAGGAGAAAAGTTGCTCTTTCTTTATATTACTGTGTGCCCAAAGTATTGCATTAAAAACCTAAGAGGAGGGCTTCCCTGGTGGTGTAGTGGTTGAGAGTCCGCCTGCCGATGCAGGGGACACGGGTTCGTGCCCCGGTCCAGGAAGATCCCACATGCCGCTGAGAGGCTGGGCCCGTGAGCCGTAGAGTGTGATTATTTAAATTATATCCCTAAATTAACAGCACATATAACATTATATTTACAATGAATTTATTTCACAAAGTGTTTGAGAATATAGGCCACTTCCACTTATTGTGATTAATTTAAAATTCATCAAACATCTGCAGATGGTTAGATTAGAACCTCACGTCCTACTCATTCTTTAAAAAGTTTGATATTACACTGCCACCAGAAAGGAACCAAAGCTTCTAGGAAAGATGGAGTAAACACATTCTACAGTACTCATCTCACTAATTACAACTAAACACTCTAAATGAAATATATAGAAGAAGTATATATCAGAAGATTGTGACAGGTAGAGAAAAAGACAGACTGGCTAAGGACCCGTGGACTCAAGGAACAATGTGGTGATGAGTTCTTTGGTTTGGTTTGATTTTACCCCTCTCTGTCTTGGCCTTTACACTACAGCAGCCTATAACCCTGAAACACAAAGGGATAAAGAGAAGTAAACAACGACAACAAAAGACTGCTCTTGCTAGCCAAAGCACAGGGAAGAAGGCAGCCGTGCAGGATGGAACCCTTTGACAATATCTCTCTTACTCCAAGCAAACACCACAAAAAAAACCTTCCCCTTTGCACCAGGCATTGCAGCAACCATGGAACACGAGCCAAGTCAAACATCCCCACATTGCACCAACCAAGCAGAGGCTCCAGTGTCTTCCACCTTCCCTCTTCCCTGAGTGCTATAGATACTATTGGTAGTATCCTGTCCACCAGCTTCACTCTACAATAGCTACAGAGGCAGAGCACTTTCCCCAACCCATCCAAAAGCCCATCATGCACTACACGAATGTAAACAGAGGCAGCATCCCTCCTTCTTACCCATCAGGCACTATGAAGACTGTAGAAGGATCCCTATCTACAAACCCTGCCCTGCACTAAGGGAACATCAGCAAAGAGGAGGCACTCCACCCCCTCCCAACTAAATTGTGGAAATTAAGAGATTAGATTAAGGAGAGTAGGAACCTGGAAAAAGAGATTTTTTTTTTTTTTTTTTTGCGGTACGCGGGCCTCTCACTGCTGTGGCCTCTCCCGTTGCGGAGAATCAGGCTCCGGACGCGCAGGCTCAGCGGCCATGGCTCACGGGCCCAGCCACTCTGTGGCATGCGGGATCTTCCCGGACCAGGGCACGAACCCGTGTCCCCTGAATCGGCTCTCAACCACTGTGCCACCAGGGAAGCCCAGAGATTCTTTAAAGCTGGGCATAAAACCACAAGCACACCCCAACAGCCCATGTATGAAATTGACTAGAATCAATATAGCAAAAACGTTGAAAACTGAACTATGGCACAGAATGCCACTGAGGTTTCAAACTGACCTCAGTATTAATAAGCAGAGTAGACCAGAATAACGCTGCAAAAGTTTGAAAACTAAATTGACATTGGAACTATAGCCTACAAAATACAAAAGTGGACTAGGTCATGCTTTCTGAACCTAAACAGGTCTATTGCCCAGTGAAACAGAAGATTTATATAGGAACCAGAGTCTCACAACCTAATACTAAAAAATCCAGAACCCAATCTAAAATATGTCGTACCAAGAACCAGTAAACTCTCAATTCAAATGAGGAAAGATAAGCAACAGTGCCAACACTGAGTTTATCCAAATGTTAGAATTACCTGACTAGAATTTTAAAGCAGTTGTCATAAAAATGCTCCAACAAGAAATTACAAACACTCTTGAAATAAATGGAAATATAGAAAGTCCAAGCTAAGAAACAGAAGATATTAAAAAATTAAATAAAAATTTTAAAATTAAAAATGAAGTAAATGAAATTTTAAAACTCCCTGGATTGGCTCAGTAGCAGAATGGAGATAACAGAGGACAAAAAAAACAGTAAACATAAAGATAGATCAATAGTAATTACCCAATCTGAACAACAAATAGAAAATAGATTAAAAATAGCCAAGGATCTTCAGCAATATGTGGGGCAATGACAAAAGATCTATCATTTGTGTCACTGAAGTCCCAGAAGAGAACAAGAAAGAGATCGGGGCTAAAACAATACTTGAAGAAACAGTGGCTGAAATATTCCCAGATTTGACAAAGGACATAAATCTACAGAATAAAAGAGGAACAATCATAAAAAGGATAAACCCAAAGAAATGCATGCCCTGATATATCATAATCAGAGTTCTAAGAACTAAAAATATAGATTAAAAAGTTCGAAAGCAGCCAAAGAGCAACAATACATTACCTGTAAAGGAGGGACATTTTGAATCTTGAAGTGTTTCTAAGCAGAAACAATAGAAGCTAGAAATAAGTGGCCAACATTTTTCAAGTGCTGAAATTAAAAGATCTACTAACCCAGAATCCTACATCCAGTGAAAAGTATGCTGGGCGTTTTACCAAAATAAAAATCATATATTTGGCTTCACGCAAAAAATCAGAATACCTGGCCATCAGGCCTGATTTTTTACAGAGCAACAATAGACCTGAGGCAGAGGGAGCTGCTCCCTTTACATGAGGAGTGTACCGTCTACTCACCAGATAGCTTCTTATCCTGAGTACTGTTTCAAACACTTATTCTACTTGCCTGGCTGTTGTAGGTACTGGGTTTATGACATCCAGACTATTAGTTCTAAAGTTTTCCAGAGACTCTAATAAAAGCCATAGAATCCCAAAAAGGCACCCATTCAAACAATTTTGTATTTAGTTTCAAAGGTCATAGACTCAAATGTTCCTAAGATTCTGCAGACTCCACTTTAAGAAACCCTGATTTGACCATCTAGTGTACTAGTCTAATCCCATACACAATGAGATTATTGATTACTCATCCTTTTTCTATGTTAACTTTATTTAGGAATGCCTCCTATATTGCCGTACGTGTTTGCTATATTACTTAGGAATATTCAGTTCTGCTATGGAGAATAAGACAAACAAATAAGGAAGATTAAATGAAACTAAGTGTAAAAGCAAGTACCTTTTGAAACATATTAGACACAAAGAAAGTAGTTAGAATCTATATATGAAGCAGTAGAAGAACCAAGTAGCCGTCAGATATTCATGAAGCACCCAACAGCTTCTGTGACATAACTTGCAGAATGAATGAAGGAGTGAATGAATAAATGAATGAATGCAAGGCTCTGCTTCTCCAGTACCTTATGCCCCTTCCTCTTACCTCAACCAAATTACTTCTCTCCATATTCATTATTGTCTCCACTAGATCATAAATTTATTGTAGACAAGGGCCATAAATTATGTTGTATACATGACGTAAGTTAATAAGTACCTGAAAGCAGTATCACACGTAGAACAGTGATTCTGACACTCAAGGGTACATCACAATCATCTGGTAAGCTTGTTTAAAATGCAGATATCTAGAAGCCACCCTCAAAAGTTTTGATTCAGTAATTTAGAGATGTGATGTAAGAATCTGCATTTTTTTTGAATTTTATTTATTTTTTTTATACAGCAGGTTTTTATTGGTTATCTATTTTATACATATTAGTGTATATATGTCAATCCTAATCTCCCAATTCATCCCACCACCACCACCACCACCCCACTCTCCCCCCTTGGTGTCTATAAGTTTGTTCTCTACATCTGTGTCTCTATTTCTGCCTTGCAAACTGGTTCATCTCTACCGTTTTCCTAGATTCCACATATATGCATTGATATACGATATTTGTTTTTCTCTTTCTGACTTACTTCACTCTGTATGACAGTCTCTAGGTCCATTCACATCTCTACAGATGACCCAATTTCATTCCTTTTTATGGCTGAGTAATACTGCATTGTATATATGTGCCACATCTTCTTTATCCATTCATCTGTCAATGGGCATTTAGGTTGCTTCCATGACCTGGCTATTGCAAACAGTGCTGCAATGAACATCGGGGTGCATGTGTCTTTTTGAATTATAGTATGCCCAGTAGTGGGATTGCTGGATCATATGGTAATTCTATGTTTAGATTTTTAAGGAACCTCATACTGTTCTCCATAGTGGCTATATCAGTTTATATTCCCACCAACAGGGCAAGAGGGTTCCCTTTTCTCCACACCCTTTCCAGCATTTATTGTTTGTAGATTTTCTGATGATCTTCTAAACACTGTGAGGTGATACCTTATTGTAGTTTTGATTTGCATTTCTCTAATAATTAGTGATGTTGAGCATCTTTTCATGTGCCTCTTGGCCATCTGTATGTCTTCTTTGGAGAAAGATCTATTTAGGTCTTCTGTACCTTTTTTTGATTGGGTTGTTTGTTTTTTTTTAATATTGAGCTGCATGAGCTGTTTATATATATTGGAGATTAATCCTTTGCCCGTTGATTCATTTGCAAATATTTTCTCCCATTCTGAGGGTTGTCTTTTTGTCTTGTTTATAGTTTCCTTTGCTGTGCAAAGGCTTTTAAATTTCATTAGGTTCCATTTGTTTATTTTTGGTTTTATTTCCATTATTCTAGCAGGTGGGTCAAAAAAGATCTTGCTGTGATTTATGTCAAACAGTGTTCTTCCTATAGTTTCCTCTAAGAGTTTTATAGTGTCTGGTTCTTACATTTAGGTCTTTAATCCATTTTGAGTTTATTTTTGTGTATGGTGTTAGGGAGTGTTCTAATTTCATTATTTACATGTAGCTGCCCAGTTTTCCCAGCACCACTTATTAAAGAGACTGTCTTTTCTCCATTGTATATCCTTGCCTCTTTTGTCATAGATTAGTTGACCATAGGTGCATGGGTTTATCTCAGGGCTTTCTATCCTGTTTCATTGATCTATATTTCTGTTTTTATGCCAGTACCATATTGTCTTGATTACTGTAGCTTTGTACTATAGTCTGAAGTCAGGGAGTCTGATTCCTCCAGCTCCATTTTTTTCCCTCAAGATTGTTTTGGCTATTGGGGGTCTTTTGTGTTTCCATACAAATTTTAAGATTTTTTGTTCTAGTTCTGTAAAAAAATGCCATTGGTAATTTGATAGTGATTGCATTGAATCTGTAGATTGCTCTGGGTAGTATAGTCATTTTCACAATATTGAAGAATATGTATTTTTACCAAAACTCCCACTGCTTTTGATGTAGGAGCTCCATCAACAACATATTGAAAACTATTGAAATAGGAAATGTGGAAAGTCTAGGGCAAATGGTAATCTCTCTCTCCACTCTTAATAATGATACATTATCAAATAGATTAAAATGGACTTCAGAGCAGACACTCTGAAGGACACTGGGGGAAAGATGGGCCTAGCTCCTTCACCTTAGGTGGTATGATTTGGGGAGCTGGGGGAGAATTTATTACTATCTGTGTGAGATACTAGTTTTACCAGCTTGCAGAGTCACTATCTTCTGCACAACCAGCTGCTTCTTTGTTATCATTGTTCATGGCCAGAAGATGGGCAAGAAGCAAGAACCATAGCTTAGTTCCTGCTGCAACTGCCTCAAGAGTTGAATGGCCCCGCTTCTTGTTTGATTGATTTCATAATACTCATTATTGCAACTGCACTTATTGCTTGCCTAGAGTTGAACTTAAAAGCCCAATGTAAAATTTTAAATTAATATTTAGATTTTTTTAAATTATATATTACTTTTAAACAATTTCAGATTGAGGAAGCACATAAAGATTATCAGGGATTTTTAAGCTGGAGGTTTAAAAAAGCAGAAACACTTTCCAAGTTGAGCAATTACTTTATCTGTGGGCTCATAGTAGTTGAAATAAGTAGTCAATTGGATTTTCTTGATTTCTGCTTTACTTTATGAAAACTTTGCACGGTGTTTTCCAACATATTACCATGTAACAATTGATTTTGTTCATTTACATAATCCAGTCCCCAACTTTTACATAAAGTTGTCAACCCAAATACTCAAACTTTAATTTCTGGAACATGTATAATCAATTTGGAATTCTGGATAATACATGTAATCATGAAATGTATCAATTAATTAGGAAAGTATTTTTACATATCTCTAAATTGTTTATTTACAGTTCCATTGAATCTGAAAGCAATTGGATTAGAATTCCAAGCTCTTTCAAGTCACTGAAATTCAAAGAAATCTACAACTAATCCAAAGTACCATAAACATTTTATGCTAGGCAAAGACAACCGTCTTGCACAAGCTCTTATTTTTCCCAATTTAACACAGCAGTTCACAGAGAAACAAACAGCTAGCCTAATGAAGAAACAGATGGTGCATTTACTGCCTCTTTACCTTATGTGATACACCAAGGAAATAATAGCTGATTTCAGTACTAAAGGGGCATTAAAACATCAATAAAAATATGCAATAGGTATAATTCTCTATTTACTGGTCTAGACCTTACTTACTTGAATAACACAGGTGATGGCTACAGTATCTTGATTTTCCATCCAATAAGAGAGTACACAAAAAGAAAGAGAGGATGTAGTAGAAAACAGTTGTAGTATTGTTTAATGCTGTACTGAGCCAGACCCAGGCAACTATACAGAAAACAGACAAACAATCAACTGATCTAACACAATAAATCAATTTAGGGCTTTGCTGGGTAGTGCAAAATAAACAAGTCCCTACCAGGAATTACTAACTTCCTACCTTACAGGAATCATTCAAAAACAATTACAGACAGACTAACATAACCCCTTTTAAGGTTTAGTTAACATTTTTACTTTGGTTTCACACTATTTTTCTTCCCTTATATTTAGATATAAGCTAGGTAAAAATAGTAAGATTTTTTCAAGTTTGCTATTAATTTATGACATGAGAATATTTTCCCAACTTTACTCTTGCTTATTGATGAACTTAGTATCCTTACTGGGTGGGAGTTTTACCCTTTTGGAAGGGGTATTTGGCTTTTCAAATCTCTAAAGGCTCTAATTCTGAATCTTTATTGAAGGATTTTTCATTTTTAAAGAAATATTCAAAAGAATTTTACATTAAAAATAATTTTTATAAAGCCCTTCAGTCATCTGGGGCCTCTCTGACTCTGAGATTTGCATAACACCTGGCCAAAAATTTATTATGTCTTTTTTTAAAATGTTGTTCTATAGAAGAAAATAAAGAACCTAATAAGAAGATTGGACATTAAAGGATTCTTATCTGGAGAAATTTTATCCTCTTGGAGAAAGAACTACGAAAAATACATTCGAATGTCCTCAGCTGGCCATCCCATCACCCTACACACCCAACCACACCTATAGGACTTTTAGTCTCTCAAGATTAAGAATTCATGGAAAACAAAAGGTGACACACATATGAAGAAACCTCCTTCATGAAAGTAAGCAAAACAACAAACTAAAAGAACTAAGAGGAAAACAGACCAAGTAAGGAGTGATAAAGTTAATTCATATATCCAGACCCACAAAATGAAGGCTGCCCCAGTGGCCCAGCCCATGTCACAAATCAAACCTAAATCAGCCTCCACTTATGAGAAACACCTGACAAGGATGCCTAACATACACCAATCACAGGCCTCCAACTCAGCTTTAGCCATCTTACTTTACCCTAGAAAATAGAACCCCACTAGCCCTGTCAGGAAAACCCCAACCTCCTGGCCAATCATGCCCTGTTTCCAGATGTCTCTCCTAACATTCCATAAAACTCACTCTTGCCCAAAATCCCTCGGGAAGAGTGTACCACTGCTTGCGAGGCACTGTACTCCCCCCATCCGTGGATTGTTTTCCCTTGAATAAAGGAGATCACACTAGTTACTAATTTTGTCATTTGACAGCTTTAATTTTGTCATTTGACAGTTTTGGCAGGCCAGATAGGACCTGAAGACAACTGCTGAAGATTCCTGGGACGGCTCTGAGACACAGGTGAGGGCACCCACAGAGACTTTTTGTTTGGCTGCCTCTTCAGCTGCTCTCTGGGATCTCCAGTAAGCTTCTTTCAGATCAAGCTCTACTTATTTTGCATTCTGAGTTCTTCAAGTTTGTCTGAGCTAATCCTTCTAGGTGGAAAACTGAGGTCTGAGAGACTCCAGATTTTTCTGGGTGAGACTTACTGGGTCACAGCATTTGGGCTGTGGCACCTCATCTACAAGGTAAGCACCTTCAGGGGGTCCTGACAGGTCTCAGGAACTGTGCATTGGCAGCCAGAAACAATAAGTCTGATTGAGTTAGGGAGGACTATTTCAACAAGGAAAAATAATGGGTACCCTTCAGTCTTAGAAAGCAAGATGGATGGCAGCCATTAGAAGACTCACAAAGCCTTGAGCTGAGTCCACAGAACAAACTGCTGGGGGACTTAGGGAAACGTGTTAAGACAAGAAATTTGGACTTTTTTGACCAACAGCACATTAAAATCTAAGTGGAACTATTAAAAGCCATTAGGGCATCATCCACTATGAAGAGCTCTTCTCATGAATGGAATAACAGCTTTATTGCTTATGAAAATCTTAGAAGCCAAAGCTTCAAAATTGGTAGGCGTGAATTGAGCACTTCAGAGCCGTTAGAGTGCTCACCACCTAACTCTAAGACTCCTGTGCTAGGATAAGCTGGTCACAGAACAGATTAGATTGACACCATGTCACCAGTTAACCTTAAGAAAATTTCTGTGCAACAAGGTACACCATAAAACACCACAAAATCCTGAACTCAGCAGCACTTCGCTCTTCCCTCCAAGAGACCCAAGGCTTAGCTAAAGAAATGAGATCTTCAAGTTTGAGAATGCCACCTCCCAGCACATCTTATTTTATGTCTGAGAACTGTGGTTCCAGAAGCTATAGATAGCTACAAAAATTGCAAAATCTTAGTAAGACAACCTAGAATTACAGCAGCCATTATGGGAAATGTTCCAATTAGGCAAGATCATTTATTTAAGAAGTTCACTTGAAACTAAGGGTTCCTAAATCAAACAAACAGAATGGCATACCTATTTTAATTGGTGTGCAGAGGGCTCCAAAAGACTTCAAGATTCCAAAACAGCTTCATTGAAAGATTCATTGCAAAAGGCTAATAAAAAATTAATGACACAAGAGGTATTGCACCTAAAGCCAAAGACTATAAGACTGATGTGACTCCTACTGTCCCCTCTACCCTTTTGCCTGTGTACTCACAGTCTACCAATCCTCTACCTAAAATGCCTTTCCCCTCTGAAGAGACTACAAGACCATAAACAAAAGTCTCCTGAGTTGGTGGCCTTACAGACACCCCCATATCTACCAAAAAAGGGGGACCCTCATAAGGTCCCCTCCCAGGGTTGATGGAACTCTGGAGGATTCCCCAGTAAACTGTTAGTGGTTACTCTCATAAACAGCCAAGGGGAAACTAAAATTAAAATTAATAAAAAGGCAAATTCTGGTAGATACTAGAACTACACTCTCTACTCTAAACCCCACTTGCTCAGGACTCTACCAATGAGATCCTAGAGAAACTGGCAGAAGCCGGTGAAGAGTAAGGATTCTTACCAGAGTCAGCCCTCCTGGATCACTAAGAGAGAGAGAAAGGTAAAATTTCACACTGTCCCTTTTTTCCAATCCCAGACCCATTAGTTATTGATCCTTTCTATCCCAGGGACACCTATTGGCTTCTTGTTAGTCTCATTTTGTGTCCTGAGAACTCAGTTTGGCAACCATCAGGTTGGGGGCCCCCAAAATATGGCCAGACTGAAAGGTGGATTAGATTCCCTTTGTAGCTAGATATGGCCAAAACATGTGAGTTCACATCATAAAAATGAAGCAACTAGATTAAATAATCTTAAAATTCCCTTCATTTCTAAAATTATTTAATTAGATGACTTTGAGTGACTTCTCATAGTCCAATTATTAAGATGAACCCAGAAGCCTAAACTGTTGAATTGGACAGAAACTCCAGTTCAAACAAGCTTAAGAAGAAAAAAAAAAATATTGATTCACTTAATTGAGAAGGCTAGAAATAATCCTGGCTCCATACATGATTGGATTCAGAGATCCAATGATGTCATCAGAACTTGGTTTCTTTCCAGCTCTTGGCTCTTTTCCACAGAGCTGGCTTCTTTCTCTGGCTTCACAGTATGGCCCCTGATAGCTCCAGGATCATAATCTCCTAGGATGATCTACTGGATTATTTTTGCTGACACATACAACCCTGAATCACTGAGGACTAAGGCTCATACTTAACCCTGACTGAATTGTGAATTTCTCCCCCACCGCAAATTTTCTGTTATTTTCATATGAGTACATTTTAACTAATACAGATTTTGATACCAGGAAATGAGGCACTGCAGAAAACATACAGGTTTAACAGAAGATGAAGGATACAGAACAGAGAAGACCCTAGTATTTCCTCTATTATTTCTTTCTGGAAATCTTAAACTTGATTTTTAATATTCATTTCTTTTATGCTAAAACTCAATGTGCCTACTAAGGCTATAGCAATTGGGGACTTGATAAGAATGTGCTTAGAGTGTTTTTTTTTAACATTTTTTTTATTCAAACAGAAAGTCACAAAAATTATAATCATCCTCATTAGTTCACTCAGTCCTATGTAATTAATTATTTTTATCTTGATCTTTTGTTAGCACTTTTATGAATTCATCAGTTTTCCATTAGAGTTCTGAAAATGCTTGCTCATTCAGTTCAGCAGTATACTCAGTTACCAGAAATCTGTACTTGTCAGAATGTTTTCCATGAATTACTTGAAGATAAAACCCTTTTATAGGAACATATTTGCAAAAGCATCAGAGTACACCCAGAACTGTCTGTAAAAGACAGAAGACTTTAAAATGACCATGGTAAGTCAGAAAGAGAAAGACAAATACTGTATGCTAACACATATATATGGAATCTAAGAAAAAAAAATGTCATGAAGAACCTAGGGGTAAGATGGGAATAAAGACACAGACGTACTAGAGAATGGACTTGAGGATATGGGGAGGAGGAAGGTTAAGCTGTGACAAAGTGAGAGAGTGGCATGGACATATATACACTACCAAACGTAAAACAGATAGCTAGTGGGAAGAAGCTGCATAGAACAGGGAGATCAGCTTGGTGCTTTGTGACCACCTGGATGGGTGGGATAGGGATGGTGGGAGGGAGGGAGATGCAAGAGGGAGGAGATATGGGAACATATGTGTATGTATAACTGATTCACTTCGTTATAAAGCAGAAACTAAGATACCATTGTAAAGCAATTATACTCCAATAAAGATGTTTAAAAAAAAATGACCATGGTTAAAGATTTGATGAAAGTTCACAATAATGCAATTGACAAGGAAATTAAGTTATTTCTGAGATATACATTTTAAAGTAATAACTAGAATTATGACTTCTAACATTACACCAGAACATATAAGATATTTATGAATTTCATGTAATGTCTGAAGCATTTACATTAACATATTTTCATACAAAAAACCCAAAGAAAGTTTAGCATTAGCTTTTGTTTTGTTTTATTTATACAGCAGGTCCTTATTAGTCATCAATTTTATACACATCAGTGTATATACGTCAATCCCAATCGCGCAATTCAGCACACCACCACCACCACCCACCACTTTCCCCCCTTGGAGTCAATACATTTGTTCTCTACATCTGTGTCTCAACTTCTGCCCTGCAAACAGGCTCATCCGTACAATTTTTCTAGGTTCCACATACATGCATTAATATATAATGTTTGTTTTTCCCTCTCTGACTTACTTCACTCTGTATGACAGTCTCTACATCCATCCACGTCTCAACAAATGACTCAATTTTGTTCCTTTTATGGCTGAGTAATATTCCATTGTATATATGTACCACGACTTCTTTATCCATTCGTCTGTAAGCAGGCACGTAGGTTGCTTCCATGACCTGGCTATTGTAAATAGTGTTGCAATGAACATTGGGGTGCATGTGTCTCTTTGAATTATGGTTTTCTCTGGGTATATGCCCAGGAGTGGGATTGCTGGATCATACGGTAATTCTATTTTTACTTTTTTAAGGAACCTCCATACTGTTCTCTATAGTGGCTGTATCAATTTACATTCCCACCAACAGTGCAAGAGGGTTCCCTTTTCTCCACACCCTCTCCAGCATTTGTTGTTTGTAGATTTTCTGATGATGCCCATTCTAACTGGTGTGAGGTGATACCTCATTGTAGTTTTGATTTGCATTTCTCTAATAATTAGTGATGTTGAGCAGCTTTTCATGTGCTTCTTGGCCATCTGTATATCTTCTTTGGAGAAAGATCTATTTAGGTCTTCTGCCCATTTTTGGATTGGGTTGTTTGTTTCTTTAATATTGAGCTGCATGAGCTGCTTGTAAATTTTGGAGATTAATCTTCTGTCAGTTGCTTCATTTGCAAATATTTTCTCCCATTCTGAGGGTTGTCTTATCGTCTTGTTTATGGTTTCTTTTGCTGTGCAAAAGCTCTGAAGTTTCATTAGGTCCCATTTGTTTATTTTTGTTTTTATTTCCACTACTCTAGGAGATGGATCAAAAAAGATCTTGCTGTGATTTATGTCAAAGAGTGTTCTTCCTATGTTTTCCTCTAAGAGTTTGATAGTGTCCAGTCTTACATTCAGGTCTCTAATCCATTCTGAGTTTATTTTTGTGTATGATGTTAGGGAGTGTTCTAATTTCATTCTTTTACATATAGCTGTCCAGTTTTCCCAGCACCACTTACTAAAGAGACTGTATTTTCCCCATTGTATATCTTTGCCTCCTTTGTCATAGATTATTTGACCACAGGTGTGTGGGTTTATCTCTGGTCTTTCTATCTTGTTCCATCGACCTCTGTTTCTGTTTTTGTGCCAGTACCATATTGTCTTGATTACTGTAGCTTTGTAGTATAGTCTGAAGTCAGGGAGTCTGATTCCTCCAGCTCTGTTTTTTTCCCTCAAGACTGCTTTGGCTATTCGGGGTCTTTTGTGTCTCCATACAAATTTTAAGATTATTTGTTCTAGTTCTGTAAAAAATGCCATTGGTAATTTGATAGGGACTGCATTTAACCTGTAGATTGCTTTGGGTAGTATAATCATTTTCACAATATTGATTCTTTCAATCCAAGAACATGGTATATCTCTCCATCTGTTGGTATCATCTTTAATTTCTTTCATCAGTATCTTATAGTTTTCTGCATACAGGTCTTTTGTCTCCTTAGGTAGGTTTATTCCTAGGTATTTTTTTCTTTTTGTTGCAATGGTAAATGGGAGTGTTTCCTTAATTTCTCTTTCAGATTTTTCATCGTTAGTGTATAGGAATGCAAGAGATTTCTGTGCATTAATCTTGTATCCTGCTACTTTACCATACCAAATTCATTGATTAGCTCTAGTAGTTTTCTGGTGGCACTTTTAGGATTCTCTATGTGTAGTATCATGTCATCTGCAAACAGTGACAGTTTTACTTCTTTTCTGATTTGTATTCCTTTTATTTCTTTTTCTTCTCCGATTGACATGGCTAGGACTTCCAAAACTATGTTGAATAATAGTGGTGACAGTGGACATCCTTGTCTAGTTCCTGATCTTAGAGGAAATGCTATCAGTTTTTCACCATTGAGAATGATGTTTGCTGTTGGTTTCTCGTATATGACCTTTACTATGTTGAGGTAGGTTCCCACTATGCTCACTTTCTGGAGAGTTTTTACCATAAATCGTGTTGAATTTTGTCAAAAGCTTTTTCTGCATCTATTGAGATGATCATGTGGTTCTTATTTTTCAATTTGTTATTACGGTGTATCACATTAATAGATTTGCACATATTGAAGAATCTTTGCTTTTCTGGGATAAATCCCACTTGATCATGGTGTATGATTCTTTTAGTGTGTTGTTGGATTCTGTTTGCTAGTATTTTGTTGAGGATTTTTGTATCTATATTCATCAGTGATACTGGTCTGTAATTTTCTTTTTTTGTAGTATCCTTGTCTGGTTTTGGTATCAGGGTGATGGTGGCCTCACAGAATGAGTTTGGGAGTGTTCCTTCCTCTGCAAGTTTTTGGAAAAGTTTGAGAAGGATGGGTGTTAGCTCTTCTCTAAATGTTTGATAGAATTCACCTGTGAAGCCATCTGGTCCTGGACTTTTGTTTGCTGGAAGAGTTTTAATCACAGTTTCAATTTCATTACTTGTGATTGGTCTGTTCATATTTTCTATTTCTTCCTGGTTCAGTCTTGGAAGGTTATACCTTTCTAAGAATTTGTCCATTTCTTCCAGATTTTCCATTTTATTGGCATAGAGTTGTTTGTAGTAGTCTCTTAGGATGCTTTGTATTTCTGTGGTGTCTGTTGTAACTTCTCCCTTTTCATTTCTAAGTTTATTGATTTGAGTCCTCTCCCTGTTTTTCTTCATGAGTCTGGCTAATGGTTTATCAATTTTGTTTATCTTCTCAAAGAACCAGCTTTTAGTTTTATTGGCCTTTGTTATTGTTTCTTTGTTTCTATTTCATTTATTTCTGCTCTGATCTTTATGAGTTCTTTCCTTCTGCTAACTTTGGGTTTTGTTTGTTCTTCTTTCTCTAGTTCCTTTAGGTGTAAGGTTTGATTGTTTACTTAAGATTTTTCTTGTTTCTTGACATAAGCTCGTATAGCTATAAACTTCCCTCTTAGAACTGCTTTTGCTGCATCCCATAGATTTTGGATCCTTGTGGTTTTCATTGTCATTTGTCTCTAGGTATTTTTTGATTTCCTCTTTGATTTCTTCAGTGATCTCTTGGTTATTTAGTAACATATTGTTTGGCTCCCATGTGTTTGTGTTTTTTATGTTTTTTTCCCTGTAATTCATTTCTAATCTCATAGCGGTGTGGTCAGAAAAGATACTTGATATGATTTCAATTTTCTTAAATTTACTGAGGCTTGATTTGTGACCCAAGATGTGATCTATCCTGGGGAATGTTCCGTGCGCACTTGAGAAGAAAGTGTAATCTGCTGATTTTGGATGGCATGTCCTATAAATATCAATTAAATCTGATCTGTTGTGTCATTTAAAGCTTCTGTTTCCTTATTTATTTTCATTTTGGATGATCTGTCCATTGTTGTGAGGTGTTAAAGTCCCCCACTATTATTGTGGTCCTGTCAATTTCCTCTTTTATAGCTGTTAGCAGTTGCCTTACGTATTGAGGTGCTCCTATTTTGGGTGCATATATATTTATAATTGTTATATCTTCTTCTTGGATTGATCCCTTGATCATTATGTAGTGTCTTTCCTTGTCCCTTGTAACATTCTCTATTTTAAAGTCTATTTTATCTGATATGAGTATTGCTATGTCAACTTTCTTTTGATTTCCATTTGCATGGAATATCTTTTTCCATCTCCTCACTTTCAGTCTGTATGTGTCCCTAGGTCTGAAGTGGGTCTCTTGTAGACAGCATATATATGGGTCTTGTTTTTGTATCCATTCAGCAAGCCTGTGTCTCTTGCTTGGAGCATTTAATCCATTCACATTTAAGGTAATTATCGACATGTATGTTCCTATGACCATTTTCTTAATTGTTTTGTGTTTGTTTTTGTAGGTTCTTTTCTTCTCTTGTGTTTCCCACTTAGAGAAGTTCCTTTAGCATTTGTTGTAGAGCTGGTTTGGTGGTGCTGAATTCTATTAGCTTTTGGTTGTCTGTAAAGCTTTTGATTGTCTGTAAAGATTTTGATTTCTCCATCGAATCTGAATGAGATCCTTACCAGGTAGAGTAATCTTGGTTGTAGGATCTTCCCTTTCATCACTTTAAGTATATCATGACACTCCCTTCTGGCTTGTAGAGTTTCTGCTGAGAAATCAGCTGTTAACCTTATGGGAGTTCCCTTGTATGTTGTCATTTTTCCCTTGCTGCTTTCAATAATTTTTCTTTTTCTTTAATTTTTGCCAATTTGATTACTATGTGTCTCGGTGTGTTTCTCCTTAGGTTTATCCTATATGTGACTCACTGCGCTTCCTGGACTTCGGTGGCTATTTCCTTTCCCATGTTAGGGAAGTTTTCAACTATAATCTCGACAAATATTTTCTCTTGTCCTTTCTCTCTCTCTTCTCCTTCTGGGACCCCTATAATGGGAATGTTGTTGCATTTAATGTTGTCCCAGAGGTCTGTTAGGCTGTCTTCATTTCTTTTCATTCTTTTTTCTTTATTCTGTTCCGCAGCAGTGAATTCCACCATTCTGTCTTCCATCTCACTTATCTGTTCTTCTGCCTCAGTTATTCTGCTATTGATTCCTTCTAGTGTAGTTTTCATTTCAGTTTTTGTATTGTTCATCTGTTTGTTTGTTTTTTAATTCTTCTAGGTGTTAGTTCTTTAATTCTTCTAGGTCTTTGTTAAACATTTCTTGCATCTTCTCAATCTTTGCCTCCATTCTTTTTCCAAGGTCCTGGAACATGTTCACTATCATTATTCTGAATTCTTTTTCTGGACAGTTGCCTAGCTCCACTTCATTTAGTTGTTTTTCTGGGGTTTTATCTTGTTCCTTCTTCTGGTACATAGCCCTCTGTCTTTTCATCTTGTCTATCTTTCTGTGAATGTGGTGTTTGTTCCACAGGCTGCAGGATTGTAGTTCTTCTTGCTTCTACTCTCTGCCCTCTGGTGGATGAGGCTATCTAAGAGGCTTGTGTAAGTTTCCTGATGGGAGGGACTGGTGGTGGGTAGAGCTGACTGTTGCTCTGGTGGGCACAGCTCAGTAAAACTTTAATCTGCTTGACTGTAGATGGGTGGGGCTGGGTTTCCTCCCTGGTGGTTGTTTGGCCTGAGGCAACCCAACACTGGAGCCTACCTGGGCTCTTTGGTGGGGCTAATGACAGACTCTGGGAGGGCTCACGCCAAGGAGTACTTCCCAGAACTTCTGCTGCCAGTGTCCTTGTCCCCACAGTGAGCCAAAGCCACCCCCTGCCTCTGCAGGAGACCCTCCAACACTAGCAGGTACGTCTGGTTCAGTCTCCCCTGGGGTCACTACTCCTTCCCCTGGGTCCCGATGTGCACACTACTTTGTGTGTGCCCTCCAAGAGTGGAGTCTCTGTTTCCCCCAATCCCATCAAAGTCTTGCAATCAAATCCCACTAGCCTTCAAAATATGATTCTCTAGGAATTCCTCCTCCTGTTGCCAGACCCCCAGGTTGGGAAGCCTGATGTGGGGCTCAGAACCTTCACTCCAGTGGGTGGGCTTCTGTGCTATAAGTGTCCTCCAGTCTGTGAGTCACCCACCCAGCAGTTATGGGATTTGATTTTATTGTGATTGCACCGCTCCTACCATCTCATTGTGGCTTCTCCTTTGTCTTTGGATGTGGAGTATCTTCTTTGGTGAGTTCCAGTGTCTTCCTGTCGATGCTTGTCCAGCAGCTAGTTGTGATTCTGGTGTTCTTGCAAGAGGGAGTGAGAGCACATCCTTCTACTCTGCCATCTTGTTTCCTCCTTTCACAGAATCTTCGCTTACAGTGTTTCTAGTGACCTTCTTGAATCCATTAATGAAGTCTTACAAAAAAGAGACAAACAGGCTGAATGTGGCCCGCTGTAAACTTAGAGGGGAAAACATAGCTTCATTAAGAAGGGCCATTTCTATAATCCAAAATGATGGACTTTTGTACGTTAGAAAAGTTGAATTGTCTACCTTAGCAAATATTAATGCTGGTACGGATTGGAAGGTAGACGATTTGGAAAAATGTAAGTTTGAGGTACCAGAAAAACATGAGATTCAGTCAAGTCCTATTAAGTATTCTCTTCCTGAAAAAGGATAGAATATATTGATGTCCACCAACCCACGGCTATTGCTTGAAATCTCTTCCAGGGACAGGCCAAAATAGATCGAGGCCATTAAACTAAGATTCTAGGAAAGAGACTTGTTCCTAGGAGACCAAAGTTCCAAACTCAAAAGCCATGACTACATTAAAATCTCCTGGTATGGTAATGCACAGTGAAAATTACAAATACATATGGACTGAGCTTGACCATAAAGAACTATGACTTAAATATTTTTTTTTGAAGTTTTGAATTTTATTTTATTTGTTTTTTTATACAGTAGGTTCTTATTAGTTATCCATTTTACACATATTAGTGTATATATGTCAATCCCAATCTCCCAATTCATCACACTACCACCACCAACCCCCGCCACTTTCCCCCCTTGGTGTCCATACGTTTGTTCTCTACATCTGTGTCTCTATTTCTGCCCTGCAAATCAGTTCATCTGTACCATTTTTCTAGGTTCCACATATATGCGTTAATATACGATATTTGTTTTTCTCTTTCTGACTTACTTCACTTGTATGACAGTCTCTAGATCCATCCACGTATGACTTAAATCTTAAATCCCTTTGACACACACCTACAGGGAGTGAGCTACTAAAGCTGTGTAACTCCAGAAAGGGCATCATGATATCCAATGTCTGTCTCATTTGAAAGACAATGGAGAAGAGTGATCCTAGGTGGCAGGACATGGGGTGATAGAGCAGGACTGACAAGTGAGTTTATTCTGGAAAGCAGAATTAGATGCGGCCATATGTAACACAAAAAGTCACTACACCACCAGGTCAGAAAACCCTCACTATTTCCAGCCACCAGATTATGGTTTACACTATGTTCCAGTGAGCAACTATACACTGCCCTTTTCCAAATAGAATTTTCATTGTGCTTATCCTGTTCTTTCTCCATGACTTTAAATATGTTGAAAGCAAATAATAACAGTGTATTAGACTTAATACAATGAAAAGCTACATCTAGGCGTGATGGGAGGAAAAGCAACTCAACCAGAGACTTGGAATCAAAACAGTGAAGATCCTGAGCTGTCCAATTTGAGGGAAGAATAAATGTATTTCATGCTGATGTGAGCATTTTAAGGGTGCATATTTATTTCAGAAGGAGCTAAGTTTGGATATTGAGTGGTTAAAGGGGAAGACTATATTCAACAGTTGGTTAAGTCCTAAACATCCATTCCAAACTTTCCGTATAATAGCAATAGAGTTTGAATACTGACTGCTGTTTCACGAATAGTTCCTGAATTACTGAACCAATGAGGATAATCTCTTCTCCCTTGCTGGTGATTAGTTCAAAACCCAGGGTCAAGCCAATCAGTAAATTCCTCTTACATTAATGATTCATACAGGGATAAGGATGCAACCTAAACTGTCTCCATCAAAATGAACATAAGGATTTGTTAAATTGTTTCCATCAAAGTGAAGAAGGATTTATGTTAAATTTTTGGTGGAAACTTGAATAGGAAGTCAATGAGATGAAACTAACACAGATGATAAAGTAGAAATAGGGAAAGCACATCAGTACTGATATCTTTGTTGAGCCCCAGAGTAACTAATCCTGGAGTTTGTGCTTCCTCTGGGTTTCCAGTTATACAAGACTTAAAACATCATTTTTTAAGTCAGATTTTTCTCTTACTTGCAGTCAAAACACCCTGGCTAATATGCTATCTCTATACTAATGACAACCTGTATCAGTTAGGAATTGCAGTCAGCTGCAAGGAACAGAAGCCTGAATGACAGTGGCTTAAACACAATAGAGGATTGGCTTTTCTCATGAAATATGACATCTGGAGATGGACAGTCCTGGTTGATACAGGATGACTATATTCCAGGCTTCTTCTATCATTTTGTTCAGCCTTCTTTAACATGTACTTGTCACCTTATTTTCAGAAATTAGCTGCATCAGTATTTCAATCAGGAAGGACGAAAAGAAAAGACAAGCAACAAAAGATCAATGTTACCCTTTTAAATAGTTTTTCCCAAAGTATTTCAAAATTGCTACATATATTTTATTGGCCATAACTGTGTCATGTGACCATCCTATGTACAAGGGAAGCTGAGGAATAGCATTTCTATACCTGGACCTACTTCCACTACCAAAACAAATGATAATCATATTCGTAAAGCTGAAGGGAAGATTGGCATTAGGTAGGCAAACTAGCCACCTCTGTTACGTTCTCAAATTTATGTCTCTAGCTCATACCTCCTCTCTGATCTCTTTTTTTTTTTAATTAGAGTTATTTGAAGGTTGTGGGTTTTATTTTTTTTTATTTATTTATTTTTGCTGTGTTGGGTCTTCGTTTCTGTGCAAGGGCTTTCTCTAGTTGTGACAAGCGGGGGCCACTCTTCATCGCAGTGTGCGGGCCTCTCTTGTTGCAGAGCACAGACTCCAGACGCGCAGGCTCAGTAGTTGTGGCTCACGGTCCTAGTTGCTCCACGGCATGCGGGATCCTCCCAGACCAGGGCTCGAACCCGTGTCCCCTGCATTAGCAGGCAGATTCTCAACCACTGCGCCACCAGGGAAGCCCCTCTCTCATCTCTTGACTCACATATCAAATATGTTTTTTAAACTCTCCACACTTGTAGATTATAGACACCTCAAACTAAATATGTATAAAACAAAGCTATGATCTTACATGCAATCTGTACCTCCATGATGGTTAACTTTGTGTGTCAACTAGACTGGGCAATAGGGTACCCAGATATTTGGTCAAACATTATTCTGGGTGTGTCTGTGAGAGTATTTTTGGATGAGATTAACATTTGAATTGGTAGACTGAATAAAGCAGATTGCCCTCCCTAGTGTGAGTAGGCCTTGTCCAATCAATTGAAGATCTGAATAGAACAAAAAGTCTGAGTAAGAAGGAACTCCTCCTGACTGATGCTTGAGCTGGGACATCTGTCTTCTCCTGCCCTCAGACTGGAACTTACACTATCAGCTCTCCTGGTCCTCAGGCCTCAGACTTGGGTAGAACTTACACCACTCATGGCTCTCCTGGGTCTCCAGCTTTCTGACTGGAGAACTTGGCACTTCCCAGCCTCCATAGTTGAAAGAGTCTTACAAAATATCTGTCTGTCTCAGTCTCTCTGTCTAGATAGATAGATAAGTAGATAAATAGATAGATAGATATAGATAAATAGATAGATTTATATAGAAAGACATAGATACATAGCTCTCTGCTTCTCTGAAGAACTCGCCTCAAGTCATCCCCATCTCAGTGAATGGTACCATAACTTAGTCACTGAATGACCCTACCAATTACAAAAGTGTACCTACATACCTGTACAACCTTCAACATGATTTTTCATTCAACTGTTACTCACCCTTTCCCATGTATTGAATTCATCACCACATTGATTCAGTACTTCCTTCCAGTGTATTTCAAATCAGTCAACTTCTCTCCATCTCTAATGCCACCATTTTAGTCAAGTCACTGGACTCCCAAAATTCTAACTGGTTGCCCTGCTTTCATTTAGTCCTTTCTGATACAATTTGCAGGTAGCTTTGAATGATATTTTGAAACCAGAAATCAGATATCACTCTCCTGTTCAAAACCCTCCAATGGCTTACCATTAAACTTCATCTTACCATGGTCAACAGGGTCTCATGAAGTGGTTCACCGCTATCTCTCCAACTTCGTCACACACCCTCCTTGCTCCCTTTCAGCCACGTTGTCCTCTTTTCTGCTTTTCAGATATACCAGTTTTGCTCTATGTGGAATGATCTACCTCCAGCTTTTCATGTGGCTAGTTTATTCTCATCATTTAAATCTCCTCCGATTGGTTTTTCCCATTCTCTCCAGGCAGTCTTTCATCATTTAATCAAATAGCCCTTCATAACAGCTAATCATCTATAATCCCAATCTGTAATTATTTTTCTTTTACTGTGTCTTATCCCCTAAATAGTACATATGCTCCATCAAGACAACAAACTAGTCTCTGTAGTTAATATTTCTAAGTCTAAGCACAATGCTATTTCTTAGCCAAAGAATTTACTGAGTGATTTCATTTATTCATTCAACAAATATTTGTTGAGGTCTTAGAAGAAAGTGTTCCAGGCACTGGGGCTGCAATAGTAAGTGAAAGGGCCAGAGTAATTGCCTTCATGGAGTTTACCCTCTAGGGGGAAAAGACAGAGACTAAACAAATGTGTCAGAAGGAGAATTTTTTATGAAGTGTCCACTGGTTATTTGTTCAGAATCTTTTCTCTTTCTCAGGACTTAAACAAAGACTAGATGCCAAGAAAATACTGGGAAGTTTGGCACATTCTATTCCTTCCCAATAAGGCCTTAGAATTTGTGAATGCTGTCATAAATACTGGGAAATCAACCAAAGTATCAGTTACTCTGACATATATACAAGAGGTTAATACCTTCAAGGGACCCCTGGGAGGTGGGTGTAGGAGGATACCAAATAATTGTTGACTGAGATAATGATCAGATAGACAAATATGCCATAGTCAAACTCATTGGGAAGATTCACAATCTTAATTATTCCAAGGCCAAAAAGGTCAACAAGATGGAATGTGATGTACTGATTACAAATGTCAAAATGCTGAATCAAAGGGAAGCTGAAGTTGTGTTGAGAAGAGAAAAAAAGAATAAATGGGATACCAGATTATATTACTCCTTGTCAGCAAAGCTCATGATAGGCCTGACTGCCAGCTGTGGGAACACTATCAAGGAATGGTATGCCATCCCAAACCATCAGTCTTCCTCTTGCCAAGGCTCCTGTTAACACACAGCTGGGCATCTCTTGGCAAAGAGGTTGATGTGCTCTCTCAATTTATTAACAATTGCTTCGTTTTCTGTTGATATCAAGGACCAAATAATTCTAACATTTCTCATAGTTGATGAAATCAATTGCTAAATTCAGACTTTGGAGATTATTTTGCCAATAATTCTTGCCCAGATTCAAGATAGTATCATTTCCAATGTGTCTGTTCACAAGTTTTAATGACGCCTGTGAGTCACACATTTCAGCTGCAGAGAGTTAACATGCTCTGAGAGGTTCAACTTGCTTCTGAGTGAGTAGAAGCCAAATGCAAATGGAGGAAAATCTAAGCAAATGTTACAAGTAAACAGCAACAATAAGGATAGTAATGTTTTAAAAACTAACATTTATTAAGCCAGGCACTTTACTAAGCACTTCATTATGCATTATCCCAGTGAGTCCTCACAGCAGTCTTGTGAAATAAGTACAATTATTTTCCCTATTTTACAAAAACAGGAAACAGGTAAGGAGGAGACAGACATCAGAAATGTGTACCTATTGTTGTTTTGGAGAAGACAAGAAGACAAAATGGGAGGAAAAAAAGGAAAAGGAGCAGGATAGCAGTGGATTGACGGCCTTTGGTTTTACTCAATTCACTGGACCAGTATAGAGTTCAAATTGATCATAAAGAGAAAAGCAGTCAGTTTCTTTAAGATACCACAGAAAGTGGTTTGCTGTGCCTAGTAACCACACTTCTTGTTAGTCCGTCTCAATCAACATTTACAAGAGTAGAATATTTCATCATCACTGCAATGTTTCTCTTAACCTAACCATGAATACATTGAACCCCCATGAATACAAGCCAATCCCCAGAGAAGTTGTACATATCCCCCTGGGACCTATGGGGCTCTTAGAGGCTGCGAATGCATCCTATCCATTTCTCGATCCCCAACAGTTTACATGAGCCTGACACATAGCAAGTAACTACTAAATGATTATTGAGAGAACAAGTTCACAATTCCATTAGCTCCCACAAGTAAAAAAGGTTGCATATTTAGTAAGACTATAGACCCTACAATTGGGGCAGAATGGCAAATAGATTTCAACTCAGAAGCCACCATCAAGAGAAAGGTAGTAGCTGCCTATCCTGCTGTGTTGAGTAGGATTCTGACTGCATAAGGCTTTAGTATAGAAAGGATCCTTTGACAAGTTCTTTTTTCTTATTCTTAATTAACTTAATTTTTTAGCTTTACTGAAGTATAATTGACAAATAAAATTGTAATATTTTACAATTTTAAAGCATACACTGTGGTGATTTGATATACATATATATTGTGAAAGGATTTCCCCCATCAAGTTAATTAACACATCCATTAAACTCACACTTTTTTTTTTTTTTGGTGAGAAATATTTTTCTACTCCCTTTACAAATTTCAGTTATACAATCCAGTGTCATAAACTATAGTTATCATGTTATATATTATTATTACCATGTTATTATATTCTGACTCTATTTATCTTATAACTGAAAGTTTGTACCTTTTTACCAGCCTCTTCCTATTTCCCCCAGCCACTGGCACCCAACCCCTGGATACCACATTTTTACTCTGTTTCTGTGAGTTTGAATTTTTTTTTAATGTTCCACATGAAAGTGATACCGTACAGGATTTGTCTTTCTCTGTTTAGCTTATTTCACTTAGCATAATGAACTCCAGGTTTATCCATGTGTTGCAAATATCAGGATTTCCTTATTCTTAAAGGCTGAATAATATTCCATCATGTATATATCATATATATGATAACATTTTCTTTATCTGCTCATCTATCATTAGATATTTAAATTGTTTCCATACCTTGACCGTTGTGAATAATGTTGCAAGGAACATGGGAGTACTGATATCTCTTTGAGTTAATGGTTTTGTTTGCTTTGGATATATACCCAGAAGTGGGATTGCTGGATCATATGGCTTCTCATTTTTAATTTCTTGAGAAACCTCCATACTGTTTTCCATAGTGGCTGTACCAGTTGACATTCCCAAGAACAGTGTAGAATACTGTCCTTTTCTCCACATCCTCGCTAGCATTTGTCATCTCTTGTCTTTTTTATAATAGCCATCCTAACAGATGTAAGGTGATATCTCATTGTGGTTTTGATTTGCATTACCCTGATATTAAGTAGTGTTGAGCACCTTTTCATGCACCTGTTGGTCATCTGTATGTCTTCTTTAGAAAGATGTCTTTCCAGATCATTTTCCCAATTTTTAATTGGGTTATTTGTTTTGGTTTGGATTTTTGTTTGTTTTTGCTGAGGTATCTGAGTTTATTACATATTTTGGATATTAACCCCTTATTATATATATAGTTTTCAAATATTTTCTCCCACTCTATAGATTGCCTTTTCATTTTGGGTTCCTTTGCTGTGCAGAATCTTTTTAGTTTGATGCAGTTCCATTTACTTTTGGTTTTGTTGCCTTTGCTTCTGACCAAATCCTCAAAATTACTGTCAAGAACAATGTCAATGAACTTACCTGCTATGTTTTCTCCTAGGACTTTTACAGTTTCCAGTCTTAAATTCAAGTCTTTAATACATTTTGAGTTGATGTTTGTATATATGATAAGATAGGGGTCCAGTTTTCCCAGCACCATTTATTGAAGAGACTATCCTTTTCCTCACTGTATATTCTTGAATCCTTTGGCAAAAATTAATCGACCATATATGCATGAGTTTATTTCTGTACTCTCTATTCTGTTCCACTGACCTGTGTCTATGACAGTACCATACTGTTTTCATGACTATACCATTGTAATATAGTTTGAAATCAAGAAGTGTTATGCCTCAGGCTTCATACCAAGACTAAATCACCCCTGCATCCCTCAGCTGAGTTTTCTCCCCAGTTGTTGCTGCCCCAGATCCAGTGCCACACTGTGACACAGAGTGAAAGGGGTTGTAGTATTGACTTAGTTCAGGCTGGGGTGCATGCCAAAGCAGTTGTGGGAAACTCAGTAGCTGCTAGAGAAAACCTCTCTCCACCCTCTCCGTGCTGCCTCAGGGGCAAGCCAGTGGGTGAAAGCTCCTCACAAGCAGGCTCTAGGGTTCCCACAGTCCTCCTGTTAGTCCCAGAGGCCCTCTGACCAGCCAAAGGGGCTTGCTTCCCCTGTGTGGGAGCCCAAGACTGGGGTGCCCAGTCTGTGGCTCTCACCACTCACCTTCCAGGGTGGGTCTCTACCCATGTATTCTCCTTTTATCTCTTAGTCCCCTCCCAGGGGCACAGGTCCTGACTCAACTGCTTTTCTTCCCTTCATACCCAATTATGTATGGATCTTTCTTACAGCCTTGGTTATACAGGAGTCTTTCTGCTAGTTTCCAGTTAGTTTTCAGTGAGAATTTTCCACACGTAGATGTATTTTTGATGTGTGCATGGGGGGAGGTGAGCTCCATGTCCTCTTACTCCACCATCTTGATCAACTTCCTCTCCTTTTTCATTTCTACTTTTATTTATTTGTATCCTCTCTTTTTTTATTACTTAGTCTAGCTAAAGATTTGTCAATTTTGTTTACTTTTCAAAAAACCAGCTCTTAGTTTTGTTGATATTTTCTATTGTCTTTCTTGTCTCTATTTCATTTATTTCCACTCGATTTTTGTTATTTCCTTCATTTTATTAACTTTAGGCTTAGTCTGTTACTTTTATAGTTCCTTGAGATATAAAGTTAGATCATATCTGATAACTTTTTTTTCTTAATGTAGATGTTCATCACTCTAAAATTTCCTCTAAGAACTGCTTTTGCTGAATCCGATAAGTTTGGGTAAAACAATTCATTTCTTAAATGGGCAAAATACTTCAACAGACAGTTCACTAAAGATAACAAATAGTTAGCAAAAAAAGTACAGGAAGGGCTTCCCTGGTGGCGCAGCGGTTAAGACTCCGCCTGCCGATGCAGGGAACATGGGTTCGTGCCCCGATCCGGGAAGATCCCACATGTCGTGGAGCGGCTGGGCCCGTGAGCCATGGCCGCTGAGCTTGCGCGTCCGGAGCCTGTGCTCCGCAACGGGAGAGGCCGCAGCAGTGAGAGGCCTGCGTACCGCAAAAAAAAGAAGTACAGGAAAAGATGCTCAACATCATTAATTATTAGGAAAAGCAAATTAAAATCACAATATGATACCACAATATACCTCTTAGAATATCTAAGATTTAAAGATTGACCATACCAAGTGTTGTGGAGAATATGGAGAAACTGAAACCTCATACACTGAATGTAAAATGGTAGAACCACTTTTGAAAACAGTTTGCCAATTTTCTTAAAATGTTAAACATTATATTTGACACCTAAAGCACAAGCAAACAAAGGGAAAAAATAGATAAATGGGACTCCATCAAAATAAAAAAAACTTTTCTTCTTCAAAAGGATACTATCAGGAAAGTAAAAAGACAACCCCGGGTTTGGAGAAAATGTTTAAAAATCATATACCTGATAAGGGTCTAGTTTCTAGAGTACATAAAGAACCCTTCCAATTCAAAAATGAAAAGAGAAATAAACCAATTTTAAGATGAGTAATGAATATGAATGGATATTTCTCCAAAGAAAATACACAAATGGCCACCTGAAAATGTGCTCAACATCATTACTTATTAGGGAAATACAAATCAAAACCATAATGAGATACCATTTCACACTCACTAGGATGACTATAATCAGAGACAGATATAACACGTCTTGGTAAGGATACAGAGAAACTGGAACATCCCCCCCCATACATTGCTGGTCAGGATGTAAAATGGTGTAGCTACTATAAAAAAGAGTTTGGCAGTTCCTCAAAAAGTTAAACATAGAGTTATCATATGGCTCAGTAATTCTACTGCTGGTTATAGTCTCCTGACAATTAAAATATATATATTCGCACGAAGACTCATATAACAATGCTCAGAGCAGCATTATTCATAATAGCTAAGAAGTGGAAATAACCCCAAGGCCCATCAAGCAATGAACAGATAAACAAAATATGGTGTATCCTCACACTGAAATATAAGTCAGCCATAAAAGGAATGAGATCTGGTACATGCTACAATATGGATGAACCTTTAAAAAATTATGCTAAGTGAAAGAACCCAGAAACAGAAGACCATGTATTTTTACAATTATACTTACATAAACTGCACAGAATAGGCAAAACCACAGAGACAGAAAGTAGACTAGTAGCTTCCAGGGGCTAGAGGCAGGGGGTGGGGGGAATGGAAAGTGACTATTAATGGGTACAAGGGTTTTTTGAGGGGAATTGATTAAAACATTATAGAATTAGATAGTGGTGATGGTTGCACAACCTTGTGAATATGCTAAAAATGAGTGAATTATATACTTTTTAAAGATGTATTTTATGGTATATGAAACAAATCTCAACTAAAAATTACTCATATCCCTTACCTTATGGTCCAGCATTCCGCTCCTAAGTATTTACTCAAAAGAAATGAAACATATGTCCACACAAACACATGTAGACAAATATACAAAGCAGCTTTATTTCCAGTTGTGAAAAGCTGGAAACAATCCACATGTCTATCGACAGGAGAATGCTCATCATACTGTGGTATATGCATACTGTGGAATGCTGCTCAGCAATAAAAAGTTACAAACAACATGGATCAATCTCAAACTAAATATGGTGCACAGAAGAAGCCAAACAAAAAAAGAGTACATAGTGGGTGATTCCACTTATATAAAATTCTAGGAAATGCCGACTCATGTATACTGACCAAAAGCAGATCAGGTGTTGCTTGCGAATGAAAGCAGGATTGCAAAGAACACAAAACAAATTTTTGAAGAGGATCAGTGTGTTCATTATCTTGATTATGGTGGGAGTTTCACAGGTAGGTTGATATATCAAATCATCAAACTGTGTAGTAGAATGCAAATGGTTTATTATATGCCTATTCTACCTCAAAAAGCTGTTTCTTAAAAATAAGAAGAAATTGCCAAGAAATGTTTCCTACACTGTGCTCTTTCTATTTCCCTTTGGCTTTGGAGGACATCAGACAAAAGACATGACCCTGTTCTGATGTGGCTGGTGCCTGGAGACTCTCCAAGAAATATTGGTAGAAACACTAAAGGCACGGGCACCTCAGTATCAAACTTTACCCCACAGAGCTATAAGAAGAGCCTAATGGCATAGAGCAATAGTACCGATGCTAAACGAAAGTGTTCCAAGAGATGCTCTGTCTGGGTACTTTGCTTTGTCCCCTGCTTGACGTCATTGTTTCTCATCATCTTCTCGGTTCCTAATTTACTCCAAACCCAGAAAAACATATGAATCTCAACTAAGTATCAGTTCCTTCATGAGATATGAGGAAAGTCAAAATTTAAGAGTCATAAAATCAGGACTGTCTAACGTTATCACACTATATAGCTCCCTTGATTGCCACCTAATGTGTTAAAAGAAAATCAGGAGATCTACATCTCATACCAATTTGCAGTGCATTTCCAAAATGGCATATGCTGTGTCACTCCGACACCTAAAAGAAGGAGTGAGAGGAATGTGCCACAGAGAAGGACCTGCACAGAGTTAGGTTTGCTGAGTCAGGGGTCGTTGAACAGCAAGTCCTGGGTCCTGTCTGTACACACCACAGGGATTTGGGGTTAGCTTGGAGGCATTTTACAGTAACCAAGTACCTGCTTCTTTAAAGCCTGTTCATTACTGTGCTTTTTTCCTATGCTATACAGCATAATGAGCCTGAAAGTCAGTGCTGGAACCTGGAGGAGCACGGGAGCTGTACAGAAATGTTGAAATTAGGATTCTTCAGAAGGAGCTGAAAAAGGATGGTAGCCCTCCCCCCCACTCCCTTTTTCAAAGGAAAGCTCATGAAAAGGTTACTTTCCTTGTGATTAAGAGTCTACACAATTAAAATTTTTAAGTGGCTGATTGAGGGATAATGTAGCAGATTTTATTCAGCCTCAGATACCTCAAGGGAAATTCAGCTTTCCTTTATTACTTTTACTGCCCGCACACATTTTCCCTTAGAAATAAAAATTAAACCTTTGTACAACTGCTTCCAAATGCATTTTCTCTTTACTCTAATAATGGTTTTCAAGAAACATCTGTAGCAAATTAAAACGTTCCTTTTTAAAAAAATGCATAGAGTTATCAAGAAACTGATGAATATATGAATATAAGTGAGGATAAATAAATACCTGCTGCTAACCGTCCATCTTCTAAGTATCAAGGAGTGCGTACCCCTCTTTACTGTTTGTTTACCTTTCAGGTGAATACCATAGTCAAAAACATTCAAGAATATATAGAGGTATGGGAGTATGGAAATCTCAAAAATGTTTATTCTTTTTCACACTCTCACAGTTCCTTACAGTGATACAGATCATCAGAAATTAAGATTATTTGCTGATAACAATTTACAATAACCAGGACATGGAAGCAACTTAAATGTCCATCAACAGATGAATGGATAAAGAAGATGTGGTACATATACACAATGGAATACTACTCAGCCATAAAAAAGTATGAAATAATGCCATTTGCAGCAAGTGGATGGACCTAGAGATTATCATACTAAGTGAAGTAAGTCAGAAAGAGAAAGACAAATCCCATATAATATCACTTATATGTGGAATCCAAAATATCACACAAATGAATTTGTCTATGAAACAGAAACAGACTCACAGACATAGAAAACAAACTTATGGTTACCAAAGGGGAAAGAAGGTGAGGGAGGGATAAATTAGGAGTTTGGGATTAGCAGATACAAACTACTATAAATAAAATAAACAACAAGGTCCTAATATATAGCACAGGGAACTATATTCAATATACTGTAATAAACCATAATGGAAGAGAAAATGAAAAAGTGTGTGTGTGTGTGTGTGTGTGTGTGTGTGTGTGTGTGTGTGTATATATCTGAATCACTTTGCTGTACACCAGAAACTAACACAACATTGTAAATCAGCTAAAATTTTTTAAAGGTTATTCATTGATATTAACTTCCTATTTTTTGACGAGCTTAATTTATTTTTGTAGGCTTTGAAATGTAAAATAGGTAGAAACGAGAGAAGGACTGAAGGTCTGTTGGGGAGTGGCCAGACCTGCAATAACAGTGGCTAACATTTGTTGAATGCCTCCTACTCCCCAGGCATTGATACCTTTTAATATTGCACTCCTCCATGCAGTTTGCTTTTGCATTCTCACCATTTAACGGATAACAAAATTGGGGTTCAGCAAGATCAAGCTGCTTGTCCACAGCCCTACTATTAGTAAGGGACAGAGTCATGAACCAAAGCCAGGTCTTCATGAAAGCAACACGTGTTATTTTGTAAGTGAGAAAAATAAATAAATGATCAAATATTGCATTGAAGCATTGTACCACATTATCAATTTATATAGAAAATAAACTTGAATTGGACCTAGAGATTGTCATACTGAGTGAAGTCAGACAGAGAAAGACAAATATATGATATTGCTTATATGTGGAATCTAAAAAATGGTACAAATGAACTTATTTACAAAACAGAAATAGACTCACAGATGTAGAAAACAAACTTATGGTTACCAATGGGGAAAGGGGGGGAGGAATAAATTGGGAGATTGGGATTAACATACACACATTATTATATACACAATAGATAACTAATAAGAACCTACTGTATAGCACAGGGAACCCTACTCAATACTCCGTAATGACCTATGTGGGAAAAGAATCTAAAAAAGAGTGGATATAGGTATATGTATAACTGATTCACTTTGCTGTGCAGCATAAACTAACACAACATTGTAAATCAACTATATTCCAATAAAAAAAAGTTTTTTTAAGAAAAGAAACGGGGCTTCCCTGGTGGCGCAGTGGTTGAGAGTCCGCCTGCCAACGCAGGGGACGCGGGTTCGTGCCCTGATCCGGGAAGATCCCATATGCCGTGGAGCGGCTGGGCCCGTGAGCCATGGCCGCCGGGCCTGAGCGTCCGGAGCCTGTGCTCCGCAACGGGAGAGGCCACAGCAGTGAGAAGCCCGCGTATCGCAACAAAAATAAAAATAAAATAAAAAATACTCCTTTAAAAAAAAAAAAAAAAAAGAAAAGAAACGATTTATCTCAGTGAGACCAAGTTTAAAGAACCGTATCTCTTTGAGGAATAGTTTTATGCCCCAACTGCATCTATATTCTACCAATCTACTCAGTGATGGACTTTTTCTACATTGACAAATTGCTGATGAGGAGCCATTCTGTCCCTAGAAAACAAGATTGAGAATTGGATTTTATCTTTTTATTTATTTATTTTTGGCGGTACACGGGCCTCTCACTGATGTGGCCCCTCCCGCCACGGAGCACAGGCTCCGGACGCGCAGGCCCAGCGGCCATGGCTCACGGGCCCATCCGCTCCGCGGCATGTGGGTCCTGCCCGGACCAGGACACGAACCCGCGTCCCCTGCATCAGCAAGCGGACTCTCAACCACCGCGCCACCAGGGAAGACCTGGATTTTATTTTTTAATTCTATCCAGTATTCCACTGTGGCTCTGAAAACAACTCCTGGAATAGTTTTGTTCAGATTTTGAACAAAAGTATATTGTAGATATAAGAAGACTTCAGCAGGAAAAATGCTACCACATTGTAGTTAATGACATAAAAATCTCTTCTATAAAATTCTAGAACTCCAAGTCATTATCCTTTTGGTTGAACTTTCTTATCCACCTATTCACATTTAATTTTATATCCTTACTCCACAGTATGTTCATTTATTTATACATACCCACTGCACTTTTTCCCATTCGATGAAGAATATGGTTCTTTATTGTGACTTTTCTTCAAACTGTATTACTGAAGGATGTTTCAAGGTTAGTGACTTTAACTTTGAAAAAACAACCTGCTCACTCCTAAAAAAAAATTATACATGCATGCACATACACTTATAAATTCCCCAATTTCTGGACCCATGTCCTGATATTATTATGAAGGAGAAGAAAATTACAGGATTAGAAATTTAAAAGCAAAACTTAACATTAGCATGCAGGAATAATACCACTAATACTATGTCAACTATCGTCCTGACACTCTTCCAGGTGCTTTACATATATTAATTCATTTTATCTTCACAAAATCCAATAAGATAGTTCCTATTATCTTCCCTATTTTATTGACAAGAAAACAGAGATGAAATAATTCACACAAGACCATATGCAGTAAATACAGAAACCATATCCAAACTTAATGCGTCTAGCTCCACAGTACTAGGTGTTTTTGTTGTTTCTTTAATTTTCTTCCTTTCTCACCTACTAGTACAAATATAATCTAGAACTAGTGATGGCAGCCCATTTTTACAATAACGAACAACTTTGATGAAGTGGTCTGTGGTATTCCAAATTATCCACCTCTAGCTTAGCTTTCAATTACCAGCAGTTATCCACTAGAATGGAATATCGATTTCAGACTTCCTCTCAAAAGTGTGAAAGATATTAAAGACAAAAAGATACAAAATCTATCTCCTTTATATCTTGGGCCACTCAGATTTCATCTTATTCTTTGGAAATCTTACAGGCCTACTGAACCCAAATATAAAAGGTGAAACAGAAAAACTGTGCTGTGAATTATTTGAAAACATTATTTCTAAGAAAGTATTACTTTAGGGGAAAAAAAAGAGCTTGTTCATTTCAGTCCATGTGTGTTTCTGTCCAACTTAAAAAGGTAATGCACAGGTTGAGCATGTATTTGCTCTGGATAAATAGATAAGTTGAATTCTTTCAGAGTAAGTATTGCCCACAGACTGTCACTGAGATCTTTCTGATGTTCTGAGCAAAAACCAAATTGATCCTCTCTGCTCCAGAAAAGAAACTTTTTATAAGACTTGAGAACATGCCTGGTAATGCTGCCTTTAGCTATATATTTCCCGGGCCAATTTGTTCCCCAGAGAAGCTATGGCTTTGAAGTATTCCATTTGTAATGTTTTTGTTGTCTATAAGAATTTTGTTTCACTGAAGGTTTTCCAATATGAAAGGTTTATTTCCAAAGAGGAATTAAATTTAAGTAAATTAAATAAATAAATTCTACCAGGGCTTCCCTGGTGGCACAGTGGTTAAGAATACGCCTGCCAATGCAGGGGACACGGGTTCGAGCCCTGACCCAGGAAGATCCCACATGCCGCGGAGCAACTAAGCCCATGCGCCACAACTACTGAGCCTACGCTCTAGAGCCCACGAGCCACAACTACTGAAGCCCGCGCGCCTAGAGCCCGTGCTCCGCAACAAGAGAAGCCATGGCAATGAGAAGCCCGTGCACCACAACGAAGAGTAGCTCCCGCTCTCCGCAACTAGAGAAAAAAAAAAAAAAAAAACCGTGCACAGCAACGAAGACCCAACACAGCCAAAAAAATAAGAATTCCACCATTACTCCAATAAAAGTTCTGAGAACTATGTGCAAGGTATTACATTAGACACTATAAATAATAACAACATAGCAATAAGTCAAACACAACTTCAGTTGAAGAATTCCAAAATTATATAATTCAAGATAAGTACAAAATTTATATTATTCTAGCTGAAAGAAACTTTTAAAATTTAATTATCATAGGTAAAGAAATTAGTTTAACTAGAAAGGGAAAAAAAGACACTTGACATGACAGTGTGCTAGACATGAGGGTAATCACTGTATTGGAGTTATTTCATTTTTTCTTAACAGCAAATCCATGAACTAAGTTTTGTTATTTTCATCATACAGTTAGAAAGTTATATGAGTTCCCCCTGGATCACAGTATTAAAGTAGAAGAAAGGTCTCCTGGTCCTTACGCCGTGCGACTTTTACCATCCCACTATATTTTGAAGAAATCTTTGGAACTGGTAAATAAGCTAATATATACCAGTGCTTTAGCATGATATCTGACAAGACTAAATGCTCCACAAATAAAAGCTGGTGATAACTTTTGCCATTAGTAACTGAGATATTCCTCCAGAGCTTATACAATGATAAATCGAGAGTTTCACAAGTACCTGGGGCTCAACAAAAGTAGAACTGTTCTGGGACTCGCCTCCAGCTAAATTATTTTAAAATTCAGCTCCTGAACACAGCCGGCTTGCCATCAGCAATCTGAATAAGTTTTAACAACACTGGGTCCACCTCAAGGTTATTCCTTCAGTATTATATGGAAATTACTATAGATGAAGGAAATATGATACAAAGAAGTAAAATAATTTAGTTTATTTTAATGAAGTTTCCCTGATATCTTGACTGACGGAAAAAGAAAACAATTTTCATAACAGAGTCTAGCTGTTGTACATGTGAAATACCTCTTACAAATAACCCCTCTTCCCCAAGACGCTACAGCACAGGACTGTGCACCCGTACAGTAACTATTGATTTAAAGAAAGGAACTCATTCCTGCTTAAGCCTTTGTATTCTCTCAAGGTTTGTAATCCAATCAGATAATATTACCTATTCAAAATGTAATCTGGACCTCTGATAACCATTAACTTTTACTAACTTTTACCTCTGAATATACAGGCAGGGGACTTAGATCTATGAAGTCAATATGAAAAGCAGTGTTCACACCATGGCAGTCCCTTGCAAACACTCATTTCATTGAAGGAAGCAATTTGTGTAAGAGTCGTATGGCTTAGATTTATTTACACAGATTGAGCCATTGAGTGTCATTTGATGTTCAAGCCTTGTTCTGAGGATGGCACATAATTCAGGAATGCTGAATCAGAAGAGCCATCCCAGGGGACTAATTCTCAAGAACCAGGATAACATGTATCTGCTTTGTCGATTTGCATTTAAGCAGAATTAGAGGTTACCTTACCATTCGCTCTAAGCACTAGTAATGAACACGCATTTCCCCCGTGAACATGATAATAAATTCAGAAAAGGTCCAGTTCTGACATCTAAAGGGCAGCAACATTATATCACTGACAATATGCTATTAGCAGTCATTTTCACTTATTACTGTTCTTCAGGCTTACAGTGGGGTGACTTATGTTTTGTTTACTACATCATCATAGCATTTTCCAGTTTGAGTCAGAAAGCTGCATTTTTTGTATAAGCCCTCTAATAGTTCACACAAAGTATAACAATAACTTCACATGGATTCCATGCATTAAAGGACTCAACATCACACTGGAGTACTGTCTTCCCAACCAATTACTGGACAATACAGCAACATTCTCAGAGCCTTAGAGAACAGAACTGAATCTGCATTCTTTTTCAAAGAGCTTCCTCTCAAGGCGTTACCCAAACATACCTCCTAGTCCCCTATATCAATCCTTTATCAATCACATGTCCCAACCTTACCCAGTGTACATCTGGACGATATTTTCAAATATTTCCTTGTCTCCACATTCCATTTCCACCTCCAAATCTCCAAGCTGTCCTCTTACGAAAAGAAGCAATAAAAATTTCCTAAACCACTGGGACTTCCCTGGTGGTCCAGTGGTTAAGACTCTGTGCTCCCAATGCAGGGGGCATGGGTTCAATTCCAGGTCGGGTAACTAAGATCCCGCATGCTGGGTGGTGCGACCAGAAAAAACAAACAAACAAAATTTCCTAAACCACTGCAGATGCCTGAGTACCTTCTTATTCAAATACTGTATAAAGAGCATTTTAAGAATTAAGCTTAAATGTTACAAGTCAATTAATAGCCAAAGAGAAATAACTTTCTCATCTTGTTTACTCCAAAGAATAATGAGGAAGAGCAAAGAAGGAAGGGAGGAAAAGAGGGAGGGAGAGAAAGAAGAAAAAAAGAGAGAGAAAGAGACTCTTGGTAGAAACTGGAGGTGAGCAAAGAGAAATGGCTTCAATCACTTGGGAAGAGGGAAGGCGATATTAATAAGGAAGAGCCACATATACCTCTGAGAGAGCTTTCACCTGGGATAGGCTGAATTCAAACACTTCAGTAGAGAAATTCTCCATCACAGAACAGATTATTTGTCTATTAAACTGGATGAAGATGGTTTAGCAGACATTTGTCACTTTTCAGAAGGCATGTTTATATTTGGGGAATTCCCCACATTATAAGTCTCAGTGGGTGACAGGACTGAATTCCAAACAGATGCTAAAAATTCCAGAAACTCACCGCTGGGGCTTCCCCAGTAGCTAGCGTATGGGCACATGTCCTGGGCCCCAGCCTTTCAAGCAGAAGGCAGTGTGCAAAGATGCAGGAGCTCTGGGGGACCTTCATGGGGGGAGGGGCGGAGGGAACAGTGGCAGTGGCACAAGCTGCAGGCCTAACTCAGAAGTGGCAGTGGCAGTTTTCCCCAGCAGAGCTGTTCTCTGACACTGTCTTAGGCACTCTGTTCTGGCTGCAGAGCCCCAAACTGGTTTTTAAGCCCTCCTATTGATTCTGTGACCTACCCAGTATTTCATTTTATTAAGTTCCTTTTCTGCCTAAATCAGTCGGAAAGATGAAGTATATAGTTCCACATATATATAAATATATATATATATATATATATGTATGAATGGGTTATCCAAATTGTAAATAACCTAAAAAAGAACAAATATTAACCCAAATTTGGGTTAAAAATAACCCAAATCCTTGGTTTTATAATGCATTACCTTAGAGAAACCAAATTACCACATATGACACATATGAAATAATACATGAAATGTATATACATTTGAAATTCTCTACTCGACTGGCCCAGATTTCTGTCAAAATCCTGTAATCTTACAAGCAGATAGAAGGGAGCAGTAATCTTACTCAACCCCACTATTTTGCGGATGAGGAAACCAATATTTAGGAGGATGAAGGAACTCACCAAGGGGCAACCATTTAAGAGAGCAGAGCGAGAACTAGAATGGTTTTCAGTTTTCAGTCCAATGCCTTTTCTGTCACATGATGATGACAGTGCCTTGATTGTTTGGGGTGTTATTTTTGTCACAGATTGCTTTTGGTTTTTATTTTGTCATTTTGTTCTAAGACACATCATCCTAGGACTCTACTTCGTTATTTGAACTATCTGTATTTGGTGATGTGATAATTTATTAGTATTGAGAAAACAGACCACGATGAGGAATTCAGGAAAAGGTCAAGCATTCAAAGGCCTGAATGATGACATGGAGAGTGAGTTCATGCTATGACACTTCTTGGAGAAAATATACTTAATTAAGGCTGCATCCTTCTGAGAGGTGCTACTTAGCTGGTACTGCTGCTCTGGATCTCAGAATGTTAATGGAACCCAGATCACAGATAGAGATCTATAACAGGATATTTCTTCAACCTTGAACTGCGTGAAGAAAACAAAAGGGTTTGCTGAAAAAAATTGAACTCATGGTACGGAATGAGAGCTATCTACATATACAATTAACTTAAACACAACAGTGCATAGCAAAGTTTTCTGCATCATGTTCAGTGTCAACTTCTGACTTTTTTCATGCTTTGCAACAGCATATAGTTACTCTGCCTTTTGGATCAGTCTGAAATCCTTTTCTTCTCGAACTGTCTCAGTGTTGCTGATGTTTGTCTGCATGTGAATGCATTTTTGTCCCATGCTATCTTGGCTTCATGTTGCCCTCATATATCAGAGTCATCATTTTTTGGTAAAATAAACAGTCCCTCTCTAAACCCACGAAGTGCTGAAATTCTTTGTAATATGCTGGTATTCCAACAGGATTCCTCAGGAGATTTGCTTCTGTCCAACATACTCTGAAAAACTCCTAACGCTAATACACTACCTGCCTTCACTAGAATAGCTTCACTAACCTGAGCATTCTGTACTCTAACTACTCTATAACCTACATTTTTTTATTTTTTGTTTTCCAGATGATATAAAAATGGAAAGTTGGGGCTTCCCTGGTGGCTCAGTGGTTAAGAATCCGCCTGCCAATGTAGGGGACACAGGTTCGATATCTGGTCCGGGGAGATCCCACAAGCTGAAGAGCAACTAAGTCTGTGTGCCACAACTACTGAGCCTGCACTCTAGAGCCCGCGAGCCACAACTACTGAGCCCACGTGCCACAACTACTGAAGCCCACGCGCCTAGAGCTCGTGCTCCGCAACAAGAGAAGCCACCGCAATGAGAAGCCCGCGCACCACAAGGAAGAGTAGCCCCGGCTCACCACAACTAGAGAAAGCTCGCACGCAGCAACGAAGACCCAACGCAGCCAAAATTAAAAAAAAAAAAAAAAAGACTAAACAAATTTTCAAAAAGAAAAAAAGAAAAGTCTTTCATACTAATCATTCATTGATAACTAGCTACATTTCTTGTTAAGATCCAAGTTGAAATCAAATGCACCACCGTTCAGAAATGTAGACTTCATGAAAGTGCTCCCCTCAGATATGGGGATATACGTATATGCATAGCTGATTCACTTTGTTATAAAGCAGAAACTAACACCTTATTGTAAAGCAATTATACTCCAATAAAGATGTTAAAAAAAATAAAAATTTTAAAAAAAAGAAAGTGCTCCCCTCCCCACCATAGTGTGCATGGGTGTGTGTGTGTGTGCACACACACACACACACACACACACACACACACTCCAAATCAAGTGGCTTGCAAAGCCAAAACAGGGAGCCTATGTATGGATTACCACATACTTCATCCTCACTCTCTAGAAACTCTATCCTTTCCCTAAGTAGAAGGTGTTTAGCCGTATCTCCCTAAGAAATCCAATTTTAATGACTCCTCTCCCAAAACAAAGCTGAAGTGACAGCTCACTTCACTTTAAAATTACTACAAAGTATCTGTACTATAGAGGATCCACTGTATGGGTTATCCAAACTATAAATAATCTGAAAATGACACATCCTTGGTTTTATAATGTATTACCTTTCTGAAACCAAACTACAGCACTAATTATATTTGGCTTCAGCAAATATTAACATTTCTTGAGTGTAAGCTAGAATCATGCTGTACTCCAGAGAAAGCCAAACTTAAAGTTTAAACCACTAACAATAACCTACAAAGCAGTTAATCCCCGCAGGGGAGGTCAGCTCTAAGCCAGCATGTGTCCCTTCCATCTTGACCTAGATGATCTTAGCTGGCCGCGCTGGTGGCATCATCCTTGATATATAGAGATGCATAAACTGCTTTTAATGATATATTTGGGGCTCTCAAATTAGATAATCAGGTCTGGAAATGCTATGATTTTAACAGCTGCCACACTGACCTTCTTTGGGTAGTTCACTCTCCGTCTGCTTTAGACTGAAGTCTAAGGGTCCAAATGTTTAAAGTCAGGAAGATGGGAGTGGGGGAGACAAAATCATGTTCACAGCATGATCCCTGAAAAAATCAAAACACTGTCTGTTCTTGCCTTTTGTGAAGTCGGCCCTTCAGCTATTTGCTCAGGTTTCCCTACCAACTTGATGATGAATGAGGTTTTCCAAGGGCTTTTACACACAGCACTGTTATTTCACTGGGGCTCGGTGAGTACTTTAAACAGATGAAGACAAAGAAAGCCAGCCATGTAATTCAGCGCCTGATTGCTCTTCCACACATCAGTGGTGAAAGGCACAACTCTGCCTTGAGCAGTGCGGAGTGGCTGACTGATTGGATCCAGTAAAGGCTGATAAATTTTGGAATGCTCTTTCAACACAAGAAAAATAGCATCGAGATGGAATACCGCACTGCAGCGCTTCGTACCTTACAAGAGAACCCTGGAAATCAGTGCTTACCACCACTGGCCACAAAGAGGGAAAAAATAGAAGGTGTTTCCCAGACTATGCCAGGAATCCCCGACATCTGGAGGGTGAGAGCTGACCCACATGCATTTTAACTTCAAATGATTTTTGAAGTGTTGATTGCAATTATGTATGTAAACAATGGGTTACTAATTTAGAAACAAATTCATTTGAATAGGGAGTATTCCCAAAAACAAAATTTTAAAAGATACAGTGAGGAAACAACAGGCAGAGTGTATTCTTTCCTTATATCACATTTCCTGCAGCCTGGGGAAAGAAACATTTGTACATGCTTTATTCCAACAGTCTTCCCAGGACAGGATGAGAAAAGAGTAGCATTAAGATCCACATGGGCTTTAGAGTCCAGGTAACCACTCTGCCTCTACAAATAAGAAAGTCCAATCCTATTGGAGGGAGTTGATTAACAGCAAGGGATGAAGAACAGGATCAAACCTTAGGATACAATTTCATGCACAGGGAAGGAAGGAAGGACTAGGTTGCAACCTCACCTCCATGACTCTGCTTAGTTGCAGACATGTTATCTCTCAGTGCTTCAAAAACTTCCCTTGAGGGTAATTTTTGCTTGTATACAGCTTTGAAAGCGCTGGTATAAAAGGCTTTAACTAACAGGTTCACGAGTAGAAGCCTTCCCTTGGACTCCAGGCCCAGTATCTTCCACACAGCTAAATAACAACTGCTCACAGTGAAATTACACATAATCAATAGTCTGTCCACTGATCCAAACACCCCAGGGGCCCATTCCTGAAGATTTTATTGTCCATCTATTCCAGGTGGGCATATGGTGGAGCCTATCGACTCACACACAGCTGTTTTTCTCCTGTTGGTTCATGATTATTTCCAAGAGTTTTACTAGGACAGATGTTTTAAGAGCGTGCTGAGTACACAACTTTCCTCAACTGACACTTTTTAATTTATATAAACAGCAGATTTCTATGCTGCTGTCCTTTTGAGACTGTGAGGGAAGGGGTGGAATCGCCAAATAATGTCAGTTTCCTTCAACATTGTGAAGCAGAGGCACTTTTTTTTTTAATTTAATTTATTATTTATTTATTTTTGGCAGTGTTGGGTTTTCGTTGCTGCACGCGGGCTTTCTCTAGTTGCGGCGAGTGGGGGCTACTCTTCATTGCGATGCACAGGCTTCTCATTGCGGTGGCTTCTCTCATTATGAAGCATGGGCTCTAAGTGTGCGGGCTTCAGTAGTTGTAGCGCATGCGCTCAGTAGTTGTGGTTCGCAGGCTCTAGAACGCAGGCTCAGTAGTTGTGGCGCACGGCCTTAGTTGCTCCGCAGCATGTGGAATCTTCCTGGACCAGGGCTCAAGCCCATGTCCCCTGCATTGGCAGGTGGATTCTCAACCACTGTGCCACCAAGGAAGTCCCCAAGCAGAGGCACTTCTGTCCAACACCCTCCCCACAATCCCTGCTGGCAGAGACCCTCTCAGTGTCCTCCCTCAGCCACTTGATCTTTCTCTGATCCTGTCTCCCATCAGACTGTTTGAATTTGGTTTTTCCACGTCGAGGCTTTTTCAGCTGGAGCAAAGTGAATACACCAGTGTCCTATATAGAAGGCAATTTTCTCTGCTGGGTTTGTACCTGGTCCAAACATTTGAATTTAGATAGCAGTTTATTTCCTGAGAGTCAACATGTACTTCTGCTTGAACCCATGGCCGAGTCAACCCCATACTGGTGCTAGAAAAAATCTGTTACTACAGAAAACAATATACTGCTACACATTCATCAAAAGAGACTGCCAACCTTGCCATTTCTGCATCAGCAGAATGCACATAGCCCTTAAATGGAAAAGTTTTCCCAGTTAAAGAACACGATTTCAGGTCTTTTAAGCATGTAACACAGATGGATTTGTGCCTTTAATAGGATGTTAAAAGTGATTCTCCAAAGTATCTTAGTAGGTAAGTAAAGATATTTTTCTGACCCTCACTGCCTATAAACTGCTTCTTTCAGGATTAGCACAATCATTCAAGTGCCTTTAGAATTACTCTAAAATTAGAATATTTAGGGGAGCTACCTGGGGGCAGGGGGAGAAGGCTTATCATTTTCAGTCCCTCTCTGCCCTTACAAACATAACCTTCCTCTTCACAGTACCTGAATTCAGTACAACTTTGCTCTCTCCACAACTTCATCTTCAATTCAGATCATTAGGAACTGATTCAAATAGCTTTTTTTTTTTTTTTTTTGCAGTATGCGAGCCTCTCACTGTTGTGGCCTCTCCCGTTGTGGAGCACAGGCTCCGGACGCCCTCTGCGGCATGTGGGATCTTCCCAGACCTGGGCACAAACCCGCATCCCCTGCATCAGCAGGCGACCCTCAACCACTGCGCCACCAGGGAAGCCCTCAAATAGCCATTTTATCATCCATCTCCGTTTCACAAAGAACCAATCAGGTCAGAGTCAACTGTTCAATCAGCATTTACCGAGTTCCAGTTATAATTTATATGCTCTGCTATGCGCTGGGAACATGGGTGTTAGTCAAGCATGGCCACTGGCCGGGAGGGAAGAAACGCAAAGAAACTGATTGCTCAAGGACAACAGCCTTGTTCAGATGAGAGCACCAAAGACACTAGCGAAATATTAATTTTCTCTCCACACAAATGAAATAACTCACTTTGAGTTAGAATTTCTGTAGAAGGGAAGCTCTCTTTTCCCCCTTCCATTCAATACTTGCATCTGACTGGGAAAGAAGGACTAGGACTGATGAAAATAAGTATTAATTACCAAAGCAGTGTAATAAGGTGTTAAATGGGACTTTTCCTGCAACTGTGGCATTTCAGCTAAATCATCAAAACTGAGGACAACAGATGATGAGAAACGCCTCCTTCTAAGGAGAAATATTAGGGTGTTCTTGTTAGAATTCCAGCCTATCAGTGACCATCTCCCACCTCCCATCCACATGACATAAAAGAAGGCTAGAGACTAGGAGCTCATTAAAGGGAATTTACAGTAGCAGAGAAGGTGTGGCGTAGCGCTCCCCTCTGCCCCCTGTAGGTGATCCACCTCCAAGCCAAGAGAGGAAGTTTCTCAAAAGAATCAATTAGAGGGCTTCCCTGGTGGCGCAGTGGTTGAGAGTCTGCCTGCCGATGCAGGGGACGCGGGTTCGTGCCCCGGTCCGGGAAGATCCCACATGCCACAGAGCGGCTGGGCCCGTGAGCCATGGCCGCTGAGCCTGCGCGTCCGGAACCTGTGCTCCGCAACGGGAGAGGCCACAACAGTGAGAGGCCCGCGTACCGCAAAAAAAAAAAAAAAAAGGAATCAATTAGGGATGTTGGTAGGAAGGGGAATGGCTTCTCACTAGCAGAGGGCTCCTTGATGAGTATATCAGAGGCCAGCCCTATGCCAGGGCTGAAGTGGAGTGCAAGAAAATTCTTGGTAGAAATTAACACAGATTCCTAGAATGGATGGGGTGGGGGGGATTCAGTAAGCAAACATTAGGAGCAGCCTCATGCCTGTAGAAGCGTAAAGATAGCAGGCCATCTAAGGCAAATGACAACGACAGGAACAATAATCACATGGCAAGAAAGGAGCACAACATTTGCTTAAACTCAGTGATAATATGTTTGAAGTTTCTATGCCAAGCCATACCTTGGAGAGGAGCAAGGCATGAAATGCCTGAAAGGGCCTCAGCTAAGGAAGCTGACTATAGGAAAATGCTCCCAGCCAGAAGGATCTATGCATACACAGCTGGGGGTTAGGGATATATGAGGAAGGGTCCCAATGTGCATTGTCCCATTCGAAGGAAGAGTAGAGGGAGGGAGAGGGGAGAGGGAGCCATAGTTTAAACCCCTGTTATAACAGTGGCATCAATGACCAGAGTGCAGGAGCACTGCTCATATCAGTCTATGTCCACTTTTCTCTAAATCCACCCTCCCCACATTACTCACCCTGGGGAGCCAGGAGCAGAGCCAATAGGAGAGGCTTGGAGAACAAGGAATATAAGGAATGAGACCAAATTCCCTTCCCCTTCTGGGTTCTGCAGCGGTAGCTACAGCCCAAGCAGGAAAGGTAGTCAGAATCTTTAACTGGATGAAAATTTCAGATTAGACATTTAACTAGGTTAGTTTTTTAAAACGACTTTATAATTAGACTAATTTACAGCTTAAAAAGGCCAGAAACCTATAGACTCTTCCAAGATAGAGTCCAGAAAGAGTAAAACAAAAGAGCTAGCTTCAAACAAGTATGAAAAGACCAAAAGAGGGCCATTTCTGATTGAACCAGTTTAGCGCATTCAATAAACCAATTACACTGGTCTCTCTGTGTCTACTGCAGATTGGATCAGAACCCCCCACCTCCGTCGCAAATACCAAAATCCACAAGTGCTCAAGTCCCTTATATAAAATAGCGTAGCATTTACATGTAACCTACACACATCTGCCCATATACTTTATTTTATTTTTTACATCTTTATTGCAGTATAATTGCTTTACGATGGTGTGTTAGCTTCTGCTTCATAACAAAGTGAATCAGTTATACATATACACGTTCCCATACCTCTTCCCTCTTGCATCTCCCTCCCTCCCACCCTCCCTATCCCACCCCCTAGGTGGACACAAAGCACGGAGCTGATCTCCCTGTGCTATGCAGCTGCTTCCCACTAGCTATCTATTTTACGTTTGGTAGTGTATATATCTCTATGCCACTCTCTCGCTTTGTCACAGCTTACCCTTCCCCCTCCCCATATCCTCAAGTCCATTCCCTAGTAGGTCTGTGTCTTTATTCCTGTCCTACCCCTAGGTTCTTCATGACATTGTTTTTTCTTAAATTCCATATATATGTGTTAGCATACGGTATTTGTCTTTCTCTTTCTGACTTACTTCACTCTGTATGACAGACTCTAGGTCTATCCACCTCATTACAAATAGCTCAATTTCGTTTCTTTTTATGGCTGAGTAATATTCCATTGTATATATGTGCCACATCTTCTTTATCCATTCATCCGATGATGGACACTTAGGTTGTTTCCATCTCTGGGCTATTGTAAATAGAGCTGCAATGAACATTTTGGTACATGATTTTTTAGAATTATGGTTTTCTCAGGGTATATGCCCAGTAGTGGGATTGCTGGGTCATATGGTAGTTCCATTTGTAGTTTTTTAAGGAACATCCATACTCTTCTCCATAGTGGCTGTACCAATTCACATTCCCACAAGCAGTGCAAGAGGGTTCCCTTTTCTCCACACCCTCTCCAGCATTTATTGTTTCTAGATTTTTTGATGATGGCCATTCTGACTGGTGTGAGATGATATCTCATTGTAGTTTTGATTTGCATTTCTCTAATGATTAATGATGTTAAGCATTCTTTCATGTGTTTGTTGGCAGTCTGTATATCTTCTTTGGAGAAATGTCTATTTAGGTCGTCTGCCCATTTTTGGATTGGGTTGTTTGCTTTTTTTGTCATTGAGCTGCATGAGCTGCTTATAAATTTTAGAGATTAATCCTTTGTCAGTTGCTTCATTTGCAAATATTTTCTCCCATTCTGAGGGTTGTCTTTTGGTCTTCTTTATGGTTTCCTTTGCTGTGCAAAAGCTTTGAAGTTTCATTAGGTCCCATTTGTTTATTTTTGTTTTTATTTCCATTTCTCTAGGAGGTGGGTCAAAAAGGATCTTGCTGTGATTTATGTCATAGAGTGTTCTGCCTATGTTTTCCTCTAAGAGTTTGATAGTTTCTGGCCTTACATTTAGGTCTTTAGTCCATTTTGAGCTTATTATTGTGTACGGTGTTAGGGAGTGATCTAATCTCATACTTTTACATGTACCTGTTCAGTTTTCCCAGCACCACTTACTGAAGAGGCTGTCATTTCTCCACTGTGCATTCCTGCCTCCTTTATCAAAGATAAGGTGACCATATGTGCATGGGTTTATCTCTCGGCTTTCTATCCTGTTCCATTGATCTATCTTTCTGTTTTTGTGCCAGTACCATACTGTCTTGATTACTGTAACTTTATAGTACAGTCTGAAGACAGGGAGCCTGATTCCTCCAGCTCCGTTTTTCGTTCTCAAGATTGCTTTGGCTATTCGGGGTCTTTTGTGTTTCCATACAAATTGTGAAATTTTTTGTCCTACTTCTGTGAAAAATGCCAGTGGTAGTTTGATAGGGATTGCATTGAATCTGTAGATTGCTTTGGGTAGTAGAGTCATTTTTCACAATGTTGATTCTTCCAGTCCAAGAACATGGTATATCTCTCCATCTATTTGTATCATCTTTAATTTCTTTCATCAGTGTCTTATAATTTTCTGCATATGGGTTTTGTCTCCTTAGGTAGGTTTATTCCTAGATATTTTATTCCTTCTGTTGCAATGGTAAATGGGAGTGTTTTCTTGATTTCACTTTCAGACTATTCATCATTAGTGTATAAGAATGCCAGAGGTTTCTGTGCATTAATTTTGTATCCTGCTACTTTACCAAATTCATTCATTAGCTCTAGTAGTTTTCTGGTAGCATCTTTAGGATTATCTATGTATAGTATCATGTCATCTGAAAACAGTGACAGCTTTACTTCTTCTTTTCCGATTTGGATTCCTTTTGTTTCCTTTTTTTCTCTGATTGCTGTGGCTAAACTTCCAAAACTATGTTGAATAAGAGTGGTGAGAGTGGGCAACCTTGTCTTGTTCCTGATCTTAGTGGAAATGCTTTCAGTTTTTCACCATTGAGAATGATGTTGGCTGTGGGTTTGTCATATATGGCCTTTATTATGTTGAGGTAAGTTCCCTCTATGCCTACTTTCGGGAGGGTTTTTATCATAAATCGGTGTTGAATTTTGTCTAAAGCTTTTTCTGCATCTATTGAGATGACCATATGGTTTTTATTCTTCAATTTGTTAATATGGTGTATCACATTGATTGATTTGCATATATTGAAGAATCCTTGCGTTCCTGGGATAAACCCCACTTGATCATGGTGTATGATCCTTTTAATGTGTTGTTGGATTCTGTTTGCTAGTATTTTGTTGAGGATTTTTGCATGTATGTTCATCAGTGATATTGGACTGCAGTTTTCTTTTTTTTTTGACATCTTTGTCTGGTTTTGGTATCAGGGTGATGGTGGCCTCGTAGAATGAGTTTGGGAGTGTTCCTCCCTCTGCTATATTTTGGGAGAGTTTGAGAAGGACAGGTGTTAGCTCTTCTCTAAATGTTTGATAGAATTCGCCTGTGAAGCCATCTGGTCCTGGGCTTTTGTTTGTTGGAAGATTTTTAATCACAGTTTCAACTTCAGTGCTTGTGATTGGTCTGTTCATATTTTCTATTTCTTCCTGATTCAGTCTTGGCAGGTTGTGCATTTCTAAGAATTTGTCCATTTCTTCCAGGTTGTCCATTTTATTGGCATAGAGTTGCTTGTAGTAATCTCTTATGATCTTTTGTATTTCTGCAGTGTCCGTTGTTACTTCTCCTTTTTCATTTCTAATTCTATTGATTTGAATATTCTCCCATTTTTTCTTCATGAGTCTGGCTAATGGTTTATCAATTTTGTTTATCTTCTCAAAAACCAGCTTTTCGTTTTATTGACCTTTGCTATCGTTTTCTTCATTGCTTTTTCATTTATTTCTGATCTGATTTTTATGATTTCTTTCCTTCTGTTAACTTTGGGGTTTTTTGGTTCTTCTTTCTCTAATTGCTTTAGGTGCAAGTTTAGGTTGTTTATTTGAGATATTTCCTGTTTCTTAAGGTAGGATTGTATTGCTATAAACTTCCCTCTTAGAACTGCTTCTGCTGCATCCCATAGATTTTGGGTCATCGTGTCTCCATTGTCATTTGTTTCTAGGTATTTTTTAATTTCCTCTTTGATTTCTTCAGTGATCATTTCGTTATCAAGTAGTGTATTGTTTAGCCTCCATGTGTTTGTATTTTTTACAGATCTTTTCCTGTAATTGATATCTAGTCTCATAGCGTTGTGGTCAGAAAAGATACTTGATACAATTTCAATTTTCTTAAATTTACCAAGGCTTGATTTGTGACCCAAGATATGATCCATCCTGGAGAATGTTCCATGAGCACTTGAGAAAAATGTGTATTCTGTTGTTTTTGGATGGAATGTACTATAAATATCAATTAAGTCCATCTTGTTTAATGTATCATTTAAAGCTTGTGTTTCCTTATTTATTTTCATTTTGGATGATCTGTCCATGGGTGAAAGTGGGGTGTTAAAGTCCCCTACTATGAATGTGTTACTGTCGATTTCCCCTTTTATGGCTGTTAGTATTTGCCTTATGTAGTGAGGTGCTCCTATGTTGGGTGCATAAATATTTACAATTGTTATATCTTCTTCTTGGATTGATCCCTTGATCATAATGTAGTGTCCTTCTTTTTCTCTTCTAATAGTCTTTATTTTAAAGTCTATTTTGTCTGATATGAGAATTGCTACTCCGGCTTTCTTTTGGTTTCATTTGCATGAAATATCTTTTTCCATCCCCTCACTTTCAGTCTGTATGTGTCTCTATGTCTGAAGTGGGTCTCTTGTAGACAGCATATATATATGGGTCTTGTTTTTGTATCCATTCAGCCAATCTGTGTCTTTTGGTGGGAGCATTTAGTCCATTTACATTTAAGGTAATTATCGATATGTATGTTCCAATGCCCATTTTCTTAATTGTTTTGGGTTTGTTATCGTAGGTCTTTTCCTTCTCTTGCCCATATACTTTAAATCATCTCTGGATTACTTTTAATACCTAATACATTGTAAATGCTATATAAATATAGTTGCTGGGGTATAGCAAATTCAAGTTTTGCTCTTTGGAACTTGCTGGTTTCTTTTTTTCCAAATATTTTCCATCCACAGGTGGTTGAATCCAGATGCAGGACCCATAGATAAGGAGGGCCAACAATAAACTAGTTGAGTCAGCATCTGTGCAACAGAATGCTATACAGAGGAAGTTGAAAACAATTCAAAACCTTTGTAGGTATTTGTATTGGTCAGCTTGGCCTGCCATAACAAAATACCATAGACTGGATGGCTTAAATAACAGAAATGTATTTCTCACCATTCTGGAGACTAGGAAGTCCAAGATCAATGTGCCAGCCAATTCAGTTACTAGTGAAGACTTCCTGACTTGCAAATGGCTACCTTCTTGCTGTGTGCTCACATGGTGTCTCTTCTTATACGGGCACTATTCCCATTGGATCAGGGATCCAAGCCTTATGACCTCAATGAACCTTAATTACATCTGTAAAGGCTCTATCTCCAAATACATTCACACTGTGGGCTGGGTCCTCAACATAGGGATTCGGGGAGGAAACAATTCAGTCCCAAAAAAAGAATTTGGGAAGGTGTCTAATAAGGAAAACTAGAAGGCAATCTCTACCCACACACAAAATATCTTAAAGATAAGAAGTGGGGAGGAAAAAAGTATATAACTTTGTGCTTAAGGATTCTCTGAGGAAAGGAACCAAACTGTACTTAAATTATATGTAAGTATAAAAACATGTCGGGATGGGGAATTCATTAGAAAAGCAAATCACAGAGGCAAACAGGGAAAAGAAAAAGTGAGCTTGAGCCTATTGTGTTCATAAGAAACTATATAACTAGTTGAATGCATGTGGAATCTATGATGGATTTATGGTGGGAAACTGCTTTTAATATAAATGCAATGTTAAAAATCATGTCAAGTGGGATCTTAAACTTTAAAACTTTGAGTTTGAAAAATATAAAATAAAACTGGAAGAAAGAGAAATTATAGAAAGTAAAAATCAAAATGTGCATTTTTTGCATTTATAAGAACCTGAGTTATAACCAAATATTTGAGAAAAATTTGTTGACTTGAATTTAAATATACTAGATAAATGTGTTGGTTATTTATTATAAACTGTGAAAGAGTCTGGGCTTCTTAAAAAAAAGAAAAATCACAGTAAGATATGATTTTAAAGTAAAAAAGTTCAAGATGGTAGACTCTGCATATGTCTTTGCCTCTTCTCCTTTGAAACTCATTAAAATGGCAGTTAAAAAAAGACATGAGGAAGTATATTCATAAAAGTGCTGAGAACATATGGGACATCAATGGACCAGATATTTTTGCAGATTTCTGGATGACAGAGTAGGGAATAAGATGGTACTATGTTTACACGAAAGCAGAGGGAGCCATCACTCAAACTACAATCAGAAGGGAGGGCTGAAGCAGGAAGTTCGTGGAATTTTCCAGAAAGAGCAAGCAAAAAGAGCAGGAGGACCGATTGCCAAAAATTTTAAATGCAATAAAATGGATAGAAAATAAAGTTGAGACAGCTTTCAGAATATAGAGTAGAAAGGAGAAAGAAGTTGAAAATATGAGCAAAAATATAAGAGGCATATAAAACCAATCCAGGTTGGCCAGCATCTGATTAATAGAAATCCTATAAAAGGAAAACAGAGGTATAAGGGAAAAGATTCCATTTTACCCTGATGAGTGGCCTGGGGGCATGTAATAGAATTCAGAAGAAAAGAAATCATAGCACATGACATGTCTCAGCAGTAAAAAATAACTTCATACTTATAGTAATATAAAAGATTGATTATTTTTAGCCACAAAGGCAACAAACACAGGCAGAAAATGAAGAAAGTATGGTTGTAATTGCAGAGCAGAATGTAAGTGTAAATCAATCTTGACAATAGAAAAGCAAAAATTAAAATGAAGGAAGGTGGGAAAATACAAACATAAAGAAGAGGCAGAGGATAAGGGTAAAGGCACTAATATTTTCATTTTAGATCAAAATCAACTCAATTGACTAAGGGAAAGGAACCAGAAAAATAATTATTGATATATTTTCTAAAGTTATGAAAAGAACTAAAAGTAAAACTAAAAATAATGATGTAACTATCAAAGTTTAGGAGAAGGAGGTAGGAGGCAGGGGGAGTGAGCCAAAGCCTCATCTTTCACAGTAATAAGCAGAAAGTGTCCAAGATCATTAAATCAAGAAATAGTGGATGACAAATTTTATCCAGGTAAATACCAGAAATATTTTTGTAATGATGAAAAGAGATGCTGGTGGAAATGAGCCTGGGAATGTGAGGGGTAGGGCAGGAGAGTTTCACTTCTCATCATGTGCTCTCTGTATTCCAGATTTCTTACCCTGGGCATGTATTACCTGGACACAAACAAATAAGAACAAATTCACCAAAAGGTAAGTATTAAGCAAATGCCAACTTCTCCATTTTCCAAATGCTGACTGAAGTCAAGGCTACAGCCAAGTGTGGGAAGCAGATTTTAATCTAGCAAGAAATGGACTGAAGAGTAAAACAGCCAATGTAAGTAACACATAAGAAACATACAGGAAATCAAACAAAAGAAAGATCTTGTACTTTTCTCTCTCACACACATACATACACTCCACAGAATTTGCACATATGACTGCCCCTCTGCAGATACTGACTCACAACACAAAGTAATGACTACTTCTTCACAGATTCAAATAACAAATACTTGGATGAAAAGAGATTCATTCTAGAAATAAACTGTATGTTCAAAGAAACATAATATGGAACAAATGGTAAACATCTTTTTATTGGCTTTCTCAAATTGAGTTATCAAAATAACCAAATCCCCAACAAGGATGCACCACTAGGACACTTGATTCAACCAAGCTTGAGTTGGCAGACTTTTTCTTAAAGGGCCAGAGAGTATATATTTTAGGCTTTGTGGATGATACTCAACTCTGCCATTGCAGCAAGAAAGCTAACAATGAAAATACACAAATGAATGGACATGACTGTGTTCCAATAAAACTTATTTACAAAACAAGCTGTTGGCAGTATTTGGCCCATGGGCTGTAGTTTGCCCACTCCTGAACTAAGGATCAAGGACATTAAGACATTTTCCAAGTATTAAAAAGAGAACACATACTCCAGAACTTAATCACTTGTGCTAATACTATAATATCAAATATTATCCTATCAATTGCTGCTATATGTAATTCCTGATGTTCAAATGCCTTTTGCCTAAGATCTGGTCAAATAAGAGCTAAAATATACCCATTCTATTTCTCTTTCCTGTCCATCTTACAGACAATAATGAAATGAAAATAATGATAAAGTCAGCTGTCCCTGCTAAGGGCCCATTTTAGATAGCTAACATATTTGATCTCTTATTTCTCCATCAAAATGAAATCTCCAGTGGCTCAACTATATTTTCTTTTGTTGCATTTTGAAAATAATGTCAAGGAACAAACTCTCAACAGCCATTGACACTGATACCAAGCTCTCAGAGAGGGCTCATAAAGCATTTTGAGTACTTCAAATAAGCAACATCGTATAAATATGAAGATTAGCACTTGGCAAGGACATTGATGGCTTGCCGGAAAATGTCACCTTAATCACTATCAAATCATATTTATTAAGCAACTTGGTGCTCCTGGGGCCTAACTGAACATTCTTCTAAGATTTTTTTTTTAATGAATTGGCAGAAAAGCAAGATTCAAGAATCAAATCAGCTTCCACATCAAAACCCTACTCATATTTGTGACGGCTGTGAGCAAAATAGGGTCCTAAATAAAACTGTAAATAGTATTGATGATATGGCAAAAAAGGATGAAAAATCACAAGTGACAAGGAAAAGCATTCGACAAATGATCAAAAAAAAGAATAATAACAAAGGATATCTTCCAACCACACAGAGAAATCCTTAGGATTGACCCGGGTAGTTCTTATTGGATATGACATGATTATAATTCCAACATCCAAGTGCAAAGGGGAAAAAAAACCCATACCTTACAAACCACAGTATATCCAAGATTGAAGGAGATTGACAATAATAACCCCTGGCATGTGTACCAAGAATTTAGTTCTAACAAAAATGAATGCTGTACAACAATAAAAGACAGTTCTGGGGACAGGGTGTTTTGTTTTGCTTTGCTTTTTCAGCTTTATAGAGAAAAAGAAGCTCATGCACCTACCCACTAAATTCACAGCTGGGTACACACTAGCATGCAGACCAGCATAGATAAGGAAGCTGCTTGAAATTCGCTAAGGAGATCTTTATAAGTGATCCATTCTCCCTCCAGTCATTCCAGATCCTTCCTAGGCAAAGAATATTTCCCACTTCTAACCAGAAAATATACATACGATCCATATACAAAGTTTATTTATTCAACTCCTGCCTCAATCTTCACAGATATGTTTTAATCAACATGCAAATGAAGCACGCTTCCCTGCCAAATTATTGGTTCCTTATTTAATTTCAGCATTAAAATAATATTTGTCACCTAAAGACTATTCTTTAGCCCAAAAGCTTTCCGCATTTAAAAACTGCATAAGCACTATTTAGCTGAATACAAACATTCATTACGAGAAATAGGAAAGAGCATCATTATAAATGAAGGCTTCTTTTCCTAGGAAAAAAATGCAAAGTAGAAGTCTGTCTAAAGGACCATCCTGTCCCCTTTCCTATCGATCCTGCCTTTTCCCAGTTTGTCCAGATACACATACTGCTAGGCCTGTCCTACAAAATGATCCACATTCCTGCTATTTCTTGTCCCCTATTTTGTGATCAAAACTGCCCATTATCTAAGTCCTAATTAAGGGACTGGCTAAAAATCTGCAAAACTATTACAACCAAAAGTAACAATGACCACTAAAGGAGACTGTGTTACAATATTGTAAATCAACTACACTCCAATATAAAATAAAAATTAAATTTAAAAAAATAAAAATAAAATGCCTTTATATAAAACCATAAAAGTACTGTAGCAAAATATTAAAATAATAAAGAAGTATGTAGAGTATAAAAACCCCTTCCCCACTATTCTCCAATAATCTCTCCATTCTGCCCCACAGCTGTGAAGAATTTGATATATATTCTTCCAAAAAAAAGGACAGTATGTTACTTCTTCCCAAACAATAAATGCATTTTATCAGGAACCTTCAATGCTGTGAGCTAGTGGGAATTCTGGGTCCTCTGACTGAGATGAAGACAGATAGTTCAGGTCAAAAGGGCTTTAAGCATCCGTGGAGTCACATCACCTCGTCAGCTTTCTATTCTACTGACCCGTACAGCAGCAATGTCCATTTGAGTGGGCTAATCAAGAATCAGCCCACTCAGATGGGCTAAGAATTCATGATGAAAGGTCAGAGAAGAGACTTCTCCTTGACAGAGAAAACTATGAAGCAGATAAACCCAATATGTAGAGAGAACTGTTGAGATCATTGGTGAACTGGCATCTTTAAGCAAGCCATCTCTTAAAAAGTGTCAGTTCAAATCTCATTTTTAAATCTCCATGAGGCTATATGTTAATATGTTTGAGATATATAAGTGAAATAAATAGACTAGTAGTGGAGAGATGATAGATAAACATCATATGGGCATATATTTATCACATTATATCATACAGAAGAGAACAGAACATTTCTCAAAATGTGATCCAAGAAGCACCCACATCTGAATCACTAGCTATATCTTTTAAAATACATATTCTTGTACCTCATCATAGAATTTCTGATTCAGAATCTCTGGATGAGCCAAAGGATCTGTACTTTTAGTCGATTCTCTAAATGATTTTCGTGATGGTATTTCCACAAAATCCCATGTTACACTGCTTCCAGGTCATTTTTTATTCATTGATGTCCAACATCATGGCAACAAGCAAAATATCTTCAGAAATAAGAAAAGAGTTTTATAATCAACAATCTGAAAATAGTAATCATCTCCTCCTGAAACTACCAGGCTACTCTTCTTGGTGACAGCAACAGCACAAGAAAGCACATGGAAGCGTTCAAGTCCTCTTTAAATCCTAGACTTGAATCTAGTATACTGGCACTCCTCCCCCATTTTATTGGTTAAAAACAGCCACATGGCCAAACCCAAAGTCACACAAAACAACTGTATATAATTTATAAGGATGCATATCTGAAGATATCTATCAAACACATTCAAGTAAGTGCTGACAGGATAGGCAGGAATGGGGGTGGGGTTCTGAGATAAGGAATAATTAAATGAGCCTTGCACCGTCCAATGAAAATAATGTTCTATAAATTGAGTAGTCTAAGTAACTCAGTATTTTGCAAATCAATTCTGCTCCCACACCCACTCCCCAAAGAAAGGAGTAAAGAAAAAGAAAAGAAATACCTCAGACCATTGAAGTAACTTACCCAGGTGACTAACTTCTCTAGGTTATTTATCTGCTAATTATGACTGAGCTTGGGCTAGAAACTGTTCCTCTTCCAGCTATACCATATGGATTTTCATCTCTAAAATAATGCCCATTAGTCCTGAAACTAACATTAAAATGATTATAGTCTATTTTAAACCAAGTTAATTTTTATTTAATAAGATATTAATTGAATGCTTCAAATATTTCCAGTCTTTGAGTCTGATCTGATGTGCCTTCAGGAAACTTATAATGGGAACTTAGATAGGAAAAATAAGACAAATACACAAAATGGATAAAGAACACATCATTCATATTCAGTTTAATTCAACAACTATTCTTTTCTTTGCAGCCTTTGCAGGCTCTTTCCCAAAGAATATAAGTAAGGGGAAGGGTCACATGGTAAGGACCAAAAGAAAGACATAAATTGTAAAAGATTTCAAAGAAAGGAGAAATAACATTGAGGAAAACAGGAAAACTTTCACAGAGGAAGTGGCACAGATGAGCCTAGAAAGGTAGATAAAATTTTAATTGGTTCAGATCTAGAAAAACAAAAAAAGAAGGAAATTCCAGGTGGTAAGAATGACATGAACAAAGATGCATAGTACAAGTAGAGGTTAGACATATACATTTTGAGTATCACAACAGAGAGGTTCGAAAACAAAGAATATCTCACATGAACTAGCCACTACTTTGGGTGCTAGAAATACAAAAATTGATATAACGTGGGTCCCTTCCTTGAAAAGCTTACAGTTTGGATAGATGTGTTTTGAGTTCTTGATATGGATGAGCTCAGCAGGAAAAGGATAGAAAGAGCAACCATAAGAGGTATGATGGCAGAACCACAGAGTGGAGCTACAGGTGGGATGAAGAAGAAGGGAAAGCCAGATGAAAAGGTTTAAGAAAGGACCTGAGGAAAAATATTGCAATTTTTATTTATATCAAACTCAAAGATCTAATACTCCTCATATATAAAGAATTTGTAGAGATTGAGAATAAAAGGATCAACGATTCAACAGAAAATGGGGAAAAGGTATGGACAGTTCACAAAAGAGGAAACGGAAATAGCCCTTAAATGAAAAGATGTTTAACCTGGCTCTTGATAAGAGAAGTGTAAGTTAAAACTACACTGCGATGCTATTTCTTACAAATCAGATTGACAATAACCCTTATGCTTGACAGTTTAGGAGTACTGTCCTAAAGTACAAGGCTCTAAGGAAGGCTCTAAGGAAATGAGCACTCTCATACACTGCTGGAGAGAAGGCAGAATAGTTCAACCCCTTTGGAGGGGAATTTAGCAGTATCTAGAATACTTTAAATTACATATGTGGCTTGCATTATATTCTTATTGGACAGTGCTGCTCTAGATCTAATTACTAGTTTTCAAAAAAATTGGAAGAGAGAGAACATATTAAAGACACTCAAGTTTTCAATCAGCCAGATCCAGTGTAAAGAAAATTCTAACAGACAAATGGTTCATATTCCAGAATAAGTGGCATAAACACGGGAATTAAATTCGGACTGATTCCTGAATGATGCTAAGGAGTTATCATTAATGCTTAGGTGTGCTAATGCCAACAGGGTTATTTTTAAAGTCTTTATGTTTTAGAGATACATACTGAATTATTTATATTTCAAATGATATGCAGTCTGAGATCTGCTTTAACCCCGTGAAAGATAAAGTATGGGGAAGTATATAAATTCAGAATAACAAAGTATTAACCATTACTGAAACTGGCTGATAGGTAAACAGGGATTTATTATATGATTTTTTCCACTTCTTTATGTTTGAAATTTTTTTGTAATTAAAAAAAAATGTTTGAAGGAATTACCTAAGATATAACAGTATCATCTGAATAGTGCCATGTATTTGATGCCACGAGAAGGGAAAATAGAGCATCAGCCCCCAGTACTACAGGAAGTCCCAGGAAGACAGCACTCAAAACCATGGGGCTTGTTAATTTCTAGGACAATTACAACCTGAGTAAAGGTGATAGACATAAAAGGCAGACCGCAATAGTCTGGAAGAAGTGGTGAAGAATGAAATGGCAAAAATATGTATAGACAATGCTTACAAGGTTTTTAGGCCACCAAAGGAAAGAGAGAAATTTGATTTAGAATACAATTAACTAACACAATGATAAATAATCAAGTACCATAGTAAGTATCACTAAGTCAATCACATATTTCTGAAAGTCACTAAATCTTCAAAAGTATTATACCATGGAAAAGGCACTAGTTTTGGATCCGAATATCTAAATTCAAATGTCAAACATTAACTGTGACACCATATTCATTGCTGGGGGAAAAAGGTAGTTTTGAAAATTTAAAACTGTAAGAATGTGATTTTGGATCATCCTTTTCCCAAGGTACCTAAAAAGTAGAGAGGATCTGGGACCTAGGAGAGTAAAATGCACATCTTATCCAACCAGTGGGCTTGGGACGAAACAACCATCTCTGCTTAGTAAAAGGGCAGAGAGTTGGAGGGATCCCTCAAACCAGAAACAAACATGTAACGAACGAGGCACAGACTGAAGTGTGAGTCTGCCTCTGGTTACTGCAAGGAAGTAATTTATTACAGTCGGACTACAGGGAAAGTTGGCATCATCTTGGCCCACACATCCCCTACCATGAACTACCTCCAGATGTTAGCTAGAACTGCTGAGTGCCATCAAAAAGTTAAACAAGCCTGAACCATCTAGTGAGTAAGCTTGAGGCAAGTTTAAGGGAAAAGGTCAAGTGTGAGGACAGGAATTCCAGGGGCCCACAGCTCTGAACTGTAAGCTCTTCCATCTGACTCCAAATACCTAGAAAATAGAAAGTATGTTTTCAATTAATTTATCCAACAAATATTTACTGAGACCCTAATATGCATTAGGCTCCATGCTATGAGTTAGAGACGGAAGAGTGAATGTCATTCACCATAATAGCACTAACACTCAGAACAGTATAAATGCAGTTTTGAATGCAAGAGTTCTTTACAGGTAAGGAGGACCAACTAACGTTCAGAAGAATCCTTACAAACCAACATGAAAATATCTTTCTGACCCAGAAGCAGATCTATTTACCCACACCTTGGGAGAAAACAAGGAAGCAATTTCTTGTAGAAAGCAATTACAAACAAAGCAATTGCAAATTGTAAAGTAATACACAGAAAATAACAATACAAAACTGAGAGAGTGGTGGGCACAGAGAAATACAAAGAAAACAAATGTACAAAAGAGAATTCACTTTATCAAGACCTTCCATTGTGAAAAAACAACCTACACTGGTCCTGGCAAGGCACCTTGGATAGGATTTAGAATATGGAAGTAGTTAAAATACAGATCTACTTCAGGCTAGAAGCAGGAATGCCAAATCTCATCTGCAACTAGACAGAGTAAAGTACGGATCAAAAAATTACAAATGTACTCAGCTGTATGCTCTTGTAAATGCTAGGATGCTTTCTCTTGGCTTTTTGGAAAATAATTTTTTTAACTACTTTATTTTGGTTGAACTTGGCAGGTATACATTGTTCTGACCTTGGTCAAAACGGCAAAAGGAACCTAGGATGAGGGTCCCTACCTCTTCTCTAAAATAAGGTCTTGGAATTGGATTAGCTCAGAATCTGGCAAGAGTGGCAAAGCTTGGGTAGACAGAAGATTTAAATCAAAGAGGAATAAAGTAGGACTCTGCTTCCAAAGTACACGGTTTTGTTTGAAATTCACCCTATGCTAATCCTGAGCAAGAAAATCCTTGCTCTGCTGCTCCTTGATCTCTTTATCCATTCTACAGAGCAACTCCACCACACAGCTACATAACTGTTTCACACTTCACCAAGTACTCCTGTAGATTTCACCTGATCTGATGATTGGTTTGGCAGGCAATACCCCTATTTGAAAGAAGAGGGAAGGGTGGACCTTTTGGCTTGCACAAGTTCAGCCCCTGTTAAGGCTCAGAGTAACAACTCTGAATGTAAATATACAAATATATGTTTTCTCATCAAAAAGTAAAAAATCAGTAAGAAGTCTGGCATTTAAAGGAGAGACATCTAGGGAGCACCCAAGCAGAAAATAAAGTTGAAAGAAAATTTGAAAGGATTATAAATTGGGGGGTGGTAGCATGAAGAGCCAGATCCACAAAGATAGTGTTCTGCCTCAATTAACCACATGCCATGTGTCTCCTTCCCGGACTTTCTCTGAGAGTGTAATTTGTCCATCTTTTGTTTATTTCGCTTCATGAGCTCCTTGTCATTTAATTAATGCTTTTAAATGAAACACAAAATTTCCTTATCAATTCATTTCAAAAATATATTCTGACTTGTTAATCTGTCTCTTCTTTAACTAGAAGATTTCTATAGCTTATAGTACAAGAAATGACAAGGGCAATTATCATTAGAAACTGAGCAGAACAAAGCTATGGTAATGAGGAGTGCTACAATTCATTCACCAAGACACTAGGTGATAAAAGGATAAAATGAACCTACCTCTCACTTTCTGATAACAAAGCAATTACAACTTGTAAAGTAATACAGAGAAAATAATAATTTAATAGAAAACTGAGAATGGTAGGCACAGAGAAATACAAAGGAAAACAACCCTGCACAAAAGATAATTCACTTTATCAAAACTTCCCATTATGAGTAGAAAACGACTTGCCAAAAATGTCAGGATACACAGCAATATTTTTCCCAGGAAAAAATAATTTTCTCTTATTAGTATTCAGAAGGTTGCTAGCAGAATGATATAATGAAAAAAGTTCAGTCTGTCTTTGCAAATAGTAAAGCAATGAAGCAGAAGTAGAGGTAAAGCAAGGATAGTATAATACACACACACATACAGGCACATACGACGTACACACATATACACACATGCATAGTCAAACACACATACAGACATATATATATATATATACAGGTACATATGCAGACACACATACATACACATATACAAGCATGTATACACACACACACACACACACACACACAAGCACACATACACCCACAAACATACTCAGGCTTAGAGAAGAATTCTAAGGAAAAGAATCAGGGACCAGAAACCACAGGATTAAACATTCTTAACGAGCAACTGACATTTGAACAAAGCAAGAGATGGCAATCCTTGTGACCTTCAAAGATGTTGGGGAGTTCTCCAGCTGCCAGGATGGTATCAATAGTTCCAGTGCAATGTCAGACCCGCCCAGGCTGGCAGAAAGCACATCTGTGGACCAATGCCAGTTCAAGAATCACTGGTTGAAGAGTGTTAATCACGGAACTTAAGCATAAAACTGACAGCCAAAGCAGTTAAGCTTTTGTTGGTAGCCCTGAAACTCATTCCTAGGGCCTTAAATCACTTCCATTGTTTCATCTTCAAATTGGGAATGGCACTATTTACCTGTCAGGGATGCCATGAAGATCAGGTAATGATTACAAAGTGCTCTGGAGCTGAGTATACAAGATACAACACAAGCTAGAATCTGGCCTACATGGCTGACATGGGCTCCATACTGCTCCTGTCACAAATCATGTCACTCTCCCAGGTGTTACTGATTGCAAAAGAAAAACCCTAGAAATTAGGCTTTACTTCCCATATTTAGGGAAAATAGTATCTTCCCACAACAGCCGCAATAATGGTGCCAAAGTGGATACAAAAAAAATACATCCTTTGTAAATAAGGACCAAAAGCTGAATGCTGAAGTGTGTGTTCTTCTGTTTCTTACATACAGACTGCAACTCTCTCTCCCTCCCTCTCTCCACTCCCTCTCCCATGCTCCCTTTCTCACTCTGGCTTTTATATGCTCTCTCATGCCCATACTTACTCTTAACAATAGCTTCTCAACTTTAATATTACATAAAATAAATATCACATTTATGCATACTATAGCACTTTTCAACCCTTTCCAAAGTCTCCACAATCCAGGAATGGTCAGTCATAGTGAGGAACTATAAACCCACAGATTATGAGTATGTGATCATAAGTTCAGTCCTTCAACGGATGACTGAATCCTCTCTGTATCATGCTCAAATGCCTCTAGTGATGATGAATTCAGTATACTCATAGACTGTTCCATTTACAAAGTTCTAATTATTTGAAAGTTGTTTTGCATATTGCTTCCCAATAGTTTTCAGTTCTGCACTTCGGAATCACACAAATACCTATTCCGTCGCCTTCATTTCAGCTCCTTAAATATCTGAACGCAGTTATCTGCCCCATCAAAACTCTACAAAGACTGGTTAAGAATACTTCAAAGTTTTGCTGTTACCAACACAGAAAAAACTTATCTGAGCTTTTCAAACGATGGCCCAGCTTTGACAGTCTCAAGGATGTTTTTAAAGGAATAGGATCTTATTTCAATATTAAGAGATTTATCAATGAGCACTTTTTTATCAGGGTATAGTCAGATCATTAAGGATAAAAGCAGTGGGCAGAAGTTTCCAGTTGAGTCACAGACAGGCAGAGACACATATGTACATGTCCAATAACAAGTGTGCAAGTTTGCTTGGCTTGAGCAGACAGCCTGCACTGCAGGGCACTGGGTAGAGTTGGGGTAAGTGTCAAAGAAAATGTAAAGTTCAAGAATGTTTTGAAACTGGTGAAATGGGCAATAAAAGCTACAAATGACTAAGTATTTGGTTTTCACTTATTTTCTGATAAGGCTTTCGGATATCATAGAAGTCATTATTTTTCCAAGTATTTAAGAAGTGTTTATTAAGCACCTATTATTTTCTGGGCACTGTTCTGGGCACTGGGAACTCAGTGGTGAAGAAGATAGACAACGTCCTTGCTTTCATGGATCTTACATCTAGTGAAGGACACAGATAGTACACAAGTAAATAAATACATTTATATTGCACTCTAAAAAAATAAAGCCATTTACCAGCTATATTATCATAGATCATTTTAGCCTCTTTTATCTTCACTTTTCTTATCTCTAAAATGAGTACTATAACAGTCCCTAAAACACAAATGTTATTTGAAGAATTAAGTTAGATAATATAAAATGCTAATATAGTACCTGGCACAAAGTAGTTGCTCAACTAATAACTAAGGTCATTATGTAACCTTTGTAGTAGACTTTTTTCCTGCCCCACAGGATTTATCCCCAGAAATCTTGTGGGGAGGAAGAAGTTGGGGAAGTAGACTTTACTGACTCTCCAGTTCTGTCTAATCCACAGCTACAAGAGTCTTGTGCCAGGTAATCCACACTGAGAGTGAGGCTGCTAACCACCCATGTCTCTAGAGAGGAGTGTAGTGAGTACTGACGTTTCCTCTTGCCCTGCATCCACTCCTCATTCTGATCGGCCCTTGGGAAGCCATCCTTCCCCATACTCAGCCCACTTGTTACCAGTGAAGCAAGTCCAATCCAAAAGCCTAATCACCTGCGTAATTATTTAGGGGTAAGCACAGTGACCAGGCATGATCCCATAGACAGAACCCCAGAATCTGCTGTGTGCCTAACAGGAAGTAGTACATTTTTCTCCACTGAATTTGAAATAGGGTGAATGTGAACTTGGACCCCTGAGGAGCCACTTGTTCAGACAACATAGGGGGAAGAAGAGCCAAAAGAGGGCAGGATCCTGGATCCTGGTGACAGACCTGCCCTTCCTCAAGTCTCACTTGATGCCAATGGATATTTTTATTATATAAATCAATACATTACCTCTTTATTTAAGCCAGTTTGAATAGGAGCTTCCATCTGAGAAAGATCTTCTATCTGTTTAGTTACAGTCTTACCAAATTTTCCCTACAGCAAACACAGTCCAGACCTGAATGAAAGCTTAAAGGGTTCTTAAAGGAAAGACTTTCAGTGACTATTCCAAAGTCATACAAAGTTCCCTGGGGGATGGCTAGGGTTGTAGGGGAAATGGGGCATTTGCCTTTGTCAGCAACTCTCCCCTCTGAATACCAACCAGGGCAGACCTCCGGGGCTCAGCTTTTCCATCCAACACAGATGCTCTCTGAATCATTCAAAGGCACTTGTGCCATCCTCATTCACTACCCCTCCTCTTACTTCTTTACATCCCACAACTTTTCACCCGCCCCCTCCCAATGCTATCACCAGGAGTGTTCACTCCACTCCTTCTCTCAGGATCCACAACTGCTCTCTGGGTCAGTGTCCTTCTCTGCCTTCTTCTGTCTTGCAATTCTGCCACTTCAGCCTTTCAATGTCAGTGACTTTTGCTGCCTTGTTGAGGTAGCTAAACTCTACAGATAGTAGGGAATATCTAACTCAGTCTCCCCTGAGGGGAGAAGCTGCAGCTGCTTCTCCCAGAAGATCTAAAATCAAAAACATTTCAACACCACAAAAAAATTCTTTTAAAAACATAAGCCCACCTGTTTCCATTGGAAATTCCTATTACTCCTATAACATAAGTTGTACTGCATTCTTTGCAAAGTAATACTTTACGGCTTTATTATGACCTCCCCTTGACCCCTTCCCTAAGTTTTATCATCCAGCATTCTACAAGCCAAATTGCTTTTCTCTGATTCTTGTGGAGGAGCAGGCACATGTTTCAATTCATCTCTTCACATTAACATTATTAATTTCTTTTGTGGGGTAGGTAGAGTTCACAGACTTTTCTCTGGACACAGGGAAGTACTCCTCAAATGGCCTACTGCTCTTTGTTCTGATAGCATGCTCACAAGGCAACCCTAGTCCCTCCTTCAGATTTCCTGGTTTCTGGAGGACCTAGTAATAGATGCATTCTGGTCCCGAGAAAGGAAAATCCATCACTGTCAATGAACAAGCTGACATTGTGATTTATACATCAGTCTCTTGTGAGTTTAGATAGTGTGAGTTGGTAGATGGAAAACTATCTGCTTCTGGATATCTTGTTGGATGAAGCTCCTGGATGGAAAAAGCTGGAATCAAAGCTTAGATGCAATGACCCCTCAACACACCACCTCCCTCTACTTCCCTTTTTACATAATCCAGCCAGCAGTTCTAAATACATCTGTACATTTCAGCAGGTAGGACTGGGCCCCTGATGTTGGGAGGAGGGAGGTACTATGGGAAGGTGAATGACTAAAGACCAATATAAATACTCACAGATGCAAGAGGGAAGAGATACTAGGATATATGTATATGTATAGCTGATTCACTTTGTTATAAAGTAGAAACTAACACACCACTGTAAAGCAATTATACTCCAATAAAGATGTTTAAAAAAAAAATACTCACAGATGTCTTACACCTCTCTGTTGCCACCCTCAGGTGAGCTTTCCCTGGGAACGCTTTGTCACAAGGAACCACAGACCTTGATCAGCCCTGACGATTGGGAAGAAGTGTATACCTGGCTTCCATCCCCCTCTTCCCAGAGCAACCATCTCAAAAAACTCCCACTTGTCTTTCTTCAGTTTTACTTAGGCTCCTCTCCTTGGTTTCCCTTTCATTCATGTTTAAATCCAAATCCTATTTGGATTTAAAGATAATTGCCCTGGTTTTTAGATATAAATACACTCTGATACAATCCAACAACATTTGAGATAAGATAGCTGAGAAACCAACACCCTGATTTCATCATGGGGAGAGTCACTCACGCACACTCAGAGGAAGGCATGTGTTCACTGGGAGGAGAAGGTGGATGGACACAGTAGCCATCCAGCATTATGGGAAAAGTAAAAGCACAGAATGAGCAAAGATAAGAACTTAGAAATGCATGAAGGGTATATGGGCAGAAGGACACCAGCGTATCAGCAAGACTTCCAAACTGATCAAGGGGATTCTTTCTTGAATAAATGGAGATCATTTGGAATATCAAAACAAAATGAGGTCACAGGAACTATGAAAGCTGGATTGAAATGAATACTCTACAGTCATAGGCAATGGACACCAAGTGTGAGTTCTCCAGAAAAGAATCAAAAATTGTTGTTTAGAAACAGGAATCTGGCAACAATAAACAGGAAAGATTGTGAAGGAATTGGCCTAAATTAGAAAGCAGACTCAGAGAGATGCAGTAATCCAAATCCTGGCTTCCTAATGGTAAGAATAAATGGTGTGATTTTTTTAATATTAAAAATAAATAACTACAATGTTCAACTATATATAAGAAAAAAATCAAAGATTATTCTGAATACTTACTTATATCTAGAACACTGGATGATGAGCAGAGGCTCATAGAAGTTTGCAGCATGATAAACTCAAATATAAATGCAACTTCTCACATTAATTCTTCACAGCATTCATGCCCAGGTCAAGAATCAATTAAGATGTCTCAGAATCTCTAATCTAGTGTTTTACTATATTGTTCCCAGGAAGAATGTATTCTAAGATGGACATGGATGGAGAGGAAATTAAGGGGGTATTTTTCTTTCCATACATGTATATAGAACATTTCATTTGTTCTCTTTCAAGGGCAAACCTGCTTACAGACAGTGAAATCAATGTATTAGTGCAATTATAAATAAAGTAAATATAGTCTATATATTCTCTCTAGAACCAAATGGGGAGAGGGGCAATTCTAGATCATATGTACTATTTAGACATTTTTCCTGTGTCATCTCTATAGCTATTTTTTTTTGACAGATATCAAAAAAAAAAACTGCTTGAAAAGTAACAGTTCACTAGAAGGTACTTCTTCTTGTCAAGAGTGTTAAAATAAACCCTATACTTTTAGCAGATAAATAATCATTCCAAGAGACAGAAAATACTCGACATTTTTACAATAACAGGCTATTAATATAACTCACTGTGGCTGAAAGCATGTATTATACATTTATAATGCAGGCTGAATAAAGGTTAAGTATATTTTGTGTTTTATTCTGCATCAGACATAAATATCTGTCATACCAAACCCTAGACTAGACATAAGATCCTAGAAATCTCTGATTCTCAGAGGAAGATAAGCAATTGGAAAAAGTTCCTCTTCTTTAAATAAATTCCAGATCAAGTAGACCTAGAAACCTACACTAAAAGAAGAAGAAAACAGCACAATCAATCTCCAGGGTAACGTCTACAAAATGTCACCCTGGAATCCTCAACAACACAATCCCACAACATCAGAACCGAACTGTGGTAGCACCATTACATCAACTCCCTGAGAATAAGTAATCAAGGAGATCATTTTTTTTTTCTGAGCAATGACTCAGGAAGAAAATGAAAAAAGAAAAGTGCTTATCTTAAAAAATACAGACACCTGTGCCATTCTTCTGAAAATACCTCCCTAGAATTCTCAAGAAGTTGTGATGTCCAATTAAAATGAAACCAGAAAAAGAATGTGTATATATATATATATATATATATATATATATATATATATATAAAACTGAGTCACTTTGCTATACAGCAGTAATTAGCACAACACTGTAATTCAACTATACATCAATAAAAATTTTTTTAATGAAACCAGACATTGTTTATATCAACAAGCTTTCAAGAAATAAGAACAATGACAGAGAGGGTGGACCTTCCTACTAAAATATATACAGACCAAAGAACTTGAAGAAATGCTGCTCTTGTTTTCAAAAGACCTTATTCGCTTATTGTCAAATCCTAAGTATATATGAACATACGTGTTTCTCAGCATACCTGTGCCCTCACCCCATCCACTAAAGGAGAGATTTACAAAACACATTTGTTTTCCAAAAAGATTCTGTACTTTATGAAAGGATGCACCATAGGTTTCCTTTAAAAAGCATACTCCCTGCTGTGTTTAAAATTAGTCAATTTACAAAAATGTGAATTAGCCACAATTCTCCAGAAGTACATTTGCTCCCTAAAACAAGGCACACCTACTGAAAACTGCAGTTTTCAGTATTAGTCCCCAGGAAACATATACTTCAAACTCTTCAGTAAAAGAAAACAGCCTTTAGAGTTAATAATCACTGGCTTATATTATTAACCTGGCATAAAGCAAGACAATTCCTGAAATCTTCAATTTTCCTTCTGCATGTGCTGGCTGCTCCCTGCCATTCACATCCACAATCTGCCTTTTTAATCTACCCTAGGACACAAAAAAGGAAAGCCTCCCCTCCAATCTCTACTATTTTTGGCTCCTGCAATAGGCGCTGCGTGTCCAGCCACGCCCCCACTTCCTGCCACGCCCCCATTCAGGGCTCGTCACACTGTTCTGCTGTTCCCTCCAGCCTTCTCTCCACAGCCCCACTTATTTTCTTTTCAGCTGTCAGCTCATTTCTTCACCAATGCCTTTGGCACCACAACCCAGACTAGATGAGTTCTCTCTCACAGTCTCTCATAGCCTCGTGTACTTCTTCATAGCACTTGTCCAGAGTTTGTATTTAAATATCTGGGATTATTTGATAAATAACCTGTCTTCCCTATTCCAGGCTTCATGAGGCAGAGACTATGTCTGTTTTGCTGATTATTTTATCCCATTGCCTGGTGCCATGCAGAGCACACAGTGGGCTGAGAAAAGATTACTGAATGAATAAATGAGGCCTGCTCTCTCCTCAATTTTCTTCACTCTTTTTATCCTTTATCAGTAAAACTTTATTAAAACACAAACACATTATCAAGCACACTTCTTTAAAGAGCTATTCCCTACTGTCTCTACCCATTCTTTTCTCAACTCCTTTCGTTCTCCTTCTACACCTACAGCTCTACTGGAACAAATCTCCCAAGGTTTGCCAATAACCTTCTCCTAATGGACAAATTCAGGGGCCACTTCAAGCTTCATCCCCTTCATCTTCCCTTCAATGGATGTTGATGACCTGCCCACCTTCCCTTGTTTTCTTCCAACTCTCACTTTCTCAACTCTTGCTCTCTCTCTCCCTCTCCCTCCCATCTCCCTTTTTTGCCTTTCTTCAAGATGATCGCCTTTCTTCCCATTCCAGCCTTTCCTTCTGACCTCTCTATCTCTGTTAATGATACTGTCATTCTCCTGTCCCCACATTTAATAGCTGTCACTCCTACATAACCATTTAATCAATACCATAGGTTCTCTCCAGGGATGAGTTCTACTGCCAAAGTTTGCGTTCAGGTTCTCCTTAAGACTAATTCCTGTGGCTTCCCTGGTGTCTCACTGGTTAAGAATCTGCCTGCCAATGCAGGGGACACGGGTTCGAGCCCTGGTCCAGGAAGATCCCACATGCCGCGGAGCAACTAAGCCGTGTGCCACAACTACTGAGCCTGTGCTCTAGAGCCCGCGAGCCACAACTACTGAAGCCAGCGCACCTAGAGCCTGTGCTCCACAAGAGAAGCCACCGCAATGAGAAGCCCATGCACCGCAACAAAGAGTAGCCCCTGCTCGCCACCACTAGAGAAAGCCCATGCACAGCAACAAAGACCCAACGCAGCCAAAAATTTTTAACAATTAAAAAAAAAAGAAACTTAACTCTTCGACCACTGTGACTTGCCTCCTCACTCTAGTCCATTGTAGGCACCATTGTCTTCTTCAGACATAGCCCAACCACATCATTCCTCCTTCCCATTGCCTCAAAAACCAAATACAAAAGCCTCAGCTTTACCCTCAAGGTCATCATGCCATTGCCCTCTGGAAAAACTGAGTGATTCCTAAACACACCTGGTAGTCCCCTACCTCTGTGCCTTTGGTCACACATAAGCCCACACCTACATTCTCCCAATTCACTCCAGCCTAGTAAAGTTTTGTTTTTGTTTCCGAGTGCATTATAAATGCCTCCTCCAGGCAAGTTTTTCTGATTTCCTAAATGAATGGAATCTTTCACTCTCTGACCTCTCCTAAGCCTTTGTATTTGCTTGGTATCGTAATTATTTGTGCTCCAGCAATAACCTTCCCCTAAACCTTAAGGTCTTTAAGAATAAGTATGTCGGGGCTTCCCTGGTGGTGCAGTGGTTAAGAATCCGCCTGCCAATGCAGGAAACACGGGTTCGATCCCTGGTCCGGGAAGATCCCACATGCCACAGAGCAACTAAGCCCGTGGGCCACAACTACTGAGCCTGCGCTCTAGAGCCCGTGCTCTGCAACAGGAGAAGCTGCCACAGTGAGAAGGCCACGCACCACAACGAAGAGTAGCCCCCGCTCGCCGTAACTAGAGAAAGCCCGCGTGCAGCAAGGAAGACCCAACACAACCAAAATTAAATTAAATTAAATTAAAAATTAAAAAACAGTTTGTGGGCTTCCCTGGTGGCGCAGTGGTTGAGAGTCCACCTGCCGATGCAGGGGACACGGGTTCGTGCCCCGGTCCGGGAAGATCCCACATGCCGCGGAGCGGCTGGGCCCGTAAGTCATGGCCGCTGAGCCTGCGCATCCGGAGCCTGTGCTCCGCAGCGGGAGAGGCCACAGCAGTGAGAGGCCCGCGCACCATAAAAAAAAAAAAAAAAAAACAGTTTGGGTTACCCACTCAAAAAATTTAAGCACACTGCCTTGAAATCTCAGATTATATAGGAAATCACACTAAAAGGACCATGTTTCCCTAGCAAAAGGATTCTCTAAGGGATTAGTTTTAAGTTTTTTTATTAGGGCTCTAAATTGTAAACAAATTATTTTGGAAAAAGTTAAATTGACAATTAGCATAAATTGAATTTTTAGGGTATTTTTTCAGTGGCTTCTAAGAGCATACGATGTTTTTGAAGGCAAGGCAAGTTCAGAACATGCAACTCCAAAATGTGCCATTTTGGTCTACTGATTATTTTGAGCTGAAGGCACTTAAAAAACAGCAGGTGCAGGAAGGGCTCTCCAACCTCCCCCGTTTTCCTTAAAAGCATGTCAGTAAATTTCCAGGGAGAAAGGTGCCCTCTCTGTACCAGAAGGAGGAGAACATTCTTCTAATCTGAAACTGAGAGTCGATACCAAAATGGTTCCATCCAAACAACCTACTAAAATAACGCTTATCTTCCCTTGGTTTCCCCCATGTATTTCCAAGTCACTATCCCACAGTTTACTGCCCCATAATTTTGTCTTGTCATTTTTCCACAAATTTATCAATTCGTTGCTTCAGAAAACAAATATAAAAGTTCTTGATCCTACCTGCTTCTTCAGGTCTTCATACTTCTTAGGACTCTTGTATTTGTATATGATTTTTCCTGTTAGTCTGTCTTCTGTGAGTTTAATTCTCAGGCTCAGACACAGAGCCTAAGACGGTAGAAGGAAGATTTCCCCCCCGACACAGGCTAGGAGGATTTAAAGTTTTGAAGGCTTGGTATTGTATACATTGAATATACGTGCACTAAATTAAAAAAAAAAAAAAACAAAGAACATCTTTCCTAATTAATAAAGTGTCAGCCAAAGCCCCGTGCTCTCATAAGAGAAGCTTCTTTATCACAACAGAAAGGGGCAGACACTTGGAGAGAGTCACAGGAGCCCTGACTATCTGTTACTGAAGAGCTACTACCCATGAGGGGCTAGGGTCTCTCAAGCTGGAAGCAGGGGAGCCCACTACTGACCAGCCCCTCCTTCTCTCTCATTTTCCTCTACCTGCAGCACAAACAGGTGTTGTGAGTTGTGCTAAAACCTCCCACACCATCACTGAGGGTGATTAGTTAGAACGGGTAAGTGCAAGCAATAAAGAACACATGTGTTCGAATATCTTATATATAAAGCATTACTACTCAGGTCCAGGATACCCAGGAGCAAGCCCACAGGGTTTAATCAAGAGGAAGTATGCCTTGAGTGTTCTCTTTGCAAGGAAAGCTAAAACACTTGCATATAGAAAAAATATAAGTTGAATCTCAAAATTTACAAACCACTTGAAAACATCAACAAATTTAAAATGAATGATACTATAAAAGTGGTAGAAGTTTATGAAGGATCCAAAAACTGAGATTGCTTTATGGCAAAAGTTAGCTGTAAGGATGTTTCAGCATTGTTTAAAAAACATCTGGAAACAAACTAGATATCCAAAAGTAAGGGACTGATTGAATAAATCACAGCCTATCCATACACTGAAGTGTGCTTCAGGCATTAAAGCTGATACTGAAGGTGTATTTCTTAACATAAAAAGTTATATGAAAACGGGTAGAAGAGTTTAGTATAATCCATTTTGCATTTTATATGTGGTATATACACTTATTTATTAAAATTCTGTAAGATAATATACCAAAAATGTAATAGCACTCACCAGGTGATATAAGTTGTACATTTTATCCTCCTTCTTTTAGCTTACATAAATTTTCTATAAATTTAATCTTTCTACAGTGAACATGTATTTTTTTTAATGTTATCTGTGTTAAAAGGAAAAAATGGGACCAGTACTCTTTAAATAAAGATGGAAAGTGTGAAAAGGGAAATAGATAAATGTAAAACAAAGACTAAAATTACAGCTAGAAGACCTTCTCTGGGGTAGAAAATGGAAAAGTATTTCAAAGGAAAGATTATCCTTATCATTATGTAAGTAATTTTTTTAAACTCACATACATCAGAACTTTTAGTAAGGCGTCTCAATAGGAAAGCAAAGAGCAAAGAGTTGAATAACGATGCAAGAGTAGAGGTTGAAAGCAAGGGGGTTATCTCTAGAAAGAAGAACAAAGACCAGTTCACAGTTAGCAAATTAGTACAGTTCCCAAGTTTGGCAAATGTCTGCCAAAAAACTCGCTCTTTATTATGGGACTGCTCTGTGAAGTCATAGAAAAGGTTGAGTATGCCTAACATAAACCAACAGACCTAGAACATTCCTTAAAACTTATTTTAAAGGAAAGAAAATTTTAATTTCTGACTATTAGACTATTTCTTGTGTACTTGAAGCTGTCAGACTGAATAAACATTAGCTTTTGTTGTGCCCAACTTTCTTGTGATACTGACGGTTGCCTTAAAATTAGGGACAGGGACATTGCTCTAAGCATTTTCCTGAGTCTGCTTGATCTCCAGAACAATCAAGATGCCACAGTTACTGTTGAAGGGCAACTATATTGGAAAAATGACAATGGCCTGGAGCCCAGAATCTCATGTTACCTGCCTTGCTGAGATGACCTGGGTTGCCTGAACATGGACCTTCCATTCCCTTTCTAGTTTCAGTTACCCTATTGTGAGGGACACTGTTGTTGCTTTAATTCAGCTGTTGTCTAATCTAGTGCCTCCGGTTCTTTTGATCATTTGATATACATTTCTTTCTCTTAGAAAAATGAAAGAACAGTCCCTTTTCACTGCTAAATGAGCATGAGCCACGTAGTAATTTGCTCAGGCAGGAGATGCAGAATTGGGAACTACATTCTATTTTCCATTTTAGAATTGGTCACCTGAACATCACTAGCTCTCTGCCTTGCAAAACCAGTCAAGTACTTTAGGTGCTCGTTGAAGCCAACTGACTTTCTCTTCTCTGATATTCTCCCGATGTGAAGCCTTTGTAGGGAAGACACCACTGTGTGCATCAGCCTCTCTCAGAGGCAATGACTCTGAGGTTACACAATGCGGGACATCAAAAACCCTTCCCTGTGGAGCCCTCAAGCCTTCTCTTTGTTCTCCTTGAGCCAGTGGTTCTCAAACTTCCACATACATCATGATCACCTGAGAAGCTATAAATATCAGTCTGCCCAGGCCCCATCCAGGCCCACTGAAGCAGACTCTGAGCTGACCTGGTGAGAAATCCCCCCTCCTTTGTCAATGGAGATGGACACCTTAAAGACCTGTGGTTTGGAGAGCCTCTCTAAGGTCAAGAAAGGCCCAGACCACTGCTAGTTTCTGAGGTTCTAAGTACACTAAAAAGAGGAAAACATGAAAAAGAGATTTCAAAAATGATGAAGTATTTGTATATATTGTCATAGGTATATATTTGGATATATACATACATGCATAATACATTTATATAATGGTGCTATTCGTATGAAAATTTTAGGATGCATTTTTAAAAAATCCCTTCAAACTGCACTCCAGGCAGTATGGCCTATTAATGGGCCAAACATTTAAAATTGCATGATGAGTACATTCTTAGATTCTCTTAGTCACTGTGCCTGTAAGTATAAACTAATTTGGAGGTAACATCAAAAGTCTGAATTTGAGGTCCTATGAATGAGAGGGAGAACAGGGCTAAATGACCCACCTGCTAGGCCACCCCCAAGGTAGGCCTACACTTAGAGATGATGCACTTAAAGTACCTACCACAGTACCCAGAGCATAATAAATCCTGGCTGTAATTATAATTAGTTCCTACTCACTTCCCACAATCTATGAGGCAAATATATAAATAGGTAATGGTCAAAACTGTTTTCATATATAAAAGTCCCAAGGTGACCTCTCCGACTACCAACTTCTAAAAACCTTTATTTTGCTGAATGTGAATTTGATTAAATCACTCACTCAACGTCTGTTTAGCTATGTTTATTCTTTGTTTTCACAAGTAGCACTCTGAGAGTAAAACTCTAGAGCAGGAATTCTTAACCTTGTATCATAAACCCCCTAGACTGTAAATGCCATAAAATTCTATTAAAAATGCTGTATGTCTGTGTGTGCACTTCCTTTCCTTTGGAAGGTATCAATAGCACCCATAAGAGTTTCAAATATTTAGATTCATGACCCAAAATTTTAAGATTTTCAGTATAAGCTATGGTTATGGCTCACACCCATTTCAAGCTGTGTACACAGCCCCAGATTCCCCAAGTGCATGATGACAAAGGACAAGACAGAAGAGGTGGGTCCACTGGACTGGACCTGCATGAGTTTCCTAGGGCTGCCATGACAAAGTACCACAAACTGGGAGGCTTAAAACAACAAAAATACGTCTCTCACAGATCTGGAGGCCAGAAGTCTGAAATTAAGGTGTCAGAAGGGCCCTGCTTCCTTCTAAGCCTCTAGGGGATGACCCTTGTCTCTGCCAGCTTCTGCTGTTGCCTCAGGCACTCCCTGTCTACAGCAGTTTAACTCCAATCTCTGCCTCTGTCCTTCCTACACGTCCCTGTGCCCACGCGTCCCTGTGCCCACATTTCCCTCTTCTTATAAGGACACCAGCCACGTTGGATGGGTCCATGCTACTCCAGTATGACCTCATCGTAACTAATTATACCTGCAACAACCCTACTAACAAATACGGTCATATTCTGAAGTACCAGGGGTTAAGACTTCAACACATCTTTTTTCTGGAGACAGAATTCAACCCATCACAGGTTCTACTCTTCCATTTATTTTGCTTATAGACAAGAAGGAAGGAAGGACAGTGAGCACGCATTGAGATTTTCTCTATCCCCCATGTGTGCTGGATATACATTGATCCTCATATACCCCATTTATACCACTGAGGACACTGAGTCTCAAATAAATCAGGTAACATGTTTGCTGATGTGAACTTATAAAAGGCCAAGTTTGAATATGACTACTCTGACACTACAGTGCCATTCACATGTAGTTTTTGGTAAAATTAATGCAATATCCAAGAACAAATTTCAGGGGAAAACATGCTCTCTGGGCAAGCAAAATTGTACTGCAGGGCTTCCCTGGTGGCGCAGTGGTTGGGAGTCCGCCTGCTGATGCAGCGGACACGGGTTCGTGCCCCGGTCCGGGAAGATCCCACATTGCCGCGGAGCGGCTGGGCCCGTGAACCATAGCCGCTGAGCCTGCGCGTCCGGAGCCTGTGCTCCGCAACGGGAGAGGCCACAACAGTGAGAGGCCTGCGTACCGCAAAAAAATAAAATAAAAATAAAATAAAGTGTTAGTTCAAGCCTACTAGAACCCTTAAGAGGTACAACCCACCTGAACTATCCTCAGAGTTCATTCTTAATTTGTAAAAAATGTAAGAAAAGTATGTTGACTTAATGTTGATTACAGCAAGCATCTTCATTTTGAACAGGCCTAAAAGAACAGTAAGTTTTCCCTGCCATATGCATATAAAATTTTATGACTCTATTTTCATTTCATAGGACATTTATAGGAGAAGCTATGTGATGCCTTAGAAAATGCAGGAACCCGGACATTAGCAGCCCTGGGATCCAAGGTGGGGTCTACCATTGCCCAGATATATGAACTCCAGCAGTCATGTAGCCCTGAGCTTTGTCTTTCCGATTTGTATTTTTCTTCCAACGCTTATGTTTTATACTGTTCAGGATAATTTCACCATTTTAAAATAACGTTTTTTTAAATTAGTAGTATCTTTACTTTCAAAAGAGGTGGGGGTGTAAGCAGGCATGGTCAAAAATTGTATATTTAAAAGAGCAGTTACCTGTCTTTAATCAAAACACTGAGCTGGCAGATTCAGTTACAATAGAAAATAAAATTTCTTGTACCTTAACGAATTCCAACTTTCAAATCACTGTAAAATTATCATAAATGTAGGCTTAATGAGAAAACCAAGTATTATCACAAAATAAACTTTATTTTAAAAGGGCTATTTAGTCACTCTGGCATCATAATCAAAGTACTGGACTGGCTTTACTTCCAAAAATTATCAAATTCCAGAAATGTGCTACCTGCCATTCTTAAACATCTCCTTGCTGAAATAGAGAAAAAATGGCATGGGATTTAGAATCAATTGTATGACCAGTTTGCAATAAATATTGCTTTGAATTAGGTGTGATGTAATTTGCCATGACTTTTGCATGTCCAGAAACCCAGTAAGAGCTTAGTTGTCAAGATGAACTCAAGCATATAGTTCTTTTGTTAGTTATTATTGGCCCCATTCTACCAAAATTAAATTTCCACAGCTGCCAACCACAAAAGTTCAGTTGTCTCCAGAATGCTAGAGTTGAGTCTGATTCAATAATCAACATTGTAGTTCACCTTCAGCTATAAACAATCACTCAGAGAGTGCAGCTCTTAACCCTGCAGATAAATGGATCAGAGCTCACTAAGGGAGAACAGTATCAGAAAAACTCCTCACAATTTTTTTGTTATAACATCAGATTATCAAATACACTGATTATCTCTAAAGGCAATGAAAGAAAAACAATAAATCTCTCCCCTGTCCCCATTACCTCAACCTCAGTTCAATTTTTAAGACTACAGGTTGAGTTTAAAATAGTCATATTTAATGTCAGAGAAATTATAATTGTTAACACATGTGTAATGCTTTTATGTGTTGGATACTTTACTTGTATTATTTTATTTAATTATCACAACATACCTATAATGTAGGTAGTTAATATTAAATTCATTTTATGGATGAAATAATTAAGACTCAGTAAGGTTAAGTAACTTCTCAAGGTCACACAACCAAGATTTGAACAGTCCAACTCAAGAGCCCACGGTTCAGAACATAGGTTCAGAACATGTATTATGAACATGGGAGGATTTCATTTCATTACTTTTGGTGAAAAAAAGATTTTTAAACACCAAGATTATGTATTTTTAAGTATGTGTATGTGCATAAAATATACTATACCCACATTTATCCATAGAAAAATAACTGAAATGATATTTCAGAGGCATTAATAGTCTTTATTTTTGAGGGATGGGGTCATGAGGGAGAATTAATTCTTTGTTATCTATAGTTTCTACTTTTTCACAGGGATTTGCATTGTTTTTGACATACTGTTTTGATGGTAAAAAAGAACAAAGTTAGTTATAAAAACAACAAGCCACCATACACAAAAATAAACTCAAAATGGATTAAACACCTAAATATAAGGCCAGACACGATAAAACTCTTAGAGAAAAACATAGGCAGAACACTCTATGACATAAATCACAGAAAGATCCTTTTTGACCCACCTCCTAGAGAAATGGAAATAAAAATAAACAAATGGGACCTAATGAAACTTAAAAGCTTTTGCACAGCAAAGGAAACCATAAACAAGACCAAAAGACAACCCTCAGAATGTGAGAAAATATTTGCAAATGAAGCAACTGACAAAGGATTAATCTCCAAAATTTACAAGCAGCTCATGCAGCTCAATAACAAAAAAACAAACAACCCAATCCAAAAATGGGCAGAAGACCTAAATAGACATTTCTCCAAAGAAGATATACAGACTGCCAACAAACACATGAAAGAATGCTCAACATCATTAATCATTAGAGAAATGCAAATCAAAACTACAATGAGATATCATCTCACACCAGTCAGAATGGCCATCATCAAAAAATCTAGAAACAATAAATGCTGGAGAGGGTGTGGAGAAAAGGGAACCCTCTTGCACTGCTGGTGGGAATGTGAATTGGTTCAGCCACTATGGAGAACAGTATGGAGGTTCCTTAAAAAACTACAAATAGAACTACCATATGACCCAGCAATCCCACTACTGGGCATATACCCTGAGAAAACCAAAATTCAAAAAGAGTCATGTACCAAAATATTCATTGCAGCTCTATTTACAATAGCCCGGAGATGGAAACAACCTAAGTGTCCATCATCGGATGAATGGATAAAGAAGATGTGGCACATATATACAATGGAATCTTACTCAGCCATAAAAAGAAACAAAATTGAGCTATTTGTAATGAGGTGGATAGACCTAGAGTCTGTCATACAGAGTGAAGTAAGTCAGAAAGAGAAAGACAAATACCGTATGCTAACACATATATATGGAATTCAAGAAAAAAAATGTCATGAAGAACCTAGGGGTAAGACAGGAATAAAGACACAGACCTACTAGAGAACGGACTTGAGGATATGGGGAGGGGGAAGGGTGAGCTGTGACAAAGCGAGAGAGAGGCATGGACATACATACACTACCAAACGTAAGGTAGATAGCTAATGGGAAGCAGCCACATAGCAGAGGGAGATCAGCTCGGTGCTTTGTGACCGCCTGGAGGGGTGGGATAGGGAGGGAGATGCAAGAGGGAAGAGATATGAGAACATATGTATATGTATAACTGATTCACTTTGTTATAGCAGAAACTAACACACCATTGTAAAACAATTATACCCCAATAAAGATGTAAAAAAAAAAACAAAGCAGAGTCATGTACCACAATGTTCATTGCAGCTCTATTTACAATAACCAGGACATGGAAGCAACCTAAGCATCCATCGACAGATGAATGGATAAAGAAGATGTGGCACATATATACAATGGAATATTACTCAGCCATAAAAAGAAACGAAACTGAGTTATTTGTAGTGAGGTGAATGGATCCAGAGTCTGTCATACTGAGTGAAGTTAAGTCACTCAGAAGGAGAAAAACAAATACCATATGCTAACACATATATATGGAATCTAAAAAAAAAAAAAGGTTCTGAAGAACCTAAGGCCAGGACAGGAATAAAGAAACAGACGTAGAGAATGGACTTGAGGGAGGGGGAAGGGTAAGCTGGGACGAAGTGAGAGAGTGGCATGGATATATATAAACTACCAATATAAAATAGATAGCTAGTGGGAAGCAGACACATAGCACAAGGAGATCAGCTTGGTGTTTTGTGACCACCTAGAGGGGTGGGATAGGGAGGGTGGGGAGGGAGATGCAAGAGGGAGTAGATATGGGGATATATGTATATGCATAGCTGATTCACTTTGTTATACAGCAGAAACTAACACACCATTGTAAAGCAACTACACTCCAATAAAGATGTTAAAAATATATATATAAATAAATAAAAATAACAAGCCAGAGTACACAGTATCAGAGATGGAAATCACAGAATAGACATATTTTAATGATGAATTTAATTGAAAAGAGAAAAATTGAAGGCCTGGCTGAAAATTAAAAAACTGGGAAATAGGTATGGATTAATAAAGATCATACTAGAAAAGTCTTACAGTTAATGTGAAATTGTTAAACATACGAACTGGGGAATCCAGCATTTTCTGAGGAGCATTTTATGAATCAATTTCTTTACAATTCACAAATGGAAGACAGGAAGTATTATTATCCTAGCCATGCGAAGACAAGAATCCATTCATCTTAACAAAAAATTAACATTCCTGAACAACGCCAAACATAGAGCTGACCTCTCGCCTCCTTCTGGAAGGAAATTACATGTGCCAAATTCCTCTGTCTCTGGATAACTTAGCATTAAATCAAACAGTTGGAGGTAGGTAAGGACTTAATATTCTTGGTAAGAAACTCTTTGTGAATCCAAGAGTAAACCTCCATGGTTCCACAAACGTGTCACTTTCATGCTGTATTCCTGAACCCTCTACTCTTTTAACCCCTTGATTTTATTACTGATTGAAATTTATATCAATTATGATCATAATAGCTACTTTACAGTTTAATTCATTTATAATTTGAATAACTCAGTCTGTATCATTGCCCACATACAATAACTTCCTAAAATAGAGTAAGGGAGTTGAAATCTGTGTTTAGTCCCACACTTGGTTGCACTAATCATTTTTTTCTGAGCATGCCACCTCTCAGAGGGGAACTGTGGGAGACCAATCTTTATTCCTTTGGCCTTTCTGACTGAGGTCAAGAGAGTGAGGATATAGTCAATGAGCACTGATTCACGAGTGAGGGTTAGAGGTAGAAATCATTCAATGTCTCCCACAAGGCAGAGAAATGTGGTACTAAAAAAAATGAAGGGGTCAGTAATTTAGTCATTTGAAGGATCAGTGTGATCATATCAGCACTGTGGAAACTTGTGTCAAAAGGGTTTTTTAAAGAGTAAATTTATGATTCTCATAGAAAACCAAACTGAATACATGTCAAGATTTTATTTAACTCATTAATTAATGAGAGAACAAGTAAGATACCAAAAAAATTTCAAATGATTATTCAAAGGACTCATACATGTGCAATGCTGAAATGAATTTGCTAACAGATGCAAAAATGGTCAATATTCAAGGGCAATGAAATATAATTTTTGAAATCATCTTGGGGGGCATCAATTACATTGTCAACCACCTGACAAAATTTATTTGCATGTCACTGAACAGGGACCGTTCACTTTACTATGAACGTCAAACTTCTACATCACCCAGGAATCTTTGTGCCCATTTCTAAATATTTCACAGGCTTTTAATCAGCCAAGTTGGTCTGAGGGCATCTCCCCCATTGGGTTACAGGCAGTCACCAAGCACCCTACCAACCAACCCACTTCTTCTCCTTAGCCGGTTCTTCTAGATCACTGGCACATGTGAATGCCCCTTAAAGTCATGGTTTTCAGGATCTGACTTGACCTAATATATTCCATGATACCCAGACATACTATGGTAGAGTTTAATGGCTCACTACACTGCTTCATCATATAATAGAGAGATTGCATAGGACGTACATAATTAACTTTGTTGATAAAATACTAAGGATCTTCTGAAAGAAGTAGATAGCTGTCCTCTCAGCTTTAATTTCAAATGCTCAATAAAGGCTCACAGTATTTTTTAGTATGAAAATTGGTTGGAGTAATTGCATTTGAATCTGCCCACAAAACAGATAGTTCTACATGTGCCTTTAAAATAGAACTAAGCTTTGTTACAAATTCAGTCTTTGGAATAAAAATCTACAACGGTTTTTTAAAAATTTTTTGTCTTGGGACTTCCCTGGTGGCGCTGTGGTTAAGAATCCGCCTGCCAATGCAGGGGACACGGCTTCGAGCACTGGTCTGGGAAGATCCCACATGCAATGGAGCTACAAAGCCCATGAGCCACAACTACTGAGCCTGCGCTCTAGAGCCCACGAGCCACAGCTACTGAGCCCGTGTGCCACAACTACTGAAGCCCCTGTGCCTAGAGCCTGTGCTCCACAACAAGAGAGGCCACCGCAGTGAGAGGCCTGCGCACTGCAACAAAGAGTTGCCACTCGCCACAACTAGAGAAAGCCCGTGCGCAGCAACGAAGACCCAATGCAGCCAAAAATAAATTAATTAATTTAAAAAAATTTTTTTGTCCTAAAACTAGTATAATCTGGGTGTCCCCTAGTCCACTCCTCTGGGTTTACATTTTTCTGTAATATCCAATTTAATATCCAAGCCCTGACCCCTAAACTATAGGAACTCCTGCACCCTTCCAAATATAATGGACAATTCCCCCATTCTTCACTCTCTAAATCACCACAAACATAAGGCTCTAGGATTTAACAGATTCCTCCCAAGGCTTTGGGAATGAGGAGGAAATGACAACACAGCGTAAAATAACATCTTAGCATTCTTAAAGTCTATTGGGCTCTCTGCGTTCATGGGAATCTCTCCCTGGCTGCTTTGCTCTGGAGATCTCATCCGCTTGCTATGTTCCTGGCCCCTCCTTGCTACCTTCACTGATGGCCTTTTTCCCATCTCTCTTCTCTCATCTCCCCGGGGTCCCCACGTACCTTAGTTCCAAGGATCCCCACATGTGCTGGGGACACATACCCCAAAAGAAGAACACTAAAATGTGACAGAGCAGTTTCACCATTTTCTATCAAGCCTCTTCTTGCATCTGGGCAAAGTGATGGTGGTCAGGGGACCTCAGTTTCATAACCTAAAAATGCCACTGTCATGTTTTTCTAAATAAGTCAGCCATCTAGCTTGGATTTCCATTCTTATCAGCAAAAGTACCAGCCAGAGCTTTGAAATTATAATTTACCTTAACGTGCTCCAGATCAAATTCTTAGTGCTCCAGCCACCACAGTAGCATATAAGAGAAGGAAGCAATAGCAAAATGTACGTGTTCCCCATTCCTGAGCAAACCACGAGTGATGTCATTTTTTTCTTATCCCCATAATAGCATATGTAGGGTACATAAATTAGACTCTAAATACTTTTAAAGTTTAGGGGCAAAATATAAGCGACTAATATGTAAATCAAACTTAATGATGTTATTAAATCACCAATTAGAGAAATATGTTCTTCCAAATATTTCTAGGAGCTAAAATTACACACTGTAGTACTCCTGAGAGGCAGATAATAATAGTAAGTCATTTTAAAATGTATTATGTATACTACCCAAAAAGGAATTAAGATGGCTTAGATCAGTGACACATCTTCATCAAATGACATGTCATCAAAATCAATAAAACAAGGAACAAAGGACAGAAACAAAATAGTGATGGAAAATGGGAAGAGGGAAATCACCTTTTGTTTATTATTGTTACTACTGTAAAACTCTCACAGGTACAGCAACTCTTTTGATTCTGACAGCCTCCCCTGGGCGAGGTAGGAGCCATGGCAATATTGCCATTTACAGATAAAATAACTAAGGTATACAGAGGCTAGAGGATTTGCCCCAGTCCAGAGAGTCTGAAGTGGCAAGTTCAGGTTTGGAAATTATATAATCTGACTCCAAGCCCAAAGTTCATTCCTTTCTACCATGCCACCTTGAGATTACAAAAAAATAATTTTTTACCATTTTTATTGAAGTATTGTTAATTTACAATGTTGTGTTAGTTTCATGTGTACAGCAAAGTGATTTGGCTTCATATGTATGTATATATATTTATATATATATATTCTTTTTCAGATTCTTTTTCATTATAGGTTATTACAAGAGACTGAATATAGTTCCCTGCACTATATAGTAGGTCCTTGTTGTTTATCTGTTTTATACATAGCAGTGTGTATACGTTAAAAAAAAATTTTAATTTGTAATATAAGTAGGACTAACAACATACTGTTAGAACTGTCTAGCAAACGCAACGCCTTTAACACTTTAAGACTCTTAGATTTCAAGAGTCTAAGAGTGATTAGATTGATTGATTAGAAATCTGCAATAAAACTTCAGCATCCCAGAGAAATATTCCAGAGCTACAAGACCCACAGCTGGCAGAAGCAAATGTTCCCATAATGATTATCTGTGCTCTCTGCACAGTCCCTGACCCCTCAAACCTCTGAACACCTCACTGCACTTCTACCCTAAACACTTGGTCTTGAATTGTCTTTCTGTGCACTTGTGGAATTTGAACCTACTTTTTTCAAGGGACTATAAGTGTTATACCATCCCTTCCATTTAAATCACTGCAGCAGAAGACATATCGAGGCCACTGATTAAGGCCTCCAGCTATTACCTTGATGATCTGACTCCTAAACCCTTTTAACTGTGCTGATCTTCAACCCAGGAACCTCCTTATTTCCAGCTGGGCTATCAACCCAGGCCGTTTCCCTTTCTAAATTGCTGCTACATTTTCCTCACATGCCTGCCTATACAGGATCAACTCATACTAAATCTAGCTGAAATATGGGAAACATCCCACAGATAATGAATTTTACCAATACCACACAATAACTGTCGATCATAGCAGCTCCCTTACCTTCATGCTGGCAACAGAAAATAAATTAACACATTTGCTAGTGTTCATTGGATAGTTTGTGCTATTTTTATCAGTTATTCTTGAGAGAGATGTATATACATGTATAAATGGGGGAGAGGGGCGTGAGAGGGAGTGGGAGGGAGAGGGAGAAGTGGGAGGAGGCACTTTCTCAGGTTTCCTCATGGTGAGATCCACCTACGATTACATTCTTGTAAACATAATTTTTGCTGAATCATTTGGAGCTTGCTGTTGGGAAAAGAATCTATTCTAAAAGAAACTAGTAGATGATACTGGAGGCTTCCGGAAAGATGGCAGAAGAGTAAGACGCGGAGATCATCTTCCTCCCCACAGATAGACCAGAAATACATCTACACGTGGAACAACTCCTACAGAACACCTACTGAACGCCGGCAGAAGACCTCAGACCTCCCAAAAGGCAAGAAACCCCCCACGTACCTGGGTAGGGCAAAAGAAAAAAGAATAAACAGAGACAAAAGAATAGGGACGGGACCTGCACCAGTGGGAGGGGGCTGTGAAGGAGGAAATGTTTCCACACACTAGGAAGCTCCTTCGCGGGCGGAGACTGCGGGTGGCGGAGGAGGGAAGCTTCGGAGCTGCGGAGGAGAGCACAGTAGCGGGGGTGCGGGGGGCAAAGCGGAGAGATTCCCGCACAGAGGATAGGTGCCGACCGGCACTCACCAGCCCGAGAGGCTTGTCTGCTCACCCGCCGGGGGTGGGGCGGGGCTGGGAGTTGAGGCTCGGGCTTCGGTCGGAGCGCCGGGAGAGGACTGGGGTTGGTGGCGTGAATACAGCCTGCAGGGGGTTAGTGCGCCACGGCTGGCCGGGAGTGAGTCCGGGGAAAAGTCTGGACCTGCCGAAGAGGCAAGAGACTTCTTACCTCTTTGTTTCCTGGTGTGCGAGGAGAGGGTATTAAGAGCACTGCTTAAAGGAGCTCCAGAGACAGGCGCGAGCCGCGGCTAAAAGCGCGGACCCCAGTGACGGGCATGAGACGCTAAGGCTGCTGCTGCCGCCACCAAGAACCCTGTGTGCGAGCACAGGTCACTGTCTACACCCCGCTTCCAGGGAGCCTGTGCAGCCCGCCACTGCCAGGTCCCCAGCATCCAGGGTCAACTCCTCCAGAAGAACGCACGGCGCGCCTCAGACTTGTGCAACGTCACGCCGTCACGCTGGCCTCTGCCACCGCAGGCCCGCCCCACACTCCGTGCCCCTCCCTCCTCCCAGGCCTGAGTGAGCCAGAGCCCCCGAGTCAGCGGCTCCTTTAACACCATCCTGTCTGAGCGAAGAACAGACGCCATACGGCGACCTACACGCAGAGGCGGGGCCAAATCCAAAGCTGAGCCCCTGGGAGCTGTCAGAACAAAGAAGAGAAAGGGATATCTCTCCCAGCAGCCTCAGAAGCAGGGGATTAAAGCTCCACAATCAACTTGATGTACCCTGCATCTGTGGAATACATGAATAGACAACGAATCATCCCAAATTAAGGAGGTGGACTTTGAGAGCAAGATTTATGATTTTTCCCCCTTTTCCTCTTTTTGTGAGTGTGTATGCTTCTGTGTGAGATTTTGTCTGTATAGCTTCGCTTCCACCATTTGTCCTAGGGTTCTATACTTCCGTTTTTTTCTTTTTTTCTTTTTTCTTTTTTTCTCTTAATAATTATTTTATTTTAATAAATTTATTATATTTTATCTTACTTTATTTTATTTTACTTTTTCTCCTTTCTTTTTTTCCTTCCTTCCCTCCTTCCTTCCTTCCACCCTCCTTTCTTTCTTTCTTTCTTTCTCTCTTTCTACTTCTACTAATTCTTTCTTTCTACTTTTTCTCCCTTTTATTCTGAGCCGTGTGGATGAAAGGCTCTTGGTGCAGCAGCCAGGAGTCAGTGCTGTGCCTCTGAGGAGGGAGAGCCAACTTCAGGACACTGGTGCACAAGAGACCTCCCAGCTCCACATAATATCAAATGGCAAAAATCTCGCAGAGATCTCCATCTCAACACCAGCACCCAGCTTCACTCAACGACCAGCAAGCTACAGTGCTGGACATTCTATGCCAAACAACTAGCAAGACAGGAACACAACCCCACCCATTAGCAGAGAGGCTGCCTAAAATCATAATAAGTCCACAGACACCCCAAAACACACCACCAGATGTGGACCTGCCCACCAGAAAGACAAGATCCAGCCTCATCCACCAGAACACAGGCACTAGTCCCCTCCACCAGGAAGCCTACACAACCCACTGAACCAACCTTAGCCACTGGGGACAGACACCAAAAATAACGGGAACTACGAACTTGCAGCCTGCAAAAAGGAGACCCCAAACACAGTAAGATAAGCAAAATGAGAAGACAGAAACACACACCGCACATGAAGGAGCAAATAAAAACCCACCAGACCTAACAAATGAAGAGGAAATAGGCAGTCTACTTGAAAAAGAATTCAGAATAATGATAGTAAAGATGATCCAAAATCTTGGAAATAGAATAGACAAAATGCAAGAAACATTTAACAAGGACCTAGAAGAACTAAAGATGAAACAAACAACGATGAACAACACAATAAATGAAATTAAAAATACTCTAGATGGGATCAATAGCAGAATAACTGAGGCAGAAGAACGGATAAGTGACCTGGAAGATAAAATAGTGGAAATAACTACTGCAGAGCAGAATAAAGAAAAAAAAAATGAAAAGAACTGAGGACAGTCTCAGAGACTTCTGGGACAACATCAAACGCACCAACATTCGAATTATAGGGGTTCCAGAAGAAGAAGAGAAAAAGAAGGGACTGAGAATATATTTGAAGAGATTATAGTTGAAAACTTCCCTAATATGGGAAAGGGAACAGTTAATCAAGTCCAGGAAGCACAGAGAGTCCCACACAGGATAAATCCAAGGAAAAATACGCCAAGACACATATTAATCAAACTGTCAAAAATTAAATACAAAGAAAACATATTAAAAGCAGCAAGGGAAAAACAACAAATAACACACAAGGGAATCCCCATAAGGTTAACCACTAATCTTTCGGCAGAAACTCTGCAAGCCAGAAGGGAGTGGCAGGACATATTTAAAGTGATGAAGGAGAAAATCCTGCAACCAAGATTATTCTACCCAGCAAGGATCTCATTCAGATTTGATGGAGAAATTAAAACCTTTACAGACAAGCAAAAGCTGAGAGTTCAGCACCACCAAACCAGCTTTACAACAACTGCTAAAGGAACTTCTCTAGGCAAAAAACACAAGAGAAGGAAAAGACCTACAATAACGAACCAAAACAATTAAGAAAATGGGAATACGAACATACATATCGATAATTACCTTAAATATAAACAGAATAAATGCTCCCACCAAAAGACACAGATTGGCTGAATGGATACAAAAGCAAGACCCATATATTTGCTGTCTACAAGAGACCCACTTCAGACCTAGAGACACATATAGACTGAAAGTGAGGGGATGGAAAAAGATATTTCATGCAAATGGAAACCAAAAGAAAGCTGGAGTAGCAATTCTCATATCAGACAAAATAGACTTTAAAATAAAGACTATTAGAAGAGAAAAAGAAGGACACTACATAATGATCAAGGGATCGATCCAAGAAGAAGATATAACAATTGTAAATATTTATGCACCCAACATAGGAGCACCTCAATACATAAGGCAAATACTAGCAGCCATAAAAGGGGAAATCAACAGTAACACATTCATAGTAGGGGACTTTAACACCCCACTTTCACCAATGGACAGATCATCCAAAATGAAAATAAATAAGGAAACACAAGCTTTAAATGATACATTAAACAAGATGGACTTAATTGATATTTATACTACATTCCATCCAAAAACAACAGAATACACATTTGTCTCAATTGCTCATGGAACATTCTCCAGGATAGATCATATCTTGGGTCACAAATCAAGCCTTGGTAAATTTAAGAAAATTGAAATTGTATCAAGTATCTTTTCTGACCACAACGCTATGAGACTAGATATCAATTACAGGAAAAGATCTGTAAAAATACAAACACATGGAGGCTAAATAATACACTACTTGATAATGAAGTGATCACTGAAGAAATCAAAGAGGAAATGAAAAAATACCTAGAAGCAAATGATAATGGAGACACGACAACCCAAAATCTATGGGATGCAGCAGAAGCAGTTCTAAGAGGGAAGTTTATAGCAATACAATCCTACCTTAAGAAACAGGAAACATCTCGAAAAAAACACCTAACCTTGCACCTAAAGCAATTAGAGAAAGAAGAACAAAAAAACCCCAAAGTTAGCAGAAGGAAAGAAATCACAAAGATCAGATCAGAAATAAATGAAAAAGAAATGAAGGAAACGATAGCAAAGATCAATAAAACTAAAAGCTGGTTCTTTGAGAAGATAAACAAAATTGATAAACCATTAGCCAAACTCATGAAGAAAAAAAGGGAGAAGACTCAAATCAATAGAATTAGAAATGAAAAAGGAGAAGTAACAACGGACACTGCAGAAATACAAAAGATCATGAGAGATTACTACAAGCAGCTCTATGCCAATAAAATGGACAATCTGGAAGAAATGGACAAATTCTTAGAAATGCACAACCTGCCAAGACTGAATCAGGAAGAAATAGAAAATATAAACAGACCAATCACAAGCACTGAAATTGAAACTGTGATTAAAAATCTTCCAACAAACAAAAGCCCAGGACCAGATGGCTTCACAGGCGAATTCTATCAAACATTTAGAGAAGAGCTAACACCTGTCTTTCTCAAACTCTTCCAAAATATAGCAGAGGGAGGAACACTCCCAAACTCATTCTACGAGGCCACCATAACCCTGATACCAAAACCAGACAAAGATATCACAAAGAAAGAAAACTACAGGCAAATATCACTGATGAACATAGATGCAAAAATCCTCAACCTAATACTAGCAAACAGAATCCAACAGCATATTAAACGGATCATACACCATGATCAAGTGGGGTTTATTCCAGGAATGCAAGGATTCTTCAATATACGCAAATCAATCAACGTGATATACCACATTAACAAACTGAAGGAGAAAAAAACATGATCATCTCAATAGATGCAGAGAAAGCTTTCGACAAAATTCAACACCCATTTATGATAAAAACCCTGCAGAAAGTAGGCAGAGAGGGAACTTTCCTCAACATAATAAAGGACATATATGACAAACCCACAGCCAACATCGTCCTCAATGGTGAAAAACTGAAACCATTTCCACTAAGATCAGGAACAAGACAAGGTTGTCCACTCTCACCACTCTTATTCAACATAGTTTTGGAAGTTTTACCCACAGCAGTCAGAGAAGAAAAGTAAATAAAAGGAATCCAAATCGGAAAAGAAGAAGTAAAGCTGTCACTGTTTGCAGATGACATGATACTATACATAGAGAATCCTAAAGATGCTACCACAAAACTACTAGAGCTAATCAATGAATTTGGTAAAGTAGCAGGATACAAAATTAATGCACAGAAATCCCTGGCATTCCTATACACTAATGATGAAAAATCTGAAAGTGAAATCAAGAAAACACTCCCATTTACCATTGCAACAGAAAGAATAAAATATCTAGCAATAAACCTACCAAAGGAGACAAAAGACCTGTATGCAGAAAATTATAAGACACTGATGAAAGAAATTAAAGATGATACAAATACATGGAGAGATATACCATGCTCTTGGATTGGAAGAATCAACTTTATGAAAATGACTCTACTACCCAAAGCAATTTACAGATTCAATGCAATCTCTATCAAACTACCACTGGCATTTTTCACAGAACTAGAACAAAAAATTTCACAATTTGTATGGAAACACAAAAGACCCCGAATAGCCAAAGCAATCTTGAGAACGAAAAACGGAGCTGGAGGAATCAGGCTCCCTGACTTCAGACTACTACAAACTACAGTAATCAAGACAGTATGGTACTGGCACAAAAACAGAAAGATAGATCAATGGAACAGGATAGAAAGCCCAGAGATAAACCCACACACATATGGTCACCTTATCTTTGATAAAGGAGGCAGGAATGTACAGTGGAGAAAGGACAGCCTCTTCAACAAGTGGTGCTGGGAAAACTGGACAGGTACATGTAAAAGTATGAGATTAGATCACTCCCTAACACCATACACAAAAATAAGCTCAAAATGGATTAAAGACCTAAACGTAAGGCCAGAAACTATCCAACTCTTAGAGGAAAACATAGGCAGAACACTCTATGGCATAAATCACAGCAAGATCCTTTTTGACCCACCTCCTAGAGAAATGGAAATAAAAACAAAAATAAACAAATGGGACCTAATGAAACTTCAAAGCTTTTGCACAGCAAAGGAAACCATAAAAAAGACCAAAAGACAACCCTCAGAATGGGAGAAAATATTTGCAAATGAAGCAACTGACAAAGGATTAATCTCCAAAATTTATAAGCAGTTCATGCAGCTCAATAACAAAAAAACAAACAACCCAATCCAAAAATGTGCAGAAGACCTAAATAGACATTTCTCCAAAGAAGATATACAGACTGCCAACAAACACATGAAAGAATGCTCAACATCATTAATCATTAGAGAAATGGAAATCAAACCTACAATGAGATATCATCTCACACCAGTCAGAATGGCCATCATCAAAAAATCTAGAAACAATAAATGCTGGAGAGGGTGTGGAGAAAAGGGAACCGTCTTGCACTGCTGGTGGAAATGTAAATTGATACAGCCACTATGGAGAACAGTATGGAGGTTCCTTAAATAGAACAAATAGAACAAATAGAACTACCATATGACCCAGCAATCCCACTACTGGGCATATACCCTGAGAAAACCGTAATTCAAAAAGAGTCATGTACCAAAATGTTCATTGCAGCTCTATTTACAATAGCCCGGAGATGGAAACAACCTAAGTGTCCATCATCGGATGAATGGATAAAGAAGATGTGGCACATATATACAATGGAATATTACTCAGCCATAAAAAGAAACGAAATTGAGCTATTTGTAATGAGGTGGATAGACCTAGAGTCTGTCATACAGAGTGAAGTAAGTCAGAGAGAGACAAATACTGTATGCTAACACATATATATGGAATTCAAGAAAAAAAATTTCATGAAGAACCTTGGGGTAAGACAGGAATAAAGACACAGACCTACTAGAGAATGGACTTGAGGATATGGGGAGGGGGAAGGGTAAGCTGTGACAAAGCGAGAGAGAGGCATGGACATATATACACTACCAAACGTAAGGTAGATAGCTAGTGGGAAGCAGCCGCATAGCACAGGGAGATCAGCTCGGTGCTTTGTGACCGCCTGGAGGGGTGGGATAGGGAGGGTGGGCGGGAGGGAGACGCAAGAGGGAAGAGATATGGGAACATATGTATATGTATAACTGATTCACTTTGTTATAAAGCAGAAACTAACACACCATTGTATAGCAATTATACTCCAATAAAGATGTAAATAAAAATAAAAGAAGCTAGTACTTAATGCTTTGGAAATGCTTCTTAGAATTTCAAAAGGAAAAGAAATTTTCTGAAGAATCAACTCTGTACTAAAAACTTTATTCTTTTCTAATGTCCCCAACTCAAAAAATTATAATAGAAAACTAAATTCAACTTTCACTTAAAGTCAACATGGAAAACTTACTACATATTTTTCAAACTCCTTTTAAATCTTTCAAAAATTATTGAATTCCATCCTCTCAATAAAAGTTGCTTTCATTGTCTTACCGTAGTTCTCCAAACATCCAAGTCTCATTGATTTGAGACTAAGATTAGATGTACTAGGAGAGAACAATTTTACATCAATTTTAAGATGAACCATCTTGTGTGTCTTAATATACGGAAGCAAGACTAATTTATTTCATGAAATCAAATATCCTCAGAATTATTAATGTAGGCAGTGGCATATCTGAACACACAGTAAGGGGCCCTCACCTGGGGTGCTTCGGCTTTCACATGTGACTGCTTCCACAGCGAGAAAATATTCAATTAAATAAGTACCTAAAAGAGTGAGATTTACGTGTGTCAATTCACCAAAATTGTGTTTTTTAAATGAGATAAGTAGTTTGGGCTATTTCCTTTAGAAAACAAGAATGTGGTCCACTCTTTCTGTAAAATTTATCGAGGGGTAGTGTGTGTGTGTGTGTGTGTGTGTGTGTGTGTGTGTGTGTGTGTGTGTGTAATATGTAGTAAGGGAAGACTAAGCAAAGGTAGAAACAGACAGGAAGAAATAGCAATTCTACCAGAAAAGATAGCCCACTTTTACTGGGTAAGATTCACCCCAAATGAAAGGGATGAATTGTGGGAGTAGGTTGTGTGGTTGGTAGCATCCCACACTGTGCATGTGTATTCTGCAACATGGCAATGTATTCATTCCCCACAGACATGGATTCAAATAATCAACCCCCTCTACCTACAGGCATGGATGCTTCTTTCCACAGTCACACCAGGGATCCAGGGCTCACCTGGGGTCCAACAGCTGTTCTCGTTGCATGGCTGGGAAGCGTCTTCATTGGGTGTCTAATGTCAGGTCCCTAAATTACTTCTAGACGGGCTGTAAATAAGATGGGCCGGATCAAGTAACGCAAAGTTCCTGCTCATGTGAAGACTGACCACCAACTAAAGCGGGTCTTTTTAGACCCTGCTCAGCTCCTGGGCACTCAAGCAAGCCCACCCCTGACTGTGGCCTCTGCCTCAGCCCACTCGGTACCATGTCGTTATCCCAGCCCTGGGTCCCAGGTGTTCAGCTTCCTTCTCCCTTCTTCTCCCGCATCGCCAGCTTCCCATCTGTACGCTCCTTATCCGGTCACGCCAACGTATTCTTCTCTCATTTCCTTTCATAATAGCGTAAATGACTATTCAGGAAGAGCTTCAAACATCCATAAAATAAGATTGTAATCATGGGGACTTCCCTGGTGGTCCAGCAGTTAAAACTTTGCGCTTCCACTGCAGGGGTACCGGCTTGATCCCTGTTCGGGGAACTAAGATCCCGCGTGCAGATCATTCATTCATTTATTGGCACGGTGCGGCCAAAAAATTAATAAATAAATAAACGCAACCTCTATATTAAAAAAAAGAGAATTGCAATCATAGCAACCATGGATTGCGGGGGAGGGACACAGGGAGTTGAGGGGAGGTGATTTGCATGGGTCTGTGGTCAGAAAACATAACTGTGTGATTCTTTTCCTTTAAAGCCCCTCTCCAACTTACAGAAAGAATCGTTCAGAAAGAAAAAAATTACTACTGACATCAAACTACATCCAATATTCACATTCTGCTATAGAAACTAAGATTTTCCAAACATGCGGCCAATTCACAAGCAACAGTTGGATTCACATTTTGTGTGCACAGTGTGAGTACTTTTGCCCTTCACTACAGAGATACAATGACAGAAATTAGTGAGGTGGCAGGAAAATACAGAGAGAAAAATGAAACAAAAGAAAGAGAAAGTTGCCACTTTATTGAACTACAGATGGTGCATCCACACCAAAAGACTCCAAAGATTAAAAATCTACTGATTCGGGAAAGCATCAGAAGAGGACAGGGAGAGGAAGGGAGCAGAGCTCTGTGTGTGAGTGGAAGGAAGCAGCTTTTCTCTTTGAAAAGCAGATGAAGGTTAAGCCCTTGGGGAACTCTGACTGATGATTCTCTTTCATGAACCAGCACATCCTAAACACATTTCCCTTGAGAAGTGGCATCACTATTTCATTTCATGTTCAAGGTCACTAAAATGCTCCAAAAATAAGCTTGAAGCAGAAGCAAGAGGAAGAGAGCCATAAAAAGCAGCTTTGACCACAAAATGATGATGCAAACAGGTACCTTGTGCAGTGGCTCAAGGCTCTTATCCTGACAGGTCATTTAGCCCCTGTGGATGTGGCCGTTGTGTCTCTTTCTTCTCCTAATGACTCAGCCTATTTTCAGTGACTGCACATTCATGAGAAGAAAGATGACAGAGGACATACACAGTAATCAAAGCCATTAGTTTTGGAAGATCACATAATACTGATCCTAATACAAAAGGACACAGTTCGAAGAAAAACTGAAAGTCTGGTGTTTCTTCAGGGTCACTGCCAGAGGCCCTGGACCAGCAGAGTCACACTCATCCTGAACTGCTTTGGGGAGTGCAGCAGAAATGGCCCCAGTACGTTAAATGCAACAGATCATCCAAGCCAAACTTGGGGATACCTTGGATGTTATTTACCTCTCAGTATTTAATCCAATACTACGTCCTGTTCTTTCTTTTCCTGAGGCCTCATTGATAACTATCTTTACCCCTTTACTCCATTTCTGTACAAGCCACAGTTCCCTGACATCCTCCCTGCTGCTACAACAACTCCCCAGACGGTCTGTTGCCCTCTGGTCACTTCCAAACTTCAGTCCAGTCTGCATTCCATTGCCAGATCCATCTCCCTAAACCATCTGTTATAAAACAACTTGTTCCACTGATTCTTCTCCTGGCTGTTTAATTAAACTGCCCCTTTCCTCCAGTTCTTTCCCACTAATAGAAAACATGCCTTTATTCTAATAACAACAATCATAATAACTGTCTATTCTCTTAAGCATATTGTCCTCTGCAGCTACCACTGTACTTACTTCCTTTCCTTCACCATCATATATTTGGAAAGCATGGTTTTCATTCAGCATCTTTATGTCCTCGACTCCCTTTTACTCTTCAACTCATTGCATACTCACTTCTACTCCGTCACCCCTGCTCCACTGAGGCTCTGCCTACCAAAACCATCCACATCCTTCCACTTGTCCAAACCAGTAGCAGAGATCCTGTCCTTCCTCTTTGGGATCTTAGTGCAACTTTTAACACTGATAACCAAGCTTTCCTGGAAACTCCCTCCTGTTAGCTTTTGAGATCATGCTCTTGACTCATCCTTTCCTTAAACCTCTATTTTCTGCTTTCTTTTCCAGCTTTTCTCCTCCTATCTCTCAAACATTAATGTTTGCCAGGTTCCATCCTGGGTAATACTTTCATCTTTCTGTCCCCAGTGCTCGACCCAATACCACCCCTAGCACATAGCATTCCCTTAATAAATGCAAGTTATTGACTTACAGATTTTTCAGATTGATTGTGTCATTTATCTCTTCCAAAGCTACCACATCTTGCAGGGTAAAGTTCAACCTCCTCAGCCTACAATTAAAAGCTTTCCACTATCTGTTCCTCCCTTCCTGTCACACCTCCTCATTTCTCTAACAGAAACCTTTCCCCCAGGAATCCCACCACACCCCCTCAATGTCCAATTCTGGACTCTGAGACTTTGCTCAAGTAGTTTCTTTGTCCTGATGTACCCTTGCCCCTTACCCTGTTATGCCTACACAAATCATGGCCATTCTCTATGATCAGGTTCCAATTCTATCTATTCTCAGAGGCATGCCTGAACACCCAAAAGAACAACATCTTGCCCTCCTCAAAAATTCCATTTATGTCTTCTCTACAACTCACTTGAATGCATAGTTTCATGGTTACTCGTCTATTTGGGGAGGGAACAGGGAGGGGTAGAAGAGTGTACGTGTATACAGTGAGGATGGTGTAGGGGCTGGGAAGGAGTGTAAGTGTGTGCATGCATGTGGGCCTGGGTGAATTTCCCCAGAATGTAGACAGTGTACTCATTACCTGCTTATGGACAACATTTACGGTCAGATATCTACTTGGGGCTCAATAAATACTTGATAGAAACTGATTTTAAACTGCCCATTTTATATGCTCCACCCTAAAGGATCCCATTGTTATGGACTGAATGATTGTGCCTCCCCCTCCCAAATCCATATGTTGAATCCTAACCCCCAATGTTATGGTATTAGGGGGTGGGTCTTTGGGACATAACTAGGTCATGAAGGTGGAGCCACCATGAGTAGGATTAATGCCCTTATAAGAAGAGACACAAGAGGGAATGTAAATTGACACAGCCACCATGGAGAACAGTAGGAGGATCCTCAAAAGACTAAAAATAGAATTACCATATGATCCAGCAATCCCACTCCTGGGCATATACTCAGAGAAAACCATAATTCAAAAAGACACACGCACCCCAATGTTCACTGCAGCACTATTTACAATAGCCAGGTCATGGAAGCAACCTAAATGCCCATTGACAGATGAATGGATAAAGGGGATGTGGTACATATATACAATGGAATATTACTCAGCCATAAAAAGGAATGAAATTGGGTCATTTGTAGAGACATGGGTGGATCTAGAGGCTGTCATACAGAGTGAAGTAAGTCAGAAAGAGAAAAACAAATATAGTATATTAACGCATATATGTGGAATCTAGAAAAATGGTACAGATGAACCAGTTTGCAAGGCAGAAATAGAGATACAGATGTAGAGAACAAACGTATGGACACCAAGAGGGAAAAGAGGTTGGTGGGATGAATTGGGAGATTGGGATTGACACATATACAGTATTATGTATAAAATAGATAACTAATGAGAACCTGCTGTATAGCACAGGGAACTCTACTTCACCTCTCTCTACAGTAGAAACTAACACAACATTGTAAAACAACTATACCCCAATGAAAAAAATAAAAAAAGAGAGACACACAAGAGAGTTGGCTTCCCTCTCTCCTCTCTTCAACAGACGAGGATACAAGAAGCAAGCAGTCTGCAATGCAGAGGAGGGCCCTCCCCAGAACCAGACCATGTGGACACCCTAATCTCAGACTTCTGGTTTCCAGAGCTGTGAGAAATACATTTCTGTTGTTTATACCACCCAGTCTATAGCATTTTCCTATAGCATCCTGAACTGACTAAGATACCAGAAACCACAATGTATTCTCTGAAACAAAACCCTGGTGTGGTTTGTGTGGTATGAGCTTCCCTGAGGCAGGGGGAAAGGAAATCATCCAATGACCTCCTCCCAAAAAATAGCCCAGGGTCCACCAGCAGATGAATGGATAAACAAAATGTGATAGATACATATAATAGAATGTTATTCAGTCATAAAAAAGAATTAAATTTTGATACATGCTAGAATATGGATGGACCTCAAAAACATTACACTTAGTAAGATGAGCCAGAAAGAGGACAAATATTAGATGATTCCACTTATATGAGATACCTAGAATAGGCAAATTCATAGAGTCAGAAAGTAAAATACAAGTTACCAGGGGCTGGAGGGAGGGAGAAAGGGGGAGTTATTTTTTAATGCGTACACATTTTTTATTGAGGATGATGAACAAGTTTGGGGTATCAGATGGTTACACGACATTGTGAATGTATGTAATGCCATAGAATTATATACTTACAAATGGTTAAAGTAACTATTTTGTATATTTTACAAGTTGAAAAAAAAAAGTAAGCCAGGCCCTCTGAGGAGCAGACTGTGGAGAAGGCGAGAAGTTCCATTGGCCTTGCCTGGCAGCTCACCTCACGTCTCTCCCCAGGACAGCATACTCACAGATGACCCAAGCCAGCTAAGTGACAGAAAGTCTCACCCTATCTCCCAGTGTGTCAGCACTGCCTTTGGCACCTTCATCAATAGGTACTTCCTCCCCAGAACAAAACATACCAACCATTCAAAACGCACTGCAGCATCTTAGCAGCTAAGCTTCTCTGCAGGGAGAAAAGAGGCTTTAGTTGCCAGAAGACTTTCCTTCTCTCTTTAGTGGTATGCAATATTGAGCAAGAATCTTCCCCTCTCTGAGCCTGCCTGTGGTAAAGTGGGAGGAATAACACCTACCTTACAGGGCTGTTGTGCTATTTTCTAGTTCAACAGATGCATGACACATAAAACGCTTGTAATGGTATCTGGCACAAAGCAGACCCTCAACAGTGGTGGCTGTTATTATTATCATTAGTATGATAGCTTTATTTTACTAGCATATCTTATCCTTTTAAACATCATTAAGAAAATTGACACTTGTTCTCACTGTGGAACCCCCAAGAATAAGAAATTATAAATTTATCAGGGATTTGATGGTTGTGTATCAAATAGATCATATTGCAAAGTCCTGACTGGCTTTGGCAGTCCTAGAGAGTGACAAAGGAAAGGACCTAGAGAGAAAAGACTCAGGACAGTTGAGTAATAAACTGACAAATCAGGAAATAACATTTGTTAGGCACTTGAGACTCAGCTGTCAAATGATGATATGAGTCCTTCCTGTAAGAGGGGACTGTCTCGGTCCTTCACACATGTTCCCTGGCCCAGGTGCATGTGTGACACAAATTCAAGCAGAGATAATGATGGAAATTAAAGGTAAGAGAACTATTACATCAACAGGCCCAATGCAATATTCAGGAAAAGGTATGTGGATTTTTTAATGAAAAAGGTAAAGCAGGAATAGCAGTGTCCATGCTGGGCACTCACAGAGGAAAGGAGAGTGAAACACAACAGTATCAAACAAGAAGAGTCAATTATAATGTTCTGGGGGGAAGCCCAGAACATTTTTCACCTTTGGGAGGAAAGGGCTCCTGGACTTTCCCGTACCCCTCTTTGTGCACTTCACCCACTTGGCTGTGTAACCACACCATCAAGACAACTGCTGACTAATAGGAAAATGAGAACCTTAGGGAAACTGTGGTAAACCGCTTGGCCTGTGAAGGAAGGGTGAAAAACAATCATTAATTGAAGTCTCCAAGGAACACTGAAGAAGCAAAAGTCATCAGGTGGAAGAAAAAACACTTTCCCCATAAAAGGAAGGAACAAAGATGTCCCCTTATTGTGTCTTTTGCTCACCCTGATGTCCATATGGAACTGCCACCTGGGAATGTTCACACATCATCAATTATATAAACACATGTGGAAGGTTCTGGATGGATCATTCCAGCAACTTAAATGCTCTCTACACTTACAACATATTTGAAGATATTTGAGGATAAAATGAGCCAGAGGGGGTAATCCAATTTTTTAAACCATTTGGCTACAAATATATTCATTAAATTTTATTATTATATATTTTCATTATGTTTTTCATTATCTTTGATAATATTTTATAAAATATTCAAAACATATTTGGTAATACAGCAACTTTTCATATCCTGTTCATATTAGGAACAGGAATAAGACATACAAAGGGATATTGAATATATTTTAGGTTTATCAATATTATTTCTACAATGTATTACTTATTCACAAATGCATACATATATACATACATGCACATATAATGTGTACATAGACACATACATATTCTATAAATATACATATAAACATATGTACTAGAAGCTAATGCTTACCAGAGATCCCCTATAAACCAAGCATTTCTAAATTCTTTAAATACATTAACTGATTTAATCTTCATAACTTTCGTCCATATTATTGTCCATATTTACACAGACAGGGAAACTGAAACAAAAGAAGTTTAGTAACTGTGCAACATCTCCTGCAGAACCTATTTGGAAGACAAGAAGCAGTTAGACTACAGAATCCATTTTCTTAACCAAAAGGAAAAAGGGATACATAGAAATGCACATTTATCCAACAGGTTTACCACTTCACCCTGAGCATTTTTCTGTCTAAATTAAGCACTGAGCAGGCCTTTTATAATTCACTGAACACATTGAACCAATTGCAATAATTGTTCAAACAACTGAAAAAAAATTGTTCCAAACTGAAACTAGTTTGGAAAATCTGGAGCAAAATAATCCACTGAGGTTTGAACATATTGTGTTAAGGATTTTTTTTTCCTCTTGTCTTTAATGCTGTTTGGAGTTTTCATGAGCTGCGAAGACTCAAGGGAACAAGTCAAAGTATCCTAGCAGAAATTCTGAATACCAGTAAAACTAGCTGTCAAGCATATATCAGTGTCTAGCTATTTTCCAACCTATTTATAAAAGTGTAGCTGTGAAATACATCTCAAATACAAATCTGAGCACATTTATCTGAAGATGGTACTTTTAACAATAACCTTTTCAAACAAACAAATGACGTCTGTCAAAAGCAAAATAATTGCATTGTGTCAAAATGTTGGGGGGTGGAGTATTTAAGCTACCCACATAGCTGATATGATAAATAGTGGAATTTCACCTGATGTCAGCTTCATTGCAGCTACCCTGGGGCTTAACACTAGCACCAGCCCAGATCTGGTTTTTATTGAAAGAAGGAACGTGTCAGGACCAGACACTGTTTCTGGATTTCCAGTGAATACGCTCAGAGGTTCTAACATTTCATGCTCAAGATGAATTCAGTCTCCAAGATTTACCCTAGCATGTGTTCCATGTCATATTGTGAATCAATTTTCTTTTCAGAGGCATTAGCCTATTGTCCTGAAAATTAGACAAATGACACATGTTTCCAATGCCCCTTTACATGTTCATTCTCAACAGCTGCACATTAGTTTTATTAAACAAATCAACCAGGAAAAATCAATACAAAAAGAATTTTCAGCCTCTTTGATACTCAAAATTTATAGAAAAGTACGTATATGCCAAAACCATATGAGGTTCTGAGCAAATGCAAATGTCACTTATTGGTATTGTTTCATTTGACAATTGTTTGATCGCCAATTCATTGTCATATATGTTCAGCTGGAAAACTCCAGGCATTTTGTTTAATTATAGCCAACAAAATAATGCATAGAGAAAAGTCTGATCTCTATTACAATTCATAGTTCTTAAATAGAAATTTGGGATAATCTAAAATAAAAATAGATCTCTGAACAGTTTTTAAGGAAAAAAATACCATACTGTATTCTAATTTCTACGTATAAAAAAATTCTGTGAATTCTCTACGAGAAAGAGACCATAGGGAATTCCTTGGCGGTCCAGCGGTTAGGACTCAGCGGCACTATCACTGCCAGAGGCCAGGGTTTGATCCCTGGTCAGGGAACCAACATCCTGCAAGCTGGGTGGCAGGGCCAGAAAAACAAAAGAAACCATAGCATTTAAGAACAGCAGTGTTGCATGTCCTGTTCAATCATGTAAGCTAAACAAAGTCTTTCAAGCAATAAAAGATGACCTCATTTCACATATATATAGCATAAGAAATTAAGTGGACAATAGTCTTCTTTTAAAACAGCTATCCACATCAATTGGTAAAGATGACTACTAATTTTAGCATCAAGCTATAGTCCAAAGCTGGAAAAAATCCATGATTTTCTGTTATAAGCAAAACCAAAGAAAGGTCAACAGACTACTGTTGAACACCACTTTATACCATGAGTTATGGACTTATATTTCTGAAAATTTTCAAAACCCCCTTTGTAGAAAGGAGTTAAGTGCAATTCATAAGCTTTTGGGTACTTTGGCTTTATGCAAACTGTGTGCATAAAGTCTGGACAGTTCAGCACAAACCTGTCTGTAATTAGTATTGTCAACTACCAACTACTGAGTTATTCCATCTAGTATATTGGGTACTTTGCACATTGCTTCTAATCTGAACAACGTTTTCAGATTAAGAAACTACAGCAAAGAATTTTAAACACTTCCTCCAGAGCTACATGATGCTAAGGAATGTTGGCAGTTCCCAAACCTAGATCTTTATGGCCATGAATCCGACCTCTTCATTCTAAATCGTATTTCTCCCAAAGGTTCATCAACAGTGGCCATCCTCACACAAGTCACTCAATAGAGCTTACATCTCCACTTTCGAAAGCCACAAAAAGGTGTGATGAAATTATATTACAGCTAATCTAAAATTCCTGACAAAGGTCATAAAGTCATTAAAACAAACAAATAACTTCAAAGAACTATGGAACAGAAAGCAAAGTATTATCCTAATGACTCTCCCATACCACTATAACTGAGTACCATGTTAAAATTACAACTATTCTTGTAAAAATTTCATTTATTTTAGATTCCTTTCTCTTAGTTTAATCAGGAATTTCCAGGAAGAGGAAAACTGTATGAAAGAGGTGATATATTTTCTAAAAGTGATGGAAGTTCTCCTCTATTAATATAGTCAGCATACCAATCACTTGACTCAAATGATTTATCATTTAAAAATGCATATGCCTTGGAAGGCAGAAAAATACATTTAGTAGATCTATGCAGCAATGTGAGAGATGTTTTGAGAGATGAGGATAAATAGATATATTCATAAGGTACATGTTTAGAGAGATGAGGATATATAAATACATTCATAAGGTAATTTTATAAAATATATAATTTAAAATTTTAATAATGGAAAGTTTTTAATATTAATGTTCATTTTATTCAATATCTGCTTTCAGGAAAGTGAGTTATTGACCCTTTTTTGTAAAGTATATACATGGTTTATGTGGTGTTACTTTGCAATGTTATGAAATTTTCCCCTAATTATGACAATTTCATTATTTTTCATTGTATCTTCTTCCTGCATGATTTTATTTCAAATGGTTAATGGTTCATCCACAATGTCTTTTCAAGAAAATGTATCAGCAGACCTGAATGAATTACAAAGCTACCTTCTATTGCCTGTTCGTTTCAGAGTATTTTTTTCCAGGACATATAAAGCTCCCTCCTCATCAAAACAGCACACTTTGGATAAATTTAGGATTGTGCTTATAGAGGCAGTTCACGAAATCATTCACCAAATGGAGAATGTTTTCAATGACTTGGAAAATGAAAATGAACAATGCATCCCTAAAGATGGTGCTTGTGCTAAAGTCTAGATATTTGAATTGGGTACTGTTCGCGTGAGATGTTTATAGTCTGCTTCTATGATGGACAGGTTATCAAACTTTAAAATAGCAGAAGGAATTTATAAACACCCTGTATGTAACTATAAAACCCCACCAAACACCTCAGAGGATCTCACTCATAGGATGGAAACTAGAGGTTTCAATTTCACAGCTGTGATATTGACCATGAAGCAGGACCTTCTCCAAGTGAGACACAGGGCAGCGGAGTATGACTGACAGGCTTACTATTTAAGAGTGAACAAAGTGCTTAGTAAGTAGAAACTAGTTTTATATTATTATGTTGTCATGGGTTCTATATCAACTTGAACAGTTTCTTATTACCTTTTAAAATAACAACATATTCTTGTTATTTGTGCTAGGGGTTGGCACTATCTGTGTGGACATTTGGGAGGCTATTATAATCTAAAGGGATTCGGAGTGAGAAAAGCTTAGATCTTCACTCTATATAGATCTAACTCTAAGCCTGTTGGGAAGGAAGTCACATAAATTATATAGGAAAATTATAAATATTTTATTAAGAAACATCCTATATAATTAAGTAAAGTTGGTTCAAATTTTCTTGATTATTTTTGTTTCTTTCCTAAATGCATTTAGGGAAATCTCATTTGAATATGGGTTTTGAATAGTGCGTTTAGTCCACATAAAAGGGTTACGATTAGGAAGAGAGAATTATAGCCAGTTATTCTAATTAAATGTATAGAGTTACTTAAAAAAAAAAACCTCCAAGTATTATGGACTGTTCTCATCACTTTACACTTAATATTTCACTTAATACTGACATATCCCTGCAAGGTAACATTCTTTTTTTTTAATATCTTTTTTTAAATAAATTTATTATTTTTCGTTTATTTTTGGCTGCGTTGGGTCTTCGTTGCTGCACGCGGGCTTTCTCTAGTTACAGCGAGTAGGGGCTACTCTTTGTTGTGGTGCGCAGGCTTCTCATTGCAGTGGCTTCTCTTATTGCAGAACATGGGCTCTAAGTGCACAGACTTCAGTAGTTGTGGCACGTGGGCTGAGTAGTTGTGGTTCGTGGACTCTAGAACGCAGGCTCAGTAGTTGTGGCACATGGGCTTAGTTGCTCCCCAGCATGTGGGATCTTCCCGGACCAGGGCTCAAACCCGTGTTTCCTGCATTGGCAGGCGGATTCTTAACCACTGTGCCACCAGGGAAGCCCAAAGTAACATTCTTATCTCCATTTTACTTTTGAAGAAACTGAGTCTTAATGCAATGAAATGACTTTCCTACAAGCAAAGCAGCTCCTTAAGAGCTTCAGAGCTTAATGGCAAAGCCAAAACTCAGACCCAGTTCTCTCTTATTGCAAAGCCTTTACTCTAGGCTCTAAATATCCTAAGATCTCAAAAACATCCTAAGGTATATCTCATCAAGTCCCTACCCACTTTTTCACCTATATGATAGGTTTAAATTTGAGAAATCCAGTAGAATTTTACCAAACCTCCAACATTAGCCAGCTTAGGGACTAGAATTTGACAATAGGCTATAAGGAAAAACTGCAATTTAATTTTAAACAATAAAACACCATACAGATATAAAAATCTGTTCATAGCCTAAACTGAAACCTAGATCTTGCTTTCTTGTTTTCCTCCACATTAGCCATGAGTCAACTAATCACATCTTATTTTGAAGTCACTCAGGCAGTCTTAGCCTCAGATACAGTACAGGTTTTGACTCTTGAGAATATGACATGCTGAGGTGAATATGCGAAGAGACACATAAGTCACCTGAAGCCAGCTACCTTTCGCTCAGAGACTTCTCCAGAAGAGGACCATTCCCTGGGCCTGCCCCTCAGGAGTAATTGGCTCCACTGATTATACTAGGAAAGTTGTACCCCAGCTGGAAAATTCAGAGAGCGGGGAGCCACAGCATTGATCCAGAAACAGCCCTCTACTCTCCATCCTCCATGATAAAGTCTCTCTCCTCCTTAGAACCAGCTATAAAATATGTAGGGTCCAGTGCAAAGTGAAAATGCAAGGCTCTTTGTTCAAAAATGACTAAAAATTTTGAGAGTGACAGCAGAGCATGAAGCTACGCATGGAGCCTTCTAAGAACACATGATGTCTGCTAGGCTTAGGTGATTTCATTCCCATGCAATACTGCCTTTGAGGTTTCTTTAGTGTTTTTTTAACTGAGTAATACTGTTGGCAAGCGTGGGCCTCCTAAGAGCTGGTTTGGTCCTCACTCAGCAGCAGCCCACTTGGGTCCATAGGCTCTCCTTCGATGACCAAGGCCAAGAGCTCATTCTGACAACCCAAGCAATGTGCTACACATTACTCAGAAGTTGATGATCCAGTGAAACTCTCTGAACTAGGGGTTTTAAGCTGAGCCCTTCAAGACAACATGGTGTTTCTTAAGGCCCAATCTAACTTAAAACGTAGCTGGTTCACAAGTAACCAAACACGTTTACAACAAAAGGTATCAGTGCATTGTGTCCATTAATTCTCTTACTTTCGTAAGTTCAAAAAAAAAAAAAATGCCACAGCATGTACTTCAGCTTTTTGTGTTTCAAAACCTCCCCACCAGTAGAACCGCTTGATCATTTGTACCATCTGTGCATGGGAGAGAAATGCATTATTATCCAAGCCGATGCTAAGGGCATTCTCTCAAGAAAGGAACCAACTCATCAGGGAAAGGTTATGCAGAAAAGCTCCTGCCAGAAAAGTCACTGTTTCCTTCTTTTTCTCTCCCTCTCATTTGAAATTCATGAAGATGAAGTGCAGCTTTTATTTCCCATCAGTGAGATGAGGCTTAATACACTCTTGCCAAAAGCAAGCTAACACAGAGTAATTGTTTTTTCATCTAAATTGCAGGTCCAACCTGCTTAGTCTTCAAAGAACGTAGATACTACAGCTTTGATATCCGACTGCAGAACGACAAAGAGAGGGCACAAGGCACATGGCCACAATGAGAATTTTTAATCACCACCTATCCATCAGCAAGCCCTGGAACTCTAGGGCAGTAGGAGAGGAGAAAAGAGAGGAGATTATTCATAAGGTAGGTAAGGTTCCATATTTCTTTCATTTGAGACCAACTCTTTTTTTTTTTTTTTTTTTTGAGGGGGAAAAAGTGATTTAGAGGGAATTAAGATTCCCCAAGGTGTTTTAAATCTCTTTTCACTCCGGGGCCAGGTGCCTCATGTAGCACTTAAAAGCCTTTCAAAAATGAAAGTAAATGCCTAGAACACAGAAAAGAGATATCCATCTACACAAAGCATCTGCCTTTGTTTAAGAAAAAAGTAGTTTCAGCTTTATGAACTTCACATCCAGACGTTTTATAATTTTGATGCTTTAGGGCTTACAGACTTTTGCTCTGTGTATACATCAGCCAACACATAAAAAGAGTCAAAGTCATCAATATCTAATATTTTTTTATATTTCAAACCTCCTTTACGTCAGTGAGTGAGTTCATTTAATTGCACATAACTCCAGAGTGTTTGCAAGGAGGTCTATGTGATGAAAATAAAAACCACCCCCAAAAATGGGATGATCACATCTGCTACCAATGCCACCTTTAGCAGGTAGAGATGCCACCAAAAAGCTGTGTGGGCTTTGTCATTGATCCCTGTGCTTCATTGTGTAACCAGGTGCTGAGACAAAAGATTTGATTCTCTTTATTGTGTTTGTTCCAGTTAATTTAATTCTTCTTGCCTGGTTTAAACTTCTATTTTCTAATTACATTCCCTCATCTCCACTGAGACTGGAGTGCTACTACACCTCTGCACTTAGAGAGTGTGGGCATAAACTAAATTACTTCTGAGGCTGTCTTTAAATAGTGCCACGGTCCTATATCATCTAAACATTAGAACTATTTGACCCCAGACAGCCCTGCAATAGAAAGTACCTCCCAGAATGCTGCCAAGTAAGAGAAGGAAGACTATTAAGTCCATTAGACTATGAAAGTCAGAGTGGGAAAAACTGCATGGCTGGAGAAGTGGGTACCAGTGTTACCTCCACAGCTGAATGAGCTCTCCACCTGAGGCCACATCACCTAACCCTCTGAGTCTCAGTGTTACCTGTAAATTGAGAGTCCTGCACCCATCTCTGAGGTTACTCTTTAGAATTATAGTTCTAAATGTCTATCATTTCAATCTCTGTGGTTTCCTTTCTTAATGGAGAATCAATTTCAGTTTGGGAATAAAACAGCCTTTTCTGAAGTGAAAGTTTGGGCAAAAAGCCAACTTTGTTAACTATGGCTTTTACATGAAGGAGATACCCTACAGTCATTAAGACGTTATTAAACACTAGAAAGCAGTGACATTATGTAAGAGCTTTGAAAATAAAATGTCAATCTACAATGCTTACACTGCAGATAAACTGTTTGTCTAGATGCAACCTGAAGAGAGAGAGAGAGAGATCTTGGATATAGATGTTTACTAGAGACTCATCCCCGGCCTTTTATTTTATAACACACTTAGAAATGCTATAAGAATTTACTGTGAAACCATCTTATGACTTAGAAGCAAGCTTGCCACTACACTAATCAAGGTTCAAGTATTTTTCATATATCCACCTCAGCTTAGATATTTGCCAGGAATTCGAGACTCTTGGCTGTGGTTTAAAAAAATCTTAAGCAAATTAATTTATTTATATAAGCTAAATTTTCAGGGATATCACTAGCTTCAGGCATGGCTGGATCCAGACACTTCATGTTACCAGGGTTTGGTCTCTCTCTTTCCAACTCTTGACTCTGTTTCCTCAAAGGTTTGCTATATTCTTAGGCAAAGAATATATATGGAGGCAAACATGGCCCCCTGGAACCTCTAAACTTAAATGGAGCCTAGGGAGGAAAAGAACATACATCAACTACAGATTATGATCTCAATATCAAAGCTTTTCTTCTAGTTTTATGTTAAACTAGAATAAGTGAAGCCAGTTGGTACTGTCTAGTTGTTCGAGAGCCAAGCTAAAAATTTCCAAAGGAGGCAATATCATTGTGTACCTCTTTAGGGATAGTGTCGTCATTTGGTCTGTGCCAAGATCTACTATTTCATTTGAATCCCAAGCTGTCTTTGGCCTGATTCGATGATATTTGTAATGAATATAATCACAAAATTCCTTTACTTTGCCTCCCTTTGCAGAAAGACAAATGATATGGTCTAGAGGTCATTAACTACGATGAAGGAGAATATTTGAAAGTCCAGGATTCTAGTTCTGACCCCAGCAGTTTGAAAAGTCATTTAAACTCACGATTAAATCAATAAATAAAAGGAGAGTCCTGAGTAAAGTAATTCTAAAACCCTGAGAAACACTGACCGCTAAGTAGGTCAGAGACATTCTGCAAGAGATGAAAGCATTCAGAAGTTTTGCATGTTGTTGGCCGATAAGCAAATGGCCCATTATCCTGAACACTTTGGCTTCCACGGGAAAACAAGCGAGCACAGAAAGCAGTCAATCCGGCTTCAATACGAGCTGAGTGCCCACATATTGATCTTCTGTCCGACAGGGTCACAGGGGTGCTGATGTACATTAAGAAGGGAAAGGACTGAAAATTACATTAATTCAAATGGCTAAATCAATATTTAACAATGCAGTTAGTGGTAGTTGACCTTAAATGCACCTTTAATAAAACAAAGGTGATTCAGGCCAGCCTCCAGCCTATGCCACTCGGAAATATGAATTAATGCAGAAGAGATGTTAAAGATGGCTACTAAAGCAGACACCTTTGCAGATTCGGCAAAATGCAAGGAGAAGGTTGAAGTCGCTCTCTTAACAAGGGCAACCTGAATTTTTTTTCACGTGATGCTGTGTCTTCATTTATCACCTCTCCCATTTCAAGGATTGGCTAGCCTCGATCTCAGCATATTTAAAAGTAGGAAAAGGATCTCTACAGCTATTTCCCCAGCAAATTATAAATCTTTAGTGACAGCTTTGTAACCTTGAGCACTCTTTTCATGAGCAAACATGGATGTTACCAATTGTTACTCTAGGAACCCTGACTGTCTTACTGTAACACGATTTGCATATAATTGTTTATAAACATATCAGTTTGTACTCCACTTGCATTAAGGCTTACTGAAATAAGTTTGCTTATATTAAAGAGGATGCAGAAAAGAAAAGAAATAAGAAAGAAACAGAGGCAATCTCTTCAAGATGTCAGAGAACCATTTCAGATATTATTAGCTATCAGGGTCACAGATGTGAGACTTTTTTAATTGCCTTGCTGCCCGTAAAATATCTTAAGCTATAGGGCATTATAGGTATCACTAATAAGGACTTGGTGATAACTCTAAGGATAAGGTCAGTCTAAGAATCTATTTCTTTATACCTTAAGGCAGCAGGAGGCTACAGAGAATTCCTAAAGGAGCACAGGAAAGTTTCTGTGATTTTGTGACTTAAAGATGCCAGTGCCGATGGAGCCATTTCCCTTACTCTCTGGTTTGGCTGCAAGGACAAATGTGTGATAATTAGAAATCTCTCCTGAGACACTTCCCTTTGATTTGTTGTTTGGCAATGGCTACAGTTCCTCTGCAGCCTTGCTTCTCTCAGGTTTGTCTGCTGGTTACCATGGCAATGTGGCTCAATGCATCCTATGAGCTAAATCAGTATTCGCCTCTTGCAAGCTGCTGGCAGTGGAACTTCACGGAGAATTGGACAAGTTTTGAGGTTGAATGTAAAACCAATTGCTTGAAAATATGATCATACACTTAAAAGGAGAGAGGGACAGTCCACAGAACAAGATCGTCGTTTCTTTGTCATCAAGGACGTCTAAGAAACATCTGATCTCCCATAGGGCCAGCCACAAGCCCTCTGAGAGAGTTGCAGGTGAGGGTGGGAGTGCTAGCAATAAATGTTAGGCTCTCCAGCTAATGCTGAGACAGGAACAGAAGCTGCTTATGACCCCAAGGTAGCGAAGCAACAACTTAGCTCCTGGGAATTCCCTCAGCCCAGGGCATCCCACATACAAACCACAAGGAACACCCATATTTTCACACAGCCTCAATGTTCACATATTCACTGAATTTAAGAGTAAGTGTAGGAAGTTCATAGTGATAAATGCCTACATCAAGAAACAAGAAAGATCTCAAATAAACAACATTACTTTGCACCTAGAACTACAAAAAGAACAAAGCCCAAAATTAGTAGAAGGAAGGAAATAACAAAGATCAGAGCAAAAATAAATGAAATAGAGACTAAAAAGACCACAGGAAAGATCAATGAAACTAAAGGCTGAGTCTTTGAAAAGATAAACAAAATCGACAAAGCTTTAGCTAGGCTCACCAAGAAAAAAAGGAGAGAGGACTCCAATAAATAAAACCAGAAATGAAAGAGGAGAAATTACAACTGACACCACAGAAATATGAAGGATCATAAGAGACCACTATGAACAATTATATGCCAACAAACTGAACAACCTAGGAAAAATGGATAAATTTCTAGAAACGTACAACCTACTGGGAATGAAGAAACAGAAAATTTGAACAGACTGATTACTAGCAAGGAGACTGAATCAGTAATCAGAAACCTCTCAACAAAGTCCAGGACTACATAGCTTCCCTGGTGAATTCCACCAAACATTTAGAAAAGAATTAATATCAATCTTCTCAAGTCTTCCAAAAAATCGAAGAGGAGGGAACACTTCCGAATTCATTTGACGAGGCCAGCATTACCCTAATACCCAAACCAGACAAGGCTGCTACCAGAAATGTACAAGCTGATATCCCTGACGACAATAGATTTTAAAATCCTCAACTAAATATTAGCAAAGTGAATTCAATAGCATATTAAAAGGATAATACATCATGATCAAGTGGGATTTATTCCATGGATACAGGGATGGTTCAACATCTGCAAATCAATCAATGCGATACACCACATTAACAAAATGAAAGATGAAAATCATATGATCATCTCAATGGATGCAAAAAAACACATTTGACAAAATTCAATTAATTATATTCTTAAAAAGGACTAGATGAAAATAAACTGAGTGTTAAAACATGGCCATGATTATTTTTGTAATTTCCCCTGTAGATTAATTTCCAAATAAGCTTATAATTAGAAAAACTAAAACTCAAGAAAATATTGATGATTATATTTCTTATCTCCCTGGCAATGGTACCTAAATAGTTACAGATTCACACTTATTAACAGACCTGACTAATACAGCCAGTTAAAGAAGTCCGGAGACAGCAGGGTCATATAAATGATTAACTGCATGTAAATTTTTTCCCTTTATCACACTTATCTCAATAATCCAATAACCTCTACCAGAGGCCTTATAAGGAAGTCCTTGGAACCTAGGAGGATAAGGATAAATGGATTAATACAAGCCATGCAACATCATTAGAAAAACAACTCAAAATTCAGTCCATAGTATCATTTTCATAAGCAAACATACATTTTTAAAAACAAGACCTAACATTTTCCAAACAAGTATCCAGATCTGAAAGTCTGGTTAATGCAACACAAGACATGTACACTGGTAAAAAATCAGCAATGTGGAATACAGAGAAAAATCATTCTCACTTCTCACCAAGAAACACAGTAAGTCTCCTTCAAAGTTTGGAATTTCCTTCCAGGATGCAACAAAATTTTAATAGTATCAAGGGGACTTCTGCTTCTGTTTAATATGTGGAACAAGGGTTGGCCAACTTTTTCTGTAAAAGGCTAGATAGTAAATAATTTTTGCTTTACAGGCCATATGGTCTCTGCCACGACTACTCAACGTGTAGCCACAGAAAATATATAAGCAACGTGGTCATGGCTGTGTTCCAATAAAACTGTATTCACAGAAACAGGTGATGGGCAGGATTTGGCCCATGAATCAAAGTTTGTCCACACCTAACGGAGAAAGTCACAAGTGAAAGTTACTCTCACCCAAACAATGAGAACAAGCTGACTAATACACAAATAATAATTTTTTGAACCCATCAAAGAGCTAGGGTTGTTAGGTAAAACTAATAAGCTGAAACCCAAGTGTAACGAACTCCTCCAAGTAGAGATAAGAACCACTAAATATTTCACTTCTGACAGGGAAGCAAGAAGAGAAGAAATGTACCATAGATAGGGGTAAGGAAAAAAACGCCAAAAATTTAATAAATTCCTGAAAGCAAAGTATGGGTTGATACAGTTCAGGATCCCTGGGAGCCCCAGGACACAGAGAGTCTACACCTACTCACCAACTTTTTCACAGGCCTAAACCAAGTCGTCATGAGAAAGACTGGAGTTAAAGGAGGAGAATGGACAGAGAGCTAGCTCCTCTGTGGCACAGATATATAGGGCTTGCCTGAGTCTGAAGGTGAAACAGGTGGTCAAGAGAAACCTTCCAGCCCTTGGGATCCTGCCTGAGTACAAGACAGCTGCAGCCTACCACTGGGGGGAGGGGCAGAAGTGCTGACAGAGACTCAGCACTGAGGCACAGGCACACTGGGCCTGTTGCGGTCTGAGGACAGGAGAGTTAAAAGACACCCTCAGAGACTCCAGGCCTCACACTGAGTAGAAAGCAGCAATATTCCACCTCTGGGGGACTTTGAAGCCTGAGGTGCGCAGATTGTAATGAAAGTAACAACCAAGCCCAAACCCAGCTCACCAGGGACTTGAGTGGCCCAACCTACCACATTAATGGCCTCAAAAAAGGTGTGCTCTTTCGAGAAAATGAACATTATTTACCTCAGTCTCTCCTGTTCTTATACACTCAAAATATTAAAATAAATAAAAAGAAAATATGACTCATCATCATGAGATAAAATAATCAATAAAACCAGATGCAGAGATGGCACAGGTGTCTGAATTATGAGTCAGGGACTTTAACACAATTGTCAAAATAATAGAAAATAGAACTTCTTACTTCTGCTTTATCTGAAAAACAAATCATCTTATTTAAAGAAGTAATATAATGGAATGGTATATAGTCTTAACACATTACCGATCACTACAAAGAGTAGATAAGATATGACTGGATGAGGAAGTTGTACTGGGAACAGTAAGCTTTTTAGGGAAAAGCTTAATTAAATGGACAACACCATACACTGTCAAGACTAGGACAATGTTGACTAAAAAGGGTACTAAAAATAATTATATAATTTTTGGAATAGTTCTTTACTGGTCAAAGAAATTGGCTTTATTGTGTTAATGGTCTTATAAAATATTGCTATCAAAAATTATTCTCGAAAATAATTTCTAAAAGTTTTTAATTTACGTATATCTACATACAGGCATACTTATTTTATTGCACTTCACTTTACTGCACTTTGCAGATATTACGATTTTTACAAATTGAAGGATTGTGGCAACCCGAGTCGAGCAAGTCTACTGGTGCCATTTTTCAACAGCATTTGCTCACTTCATGTCTCTGTGACACATTTTGGTAATTCTAACGATATTTCAAACTTTTTCATTATTATATTTGTTATGGTGATCTGTGACCAGTGATCTTTGATGTTACCACTATGACTCACTAAAGGCTCAGGTGATGATTAGCATTTTTTTAACAATAAAGTATTTTTAAGTAAGATATCTGCATTGTTTTTATAGCTATAGTGCTATTGGACACTTAATAGACTACAGTGTAGTGTAAGTATGATTTTTCATATGCAATGGGAAACCGAAAAATTTGTGTGACTTCTTTTATTGCGATATTCACTTTATTGCTGTGGTCTGGAACTGAACCCACGATATCTCCAAGCTATGCATATAGATTTAAGCATTTAGTACATATTCACTTTGTTCAATTTCTTGGCCATATCTGTTTATGATATCATTTTACCTTTTTTCCTAAGCAATGTATTTTTAAAGTAAGCTTATTGTTTTTAATTTTTCATAAAATTGTCTGCAAATCTGTTAAATTTGCATTTATGGCTAATAAACTTGTTGACACCTTAAATTGACTCTTCCATATAGACCATAATATTTTTTAATTGAGACTGTATTCTCTCTAAAGAGGATGCAGGACCTGGTAAGCACAGAGCAAACTCTGCTGAATGGAAGATAGTCTAAACTCTATTTTTTCCTATTGAAATGTATTGCATAAATATTTGAGCCCAAATATTTTCATAGGTACTGTCTTTTTACCTCCATACAAAGTACAAATTATTTCTCTTCCTGTTTCTGATTCTTTTAAATGCAACAAAACCTTAGGCCTTCTCCTTTCATTGCAGTCCCGTATACGAATTTACCCTACTAAAAATAGAGTTCATTCAAAAGATTCTTCCAAGAAATTGAGATACTGCCAATCGCTTTTACAAAATTTCAAAACTAAAATTCAAAGCCACTAGCTTTGATTAAGTTGTTTAGTTACTCTGTTGCTTTTTAGGGACAACTTTCAAAGTCTTTCTGTTTGTAAGTGTTGTTTTCAGTTATTGAAATTTGCTTAAAAGCTGAAGTTTGGGTGTTAAGTTTGTTGAATTTTGGTTGAAGATTTCTAACTGACTTTGAATAATATACAACAAGATTTAGAGTATTTATCTATAAAAATGCCTAATGTCATTGTGAGACATCTAGGTTGATTTAAAAGTAAATGTTCAAAGGGAGTTCCACCATCTGACTGATGATGGGCAGCAAAAAGAGAAACAGCTTTTGACAGCCTGGTGTTTTGTTTTGTTTTGTGTATGTTAGTTTTGTTACAAAAATTTTTGTTATTTTCTAACTCTGTGATAACTACAGTTTTTTAAAATTCATTATTTTATTTAGGAAATTATTCTAGAAATTGTAAATTCAAAAAGATATCAGTTTTTCCCTGCAATTATAAAAATAATAACATTGCCAAATAATTTATTTTTTAATATCTTTATTGGAGTATAATTGCTGTACAATGTTGTGTTACTTTCTGCTGTACAACAAAGTAAATCATCTATATGTATACATATATCCCTATATCCCCTCCCGCTTGAGCCTCCCTCCCATCCTCCCTAGCCCATCCCTCCAGGGAGACACAAAGCATCAAGCTGATCTCCCTGTGCTATGCAGCAGCTTCCCACTAGCCATCCATTTTATATTTGATAGTGTATATATGTCAATGCTCCCTCACTTCATCCCAGCTTCCCCTTTCCCCACTGTGTCCTCAAGTCCATTCTCTATGTCGGCGTCTTTATTCCTGCTCTGCCACTAGGTTCATCAGTACCGTTTTTTTTTTTAGATTCCATATATGTACGTTAGCACATGGTATTTGTTTTTCTCTTTCTGACTTACTTCACTCTGTATAACAGACTCTAGGTCCATCCACCTCAGTACAAATAATTCAATTTCATTCCTTTTTATGGCTGAGTAATATTCCATTGTATATATGTGTCACATCTTCTTTATCCATTCATCTGTCGATGGACATTTAGGGTGTTTCCATGTCCTGGCTATTGTAAATAGTGCTGCAATGAACATTGTGGTACATGTGTCTTTTTGAATTATGGTTTTCTCAGGGTATATGCCCAGTAGTGGAATTGCTGGGTCATATGGTAATTCTGTTTTTAGTTTTTTAAGGAACCTCCATACTGTTCTCCATAGTAGCTGTTATCAATTTACATTCTCACCAACAGTGAAGGAGGGTTCCCTTTTCTCCACACCCTCTCCAGCATTTATTGTTTCTAGGTATTTTAATGATGGTCATTCTGACCGGTGTGAGGTGATACCACATTGTGGTTTTGATTTGCATTTCTCTAATGATTAGTGATGTTGAGCACATTTTCATGTGTTTGTTGAATATTGCCAAATAATTTAAAGCACATTGCCCCATCAGAAGCATTGCTCTAACCTTGAGAAGGGTATATTTTAAAAACTGGAGGTTGATGTCTTCATACACCTGCTAGTTAAGATCTTTTCCTTCATGACATTTGTTCATGGACTTTGTTTCGTGATCACTAAGGTTTTTAAAGTAAACTTTTGTTAAAATATAGCATACACACATAAAAGTGCACATGTGGCAAATGCACAGCTCAGTGAATTTTCACAAACTAAACACACTTTTAACCAGCACCTGGATCTAAAAATAGAATGGTAGGGCTTCCCTGGTGGCGCAGTGGTTGAGAGTCCGCCCGCCGATGCAGGGGACACGGGTTCGTGCCCCGGTCCGGGAGGATCCCACGTGCCGCGGAGCGGCTGGGCCCGTGAGCCATGGCCGCTGGGCCTGCGCGTCTGGAGCCTGTGCTCCGCAATGGGAGAGGCCACAGCGGTGAGAGGCCCGCGTATCGCAAAAAAAAAAAAAAAAAAAAAAAAAAATAGAATGGTACCAGCACCCCAGAAGCTACCCCATACACTTTTCCAGTAATTACATTCCTTCTTCCCCTCCCTCCACCCGTGACCAGGGTAGCCACTATCCTAACTTTAACCTCTTAGACTAGCTTTACCTGTTTTTGAACTTTCAGTAAGTGGAATCAAACTATATGTACTCTTACACGTCAGTTATGCTTGTAAGACTCCTTATATTGACCTTGTAGTTGTCATTTGCTCATTCTCATTACTGTACAGAATTCCATTGGGTATATACACTAAAGTTTATTCATTCTACCATTGATGTGCATTTGGGTAGTTTCTAGTCTTTGGCTGGAATAGTGCTGCTATGAACATCCTCCACCAGAGTGGTATATTTGCCAAAATCAATGAACCTCCATTGACACATCATTATCACTGAAAGACCATAGTTTTACATTAAGGTTCACTCTTGGTGTTGTGTATTCTACAGGTTTGGAAAAGTGTATAATGACATATCCACTATTACAGTTTCATACAGAGTACTTTCACTGCCCTAAAAATCCTCTGTGCCCCATTTTTTCATCCTCTCCTACACCCAGTCCTTGGCAACCACGAATCTTTTTACTGTCTTCATAGTTGTACCTTTTCCAGAATGTCATATAGTTAGAATCATACAGTATGTAGCTTTTTAAGATTGGCTTCTTTTACTTAGTAATATGAATTCAACTTTCCTCCACGTCTTTCCATGGCTTGGTAGCTCATTTCTTTTTAGTGCTGGATAATATTCCATTGTCTATACGTACCTCAGCTTATTTACCCCATTCACTTACTGAAGGACATATTGGTTGCTTCCAAGTTTAGGAAATTATGAATAAAGTTGCTGTAAACAGCTAAGTGCAGGGTTTTTTTTTGGACATACATTTTCATCTCTTTTAGGTAAATACGAAGGAGTATGATTGTTGGATCATAGAGTCAGAGTATGTTAGTTTTATAAGAACCTGCCAAACTGCCTTCCAAAGTGGCTGTATCATGTTGCATTCCTACCAGCAATGAATGAGAGTTCCTGTTGCTCCACATCCATTCCAGCATTTGGTGTTGTCAATATTCTGGATTTCGGCCTTTCTAATAGGTGTGTAGTGGTATCCCATGGTTGTTTAAATTTGCATTTCCCTGCCTTCTGGTTTTTAGGTGGTCAGTGGTACCACCACAGCCTCCATGGTGGATGGTAGATGTTACCCATTATCAAATTTCTTAGGAAAAATTTTAGTACTTAATTTTTATTATGCATATACTTCTAGTCCTTTGCACTCATTGCTGACTAAAAGGTTTGCTGAAATTTTTCTTAAAGTATTAACAAATTAATAAAATAGTTCCTATAGCAGATATTGTCAGTACCCTGAGACTATCCCTCCAATCTTATCAGTGTCCTCTAACCACCTTCCTATGAGTATCTGCATCTCTGTGCCAAAGGGCTCCTTTCCTCTACCTCACCCTCAGAATTGGGGACAGCTATGCTCCCTGTCTGTACAGAAATCCGGAAGTGCTGAGCAATTAGTAACCCCCCAGGAGAAATCCCAACTAACAACTCTCCAGGATAGATGCAGAAATACCCCCAACACGGTGCTCCTTCAATGAAATAATTCTGAAATGTGTGTTTTGTACCATTTTCCAGAGCTTCTCCACAGGATTAAGCATGCTGCAGTAAATGGCTTAATTGTGCACCTTTTATTGGCCTCCTTTCTACCCTAATTTCCTTCCCCACTACCCTACAGATGTCACCTACACTCCACAAATAAAGTACATTTACCCTAATCCTTGTCTAAGGTCTGCCTCTGAGAGAACCAAAACTAAGGCATTTGTAGATCTATACCATAAAATGAATGATAAAATCACTATGCAAGAACATTCAGACGATTCTCTCTGTGCACTTCTATTTCTGGTACCTGTTTCAGGAAGATCCAACCCATAATTTCCCACTGGCCCCACGGAATGCAGACTAGCAGCTTCATGTGTTTCAGGCTGAAGCACTGGCCACTGCACAGCTGGCTAGTAAACTAAGGGGCTTGGAGGGGCAACAGCCCAAAATATTTCTCCTACCACTACTCAAGACTGGAAGGAGTTAGCCGTCCCTAGTCATTAGTGACCAAGGACACAATTTTTATCACTGAGTACCCTGCATAATGGTCTTGAAAGTGAGATATTGGTTATGTTGCCAACACACTGCTAGTAGATCTCACACACTTCCAGACAAGACCGTGGAAGAATCTAGAAACATAAAATGGACGTCTAGCGCTTCCCTGGTGGCGCGGTGGTTGAGAGTCCGCCTGCTGATGCAGGGGACGCGGGTTCGTGCCCCGGTCCCGGAAGATCCCACACGCCGCGGAGCGGCTGGCCCCGTGAGCCATGGCCGCTGAGCCTGCGCGTCCGGAGCCTGTGCTCTGCAACGGGAGAGGCCACAACAGTGAGAGGCCCACATACCGCAAAAAAAAAAAAAAAATGGAGGTCTACTTAACACTTCCCAGCTTATTTTAAGGCAAATAACAATAATAATATCTCCTCTTTTAAATGAAAAAAGTAAAACTGTATAAATGCTAAATTAGATGGGGCACCAAGATGTTAGGAATAAACCAGGGGTGTCTCAGGAAAACAAGTATATGTTCTCTCTAACTTAATGATATTAAAAAGTCAGGAGGGCAGAGATTGAGTGCTGCCTACACAAAAGCCATTCACAGCTCCCTTCTCAACTTCACAATTTGAAAGTTAGAACACCTTCTCTTGCTCCCTGCACCAATGGGTGGCTTGTGACCCAGTTCTCACCAGTGATCTGTAAGCAAATGCTACTGGGTGGGGCTTTGGAGAAAGCTTCTTAAAAGAGGCAAACTGGCATGCCTCTTCAGCCCTTGGCCCTTCAGCCTTCTCCTTTCTACTTTCTTGTATTCAAATATGATGGCTTGAGGTCCAGTGGCTGTCTTTCAACCATGAAGGATGAGAAAAGATGGCAATAAAGATGCCTGAGTGCTTGGTGATATTGTACATATCATGGCCCTGTCTTTGGACCTCTTTTTATGTACACACACAAAACATCTTTCTCTGTTCATGTGGCTGTAGTAGAGTTTAGTTCTGTTTGCAGTGAAACACTTTCCTAATTGCAATGCATCCAAGTTCTTTCAATAAAAATTCCTAATATTCATTATACCCATGGAAGGGCTTTGCTCTCTGCTAGTCTTCGTTAACTCTACCCAAAATGGAACTTTGATAACTTATGACTCATATATGTTAGATCTAAGGTGTCATTTGAATTCAATAATTTTAAAAGACACACACTAACAAGCTTTCTTAATACGTTTAACATCTTTTCCAATCATTGACAACTTTCTGGAGGCTGCCTAATATTCAACTTTTATGCAAATAAGTCATCACAACTTTATTGAAAACTCCTTGAGGGCAGATACAGGCTCATATACTTTGGCTGACCCTATGAAATTTATCAATAATTGGCTGGAAGCACTTTGGACATGCTCTCACTTTCCTAATATCAGAAACTGCTAGAAATGTTTTCTTAAAGGTTTTTGTTTTAAATGTTTTTAAAAGCTCTAAAAACTTTCCCTGAATCAAATTATTTCAAAAATTAGGTTGAAAGGTAAATTCCCTCTTAGACTAGTTTTAGATAAACTGAATTTTATATCCCTGTTTAAATTTTTTTAAGTTGACTGGCAAGAAGCCAGCTTTCAAAACTGTACAAATTAACCACCTGAGTTCGTGATTTTTAAAAAAGCAAATAACTCACTTCAATCCCTCCCGAAAAAGCCATTTTTTACTTAGAGTAGATCTGCCTTTAAATGAGATGATTGTAAATCACTCTGAATTGCTCACAGACTGTGTTATATTGTTTCTCAAGATGAACTTTAAGAGGCATCTTGTGATTTATGTATTTGTGATCAAAAATAAAAACAGCCTGATGTATTTACCCTGGGAGCAATTTGCATTCCGTTATATGTGCTTAGTCAAATGCTAGGTATACAACTGAGGTAGAGGAATGAAGAAAACAGAGTACTAGCAGGCCTTTGTACTGGAATTTACCTGGTTTTGTAAGATCTAAAAGTGAATCACTTGGTTGTTCACACACTGTTCTGCTGGGATCCACTTGATAATTTGTACATGTGGGTCAATCTTTCCTCCCCGACTGGACTAGGTTACTTGTGGGCAGGAAATGTGCCTTTTATACACTGTTTTCTATCTTCACTGCATGATGCGCTGCTGGGCAAATAGCTGAAATGGCGTGAAAACCACTTGAATGATTGACTGACATCTCACAAGTTGATAGCTATTTTAGGAGAGTAAGCCCTTCGAGTGATTACTAAAGAGAGAAGAATAGAGTGTCCTTGATTCCCATATTTGTAAGCACATATTTAACAAGGCAGTTTCTCAAGGGCACTGATTTCTACTCTGAAAATCACTTGGAAAATATTTGTCAGCTATTCTTGGGATCAGTATTAACTTGAAGGAAAATGCTTATAAATTCTTTAGAGTTATTCCTTCTGTGTTCTTTTTTTTCTTTTTCCTTATTGTATTCTTTTGCCACTAAAACCAAAAACAACAACAACAAACCTTCAACAATTCTCAACTGTGTACTAAAGTAATCAATCCTGCATCCTGGCTTGAAACCTCTCAGTTTATCCTTCTAACCTTATCTGCTACTACCATTATGTGTTCCAGCCAAATCACCTGAATTCTACAGTCCCTTGACACAATTCATGCTCCCCTGCCTCTACCATGTCTCACTGTTCACTATGCCTGAAACACTTTCCTCCGTTCTTTCCCTGTCGTGATTCCACTCATCTCTGAAGACACCTCCCAAATGTTACATCATCCGTAACCTTCTTAGAGTGATATCAGCTCCTCCACCCTTAAACCTCCCTTGTGTTTAGTAAGGTTTCCTAGGTCTCTTATTTGACTTTATTATATAAAATGATGAGCTTTGCTTTAAATCGTTTCAGCTGTCTGTTATATGGAACTAAAAAATGCCCTTCATTAAGCGGGAACTGTGCTGGGTTCTAATTGTGCTGTTAGCTCTCTGCATGTTGTCATTTAATCATCGCAGCAACTCATGTTACGACCTCCATTTTACAGTTGAAGAAGTGCTAAGGTGGGACTCATATTCAGGCTTCCCTATGGGGTGAGCAACAGTGCTAATTTGCCTGGCATGAGGGGTTTCATGAGGCATCGAACTTGCAGAGCTAAAACTGGGGCAGTCCTAAGCAGAAAGATGGCTGATCATTCTACCTACCGAACCTGGGCTCTCTCTTGGACACCTTCAGTGCATTCCTCATCCTCAAAGACTCGGAGGTGAGGTGGGGTAGCTGCCTTAGTCCAGCAGTCAGGAGCTCCTTGCTCTAGTCACAGACAGAACCGGGTCCGAGTGCGCTGCTGAGAGACAGGGAAGGAAGTCCAGACTGGGGTATGAGCTGGAGGAAATCTCCCCCACATCTAGCCCTGTTCTCAACTCTAGAATGGGGAGCATCCTCCCCCTAAGCTTAAGCTGGTCTCTCTTGGAGGCCTAGTCACCAAGTTTTGAGGACTTTGATGTGAAAGTGCATACCAGCTAAATACCTCCGCTCTCACTCCCAACAGAAACAAACAAACAGAACAAAATGCAGGTCTTTGCAGGGTTGCAATAAGAAGATGCTACTAGAGAAATATGACATTTTACCCAAGCCCTCGACTGACCAGGTCACCCAATCCCTTCAGACACATCAAGGGAAGGCCTAACCCCTATGGAAACTGACTACTCCAGAGAGACTGACAAACCCAATGCTGACAGTTCTGTACACCCAGACAAGTGCAAGTAACAGCCACCTGGTATAAACTGGTCATCCAAAACTATCTGCTCCAGAGAAACAGACTATCGCCCAGAAGCATCCTAGACAACCAACTTGTGCAGAAGCAGACAAAGCTGAAATTACATAGAGCTTCAAGTCTAGTGAATAGGTTTCCCTGCATGGTACACTTGGGCCTGATTATGATGTGATCAGGCAGGCTCAGTGGTTCTCAATCTTGTCTACTCATTAAAATCACCTGTGGAGATTTTAAACCTGCTGTGGACCTGACCTTGCCCCAGACCAGTTAAATCAGAATGTCCGGAGCAAGACACAGGTGAATCTAATGTGCAACCAGGATTAAAAAGCATAGTCCTAACCCAGTGACTCTCAAACTGCTGTCCCTGGGCCAGCATCATTGACAGTTTGTTTTTATGCTAAGGGGTAAAATTATGCTATAGGATAAAAATAATTCTGTGTTGCCTTTGACTTCCATTATACAATAGAGTTGTGTCTTGTCCATGGGAGACTGACCCAAGAGGCACAGTTTGGGTAGGAAATATTTAATATAGTGACTATGTATCTGGAAGACACTTAATTAAAATAGAAATACGACTGTGATACTTAAGCCACAGGATTTCCTCTCTACCTATCTCCATTTTCCTTCACTGAACCCAACTTGATCTTTCCTGGTTTGCTAGCATTTTCCCTAAATTTGGAGGTCTCTTGAATGAGTACTCCCAGGTCTCAAATTTAGCTTACCACCTTTATCTAGAGGTAAATAAACACTCTATCCTTAGATGTTTTTATCTCACAATCTAACAAGTGCTAGTTTGAAGATCATACTTACTTGCTGCCCATAGGAAAACCATCCAGTCTTCAGTTAAGTACTGGCCTCCTGCTTACACTTGTGATTTCGGTATAAATTTTAGAATATTGCCTTGTTAATTTCAAATAATTTATAGAAAAAAATTTTATTAGAATGATACTCTGAAAATGTTGTGGTCTGAAATTTCTAACATTTACTTTTTTAAATTCTCTTAATCACAGTAATTATTTTTCTAATGTTACATTAAAAGTAGCAGCATCTTTGGACAGGAAGATGTAATTTAATGAAGGGCATCTTTCTCCACAATGACATGGATGTTAAATCTTTTTTTTAAGATTCTAATGTGGTCTAATTACTTTAACTTAAAATTCTGTGTATGCATGTTTTATTCATGACTTTAGAGATGATTGAGAAAGTTTCTGCAGCTCCTTTGAAGCTCTAACTTTGGAAATGTAACAAATAATGAAGCCATTATATTTTCAAAATGCTCGGATAGAGGAGACTTTTGAAAGACAATGTAATTGTGAATCAAAGCTTAATCAGCTGCTGTGAAATGAGTTTTTAATTATTACATTGCCCCTGATACACTGGAGTTCACCAAGGTTAAGACAATGACCTCACACACATTTCCTCTGAAAGGGTAGATTTTTTTTTCCCTTTGCAGCATATCACCTTGAATATTCAGAAACTATGTTGTTCTGCCTCCCGTGAAAATCTCCTCAGAAACAATTTTTCACATACCCTTGGTTAATCTCGCACAAGAAACAGAAAATGTCACTCATTTTTCTCTCACTAAAATGCATTATTTCTGCAGTGGGCATGATGGTTTCTGAATCAGAATACTCATCTACTCCCACTGAAAAATTCACATTTTACTAAGTTTTTTTTAAGTTTATTAAAGAGAATATCATAAAGAGTGCTCAAGGCATAAATCCTTAGATCTCAGAATTCTGGATCAAAATAACTGGTTTTATTTCAAGTGGCCAAAGATAATACAGATTTTCCATGCAGGGGAAGAGTGTGTTTGCACAAGGAAGCTCTCCGGGCAGTCAGTACCTGATGTCTCTTCATGTAAAGTTCAACTCAAATTTCCATTTTAAGGAAATGGTAATCTGCTTGAGTTGAGAGTAAAACAGACACGATGTAAATAACTTCTCAAAATTCCTGCCTCAAATGTAGACATTTACATCTATATATTCTAATTTCTGCTCATTAAATAAAACAAAGAGATCAGAACTTTTATGTTTTATGGGGGTAGGGATAAATTAGGAGGCTGGGATTAACATATACACACTACTATATATAGAATAGGCAACCAAAAAAGACCTACTGTATAGCACAGGGAACTATACTCAATATTATGTAATAATCTATAGGGGAAAGAATCTGAAAAAGAATGCAAATGGAAATCAAAAGAAAGCTGGAGTAGCAATTCTCATATCAGACAAAATAGACTTTAAAATAAAAACTATTGCAAGAGACAAAGAAGGACACTACATAATGATCAGCGGATCGATCCAAGAAGAAGATATAACAATTGTAAATATTTATGCACCCAACATAGGAGCACCTCAATACATAAGGCAAATACTAACAGCCATAAAAGGGGAAATCAACAGTAACACATTCATAGTAGGGGACTTTAACACCCCACTTTCACCCATGGACAGATCATCCAAAATGAAAATGAATAAGGAGACACAAGCTTTAAATAATACCTTAAACAAGATGGACTTAATTGATATTTATAGGACATTCCATCCAAAAACAACAGAATACACATTTTTCTCAAGTGCTCATGGAACATTCTCCAGGATAGATGATATCTTGGGTCACAAATCAAGCCTTGGTAAATTTAAGAAAATTGAAATTGTATCATGTAACTTTTCCGACCACAATGCTATGAGACTAGATATCAATTACAGGAAAAGATCTGTAAAAAATACAAACACATGGAGGCTAAACAATACACTACTTGATAACGAAATGATCACTGAAGAAATCAAAGAGGAAATTAAAAAATACCTAGAAACAAATGACAATGGAGACACGATGACCCAAAATCTATGGGATGCAGCAGAAGCAGTTCTAAGAGGGAAGTTTATAGCAATACAATCCTACCTTAAGAAACAGGAAACATCTCGAATAAACAACCTAACCTTGCACCTAAAGCAATTAGAGAAAGAAGAACAAAAAAACCCCAAAGTGAGCAGAAGGAAAGAAATCATAAAGACCAGATCAGAAATAAATGAAAAAGAAATGAAGGAAACAATAGCAAAGGTCAATAAAACGAAAAGCTGGTTCTTTGAGAAGATAAAAAAAATTGATAAACCATTAGCCAGACTCATCAAGAAAAAAAGGGAGAAGACTCAAATCAATAGAATTAGAAATGAAAAAGGAGAAGTAACAACTGACACTGCAGAAATACAAAAGATCATGAGAGATTACTACAAGCAGCTCTATGCCAATAAAATGGACAATCTGGAAGAAATAGACAAATTCTTAGAAATGCACAACCTGCCAAGACTGAATCAGGAAGAAATAGAAAATATGAACAGACCAATCACAAGCACTGAAATTGAGACTGTGATTAAAAATCTTCCAATGAACAAAAGCCCAGGACCAGATGGCTTCACAGGTGAATTCTATCAAACATTTAGAGAAGAGCTAACATCTATCCTTCTCAAACTCTTCCAAAATATAGCAGAGGGAGGAATACTCCCAAACTCATTCTATGAGGCCACCATAACCCTGATACCAAAACCAGACAAAGATGTCACAAAGAAAGAAAACTACAGGCCAATATCACTGATGAACATACATGCAAAACTCCTCAACAAAATACTAGAAAACAGAATCCAACAGCACATTAAACAGATCATACATCATGATCAAGTGGGGTTTATTCCAGGAATGCAAGGATTCTTCAATATACGAAAATCAATCAACATGAAACACCATATTAACAGATTGAAGGAGAAAAACCATATGATCATCTCAATAGATGCAGAGAAAGCTTTTGACAAAATTCAACACCCATTTATGATAAAAACCCTACAGAAAGTAGGCAAAGAGGGAACGTTCCTCAACATAATAATGGCCATATATGACAAACCCACAGCCAACATCATTCTCAATGGTGAAAAACTGAAAGCATTTCCACTAAGATCAGGAACAAGACAAGGTTGTCCACTCTCACCACTACTATTCAACATAGTTTTGGAAGTTTTAGCCACAGCAATCAGAGAAGAAAAAGAAATAAAAGGAATCCAAATCAGAAAAGAAGAAGTAAAGCTGTCACTGTTTGCAGATGACATGGTACTATACATAGAGAATCCCAAAGATGCTACCAGAAAACTACTGGAGCTAATCAATGAATCTGGTAAAGTAGCAGGATACAAAATTAATGCATAGAAACCTCTGGCATTCCTATACACTAATAATGAAAAATCTGAAAGTGAAATTAAGAAAACACTCCCATTTACCATTGCAACAAAAAGAATAAAATATCTAGTAATAAGCCTACCTAAGGAGACAAAAGACCTGTATGCAGAAAATTATAAGACACTGATGAAAGAAATTAAAGATGATACAAATAGATGGAGAGATATACCATGTTCTTGGATTGGAAGAATCAACATTGTGAAAATGACTCTACTACCCAAAGCAATCTACAGATTCAATGCAATCCCTATCAAACTACCACTAGCACTTTTCACAGAACTAGAACAAAACGTTCACAATTTGTATGAAAACACAAAAGACCTCAAATAGTCAAAGCAATCTTGAGAACGAAAAACGGAGCTGGAGGAATCAGGCTCCCTGACTTCAGACTATACTACAAAGCTACAGTAATCAAGACAGTAGGGTACTGGCACAAAAAGAGAAAGATAGATCAATGGAACAGGATAGAAAGCCCAGAGATAAACCCACGCATGTATGGTCACCTTATCTTTGATAAAGGAGGCAGGAATGTACAGTGGAGAAAGGACAGCCTCTTCAATAAGTGGTGCTGAGAAACTGGACAGGTACGTGTAAAAGTATGAGATTAGATCACTCCCTAACACCATACACAAAAATAAGCTCAGGGCTTCCCTGGTGGCACAGTGGTTGAGAGTCCGCCTGCCGATGCAGGGGACACGGGTTCGTGGTCTGGTCCGGGAAGATCCCACATGCCGCGGAGCGGCTAGGCCCGTGAGCCATGGCCGCTGACCCTGCGCGTCCGGAGCCTGTGCTCCGCAACGGGAGAGGCCACAACAGTGAGAGCCTGCGTACCGCAAAAAAGAAAAAAAGAAAAAAAAAAAGCTCGAAATGGATTAAAGACCTAAATGTAAGGCCAGAACCTATCAAAATCTTAGAGGAAAACATAGGCAGAACACTCTATGACATAAATCACAGCAAGATCCTTTTTGACCCACCTCCTAGAGAAATGGAAATAAAAATAAACAAATGGGACCTAATGAAACTTCAAAGCTTTTGCACAGCAAAGGAAACCATAAAGAAGACCAAAAGACAACCCTCAGAATGGGAGAAAATATTTGCAAATGAAGCAGCTGACAAAGGATTAATCTCCAAAATTTATAAGCAGCTCATGCAGCTCAATATCAAAAAAACAAACAACCCAATCCAAACATGGGCAGAAGACCTAAATAGACATTTCTCCATAAAAGATATACAGACTGCCAACAAACACATGAAAGAACTCTCAACATCATTAATCATTAGAGAAATGTAAATCAAAACTGCAATGAGATATCATCTCACACCAGTCAGAATGGCCATCATCAAAAGATCTAGAAACAATAAATGCTGGAGAGGGTGTGGAGAAAAGGGAACACTCTGGTGGGAATGTAAATTGATACAGCCACTATGGAGAACAGTATGGAGGTTCCTTAAAAAACTACAAATAGAACTACCATATGACCCAGCAATCCCACTACTGGGCATATACCCTGAGAAAACCATAATTCAAAAAGAGTCATGTACCAAAATGTTCATTGCAGCTCTATTTACAATAGCCCAGAGATGGAAACAACCTTAGTGTCCATCATCGGATGAATGGATAAAGAAGATGTGGCACATATATACAATGGAATATTACTCAGCCATAAAAAGAAATTAAATTGAGTTCTTTGTAGTGAGGTGGATGGACCTAGAGTCTGTCATACAGAGTGAAGTAAGTCAGAAAGAGAAAGACAAATACCGTATGCTAACACATATATATGGAATTTAAGAAAAAAAAATGTCATGAAGAACCTAGGGGTAGGACAGGAATAAAGACACAGACCTACTAGAGAATGGACTTGAGGATATGGGGAGGGGGAAGGGTAAGCTGTGACAAAGCGAGAGAGAGGTATGGACATATATACACTACCAAACGTAAAGTAGATAGCTAGTGGGAAGCAGCCGCATGGCACAGGGAGATCGGCTCCGTGCTTTGTGACCGCCTGGAGGGGTGGGATAGGGAGGGTGGGATGGAGGGAGACGCAGGAGGGAAGAGATATGGGAACATATGTATATGTATAACTGATTCACTTTGTTATAAAGCAGAAAGTAACACACCATTGTAAAGCAATTATACTCCAATAAAGATGTTTAAAAAAAAGAATATATGTGCATGTATGTATAACTGAATCGCTATGCTGTACACCTGAAACTTACATGATATTGTAAATCAACTATACTTCAATAAATATTTTTTTTAAAAAAAGAACTTTTATGTCTTAAAGTTCTCCAAGAATCATAAGAAAATTATTACATCACCACATGTCCAAAGCAAAACCAAAATTTTGATTTCAACTCTCTTGCCATATTTTTCCTTTAGGTTGTAAAAAAGAAAAAAATCCCAAATGAAAATCTGGGTTCTGCATAGAAATCAGCACTAACATCTTGACCTTTTCTAAAGCTCTCTCTACATATGAGTTTGAACTGTGATTCCAATGTGATTTTTAAGGAGGGGCATTTAACTCCTGTATTTGAAAGTCAAAATCTCCTTGGTTCCTTAAATATATATATTCAATCAAATCAAAGAAACAGGTGTAGCTGTAGTATGAAGCATGACAGAGTGCCTACTGACAGTTTTCCTTTTTGAGGAATGCAGACAACCTTGGACTTATTTAATGAGAACAAGTAGGATCCTGAAATGAGTGTTATTTACAGGAGAGTTGCCATTAGAATGCTACACCAGAGGTTTGATTTGCATAATATCTGATTACATTTAGTAGCTGTTCACGTATCTGTGCTGAATCAGTGTCACTTCATCCACACACAGGTTATCTTTTCTGCTCGCTTCAGAATGGCCTCAAATTCTAATTGAGAAATACAGCTTTGCACACCCCACGTGTTCCTCTGTCACCTCCTTTGTTTGCACTAGTTCTTGACTGAAAAGGGAGATCACTCAAGTCTTATACAGCATTTCTAAGGTTGAGCGAACCCTGTGTAATTTATCTCTTGAAAATGCTATCTATGAAAGTATCTGACATCTCTGCCATTGGAGATAAATGACCTAAGAGCCAGTAGACTTACTAGAAATAATAATAATAGCTAGCATTTATTGAGCAATTACTAACTGCCAGATGCTAAGCTAAGACCTGCCCACGCATTTAATCTATCATTGGACCTTCGGGCATCTACTATTATTAACCCCATGTTTACACGTGAGAAAAATCAAGGCTTAGAGAGGTTATTTAACTAGCTCAGTATCACAGACTCCTCAATGATGGAGTCAAGATTTAAAATCTGAAGTGTATGTTCTCAGACATGCATTTCCCTGGAGCTGAATAATCAATGCTCTAAAATTATGCAGACCCAAGCAAAGTTAAAGCAGAGCTCTGCTTTTAGTAACACTGTTGAAAATCAAAATTTCAGGAGCAAGTCCACCACTTTGGGACAAAAATCATTCAGAGGTGTTATCAGAGTGCATTGACCTCTCAATGACACCAAGCCCAGAACAGGACCTGAGTCCCCAGCCTCAGCCACCACCACCGCATCCTGATTGTTTACATCCCAGGCACTACCTGTTCCAGACCTTAACTGCAAACCACAAGGAAGGAAAATTGACAGAAAGCCAAAATGGTGCTTTTTGTAATGCACTCAAACTCAGTTTGTGTTTAGAATTTCTACTGTAGACACTGAAAACACAGGAACTGGTGATAATATTGTAAACTAAGAACAATAATAGAACTAAAGAATTCCCAAAATTATTTTTAAGCCATGTTGACTACCTGTGCAAACACAAACATGTCTTACCATACACTCAGATATACATATGTACATTAACACTAAGCTAACAGAGAGCTTCACAGTTAGAAATTAATCAATATGCAAATGGAGGACTTCTGTTGCACGTGGCCATGATCCCAGTTCTGCCCACACTCTGTTGGAACACATGCAAGGCATTTGTGCATATTCTACTTCTCTAAGAAAGATTTTAAAACTCAAATACTGTGAGCCCCGGCCTTTGTCAGAATGTTGAGGCTTCCTTTGCCACAAATACTGAATATGGGAGTAATTTAAATTGCTAGAAACTGTGCCCTACTGAAACACACCTGTTAAAACAACAGGTTTAAAAAGAGCGCTGTTAAACCAACAACAAAAATCCAGATTAAAATGAAAGATTACTTTATGTAATTAAGAGACATTTGTGTGGCTGAATGGGAAACATATTAGTGTGGCTGAATGGGAAACATATTAGCTCATAAATAGCATATTATATCCCACAATTGCTTCTGGATATATTTGCCAAATCCCATCAATCCAATCAATAAATGTTTATTGAGTACCTACTATGAGCAAGGTACAAGGATAGATGCTAGGGAATACAGAATGATTAACACATGTGCCACACCAGCCCCTGTCCTCTATGCCCACCAAAACCGTCAGTGTAGATGAGTTGGAATACTGACGGTAGGCAGAGCCTGCAGGCTCCCCTAAGCCTGGACCTGTGCTGGCACCCTGGCCAGGACTCTGCTTTCTCATCTCAGGTTGGTTTACGGAATTTTACTTTGGAGCCCTCTGTGCGAAGCTGTTTAGTGGTGAGGCGCCCAGGCACTGGTGTGGTCTGCATCAGGACGGAGGGATTTTAACCAGTAAGGTGGAAACTACATGGTCTGAACACAGGATGCACAATGTTGTCAATCCTGGAAACAGTCCTTTTTTGTAAGATATGTGAATGAAGTACTGGTGTCTTCACCAAGAGGCAGCACCTAGGGTTCCATGTATACTCAAAGCAAGAGCCTACTGAGCATCAGACGAACCAGGTGGGGTTGAAGTGAAGACCTCCTCCCTTTGCGCTGTTTCTCCTCTGCCCCAGTGCCTCACTCCTCCCCTCTTTCATGCCCCCAAAATACGGAACACATATGGAACACATCCCTTTTATTCCCCTCACAAATGCTGTAAGATGGATTTGAAGATGTAACCAACCCTCTCTCTCTCCATTCCCATATTCTAACATAACTCCTGGTTTCTGCTTGTGTGAGTGTCTGTAAAACCTTTAACCTGGTGCCCGGCCTCCAGCCTCTATCCCTGAAAGTCACCCTAAAACACCACCTGGTTAATCTTTTCCCAACGATAATTTCAGCCTCCAATTACTCACCGTGGCTGGCACAGTAAAATACAAAACTCTAATATGGCATTTAAGTCCCTCCACTTCAAGGCCCTAGGGGAACTAAATGTCAGTAGTAGCCCCATCCAGGGCACTGCAACAGCTGAAAGCAGGCCCACGTGCTTCCAAACACACCTAGGGACACAGTGTCTCCCCAGGGAGACACAGACAAGCCTTGTGCCACCCTGCAGATGCACATGAGGGAGTCTCTTGTTGTCAAAGCCTGGGTCTGTTTCTAACCTTGTCTGTACTTTTCTGGGATGTGTCTCACCTGATGAAAACGCCGAGACTCTAATTCTCAAATATATTTTTTTCCCAAGACACATAAATTAAAGGAAAAGACACGTAAGCATTAAAGAATCTGAAAAATGTCAGGGTGACAGAGGTTTCCCAAAATTTCTAAGAGTTGTGCAGAAAATGATTCTCCTGTGAAATGCGCATTACTAGTCCTATATCCCCTGAAGTCAAACTAGGCATTGTTACTCTATAAAAATGTAAGGAGAGCAAAATACTGGCTCTGCCTTTCCTGCACTTTCCAAATTTGATTAATATTCTTTTCTATTCTACTCATATCTTTACTTTCCAGATTCTACTAAAGCTTGAGGACATTTTAGCTTTTAGCATTTTTGAAAAATAACAACAGTACGTCCTAAGAAGCAACGTAATATAATGTACTAAACGGGGAACTCCTTGAGAGTAAACACTATTTTAATGGTATTGGGAGCTTTGTTTTCCAGCCAATTGCCAGGTCATTCTTAGGGTAAGAACAGGACGGGGAAAGCATGCTGTGGAAGGCAGGGATTTCACCCCTAATCTGTCACCTACTGACAACATGATTGAGAGCAAAGTCCATAACCTATGTGAGTCTGAGTTTGCGCAACTGCTACAGAGAGGTAATGACACGTACTTCACAGGATATTCATATTGTGAGGACTAAATGAGATAATGGATTAGAATGTGATTTGTAACTGATAAGCACTGCATGACAGCGGTTATTGTCACTCTCAAGTATGGACTTAAACTCATAAAATGGGTAGAAGATAAGAAAAGAAAGTTGAACAACTGTAAAACAGACATCTTCTCAATCAGGAATGACAAGGCCAAAACCTGGAAAATATCTTATGCACCTGAAAATCTTCCCGTAGTATATGTCTACAACAGAGTGCGGAAAAAAGAAGAAAATTTCTTTTAAGTATGGTAAATTGGATTTGGCTTATATTCCACTGATTGAATTGCCCAAATCCAATTTAAAAATTGAAACAAAAGGTTTTAAAACTGTATGGTTTATATGTCAAGGTAATTTGTATCAGACTAACCCTCCAACAGAAAACAAGTATAAAACATGGATAAAACACATAAAACAGGTATGTGGAGTCAGAAGAGATCAACTAAGTCAACAGAACTTGAAGGAATTAATCCCAGAGAGAAACGGAAATGTGCATGTGCATTGGAAGTTTCTAGACATCAGCCTCCTCTTTTCCCCTCATACCATTTTCTGACTCATTGCACAAAAAAACAGCCAAACTGAAAGCAGGGCCTGGAAGTGGCAGTAGTCTCACTGAAGATGATTAATTGCTTTATTGATTGATAACTGAATTTAAGAACTCCATAGATGAATTTAATAGCATACTAAAATGAGCAAAAGAGATTATTGATAAATGATGTTGGATCACTGGGTAGCCATATGGAAAAAAAGGTCCTGTTGACCCCTACCTTATACCATATACATACACAAAAAAATCAGTTCCAGTTAGATCACAGATCTGAATAGGAAAGACAAATAATAAACTTTCTAGAAGTTAACACAAGAGACTATATTTATGATCTTAGTATAAATAAAGATTTCTTATATAGGGCACATAAAGAGCTAACCTTAAAGAAAAACGTTGAAAAATCGGATTTCATTACACTTAAGAAAGTCTATACATGAAAAGATATCATTATAAGGAAGAGGTAAGTCACCAAATAGAAAAAGATATTTGAATATATATTTCCAACCAATGGCTCATTTCCAGAACATATAAAGAAATATTACAAATCCATAAGGAAAAAAACAAATCAATTTTCAAAAATTGGACAAAAAATCCTGAATATTTTAAAAAATCCAAATTGCCTAATAAGCATATGAAAAGATGTTTAGCATTATTCATCATAAGGAAAATGAGATACCACTACATAATCACATTTTTTAATGACAATACCTAGTGGTAGTAAAAATTTAAATCATCTGGAACACTATCAGTAGGAATACAAGCCAGTAAAATCACTTCAGAAAACATGTCGTCTATATCTGCCATAGCTGAACATACGCATCTTTTTTATCCAACAATTCCACAACAGAAAAAGCATTAAAATATGCACAAAAGACATATAAGGATATTCACAGCGGCCTTAGGCATCATTTCCCAAAGCCAAAAACAACCCAAACACCCACCAACAGTAGAATGGATAAATTGTGGTATAGTCTCTCAATAATACAGCAGGGGTCAGCAAACTACAGCCTGTGGGTCAAATCCAGCTACGCCCATTTACAGAATAGTCTACAGCTGCATTTGCACTGCAACGGCCAAGTTCAGGAGTTGCAACATAGACCATATGGCGTACAAGGCTAAAAATGTTTACTCTCTGGACCTCTACGGAAAAAGTTTGTCAACCTCTGCTGTACAGCAATGAAAAAGAATGAGCTGCTACTACTACAACTATACAACAGGACGAACCTCAGACACATCATGCTGGTGGGAAAAAGCCAGACGCGAAAGAATGCATGTTATGATTCAAATTATATCGAATATATAAATATAAATCAAAATTAAATATATCTGTTTTGTGCTAGTACCATACTGTCTTGATTAGGGGTGGGATAGGGAGGGTGGGAGGGAGATGCAAGAGGGAGGAGATATGGGGATATATGTATATGTATAGCTGATTCACTTTGTTATAAAGCAGAAACTAACACAACATTGTAAAGCAATTATACTCCAATAAAGATGTTAAAAAAATGTATAAAGTTCAAACACAGATGAAATTAACAGAAGTCCAGTAGAAGTGGTGTTAGATGCCTGAATGGTGGTTACATTTGGGGAAACATAATAACTTGGAAGAGCAATGGTGCAGCTGATCCTTCTTCGTAAACTTGACTGTCTCATTTAAGTAAGGAGGAAGCAAGCAGAACTGGAGAGAAGTACCCACACCTGACCTGGTCCTCCCTCCCACATCACAGAGGCCACTGGCAAATCTCTCAGAGCAACAGATCACACTATAGCCTGCCTCCTGAGTTGGGAAGACAAAAGGAGATAAAATCAATCGTTCCATAGCTGCTGGGCAGTTTAGATTAAAACCTATCACAAATCTCCTCTGATCCATATAGCTTTTAACATCTTTGTATTGATATTTGAACAGTAGGAAAAAAAAATGAACTACAACAATCTAAACTAGAGTGTTTTAATGTCAACTAAAAGAATATGTCCACCCCACAACCACCTCTTTATTCGGGTGAGTGAATGGAATTGCCTGAAGCTCGTATGAGTATTGATCTTGGAACAATAATTAAAATCTAATGGAGTTAATCAGTTTCACATAGAACTATAAATTTCATCCAAAGACATGATAAATTGCTGAATAAGAATATCTGACTGCTGATCTACTCAATTTTTTAAAATTCAGATCTCATTTTCTGACAATGTTATTCATTTTAACTGAGAGAAATATTCGTACCATCTGAAGTGCTGGACATTTTATTCTAAGAAGTGGAGGGAAAAGAGAATCATTTGGTTCTTTATGGGGGTTAAATTATACATCAAGTAAAGTATGAAGTTCCTTCACCAGATACATTTCATAAAGTTAAATGGTTCTTTCAAGATTATGCTGACAATAGAGTCTTCAGCCTTTGTTATAATATAGTCTACGACCTCACTAATAAGGATAATAATGTATCATCAAAAAATGCTGTTAATTGAAAACTGTAAGTCTAATTACCAGGGATGTGACCATGCATAACATATTATTAATAGAAAGAAAAGATTGCATTGCACCAACTGCTACCCAGAAAAATAAAACTAGAAGGACAGTCGAGCAGTTCAGAGACTCTTCACATCCATTTTGGCAAAAGTTACTGATATATTCCTTTCATTAAACTGTAGCCTTCATAGCAAAATGACTTAAAACCAGAAGAAGACAGTAGAGGCAGATTTAAAAGATGGGTCACAGGGCAGCTGCTTGGGATCCAAACTCTAAAGAGCCCTCAAACACCACTGGAAGACATCAGAAATACAGAGTCAATTAGCTTGGGTTTCCACATGAAACTCTTCATGTACTGGGTAAAATGTACATTGGTCCCACTCTCGATGAATTAGTATCCTCTAATGAAAAATATAAATATTCTGTCCTAGTGCTCTCCCCTTCCCATTGAGTATCATGTGATACACACACGCACGTCGGGAAGCTTGGGGGCCACTACAGTTCCTCAAACCAAACCCCAAAACAGCCAGCTAATAGTTACTGGAAGTCAGCAGTTATGGCCAAGTAAAATTTCAACACTAAAAGAATGTTATACAGGACTCTCTCTAGAGACAAATGGATTTATTGTCTAAATTTTAAATTCTATGCCTCCTAAGAAGTTCTCCTATATAGGGAAAGCCTTTTTATAAATCTAACGAGTAAACTGCACTACAGGAAAATGGAACTCATTTTGCCAATATTAAGAGCAAATATCCAGATCAAGATGGCTTCCTGAGAGCATGTTAAGAATAAAGACAAAGATGTAGAGAATGGACCTGAGGACACAGGGAGGGGGAAGGGTAAGTGGGGACAAAGTGAGAGTGGCGTGGACATATATACACTACCAAATGTAAAATAGATAGCTAGTGGGAAGCAGCCGCATAGCACAGGGAGGTCAGCTCGGTGCTTTGTGACCACCTAGAGGGGTGGGATTGGGAGGGTGGGAGGGAGGGAGACGCAAGAGGGAAGAGATATGGGGACATATGTATATGTATAACTGATTCACTTTGTTATAAAGCAGAAACTAACACACCATTGGAAAGCAATTATACTCTAATAAAGATGTTAAAGAAAAAAAAATAACACATCAGATTCAGAAGAGCTCAAAAAACTGGCAATTTACAGACCTTCAGTGGACAGTGCTACTACTGACAAGGAGAAACTTCCAATTAGAAGTGTGAAATAAGTACATGAACAAAGAAACTGATAAAACATTTTGGCAAATTTAAATGTGTTGATTTTAAAAATAACAACAGCAACAATATTGTGTGATTTTTTGGATGCTAGAACTTAAATTCTTTAGAACAATCATATAGCATTGCCATCCGGTGGCCTGTAGAGGGCAGCTAAAGCTTTTCATTTTGCTCAGAAGGGGCTGGAGATATTTATTACTTTTAGAGTTTGTTTAAAAAAAATTAGTACTCAAATTTAAAATAATAGTAATTTTTAAAAAAGGAAAAAGTCATGCTGAAAAAAAGGAATATTCCCACATGTAAGTCAGAAAAAAAGAACTTTCAAATATATATAGACAATCCACCTTAAGTGATTTCTACATGTCCTGAGCATACTATCCAGTTATGAGTAATTTCAGTCATGATTGAAAAGTAATTCTGAATAAAGTAAAATATTACATTTAGTCCACATACCAAACCTCTTATTTTGAATAGTTGAAAATATTTTACACAATTTTTTGATAAAATATAATTTGTAACATCCATATTAAAGAATATCAAGGTATCCTAGGCCGGCAGTCCCCAACCCTTTTGGCACCAGGGACCGGTTTCATGGAAGGCAGTTTTTCCACAGACCCGGGGGGTTGGGGGGCGGGATGGTTCAGGAGGTAATGCGAGCGATGGGGAGTGATGGAGAGCAGCTGATGAAGCTACTCTAGCTCGCCTGTCGCTCACCTGCTGCTGTGCGGCTCGGTTCCTTGGGGACCCCTGCCCTAGGCACCAAGTGTACCTCTGCTGTCAATATGTTCCACTTAATTTCTTTTGATTGTTGTGATCCACTTAAATATCTCTACTAAGATGCATGAAAAGTACAGTTCTCCACTTTCAATCGTTAATTGAAATGATTCTCTTGATTAGTATCATGAGTCAGGATTGACTTTTGGTACACCCCCCTTTCAAAAACATGTATAATGAATTTCCTTTTAGAAAATACATATCATGAATTTGTATATCAGTTTAGAACCACAGAAAAGAAGAAAAAAAACTTACCTGATACAGTCCAACTTTCTCAATTAGCAATACCAAGGCTCAATTAGCATTCCTGACTGACCAGCTTAAAATGTTAAACCACTGTTTAATCTACCTTGACCAGTGTCCTCACATTCTAGCCTTCTTACTAAACTTACTTTTACTAAGCTTACTGAAGTTCTTAATTTCAAGGTCAGACTACCTGATGATGAAATGCAGAAAATGATAATTACTATTCCCACATATCCACCATCATACATAAGAAGAATTCAAAGATCTTTCAAGCCATGAATATTACCCTTCTTCCCTGGGATGAATTTTCCCATTTTATAAAATAGATTTGACTGTAAGAGAAATAAAATGGATTTCCACTTCCTACATCACAGGTGCGGTAGCAGTAAGACAAATAGCAAAAGGAAGCTCAAGGCTTTTGCACATTAAGTGTCTTGATATGTTGGCACCATAATAGTACACAGAGATTTCAATGTCCTGTAGAATACACAGGACATATTTTAATTTAAACTAATTTTTTTCAAAAAACAGAAAAATGAAGAGCCCTTCCAATTTCTTGTATAAACCAATGTTAACAGAAGAGCTCAGTAGTTTTCTACCTTGAAGAGAAAGGTTGTACTTACAGTTCTTACTTTTGAAAAAGCTCTTCCACCTGTATTGTATCTGTTCTTCAGTCTAATTGAAAATGAAAAATCTCCAGGTTGGAGAAACTCAGTGACATTCAGAGCCTAAGGCTTGACTCACAAAGTAATTCTACCAGTAATATTTTTATGGTTGCAGAAAGTGGAAAAACACAGATATTTTGGCTTGTAGTATTAAATTTAATTCATAAAGTTTAGTAGCAATACTTCTGAGGACAGAGAAAAGTCAGCTTTCAATATAACTAGTCCAGGAAAAAAAAAAAAAAAGAAACATTGCTGTTGCAGAAATTGCTTACTCCAAATTTCAAATATAGGCTTCAGGGTTCTGAAACAGCAAAAGATATAAATGGTTTATTATATATCTCAGATTGCAAAAGTATCAAAAAGATTTCCTAGGGTGAATATAGCTACCTAAAATCATAGAACAAAATAACAGAACAAAGAACAAAAGGTATTGTTTTATTTTATTAGTTCTCCTATCATTCATAATAAATTAATAGGAATCAATGTTTTCTAGTTTTCTGAATAGATATTATGAGGACCATAAAAACATCTCAGAAACTAGCCTATTTTCCCAAAAAAAATTATATATTTTTAAGAAAATTTTAAAAAGGGAAGGAAAAGCCTTGGTTTGTAAGTATATGCACATTTATATCTCTTGAGGGACTCCCCAAGCGTAAAAGAAACCACTTACAAAGATCAAACCACATTCTTTCATTGTTTTCATTGGCCATATGTCAGGGTACTGACCCATCTGAGACTGTTATGCTCATTGAGTGAGTATAGAAATGAAGAAGATTTCTCCCAAAGAAAATAGTAAAGGCACCATTTTGTTCATTTTAGCATTTTATCCATATTAGGGGAAAAAGTTGGAAACAACCTCAAATGCCCAAGTAGGGACTTAAAGAGAGCTTGCTGTACACAATAATGTACCACACTTGTAATAAAATAACACATTTTACAGATACATTAAGAGAGGAAAATAATTACATTTATAATTTAAATATAATTCTGCAATTCTTAATTTTTAAAGTAGTATAATTTTTCATGATTTACCTAATTCCAAATCCTATTTCACCTGGAAAAGAAAGAAAAAAAAGGAAGGAAGGAAGGGAGGAAGGAAGAAAGAAAGGCTCTTTTTCTTTTATTTAGCTCAAATAGTGTTCTACATTTTCAGAAGCCCAGCAAATATTCTACTTTATTCATGGTGTCAAGTTTTCAGTCAATGGAAATACTATTTTTCATTTATCATCTGATAAAGGAGATATTTCCATTAAAAAATGCTAGACCAGAAAATGTGTTGGGGCAATTTATTAAACATTTAGAAGGGAAAAGAAAATTGTAAGCTAGACATGTACCTCGCTATTTACTCCAAGTTAATTCCGAATGGATCATACATTGAAATACTTTTTTAAAAAATAGAAGTACCAGACAAATCCAGGGATTCAATACAGTACTGGAATGGAGAAGGCCTTTCCAAACATGTCACAGCTAGAGAAGCCATAAATAAAAGAATAAATAAGCTTGGTCACCTATTTGGTAAAAATAAGTTTATACAGAAAACTAGTTAGCACACAGTAATACACACTTAGTTTAAACAAAACTTGAAAAAATGACTTGTAGCACTATAATAAAAAAGTAAATTTTCTGACAACAAAGAGCACTTACAAATCAACAATAAAAAGGATAAGAACCAGAATGATAAATGGGCAAAACACATGATCTACAAATGAGCAAATAATTATATAAATATTCGACTTGCCAATTAAAGAGATGAAAATTAAAACAAGTATTTATCAATTGGGCAAAAATTAAAAATACTTAATTCCCAGGTGTTAGCAATGTTGTGCACAAAAGGAGGCATAAATTTATTCACTTTGAGGGAGAAAATGTGTCAAAGTATATCAAAATGTTTAGGATATAAGCCCCTTGACGCAATAATTCTATATCCAGAAATTTATCCCACAAATATATTCATACGAGAATGCCAATATGTAAATACACACAAACACACACACAGATTTCTTTATAGCAATATTTATAACAATAAAAACTAAGAAGCATATTAGGTATCTATTGCTACATAGCAAAGTACCTAAAAAGTTAGCTGGTTAAACCTACAGTAAACATTTATTATCTCACATGGCTTCAGTGGGTCAGGAATTTGAGGAAACTTCAACAGGATGGTTCAGCTCAAGCTTTTTTCATTAGGCTGTGGTTAAGTTATATGGGGGCTGCAGTTATCTGAGGGCTTCACTAGAGCTGAAGGATCCACATCCCAGATGGCTCCCTCACTTGACAGGCGCACTGGCGCTGGATTTTGATGAGAGATTCACTTCCTCTCCAGGGCTGATTGTGTGTCCTTGCAACATGGTAGCTGATGTCCTGCACAGAAAGTAATCTGAGAGGGGTGAAGCCACAGTGTCTTGTATGACATAGTCTCAGAAGTCACACACTGCCATTTCCACCTTAGTCTGTTCTTTGGAGGTGAATCACCAAGTCTGGCCCACATTCAAGGGGACCTAAATTAAGCTTCACCTTTCGAAAAAATGAATGTCAAAAAAAAAAGAATTTGCATACGTATTTTAAAATCATTACAGGAAAAAAAGTTAAACATCTATTAATGAAAGGCTGGTTCAGTGAACTGTGACTATCATCCCCAAACTTTTTTTTTGTAGCACACCCCTTCAGTAAAAAAAAAAAAAAAAAAAAAATTTAATACACACTTCTAATATAAAAATATGAATTACAGTCGACACTTGAACAACATGGGTTTGAAGTGCACAGGTCCACTTATATGCAAATCTTTTTCAATAACTATATTGGAAAATTCTGGGAGATTTGCAACAATTTGAAAAAACTCACAAACCATGTAGTTTAGAAATATTGAAAAAGTTAACAAAAAGGTATGTCATGAACGCATAAAATATATGTAGATAGTAGTCCATCCTCAAATAAGGGGTGATATTTAATATAAATTAATAATGTTAATTTTCTTACTGTTTTATAACTTTGCTTTCAAAGAATTACATTATCATGTAGTATGACTCTCTTTCTCATAATTGGAGAAATTGTGTATCACCCTATCATCACAGATAAGTGGGGTTTTTTAATGTAACAATGTTTCCAATCCTGTATTAAGAATATTACTGTTGGAGTTCCCTGGTGGTGCAGTGGTTAAGAATATGCCTGCCAATGCAGGGGACACGGGTTCGATCCCCGGTCCGGGAAGATCCCACATGCCGCAGAGCAACTAAGCCCTGTGCCACAACTAAGCTCAGTGCCACAACTACTGAGCCTGCACTGTAGAGCCCACGAGCCACAACTACTGAGCCTGCGTGCCACAATACTGAAACCCGCACGTCTAGAGCCCATCCACAACAAGAGAAGCCACCGCAATAAGAAGCCCACCCACCACAACGAAGAGTAGCCCCCACTCAATGCAACTAGAGAAAGCCCATGTGCAGCAACAAAGACCCAATGCAGCCAAAAATAAATAAATTTTTTAAAAAAGCATATTAATGTAATACTGTATGCCGTAACAACTGTCTAACAATTCATTCATTAGTGTATAGGCTAGGCCACCGTGAAGCAATTCTATCACACTGGGCTACCATACAACAATCACATTGCTGCTTCTTCGTCATCAATGTACAAATCATTATACCTGTAAATAAATATGAATTTCTTTTTCATATTACCTTTTCATTTTTGATGCCTAGTGTTAGTAATACACATAACATCTACAGTGTTTTGTATCATATAGGACAATATTGATGTAGGTACAGATAGACGATTCATCTTGTAAACAGATGACATAAACTTATGGTATCAATAAACACAGTACAGTACTCTAAATGTATTTTCTCTTCCTTACAATTTTCTTAATAACATTTTCTTTTCTCTAGCTTACTTTATTGTAAGAATACAGTATATGATACATACAAAATATGTGTTTATTTTTTATGGTATTGGTAAGGCTTCTGGTCATCAGTAGGCTATTCGTAGTAAAGTTTGGGGGGAATCGAAAGTTATACATGGATTTTTGACTGTGCAGGGGTTTGGCATCCCTAACCTTCACATTATTCAAGGGTCAACTGTATATTTTCCAATTATATACATATATGCTTGACTAATATAGTGTTGGTTTTTTTTTGGCGGCACCGTGCGGCATGAGGGATCTCAGTTCCCTGACAAGGGACTGAATCCACAACCCCTGCAGTGGAAGCACGGAGTCTTAACCACTGGACAACCAGGGAAGTCCCTACACTTGGTTAATATAGTAGTGCATTACAAACTATACACTAAAAATTTGTGTTTTTTTATTTACTTGTTTTTCTTCCATATATATTTTTATACAATTTTTAAAGGTTACACTCCACTTTCGGTTATTACAAAATATTGGCTCTGTTCCCCATGTTGTACAATATATCCTTGATCCTATCTTACACCCAATAGTTTGTACTTCCCACTGCCCACCACTGTATTGCCCCTCCCCCCTTCCCACTGAAACCACTAGTTCGTTCTCTGTATCTGTGAGTCTGCTTCTTTTTGGTTATATTCACTAGTTTGTTGTATTTTTTAGAGTTCCACATATAAGTGATATCATACAGTATTTGTATGTCTCTGTCTGACTTATTTCACTAAGCATAATACCCTCCAGGTCCATCCATGCTGCTACAAACGGCAAAATTTCGTTCTTTTTTATGGCCATGTAATATTCCCCCACATCTTCTTTATCCATTTGTCTGTTGATGGACACTTAGGAGGCTTCTGTATCTTGGCCATGTGAATAATGCTGCTATGAACATTGGGGGTGCATCTTTTCAAACTAGTGTTTTTGTTTTCTTCAGATATATACCCCAACGTGGAATTGCTGGATCATACAGTAGTTTTATTTTTAGTTTTTTGAGGAACCTCCATACCGCTTTCCACAGTGGCTGCACCAACTTATATTCTACCAACAGAGTACAAGTGTTCTCTTGTCTCCACATCCTCTCCAACATTTGCTATTTGTGTTCTTTCTGACGATAGCCATTCTGACAGGTGTGAGGTGATATCTCATTGTGGTTTTGATTGGCACTTCTGTGATGATTAGTGATGTTGAGCATCTTTTCATATGCCTGTTGGCCATCTGCATTTCCCTTTGGAAGAATGTGTATTCAGTTCTTCTGCCCATTTTTTAATTGGGACGTTTGCTTGTTTGATGCTGAGTTCTATGAGCTGTTCATGTATGTTGGATATTAATGCCTTATCGGTCATATCATTTGCAAATACTTTTTGTAAATAGATATAACCCTTGTGGAGGGCCATTTGGCAAAATCTACCAAAATTTTAAACGCACATACCCTTCAACTCAGTAATTCCACTTCTAGAAATTTATCCTACAGATATATGCAGATAACATACATCCAAGGTTATTTGTTGCAATATATCTAAAAATAGCAAAAGATTGGTATTAACTTAAATGTGCATTAACAGGTGTCAAGTAAAATAAATTATGGTAAGTCCATCCTACATGATACAGCTATTGAAGTGAACAAGAACCTCTTTACATATATGTATATAAGCTCAAAGACATATTAAGTGAAAAAAATAAAAGCAAGGGCAGAACACTGTGTATAGTATGCTACCATTTGGATAAAGAAAGAGGGAAGATATATATTCACATCTGTTTAAGCATACATACAATTACCGGAAAGAGCTATATGAAAATAACTGCCAGTGGGGAGCAAAACTGGATGGCTGACAGAGCACAGGGAGATCAGCTTGGTACTCTGTGACCGCCTAGAGGGGTGGGATAGGGAGGGTGGGAGGGAGATGCAAGAGGGAGGGGATATGGGGATATATGTATATGTATAGCTGATTCACTTTGTTATAAAGCAGAAACTAACACACCACTGTAAAGCAATTATACTCCAATAAAGATGTAAAAAAAAAAAAAACCTGGATGGCTGGTGGATAGAGGGGGAGGCTGACTTTTCACTCTTTATACTTTTATACCTTTGGATCTTTGATCCATGTTAATGTATTATTCATTAAAATAAAATAAGATAGTAAAGAATGATATTGGCTAACAATAGCCACTTGCCTTGTGCTTGACACTCTACTGTTTTACATATTACTTTATTTAATCCACGCATTTTTTAAAATGTTCAATCTCACTCATGATAAAAGAAATGTTAAGTCAAAAGCACACAGAGGTAACACTTTTCACTTATCAGATAGGCAAATACCCTAGAGTTTGATAACACACTGTCTTGGCAGGGGGAAATGTCACTTTCAGAGGAGGTCACTGAGACCCAGGGAGGCTAAGACCTCTCTGTAGTCAGGGGTGGGGCTGGAGTATTATCCCAGAAGGTCTGGGCCAGATGCCATGCCACCTCTCACCACTAAAGGGTGATCATAGCAACATTTTTTTTTTAAAACAGTTTTTATTTTTTTAGTTTTTTGTTTGTTTGTTTTGTTTCGTTTTGCGGTACGCGGGCCTCTCACTGTTGTGGCCTCTCCCGTTGCGGAGCACAGGCTCCAGATGCGCAGGCTCAGTGGCCATTGCTCACGGGCCCAGATGCTCCGCGGCACGTGGGATCTTCCCGGACCGGGGCACGAACCTGTGTCCCCTGCATCGGCAGGCGGACTCTCAACCACTGTGCCACCAGGGAAGCCCCATAGCAACATTTAAGTTAGAAGACACAGTTGTGATTATTCACTCTTTACAACAGTCAATAATTATCAACATAGATTGATGTTTTCAGTGATATTACTTAAGAGACTTTATAGATGATATTCAAAAGGAGTCACCAGAAATGCACTGGACCAGCCGTCAGGAGATGCTGTTTCCAGCCTGACTCGGCCATCACTTTAAATTCTCTTGGTCTTCATTTCTACATATAGAAGGTGAACAAGGAAATATCTAAGTTTCCTTTCAAAATCCAAACCCATTATGTGCCCCAAGTCAACTGGATTATCACAAGTCCTCCAGCGTTTGGGGGTCGCCCCTTTCTGCAAAACCAAGTCAGATGGTTTACGTGCCTGCCCCAAGTCGTAACATGGGCTAGCCTCCTCAACCCTTTCCCTTTCCAGAAGTTGTACTTCTAATGTATTGAAGACCACAAGATTCATTTCGCACCCACCCACATGGAACCCTGCTTCTCTGCTGTTGCCGTACACCTAACAAGCTGTAGTCAGCTTCTGTCCCTTAGTGACCAGGAACTGACACCTCTTCCTGGATCCCACCGCAGCACCACTAACACAGTAACAGACATTTTTAGGCATTAACCAAAAGAATATAAAACAAGCAGAAACGGCTACAAATCAATAAAGAGGGAATGCCCTACTTCTATACAGTATTCAAATCACTTCGCTGCATGAGTGGTTGGGGGCAATGCCTCTTCCTAATAAGGAAACAGGAAAATCCTACTGGCTTCCCCCTTTCCAAGCCCACCGCTAAAAATAAAAGTCTTGTTATAAAAGGTACAGTAATTTGTAATTATAAGAGGGAGTTTTAAGGCGGAGAACTTTGGTTTTAGTCTAAGGGGTTGTTTTTCTCTAAGCTACAAATAGTGGAATGCCCAAGGAGTTGACTACGGGCAAGGGTTCATGAGCTTCCTTATATTTACTCACCCATCCCCTGAAGGTCATAAACTCAATAAAGAAGGAGAAAGCACAGAAAACAGCTCCCCTGTTTCCCCTAATTAAAACATCATCTCTGTAATAGGTGAAAGCAAAGCTTTCAAGTTTCCATGTGATTTAAAATCCCTTTTATCAATAGTGAGACAGAGAGCAAGAAAATTTACACACCCTTGGGGCAAGACAGTGAAAATCTATTACTCTCCTGTGCAGGTAGATGTAAATTGCCACTGGTGATTTTTTTACATACAGATGTAGAGATAAATGCACAGGCCAAACCTGTTACTAATATTACAGGGCATACTGGATATCTTTCCCAGGATTGAAACAGTCTCAAGTCCTGTGTTAACAATGGTAGGAACAATTTCATTACATCAGCAGCAATTTAGAGTTAGTCTCTCCAAATCATTTAAAATGACCACAAGGAGAAGTTGAAAAGCACAAGAGTTGCCTACATGGCATCTTTCAGATCTTCAGTGATATCAGGGGTCTCTCCAATTACCTCCAGTACTCTATATTATTTTGCATGTAGTCTCCAGATACCTGCCTAAATAACGGTGAGCAGCGTAAGTTCTAGTATTACCACTCACAACTGTTTTAAATTACTTGGGTCCATTCTGACACAGTACCTGCCATGCTCCATGCCTTGAACAGTTGAAAAGATAATTATGTCAGGAAAACTAATGGCTCTGTTTTTCTCACTTGGGGGATTAAAAGTACCTATTTTCCTGGGCTCATCACCTTACCCTCCAACCTGCCAATAAAAATATTCTACATTTCCTTCAGAATTCGTCAGGCTTTCCCGGCCTTTCCAGGTGCTCCTAAACCTATGTTTAGTAATTTTCCAAAGGAGAACGTGCTGTATCGTCCCACGACCCGTGGATTCAAACATGGGTGTGAGGTCCAGTGCTCTAACAAAGATGGGCAAGGGCCAGATCACCTGGAGTGATCCTGGAGTCAAGCCTGGGGTTAGGGCACTCCCCTTCTCCCACCTCAGGGCCCTGGCAAGACAGCTGTCATCTTGAAGCCACCGCTTCATCAGTGACAGGAAGCATTAGGCCTCTTGTCAGTTGGGGTCCAACACACAGTGACTGAGCCACCTCTCTGATGCAGACTGTGCAGCTGAGGCAATCAGAATGCTTTCAGCATAACAAGAGGTAGAATGGTGTCCGGGTCAGAAGCTCAGCTGCCTGCCAGCTGTGTAATCTTGATGGAGTCACCATTTTCTCAATTACAGTGGGGACAGGGGCTTCCCTGGTGGCGCAGTGGTTGAGAGTCCGCCTGCCGATGCAGGGGACGCGGGTTCGTGCCCCGGTCCGGGAAGATCCCACATGCCGCGGAGCGGCTGGGCCCGTGAGCCATGGCCGCTGAGCCTGCGCATCCGGAGCCTGTGCTCCGCAACGGGAGAGGCCACAACAGTGAGAGGCCCGCGTACCGCAAAAAAAAAAAAAAAACAGGCAGCAGGTATGTAGGTTCAGGGAGTGTAATTATCCACCGTAATAAACTAGGTATGCTACAACAGCCATGGATCTCCTCCTCCGAAACTTCTCTCATTCCATCTGAAATGGTTTTCTAAGAATGGGGAAATTTAACCATTCCTTTAACTCTCTCTTTGCTCCTTATCGAGATCAGCGGTTTGAACCGCTGGGGTAGCTCATGATGTAAATGATGCAAATAGATGATCTCCTTCAATGAACTCTGATCTTCACTTCCAGAGCCTGACTGGACAGCAGAGTCAAATCCCCTCCTTAATAAATATTAAAAGGGGTGTAGGTCTGATCATTCCCTGTCACCCACTATAGAAGATGAGGCCCCTTCATTGCCAATTGTCCTCAGCTTTGGGCTTTTAAACCAAAATTATGAGATAGTAGGAAATATCTCATTTGACATCCTGTTTTGCCCTGGTGACTTCTGTTTTTTCATTTTTCATGACATTTATTGTTTTATTTCTAACTTTACAAGCAATACCTGTTCAACGCAGACAGCTAGAAATACATAAAAGCATAAAGTAAAAAACAACATTACCCATAATCCCCACCCTCTAGACATAACCATCACTAGCATTTTGATGCACTTCCTCCCAATGTCTACATATGTTTACATTGGAGTATACTTGACCTACAATACTATGTTTGTTCCAGGCACACAACATAGTGACTTGATATTTCTAAACATTACAAAGTGATCACCATGATATGTCTAGTCCTACTGACTTCTTTACCTTCCAATGCATTTGGAAATTCCAGGTCATCAGCAAAATGTCAGTAAAACTATACACAATGAAAGAAGGAACCTTGGGAAGTCCCTTTTGGGGTCAGCCAGCAGGGGAAATGGCATAGCATTGAACGTTAAGAACGGCCACTGATCTAATTTTACCAAAGGCAAGTTGTCTTAACTCAGAACATCCCAGAAAGAGTAAATGAGAAATAAAATTGACTTGATTCATTGTGGCAGCCAACAGATAGATTTTGGTTTATTTTCCTCCTGTCCTACAGGATAATCTTTTTTTAAGGCAAAGAAAAAAATGTAGATGAAAGGAGCAAGGTAAATCCCACGTCAACTTTTAAATAAATTCCCTACTTTGTCCAAAAGGAGTGCTGAGTTCACAACGGCATAAGAAAACTAGAATAAATACTGGACAGTTGAAAATGTAATCAATTAGCAATGCCCTTGAAGGCCACAGCATACTGAGTAACTAACTCTCAGCAGGAGTTTGTGAAAAGCAAGTTCAGTCAGGAAGCAAACATCCCCTCATCCTCTCCTCCCATGGGGACAGACCAAGGAGAGATGATGAATTGGCTCTTGACTTGTGACAGGTTTTTTTCTTATTCTGTTATACACGAGGTAATAAGGTAGTGATCAAGGCTGCCTCCAGCCTTTGGGTTTAAAATATACCCACAGTGGGACTTCCCTGGTAGCGCAGTGGTTAAGAATTCACCTGCCAATGCAGGGGACACAGGTTCGAGCCCTGGTCTGGGAAGATCCCACATGCTGAGGAGCAAGTAAGCCCATGAGCCACAACTACTGAGCCCACGCACCTAGAGCCCGTGCTCTGCAACAAGAGAAGCCACCACAATGAGAAGCCCGTGCACCGCAACGCTGCTCACAACAACTACAGAAAGCCCACGCGCAGCAACAAAGACACAATACAGCCAAAAATAAATTTTAAAAATAAATAAATTTATAAAAAAATAAATAAAATATAGCTATACCCAAGCTCACACAATACAATAAGAAGTTGATTATTTGCCATTAGTTTAGACAACACAATGTCATATGCCTTGGATTTGGGGTTTATACATTTATCATTTCCTACACAAGATATACTGACAACTCTCACTTCTGATAATTTTAAAAAATTATGAACGTCTTCTATGTGTAGCACAATGATCAATCTTACCTTACAAAATACAATTTGCTGCCCACACATTACCATTTTATCTGGCCATTTAACTACAGATAATGATCCTTTATGAATCAAGCCCACAACCTGGAGATTTTCTATCACATGTTCCTTTGGACCCTTGCAAAAACAATATAGAACGCCTGCAGTGTAAAATTAGGCCAAAACTTAATTATCTTGCAGCCTGTTTCCTGAGTTTAATTAACTTTTCTGAGTGGTTTCTACTGCAGTGAGGACTAGGCCCATTTTGTATTATTTAGTATCATAATTTCTCTTCTCTCTCAGTTCCAAGGACACCACAAGCTCCCTCCAGTCCTAATTGCCATGGCAAATGCAGATATGAGAACTGCAAAACAGCTATAACCAAAATTAAGAATGTGCTGCTGCGCATACTAACATAGGGACGGAAATCTATGTGTGTGTTATCTCGAATCCCTTCTAGCCTCTAAATGAACTGACTTTAAATATTTAATTACCTTGTTAAGTAAATTCAGATTATGGATTCAAATCCTCGTCATCACGGATCATCAGGCTGTTTCAGAAGAATAAATTGAGGCCAGGCCAACAGCTTTTTATAAACTAGAATATCATGCACGTTTATAGTTTAAGCTGTCCTCCTTCTCCGTGCCTGTGAATACTGCTTCTCTGGACCTTGAGAGGGCTGGAAGTGGCAAGACATTCTGCATCTGGAAAGCATCTGAACCACGCCCCACGAGTAGTGGAGCGAATGTGTCCTTTGGAGCCCAACAGATTAAAATCAATCCAGGTTGTTTCATTATTTGCTCTGTAGCCACTGGCAAGTTACTAAGTCTCTCAGCCTAGACTGTCCTGCTGTTAAATGCAGGTAAAGGTAGGTAAATGCCTCATTGGGGGGTTTGATGATTAAGTGAGATAACCAGTGAGCTATCTCACCTTCCCCTTCCCGCGTGTAAAGCGTTTTAGGGAAGAAAACCTTTTCCCTCCAGGGAGAGTTGTCAGCTGACTTTTAACATGTCAGTATGCTTTGTGAATGCCTGAGAGCAGATATGAACAGGAAGTCGGACTTGAAGAAGGACAGGGCCTCTGTTGAGACAGGTAAGAACAAAAAGACTAGAGGAAAGTTTGCAAAGACCTAAACATTGTTTGTAACAAAAAATAAACAAACGGCGTTTCCCTGGTGGCGCAGTGGTTGAGAGTCCGCCTGCTGATGCAGGGGACACGGGTTCGTGCCCCGGTCCGGCAAGAGCCCACATGCCGCGGAGCGGCTGGGCCCGTGAGCCATGGCCGCTGAGCCTGCGCGTCCGGAGCCTGCGCTCCGCAACGGGAGAGGCCACAACAGTGAGAGGCCCGCGTGCCGCAAAAAAAATAAAAAATAAAAATAAACAAACGGAAAATCAGTAGAGGGAGAGAGGAAGAAAAAAAAGAACATAAAACAACCAGAATATTCTGATATAAAGTGCAAGAAAGAGGGAGAGTCTATGACAAAAACCGAGGAGAAACCAGAAAGAAAACAGGAGCACTCCTAGGTCACCTCACAACTGTGCTGCCAATCTGCCCAGAGCCTGTCTTCACTCCACAGGGCTAGGAAGCTACTGAAGGTCGGTACTGGCAGATGCTGTAACTTTTTGATGCCACCAGGCACTTTGTGCCTACCCACCTCTCCACTCATTCACTCATTCCCGCTGCTGGTCCAGTCAGACAGCTGAGATTTTTCCTTGTTTTAAGCGCATGTTACATCCTTAGTTCTGTCATGGGGAAGAGTGGCCTACCACCGTCCTGGGTCAGAGGGACACCTTGACCTGGCTCCATTCAGTCACTCCTTGGTCCCTCCTTAGCTAGCCCCGGAGAACTCCCCTTCCACACCAACATCCATCTTTTAACAGTGCAGGACCCTACTCCCCCTCCAGGTAAAACGAGGCATGCTTAAGATTGTTCTGATCCATGGAAAGGGGCATATCCACTCAAGAAGGAGGGGACTCAGATTGATGACAACAGTGACAGGAAGCCACCGGCCAAGTGAGGTCCTCATGTGAGGGAAAAAAGGACAACCACTATAGATCTTAGGTTCCAGTGACCAGTGATGCTACCACTTTGGCTGACACAAAGGATAATGGCTGATACTTGCAATGTTCCTTCCTAAGCTTACAAGGACTGTTGTTCAGACTGCAAAATACTAAGTGTCTCGGGAAAGACACTGTTGCCCTGTGCTAAGTGTCCCAGACGTGAGGATGCTGGGGTTGATCTAGGCCAAGACGTGACAATAACCAGGGCAATGACGTGCATTGAGGTCCTGGCATTTTTTGTTACTGCTGCTGTTACTGTTCTCACATCATCTCATAGACCAGGAAGAATTCCTCTCCACATATTCATCTTCTTGCTCTTTTCATTCAGAATTTTTAAATCTACCTTGTTCAGGGAAACAATCATCAATAATTAGTCTAATATCTGATTTCATTCTTCAAAAACACAAAAGACTCCTGGAAAACAGAGGGCCTATATTTTTCTCATATTTAGTCCATAACCTTGGCCATCACAGGCCCTCACAACCCATGTACCAGTCCTTATTTTACATTGAAATGTAAAAACTTAGCCTCGAGGTTATTCTGAGCCACAGAGGACTTTGTACCTGAAGGCCTCCCGCCTGCGCCTCGTTCCCCAGCCTCCCACGCGCTCCACTGCACAGGCCTTAAATCATCCCGCACACCCTGCTCTTGTACCTGCCAACATCATCCACTGTCTAAATGCAGCGAGCAGCTGTTTATTTACAATTAGATCTGCCAGCTGGAAAGCAAACATTCTACGTTACCGAATCAATCAATGTTACGGGGAGAGAGAAAAAAATCAGGTAGAGCATGAAATGGAGGACAGGAACATTACATTATATTGCAGCTGTCCTTGTCCAATGCCATTAGACGTTCTCGGCACCAAAAATTCATATAACTACAGTCTGTGATCAGCCGTCTTCCAGTCACAGATTTGACACATAAGAAATACAGCCTACCAGAAGGGAAGATTTGGGCGTTGGAAGCCCATAGCCTTCATCTGATGACATGAACAACACTGTCCTAAGGGGTGGGTCTCTATCATGGAATCAAGGGCTTCTGCCCTCAATTATGTTTATCATTTTTGTTTCCTCTTTTATTCAAGTAGTGATGACAGCTGAATCACACATATTGATATTGGGCTTTCAAAATCACATATTACCACGTTGATTATTTGCGGGTACTCTCTCATTTTGGAAATCTCAAATAATGATGAGTAATTCCTCCTCTTCTTAAGTGGTCCTGCATAAATAATCCTCCCATTTTTATTGGTTTACATTTTTACTGATGTTCATGACCTTGATTTGAGTTTGGCTGTTAATTCACAAAGCATAAGTTAAAACACATATGACTGGTTTAGACCTCAAAATTAGTAAAGCGTAAGAGAGTAACAATTTAATAGGAATACGGCAACAAAAGCATAGCAATATGGCTTGTTTAAACTGGTGTTCAAATGGTGAGCCTCTTTCTTTATCTGCAGGATTTTTGTTTGGTTTATGTTGTTCCAATTTTTTTTTTTTTTTTTGCTAGTAATTGATGGGGGGAAAAAAGGCTATGAATTATTAAAGTGGAGGGTCACTAAGCATGAGATTCCAGTACACAACCCAACATTTCTAACCCACAAAAATTCCTTAAGAATGCATTCATACGTGTCAGTGCCCTCTAAAACTCACTGCAGTTTGACTGCACAGCATTTCAAGTAAATGCTGTAAATGTCCTTCTCTGGCCCTGGTGTGCTATGAATTTAAAGGTTTCCCCTCTCTGTGTGCTACTGATAGGAAACTCTATTGCACTTGGTGTAAAAGCCACTAACCGCTTATTGGAAATGAACAACCAAGGCTGCTGCAGACCCCCTCTGCTCTCATTAGAAAATATGCTGGCAGTCAACAGAAATACAGTAAAACTTAGAGTGCGTAAGGAATCAGGAAAAGACAGTGAAGACCTTCAGGAAGATAAATAAACCACTCTCAGCCACGTAGTAGGAGTGGCCATTAGTAGACCCAGAGCCTTCATTAAGAGCTCCCCATGTTGCATATATGCAGTCCCAGATGCCACACTTTTCATCCAACTACTTCAACCCTAAAGGTAGTAATCTACTTTGTTGCTGTCTGGTTCATTTAATGTTCCAAAGTACCTTATAACACTGAGCTTCCCAGAGTACACAGAAAAGGACATAGTTTAAAATTATAACCACATGCTAGGAGAGTGACAGGTTGGAGATGTATGTAGATAAACTTACAGAAGGGACAGACTGAAGGGAAGGCGATCAGACCATCACAGGACCCCTCTGGGTATGAGGGTTTACGGTTCTGAACTAAAGTGAGATCCATAAAAATGGAGAGAGAACAGCCCCAGTGGTACAGAGATTATAATAGCCACAGAGTACAAACCATGGGGCAGTTTGTACTCCCCCTGTTTGCCTTCCTGTTCCTGAGACCAAATATGAATGGACTGAGATGAAGCCTTTTTCTCTCTCACAACAGCTCACTAAGCACAAATTCTGTATGACCTACTCAAAGTCATTGTGCTGTTCTGGTTCCCTTCATTCTTTTTTCTTTTGTTTTGCACCTGGAAGAATCCCTCTTTCCCTCCCACGTTACATACTCATTTCCTCCCCCATGACATCCAAGTAACAACATCCTATTGGTTTGGATTATTTGGTTGAATGCAACAAAATGTTTCTGGCTAACTTTAGGAAAGAAAATAATTTTTAACTTTTTTTGAAGGAAATGAGGTCGTACATCAAATGGAAGGGCAAGATGAGCAGCCAGATCTCAGGAAGGATGAAAACCAGGGTAAGGCTGGGAAAATAATGGACGGTCTCCTCAGAATCACCAGAAGGATGAGTCAAATCCAACTATTTTCGATATTATGTCATTCTGCTCAGATTGAGATTCCCATGGAGACTGCGTGGAGTGGGGGAGTGCAAGGTCCCCAAAGCTGGTACCAAAGGAAGGTAGACTGGAGGCTGGGCAGGCATCACCAGTGGCCATCCACCACAGCTGTACGTAGACGCACTTGTACACGGATGCACTTGTACATGCAGCAACGGCATGAAGCTTAGAGCAATGACATATCAGGGTCTGCTCCTAAAAGCATAAGGCTTCATTCTGTGGCGAAACACATTCTGCTTCAACACCTGCATTTGGTGCATTTTGTTCCTTCCTTTAACATAGAAATTTCTCACTTCCATATCTAACTTTCAGACTGAACATCCCCTGGCTTTAATTCTCCACTCTCGCGCATTAAGTAGTTCTGATTAATTCTATTTATCATGAAGAAAAAGCAATATAAGGCTACGGGAAAGGTCTCAAAAATAGGCATTTTCAACTACATCAATGCTGCCCATAACAACTTTCTATGATGATGGAAGCATTCTATATCCGGGCTGTCCAATATGGAAGCCATTGGCCATATATGGCTATTGACCACTTAAAATGTGACTAGTAAGACTGAGAAACTGAATTGTATTTATTGATAATTTCAATTAATTTAAATCTAAATATCCAAATGTGGATAGTAGCTACAATATTAGACAGTACAGAATAGGTATATCATCTCCAAGAAATTCCTTGTTCTATTTATTTGTAATCTATGTGGCTTTTATGTCCTGCCACACTCATGTGTGCCATGCATGTAGGATGTTAAAAGCCAACTTAAATATTTTTCTGGGAAAGTTAAAAGGAACTCTGAACCCACTGGATAAATATGACAAGTAAGGCACCTGTGGCTAAATGACTTGCATCAGGTCACCCAAAATTGAAACCATTCCCAGGTAAATACACAAAGCTGCAGGAAGTCCTGAACTCTCACTCTAGGTCTCCCTAAGCATGTGACCTTGGGCAAGCCAGCTTCCTCTTTCACTTCTTGGAAGGAAAGGGGGTAGACTAGATACTTTCACGTCCCTTTATCAACACTAAAAGCCTTAATTTCAGTTTTTCTCCCATTAAAATCTAGAAGCTGTAGACACAGTCCAGGCTGGTGAGTAAAACTTGCCTGGTGAGACCTGGAGCAAACTGAACAACATACACTGTAGACAGTCATACAGCTGGGAATGTTAGCCCATCATCTGGAGATGCTGATTTCCAAAAAGACCTCAGAAATCCTTTTTTTATTGTTGGAGTCTAAAGCAATTTTTAACAAAATCTCTGTGAGCTAAACAAATCTCATCTGTGGGCAGGGTGTGACATAGCTTGCTTCAGATAGGTTACAGCTAAAAACCTGGAGCTCTCAAACTGTCCCTTCAAGTGCCCCCCCCTTCAGAATTTTCTGACCTTCTCCACACCCCCATATTGTTCTCTGTTTAAAGCTCCTATTCTCTATTTCCAAGCTCCTCCTCTGGGTTCCAAACAGGATTTAAGTTAAACTACCGCTTGTTAGATCAAGCCATGACACTGCTCTGATTGTGAAGGTGGCTTTGTTTCTAATAACCAGCACAGAGAGAAAAGTTATCATAATGTGTCAATGATAACTGGCAGATGCCCCATCTCTCCTTTATCATTTGTGATGCTATGAAGGGAATTCAAGTCTTTTTTGATTCATTAACTTTGTGTTTTATGGGAAATACATTCAACTCATTCTCAGATAAAATTGCAAATAATTACTGTCTCGAAAATTTAACCTTTCCCTGAAGCAGTACTTACGTGTCATCTCCACATATCTTACTGCAGTAAAAGAGCATAAACACCAGGTGGCAGCATTGTATCATTAAAGCTGCTCAGACCTTGAAATTGAGGTATGTTTATAAATCTTGCCTTCTAGATCTCTTCTTAGCTGATAAACTTCTTTAGAATTTATTTTTAATCAATTATTGTTATTTGAAATTTATTGTTATGATGGATTAGCCATTAACCTGAAATAGGCCTTAAATATTTGGAATGTTCAGTTACCAACAACTTTGGGTTTAAATGGTATAAAACTGCCTAAGGAAAATTTTTTTAATGAATTTGTTTTAAGCACTGCCCTTGCTTATTTTTAACCTTATTTGAGTTATAGGCTCCTGGTAATGATGAATATTGCATTTTGGAAGAGAAATTCTGGATGGTTAAGATTCATGTCTGGAATTCCAGTACTGCATATTAGCTCAGGAAACAGCCTAGATAATAAGCAAAGAATGTCTTTTAAAATCCAGTAGTTGCACTTCCATGTATTCTGGAAATAAAGCCTAAATTCAGATCTCAACTGTAATGCTTAAAAACTGCTCTCCAGCCAACTGAGGATCAGTCTTTTCTTCCATCCCCGCGCCATCACGCACTCATCCTCAACTTTGCTTTCAGTCTGCCACAGGAAACCACCTTCTCCTCGCAATTGAAAGAAAATATGTATTTTACCACAATAAAAAAGTTGTGTATGTGTGTGTAAATAGAAAGATAGATATCCATTATGCCATTTTCTAGTTAACAAGTAACAATAATTCCTTAATATCATCAGATATCCAGAAGGTATTCTAATTTTCAATTGTTTCATAAATGTCCTCAATTCTTTAAAAAAACAAAACAATTTTGCACACATTTGATGCTTGCTGGCCCTCCCCTTACACAGTTACATCTGGCTGAAGTCTCACATTTGGACTAGGGAATCCCTTGTTAGGAGGAGCAGGGCCAAGGCCAGAAGAAGGTTTTGCCTTGGGCTGTCTGACCCTGAGGGCTAACTCCCAAAGTGACCTCTCCCAAAATGAAGGGCAAATCTCCCCCATCTCCATTCTCAGAGGAGGCGCAGAAGCAAATTCCTGGCAATTGTAGAGTAGCCATTTTTATCCCGGATTCCAACAATCATGAGTTCAAAGATAACTCTCAGAGCACCCTGATACAAATTAGCAATATTTTAATTATAAAGAGAAAACCATCTCTCTCTTTTCTTCTTTTACTCTCTTTTCATTTAATGAGTCAAGAAGCTACTACATTGACTCATTCATTCTTGCCAGTCCTACAAGCCCCTTAGAAAGTTAAGGAAATTATGAACTCTCTCTACACACACAAAAAAAGTTGACGTGCCCTAGAGCAAAGAGTACGTATTTTCAGAGGACTGAGGGATCAAGGACCCACCGCTGGCCCCAGGATAAGACTCTTTAGCACTTTCAACCTCTGTGGCCCGTGAGAGCTGTGCTTTGCACATAGGACAATGAAAGAATGCATTAAGTCAAGCAGACTGACAACCTCTCCTCAAACTAAACACCATTTCCTAGCAGGTTTGTTTGTTGTTTGCTTGTCATTTTATTTTGCATTGTTCTGTTTTCTCCACACAAGGCCTGCGGGGGATCTGTATCGTGTCTGAGAGCCATACAGAAAACCATATCCAGGAAAGCAAGTCAGAAAGCCAAGGCAAAGGGCCAAGCTCTCAGATGTTGTCGGTGGGTGACAAAATTGGGCCACACATTCCACACAGCAGTTTGGAAATCTACCAAGAGGCTTCAAATTCTGCACATGCCTTGACCTGGCAATCCCAATTCTAGAAATTTAGCCTAAGGAGATCATTGTGACTGTGCAGGTGATGTAGCCAAAAGGGTAGTCCTTAGAAATAAACTGTCTGACCATGTTGAAAACATTAAACTAATTATGCCACATCCATTACACAAAATAATATTCAGCCTTTTATACTGGTTTGATAAAGGTTAGAGATAATATGGAAATGTGTTTGCTATATTAAGTAGGAAAAGCAGATTCTAAAATAGTTTATGCTGTATGGCTCTTTTTGAGAACATATCCTGGAATGATATACACAAAATGGCTAATAAATGATTGATGCCTCCAGATGATAGAATTATGGTTGGTTTTATATTTTCTCCCTGTTTTCCTTTGATTCTTATTTTTTCTCACCTGTATTTTTCTATAATACATATTGCTGTATAATAAAGAAAGGTTAATAAGTATGTTCCAGACATAAGTATAGTCTGAGGATCCTTGCTCATTAAGGTCAGTGGCCCAAAGAAACAGGAAATTTGGAAAGCAAGAGAGGTAGGCACTTGTTAAGCATAAGCAAGGAGATTGAAACCAAGGCAACCCCTATCCCAACACAGCAAGGTTTCAAGGTAGAGGCCAGAAAGGAGAAATCCCAAGAGCTGCAGGTCACGTCAGAGACCAGAGATGCTGCAGGTAAACAGATGTGATAATATTGACACCTACCCACCCCCTTATTTTCTCCTTCTCCTGAAGTGATTCTTGATACATAAACTCTCTTTATGTAAAGCTAATAAGGAAATAAATCTGAGTTTCTAGAGCTTTATAAAAAGTGGTTCCCAAAGTCTTAGCCTGGGGAAAAGAAAATTTTTATTTTTGCATGCATATCCCTGCCCAAGTCCAGAGAAAATTGCCATGTATAGAGTGAACTCAGCCCTTTCCCAGATAAAGAAGATTAATAGCCGGCTCCAGCTTTTCTGTCAATGGTACTTTTAAAAAAGGTACTTTGTTTTATGTAGGAACATTTGAACCTATTCCTTTGTAAGTCTGAGCACTTTTAACTCAGACACGTATTAAATTCTCAGAATAGGTCCCTTAGATTTGTGGGCCTCGTTTGATTTTTCTCCTATAATCCATGTTTCTAGTCTTGTCTGCCTTTTCACCATGGGCTCAGGTGCTCGAAGACTCCACCTTCAAAGCATGGATCTCTGCAGAGACGATCCATAAACCCATCAATGACACGCTCTTTTTAAAAAAAAAAAAAAAAAATCAAGAATTCCTCATTTCCATGAGTTAATGATTATCCCTTGTGAAAACATTAGCTAGGACCAAAAACTCAGCGTCAACATTATGGGTATAGTAATTTGACTTACATTTTGAGCTCCCATTTTGCTAAGATGGTAAAAATTCAGTTGTTATTAATTGGGAATTCCATCCTTTTCATTAGTTGTATCTACGTTTGGAAGAGATTATATAAAGCCAAGGCCTTGAGAGGCGTGCTCCTGGCTCTTGCATCATCCGCCATGAAGGTATCCCCCAGGCTGCTCCCAGCTGCCCCAGGGCTGGCAGGAAGGAACTTCCACAAACTTCGACTCACTTCATCTGGGTTTCCAGAAAGTTCATCAACCTTGTGCCAATGGTTGTCTCCTCAAACCAAATATCCAATGGTCTAGCCACGTCTGATGAATTCCATGAAGGAGGGAATCTTTACCCTAGACAGAAAAAGAAAAAAATATATATAATTCTGTGGATTCCACAGCGAGTATCTATCGTTTTCTTCACCCACGTGTTTTTCCTAGGTCTTTCTGTACCAGAAAGCTAGTTTTAACTCGTCTTTATTCAACTCTCTGAAATCTTCCAATTTTTTTTACATTTGAATGATTCTAAATTACACACTCTGGAGTATGATTAATTTAGACTTAGCCTGTACTTATCTGGCTTTAAGTCACACGGGTATGTATGCCATCTTCCCAAATGGATATATTATCCCAAGCCTAGCACTAGGAACTTTATAGGACATTTTTGTGCCTCTGTTCCCGTCAATCCACACTGTAGTAGATGTTCAATAATCACAGGCCATGCTGTGATTTCCTTCTGGCTAAGGCAGCAGCAGAGAGCACCCGTCCAGAGTGTGGCCAGTGAACTATGAGGGTTGGGTTTGAACACCAGCTCCGCCACACTACCTGGGCAATCTTGAGCAAATTACTTGTGTTCTCCCTGCCTTCGTTTCCTCTTCCGAAGAACGAAGTAATAATAGTATCCGTCACGTAGAGTTGTTTAAAGGATTAAATAACATAATGTACATCAAGTACATAGAAAAGTGTGCAGCCACAAATATAGGCCATTTTTAACATTTCCATGAAATCAGGTTATAAATCAGACCATTATAAAAGGAATCATGTTTTCTCACTCCACAGAAGTGCTATACACCTGTATACTTTTCTTGGTTTTGGGGGTTGTAAGGGATTGGGTGTGTTTTTTCATTTGTACAAAGACTAGCATCAAATGGACTAATGGCTAGACCAGAAAAATTCTACAGAAACAAAAATGTAAACCTTTGCAATTAATCAAAATAGTAATATGACTCAAATTCCATACTAATACACCAACCAAACCTCTATTTCTGGCGGTAAGTAAAACTTCATCTTAACAAATCTTGCCACCAACACCCCACTCTCACTAGATGGCAATGCCCATATATACCAGGAGTGTCTAAATATAAAAAGACCCATATAAAGGAAAAGGCAATAATCGTGCATGCCTTCACTTAACAGCACACCTCCAGAGTGGAAAAACTCATATATCTTATACAGAGTGTACCAGGCTGGTGAGGAGGGCTTACCCTTTTGACAAAGACCCTGAGGAATTATAATTTGCAAGATATATTCCTTTGACAATTTGGATACTGACTCTTTCAGGCTTGCAATATGCAACGTTGGGGTTTTTGTCTTCTGAACTCTCCTATGAAAAAGTCACCACTCAGAGACAAGCAAGGGCTTCTTAGCCAGGTAACTATGTGTGTGTTGATTTAAAATCCTTCCGAAGATAACCCTCTCTGCTGTGAAGATGCCTTCTTAGCACTGCACAATTCATTTATCATCCTTAGCTTCTGCTGAAAAAAAGTTAGCTGTTCACCTCTCTCTAAAGATCAAATCCACTGTGTTCAGGACAAATTGCTTCCTTCTTAGAACTTCAGAAAAATATAGTTACTTCTAAGTCCTAATGAAGATATATTACTTCAAAAGCTATAAAACAGAACTCCCAGATACAGCTTTTGAGTGAATCCCAAGAAAGGTCAGTTAGGTTGTAGACATAAGAGGTTTCTGCTGCCGCAAATCAATCCCTTAAAGTGTTCCTCCAAGATCTCTGCAGTCTGTGCTAACCAGCAGCCTTGGAGGGTCAAGGAAGGGCCATCCGTTGGAAACGACTTGCATCTCTGATATAGCAACAGAACAATGAGATGATTCTTTTCCTTAAAGGAGGACACTTCACTCCTTTCATTCAATATGTTCAGAGGGGAGGACCAAAATGGCAGCAGAGAATGCTTTCCACAAAAGATGCAATACCAATTCTCTTTACTCAAGCCCTTAGAGGGGAAGTAGCTAAGAGTTTTCTACCAGACAAGGAGACACTCAGAGACATCAAGGTCCAGAAGAGTTCAAATCTCCTCCACTCAATCAGGTACAAAGATACCACTTTGAAAGACATATACCAGCTCCCTCTTTTCTCCGAGAACTTCAAAGTGGTGTACATCCCAGTCGGAGGTCTTCACAGCACCTTTATGGAAAAGTGAGGGGGAAATAAAGGGCGATCCTGAGCAATTTTCAAAAGGCCATTCAGCAAGACAGTGGCAGATAAGGAAACAGTCTTCCTGATTCTGATAACTCTATTTCATTTTCTCTAACACAAAAACTGACCCTGGGGGCCCAACCATTAGATGACCACAGTAACACAAATTGTTCTTTTTAAGAAATCCAGCTGAAAATGTTATGGGAAAAGCAAAATATCATCTCAACAGGGTCTTTACTGTCCTTAAGATACTCCAGGCCCCAGTAATCTCTCCTGACTCTGGGAAGTACAGAGTCAGGTCAGTGGTTTTCAAACTGGGTTCTGTGGAGCCCCTTTAGAGAGTGCTGGGAGAGTAAGAAGAGCCAGATGGAGCTCTGCCTCTCCACCCCAACTTCAGCCAGAAAATCTCTAAGTTTATCTGCTCAAAGGGTTCCATGATTTTGAAATATCTTTTAACAATCTAGGATTACTCTATTCCTTTAAAAATGAAGGAACAGGGCTCCCCTGGTGGCGCAGTGGTTGAGAGTCCGTCTGCCGATGCAGGGGACGCAGGTTCGTGCCCCGGCCCGGGAAGATCCCACATGCCGCGGAGCGGCTGGTCCCATGAGCCATGGCCGCTGAGCCTGCGCGTCCGGAGCCTGTGATCCACAACGGGAGAGGCCACAGCAGTGAGAGGCCCACATATTGCCAAAAAAAAAAAAAAAAAAGAAGGAACAGAAGCAAAAAGAAGTTAAATAACCAGAGAGAAGCACTGTTGAAAGAATGAGTGGTGAAAATCAATATGTAAATCAAGCAACCAATGCCTGGGTGTAAAGAAGAAAAGAAGGTGAGCTTGGATGGTCCTAAGACCCAGGAGGATGAGCACTTTGAAGAGGTGATCCTCACAAGGGCATAGTACAAACCCAAGAGGGACTTTGCTGATTGGCTTAACATTGGTGCCTCTTCCTTTGAACCTCATTTTCTTATAACACTGAAATAGCAAACGGTACCATGACTATTGACCTCTTTCATCACAAATATATTTATCCTTCTGCAAATTAACCTCAGTGATTCTTTTCCTTTTCTTCTGTTTCAATTCTAAACTCCTCCTTTCCTTGGCTACCTCTTCAAATCCCAACCCTTCTATGAGGTTTTATTCTGAATTAGTAAAGCCAGTTTGGTCCCAAACAATTGCATGTAAATCATATTATCCAAAAGCATCGATTCAATCTTGCATCTGTGGCAAATTCTGTCTTGTGAAAAAGTCAGGAACGAATACTTACAATAATACTGTTAGTTCCCTTCATACACTGGTACAGTGGAACCAGATGATACAAGGAATCATAGAGCTGGAAGTGTCCCTAAGAAACCATTCAAACCACCACCACCATTTTCAAAGAGCAACATCCTAGACCCTTGACAATAAGAAATAATTTGAAACACATCCAGAGATAAACTTTAACACACACTTTAGATAAAATTGTTCCCATGCCTTCTCTTCTCAGTTCCCATTTCTATATTGTGTCCTCATATTTTTTTTTTTTTTTTTTTTTTGCGGTACGCGGGCCTCTCACTGTTGTGGCCTCTCCCGTTGCGGAGCACAGGCTCCGGATGCGCAGGCTCAGCGACCATGGCTCACGGGCCCAGCCGCTCCGTGGCATGTGGGATCTTCCCGGACCGGGGCACGAACCCGTGTCCCCTGCATCGGCAGGCGTACTCTCAACCACTGCGCCACCAGGGAAGCCCAGTCCTCATATTTTTATTTTTTATTTCTGTTTGTTATCTTTTGACCCCTCTTTATACTCCTCTTGGTTCTGCATATCCCCCCCTCCTCTTGAAATGCCAGACCATCCACCAGGTTTCAGTAAATAAGAACATTCTTCTAAGCTTCTACACACTAAATTCTTAACTGGGCATCTGAGTTGCTTTTTCCCAAATTACCTGAAAGCCTACTAGCAACATGGTAACATTTTAGTATATTCTATATAATCTTTCATTTTGTTTTTATGTAGAAGGATGGATGGATACATACATAGATAGATTCAGAATCTTATTGCTCATGTTTTTGTAAACTTTTTTATTCAACAATATCTTTTGGACATCTTTCTACATTAATAAGTCAACACTGTTGTTTTCATGCTTTTATAGTATTCCATCAACTGTGTGCAATGACATTTAAATAGAGGATGAATTCTGCCTCCCAAGAAGTTGCTTCCTTAGTCTAGTTCAGAGTTTTGATTATTCCAACAGTTCCTAACTGACCTCCTTGTCTGCTTTCCCCTCTATAACCCACCACCCGTATCATTGCTGACCTTATCTTCCTAAAACACAGGGAGGATCATGCTTCTCCTCTTCTTACAATCCTTCTGCTGCTCTTTAGGTAAAATCCAAACTCCTTCCCAGGGCATCCAAGCCCCCAAGCCTGTCTCTAGCCTAGGTTTCCTGCTCCATTCCCAGCCTCCCATTTCCCCCAGCCCCTAACATAACAGACTTTTCATCATTTACTGCTCACTGCATGGAAATTTAAGCCTCTGTGCTTTTCCTACTACTTATAAAGTCCTCCCCACCTTGTCTACCTGTTAAATTCCCGGTGCTCTTAAGATCTTCCTCTATAGCATCTGTGGCACCAGGATAGTCACTTTTTTCTGTGTGAATGAAGCCATTCCTAAATTTCTATATAATGGCACTTATATTGTGTTATAATTTTTTATGTATATATTTATCTCTCCCACAATTCTGGCTTTATCCCTAATGTTTTATACAGTAACTGCCACTCAATAAAAGTTTATTGAACTAAATTCAATCCCTCAACGTGTGGACCAGGCTCACAAGATAGGATAAAGCATTCATTTTACCTTAAATTCTGGATCCCAGGGATGAATTATATTTCCACCCATCACAGTTGTATCCCTGATACAACAGCAGCAATTGAAATTGCTAATTTATTTTTCATCCTCCAATTTCCAGCTTGAAAGTAACACCCCAGATATGCAGGGGATAGAGTCTTAAGGACAGTGTCACTGATATTATTTCCACTCTTTCTACTAGTAGGAGGGAACGGTGAATTCAGCCATTATGTCCAACATTCTATTACAATCCACAAATGTCCTGGAAGAGGCAGCAACTGTGGGAGCAGTCAGTCCTGTTCTAGAAAACAATAAAAGGCTGACAACAACGTATAAATAATATTTAAATGTGAATTGGGGCAAGTATGAAGTATTTCATTAGTTTTATCAGTATATATGATTTCCTTTTCCCTTTCCCTTTCAAGAAAGAATATACACCTCTCTGCTGAACAGGATCAACCAAGAAATATCAAATGGCATCGTCTTAGATTATGTTTTCAGGGGGGGAACAAAAAGAGAAGTTGTCTAGATAACATTGGCTTCAGTGACATCAATGTTTAGTTTTCAGTTTCCTCTTAGGGCTTCTTGGCTTAGTGGAGCATGGCGATGCTTCTTTCAATAAAATACAGTCCTACGGCACTGCAATACTAATCATGCTGTATTTTGCTTTGCTTTGTATTGTTTTCATTGTTTCTGATTGCCACTGATTTACTGAATGTTTGACCTCCGAAGTGTGGTTTAGGTGGAGACCAAAACCCAATAAAATCAAAATCAACACTGCAATAAAGTGGGTCTGAAAAAATAAAGAAATGTTGCCAACTTAACGATTCTTTCCTTGACAAACCACTAGAGATACCCAATCTCAGATTTCCCTTGAGAGTCAATGAGAACCATTTTTCCTTTAGTGTTCTATTTTTTAAAGAACGGTAACAAAGAAATAGCAAAGTGCAAAAATCATAAATGCACAACAAATGCACAACAAATTTTCACAAAGCAAGCCCACCAATGTAACCAGTACCTAGCGAGGCACCCCAAAAGCCCCACTGTGTAACCCCTATTCTGCTCAGACTATAGATGAACTTTGCCTATATTCTCATTTTACGTAAATGGATTCATACAGTGTATACTCTTTTGTGTCCGGTTCCTTTCACTCCAAGTTACACTGGTGAGATTCGTCTTTGTTTTCACTTGTGGCAACAGTGTGTTCACTGTCACTGCCATAGAAAACTACCCCTTTTTTGTTATTGTTTCAGGAGCATCTAAACAAACAAGTGCTCTGAGGAAAACACATGGATCCCAGGGTTAGAATACAAGAGCTTTAGTCCAAAGAGGAAACAGTGACTAAGATGACCTTTTGAAACAGCTTGAAGTCAATTGTCAAGAAGCAGCTGTCTGAGCAGAGAAGCAGAATAGTAAAAAAGCACCCTGTGAGATACGCCAGAAGAGCAGGTTTGGAAAGAAATGCCCAGAACTGAGCCAGGGATCCTGGTTCAAAAGAAAATAAACGTTGGCCTTCTGAAAAGGTTTTGATCTAGGCTGGTTCTGCCTCGTGTCTTCAGCACAGTCTTTCTTTCTCCGCCTGTGGGGTTCTCCCTCCAGAGCCCCGTGGTTGTGAAGGCAGCTCCTCTGTAAGGGGTCAGATTTTACCACACCTTTTCACACACTGTTTGATATTTAACCAAAATGTCCTTGCATAAAAAGACATCTGCATGCTATTTCTGCCTCTTTTAAACACAGGTGATCAAAAATTCTCTTTGCAAGTTTTAGATATTGCCATTACGGTGAACTTTATGAAAGCTTGTAAGTTACTAAACCATTGTTACCAGCTAATTCCGATATTTAAGATACTGAAATTTGGGCTTCCCTGGTGGCGCAGTGGTTGAGAGTCCGCCTGCCGCTGCAGGAGTCACGGGTTCGTGCCCCGTTCCGGTAATCCCACATGCCGCGGAGCGGCTGAGCCTGTGTATCTGGAGCCTGTGCTCCACAACGGGAGAGGCCACAACAGTGGGAGGCCCACGTACCGCAAAAAACAAAAAACAACAACAACAACGAAAAAAAGATACTGAAATTTTTACTAGTGCTTTTTTTAAAAACTTTTTTCTTTTGCATTTTCTTGATATGATAATCTTCCAATTCTCTTATTACTTCTGACAGCTCTTTTTTTAGGCCTCAACAGCTAGTTCCTCCTCGACTTTTTTTTTTTTAACATCTTTATTGGAGTATTACTAGTGCTTCTTAAAACTCCCTGCATTTAAAACATTTTCATTCTGTTATGAAGATGTTTATTAGAGCAATTATCAAAACATTCCCATAAATATTGATGCCATATTCTGAAAACAAAATATCCTTTTCTTCCTCCTTAAAAAAAAAACAAACCCAATTCACACACACACACACAAATAGTCTAAAAAACAACTCATTTGAAGTACATTTGCTCTAGTTTTTAAAAGACAGTAATTGATTCCAGTGAATCTGGAAAATATTTATTCTGAGAATCTAAGAATTTTCCCTACATCTTTCACGTTACACAAGTTTACCTAAACCTATGAGAGATTTCAAGGGTCCTGGCTTAAAATATTTATCAGGAACACGAATAGAGGCATTGAGGGCTTCCCTGCTGGTGCAGTGGTTGAGAGTCTGCCTGCCGATTCAGGTGACACAGGTTCGTGCCCCGGTCCGGGAAGATCCCACATGCCACGCGCGGTGCGGCTAGGCCCGTGAGCCATGGCCGCTGAGCCTGTGCGTCCGGAGCCTGTGCTCCGTAATGGGAGAGGCCACAACAGTGAGAGGCCCACGTACCGCCAAAAAAAAAAAAAAAAAAAAAAAAAAGAATAGAGGCGTTGGAATATTTGCCAAGGTATTAGTAAAAAAGAGTAGAAATGATTTGTGCCAGAACATGACTAATATGAATTCTAGTTTTAAAACCAAATCCACATATAAGAGGATATGACACCCAAAATTCATTTCAATGGCTACTAAAATATGCTAGATTAAATTAAAAGTGGTTTTAAGTTATTTTAGCTCCTTCAGGTGGGAGTCTCGGGCTTCCCTGGTGGCGCAGTGGTTGAGAGTACGCCTGCCGATGCAGGGGACACGGGTTCGTGGCCCGGTCCGGGAAGATCCCACATGCCGCGGGGCGGCTGGGCCCGTGAGCCATGGCCGCTGGGCCTGCGCGTCCGGAGCCTGTGCTCCGCAACGGGAGAGGCCACAGCGGTGAGAGGCCCGCGTATCACCAGAAAAAAAAAAAAAGATGGGGGTCTCTTTCCTCACAATGAGAGACTGAGTCAGCTTGTGACTGCTTTGACCAATAGAAGTAGGCAGAAGTGACACTGTGACTCTGAGCTCAGGCTTCTAGAGGCCTTGTAACATTGCTCTCATTCTCCTGTACCTGCTGATTCCACGGGAGATTCCATTTGAGCCCACCTGCTGGAGGAGGATGTCGTGTGGAGCAAAGACAAGCCCTCTCGTCTGAAGTCCCTGACTGTGATGGGGAAATCCTGGTTGAGTGAAATCCATTTCTCCTGTCTTCACTACTCAAGGTCATTTTAAAACTTGCATGTCCTTTAAGTAGCACATAACCTAAGCAGTAAGACGTCTGCTTGCCTCACGCTCCAGGAACGTGCAGCCAGCTGTGTCTAATTCGAGCTGAGCTGGTTAAAACTGGATAGGACCTCCTAACCTCCAACTGAGCCTGCGCCGGTGTCTGCTCCGTGCCCGTTTGAACGTGCAGAGGGGTGGAGCTGACTTAACGCCTGCGCAGAATGGCAATTACGGCACGTTTTTCCAATCAGCGCTCCCCGCGCCTCAGATCCAGCCCATGAATACCCCGTTACTTTATCACATAAATACCCTCGGGGTGGCATATTTAAGATTTGTTTGGTCTCCCTACTTGGCTGCCTTTTGAATAAACCCAGTCCCTGCTGCAAACCTCACTGTCTCAGCATTTTGGCGTGCTGTGCATCGGGCAAAACAAACCTGCTTCGGTAAGAATGATTAATGTACATGTCAACTCAACTGGCCTAAGAGATGCCCAGAGAGCTGGTAAAACATTATTTCTGGCTGTGTCTATGAGGGCAGTTCTGGAAGAGATTAGCATTTGATTCAGTAGACTGAAGAGATCTGAGCTCACCAACGCGGGCGGGCATCCTCCAACCCGTTGGAACTTAAAGGCAAAGGAAGGGCAAATTCTTTCTCTGTTTGAACTAGGACACCCATCTTCTCCTGCCCTCAGCCTTCAGACTCAGATTGAATTATACCACTGGCTTGCCAGGTTCTTCAGCCTGCGGGTAGCAGATTGTGGGACTTCTCGGCCTCCATGGCTGTAAGCCAATTCCTATGTTAAATCTCCTCCAGTATGTTTATATATATCCTATTGGTTCTGTTTATCTGGAGAATCCTGACTAACGTACAGTTGATCCTTGAATGATGCGAGGGTTAGGGGTACCGAGGCTCCACGCACTTGAAAATCCACGTATAATTTAAAATCAGTGCTCCACATACACTGTTCCTCTGCAGCCGAGGTTCCTTCACATCCTAGGTTTAACCAACCTCGGACACGTAGTACCATAGAATTTACTACAGAAAATATCCACGTGTTAGTGGACCCCCATACTTCAAATCCATGTTGTTCACGAGTCATCTGTACTAACAAGCCCTCAGAAGACTTCTTGAGTATACCCCAGGTAAGAGCAGCAAAAGAATTGACTAGCTGAGCCCAGCCCAACTTTTTGAACAAATAAGTTTTTGATTTAAGCCACTAAATTTGAAGAAGTGTTGTTTTGCAGCAAGAGATAACTGAGACTAGTACCCACAGCCCATCTCAGTTACCTCTTGTTTTGTTACGTAACATAACAAATGAGTAAGGAAACTGGCTGGTGTATTTTAGGTTACTATCATGTCTCCAACTTTAAATTTCTACAGCACTTTGCTGCCAAATTTAGGCCCAATTTATTTCTAATCAGGACAACTCTAACTGACTCCTGGTATCTGTGTCTGCCCGCATTTACTTCCTGTACCAATCTAATCTCCGTGTTGCCACCAAAGTATCGAGGATCCAAATTAAAATTCTCCCTGCTATCACGCTTCGTTTAAACACTTCTGTCTGGGGGATAAAATTCTGAGCCTGCCTTTCAAAACCCTTTATAATGAAGCCACTATCCCACCAGCTAGGGTTGCTCCCAAAGGTGTTAGCCTCCCTGTGCTTCCATGCTGGGCACATACCATGGCCTAGAAAGTTCCTCACAACATGTGTAACACCAAAGAAAACCCCGAGGCATTAGGTGAAGCACTTAATGGGAGACAATGTCACCTTAAAATTAGTGGAAGCCTGCATGGAATTGTCCAGTACAGCCACAGGTGAAATCACAGGGCAGCCAACCAAATGTGAATCAATGTGCCACTGTCGCTGCTGTTCCATGTCTAAGGTCATATCTGAAGGTCCATTTCCTTGGGAAGTCTTAGGAAGCCTTATATCAAAGGTCTCCTGGGAAATTCCAGGAGCTCCCAAGGTGGTTGTGCAAATCCCAGATTCTCATGAATCAGTAATGGGATAAATTGACATCATGTGTTTCATGATGCAGTGCAGGGAAGAACTCAAACATCACTTCTTGCCAAAAATGGATAACCTGAACTTAGTCAAGAGGAAACAAAAGCAAAAATAAATAAATGGGACCTAATTAAACTTAAAAGCTTTTGCACAGCAAGGGAAACTATTGACAAAATGAAAAGACAACCTACTGAATAGGAGAAAATATCTGCAAATAATAGGATCAATAAGGGGTTAATATCCAAAATATATAAGCAGGTACTTCCCTGGCGGTGCAGTGGTTAACAATCCGCCTGCCAATACAGGGGACACAGGTTCAATCCCTGGTCCGGGAAGACCGCACATGCTGCTGAGCAACTAAGCCTGTGCAACACAACTACTGAGCATGCACTCTAGAGCCCACGAGCCACAACTACTGAAGCCCGTGTGCCTAGAGCCCGTGCTCCACAACAAGAGAAGCCACCGCAATGAGAAGCCCACGCACTGCAAGGAAGAGTAGCCCCCACTTGCCACAACTAGAGAAAGCCCGCGCACAGCAACAAAGACACAACGCAGCCATAAATAAATTTATTTAAAATACATATAAGCAGCTGATACAATTCAATATCAAAAAATGACCCAATTTAAAAATGGGTAGAACACCTGAATAGACATAATTCCAAAAAAGACATGCAGATGACCAACAGGCACGTAAAAAGATGCTCAACATTGTTCATCATCAGAGAAATGCAAATCAAAACCACAATGAGACTTTGCCTCACACTTGTCAGAATGGCTGTCATCAAAGAGACTATAAATAATAATGTTAGAGACAATGTGGAGAAAAGGGAACCCTCCTACACTGTTGGTGGGAATGTAAATTGGTGCAGCCAATGGAGTTTCCTCAAAAAACTAAAAATAGAACTACCATGTGGTCAAGCAATTTCACTCCTGGGCGTATATCTGAAGAAAACAAAAACATTTACTCGAAAAGATGATCCCCAATGTTCATAGCAGCATTATTTATATTTGCCAAGATACGGACGCAACCTAAATGTCCATCAGCACAAATGGATAAAGAAGATATCTTCAAGACATAGGGGTAGGGGATTAAGAGGTACAAACTGCTATGTATAAATAAGCTACAAGGATATATTGTACAGCACAGGGGATATAGCCAATATTTTATAATAACTAAAAATGGAGTATAATCTATAAAATTTTTGAATCACTATGTTGTACACCTGAAACTAATATTGTAAATCAACTATACCTCAATAAGATAAAATTTTTTAAAAACACAAATTGATATTCTAAAAATAACTGTTCAGTATTTTTCAAAGGGTCAAATCAAGTTTAATGAAAGACTAAGGGGCATCACAGATTGTAGACTAAGGAGACATTAATTAAATACAACATGAGAATCTGGATTGAATTGCAGACCAAGAAAAGAGCATTAGTGGAACAACTGAAAAATTCAAATGAAGTCTATGTGCCAGGTAATAGTATTGTATCAATGTTAGTTTGCTGATTTTGATCATTGTGGTGTGCTTTTGTAAGGTATTATCACTTGGGGAAACTGGATGAAAGATTATGAAAATTTTTGGTATGTTTGCAAATGTTTTGTAAATCTAAGATGATTTAAACCTTCAAAATGAGAGGGTAAAAAGTTTTAATTATTAAAATCAATAGGACAGAAGATGATGGACAATTGAAGAGGACCCTTGAAAATAGGTTACAAATGACATCTGTCCCATTTAGTTGGCTATTGGCTGACCAGAGCAATTATTAGCCACGCTGGTTTGGGGCCACCCTACCCCAACCCCCATACACACACAACTTCTCAACTCTGGTTTGATTTGAATATGTCACAAAATCCTCAAAATTTCACAACAGTATTGCTCAAAATTCACTTTGATCTTATCGTGTAAAATATCCTGTATAAATACTTCTTACAAGAGAGAAAGGAAAGGAGAGGGAAAGTCATACAAACAAGTGGCTATTTCCAAAAAGGTAGTTTTAAAACCATCAGCTAAAGTAGAATCACCTGGGTAACTTGTTTTTAAAAACTCTCATGCCCAAGACCCACATCGAACCTAGAGAATCAACATCTATAGGAGTGGAGTATTTGCGTGAGTTCACTGTATGATTCTGAGACATACCAGGGAAGTCTGAGAACTACCATTTAAGAAAATGACTGGTCTCTAAAACGGGATTCATTAACCACTAGATGGTGCCAGGATTCTGAAGATGGAGCTTTCCGTGTATATTTCCCTTTGAGTAAACAGTATATTCATTTTCCCTTTTATCTCTCTCCTCCACATCGCCCCAACTTTTAGAAGAAGGGTATAACACACCAAAATCAATACTCAGCATCAGTGTGACACTTTCTCCTTGAATTTATTTTAGCTGTAATAGTCTTGCTCTGAGTGGGTCTTGGGGAAGGCAGATCTAGGGCTTGTTTTTCCCTTAGCATCTTCCTTTCTGAGTGCAAATGTTTTGAAGAAGGAAATCCACTGTGAGTAGTGGCTTCACCAGCAATGAGTGATGGACTAAGAAAGAATTATGTGACAAATTCCTGAAAGCTGTATTTAACCATTTGTAGCTCTTATCTCTGCCCTTTTCCAAAAAACCATGACTTCAAAAATATACCAGAATCATCCGTTTATTCTGTCCTAACTCCCACTGCCTCTATGCAAAAGTGTTTAACTTCTTTAACAGTTTATCCTTTTTTATTTCCAGAGTTTCTTCCCATTAAAAAATCCTGTGTGACGATAATCTCATTTCAGAATTTTTCTGAAGAGTACATTTGTTTGAAATCTGCTCGAGGACATGTACGTAGCCTTACACGTGTTTTAAGTATTTTTAAATGTGTACTGAACAGAAAAAAAGCTGGAAAGCTGACCAAGACAACGTATTTCTTTTATTAATCCTGCAAATACCTACTGAGTAATGATATATAGCAGGCACTGTGATACCTACTAACATAGATATACAGGGTTGACCAAAACAGACAAGATAGAAATCTCATGGACTTGCATTCTACTTGAGAGAAACATGTAAATCAACAAAATAATGAGAGAGTGGCAACTCTTTGAAAAAATAAAGCAGAGTGATGTGACAGTTTCTACACAAGGTAGGATTATTTTTGACAGGGTGGTCAGGGGAGGCATCCCTGAAGAGGTGTCATTTGGACCAGGAGTGAATGATGACAAGAAGAGCTGGAGATCCAGCTGTCTAGGCAGAGGATAGAGCAAGTGCCAAAGTCCTGGGGTAGGAACATCTGCTATGTTGCAGATCAAGAAGAAAGACAGCTGAGGGAAGCGTCAGCCAAATGAGGTTGAAGACGTGAGCAAAGACCCGATCAGGACCATACATTGCAATTTAAAGTTGTTTCGTTTTGTTGGATGTGGACCATTTTTAAAGTCTTTATTGAATTTGTTACAATATTTCTTCTGTTTTATGTTCTGGTTTTTTGGCCACAAGGCATGTGGGATCTTAGCTGACTAGGGGTCAAACCTGCACCTCCTGCATTGGAAGGTGAAGTCTTAACCACTGGACCACCAGGAAAGTCCCTAGATTGCAATATAGATTGCTTTTCTCACATAAAATGGGAAATCATCAGAACGTTTTAAGGAGGAAATCAATACTGTTTCTTTTTCTTTCTTTTTTAAGATCATCTTGGTTCCTGTTGGTAGAGGAGCACAGTGGAAGAAGAGAGAACAATTGCAATACTGCTGCAGTCATCTAGATAAGGGATGATGATAGCTGGATTAGAGATAAGAGTGAAATGGAGAGAAGTGGTCAAATTCTAGATGTGCTCTGAAAGTATGGCCAATCAGACTTGGCTGGTGGAGTGCTTGTGGGGAGTGAAGGGGTGAGAGAAATCAACAACACCTAAATTGCTGTCTGATCAACCAGATGGGTGGGGAAGCAACTTACTTAGGGTAAAATGGGACAAGCAAGGTTTGGAGGAGAGCTGTGACTTTAAGATTCTGGTTTGCTAACAGTAAGTCTGAGATCATTATTTAATATGGGAAAAGTTAGGAGGAGATTATAAGATTTGATAGTCATCAGCATACAAACAGAATTTAGAGCCATAAGGCTGAATATCACTTAGAGAACAATATTGATAAGCTGAGAATAATAATACTCCCTATGGTTATTGCAAGGAATAAATTGAGGAATATTTAAAATATCTAAGTGCCCAACAGAGTAGACAATTAACAAAATATGATTTTTCTTCCCTATTTCATTCCTTGGTAAAAGTAGACTCTGCAGTAAATTACAACAGAACTAAAATCTTTCCATTAGCTCAGATGTCTTTACAGTCAAAGGAAATCTTAATAATCACCTGTCTCCACATTTCCAAAATGAGGTTCTTCTAAGGTGTTCACAGGTTTCCGGGATCTCTATTAAGCCTGAGTTAATAAAGTTTAACAAATTTCTTACAACAAGGACCTATTGTATAGCATAGGGAACTATAATCAATATCTTGTAACCTATAATGGAAAATAATCTGAAAAAAGATATAGATATATATGTATGTATAAGTGAATCACTTTGATGCACACCTGAAACACTAAATTGACTATACTTCAATCTTAAAAAATAATAAATAAGGGCTTCCCTGGTGGTCCAGTGGTTGAGAGTCCGCCTGCTGACGCAGGGGACACGGGTTCGTGCCCTGGTCCAGGAAGATCCCACATGCCGCGTAGCGGCTGGGCCTGTGAGCCGTGGCCGCTGAGCCTGCGCGTCCGGAGCCTATGCTCTGCAACGGGAGAGGCCACAACAGTGAGAGGCCCGCGTACCACAAAAATAATAATAATAAATAAAATTAAAAAAAATAAAGTTTAACAGATTTCTTAAATGTAGGTCCTCACAAAGCTCTCTAAGGAATGGAACTTGTACCCAGCATTTCCCAACTTTCATACAGGCTGGAGAAAGTGTAACAGGGAAGAACAAAATCTGACACCATGTTGGATCTGTTTCTTTTACTTTAATCTTTGCTCTCAGTTACTTTTGCTACTATAATCACTAAAATGATGTTGTCTATAGCTATTGGCATACATAATGGCCTCCCTTGGGTAACCCTGCCCCTCTACCTAAATGTTAAACTAAAGTGCCTTTGTTCAACTCACAGGGAAATATTTTGACCCTGCCCACCTGTGAATGGCTTCAAGAAAGAAGAAATTAACGTATCCCCTCCCTGAGGCTGGCCAAACCATGAGTTGTTTTGCAAGACTTATGGCCTTTTTACTTTACTTCCTCACCTCCTCCCCCTCTCTGTTCTATAAGAGAAACTAGCATCCAGACCCTGATAAGATGATACTCTAGGATATTAGTCCAGCATCTTCATGGACGCCCGGCTTTCTGAATAAAGTCGTATTCCTTGCTTAACACCTCGTCTCCCGATTTATTGGCCTGTCGTGTGGTGAGCAGAGTGAGCTTGGACTCGGTAAAAAAAGTGTCCATAGGAAAGCACTGATTTACTCCAAGCCCACATTTTACAGATGAGACATCTGAGGACAAGGGGGATAAAGTCTCCTAGCTTGGAACTCGTTATAACAGAATATACCATTGCTAAGATACTGCTATTGTTACTAACATCACCCCAACTTTCCCACCAGCCTTCCCCTCTGCGTAGTCTGTTCCTACCCTTTTCCTAAAAGCTGAGTTTATGAGGTGTCTATAGTAAGCATTCAGGTTGATGAGATGCCTATAGAAGGCCTCAAGTTCCTTTATATGTCTGAATAGTACCCATGTGGTTTATGAGAAGTTGCCTAAGAATGACTGTGTTTCATATCCATAATACAGAGTGGGAGGTAGATTTTTTTTTTTAAGTACCAAGTAGATGATCAAGTTGTTACTATATTTATGGCTTCACCTGCAGTCACGTGTGTGACTTTGGATCCTTCACATCATGTAAAATTCCTGAACTTTCATTTATCTGGCTGTTAATAATAAGGACAGTAAAATGAGGGTTAATATTTGCCAAAGCTTTGGCTCATAACTCAAAGTTTCTAAATCAGTAGAAAGTATCTTTTACCAGTGGCCAAAAGTACTTTTCAAAAAGCAATAGCTTCTGTTTTTCCCTAATTTCTTTCCCTAACTGTAAGGTTAAGCCTCGGAGACAAAGAACAGAGCTTTGACGAGGGCCCTTTCTCATTACAGTTTTGCAGAGAAGAAAACTGGAGCACACAGACATCAAACCTTAGCGTGTCTGAGGGCCCATAACACGGCAGGCATGAGCTGGCTTGGAAGCCAGCTTCATCTTACACTGAAGAAGGCGTGCTAGACTCAATGCAAAAACCTGGAGAGCGGTCGAGGGAGAGGTGAGAAGCGCGTCTGGAACAGACCTGACAAAAGTGAGTAGCCGGCTGGTGCTGCTGTAGGCTTTCCGTGGAGGACTTTCCATAGGAGGACTGAAGGGGAGGCTGGGGAGGAGGGGCACGTGGTGGCAACCGTGTGCAGGTCTACCAAGTACGATTTTAAGATCTGTAAAAGATGTCCTCTACCCACCTTTCCTTATCTCTGATGACAAGAGGCTTCTGAAACATATTCAGCTGTTATCCCAGGAAGGTTCCACTGCACTACCTAAGTTCCCCCTGCTCACTTACTGAAACCGAAGCCTGTCAGAGTGACTTTTGTGTAGCTCAAGCAGTTGACAACAGTTAAAATAAAATTGCTCCTAGGAGGCGCTGTTATCATCTTACCGCATTAATAATATGAATGTAGAATCTGAAGCGGTTAGCTATTGCTCTATAACAAACCATCTCAAAACATATGGGTTCAAAACAACTACTTATTATTTATGGATCCACAGCTTAGCAGGTAGTTCTAGTGATTTAATCTAACTAATCACTAATCTAGTGATTAGTTCTACTGATCTAGACCAATTAGATTTTGGCTGGGCTCAGTCATGTGTCAGATGGCAGGTCAACTGGGAGCTGAGTGGTCTGTGAAAGCTGGAATGACTCATCTCTGCTGTACGTGGTCTCACCTGGAGCATGCCCCTAATTCAGGCATGTTGTCATGGTGACCATAGAGAAGCCAAAGGGGAAGCAGAAACAGGCACGGCTTCTTGACTCAAACCTGTCACAATATCACAGTGTACTGGCCAAAGCAAGCCACAAAGGCAGCCCACGTTAGAGGGGCAGGTACTCCAAAGTTATCAGACAAACAGTATGGATACAGAGAAGCCATTAATTTAATTGAGATCATCAATGCCTTCAATCTAACACAAGACAGAAGAGCACATCCTGCTTGAAAGAGTAGGAAAAGGAGGATAGAGAATAAAAGTTATGTGCATTTTTAATAATCTCATGCACAGAAGTCTCTAGTTCTAGTATCTAGTCTTGAACTCAAGCAAATTGCAGTCTTTCTTCTCTATGTAAATCTTCATCTTAGTATTTCCTATACAAATAAATCTTCTCCCCACATACAGTTTGTTTTGCAATGGTCTTAGATTAAAATGAATTAAATATTTAAAAATATTTACATTTGAGTTCAGCCAATTAGACTTTTGTTTGAAATAGAGTAAAAAAAAATGTTCATGTCATTTTATTATTCTCCTGGTTAATGAGCAACTTCAGTGTTTGCATTAGTGTCATGGTGGAACAGCTAAAAAGAAGGAAGAATAAAAAAGATCAACTCCTATGATGAATACAGTATAAAACATGTTCTTTAAAAAAAGTATATTCTGATTATAGAAAGCACAGATGAGACATGGGCGATAAAATATTGATATTTTATCAATATTTTGATAATATCCAATTTGTTGTGTTGGGTATGTTTAATCCAAATGAATATGAAAGTTGTTATATTTGGCATGTTTAATTTAAATAATGTACAGTCGTGAACTTTTGGACGTAAACTGAGGACCATTTAGGGAGAATTAGGGTGGAACCTCTGAGGTAGCAGATACTCACTGTCTTCTAAAGTGAGGAAGGACATCAGGATTGTAGTAAGACATAGATCACCGTGAATAAGGGGTCAATGAAAGTAACCCCACAGCAGCCTCAAGATAAGATGAAGCTCCTGAGGTGAGAAGTTATTACCTTAGCAGTCCTATAGAATGTCTCTGTGGTCAATTGCTCACCTTCACATATAGGTTTCAGGTGTGGCTGACCCGTCCCTCTGACCGTACTCTGAAAGCGAAACCTTCTGATACAGCACTTGTGAGGGAAGAACAGGCCACTTGGCTGAAAGGGTTGTTATTGACCAGATCAGGAGTAAACTCAAAGTTCCTTCCTGGCACTCCTCAGAGCTTCTTGAAGATCAGCTGGCCTCTGGAAGATGTGGAAAAGACAACAGGCCCTGCCAGCAAAGAGGAGCACCCGGCAGACATTCCGAGCACAACGCATGCCCTAGGAGAGTAGGCTCCAGGGGAAAGCAGTGAAGCCCATGGATCCAGACCTAGAACTGTAAGTGACAGGTCCCAGACCTGGAAAAGGTAGTTGAGAGTAGAGTGTTGCCTCTTTGCTATGTAAAATGTCTTTTGGGTGTGTCAAGGACAGAAAGGCTCCACATGGAGATCTGTGGTTGCCCATTGCGGGCAGTTTCTTTTTTTTTGTGTGTGTGGTACGCAGGCCTCTCACTGTTGTGGCCTCTCCCGTTGCGGAGCACAGGCTCCAGACACGCAGGCTCAGCGGCCATGGCTCACGGGCCCAGCCGCTCCGTGGCATGTGGGATCTTCCCGGATCGGAGCACGAACCCGTGTCCCCTGCATCGGCAGGAGGACTCTCAACCACTGCGCCACCAGGGAAGCCCCAAATTTTGGTTTTAAGTTCCTTTTAATCTAGAAAGATAGGTTAGGTTTTAGGTTACCTTCTTTGACTTCCTTGTAAACAGACACTGTAGATTAGGCTTTTGGTTTTTTGGCTTTTACTGTGTTTTCTAGTTTAAAGTTTGTAAAGCTACTAGCAGCGCACCATGTATATGGAGAGGTATTGAATTTTTTGAAAATTCCTTTACAATTCCAACTACAATTGCTTAAGCATCCCTCAAAGAATCGTATCTGCAAAACATTCTTTTATGGGAAGGTGCTCAGGCTCAGCTCAGACGTGGGGCAATAAATAAAAGTTCTCCAGAATGACTTTTGAAGGCATCGCGGTAGGTACACACAGATACCGTGAAAGCAAACACTGTATGAGTCATGCAGAAAACATAATATAATATGTAAGTAGGTTGAAGAGACTAGGAACCATGTGTTCTATTCTCCTTTAGCAGAGAATGTGTATAATAGTGAAAAGACATATGGCTTTGGATTCTATACGCTTGCATTTAAATTTCAGCTCTGCTGCTGTTTAACTGAAGGTGTAAGCTAGGAAAAGAAACTGTTTCTCTTCAGGTTGGTTTCCTTATCTCCAAAATGGTGAGAAATTACCTGTTTTCCAGCATTAGAGGAAGATTAAATAAGTTTCTATATATAAAGTGCTTGGTATATAGAAATTACACAACAAATAAGTTCGCTTCCACTCTTTACCCTCCCTCCCTGAAAACCTAATAAGAACCACTGGAACACAGTTTCTCAGAAAAACAGTCTGTTTCTTCAGCCCCCATGATGGCCCAGCCCAATCACCAAACCACACCTTACTCTGCAGAGTTTTCACAGGTGCATAAGGCAGAATGCAAACTCTGGTTGACCAGAAATCTCACCATGACTTCTAACCAGTCTGGGCTAAAGTCTCCCTGTGGCTATGGAGGGGTTGGTCAGTAGCTATACCTAGGTTTGAGTCTCAGCTTGGTGACGTACAAGCTGTGAGACATGAGATGGCTTCATGAAACTTGCTGAGCCTCAGCGTCCTCCTCTGCAAAATGAGGGTGAGAACTCCTTTATGGAATCATTTCCAGCATTGCACACATGCATGTTAAGAAGCCTACCACCGGCTGTAGTCCCAAGTGGTGCTGCTGAAATGGGCAAGTTCATGAAACCCAAGAATGTGGTTCTGATCCTGGCTGGATGCTACTCCAGACGCAAAGAAGTCATTGTGAAGAACACTGATGATGGTACCTCAGACCGACCCTAGAGCCATGCTCTGGTGGCTGGAATAGACTGCTATCCCTGCAAAGTGACAGCTGCCATGAACAAGATGAACATCACCAAGGGGTCAAAGATCTAGTCTTTTATGAAAGTTTATAGTTATAATCACCTCGTGCCCACAAGGTAGTCTGTGGATATCCCCTTGGACAAAATTGTTGTCAACAAGGATGTCTTCAGAGACCCTGCTCTCAAACACAAGGCCCAGTGAGAAGCCAAGGTCAAGTTCAAGGAGAGATACGAGACCGGCAAGAACAAATGGTTCTTCCAGAAGCTGCAGTTTTAGGTCTGTCTTGTTTCAGTTATTAAAAATACCAAAACAAAACAAAACAAAAAGCCTACCAACCATCATCACAAATGTGGTGATCTTTATAAAAAACTCTGTCAATTTGTTTCCCAATTGGGTCATCGTCTGCATTTTTTTATAACTAGTAGAGAATATTTTCACTTGTTTATTAGCCATGAACATTTCTTCTTCCATAAATTGCATGCTTATATCCTGACTCACATCTTAAAAGATACCATGAAATAAATTTTTAATACTAAACTATCACAGACGGTACCATCACAGTCAGCTGTTGTAAATTCGGCCCAGCCTCACTATTCGTCACTATTTTTTAAAAAATTACAAGATGAATGCTAAATTGAAGAGAAGTAATCAACAGTAAATAGAAACATATTAGTAAATGAATCTCTTTCTCTTTGCCGGTATTTAAGAGATAGTAGTTCATGCTCTTCTAAATGCCTGAAGATTTTGTAGAGAATCATCATTATTAATATTCTTTGTTATACCACTGTTACAAACAGGTGAAATAAACAACCACCTAAAAAACATGATTTAAGGGTTACCAAGAAGGATAAAGGGAAAATACCAAATATCCTGGCCCTGGACTTATGTAGACTATGTGAAAAATATAAAAACACATGTCTTCAAAAGAAACAGTGGTGATCAAATTAACCAATTGTGAATAAGCTTCTAATAATATTGTTAAATAGTTAGCCAGAAATAAACCCTAACATTTATGGTCAATTCATTTTCAACAATAGTGTTAGGAAAACTGGCAAAAGAGTTAAGTGCTAGGACAACATGCAAAAGAATGAAGTTGGACCACTACCTCATAATACACTCAAGAATTAACTCAGGGACTTCCCTGGTGGTCCAGTGGTTAAGAATCTGCCTTCCAATGCATGGGATGCAGGTTTGATCCCTGGTCGGGGAACGAAGATCCCACGTGCCGCAGGGCAACTAAGCCCGCGCACCACAACTACGGAGCCCGAGTGCTCTGGAGCCCACATGCCACAACTAGAGTGAAGCCCATGCGCCACAACGAAGAGCCCACATGCCACAACAAAGATCCCGCATGCCGCAACTAAGACCCAATGCAGACTAATTAATTAATTAACTTAAAAAAATGAATTAACTCAAAGTGGATCAACGACCTTACACTAATGTAAATGCTAAGACTCTTAGAAGAAACTCTTAGAAGACCTTGGGTTAGGCAATTATTTCTTAAGTATGACACCAAAAGCACAAATGATAAAAGAAGATTGATAAATTGGATGTTATCAAAATTAAAAACTTTTGTGCTTCAAAGGACACCATCAAGAAAGTGAAGAGACAACTACAGAATGGGAGAAAGTATTGCAAATCATATTTTGGAAAAAGAACTCATTTCTGGAATATATGAAGGATACAACTCAATAATAAAAAAGATGACCCAACTTGAAAATGGGCAAAGGATTAAATAGATTCTTCTCCAAATAAGAGATATAAATGCACAGAAAAAATGCTCAAAATCATTTGTCATTAGGAACATGCAAATCAAAAGGATAATGATACACCATTTCAAATCCACTAGCATGTTTATAATCAAAAAAAAAAATAGTAAGTGTTGTCAGGCATATGGAGGGATTGGAACCCCCATCTATTGCTGGTTGGACTGTTAAAATGGTGCAGCCACTTTGGAAAACAGTTTGGTAGTTATTCAAACAGTCAAACATAGCAATTTTACTCCTGGGTGTACAACCAAGGTAATTGAAAATATATGGCCACACGAAACTTGTACACAAGTTTCCATAGCAGCATTATTCATAAAGCCAAAAAGTGGAAACAACCCAAATATCCTCCACCTGAAGAATAGATAAATACAATGTGGTATAGCCATACAATGAAATACCGTTTGGCCATAAAATGGAATGAATTACTGACGCACGCTACAATGTGGACAAAACCTGTCAGCATGCTACGTGAAAGAAGCCAGCCACAAAAGATCACATACAGTATGATCCCATTTATATAAAATACCCAGAATAGGTACTTTCCCTCTCTATAGCTGAGATATGAAATGTCTCATATAGAGCAATTACATTAATAGATTAGCTGTTGCTGAGGGCAGAGGAAGGAGGCGGTGGGGGGATGGAGAGTAACTGCTAATGGGTACAAGGTTTCTTTTTGGAGTGTGGAAAATGTTCTAAAATTAGATGATGGTGGTGGTTGTGTAACTCGGTAAATAAACTAAATTATACACTTTAAACAGGTGGACTTTACATTCCGTACATGGTATCTGAGGCTGTTTTTAAAACCTTCAAAAACAGATAATTAGTTACTTTTTATAAGGCCCTATGATTTTATTATAAATGTTGGTAAAAATAATTATAAATGTTCGTAATAATTATAGCAACTTACTGAGTGCTTATTATGTACCAGACAATATTCAAAGTCTTTGCAAGTATTAACTAATTTACTTTCCCAACAAACCTATTAGGCAAATACTATTATTCCCATTTTACAGATTAGAAAACTGAAGCTATTAAGTTGCATCATAAGAATTCAAACACGGAGAGTCTGTGTTTTTAAATAAAATATTTACTAGCCCTGGAATCCAATAGCAAAATATGGGGAGAAAATCCCTAAAATTCAGAGAACTGGGGACATTTTTAAATATTATGATTAATGACAAAGCCTAAAAAAGGTAATACCTAAGAGTAAAAGAAAAATTGTTACTTCACACAATAGCAGTGGAAATGAAAGGCTGTAGATTATGTAATCGTGCTCCTCTCTTGTCCTGTATAAAGACAATAGTAGACACAGATGGGCTGTTGCTGAGACTCCCTCATATGTTTTCATTCTCCCGTGAGTGACAGGAGGAGGAATTCTACAGAGCCGCACGGTGGGAACAGGAGCCAGATTACCAGGCCAGGAGTGAAGAGAGAGCCAGGAGGGCAGCCCCAGCTCTGCCACTAATTATTCACGTGACCTTGGGTGGGTCATCTGACCCTTCTGAACACAAATGATATATCTATAACATGAAATATCTTTAGGTCCCTATTTCTTTCAGAATCTCATTATCTACCATTTAGTTTCTAGACTAATCTCAGAAACATTTTGGCCAGTGTTATGTTTACTCCCAAACAAATCTTGCTCAAATCTGTTTCATGGACTTCTCCAAACATGTCTTTTCTGGCCCTATGTCAACTCCTCTGGCCCCTGGTGCTCCAGCTGTGGGGAGGGAACTGAGAAGATTGTCTGTTCCTCACTTTGAGTGCAAGGCCCCTTAAAAATAATAAAAATCCGTTTAGTAAATGTTGGATGTATTTCCAGGATTACCAAACAATTTGACATTCCTTTAGAGTAAAACATAATTTTGATGATGATGAAATGGTCATTGTGATTATCTCTGGGAACTGAGGATTACAGATGATTTTTAAATTTTCTTCCTTATATTTTGTGTATTTTGTCTTATAAACCAAAAAAGTATGTTTTTAAAACCTTATGGTAGGGGCTTCCCTGGTGGCGCAGTGGTTGAGAGTCCGCCTGCCGATGCAGGGGACACGGGTTCGTGCCCCGGTCCGGGAGGATCCCACATGCCGCGGAGCGGCTGGGCCCGTGAGCCATGGCCGCTGAGCCTGCGCGTCCGGAGCCTGTGCTCCGCAACGGGAGGGGCCACAGCAGTGAGAGGCCCGCGTACCGCAAAAAAAAAAAAAAAAAAAAAAAAAAACCTTATGGTACAACATTATGAACCACATCAACCACATTATTTAACCACACTAAAAATAATACCAAAAAATGCCTTATGGGGGCATTAAAAAATCGTATGATGTTCATAAATATTTCTCTGGAAATTATTACCAATTTGTGTAAAATCAAACAAGACAGAATATACTATAACTCCTATGCAATTTGTCAGATGATAATGCTATTTAAATCAAAGGACACAGTTTTTTAAATATGGTAACTCTAGGGCCATATTCATACATTTACCATGCCCTGAAGTTGAAACATTTAAATGTTTACTGCGGAGTGAGGGAGTCAGCTTGTACTGGCTCACAAGAGCTAGTGGTCAGCACCTCTTCCTAAAGCCATGTTCAGTGGCATCACATTGGTAGCTTAAAATCAGCCATGGTGGGAGTGTTTACACTCTGGAAGTTGGCAGATGCTCCAAGTCAGAGAACTTGGGTTTTCAAATTTCTTTCCCTAATATGACAGAGACCAAATGCATGAAAAGAAAGATTGCCTTAAGTCTGATATGGCCATGTTTACTGGAACAGCAAGATCACCTTTCTGGAACAGCAAAATCAACTTTCTAATCTTTCTGGGAGCAAAACTTTCTTTAAAATGACCAAACTATTACTATTACTTTCTTTAAAATGACCAAACTATTACTGCAGACAGTAATAGTTTTCCATCATGGGCAACACAGTCAGTCTCTCTATATCCTCTCAGAGAAGGGCTCACAACTTTAGGGGAGGAACTAACCCCTCTCCAATCTTAGAAACCACAGAATAAAGGAGCTTGAAGCAAGAGGAAGGGACTTTAGATATGACATCATCCATTAGTTAGACTGGAGTATTCTAGGCTGCTTGGTGGGGCCATTAGCACCAATGTCAACACTCTCCCGCTGGAGTTAAGTCTTCCACAAGCCACGTGCAGACACACAGCTGATGTGACATTCTGAAAAGGAAATCATATCTTTCAATTATATTATAATAATCCACTCAGCTTTAGAGAAAATATGACCAGCTCAAATTGTAATCTTCCCTCCTCCTCATCAGTAGCATTTTCTGAATGCTTGCTATGCACAGGCTTCATGCTTGAAGTTTACATTATCATCAAGTTCTCACAATAGTCTTTTAATGATGCTATTTTCATTACCATTTTCACGGAGGCTTGGAAAGGTTAAGTACCTTTCCAAAGTAACACAGCAAGGAAATAATGGAACCACCCTTCTGATCCAGGCAACCTGACCCCCAAACCCACACCCTAAACCACAACATTACACAGCCCACTCCAGGAATGTGGGTAAATTCACATTACACCCAACACTGGTTTGCCATATACGGCTATTCCACGATGAAGTCTGAATCTCCATGTAACTTCACCAGGCCATATGTTCCTTTGCTCAAATGGCAGCAGTATGTGTGTAGAGTATACAAACTAATTTTTTTAATACTAGCCTGAACAAAGCATAATCCATCAGATAAATCTTAAAGCACAAATATTTATGTTACTTAATTGTAGAGGAAATCTAGTTTATTTATAAATGGAAATTTATATTCCATTCCTTGGAAAGCTGGTTTTCAAGCTCTGTTTATCTGGTAGTTTCAGTTTGGTCTTGTGCCTCAAAATCCAATTCCCACAGCTCTAGGAGGAGGAGAATATACAGGCATGAATCCCCATCTCCTATCTAGCCTGACACCAGTAGGCATATTTGTTCCTTATTTGTGGACTTCAGAATGGTTGGATGTAATAACTGTCGACTGGAAAAAAAAACACGCGCAACGTAAAAGTCGAGAGTTAAGTTTTATGCAGCAGCAATTTTTAGGACTTCAAGCCCAGAAGGCAGCACCTCAAGTAATCCTGAGAGAACTGTTCCAAGGAGGCAAAGGGAGGAGCTAGGTTATATAGAAGTTTTGCAATAAAAGGCAGGTAGTCTGGACATCAGAAGATTATTGTAAATTAAAGAAAACCAGATATCCCAAGTTAAGGAATTTAGCACTTTTCTGTGTATGGGAAGGTGCTAGAGTCTGGGCACACTGAAATCATTCCTCTGATATGCACCTCAGCTATCTGGGGCCAGTATCCAGTGTTTTCACATCCTGAGTTTCCTCAGGGCTCACCAGCTCACCATCGGTGGTGGCTGCAATCGCTGATGACTGTGACATCCTTTGTTTACTGATATGGCAGGAAATATTCCATTCCTCATAACCAAAGGTTACCATCATTGCACAAGATGAAATCCTTGGAACTATGGACCTTGTTTCATTGAAGAAAGAAAAAAATCTTACAGGAAAACTTTAATGAGCCAGGTTTAAGGAGAGAAAACTAGAACTAGAGAAGACTTTCAACATCATCTAGGCTGGGGCTTTCAAACTCAAATGCAGGTTATGAGAGTAAGTGAAACAAAGCAAGCAGAGTGAGGCACTGAGGAAGGCTGGAGACTGAGGCAAACTACAGAGGTCAGCCCCATCACAAGGGACCTCTACAGCTTAGTACCAGCCAACTACTGCCATACTCTTGTCAGGTCTGATTTTCCAGGCAAGGCCAGATAACCATGTTTTCTATGAAATGTATAGGAAATTTCTACTTACAAAACATGGTAGAGGCCAAACAGAACATGTCAGCAGGCCAGATCTAGCCTACTATCTCTTCACGTAGTAGAAGAGAAAAAAGTCCAGAGATGTTAACTGAACTCACCATGTGGGAGAGCCCACACTGCTTGTTCTCTTCTCTATGTCAGACTCTTCTACAGTCTCTGTTTATAAAGACATAGCACTGTGACTTATTGGAGAGCATCAGAAAAATGAGGTGTTGGGCTTCCCTGGTGGTGAGAGTGGTTGAGAGTCCGCCTGCCGATGCTGGGGACACGGGTTAGTGTCCCGGTCCGTGAGGATCCCATGGCTGCTGAGCCTGCGTGTCCGGAGCCTGTGCTCCGCAACGGGAGAGGCCATAACAGTGAGAGGCCCGTGTACCGCAAAAAAAAAAAAAAAAAAGAAAGAAAAAAAAAAAGAAAAATGAGGTGTTTCCATCATTGCTGGTCTTACTTAAAGCTGCCTGCTAGTTGTCAGTTTTTGTCTTGTTTGGTCTTGCTTATTAATCTCCCTTTCCATGGAAGGCTATAAAAGGTCTCTGCTACCTTTGTTTTCATTGTATTCTGGTTGTTATCATAGATTATTCATTCTTTTGCCAGTGTCTCTGCTCCTTTTATAGCTATATTGACAAAAATGTCCTACTCCAGTTATTTCTCTTTGATCACCTGGTCTTTGTTTTAATTTTCACACATAAAACTGAAAGCTGTGGCAAAGGCTCGAAGTGCTTTGATCGGAGGCCACATCTAAACGCTCAAAGGGGTCAAACAATGGCAGCTCTGTGCCTGCAAGTGTAGACTGATGCACAGCAGTCAACTGCCATCCATTTAAATAAAGCAATCAGTCAGTCACATTTTCTTTTAGTGGCCATGTGCCATCATAACCTTATTCCTGTTTGAACATAAAGTCCAGATGTTAACTACTAGCAAATTTTTAAAGATTGCTCATGGGCATCTCATATCACGAAATGAAATTCAGTGGAAAAGCCACACCTGCCTTCAGACCCTCCCATCAGTATCTGTAGTTTAACACTGACAAGCTCTAGGAAAGGCACGAGCAAGCTCTAGGGAAGGCACGAGCGTTCCTCTTTTTCTAGCACTTTCTGCTGACTTCTATGCCTCCCTCCCGCCTCACGGTTTTCCTTACCTTCTGGCTCTTGAAGACATTTGAGTTTGTGACCCATGCTCTAGAGTTTCAGCAAATCTCATCTCTGGCACAATTTCTTATGATAAGGAATGAACTCAACATCTTACATAAGAGCTCAGTCAATACTGTTTCCACTACTTCGAAGCTACCTCCCCTAGACTGCCTTCTTCCCTCTTTTTTTTTTTTTTGCGGTATGCAGGCCTCTCACTGTTGTGGCCTCTCCCGTTGTGGAGCACAGGCTCCGGATGCACAGGCCCAGCGGCCACGGCTCATGGGCCCAGCCGCTCCGCGGCATGCGGGATCCTCCCGGACCAGGGCACGAACCCATGTCCCCTGCATTGGCAGGTGACCTCTCAACCACTGTGCCACCAGGGAAGCCCTTCCCTCTTTTACTGTTAATTAACTTTTCAATTCCATATATTTTATCTTCCTAGCTCCATTTTTGGAGCAAGGACCTATTTCTTAAAATATTTTTGTATCACTCACTGCAGCTAGCATGGAGCCTTACTGATAAAATATTGTTGAAAAGAAAGCTCCTCTATTGAAAAATATGTCCAAAGATTGGCTGCTGACCCTGGGATTTCCTCCTTCAGAGACATTTTTTCCTGAGCTAAGCATTGCCCCCACTTAAAATCTAAACCTGCCTGGGAAACAGTAACATGTTTCATTAGTTATAATATCTGTACTGATTAGACTTTTTTGTTTATAAGCAGCAGAAACTACCTTATAGGTTGTTGCTATTATATGAGGTATGGTGATGGGTCTGATTTTTTTTTTGATTGAAGTATAGCTGATTTACAATGTTGTGTTAGTTTTAAGCATACAGCAAAGTGATTCAGTTTTGTAGATAGATAGATGATAGATAGATAGATATACTCTTCCATTATAGGTTATTACAAGATATTGAATATAGTTCCCTGTGCTATACAGTAGGTCCTGGTTGCTTACCTATTTTATATATAGTAATGTATATCTGTTAATCTCAAATTCTAAATTTATCCTTCCCCCACCTTTTCCCATTGGTAACCATAAGCTTGTTTTCTATGTCTGTCTCTTTGTTTTGTAAATAAATTCATTTGTATCATTTTTTTTAGATTCCACATATAAGTGATATCATATGATATTTGTCTTCTTCTGTCTGACTTCACTTGGTATGATAATCTCTAGGTTGTAATGGGTTCGATTAATACACTTTAGTATAATTTAGCTTATCTAATATCTTTCCAGCATAATTACAACAAAAAAGGGGAACATAAGGGGAAATATAAGGGGAAAAAGAAAAATACATGTACTGCACCATCAGAAAAGGATAAGGAGGGAGGCTGGGTGCAATGCACCATCACAACTGCAGCAAGACAACACCTGGAACCAGGGTGACCACCTGCCTTGATTGGCTCAACCCTAAGAGGTTCCTAGAATGTGGGGCATTCAGGGCTAAAATTAAGAATATCCTGGACAAACTGGGATAAACTGATCACCTTATTAGGCATCAGTAAAATCCCACTGAAACATACACTTTATCTAATTTCAAAAGTGTGCTTTGAGTCACTACTATACACGGAGCAATACAAACCTGCCCCTGGCTGGTTATCAGCTGGTTAGAGCAAAGTGCTAACAAGAGCAAGGCTAAAGGTTTGATTTCCCAGGAAACTTTGCTCTCTTCCACTATCAGAATCTGTGTACTTCACTTAAGCCCGTCGTTCTCCAATGTCACTGACTAATCACAAAAGGAGGAGAAGAGAGAACACAGCTACATCAGACCAAATCCTTCCCTGCCACTAGTAACACTGGTGAAAAACCGATGTTTTTCTTGTGAATAAACATTAAATGATTGAAGAAGCTGAAGATCATCACATAGGAAATTTATTTTCCTTCCTGCTTTTAGTAGGGTTATAAATAACAATAATGATAATACATAGAATATTCTGCTATATGATTTCATTCTAATCTAGTGAGAGACACATGGCTGATACCACGCTCAGCAGGGCTGGGATCACCTGTGGTTAGACAGGCAGAAGCAATGGATGGAGCCTGAGCCCTTGCCTCCTAGTGATTTTTTTATTTGTTTGTCTTTGTTGTCATCACCATTTTGGTAGAGGGCTCAGCCTCCTATAACCAGCAAAATACACAACCTGAATGTTGAGACTCCCCGAACTTTGTACATATCACTTCCATAAGAACTCCAGAACTCTTCTGGTCCCAAAGACCAAGCAGCACAGCCTTAAGGCTCCTACGTGTCTTACCAAATGTGGGCTCGTTATTTCCTGTATGGTAAAGGCATAAAGCACATCCACATTCCTTGCCCTGTTGATCAGGCTCAGGGGGTTAAAGAAAGCACCCCTACTTTTAATGTTTAGATCCTGCCTGGCTCTGCATCTCGTTGTCTTAAGTTTTTCCTTTTCCATAGACTTTTCTACCTAAATCCAGAGTTATATGGTGTTCCTATTAGTAAACTGAAAGCTGAGTTTGCCAAACATGTTTATTTCTCCTTCGGAGCAAATGGGTAGGATGAAAACCACTCTTGTCATACTTACATGTTACTCATTAACTGACTGCAAAAAAAAAAAATTGCCTCAGCTAGATTAGGAGTCATGTGAAGAAGTAGCTTCCTGCAATGCAGGAACTGAGAGAGGCTGAAACGCAGAGATTTTCACATTATTGGGGAGGTTGAAAAACGAGTCCTTGAGTTTATTTCTTGACTTGGCGATTGACAAGTCCACAATGGTGAAGAAAAGGCTGTCATCATCCGATGACACAGTGTTCCGGTCTGAGTTTCCAGGCAGCCCAAGCAAGGTGGGTGCGGAGGCCCGGAACAGCATCCCTGACAGCCCCGGCTCAGTGTTTCTCAGGTGGGTACATCCCGTCTGCCCCCGTGATGGCCTCAGCCACCCGACAGGTGTTGCTTGGAGAGCCCCTTCCTCATCCCCGGAGGGAGGATTCTACCAGGTAGAAAGAGAAGGCACAGCCCAGGCCCCTGGGCTGGTGGATTTTAAGGGGGTACATAGCAAAGGACATGATCTGCTGAGCAAATAGAACTCTTACCACCATTAAGGGACAATAATTGTTAGTGCCTTCTTCAGTACTTTTCAGTACGTACTAGAAAACTGATCAGCTATGCAGTTACTCAATTCCTGACCCACTCTCAGGGTCATAGGAAGTGAAGCCAAATGGTTAAACCAAAAACCTTACTTTGGTGTCAAAATTACTGTATTATTGTCAAAACAGTAATTATTAAAATATTAAAATAATTTTCTTCTTTGGACCTTTCTAAATTAAATATTAAAATAGTACTGGCTATGCTCTGATACAACAACTTACTGTACAGTGATTTAAAGCAGCTTTGACTAGGTTCAGAACATATCTTCTTTAGCTGTAAGTATTAATATCTACATGCACACCACTCTGATAATTATATATTTTTAATGAAAATTCATTTATCTACTCTTTTTCATTTTATCTCATAATAATTCTCTAGCAACTTATAAAATGTAGAAATCAAGTGCAAGTGGAATCAATTACAAGAAAAAGTTCCTTATACAACTCTTTTAAAATTGAGGTTTAGTTGATTTACAACATTATATTAGTTTCAGATATACAACATAATGATTCAAATTTTTATAGATTATACCTCATCCAACTTTGGGGTAAACTTTTTTTAATGGAGGTGACATTGGTCTATATCATTACATCGGTTTCATGTTTACAACATTATATTTCTACTTCTATGTACCTTACAGCATGCTTACCACCTAAAATTTACTTTCCGTCTGATATAAACTTTAATGTAACTTCCATGTAAATTAAGTCAAGGCAGAGGAATAGCCTCCACACCTGAACTTCACTTTTCCATATTATATCCAGAAAGTCAATCATTTGATTTATTTTTTAATCATTTTAAATCATTTACACAAAAAAAGCTCAAAATTATAGCCTTTAAAAATTAAATACAAAATAACGATATCACACTTCATTTAATAGCATTCGCACATCAGACTGTCAAGTGAGGAAAACAAATTCAATAATTTTTAAAAAGAAGTTTTAGAGATCAAGAGTCTGAATTTATGCAAAATATTGCTTAATACATCTATTTAGGTTGGCTTAATTTTTCCATCCATCATTAAAATAAATCTACATAACTTGCATTATGGTCATTTGGGCAAGAGTACAATTCCAGTGATTGAAAATGTAAAACTTTGCATTATTTCCATATTTTGCTGAACTTCGAGTGCTTCTTTAATTGCTTCGTCTGCCTAATCCTCCTCTTACATTGACTGTAATGCAAACTCTTCTTGGAACTCAAGCTCTAACGAGGAAAAATAAAATCAAATTAAAATGCATAGGACTTTCCTGGGGGCTCAGTGGTTAAGAATCTGCCTGCCAATGCAGGGGACACAGGTTTGAGCCCTGGTCTGGGAAGATCCCACATGCCGCGGAGCAACAAAGCCCGTGCGCCACAACTGCCGAGCCTGCTCTCTGGAGCCTGCGACCCAGAACTACGGAAGCCCGCACACCTAGAGCCCATGAAAAAAAAAAAAGAAAGGAAAAAAAAAAAAGACAGAAACCAACAAGGGCCTACTATATAAGCACAGGGAACTACACTCAGTGTCTTGTAATAACCTATAAGGGAAAAGAATCTGAAAAAGAATATATATATACATATGTATACATACACATATAACTGATTCACTTTGCTGTACACCTGAAACTAACACAACATTGTAAATCAGCTATACTTCAATTTAAAAAAAACAACAAAAAAAGATAAACACTTCCCTTTACCTTAACATTAAGAATTTATGTGGCTGTTGTGGCATCCCATTATCCTTCCCATGAACTACAGCAAATCATATGTACCCTCAGATCAGCAAACCACTCAGATAGGCACAGATACAATTTATGCAGTCTTTTTATTCAACCATTCAATTCAACATAGATTTGTTGAATAACTATTATATGCCAGGCTATGTGGAAGGCACAGCAAATATAACCATAAGTGAGATAGATGTAGTCCCTGTGCTTATGGAGGTTATTAGTTTAATGTCAAAGACAGGCAAAAAAATTATGAATGAATGCATATATACATACATAATTCAAAATATTAATGTATATTTTTATAGGAAAAAATTACAGGGCAGATATGGAGAATAAGGTGGGAAAAACTAATTTAGATTGAGTGGCAAGTCAGGGACTCTCCAAGGACGTGATATTTAGGCTGACTTCAAGGATGAAAAAAGAGCCACAAGCATGACATGATCGGGAAGCAGCAAGTCGCCCTGAAGAGGGGAGTGAGCTGAGTCCTGAGGAACCTCAGCGGGGTGGCACCTGATGAAATCAGAGAGACAAGTAGAGGATGAAGGGGTTTAGAATTCTGTTCTAATCTTGGTGGGAAATCACTGAAGGGTTTAGAGTAGGGGAGTATCATGATGTGACGTTCCCTTTAGAAGGGTATTCTGGCCTCTCTGTAGGTTATTTCTAGTTTGTTGCTCATTCAAGCAATGCGCAGTCTTGCGCATGTCTCCAGTGTGCTTGTACAAGAGTGTCTCTAAGATATATATACCTAGGAGAGGAACTGCGGGGCTATAATATGGACATGATTAACTTTACTCATTATGTCAAACTCTGTTCCAAAGTTCTGTGTCATTTACGCTATTACCAGCATTATTCCGCTTCCTCAACATTGCCATTGTTTGACTTTTTAATTCTTTCTAAACTGGAATGTATGAAATGGCATCTCAGTGTAAATGGTTTCAATGTGCATGTCCCTTATTAAGACAAAAGGAGCATCTTTTCAACATGTTTATTAGTCATTCTCATTTCCTCTTCTGTTAAATTCCTGCTCGTGGATTTATGAACCTTTGGGAAAGCAAAGGGGGTGAGAGAGGGTACTATCTTTTCCTTATTTGTAGATAGTTTTTGAAATACTCCAGATACTGATCTTCGGTTAGCTACGTGTGTTGCAAATGTTTTATTCCAGCATATGACTTGTCTGTTCATGCTCTCCATTATATCTGAGTTCTTACTTTCAATTTATCAGTTTGTTTACTTTTATTTTTCATTGAAGTATAGTTGACTTACAGCATTATATTATTTTCAGGTGTACAACATAGTAATTTGATATTTTTATAGATTGTACTCCATACAAAGTTACTATAAAATATTGACTATATTCCCTGTGCTATACATTATATCCTTGTAACTTATTTTACACCTAGTAATTTGTACTTTTTAATTCCCTTCACCTATTTTTCCCCTGCCTCTACCACTCTCCCCTCTGGTAATCACTAGTTTGTTCTCTGTATCTGTGCATCTGTATCTGTTTTGTTATATTTGTTCATTTGTTTATTTTTTAGATTCTACATATAGGTGAAATCACACAGTGTTTGTCTTTCTCTGATTTATTCGACTTATTTCGCTAAGCATAATATCCTCCAGGTCCATCCATGTTGTCAAAAATGACAAAATTTCAATATTTTTATGGTATATGGATAATATTCCATTTTGTGTGTGTATATGTATGTGTGTGTATATATATAGGGTTGGCCAAAAGCTTCATTTATGTTTTTCTGTACATCTTATGTTAATGTTGTATATATATATATATATATATATATATATATATATATATATATATATAAAACACCTTCTTTATCCATTTATCTGTTGATGGACGTTTAGGTTGCCTCCATATCTTGACTATTGTAAATAATGCTGCTATTGTAGTGCATACATCTTTTCAAATTAGTGTTTTTGTTTTCTTTGTATAAATACCCCAAAGTGGAAATACTGAATCATATGGTAGTTCTATTTTTAAGTTATTTAAGTAACTCCATAGTGTTCTCCATAGTGGCTGTACCAATTTACATTCGCACTAACAGTGCAAGAGGGTTCCCTTTTCTCCACACCCTCACCAACACTAGTTCTTTGTTGTCTTTTTGTTAATAGCCATTCTGACTGGTGTGAGGTGATATCTTGTTTTCTTAATGATTTGCGCTTCCTGTGACTTAAGAATTCCTTCCCCACTCTGAGGTTATAAGAATGTTCTTATGTATTTTCTTCTAAAAGTATGTTTTCTTTTAAAACTAGGGTCCGTTCTGTATTTGGAATTTATTTTTGTTTCTGGTGTGAATTAGGTCCTCATCTAATCTTTTATATGGATAAAGAATTCTCCCACATTATTTATTGAATAGTCTTTCCTTTCCCCATTAATCTGCAATGCCAGCTCTGTCATATATCACTGTCTTCATTACTATCACCTTATAATAAAAGTTTTGTTATCTGATGAGACAAGACTTCTTACTCACTTCAGAAGTGATTGTCTACTCTTTTTTTTTAATTTTTAAATTAATTAATTAATTAATTTATTTTTGGCTGCATTGGGTCTTCGTTGCTGCACACGGGCTTGGGCTTTCTCTAGTTGCCGAGAGTAGGGGCTACTCTTTGTTGTGGTGCACAGGATTCTCACTGTGGTGGTTTATCTTGTTGCTGAGCACAGGCTCTAGGCTTGCAGGCTTCAGTAGCTGCAGCTCGCGGGCTGTAGAGCACGGACTCAGTAGTTGTGGCACACGGGCTTCGTTGCTCCGCGGCATGTGGGATCTTCCCGGGCCAGGGTTCAAACCCGTGTCCCCTGCATTAGCAGGCAGATTCTTAACCAGTGCGCCACCTGGGAAGCCCTGATTGTCTACTTTTGACCCTTTGCTCTACCATTTAAATTTTAGAATTTGGCTTGTCACATAAAAACTTTTTTTAAAAGTTGAAATTGCATCAAATCTATTGCTCAATTTGAGGAAATTTGACATTTTATTGTGTTAAATATACCTATTCTTACACATGGTGTGGCCTCCATTTATTTAGGTCTTCTTTGATATCCTTTGATAAAGCTTAGATTATTCTACACAAAGATCTTACACATCATTTGTTAGATTTATTCCGAGATACTTTACAACTTTGTTGCTTTGGGAAATATATTTTTAACTTGATTTTGTTGATGTTGTGCAGAAATGTAATTAAATTTCTAAATTGATCTTATATTCCACATTCTTACTAAATCTTCTTATTAATTTTAATAATCTGTAGACTGAGTTTTTTGTAGACAATAATATTATTTGAAATTTAAAACTTTTTTTACCTTTCTGAACTTTGCCCTTTTAAATCTTTTTTATTTTATAATACAAGCAAGGGACTCCATTATAATGTTGACTATAAATAGTAATTCCAGGCATTCTCATTTTGTTCCTAATTTAAAAGGGAATGCTTTTAACATTTCAGGTTTTATCAGCCTTTCTCAGATTAAAAAAGTTTCCTGGGCTTCCCTGGTGGCGCAGTGGTTGGGGTCCACCTGCTATGCAGGGGACACGGGTTCGTGTCCCGGTCTGGGAGGATCCCGCGTGCCGCGGAGCGGCTGGGCCCGTGGGCCGTGGCCGCTGGGCCTGCGTGTCCAGAGCCTGTGCTCCGCGGCGGGTGAGGCCGCGGTGGTGGGGGCCCGTATACCGCAAAAAAAATAAATAAATAAAGTTTCCTTCTTATTGAGGTTTTCTAAGAAGTTGTAGAAACTATTGAGTACTTTCCTGGCCTCCACTAAGATGATCCTCATTTGAAAATCTCTGGAACTCATAAAGCGCACAGTACCTCAACATTCAAAGTTCACAACAAGTCATCATTTCCCAAAATACAGAACACTGGACAGCCTTGAAAAACATGAATTGCTTTAAGCTTTATAAACAGACTGGAAAAGGCTGTGGAGAATTAATAGTTCCATAAATTAGTCATTCGGCAAATAAAAACCAGGTATTTTTTAAAATTAGTTTTTGGAGATTTACTATGCAAATTACCATTAGAGCTATTGCTTTTAATAAATTTGTTTCTCCAAAATATTTCTTTTTAGAGTATCAGTCTATTTCAGTTTTAGGTAAAGATGAAAGTTGCCCGGTGGAGCTAATGTGTTGAATGGGGTGCCATGGGCTTTGGGAGGCACAAACAAGGTCCAAGATGACAACCAAAGAGGGCAAATATGGGGCAGTACCAAGCTGGAATGTGAAACCAGGGTGGGACCAGCCCAGGCCTACTCATACTACCCGTGCTATGGTTTGGGGACCACTCCAGGCTGCTGCAGTGGACAGTGACCTTGGCAGGTCCAAGACAGCCTTGAATCACATTCACTCTGCCTCCTCTTAGTGGCTCCAAAGATTCTGCTTCTACTCCTCTACTCATCCAGTTGTCACCAGTGAGTAGAAGAGGAGATGCTGGCCCTTCCTCCCCTCCACTCTACCCTCCCAAGAGCCTTGTTTTTTTTTAGCCAATCCCACTTCTGATTTTAGGGAAAGGATAGAAGCACTATTTGGTACCTGAAGAACAGGAACACAGTAGACATCATATCTTGACCCATTTTTACTGGGTGAGCCCATGGCCTCAGCTGGTGTTCATCATAGGAATTGTAGGGTTAAGAGTGATATTTAGAAACTGAAGGGAGACTGAGTTCTGGGAAATGGGCTTCCTTCTCCAGGAGCAGGGATGAGGGGTAGCAATCAAAGAAAGTAAGAGTGTGTTAAGGGGAAAGATAATAGTGTCCTGAGCACAAGGCAGGTATTTCAGTGAATGGACTAAATCTGTTCTTAGTGGGTGAGGTCAGGGTAGCAGGACGGGTGAACTCTGCCAAGCCTTGAGGCTACCAGGGTGTACTGAAGCGGGGCTGTGGAGGTTAGAATAGGAGGTGACATACAGAGGAATAGGCCTCTTTGTTAGGAGAGTTAGAATTTTCCAAGGACAGCATAGCACACCCCAGTGCTAACAGTGCCAGGAGAGAAGGGACCTACAGTCTCCTTCCCAAACTGTGCCAGGCTCTTCTCCACAGTCTACTAATACAGAGCACTCAGTATTCTCTCAATACACATGTTTGATCGTGTCACCGGGCTTTTGTACATGCAGGACATCTGAAAATTCCTATTCATCTTTCCAGATGCACCTCCTGAAAGGTCTAGTATAACATCAAAGGAGACTCCCCTTTGCCCCCTTACTTCCACCCTCAGAACTAGCAGCCTTTTCTTATTTGTCGGTACCATATTCCATATTAACCACTTACCAGAATGTATTGGCATCAGGGGAATGTTTATTATAAAACCAAAGAAGCTTCAGCTTCAACCCTCATTTATTTGGGCCCCTTCCAAGGCCCTGGGAATGTCCCTAGCAAGATGTTCATGTAGTCGTACTTTTCCGTCAACTTTTCAGATAATATTCTAACTACAACTATAATTGCTCTCTCTCTCCATTCCAATTCTCCCCCTGTCACATTCCTCTCCAGTCAGGTAGCCAGGGGCATTTTTGGTGCTGTGAGCTAAGGGGAAGTCGTTTGGAGATACATTTAATTTGAGATTAGTGGAATGTATTTATGTGATTTACCATCATTTCTATGTGCATATAAGTTATTGCTGGTTGTCCTGGCTTCCAGGAATACTCCAATAAGCAAATTCACCTTGCTTGGTGACACAGAAGTACAGGGCTGGAGATGGTACCATCGTCTAAACATGTCTGAAAAGTGCCATGCATCAGAAGTATGAAGGGAATGGAAGAGAAACAAAGATGGAAATGTGCAGAGCCAGAAGGTGATCTCTGGCAAATTCTTCCCATCACCACACGTGTAAATTATATGGATTCTGTTCTCACTAACGCCAAGTCACAGCAGAAATTCTCGCCTATTAGGACTGGATACTTGATGACGCAGCTGATAGAAGTATACCAGACTTTATGCTTATTGCACAATTTATCAGAATCCCTTGTTTATGGGGCACAAACCCAAGGTAATACTAAAAGCAGCCATTGTCTCTGTATGCGTCACATAGTACATCTTAGCATGACATTATCAAGAATAGGCTTGACTCTGAAAGAAAATGTCTAACCCATCGATAAAACTTAAGCTTTTTCTAGAGAAAAGACTAAATTATCTCTTTATTGAAAATATTACAGAATTCTTGCCATATGAAGAGATCAACAAGTATCAGTTAAAAATAAGAAAATAGCATAGAGTATGGAAGGCAGTTGATTTATGAGTGTTACATTAGTTTTCTGGATTTGGAGGTATTGATGGAATTTGTCAGCTATTTCCAAACTAATAATTTGGTATCTTTTCTCTTTCTAAATAAATACTCCCTTTCATGCCTAATTTTTTATTCATGATTTTTCTTAAAGAAGACCCTAAATTTGCATAAGCTTTAGGCCCACAAAACATTGATCTGGGGCTTCCCTGGTGGTGCAGTGGTTGGGAGTCTGCCTGCCGATGCAGGGGACACGGGTTCGTGCCCCGGTCCGGGAAGATCCCACGTGCCGTGGAGCGGCTGGTCCCGTGAGCCATGGCCGCTGAGCCTGCGCGTCCGGAGCCTGTGCTCTGCACCGGGAGAGGCCACAACGGTGAGAGGCCCGCGTACCACAAAAAAAAGTCATTGATCTGCTGCTGATTCTAACTGCTTCTGTATCTGTGTTCTCCAGCAGATCTGAGCCTTTTGGTTTTAAAAGCTTGTGGAAATCTATTATGGATGAGTTCAGCTTAAAGTCCCATTTTCATTAAAAGCTTTTTATTGTAAGAGATTTTTAAAAATCAGGTTCATTTACATGCCTTCATCTCTCTCTCTCTTTCTCCCTCTCTCTCCCTCTTTCTCTCTCTCTCTTGCTCTCTCCTTCTCTTGCTCTCTCCCTCTCTCGCCTCCATGTTTAACAAAACAAAACCAGCCAAGGGTAATTGAAGTGGAAGTTCTAGGCTTTGGCTTCCATGTGTATGTGTATGGGCCTAGATGAGGGCAAATGGAAAGATCTGCCAACAAGTCCACAAGTGATGAATGAGTGTTTCTGTATCAACCAGCAGTAATAATAATAGTAATAATAGTCTCCGCTATTTGCACAGTGGCTTACTCGTGGGAACTTTTTACAGATGTGACCTTATAAACTTTGGTGGCTTTTCACTGTGGTAGATGGATTATGGCTACTCTCTATGTTGCTTAGGTGAGGAAAGCAAGTAACAGAAAAGGAAGAGAAGTTTTCTGTTGTTGCCGTACGGCATAATTGAACCGATGACATTAGTTCAGATAGTGAATGCGCAGCCAGTTACATGACTGAAGTAGCATTATCCAACCTCGTTAACCAATTTCTTCACCTGGCTTGGCTCAAATTATTTGGGCTATTTCCGAAAATCAAATCCATCTTCAAGGGTCATTTCATTCAGTTTCTTCATTGCACCCAAGGTGATTTTTACAACCCCAGAGGGGACATTTTGTTTCAGAAGTAGGGATAATTCTCTGAAAGACTGAAGACTTTTCTGGGATTCTGATTTCTACACTGAGTCATTATGTGATCCTGTGAGTTTCAGTTAAATTTATCTGTAAAAAGACAATGGTATTTGCTCTATGTACTTTTGAGTGGTGATAAAAGAACGACTATGGTGGGTAATTTCTTTTAACAGGAAGTTATGGAATACTTTCTATAATCTCTGTGTAAGGATGCTCTGTCTAGGAAGGACTGCCTGGTGTACATCTGGTTTCATCACTTTCTGAACCGTGCAATCTCTCTGTGCCTCACTTTCCTCAACGGCAAAATGGGGATAATCGTAGGACTGTGGCGAGTATTAAGTGAGATAATACAGAAAGCGCTTGGCACACAGCAAATGTTCTGACACTAGCTGTGATTATTATAAGGCAGTGGGGGAGATCCACAGAGGAATAATGGTAATATTCACTTATCACCTAGAGCTCTTAGAGGCTAGGAATACATCCTTGCCTCTGTATCCCCAGCACCTGGCACAAAGAAGAAACTCTACAATGAGGAGAGACTCTTGTGGAGTAAAGAAACGGCTAAAGACCCAGCTTCTGCTTCCAGGGGCTCCAGTCTCTCTTGGTGACAGACACACACTCGGGCAAACATAGAGGGTAGGCAAGGCACATGTACCCTGAAGATTAAATTATTAACCTAACTCTCCACATTATAATTTCCCACAGCATCCCCATGTTGCAATACTTAGATCTGGAAATAAACTGCACATTTCAAATGTTTAGTGGGACAAAATAAACTTTGCCAAATGTGAAAGACTCACAGCTGCCAGGATGATCCTGGAGAAAAAGAAACTTCTAGTTTATTCCATCCAATAAACCCATAGGGGCAGAACAGAGTGCCATGAACAAGCCTCACTCCAAGCATGCTCCTGCGATAGAGAAAAGAAACCTGACAGCAGGAGTGATCAGGTCATACAAGTGCGTTCATTTATCTCAGAGCATTGTCCTTTGGACTGTGAGGGAACACTGTGATCTTGTCGGCTTCCCGTCACATCTCTTGCCCTCTTCATGCCCCAGGGAGATCACCCTCCAGCCACAAGTGCTAGTTCTGGACCTTTGAACCTTCTTTTCTGCCTACAACACATGGGCAGAGTCAATTCTGAGCTGTCCTTCAAAGCTGGACCAGGTATCACTGCCTCCAGAAAGCCAACCCCACCCTATCTCCCTTTCTCTGGGCTCACATTGTACCTGTTGTATATTTCCATTACAGCATTTATCACACACTGAACCTCGCTTGTTTTTATATCTGTCTTTCTTCCTTACTCTCTGCCTCTTATTCCTAACCAATCACTCAGCACAGTTCCAGGCACAAACTAAACAATGTTAAGTGTTAGATGGATGAATAAATGGTGCTGGGTGGGGCTTCCCTGGTAGCGCAGTGGTTGGGGGTCCGCCTGCCGATGCGGGGGGCGCGGGTTCGTGCCCCGGTCCGGGAGGATCCCGCGTGCCGCGGAGCGGCTGGGCCCGTGGGCCATGGCCGCTGAGCCTGTGCGTCCGGAGCCTGTGCTCCGTGGCGGGAGAGGCCGCAGCAGTGAGAGGCCCGCGTACAGCAAAAAAAAAAAAAAAAAAAGTGGTGCTGGGTGATGGATGAATAAAGAGCTTCCCTGAGCTGGCAAGCACGGCTGACCCTTGCTGGGGCGCTGCTGACCTCACCCCAGGAAGGCTGAGGGGCAGCAGACCAGTCAGGGCGCATAAGTCGGTAATCTGCTCAGTGCAGGGAGAGCAGCTAATGGCAAAGTCGGGTGACCTCTCAGATCTTCTGACTCCGAGTCCAGGACCTTTTCAGTCTTCCACAGTGATTCATTATTAGATCGCAACTGGTATTTGCCTCACTGTGGTCCCAAGTGTTTCATCCTCGCCATTGGGAAAAGAGAGGGAAAAATTACACAACTGAAAGGCTACAAGGAGCAATATAGGCTGAAACTCCTGTTTCCATAAATTTAAATATAAGTTTAATTTTAGCTTAATTCTACGCTGAATTAAAGTTTAAAAATAAACCTAATTACTATAAAATTGAATTAAATTAGATATAAAAGAAATAATTCCATAAAACATTGGTTTTTAATTTAATAAATAATCCCTCACACATGCCTCACATTTTCATATCTTCATGCCTCTGTGCCTGTTTTCTCTCTGCCTCGGATAACATTTCCCTCAAGCAATACTTAACCAACAAGTATTTTGCATTTTTGCAATATCCCCTCGGTTACACAGGTCAGCCCTGTGTATTCGGTGGGGATGGAGATCATAAAAGGGGGAGAAAATCAAGAGGAGGGGATCACATGGGCCATCTTGGAGGCTGACCACCACAGGAGCTGTGGGTGACAGCAAAACTACCACATATTTCTAACCTGAAGGGTGATACATGATGAAAGGGCAGTAGCCTTGGAGTTACTCAGACCTGTATTTGAATCACAATTCCAGCACTTACTGCGTCACCTGGTCTAGTTATCTAACCTTTCCAAACCTCAGTTTTCTCATTTGTAAGATGGGGCAAATAACACCTACCTCTTAAGACTGTTGTGAGGATTCGGTATGCGTAATATACAGTGGCTGGCAAGTAGGACACTAAAAAATTGCTGTTATTATAGTTACAAGGTAGGCCAAGTGTTACTATAGAAACACAGTCGGAAGTCATAATCCACTGAGCCCTGTGTCAAACCTTAAGGGTTTTTTTTTTTCCTATTTGTTTTATTATCCCCATACATTCCTTTATAACTTACAAACGACTTAGTGAGTGTTAAACACGGGGCGGGGCGGGGATGAAGCTAAAAAAATACTTTGTTATATATTTGAAACACGGAGAAACTTGAGGACTTTAAGGTCCAAACTTGAAGAGCCAAGCAGCAGTCGAGTGATTTCACTTCTCCTGTATGACTGACGTCTGTGTTATGATGATCTCAAAGAAATATGAAAATAAGGTAGGGGGAAAACACCCACCAGTAGTTTCCTCAAAGTAGTTTCCTCAAAATTACAGTTCTTCTAGGAAAAAAAAAATTAATTATCTCTAGAAAGAAAAGACAAGTTCAAACGGTCAAGTTCTGTCTCACATCAAAATGAAACATTTTCCCAACAGTGCTACCGGATTATAAGGTGAAACAATGTTCTATACTCAAGAATTCGAGAATTTGGGCTTTGGCTTTGTTGTAAATTTGTCCGACCTTAGCTTCTTCTCCAGTAAAATAACGATAAAGACACTAAGAGAAGAGGCTTCTTCATTTCTGATGAAAAATATTATCTCTCCAAATTCATCTGCTGAAAGAATAATGGAAAGAGCCCAGGCCTAGCCCTGACAGACTTCCGTGACCAGGAACAAATCACTGAGCCTCTCTTTTTCCTCATCTTACAAAATGGAGAGATCAGGTTTTTTCCAGACAACTGAGAAATTAAAAGGAGAAAAAAAAAAAAATCAAATGAGGTAATATATATAAGTTTAAAATTACAAGCTCCTTCTGGGGGAAAAAAGTGAAGAATTCTTTTCAGGTATTATTTTATTTTTGTGGTATTTTTTTAAATTTTATTTTAGTTACTATCTGAAGTGGTGTTTTACCATGAAGCTAATAAAGCTGAAACTTTAGGGCCTATCATTTGAACAAAGCTCTCCTAATTCAATATTCACTCTTTGCACCTCATTACGTATTTTTTCTTCTGAAAGAATTCCGCCATATTGTATAGGCTTTAGGCCGTACAAAACTGAGTCTGCCCCAGTTGCTGTTGTTAACATAATGCTTCATTTTTCAACCAAGACTTATTTGCTAAATGTTATCATCAATATTTCATACCAGGAAATGGGAAAGTACTTACTAACAGCTTAACAAATCTATGCAAGAAGCTATTGGGATGGTATGAAAAGGTATTTCCAAAATGATTGATTTCTGAAAAATATGGGAATGAAACTTATCCCCTACATAGACATAATTTGGGGGGGGACGTTCATATTGTCATTATACAAGCTGACCACATTATATAATCCATACATACTACAGTATGTGACATATTTAATGTAGAATTTAATTTTAGAATAAAACATAAAGGTGGTAGCCTCTTTAAAAGAGAGAAAAAAGTATCAGATCTTTTATTTATATGCATTATTATATACCACATGTGGCGGGGGTTGAAAAAGTAGAGATTCCAGAAATCCAAAAACTACTCTACTGCTACTAATTCCTCTTTGAGTTGAGAAGTAGCATAGAAGGGTAGTTAAGAACACCAGCGCCTCAGCCAGATTGCCTGGAGGCCCATCTCCTCTGAGTGGCTTGGCATGTCTGTGCTTCAGTTACCCCTCCTGTTAAAGGTGGGGAGGGTGATAGCTCCTACCTCACAGAGCTGTTGTAAGGATTAAATGAGTAACTGGACTTGAGAAGTGCTTAGAAAACTGCCTAGCATATATAAGCACTACATAAATGTTATTTAATACACCTTTGGCTGATTTCTAACTTGGTCTGTCATCCCACAGATTGTTTTATCCACTTTGGTAATGATTGAAAATTTTTCATTGTATCCTACTGTCATTCTCCCATTAATGACAGCATGTTGCTTCTAGATCACCTACTGAATTGCCAAATTTTTAGTAAAAAAGACTATGTATCCCACTAAGGTTATTGGTTAGTCTTCTGTCCTTAGTAAGGACAGAGTAATCCCTAAATGTTTTTTTTTTTGGATTGCAAGTTAAGATAGGAACAAGTAAAAAAGCAAACTGTGTAGCATAACTTAAATATTTCATGGCATTGGCTTATTATGGGTTTTCTCAAAAGAGTTTTTAATATTTGCTAAATTGTCCCCATTAGGAAATATAATTATGCCAATTACTGACCAAGAGTTGAACTTTTGATGATGAATAAAGTAACACAATTTTAGGTTGACCGTTATCTGTGTTTATCATAATAAAACAGAGTATGTTTTATTGTGGCCCTAAACCACTCTGTTCATGTCAATACCAAATGATTGGGCTATTAATATGAAAGTTCTAAGGTAATGCTGTAAAGTATGATAAATATTTAATGAAGTTATCAAGTGACCTTTCTTAAAGTCCTCTACCTACGTGACAGGGAAGGAATTTTGTTAGTTTCCATGTAGTTATATAAACGGCCCTTAGTTAATGATAAATAATAAGAAACACATATCGTGATGAAACGTTCAATTATGCTGACACCACAGTTTTTTGGTCTAGGCTCTTCCTTGGATCCCAAAGAACAATTGCTTTTTTATTACTGAATTCGAAAGAAATAAAATTCTCCTACTGTGTGCCTATCGGGCTTTTCCGTAGTGCCAGAAAACCATACAACCACAAGCAAATCTGCAGTTCTATATAATTTTAGCAGCCTTTCCAAAATGCGCAATTAGGAACAGAGTGATAACTTTACTTCTGTTGGGTAATTCTTGATTAGGTCCAGGCTCGGTTCCACCTTCTCTTAATAAAAATAACAACCTAACATTTATTAGATGCCTCCTGCGTGGCAGGTACAGTGCTAAGCTCTTTTTGCAAATTAGCTCATTCAAATTTTACAATAGCCTTATGAAATAGTAATTACCCCATTTTCCAGATAGAAAACTGAAGTTTGAAAAATCAAGTACTTAAATCCCATGACAGATGAGTTGGACTCAATCTTAAGACTCTAAACCCCATGCTCTTTTCTACCTCACTGTACTGCAAGCCCTCCCACCTTTAATCTCTTTCCATCAGGGAGTAAAGGAATTGGGCTAATGGATGTAGACATCAGGGAGTAAAGGAATTGGGCTAATGGATGTAGACATCCTAAAATAAGTGGGGTGATTAAAATCCCTACCAAAAGTGGGGAGTTAGATATGACACCAAAAGCCTAAGTTACAAAAAAAATAATAAATTGGACCTCATCAAAAGTAAATACCAAAGACACCATCAAGAAAGTGGAAAACAATCCACAGAATAAAAGAAAATATTTGCAAATCATGTATCTGGTAAAAGTCTAGTATTGGAATATATAAAGAACTTCTTACAACTCAATAATAAAAAGACAACTCATTTTTAAATGGGCAAAAGATTTGACTAGCTTTTTCTCCAAAGAAGATATATAAATGGCCAACAAGATGCAACATGGTGATCAACATTATTAGTCACTAGGAAAATACAAATTAAAACCACAACGTGATACCACTTCACATCTAGTAGAACGACTATACTCAAAAAAGAAAATAACAAGTGTTGGTGAACATGTTTGAGGAATTGGAACCCTCATACGTTATTGGGAGTGTAAAATGGTACAACCACTTTGGAAAACAGTTTGGCAGTTCCTCTAAAAGTTAAACATAAAGTTCATATGATCCAGCAATTCCACTCCTAAGTATATACCCAAGATAACTGAAAACATGTGTCCAGGCCAAAACTTGTACATGGATATTCATAATAGCTAAAAAGGAGAAATAACCCAAATGTCCATCTATTGATGAATAAAATGTGGTATATCCACAGAATGGAATATTATTTGGTCATAAAAAGGGATGAAGTACTGTTACATGCCATGACATGGATGAAAGAAGCTAGTCACAAAAGACCACATCATTCCATTTATACAAAATGTCCAGAAGAGGCAAATCTATGGAGATAGAAAGTAGGTTAGTGGTTCCCAAGGGCTAGGGAGAAGGGAGAATGGGGATTGACTCCTAATGGTTACAGGGTTTCATTTTGTACTGATGAAAATGTTCTGGAATTAGTGGTGACAGTTGCACAACTCTGTTTAGTGATACTAAAACCACTGAATTATATAGACTTCAAAAGAGTGAACTTTATGGTGTATGAATTATATGTCAATTAAGCTGTTATTTTGTAAAATGCTAGTGAGAGATCATAAGAAATCATTTCTTTTTTTGAAAGTTCATATTCTGTAAGTACAAAGTATGTAAATAAGTTTTCCATGACTGATAAATATGGCTTCCTGACTTTCAAAAGAATTGGCATGTTTTTATTGAACCAGATCTTCTAGATCAATATTTTCTTTATTTGCCATTTAACTTTTAAAAAATGCTTCCCTTTTACCCTTTCACTGGAACTGTATAGGGTTAGGATAGGGATGTAGGAGTACTGTAGGAAAGGGAGTTGCGTCAGAGGTCCCCAAGACCACCCCACAATCGGAGATTCACAGAAAGACTCACAGAACTCAGCGTATGGTTGTACACATGGTTAAGATTTATTACAGTGACATAGTAAGTTGGGCCAAAAGGGAAAAAGATGCAGGTGGAGTCAGGAATCCATGTACAGGCTTCCTCGTGCTCTCTCCCTCACATGGAGGGTCACAGGGAATGCACTTCTCGCCCCAGCAACCAAAATGTAGCAACATGTGTACGATGTGCCCAGAGAAGCCCATTAGAGACTCAGGACCCAAGGTTTTTATTGGCAGCTGGTCATGTAGGCACCCTCTGCCTAGTATCAGTACATACTCCAAATTTAAACTCCCAGAAAAAAAGCAGATGATGGGCATAAATCATATTATTTCCATAGTCTAGGCTCATGGAGCCACTTTTATCAGTTGGGGAACAGTGGGAACACCCCAGAATCCAAATTCCAAAATGCCAGCTAAAAGCCAACCTTGCCAACAGGTCTTTCTTAGAAGACCAGTCTCAGGCCTGCTGTGTTACCTCTTCTGTGCACAGGGGTGGAAAATGAAGATCTCAAAGTCACCATCCAATAAGAACAGATCCTCGAGGGAAAGAGGAAGAGGACTAAGAGACTCTGAAGTAGACTCAGCAGGATTTCAGAGCCAGGGGGACACTGTAAGGTTTGGTTCTCAAGTCAGAAGTCTGCTGACACCCACAAACCTGGCAAGAGGACTGATTCAATAGTCTTAGGGCCAATTAGGCCTACTCACTTTGCAGTGGTCCCAAGAGTTTCTAGCTTAAGTCCGTCTATTACCACAATTATGGCCTTCCACTCTCCAGCCCTCCAAGTAAACCCTTGTTCCTTTCCTGCCATCAGCATATCTTCTGGAGGAGCAGTAGAAAGAAGGATAGATGAATCACAAATTCTTTGACTCTTACCTTTTGGCCCTGGTATTCAAGGAAGAATCCTCCCAGATGAACAGATGATGAAATTGTTATCACCAAGAACAGAGTTCATGACACACCCTTGAAATATTTATTAGCCCAGCTGTTTCTTTTTTGGAGTGTAGTGGCTTTACACTGCTGTGTCAGTTTCTACTGTACAGCAAAGTGAATCAGCCATACATATATATAACCCCTCTTTTTTGGATTTCCTTCCATTTCGGTCACCACAGAGCACCGAGTAGAGTTCCCTGTGCTATATAGTAGGTTCTCATTAGTTATCTGTTTTATACATAGTAGTGTATATATGTCGATCCCAATCTCCCAATTCATCCCACCACCCCTTTTCGCCCTTGGTATCCATACATTTGTTCTCTATGTCTGTGTCTCTATTTCTGCTTTGCAAATAAGATCATCTATACTATTTTTCTAGATTCCACATATATGCGTTAATATATGATAGTTCTTTTTCTCTTTCTGACTTACTTCACTCTGTATGACACTCTCCAGGTCCATCCACATCTCTTCAAATGATATAATTTCATTCCTTTTTATGGCTGAGTAATATTCCACTATGTACACGTGCCACATCTTCTTTATCCATTACTCTGTTGATGAACATTTAGGTTGCTTCTGTGTCCTGTCAGCCCAGCTGTTCTCATTAGCCCAGATGTGATGGCCAAAGATGTAACCTTGAGAAGTAAACCCTCAGCAGGAGGACTCTAATTTAGTCCTTTTCTTTCCTGCAAATACTGAGTAAGAATTATCTTCTATCTCATGGAAGCATGAAAGGATCTGTTGGCTGTCCCAGCTCTTTTTGGAACCAATAACCACCATAAATCAACTAGAATACATTCAAAACAGGAAGTGGAAGGGATTTTTTTCCCCAGAACAATACATTTCTATTATGTAAGAATTATTTAACTTTGACCAGTGAGTTACCAAATATATCATAGTGCAAGACTCAAAGTGCACACAAGGAAACAGGTAACGATTCTGTGCCCACTTGGAAATTCTTAAACATTCTGCCTTCTCTGTCCCCTTTCCCTTTTACACCCCCCACTCCTTTCCCCTTCCCTGCCTTCGCCCATCAGCTTCCCCCTCTTTCTTCTCCCACTTTCCATCATCCCTACCTCCCCCCAAATTATAAACTGACTATAATTTCAGAGGATTCAAATAACTTCAAAAAATTTTGTTTTCTTTTACAATTTTCTCTACCCAAATGTAAACATATTATCTCACCAATCGATTATTTCTAGTAAAAATGCTTACATATTTGCATATACATGTACCTGCATCGTCCACATTAATAGTTTGATTTAAAAATTATCTTCAGGCAATACTAAAGTTCATGAAAATCAATAAATTCTTTTTGCTAAATTGTACCTTTAGCCCTATGAGAAAATATATAGTAAATTCTTTTTTAGCAGCAGCCTTTCAAAATCTTCACAGTTCTGCCTTAACTATCAGGCAACCACATGGGGAGACCTTAGTTTCCCAGAATTAGACTTGGCAGTCCCGATGATTGGCTTGGCTGCCATGGAGGGAACATTCCTGGCAGAGATCACCCAGGGAGAGATGCTCCATCTAACTCTCTACGTCTAATCTTCACAAAGAGCCAAATTATCTTGAATCCAAATAAGTCACCTTGGAAACAAGACACAACAGATGAACCATTTAGCAGGCTAAACCTGCCTCCAAGATAATAATTATCTCCCATTTAATTTGCTTGCCTTTTAGGTAGGGTTTGCTAAGACTGAATTAGAAGTTCTCTCTGAAAAGCTGAAAAAATCGATTCCTCCAAAAAATTGAAAGGTTAATTTGATATCAAAAATCATCAATAGACTCTAGAATGCAGAAGGTAACCATCCTATGCAGGTCAGGCCTTCTCTGACCATCCTGCCTACTTAAAGGCGATAATCTAGAGCATGCTCAGAGGGGAGTATCTGAGAACACATGGGGACACTCTGATCTATGCGGCTTGTGAAAGAACTAGGCATAGTAGCCTGCAGAAGCAAAGCTCAGAGGCCAGGTGGAGAGAGTGGGGCATGAGGGTCAATTCAGATATTTAAAGTTTTGGCCCGTGGTAGAGCAAGTTTGTGCAGCCTGAAGGGCTAAAATGGAACAAATGTGTGGGAAGAGATGACAGACAGTCCAGTCATTACAAAAGAGAACTCTGAGCAACCAGAATTGCCCAGGCATGAACTGGGCTGCTTTGAACAGTAATGAGTTCCTTGTTCCCAGAGTTTTTCAAGTCTTTGATAGTTTCATTCAACATTCTGCAATTCCTTTTATCAAACAATTACTCTGAAAGCTCAACATAAGCTACACACAGGTGAATGAAATAGCCATGGTTCCTGCTCTCATCCCACTTAGAGTCTGGTGGGGTGACTGGGTCAGACGTATAGAGGGGACTCAAACATACATCTAGACAAGACCTGTGAAGTTTTTCCTAATCTCAAGAAACTGATTCTATGAAGTAAAACCCATGGGTTTTTTTCTACATTTGAAGAGCCCCAAATATGTTTTTATTCTTACCAAGAATGAGCCAGCCAGATTAATAACCCTTAGCTATGAAACAGCTTAAGGCGAGCACAAAGAATATTTGGGATACTGTTGGGATAAAGCCATTAGAGTTATAACTGGGGGTCTCCAAAGTACATTAATGAAGGAGCCTCAAGTCCATTTTCCTAAAGTGAGCTATTGGAATCATCCTTTTGCTCTTGGTTACAGTTCTCATAATAGAGTTATATATCTTTCATGGTTAGAAAATAGTTTTCCTTTGGAAAAATGGAATAACAGTATTTTGTAATTAGGAAAGAAACACAGGCTGGTATATATTGAAGAGAAGGATTTTTTTTAATGGTTAACATTTAGTCTCAGAATTAAATTCTGTAATAAACAAAGGTGGTTAAGTACAACCTCTTCTTGCCTATTAATTTTAATTATTGAAGTTCATTTCTAATTACTTACCTAATCAGCACATTTCAAGATATGATTACTTTATCTTGATCTGAATTTAACAACTATGATCTTAGAGTTGGATCACATGATGTTCTGGAAAAATGACCTGTGGTAGCTAAAAGGCCCCTTAGAGTTTGCCTAGCTTGACAGGATGCAGAGGAGAGAAGCTCTGGGGAAATTCCAGGTTAGACTCACTGAACCTCCCAGCAAGGCTCCAGGCAACAGAGAACTCACAAACATGCCTTCATGGAAAATACACTGGCATTAACAAAAGCTCAGTTCATTTCATTTCTTTTTTTTTTTTAAGCTTTTTTTTTTGTTGCTAAGACTAATCCCCCAAAAATCTATTAGCAAACCATGTATTAATCAATGCTAGAATGCCAGAAGTTTAAAAGAGAAGAAAAAACAGAACAAAACAATGTCAGGGACTGAAAAGTCAAAAGCAGCAGGACAGAGCCTGCTATTCAGTTTCTAGAATGAGAGGGAATGTTTTATGGAAACTTCCAGATTCAGACCTTGTTTACTGGTACTTAAACAGGAAAGTTTACTATCAAATAGAGCTATGATACTTTACTATACAGTTTTCTAAGGGCATGTCTTGGGTAGACCATATCTACTCGAAATAGTCCAGATATCTCTGCTGCTGGTTAAGCTCAGAAAACTAAATACTGAGGTAACCCATATGACCCCACTGTCATCTGCCGAGGTCAGACACTCTAATCCCAGCAGATGGCACAAATGTGTAAATCGTGGAAGTAAGATAATAAGGACCATTGGGCCAACAGCAAATTGGAAAGTTCCCTGTTCGCTGTTAGGCTTTCAGAATTCTGACAAAACACACTGGTTGGTCATATTTAGCTGAGAGTCACTATTTTGTGACTGCTGAACCAGCCATAGGGACAACCAGAGCTAGGTGGGGATCCCAGGGGAGTCAGGTTTCAGGCCCCACCCTGCCGCAGTATTGGCCCTCCCTTCCAGCACCTTCAGTAGTATCCTCCCCCCACCCTTTACATGTATCTGTGGGGCTTCTGCCACCATCCCCACTGGGGGCCAGGGCCATCCCTGTGCCTTCCTGTCGCCCTTCCCCAAGTGGAAAGAAGTCTTCTCTCTAAGAGTGACAGTTCTTTCAGCCAACTCAGAAAGCCTGGCTTCATAAGCAATGGGCCTACTAGCAATAAACTATGGCTAATGAGTCCAAGGGTTGGCTGAGCTAGGAGGCATTGGTAAATACCATCCCAGGGGCTATGCCAGCCTTCTCAAAGGAGGAAATTCTCCCAATCTTCCCAGAGTAGGAGCCCTGCTTCTTGAGAACCCAGTCCAGGATTCTGGGATGGGGACAACCTCTTTTTTGAGACATAATTTCTCCGGTATTATAGCTCCACAATCCCCTACCAGCAGTTCTGAGTTAGAAAGAGCTCTGAAAACCAAAAAAACATTTATGACTTTGCTTGCAGAATCTGAATTGAAGTGATGTAAGGCTATAAGCAATATCTATTTATCTCACTTAGTGGGAATATTCACACATTTAGCTGAAGAACTATTATTGTGTTGAATTCCAAGCTGGGGATATTATATAACCTGCAGCTTATTTGTCATATTGCCTTCCTAAAATTCAAAAATCTCTCTGAATTACAAAGTACACCTGTCTTCATGGGTTTTGGATAAAGGCCTGTAGATCTGTAGTGGCTTCAAAATTAGTTCCAGAGTTTTTTATACTATTTTCCTCAGGGGGCTGAAGTAATTATACAGGATGTGTGGCTAAAAGGAGAAGGTCACGTATAGAAATTAGAAGTCCTCATAATTGAGTGGGGAATTTAATGGAAAGAGAGTACCTCTGTAGGGCCAGGGGTTAGGGTAGCGTCTCCCCCAAAGCCCTGGAGAAGACAATGTTTACCCCTTAACAGCCAGTTCCTCATCTCTCCAGACACCTTTGACTAATATTCACCCAGGAAGGAAATTACATAGAGGGAAACCTATTCTTGAATTCAGTGCAGAGTTCACTGTAGGATAAGAAGTTCCATCACCACATAAACAAGTTTTAAAATGATGATTTGATTCCTGAGCTAACCCCCAAAAAGTTTGCTCCTAGCATAGCTAAAACAATAGAATTTACAATATGGGATAAGCTCAACTTTAGGAGTGAGTCTAGGGACCTAAGTTCTTCCAAATTACTGTTTAATATGAGAAAATATATTCTGCATCCCAAATAATAAAATGCCATTTAGAACACAATGCATTTCTACATCGGATGTTCCCTGTAATATGTAGTGTTTTTCTAGTTGTCATCATTTATTGTTCAAGAAATAGTTACTGAGCACTAATCATAGGTACTAGGAATACCTAAAGGGCTCAACAAGAGACAGCGAACCAGTCTTCACACAGTTTAGACCCTAGGGGGAGAGACAGCAGGAAAAAATATACAATACGGACTAAAGTAAACTCATCTTTTTTTTTTTTTAAATTGAAGTATAGTTGATTTACAATATTGTGCCAATCTCTGCTGTACAGCGAAGTGACTCAGCTATACACATGCATACATTCTTTTTTTATATTCTTTTCCATTATGGTTTATCCCAGGAGATTGGATATAGTTCCCTGTGCTATATAGTAGGACCTTGTTGTTTATCCATTCTAAATGTAATAGTTTTCATCTACCAACCCCAGACTCCCAGTCCATCCCTCTCCCTCCCCCCATCCCCCTCTGGCAACCAGAAGTCTGATCTCTATGTCTGTGATTCTGTTTCTGTTTTGTAGATAGGTTCATTTGTGCCATATTTTAAATGCTATATATAAGTAATATTATATGATGTTTGTCTTTCTCTTTTTGACTTACTTCAGTTAGTATGATCATCTCTAGTTGCATCCATGTTGCTGCAAATGGCATTATTTCATTCTTTTTTATGGCTGAGTAGTATTCCATTGTATACATGTACCAAATCTACTTTATCCATTCATCTTTCAATGGACATTTAGGTTTTTTCCATGTTTTGGCTATTGCAAACAGTGCTGCTATGAACAGAGGGGGTGCATGTATCTTTTTGAATTACAGTTTTGTCCGGGTATATGACCAGGAGTGAGATTGCTGGAGCATGTGGTAATTCTATTTTTAGTTTTCTGAGGAACCTCCATACTCTTTTCCACAGTGGCTGCACCAATTTACATTCCCATCAGCAGTGCAAGAGCGTTCCCTTTTCTCCACACCCTCTCCTGCATTTATTGTTTGTAGACTTTTTGATGATGGCCATTCTGTCTGGTGCGAGGTGGTACCTCACTGTAGTTTTGATTTGCATTTCTCTAATGATTAACGATGTTGAGCATCTCTTCATGTGCCTACTGACCATCTGTAAGCCTTCTTTGGAGAAATGTCTATTAAGGTCTTCTGCCCATTTTTTGATGGAGTTGTTTTTGTTGTTGTTAAGTTGTATGAGCTGTTGTATATTTTAGAGATTAAGCTCTTGTCAGTTGCATCATTTGCAAATATTTTCTCCCATTCCGTAAGTTGTCTTTTCATTTTTTTTTTTATGGTTTCCTTTGCAGTGCAAAAACTTGTAAGTCTGATCAGGTCCCATTTGTTTATTTTTGTTTTTATTTCTATTGCCTTGGGAGACTGACCTAAGAAAACCTTGGTACAATTTACATCAGAGAATGTTTTGCCTATTCTCTCTTCTAGAAGTAAACTCATCTTAATGTAAAATTAATATTCCATAAAGTTACATTTCTCTTGTAATTTTATACATCAGAGCATTTGCATGATGAGTTTTATCTTATTTAAAAGCAGCTTCATATTTCCTGATGTCGAGTTTGACACACCAAAAGATTCACATTGAATGACTCAAAAGTCTCCAAACCTTCGCAAAGGTCAGGGAGGCTTTCTAAATATATTCATCCCCCTGGTTCTGCTAATAAGGAAGTGGCTATCTGGAAGGGAACAACTTATGAAATTCACAGTAGAATAACAGCATTATTTTTCCAAAACTCAGAGATGCTGAACAATATCTGAATCTTAAAACAATAGCGCTGAATTTGTCATTTAAAAAAAAAACATCCACTACTCTGCCAGAAGAGGATGGAATGCTAATGTCCGATTGTGGCAGTCCACATTTTTAGAAAGCTTGTCACGACGTTCCACATATCATACTTTGGAAAACAATAGTCTCGTGCTACTGAAATGCAGAGGTAAAATTTTCTGACTGTAAATCAAAAAACAATAGTGACCTTCCCTGAAATTGGGAAATTTCAGGATTCCACAGTCTCGATACAACTCAAGGAAAAGAAGCCTTGGACTTCTCTGTGGTGGGAATATTTGATAGAGAGCAGAATGTGACGGGAAGCAAAAAGAGAAAGAGGCCTTACTTTTCCTCCTGGCAGCTCGAAGGGGGAGTTGAAGAAACAGTGCGATGGAAATGGGAAGCTGCCGGTAGAAAGCACGTTAGGATTTACTTGCTTGTTACATTAGCCCAGTTTGCATTAACCACATAATAGCAAGGCTAGAAAGGCAGTCCATGCTTGATGTTAATCCCCTAAAGGAATAACAAAGAAATAACTAATTCCTGAATTGAATCATGGGCGTATGCAACTACCCCTGTACTTTTAGATTTCCAAAAGCAATGAAGAACCCCGGGGATAAATGCCAGCTGGGAAATCAATAATCAGGATTGTCAAGTGTAGCAGAATAATGTTTGGGAGGCTTGGATTCTGCACTTGACGGAGTCGCTAACTGGTGAAATTTGGAAAATGTGGAAAATTTGCAAAGTCATCAGCTAGGTAAATGAAATCAATCCAAGGGGCATTTGTTCCATGTCTAGAATTGTTAAACACTGATCTTGGCACTGAGGGGAGAATTACCAAGATGTGCCAGACACCATCTCAATCCCACTGGTAAGACGAGTCTGTATACATGTAACAATAAATCAAGATAGAAGTATTATGCAGCATAATAACAAAAACTAATCGCTAACATTCATGAGACACTTATTACATGCCACACCCCATTCTAAAGGGCTATCCATGGCTTTTTTGTTTGTTAGTTTGTTTTTCTGATAGAGACTGATTCTGTATCTCCAGGGCCCTTAAATTTCTATAATGTCTATCACTAGTAGTCTTCTAAAGGGAAAGAGAAAGGGAAAGTATGATCTAATGCAATGAATCTTTTAATCACATGTCAATAAATTGTTCCACTTGTAAATCAAGCAGATGAAACATATCATAAATATCAATCTGCCTGTTTTTTTCCACTGTTAGTGAATGTATGCATGGTCTTGAAGAAAGGTCTTGTATATAGAGCCTGACCAGAGGTATCCTGAAGCATGTGAGCTAGGTTGTACTGTGGCAATGAATAACAACAAAATTTCAATGTCTTATAATAAAATTGCTTGCTCACTGTGCATGTCCAACATGGGTTGATGGGGGGAAGGGCTATTCATGTTTTAATTCATTTAATTATCACACCCACTCTATGAGACAGGCACTATTATTCTCTTCTTTTTCACTATGAGGAAACTGAAGCTCAGAGAGGTTGAGTAACTTACTCAAGGTCACACAGCTCATAAATAGTAGATCAGGGATTTAAATCCAGGCTCCAGAAGCCACTCACCCTTGCATACCACAAAATATATACAAAGGGTTTTAATTCTGACTATGGTAGGTTAGTGGGGCAGGATGAGGTGGGGAGGTGAGGAGAGAAGTGAAGGGAGCTTCCAGGAGGAAATTGAGCTGTGTGTTGCCCAGATGGACACAATATAACCTCCCTAGACCCAGTTTCTTACCTCCCAACAAGTGGGACTGATGAGATTATCTCAAATAATCTTTTAATCACTTGGAATCTTTTAATCACTTCAGAATTCGCCTCTCGTGGCATCACCAGAAATAGCACAAAAAGAGCAAGCTTCAGAAATCAATGCACCTGAATTATTAGCTGTGCGATCTTTGTAGAGTTGTTTACTTTTTCTGAACCGTAGTTTCTTCATTGATGCAATAAGAAAATCCTCATGGGGTTGTTGTAAAGACTAACTAGTCTATGCTAGGCACAGTGTATGGCACATAGGAGGCACTCGATTAATTGTAGCCTCTCCTTCCCCCTTACTTTTTCTTTAACTGAATATAATCTCAGTCCTTGAACTGACCTAAATCTTAGATCATTGTATGCTGGCTACACATTAGTAGAGTACCATTTGGGGGTAGATAGCAAAACAAAAGAGGATATTTGAGGGTAGCAAATATTTTCTAAAATATCTGTTCTAATTTGCAGAGCATTTATTTTATAGTAAATGCCATTTGCTTCTCTTGATCCTTTTGATTATATAACTCAACTAAGTTATTAAACAATCACATGATAAACTGGAAATCAAGAGGTGAGGCTACATACTATTCCTAAGCTGTGACTGGTATTGCTTAGGACGCTTTTAGTAGCTATTTCATGGGTTATGCAAAAAGTGCATAGTTAAAAGAGTTTAAAACTTTGTAAAGTCACATACTGAAATAAACATGTGACTGGAAGTAGGAAGAAAAAGTCTTATTCAAAAACTCTTTTGCCATAATTTGCAGTTTAATTATCAAAGACAGAGATAATAAGATATATATCCATAGAAAGAAGTAAAGAGACAAAGATCATATTGATATACAAGAGAAAAAAAAGAGATAAAATCTTTAGGTAAGTAGGTGTTTCGTTTCTTCTTTCTGTTATTTTATTAACCAGAATACTTTTTTTTTTTTAACCAGCTCTGGCTAAAAAGATTTGAGGTTTTTCTTTTTACTTCTTTTAATTGAGGTTTAACTCAAATACATTAAAATGCGTACACTCAAGAACTTTTACATATGCATACGCCCACATAACCACTACCCAGATCAACATATAGAACATTTCTAGCGCCCTTGAAAGTCGTCTACCCCCTTCTTCGTCCATACCCGCAAGGTAACCACTATCCACATTTTAAATAAAGCAGGTAACAAAAATAGAAAATGACAAATGAAAAAGTAAAGGAATCCTAAACCTGATTTTTTTTTGTTTTCTGGTATGTGCTAGGGTTTTTCTTTACAAAGTTTACATTGGCGGTTTACTAACCATTAGGTACCCAAGGATCTAAGGAATTAGCTCACTAGGTGGTAAACTGAAAACCATAGCCTGCAGCTTAAGAGAAGCAGCAGCCTTCAAATTCTTACTGTAGAAGAGTCCTATGACCCATTTCTTTCTTCTAGAGCAAAATGATTAAAGAAAGCATCTGGAGAATTAAATCAGACTGTTTACCACCTCAGTATCAACATAAGTGTTGACTCAGTTAGGTCTAAGCAAAAATTCTGCCTTGTGGTTAGCGAAGCCAAGATAAGTAATAACAGGGAGTCACTTAGACCTAAACTCTTGGTTGGGTCATGAAGCTATCAACTCTGCGCAGGCCCCTGATTTGACACCAATGGAGCATGAGCTTTGAGTTATTTTTCAAGTAACTGTGGTCATTTGACATTCTTGCATACATTGATTTTCACCCCAGCATTCGGTAACTTTCAGGTCATTTAATAAATTTGGGAGTACAGTGAGTGACAGAGGGTACTCTTCTGAGCAGCCAATCAGATCCAAGAGTCCGGTTCATTAGACGCCTAGCCCAACAACTGAACTAACATGATATTTCACTTTGGCCAGTACTGTGCACTGGCTGTCAATAAATTATCCAAACAGGGACACCTTTGGAGAGTGAAAGGGGCACTATCATAATTATGCCAGAACCGCAGGACTAAATCAGGACTGACCCAAGCAAACCAGGACATACAGTCACCTTAGCTATCACAAGCTTCCAGTCCATAAGAGTTCATATTGATTAACTCTCAATTCCATTGTCTCCTTTAATGGTTAAGCTAAAGCTTTTAGAGTGGCAAAGACATCTGAGAGAGAAAAGAAACCCCAAGGACACATGAGAGACTGTAGCTGAGCTCCAGCAAGTTAAACATATCAGTGCCACTGATATAAGGTTGTAGCCTCAGCTTCTGACATAAGGAAATCAACCTGAAGAGGGCTGAGGACTCAGAGGAAGAGAAGGTACATCTCTAGCTTTTGTAAATCTGTCTAGCATGTAATAATACTACACACACTGTCTTCACATACTGAGGGCTGATGAACTAAGGGAGGGCAATACTCTCAATTTGTTAAAATATTATCCTGGTCAGTAATAAAGTAATAATGATAATTAGTAGTTTATACGACTTGAGTGCTTACTATGTACCTGCATAGTGTACTAATTCCTTTATATATATTTTCTCTTTAAACTCCCCAGTGGTCCTATAAGATAGATACTACTGCTATTCCCATTCTTTTCCCACAGATGGGGAAATTGAGGCTTAGAGGAGATTAAGTCATTCTTCCGAGGTAGTATGATGCATATTAGGACTCCAAGATCAGTCTGAAACCGGACTCCTCTACTCCTCCCAGGGCTCTTTAATTGCCAGATAAACTCACTCAGCTAGCTCAAACAAGGGGATTTGTTTACTGACAGGATACCACAGGAAAGCCCTTGGATGCCAATAGCAGAAAAGCAAATACTGTAGGACCACCTGGTGCAGGGGATGGGGTGGTGGACAACTGAGAAGCTAGGAACCAAGACCATTCCCACCAGCTCTCATCTCCTGTTTCTTTGCAGTGTCTACTACAAATTTATACAATTATTTTTTTGAAATCTGGGAGATTGGGACTCTATAGCACCAAGCATTTCCAATGTCTGAATCTCCCTCTATTATGTGTCTTATTAAAGAACTTATATATTTTTTGATATGGAGGAAGGATGAACTTTTCATTTTGCTGACTACTACTAAAAATAAAAATTAGATTCTGATTTTAATTAGCCTGTGATCCTAACACACAGGGAAACATTCTGTTTTCATCTGGTATGCTTTTAAAAGTAGAAATGAATGCAAAGAAGCACAAAGCCCTCCAGGAAGGAGGTCAAGGCCTCAGGTTCCCAAAGGAATAGATTTGCATAATTACTCTCTCCTCATGAAATTTATTTAAAATTGTCGTTTTGCAATTGCTAAATGCAACATTTCTGTGTAAAAGATGTTTTGTTGTGTTTCCCCCCTAGTTCTTACCGTTAGTCTATGTAAGGCAGAAAGTGATGTAGCTATAACCGTGAGGTTTAGGGTCCTTCCCTTGAGGCCAGCGTTCTGTTACTTCAATGCCGTGTTTCATGAATAGATTCATATTCTGGCACCAAGCAAAGTGCTTGGACTAGAGCCCAGTCCTCCTGACTTCCAGTCTAGGGCCTTTTCAATAAGTTGTGCAGATGTCTGGGGGGAGGGGCGGGGGAGGGGGCGGCTCATGTGTGACCCAAAACAGTAGAACCTGAAGAATCAGAGGGCCATCTCCCGCCCCTCTCACCATTTTACAGAATGATGTCACTTGGTCCAAGTGTCTGGTTGTGACATATGAAGGTAGCAGTTTTTGACTAAGGTTCTGTGTATGTATGTTTTGTAAATATCTGTATATTGAACTCTCCCATTGGACTGCAAACTCACTTATAGCAAGCAGGTGCTTATTTATTTTTATATCTCCACCACCCAGAATATAGCCTAGCACATAAAAGGCATCCAAAAAGTGCTGATTGGAGGAAAGGAAGGAAGGGAGGGAGGGAGGGAGGACAGACTGCACAATTTGCCTCAAATGTAGGGTCTATTTATAAGGTTCAGCCACAAAATAAAAGCAAAGTGAATATGTAGCTATTTGAGAGAAATAGAAAAACTTTCTTATTTGCCTGCGGTATTTGTTGGTTCCTTCTCTCATGTTCCTTCTTTGCCAGGTTATTTGTTGGATAAATTTTTGAAATGAATGGTGCTACATCGAGAACAGATTGGAAGATAACAAAATGCTAATAGGAATTGTCAGAAAATATGAAAGTATGTGCAAAAAGAATGAAAAGCAATTAAAAGTGTGCAATATTGGTGACATAAAGAAAAATGTAACTTGCAGAAACTACTTTAACAATCATTAAATATTACCTGCTTCAAAACAATGTGCTGATGGCCCTGCATGGACTGCCTTGTCAAAACATTTCACAGCGAGGAAAACAGAACATGCCAAACCAGGGTGCAAGGAAAGAGAAAGGCCAGGCCTCATATCGACAGCATGGCCATTAGTTCCCAAAACAGGGAAAGGAAGTAGCTGTATGGATGTTTCTCTAAGAAAATATGAGCGATTCCATAACTTTAAAGTGTTGCCTGTGGGTTATAAACAGTAATTCTTGGACTTGCTCTGGAGCTAGACCATCTGGGAGTCATGGGACCTCTCTGACCTGTTTGAAGCACTTGCACTCAACTAGCAGACAAGTGAGAAGTAGCACAGGCCAAAGGTTTTCCTTTCTAAACGGGGAAGGAGGGCTCAGGAGAGATTTAAGTTATATTTCTTTTTCATGCACTCTTTTTTTCCCCGTGATAATTGAAAAAAAAAAAAAAAGACCAATATTATTCAAATCAACATCTCAGGTCAGCTAGAGTTCCAGATGAGTATGGTTGAGAACCTCTGGTTGGAAACAATCACCCAACGATTCATTCATTCATTCAACACATATTTATTGAGCATCTAACATGAACCAGGCGCTGTGTATACAGTGGCTAACACAACAGACAAGTCCTTTATTTTTGAGAAGATTCCATTCTTGTAGGAGAGGACAGATAATAAACAAATGGGCAGAGGAGATAGTGTCTCTCTGAGACCATTCCCCGCAACCTTCTCTTCCCTCCTTATACGCCAGGCACGGTGTAGAACAGTGGCCTTCTTGCTGTTCCCTAGCATACGCCAAGCTCAGCCCTGCCTGGAGGTCTTTCTCCATGCCCTTCGCTGTGGCTGGCAAGCTTTGCTCCCAGACTTCACATGGCTTCCTCCTTCCCCTCCTTCAAGTCTCAGCTGAGATGTCACCTGTCAAAGAGGCTTCCCTGATCATCCTATGTAAAACAGACCTCCCTCACTCTCCCTGATGTTCTATTTTATTTTCTTTATATCTCTTATCTGTTGAAACTGTGTTATTTATGTGTTACTTTTTTATTTTTGATAAAAAAGTAGCATGTAAGAGCCACCGTAGTATGGGTTTTTGCTTGTTTTGTCCATTTCTATATCTCATATGTTTAGAACAATGCTATTAGAAATGCCCACTTACTCACATGCCCAGTGACGAAGTGTCTGGAGTCAGAGGACCTAATCTCTTATCTGCACTGTGGTAGCTGGTCTCCAAAAATGGCCCACGGTGAGCTGCACTCCTGGTATTCACACCTTGGGTAGTTCTTTTGCCTTGAACCTGAGCTGGCCCTGTGGCTCGCCTGTGACCAACAGAATGCAGCAGAGGTGAAGACGCCTGATGTCCTAGGCTATCTCATAGGAAGCCTTGCAGATTCCATCTTGATATCATGGAACATATGCTCTGGAGGAAGCCAATCACCAAGTTAAAAAGTCCAACTATACTGGGACTGCCATGCTGTAAGGAAGCCCAAGCTAGCCATGTGGGGGGCCATGCAGAGACACTAAAATGCTCAGATAGTCCCCAGCTGTTCCAGCCATCTCAGCTGAAGCATCAGATATGAGGGTGCACATCCAGCTCAGAAGAGCATTCAAATAATTGCCCTTGGGGGAATTGCCCCCCCCCAACCTTGGGGGCCCTCTGACTGCATCTGCATGAGAGCCCCCAAATGAGAACTATCCAGCTGGGCCCCATCCATCCACTGTACCATAAGAGAAAATAATACATCATTGTTTTAAGCCGCCAAGATTTGAGGTGGTTAGTTTCGCAGCAATAGATAACTGCAAAATGCAGCCGCCAAAGGTAGTTCTAGATTCAAACATTTCTTTCTCCACAAATACTACATATGTCTAAGGATCCTTGGGCTTTGCCCCCCTCACACACACTCTCCTCTAAGGCACATGTCTCTGCCATTAATAAGCTTTGTTTTCACTGTTCACTTTCCTACTACCCTTTATAAGCACCCACTGGGAGTCAGAAAAGCTGGGTCTTCATCCTCATGGGACCACTGTAATTTTGGCCAAGTCGCTAAACTCTCTGAAGCTTGGGCTCAGAAAAATGATGGCAGGGATTTGATATTTTAATTCTGTTGGACGTGTGGCAGACAACCCCTTCCCTCAAACTGAAACTAATACAGAACAGAAATAAATGAGAGAGATACAAGTGGAAGAGTTCTGACTGAAGCAGGACAGGCTGTATATTGGAGTAGTGGTTAGAGGTGGGGACTGCCGTCAGAAGACCTAAGCTCAAATGCTGGCCCATCCCCTCACCAGTCACCCCAGAATCTGGTGTGAAAACCACTATCCTGGCTGGTCTCAGAGGCCTCCCCACTTCACACTGTTGTGATCTGTAACATTTACCACACAGAAAATAGACATCTATTTTAAAACTTCAGTGTCGATTTTAATTTATTGTTTATATGGTGTCATTTATTTTAATTTAAAAACAGAGTATTGACTTGGAAGAGTTTTTTATTGCTTCTGCTTTCTCACAAAATCAGATTTATACTAGCTTTTCCCAACTACCATCTGCCCCTAGAGCAGTAAGCCCTTACGATCTTGCCTCTTCCTCTCAACACAGGTGCTAAACTTAGTTCTTGCTTCATCCCTAGAGAGAGAAATAGAGTATTTCAAATTTCCCCATCTGCAGTATAACTTGGCTTGGGAAATACTGGTTTAAAACCATTCTATTTGATTTTTTAAGATTTTATTTTCAAAGGCCTCTATAGTAGGAGATATAGTAGGAGATAGCCTACTAGAGTTTCCCATTCCAATGTTTAATGGCTGTATTCATTTGGAAATTTTCCCTCATATTTGACAGAAATCACTCAATAAAGTTCCCCTGCATATAATGCTTCTCAACTTTCATTTCTACAACTTTTAAAAAATGTCTTATAATTAAGTTCTTCAGTGTCACTGTACAGCTCTCTTCTTTTTTTTAAATTTTTTATTTTTTAAAATTTATTATTTATTTATTTATTTTTGGCTGTATTGCATCATCGTCGTTAGGTATTCGTTGCTGTGTGCGGGCTTTCTCTAGTTGCAGCGAGCAGGGACTACTCTTCGTTGCAGTGTGCAGGCTTCTCATTGCAGTGGCTTCTCTTGTTGCTGAGCTTGGGCTCTAGGTGCGTGGGCTTCAGTAGTTGTGGCTTGCAGTCTCTAGAGCTCAGGCTCAGTAGTTGTGGCACATGGGCTTAGTTGCTCTGCGGCATGCGGGATCTTCCTGGACCAGGTCTCGAACCCGTGTCCCCTACACTGGCAGGTGGATTCTTAACCACTGGGTCACCAGGGAAGTTCCATGTATAGCTCTCTTCTGAACTCTCTCACTTTTTCCCCATTTTCTCCTCTGCAGAGTAACCTTAAACTGAAAACAGGAATGGTCTGAAGAGTGTTCCTGGATTCTATGACTTATGATGTATATTAAATATTTTGTGTAGTTAACTTATTACAGCACTTCCAGGTTTCATCTTGGTAAGAGCATCAACATTTTCTAAAACATATGTCATCAGACAATATACATAAAATTACAGGCATGTAATGACACTTTACATGTACTTATATTGGCTAATAAACACATACCCCGCCCTGAGTTATAAATTAGGTAACTTCTTGACCATACATTGCAACCAAAAAGCCACTCAAATCTCCAAACTCATATTTGAACTCTGCCCCAAAACTATGGACAGAGGCACAGTGTTTCTGATCAATGTTAAGAAGAGATCGCAATCTGATCAATATTGTTGACCAAAGAAAAACTACACAACCTAAAAGTTTCAAGTTGAGTTTTATTCGAGGATCTTACTGAGGACTATGGTCCAGGAGACAGTCTCTCAGATAACAATGAGGAACTGCTCCAAAGAGATAACAGAAGAGCCAGGATATATACAAGTTTTTTTGCTGGGAAAAAAAACCCCAAAACAACATGTAGTCGAACATCAAAAGATTACTGCTAATCACAAACAGATATCTCAAGTTAATGATTTTAGTGTTTTTCTATGTATGGGGAGTTACAAGATTCGGGGTTTACTGAAATTATTCCTTAGATACACATCTTAACTATCTAGTATCTAGGGCCAGTATCCAAAGCACAGATAGCTTCCTGGTTTTCTCCATCCTGAATTCCCCATAGGGCACACCGTAAGTGGGTACCTGCAGTTGCTAATGGCTTGATCCTTACAGAACAGGGATGGCAGGCAACATAATTTGTTTACTGGAATGTCAGGCAACATTCTCTGTTCACAGTACTCTAAGCTGTTGGATAGAAGCCCCTACCTCCTGAAAGGTTGTGGGTTAGGCATTTTCTACTAGAACTGCTTCGATAACTGGAAGAAGTATTGGCTAGAACTTTGATGTCAGAAACAAGAAATTATGTTCCCAGAGGCTTGGAGGAAGAAAAATAGAGGGTAGGATTTTTTATTGGTGCCAAATCAAAGAGTCCCCCAAAATGTATTTTAGACATAATCTTATGTCTCTATTTTATCGCATGACAATGAAGTTTCCCTATCATTTTACTGCTGCTGCCTTTTAAATACTGCATTCCATTTTACTGTAGAATAGCCCAAAGAATAAACAAATTAGGAAGCTGTTTGACAATGTCTTTTAAACTCAAGCAAATGCCACTAAGTAAAATAACGTTGTGTACTAGCTCCTTTCTAGTTCCTCCCCACTAGGAAAGGGCTATTGACTACTACACAGGCTCCGGACGCGCAGGCCCAGCGGCCATGCTCACGGGCCCAGCCGCCCCACGGCACGCGGGATCCTCCCAGATCGGGGCACGAACCCGTGTCCCCCGCATCGGCAGGCGGACTCTCAACCACCGCGCCACCAGGGAAGCCCTGTAATTATTCTTAAATCTAAAATTAATTTTAGAAGAAAATCCGAAGGCAGCCCCGGAGCGTAATGTTAGTAATTTTATCCCAGCCATAAAGTTAGGCCTCCAACAATAAGGTTTTATATTAGTTATTCTTTATTCTCAACTACTCTGTAGCAAATTACAAATCTACCAACACATAAGTTATTTGCTATTGCAGGGGAGCAAAGTTGGCCACCCCAAAATGCATCCCTTTGGCATGCAGATTATTTCAAGCTAAAAAGAAGCAAGGCCCAAAAGATTGGGGAAGAATCTTTGAACTTTCTCCTAACTGCCTAAAAAAATTTAGATAGAAGACCTGTTCCAGGAAGGGAGCTGTCACCGTAGATTACTACAGTATAGTATGAACTAGGTGTGTAGACAGGGAGGAACCTAGCAAAGTCTGCTTGTTGAAATTCCTCTCTGTGTTCCATTGTTTCTGTATGACCCAGCAAACAGTTTTGGCCACCCATTTGCTCATTTTCATCTTCCTGTGAATTGCCTTCTTTCCCTCAAACAATGGAGCCATCCACAACTGTGCACCCTGAGGGGATTCAGGATGGAAAAAAAGCAGGACACAGGCCCCAGACAGTTAAGGTGCATATCAAAGGAATGATTTCAATAAGCCCAGACTCTTGCATCTCCCCATACATAGAAGAGTGCTAAATTCATTAACTTGAGATGTCTGGTTTTTCTTTAATTAACAGTAATCTTTTGACTACCCGGTTTTTGTTGCCAAAACTCGTATATGTCCTGGCTCCTCTCTTACCTCTTCCAGGCAATCCCTCAGAGCTCTCCAAAAGGCTGTCTTCTGGACTTAAGTACTCAGCAAGTCCGCCAAATAAAACATAATTCTCAACTTTTAGGTTGTGCAATTTTGGTTTTTTTTTCAGTCAACGCTATGAAGTCCCAAACCCCTGCCCCATTCTCTTCTCTCAGGTGGCACATAAGCCTCGATTGCCTAACTTGTCCTTGGGCCTCATTTTCTTAGGGAGCCCCCTGGACGCAGGTAATTAAATTTGATTTTCTCCTATTAATCTATCTCACGTCAAGTTAACCCTTAGACCAGCCAGAAGAATCTAGAAGGGCAGAGGGAAGTTTCTTCTCCTTCCCCACTCTACTAAATGGGTGTTTAGAATAATGGCTAGAACATGGCAGGTCTCAAAGTTCCTTAAATGAGTCCGTGGATGCTTCAAACACAAAACGTGACAGAACCAGCAAGGCGGGAAAAAGTGGCTTCATTTTATTGGTTGGGCGCGTAGTAAGCAAGCTGCTGGTGAGGTTTTGATGGCTGCTTCTCCACGCTCCCCTCCGCCCCTACCAACTAGGAAGGGTCAACCAGGAACTACCTCTTATTGCCTCAGTCACTGAACCGACGTATTGTTTAAGCTCTGACAGGCAGTCCTCAAAGAGACTACACCCTGCTTGAATAATTTAGGCTGGGGCACAGGCCAGACCACAAAGCGCATCTGTGCGAGAGAGAGCCTCACTCAGTCCTGCCGTTTCCAGCATCTACAGCCGGCCGCCCATTTTTCATACCCCATATTTACAGTCGGGGTAAAAAAAAAAGCCCAGTTTACCAGGAGGCTACTTATACGGCGCCGGGTTAGGCATATGTTTCACCTGCTTGGCCAATTAGCTTCCTCTGCCCGCAAGACTAGTTCAACAGGTTTCCTTTTTCTCTTCCTCCGCCTCCTGGGTTGGAGAAAGAGGTTGTCACTTCGCTTCGACCCACCCCTTCCCTCCCTCCCAGCTCTGCCCCGCCAGCTCGGACCAATCGCGCCGGCTCGAACGTGTCCAGGTTGGCGGCTCCCGGCAGGGCCGGCCCGGATGCGCCGAGCGGCCCAGGGCGCAAGGGAGGGCGCGGCGGGTTCGCTGGGCCTGCGCCCCGGACGGTGGGAGTCGGGGAAGCGGGAGGAGGAGACTGTCTGAAGGTGCCCTCCAGACGCGGCCCTGATGACTGAACTACAGCAAGATGTGGACGACACAAAGCCTGCCAAAGTGCTCGGGAAGAGAGAGAGCAAAATTGGCTCAGCCCAGTAAGTACCCTCCGCTGGATCCCAGCCGCGGCGGTAGAACGCGCGCTGCCCGAACTTCTCTGCCAGGGAAGAGTTGGGAATGGGAACGGTTTTCTGGAACTTTTAACGTGGACAGAATTGTGGCTTGAACTCTTCCTGTGGCGCCCGGTCTCTTTTTTGCCCCCGATTCTGTAGTAGAGAAAAGGCACGGCGGCGTTTCAGAAACGCACTGCAGCTTGCAGTCCGGTGGGGATGGGAATTATTTGAGCCGAGAGCACGACCGGTGTTTTATAAATCCCAAGGGAGGTCTGGGGCGACTCTTAAGAGCTCCAAGCCACATCAAGAAGCAGCGCTTAACATTTATTCTAACTGTCTTACATCTTAATGACTTGTGTGAAGATGCAGCTGTCCCGTAGATGTCGTCTGGTCACTAGCTTCACAAAGATGCGTATTTTGTCGTTCGATTCGGAGCGTGAGGGTGTTTTTTTCCCCCCATCCCCTTCACTGTTTCCCCTCACGAGAGAGGAAAAGTAGTGGAAAATATGAAATACGCTTTATCTTTCCCCCTCAAAGACTGCCTGCCTTTGTTGAGTACTTAACACAAACTTGTTATACGCTTTTTTTTTTTTTTTGAGGGAGGGTGTGGGAGTGGGGTGAGGGAGCATAGTGAACATAAAATAAAACATCAGATATTGGGTTGTGACTATCCTCCCAAAAGATTCATGTGCGTAATAGGATTTGCACATTGTTTGACCTATAAACTCTTCTGGTTTAAGAAGCTGAAAACTCAAATATTTGATCACAAGGATTAGCTTCCTGTAATGAAATTTATTTATCTTACGTACTTTTTAAAATCCAGAAGTATGGTTATTTATGTGATTGTTATTCCCAAACTTTTCTTTTAAAAAAGAAAAGAATCTTTAAGTGTTTGGTCATTTTCTATATCACTATAACATTAAGTGAGAGTAAGGTAAATATCTAAATAAGCCCAATTTTAATTTTTATGGTACCAAGCTGTTGGGTATCTAAAATGCTTTATTGCTACTAGTATAAAAAAGATGACAGACTTTTTTAATAGTAAAGATTCAATCCCCAAAAAAGATTTAAAAAATTCAATCCTCATCATTCATTATTTCAGCATTTACTCATTTTTTTTTTTTTTTTTCGGTACGCGGGCCTCTAACTGCTGCGGCCTCTCCCGTTGCGGAGCACAGGCTCCGGACGCGCAGGCCCAGCGGCCATGGCCCACGGGCCCAGCCGCTCCGCGGCATGCGGGATCTTCCCAGACCGGGACACGAACCCACGTCCCCTGCATCAGCAGGCGGACTCTCAACCACTGCGCCACCAGGGAAGCCCAGCATTTACTCATTTTTAAGAACACAGCCTGGTTCCACATAAAGACTTGTGTTGGTAAAAGTATATTCCACCCATTTATTGAAGTTTGGGCCGACCTTTTAGAAAAAGAATAGCTTTTATTAGCTGCTTTGAATTGTGGTTTCAAAGGCTTTGGTCATATTCTCTTCAAGTGTCTGCTTTCCTTGGCTACTTCAGCTCATGTTCTTTGCACTTTACTGACTGAAAAGAGATGATTGAGGAAAAATTGCTCTAGGTATAACTCTCACAAAATGTTCTTGTTTCCTTACCCAGAAATAACATCCTTACTTTATACTAATAATTCAAGCCCAAGAAAAAGATGAACCAGCAAATGACATGTATTTCCTTAACCATTCTTTTATAAGCTTTACCTCCCTGAAGAAGAGGCGTTGTGGCTAGTCTGGTCACCATTTCATAGATGTTTGAGGTGACAGGAGTGGTAAGTGGCACTGGCAGGACTGGAACCCAGGACTCTAAACTCCTGGATAAGAACTCATCCAGAGGCACTATTTATTATTTTCAGCTACACAAAGCAGAATGATTCAAGCCCACCCAACAGCTGTTAAGTTTTAAATCTTCACATTCCCTCCCAGTCCTCAAGATACTCAGTCAAGGAGAGCATTCTGATTGATTGAAAACATCTGCCATAGCATTAGACTAATTTTGTTAAATTAAAATTCTTTAGATGTTGAGAACATAATTATGTAGAAGATACACAACCACCTTGAAGCTCAAGGCCCCGAACAGCCAGCCCTTCATTTGGAACATTCAGTTTCACAAATTCATTTCAGTTCTACAAATGGGAATACCTACTATTTGTTCAATAATGGTGGGCAATACAAGAATGAATGTGATTTGGTATCCGTCTTTCTGTAACTCCAAGAGCACTGTTGAGGGGAGCCATGTATGTATGTTACAGTACTTCAAGGGACGATGGTGGCCATTGCCACATTAAATACACAAACAAGATATTATAAAAAGTTTGGCCTATAACTGAATCTTCTCCACAGTTAGGATATGTACCCATTTGGCAGTCTTTGGTTTATTGAGTCTTTGGTTTTTCCCCCGCAAAGTGTTAATTCCCAGGCCTACTAAAGTCACTTCTGATTCAATCTAAGATTTTAGACCCTCTTTTTTTCTGAGCTCTTAAACTCCTGCTCTGGTAACAGAATAAAAGTAATTTAAAGACACAGGTAGATACATTTTCACAATGATATATTGGTGTGATAATTCCATATTTGAAATCATGTTGAGTAGCAAAATTTTTATGCTTGGAAACCCAGTCTAACTTGTCTGTTTTGAATTTCATCTTAGATTAATCATCACTAAGCTCAAAGTTGTTGAAGGCTAAGTGTCCCAAGGGACATTTTCTTCAAGAGTGTTAGAACGGCTTGCTCCTCCCCATTCTCTGCTTCTGTAACTTCACCCACATGGGCCTCATCACCTAGGACCTTAGCCTCTTAATTAATAATGGCTGCCAATTATGGAGAATGCTTGCTATGTGACAGGCTGTATGCTCAACACTTATTCATTGTCATACAGAATCCAGTCGATACTATCGTTATCTCCATTTTACAAGTAAGAACACTGATTCTGAGAGGTTAAGTAACTAGCCAGGCAGAGACACAGTTAATAAGAGAACAGCTCAAATTCAAGTCCAGGACTCCTAACTCTAGAGCTTGACCTTGAATCTTTATCCCTCCTCCTATGCTCTAGAATCTATGATGGCCCTCAGTAACCTAGTCTTCAAAAACAGCCTCCTCTGCCAAGAATCTAAGACCCGTAATGAGCTGGACACACATAGACCATTTCAACCTCATTTCCTAATCCTGGTCAGCTTGCACAGCCTCTGTAGCCAGCCACGCTAGCAGCACTGTAATTCAGAGGCGATAATGCAGAAGAATAAGGAACATGTGTGCCAAACGTAGTACTGAATCAGATTCCCTCATTCTTCCCTCCTCAGCTCTCTATTACTTTGCTCAAGCAGTGCCCTCTCTTGTCTCTCTTAAGATACTTCTGTAAATCAACTTGAGCTTTCCTTCATTTAAAGCCTCTCCTAATCACTGGCCATACTCTCCTCTTTCTTACCAGCGCTCACCCTGTATGTATGTGGTCAGCCCAGAGAAGTTCACCGCTACTACTATTACTATATATTAACAGTTAATGTTTATGTAACGTTCAGTGTGTACGAAATACTGCTCTAAGTTATTAACATATACTCACACAGTAGTCCAGTGTACATTAGTTAACTGTCCCCAAATAGATTGCAAACTCCAATCACGTTTTTTCTTATTGAATTTCTCAAAGGACTCAGCAAATAATCACTTTCAATAACTATGTGTTGGTGAGCTGTGGAGGCTGGGATCCCATCCCCCGCTGATTAAGGTATATAATATGCTTACAGCTGACTTTCAGTTTGACGACCTCAGGGGAAGTTATACTCTCAAATCAAATTATCTGTCAGTAGCAGTAGAATTTTTTTTTTTATTGTATCACAAGAATCTTTGATGTTTACTTTAAAGTTTACTCATGGTGGTGTAAGTAGCAGTAGAATTTTTAGGTACATTTACTTGCCCAAGAACTGTGACTTATTTATTCATCTTTGTGCTGGAAGTGAGACTGCCCATTTACTCACCACCAAAATACATATTCAATTTAAAAATAACAGCCCCCCTTTTTTTTAACCAAGAATTGGTAGTTCTAGCTGCATATTTCCTTTCGAGATCCTAGTTTTTCCCTACTTTATCTTTTTCTTTCTTAATTTTGTGTTCACGTTGCATAGATATTTCTAACATAGCCTAACTTTTTTGACACACATTTTGTTAGATACACTTATTTCTTAAAGTCTCTGGCGGATCTTATTTAGTAATGGCCTCGTTACTTTTAATGAATTTCAAAAAGTATCTAAAACTAATACTGATAATACTTCTGGGCAGTTGATTCATATTTCAAATAATGAATTATATCACATGCCACATACACTTGTAATGCAGTTTGAATTTAAAAATTTAATAATTTGGGATGTAAGAATTCTAGAAATTTGTTCAATTTCATATGTGTGGAGAAAGAGAGGGTGGATGTATGCAATATAAGCAGTTTACCTTAAAAGGAAGTTCTCTGGGATTATCAAGAAATAATAATGATTTGGGGCACATATTTTGACTTTAAAGAGTGAATTCAAGCAAAAATAAATTACCTTAGTCTTGTGCATATTGTGGGTACTTGACAAACAGAATAAGAGTTGCAGTTGGGGACTGATCTTGCATTGGAAGCAAGAGGAGCAAAGATGAATAATTATTGAGTATAGCTCGACTTCTTAGTGCTTGCTGAAGTCCAAACATTGAAAGTGACTATTTAGCAAGAAAAATCTCTGTAAATTATCTATATATTATATATCTTTCCATATGTGTGTTTGTATATTATTTTTCTTCTTTAATTCTAATTTCCAGCTCACCAACTCTGACAGATTACCCAGCATACTTTTTTTTTTTTTTTGGCGGTACGCGGGCCTCTCACTGTTGTGGCCTCTCCCGTTGCGGAGCACAGGCTCCGGACGCGCAGGCTCAGCGGCCATGGCTCACGGGCCCAGCCGCTCCACGGCATGTGGGATCTTCCCGGATCCGGGCATGAACCCGTGTCCCCTGCATCGGCAGGCGAACTCTCAACCACGGCGCCACCAGGGAAGCCCCCAACCAGCATACTTTTTAATATAAACTTTGAGATAAGAAGAAAAAATTACAGCATTAGAAAATATTAAAATTATATTAAGGTAAAACAATCGAGGAGTTTGAAAGGATGGAGAAAAATAGTGTTCTGGTTTTAAATGTTTTGAAAAGAAATTTAATGAACCAAATCAGCTCCATGGCTCAATGTTAATATCATTGGAAATTGCTGATTTGTCAAGGCAGTACAGAAAGAGGTTAAGAATGCTGGCTCTAGGAAACTAGGATCTGAAGTCTGACTTTCCTGTCTCCTAGAAGTTTGACCCTGGTGAGTTGCTTAGCACCTCCAAGCTTCATTATCTGTAAAGAATAATAAAGTCAGCTGTGGGAACTCCCTGGCCATCCAGTGGTTGGGACTCCACGCTTTCTCTACCGAGGGCGCAGGTTCAGTCCCTGGTCGTGGAACTAACATCCTGCAAGCTGTGCAGCGCAGCCAAGAAATAAATAAATAACTAAATTTAATTAAGCCAGATGTTTTGATTAGGCTTGCCTTGAAGTTTCAATGCGAAATGTCAGAAATTCACTTCACCTAGTGCCTGACATGGTCAGCGCTCCATAAGCCATAGCTGTGGTGGTCCTCACTGTTGAAGGTCTGGGACTGTGGTAACCTAAATGGGAGGGAAGTCCAGGAGGGAGGGGATATCTGTATGTGTATGGCTGATTCATTTTGTTGTGCAGTGGAGGCTAACGCAACATTGTAAAGCAACCATACTCGAATAAAAATTAATTTAAAAAACAAAAAAAAGAAAGTATAATTAAACAAAATAGTCAAAATTCAAAAGGCCTAGTAACTCTTAACAGTCGCAGGCACCAGTGTCCTATTAAGTGAGCCTCTGTTGCATCAGCGACACCTACAGGGCACTTTGACAGCCGCTGTGCATTTCCATGAATCCAACATGGCATCTTGGTTTTTAGTTTATGCTGAAAGGATCTCATGCCATAACTCTTTAGTGACCTACCAGCTTATTTAAATGTTGCTTACTGATTTGGTGTTCTCACATCTGTCGTCCAGTGCTTTTATCTCCGATCCATTGATTTCTACATCCTACATCCTGGCGCTGAGCTTTTCTTTCATGGCTCCTCAACTTTAAACTGCTGAGTTGTTTCCATTTGCTGAACTTCAGTAGACCTCCCCTTCAACATCTTTCTAGTTCTTTAAATGCCCAGCTTTAGGCATTTCACACATTTCCAAGTGGCATAAAGCACAGGTCCTGGAGACAGACTCCTCCACAGCCACCTGAATGACTGTTCTTCCTTCTTAAAGAAAAGAGCGTGTTTTTATCCATGCTCTTAAACTTGATCATATACCCTTAGGAGAGAAGCAGAACCAACTTAAACTCCATTCCCTAAGGTAAACTAGTTGATATGTTCTCGTTGGTCATTCCATGTGTGTCAGAGGTTCCCACATTCATGATGGGACATGATGTCCCAAGAGGCAGATTATTCTTAACAGGCTTATTGAGACATATTTTACATATCATAAAATTTACCCATTTCAAATGTACAATTCAATGACTTTGAGTAACATTACTGAGTGGTGCAGCGTTACCATACCCAGTTTTAGAACATTTTCACATCCTCCCTCCATTATGATCCCTTGGGCCCATTTACACTAATTCCCATTAGTATGACATAAAATGTACTTAACCAAAAGAGTCAAAATTCACCCCCTACCCCAGCCCCAGGTAGTCACTAATCTGTTTTCTATCTCTGTAAATTTCTCTTTTCTGGGCATGTCATATAAATGGAATCATATATAATATGCAGTCTCTTGTATCTGTCTTCTTTCACTTACCATCATGTTTTTGAGGTTCATCCATGAAGTAGCATATACCAGTGGTTCATTCCTTTTCATTGCTGAATAGTATTCCACTATACGGATAGACCACTTTTTTTTTATTCCCATAGGTTTATTTTTTATTTATTTATTTTTTAACATCTTTATTGGTGTATAATTGCTTTACGATGGTGTGTTAGTTTCTGCTTTATAACAAAGTGAATCAGTTATACATATACATATATCCCCATATCTCTTCCCTCTTGCGTTTGCCTCCCTCCCACCCTCCCTATCCCACCCCTCTAGGTGCTCACAAAGCACCTAGCTGATCTCCCTATGCTATGCAGCTGCTTCCCACTAGCTATCTATTTTACATTTGGTAGTGTATATATGTCCATGCCACTGTCTCACTTTGTCACAGCTTACCCTTCCCCCTCCCCATATCCTCAAGTCCATTCTCTAGTAGGTCTGTGTCTTTATTCCCGTCTTGCCCGTAGGTTCTTCATGACCTTTTTTTTTTTTTGAGATTTCGTATATATGTGTTAGCATACGGTATTGGTTTTTCTTTTTCTGACTTACTTCACTCTGTGTGACAGACTCTAGGTCCATCCACATCTCTACAAATAACTGAATTTCATTCCTTTTTATGGCTGAGTAATATTCCATTGTATATATGTGCCACATCTTCTTTATCCATTCATCTGTTGATGAACACTTAGGTTGCTTCCATGTCCTGGCTATTGTAAATAGAGCTGCAATGAACATTTTGGTACATGACTCTTTGAATTATGGTTTTCTCAGGGTATATGCCCGGTAGTGGGATTGCTGCGTCGTATGGTAGTTCTATTTGTAGTTTTTTTAAGGAACCTGCATACTGTTCTCCATAGTGGCTGTACCAATTCACATTCCCACCAACAGTGCAAGAGGGTTCCCTTTTCTCCACACCCTCTCCAGCATTTATTGTTTGTAGATTTTTTGATGATGGCCATTCTGACCAGTGTGAGATGATATCTCATTGTAGTTTTGATTTGCATTTCTCTAATGATTAGTGATGTTGAGCATCCTTTTATGTGTTTGTTGGCAATCTGTATATCTTCTCTGGAGAAATGTCTGTTTAGGTCTTCTGCCCATTTTTGGATTGTGTTGTTTGTTGTTTTGATATGAAGCTGCATGAGCTGCTTGTAAATTTTGGAGATTAATCCTTTGTCAGTTGCTTCATCTGCAAATATTTTCTCCTATTCTGAGGGTTGTCTTTTTGCGGATAGACCACATTTTGTCTGTCTGTTCACTTGTTCATGAACATTTAGGTTGTCTCCACTTGCTGATTACGATGAATAATGCTGCTATGAATATTTGTGTGCAAGTCTTTGTATGGGCAGATGTTTTCATTTCTCTTGAGCATATACCTAGAAATGGGATTGCTGGGTCATATGGTAATTCTATGTTTAACTTTTTGAGGAACTGGCAAACTTTTCCAAAGCAGCTACACCCTTTTACATGCTCACCAGCAATGCATGAGGGCCCGTGGTGTAGATTTAAGAGAAAGTTCTTTCACATAGCAGGGAAATAAGATTGCAAACACCTTAAAGATAGGTCAGTACCTTACACTTTAGAACATAACAGATATCTGTTGAATTGTTGACTGAGTGAAATTCATACTTAGGGTTTTGAAAACTCCCTCAAACTGCAGTGTTAAAGATAACTCAGACTGTCATACTTGGGTACTGTTTTTACAAGCTCTTAAAATTTTGCATGTAACATTTGTTACTGTTTTTTTTTTTAATGACAGTAATACAAAGAAGAAAATTTTAAATGAGACTGTAATCTTCCCCTATCTGTGCTGACATATTTTAAAGGCTAGAAAATTAAAACAACATAGATAGGTACAAAATGAAAAAGGAAGGTCTTCTTCTCATCTCCCACCTGACAGTTCCTTGTCTCAGGGGTAACCACTTGCCAGGGATTTGGGTTTTGTTCTTACGGTCTTGTCATTTAAGGCCAGAGTCAAGTTTTTTGTTGTTTTATTTTTCCTTAGAACCTCCACCTTCCAATATGCCTCTAAGTGTGTTGGACTTGGCACAATGAAGCACCTTGTGAGGTCAGGAAGATTAAGTGTGATCCTACAGTATCTGGACTGCACACTGTAGGAGAGCTCGATAAAGGGTGGACTTTATTCCCATAAGCCACTGTTTTCCCAGACTTCTTTGCAGAAGAATTATCTACCAATAAGTTGACCTACACAGTTTTAATATTGATGAATAAATAAATCCATCGGAACAGAGGTTTCTTAAGTGACCTTAGCCAGGTGGACTCAGAGCGTTAGAAAGAAGGGTTGCTGTCTGACTGGCCCATCCTCAAGTTACCCGTTCATCTTCTAATCTCTTCTGTGCCCCTGTCCAACCGGATGATCCTAGACAGGCCCCCAGTCAGATGAGGCAGCAATAAATGTGGGCCACCCTGTGAACAACTAGATAGAAGTCACAGTAGTGATGAGACCTGTTTAAGAAGAGCAGAGACCGAAATGGAGAAACGGAAATGTGACATTGGAGACAAGGAGTAAGGAGATGGGGGGAGAATAGAAGAAAGTTCGAAAGAGAGGGGAGAAGATTGAGTCATATTGAAAAGATGAAGAAAAAAAATGCTACTTCACCATTAACCTATGTGATCTCCCCCTTCTCTCCTGGCGGATGGTCCTCCTCACCTCTCCCTGTGCTCTTCTGTGTCCTGTCACTGAAATCTCAGGCACTGAGCTGGGTGGCTGACGTGCCTCTTCTTCCCCAGTGGAGATGCTGCTGTATATAAACGTTGGTGTTTTCTTTAAGTCCATATATGTCAGGCTTATGATTATATCCATAGTTGTCATCTTCTAGACTTTTCAAATTATGTCTTCCATCCTGTGCAATGAGTTTAAAACTGGGAAGAACCTCAGAAATACTCTAATTTTTGTGTCTTTTACTGTTAAGGATTCTTATCTGAAAACAGTTATCTTGTGATCCTACAAATTATTTTGAAACCCCTAGCGTGTAGTGCTGTAAAAGCTGTATTGTGAGTTGAGTTGCCATATGTCAACGGTGAAGAAAAACTCTTCATCATGACAACTTTTATTATCGCTGTACTGTTTCTATAATTCATTAGAAAATAGTTCCTCATTGGATCCTAACAATGTAAATGTTGTGCTGGATGCTGTGTATAACAAATAATGTAGTCCTCTGAGAGCCCGTACAAACTGTCAAGAATATTTTTTCCCTCCCTCTTTCCCTTCCTCTCTTCTAAAGTTGGACTAGTTTTGATGTGAAGTTGGTAGATTTCTTATACTTGTTCTTGATTTGATCAGAATCTTTTCTGAAATTTTTACAAAGAATCACAACACATTTTCTAAACTCAAATTCTGAAATCACAAAATGTCACACCTGTCATCGGAACCTGCGATGAGAGAATAATAAATGGCTTATGAGCTGGGAGAAAGGCAATATTTAACAGTTGATTAGGACCAGAGAGATTGGCTCGTGTGTCAGCTGACACTTAGTAAGTAGTTCTCTGTACTGGGCACCATGCTGAGTGTCATGGCAGTCACCAAGGTGAAGAGGAGGCCTTTGCCCATAAGAAAAACAGAGTAGAGGAAAGGAATATTTTATTTAGAGATTTGATCTTCTTTCAAAGAAGAAACTAGGTAGCTCCAGAAAATGTATCACACCAGGTAGCTTCGGAAAACATATCAAATATAGCAGTTGATATATTTAGATGAGATGAGGTAATATCATTGTTACATGCTTAACCATTGTTCAAAGTTTTAAATATATACATGGAATGAGGTAGTTACAATATCATTGTTACATGCTCAACCATTGTTCAAAGTTTTAAATATATACATGGAATGAGGTGGTTACAGTTATTGTCACGTTTTGTGCATAACAGACACAGTGACTTGCCCAAGTTTATAACAGCTGTTGAAGTGTTGGAGCCAGAATTCAAAGGCAGGCAGTCTAATCTGAACCAGCCTCCTAAAATGATTAATTGTATAACCTCACTTGGGAAGAGCAAAGATGAAGAAGGCAGAGTGGCTCCCATTAGGTGTCTATGCATCCCTGCATAGGTCTCTTAACTTTTATAGGTCTGCTTTCTCAACTATAAAACCGAGACTCGTTTCATTTCTTTCTACAGTTCTTACATTGAAAGGATTTCTAATGATCTATAGAGGACAGAGTAGAGAGAGCACCTTTAGCTACCAGTTGGGCACTGGTGCTTTCTCTGTGTACTGTCAGACACAGGTGCCTTTCTGGATACTTTTGTCTTCATCTGTGCTCAGACCTGACCATAGGGAACTTTGTTTCAATTGCAGCGTTACATGGTGATTTGCACAGCAGTCACTCATGGATTCCAATTTTTAAAAAACGTGGCTGGGTTCTTCTTTGCACAAGTACAGAGTGTTTCTGTAAAGTAATGTGACCAATTTTGTTTCTAAAAACGAACGTTGTTGTTGTTGTTTTTTAAAGTAGTCACCTAAGGGACCCAAGAACTTTTCCAAAAATGCTGCAGTTGCACGAAATCTTCTTGAAATTCTTCTTGCGGGGTACTTTCAGAGCCTGGAGCTCATTCTTTTTTTTTTTTTTTAAGTCTGGCCAGGATTCATTAGGAAGCTTATTAGTCACAGTGAATAAAAAGCCATGAACAGAAGAACTGAGATCTGCACAAATTCTGCCATTGGGCTTACAACACTAGTTAGAAGCTAATAAACATTAAGGATGTCCCAAGAGGAATCTTATGTAAGTCCCAATCTTACCCCGACCAGGATACCCACAAACACAGAAACGATGCCCATGCTCTCCTCAGACTGCTTACCTGGTTAGCAGGAAAAAAGACCTTCTCCTCAAGCTATTAAGCATCAGCAGGAGATTCCTGCTCTTCTAACTATAACCATGGGACACTAGTGCACGACAGACAACTCCAAGCTGCGCAACTTTTTTTTTTTAAGAAGATGTTGGGGGTAGGAGTTTATTAATTAATTAATTTATTTTGGCTGTGTTGGGTCTTCGTTGCTGCACGTGGGCTTTCTCCAGTTGCAGCGAGCAGGGGCTACACTTCGTTGTGATGCGTGGGCTTCTCATTGCAGTGGCTTCTCTTGTTGCAGAGCACGGGCTCTAGGTGCACAGGCTTCAGTAGCTGTGGCACGTTGGCTCAGTAGTTGTGGCACATGGGCTTAATTGCTCCGCGGCATGTGGGATCTTCCCGGATCAGGGCTCAAGCCCGTGTCTCCTGCATTGGCAGATGGATTCTTAACCACTGCACCATCAGGGAAGTCCCAGAAAACAATTTGTGAAAAAAATTTCCATGAGTTTAAGCAGTGAAGTAACTGAAGGTTCAGCTATCACAATCATCTTGTTCTTTGTTCCATTTCATTACACACTATGGGCGTTTGTATACAAATTACATTTCTCTCAGGTCCCCTCCCCATATCCTAGTTTTATACCAGATGGACTTTTCCACTGGTATATGCAAGGCACTACTCCTGACTTTCCCATATGATAGCAATCCATTAGCTATGAAGCTAATGAAGCTTTCCTTTTTTTTTTCCCCCATTCTAAGTGTTATCTGATAGTTAATATCTGTGAGCTGATTGGTCTACTACCTGATCAGTCCTGGAGCCTACTTAAAGACAAGCATATTTTCCTGTTCCCTTTTCTTGACTTTTTGGTCGGAATGCATTCATTAGCATAGCATATCTCATTTCTGATTTTAATCCTGTATTGTTTGGTAACTTCTCTGTGACATATCTCCACTCTTCTCTAATCCAGTGTAATTCAGCAAGCGTTTCTTAACCGCATACTCTATGCTGAGAACACATGGCTGAGTGAGGTGTGGGCGACGCCCTTTAGGAGCTCCCCGACTGGGGAGAGGAGAGTGGGACACACACACACACACACACACACACACACACACACACACACACACACACACACACACACACAAATACTGTGTGATAAAAAATTCCACAATAATTATCAAATGCTAATAGAAATGGTGTAGGGCATGACCTCCAGACAGCTCCCTGGGAGATACTGAGGGTCATGTTCCAGATGCAGCTTAGTCACTGAATTGGGGGCACCATGGTAAGGAGAGTTCTGGCTCACTTCTTCTCCTGCCTTCTAGGCAGTCTGCGTTTTTTGAGGTGAACTGAGCTAAGTGGTGATATCTGAAGTGAGGCTGATGGGTAAGAAAGAATTTCGCCTCAACTGGAGGGAAAAGTTATTCCAGGTGAGGGATGAACAAGGATAGGGTACTTGAAAGTCCAAATTCGTGTTTTTGGTGAACCCTTAGGGGTCTGTGGCTAAACTGTTGACCGGTTGGGACAGGAGAGCAGAACACAGGAGGACCTGGATCCCCCATTCAGAATTCTCCTTGCTTGGCTCTCTTTGCTTCACTTCCGGCTTTGACTCTACTACTGATTCTTTGAAACTTTAGGGAAGTCGTTCTCTCTGGTCTTCAGTTTCCTCCTCTGTAAAGAGAGAGGGCTGAATGACCTGATTTGTTAGATCCCTTCCAACCTGAAGCGTATGAGTCTTTGAAGAAACTGCCCTATTTCTCTGTGCTCTTCTATAGCCTTTGTGTAAAGAATTCTTTCAGGCTGAACAAACTGAGGAAAGTGTTTTGAATATGAATAGAATCCTTGCTTTCTGACTTGGTTTGGCCTCTTTTATTATTATTATTATTTTTGCTTTTATTTCTTCCCCTTGGTAAACTTTTACCTGGTTAAGGCGGGACTGCCACTGGAACATACTTCAACTCTCCTCTTACGTATTTTTAGATACATATCAGCATTGACGTTGCATTTGGACAACTCTGCTTTGCCCTTTGGCTGCAGGTGACAGGGCCACAATGCCTTCTGGACAATTCATAGTAGAAAGGTCTAAGCAAGTAACAGTTTTAAACCTATAACACAAATGGGGAGCAAATTCATTACCAATGGAATTGCAGGTTTCTCTGGTATACTTCAGGTATGAAAATAAACATATTCCATTTGAATACAGAATACAGTTTAAAGTTAAAAAGAAAAAAAAGCATACATGTAACTGATTCACTTTGCTGTACAGCAGAAACTAACACAACATTGTAAAGCAACTATACTCCAATAAAAATTAATTAAAAAAAATAAAAAGCCCTTTTCCTCAGATTTGAAGTCGGGGATACTAGCTTACCACTTCAACTTAATAATTATTATAGCATTTATAAAGCACTTTATAGTCTTTAAAATACTTTTATTTATATCAAAGGTTGGAATTTAACACATTTTTTGAGGACCTACTATTAAGCACTATAGTATGTTACAGGGATATTAGGACGTATTAGACGTGGATCTTGCCCTCAAGAACATTACAGCATATTTCACTATAACTTGAGCAATATCTTACCATGACATTAAATATGAATTTCAGTCTATTGTGATAAATAAGAATATGTACAAGCATTTTAAGAGAATAGTGGAGAAGCATCCAGCCCGGGGGGGGATTGAGTAAAAGTCTTCTTAGAAGAAATGATGATACCTAAATTTTGAAGGAGGAATAGGAATTAGCCAAAAAAAAAAAAAAAAAGAGGTCATTTTATCCAGAAAGAATAGCCTAAATGAAGACACAGTGATGTGAAACAACCTGGTGATGATGGAGAACTAATATTACTAGAACATAAGTTATATATTGAGTAGCAGTACCTGAGCAGGTGCAATGCATTGGAGGAAGGTTACAGAGGACGACCTTTTATGCCATGAGAAGGAGCTTGGTCTTAGCTATAAGACATAGGGAGTCACTGAAGGGATGTGATAAAGTCAAGTTTGAGTTGTTTCAGAAATGAGTCCAGTAGCAAGGTTTAAGATAGATTGGATGGAGAACAAAATAGGAAGCAGGGATTCGCTGTCTGTGAAATAATCCAAAGGAGATTGTTTTAGTAGGAAAAATGGGAGAATAGGTTTGAGAAATGTCAAAGGGATAAAATTGGAAGAACCAGGTGATTGATTATCATTGACAGAGAGAGGAAGGTAGAATGACTCTTAGTTTCTCTCTCCAGGTGAAAGCTGCATGGATTGTGATGCCATTAATTAAGCCATGGAACATAGAGGAGAAGGAGACTTAGGGTCTAACATGATGGGTTCCCTTTTATAAAAATTGAGATTGGGGGCTTCCCTGGTGTCGCAGTGGTTGAGAATCCGCCTGCCGATGCAGGCGACACGGGTTCGTGCCCCGGTCCGGGAAGATCCCACAGGCCGCGGAGCGGCTGGGCTCGTGAGCCATGGCCGCTGAGCCTGCGCGTCCGGAGCCTGTGCTCCTTAATGGGAGAGGCCACAACAGTGAGAGGCCTGCGTACCGCGAAAAAAAAAAAAAAAAAAATTGAGATTGGGATGGAGGTGTGTACTGTAATAAGAAATATATTTGGTCTTTGTCCCCAATTCCTGGCACAGAGTTCCTAGAATTGGAATTTCCTGAGTGCTAAGAAGGACTGTCTCTTGTTATTCATAATGACCCCTTTTGATCACACCTGAGTTTATACTAATGAGATGGTTTAGGGTAGAACCCTTAGACAGCCTCAGGATGGGGCTGGTCACCAAAAAGGCCAAGTGATTAGAACTTGGGAGCTTTTGGCCCCATCCCTAACCTCCTGGGAGGGGAGGGCACCAAGGAATTAAGTACTACAAAAACTCTTGAACAGTAAGATTTGATGAGCTTCCAGATTGGTGAACACACCAAGGTGCTAGGAAGGCAGTGCACCCAGAGAGGACATGGAAGCTCTACATGCCCGCATACCCTGCCCTATGCAACTCTTCCATCTGCCTGTTCTTGACTTGTCTTTTATAATAAAGAAGTAAATGTAGGTTAAGCATTTCCCTGAGTTCTGTGAGCCATTCAACAAATTATCGAACCTGATGGGGGATGGGGGGGAGTCATGGGAACCCCTGATTTATAGCCACTTGGCCTGGGACTTACAGCTGACATCTGAAGTGGGGGCAGTCTTGTGGAACTAAGCCCTTAACCTATGAGGTTGGCTCTAACTTTGGGTAGTTAGTGCCAGAATTGAATTGAATTGTTGGATACCCAGTTGGTATCTGGAGAATCAGAGAATTGGTTGTTGGTGTCAGAAAACACCCCAAGGACTTCCCTGGCGGTCCAGTGGTTAAGACTCCACGCTCCCGACGCAGGGGGCCCGGGTTCGATCCCTGGTCAGGGAACTAGATCCCGCATGCCGCAACTAAAAAAAAAAAAAAACATCCTGCATGCCACAACGAAGATCCTGTGTGCTGCAACTGAGACCCGGTGCAACCAACCAAATAAATATTTTAAAAAAAGAAAAGAAAAGACCCCAGAAGGTCAGAGTTGGGAGACAGATTTGGGAAATGTCAGCATATAGGTGATAGTTAAAATCATGAGACTGGATCGAATTTTCCAGTGGAGAGAAAAGTAGAGGACCAAAGAGAGAACCTAGGAGCGATGCTATGTTGAGATGAAGGTCAAAGAAGATGCTACAAGGTTGATGGAGAATAAATAGCACAGCAAAAAATAAAACAAAAGCAAAATCAAACAAACAAAATGGTATAGAAACAAAAAAAAAGGGAAGAAAAAATCTCAAGAGATAGTCAACAATATGGACTACCAATAGCGGCATTAAGAGAACTCCTGAAATGCCCTTGCCATTTAGCAACATAGAGATCATTGGTGAACTTTGCCAGAGAAATATTAGTGGAGCAGTGGGAATGGAGGCCAGACTATAGTGGACTGGGTTGATGCGAAATGCGGAATCAGAGACATCACGGGTAGACTATGGCTCCGAGAGCCTTGGCTGAGAAGTGAAGGAAACACAGGAAGGCAACTCTAGGAAGTGAAGTCTAAGAAAGGTTTTTGTTTTTGTTTTTGTGGTACGCGGGCCTCTCACTGTTGTGGCCTCTCCCGTTGTGGAGCACAGGCTCCGGACGCGCAGGCTCTGCGGCCATGGCTCACGGGCCCAGCCGCTCCGCGGCCTGTGGGATCTTCCCGGACCAGGGCACAAACCCGCGTCCCCTGCATCGGCAGGCGGACTCTCAACCAGTGCGCCACCAGGGAAGCCCAAAGGTTTTGGTTTTTTGATCAGAGAGCTTTGTGAGCCTGTACATAAACTAGGAGAAAGAACCAGCAAAGAAGGAAAAGATGAAGATGTGGCACAAAGATGGAATAACTGATAGAACAAGCCCAGAGGTATCAGAAAGTGGGCTTGAACATCAATAAGAGAGAGACCTTGTCTTCTGAAACTGGAGGAATGTATGATGCAGTAGATGCAAGGTGATTGTAGGTCAGGTGAAGACGTGCTTGTCTGAATACTTCATTTTTCAATTGTCTCAGCAAGGTAGTGACGTGACCCCTTTCATCAAAAGGGATGAGTAGTGTTTGGTTAGGGGCTTGAGAGCATGGACAGTGTGTGGCATGCAAGTTGAAGGAATAGGAGAGGACGATGTCCAAAGACTGCTGAAGGTCCTGCTGACAGCAAAGAACCAATCCACCATAGGGCTAATTTTTCCCCCTTTGACGTCACTCAGAATCCAGGGATTAGAAGTTTAAAAGGCTAATTTTGAGCTGGTCTTGGGGTGTTTATGCTGAATGGCTGTCAGAAGAACAGGCATGTCTGAAAACTGAAGGTGATCCATCACATACATATATATATATATATATATATATATATAAAAATATATATATATATATATATATATAAGTCCAGGAAATAAGTCCAGAAGGGATTGATTCAACTAGAAGAACGTGGAAATATCAAGGACTGTGGTCTGTGTCTGAGGGCAAAAAGCACATGGTGGGAAACGGAAGGAGAGGTTACAGGCTGACAGTGGGAGATTAAAGATGTCTCACTGACAGAGGATTTCTGGTTGGAGCAGTCTGAGCAATGATGAAAGCCAGGCATTGGCGGTGATTTATGTGAAGTGAAAATAAAGATCCCTGGACTTAATGCCAAGTTGTTGGATGCCATCCTCCTGGACACTGAAGGATCTAGGTGTCAACGTTCTCAAGAAAGGGAACATGATCAGTATGTTAGAGGATGAAGACAATACGGAACATTAAATGCAGCTAGGTCAGTGTAACCCACAGGAGGTTGGACTTTCTGTACGCTGAGTGTAGGTGAAATTTTATTTTTTAAACTTAAGTGAACTATCAAAGTTAGAGACAAGAGTATTCAATAAGTTGACTGATTATCTGAAATACTTTAAAAATTAACAACAGAAACTAATACAACATTTTAAGTCAACTATACTCGAATAAAAAATTTTTAAAAAATCAATTACCGGGACTTCCCTAGTGGTGCAGTGGTTAAGAATTTGCCTGCCAATGCAGGGGACACGGGTTGAGCCCTGGTCTGGGAAGATCCCACATGCCGCGGAGCAACTAAGCCTGTGCACCACAACTACTGAGCCTGCGCTCTAGAGCCCGTAAGCCACAACTACTGAAGCCCACACGCCCTAAAGCCCGTGCTCTGCAACAAGAGAAGCCACCGCAGTGAGAAGCCTGCGCACCACAACAGAGTAGTCCCCGCTCGCCGCAACTAGAGAAAGCCTGCATGCTTTCACGAAGACCCAACACAGCCAAGAATAAATAAATAAATAAATATTTAAAAATCAATTACCTTTCTTACTAATACTAATTTAAAAAATAAACTGTAGGAAAAGACACTGAAAAGCAACAAAAAATAAAAATTCCCAGAAATAGATTTAAAAGAACTTAAAGTAAAACAATACAACTATTAAAGGAGACAACTTAAATGCAGAGGCTTACCTTCTTTAAAAGGAAAACTTCACATTATAAACATAGCTTCATGCCTTGAATGTATAAGTTCAGTGCAACCAAACAAAATCTCAATGACTCTCTTAAGAAAACATTACAGAAGGATTCTAAAATTCCTCTGAAAGAATAAGCCTGTAAGAATATCCAGCCTAAATCTGAGTGATAGAAGATAGACTCATAGCTTGTCATGATGTATTGTCAAGCTATAGGATTTAAATTTAGCGTAGTAACCCATTAACTCCTGATCTCATGTTCAACAGCTTTCTTTACCTGAGTATTTACATCAGTCATAATTTTGAAACAAGCTCATTCAAAAGCCTATATAAGATGCATTCCCAAGGTGTATTCAAATGTATGTTATGTCTTCTAGATTTTCTTGTATGCCTACGGCTTAAAAATCCCCGCTAAACGTTTACTTGAAATCTACTCTAGTTTAAGATATTGTGCGTAAGTAGTGTCTCAGAATCTGATGTCATCCCTTTTCCTTTTTCTCTTTTTAAAAGAACTTTTAAACAAATTAACATCTATGATTATAAGAAGCTCACTGTAGTAACCTTGAAAGCCATAGATCGAAGCATAAAAACATGTACCGCATCTTCTTTATCCATTCATCTGTCGATGGACATTTGGGTTGCTTCTGTGTCCTGGCTATTGTAAATAGTGCTTCAGTGAATATTGGGGTGCATGTGTCCTTTTGAATTATGGTTTATCAGGGTATTTGCCCAGTAGTGGCATTGCTGGGTCGTATGGTAGTTCTATTTTTAGTTTTTTAAGGAACCTCCATACTGTTCTCCATAGTGCCTGTATCAATTTACATTCCCACCAACAGTGCAGGAGGGTTCCCTTTTCTCCACAACCTCTCCTCCAGCATTTATTGTTTGTAGATTTAAAAAAATTTTTTTAAATTATTTATTTTTGGCCGCATTGGGTCTTCATTGCTGAGTGTGGGCTTTCTCTAGTTGCAGTGAGCGGGGGCTACTCTTCATTGAAGTGCGCAGGCTTCTCATTGCGGTGGCTTCTCTTGTTGCGGAGCACGGGCACTAGGCGCACAGGCTTCAGTAGTTGTGGCACAGCGGCTCTAGAGTGCAAGCTCAGTAGTTGTAGCACAAGGGCTTAGTTGTTCCGCGGCATGTGGGATCTTCCCGTACCAGGGCTTGAACCCGTGTCCCCTGCATTGGCAGGCAGATTATTAACCACTACACCACCAGGAAGCCCGTTTGTAGATTTTTTGATGATGGCCATTCTGACTGGTGTGAGGTGATACCTCATTGTAGTTTTGATTTGCATTTCTCTAATAATTAGCGTTGTTGAGCATCTTTTCGTGTGACTCTTGGCCATCTGTATGCCTTCTTTGGTGAAGTATCTGTTTAGGTCTTCTGCACATTTTTTAATTGGGTTGTTTGTTTTTTGATATTGAGCTTCAGTAGATAGCTAGTGGGAACCTGCTATATAGCACAGGGAGCTCAGCTCAGTGCTCCGTGATGACCTAGATGGGGGTGGGTGGGAGCGGGGGTGTGGAAGGAGGGGAGGGAGGTCCAAGAGGGAGGGGATCTAGGTATACATATAGCTGATTCACTTCATTGTACAGCAGAAACTAACACAACACTGTAAAGCAATTTTACTCCCAATTAAAAAAAAAAATAAGAGGAAAACCACCAGTAATTGTGTCTCCCAAAGAAAACTTAACATGGTTTGTATTTTGATTTTGGAGAGTGCATTTAACTAATATAGAACCCTCATTCCTGAAGTAGCATTGCATATTCGTCATTAAGGGGCAGTATTTTTCCAGAAGTACTGGTTTGTGCTGATAAATTTACCACACTCAGTACTCCTCATACAACGGCTGGGTGAAAGAAACAAAAGTTAATGGACTTGCTTTCCACTTGGCTCAATAATCTTGGCGTGGTTGACACCCGGTTCAGTGGTTCCAAGATTGTAATGGGTATAAGACTTAAAGTGGTCTGAAGTTGGGCTAATAATGTGTGTTTTTACAAGGCCCCTCCCCCAACCCCAGGTGGTTCTGAAATAGAAGGTCCTTAGGTCCCACTTTGAGAACCACTAATTTGTGGGGTTCACAGACTGATCTTACCAGAAACTGTATGGCTCAAACTGTACGCCTAAAATGACACGTCCTGGAGGTGAGAAAAGTTCTTCAGCCTGATTTGTATTCTCAGTCCTGGTTTTGGTACGTGTTGTTTCAGCCTGTGTATTTGTGTCCTGAGCCAGGGTGCTTTCAGTTAAAAGAAAACAGGGTCCAGGCAAAACCTTGAGGGCACAGAGTCCTCCCACAGCCTCTTTCACATTTCTCTTCCCTTCAGTCTCCAAAGACATCCTTTACCCAGTCACCTGCTGCTGTCCCAGTGGTGGTATTGACACAGTGATGACTTTCCTGCACAGTAACCTTGCTCTCTCCCTTCCATAAAACCGGCTTGCTCTTGGCTGTGATGGAAAGATGCCATTAGTTACTGCATGTATCGGTGTGGTTACATGCATAAAAGTAAAAGCTAGGGCTTCCCTGGTGGCACAGTGGTTGAGAGTCCGCCTGCCAATGCAGGGGACACAGGGTCGTGCCCAGGTCCGGGAAGATCCCACATGCTGCGGAGCGGCTGGGCCCGTGAGCCATGGCCACTGGGCCTGCGCGTCCGGAGCCTGCGCTCTGCAACAGGAGAGGCCACAACAGTGAAAGGCCCGCATACCGCAAAAAAAAAAAAAAATAAAGTAAAAGCTAGAGATGCCTTCCAACATCTTCCCCCTTCTCAGTCCTCGCTTATGTGGGGCACGCAGGTAAGGGGATTCAGGGACACTACAAAAGGGGAACCCTGCCCGTGATCTCGCACCATTGAGCAAACCATACTACGCAGATAGCTGCCTTAAAGACAAACAGTTTTTCCAGCTTTGAAAAGATGTTTCCTCAGTGTCTTTTGTAAGGTAACCTGCCTGTTTGGTACCTGAAGCCATTCAAGGGAGAGGGTAGGAATCATTGTTCCATAAGAGCTGTTTTTCCTGAACAAAATGCTATAGGTTTTTGTTCTAAGAATTGGCAAGAACCTCTTGGAAAGATACGGAGGCAGGTACCATTTGTGGTGTATATTTATGATTGACAAATTCTGAGAATCTAATACTTTTGAGAGCACTGAGCTTTGCACCTAGAACTCCAGATTTTGTTTCAAACCCACATGCTGCTTGCTTTTTAGATGGGTACAGAATTGACACTCTTCTGTGCTCAGGAGATGTGACCTAACCCTGGAGATTCTCAAAGGCAAACGAGCATGTCTGTGGGAAAGCCCAGACAGTCTCGGGTGCCAGCACAGCCTGAGGCTTTGCTGACACCTAGTATTGATGGGCCAGAGGAAATGGGCAGTTTCCCTATCACATCACCACCTGTGTCTGCTCTGCTCAGGTTTCTCTCAAGATTGTCCTTTGGATGTGAGCCGGGAGAGGTTGCAGAGGAGCAGTTGCTGCATGAGACACAGGCAGGATACAGGTGTGGCTCCATCATCCCACCTAGAGTTATGGTAGCTCATCCAGTTGGATATGCTCTGCTCATAACTACAACTAGCTTCATGTTGACCCACGTAATTACGAATCTGTTTTCCTTCACCCCCAAGAAAACCTAATCTGGCCCAGGTATCGAGATTAGGGAGTGTCATGTCTGTTTCTGCCTCTCCCCAGAGTAACCAGGGCAGCTAGGCTCCCAAGAGAAAAGGCACCCCCAGCAATTGGAGATACCAAGGTGGGTATCTTCTGTTGCCAAGCTGGCGACAGCCATGTGGACTCATACAGGGAGTATGAACTCTCCCAAATCCCATATTGGATGCTCAAATATTCAGCTCTGTTTCAGAGATGATTTAGTCCACTGCAGTCCTAAATACTGAACAGCAAGAAAAATAATTTCCCCTCTACCCTTCTGAGTTCTTAGCTGAGACCCCTGTAATTAATACAAGACAGATTAACAAGAGAAAAGCAAACAGAAGTTTATTAACATGTATATCTCATGTATACATGGGAGATTCCCCGGGGGAAAATGTGTAACTCCAGGTGACTATAGAATTTAGGACTAAATACCATCTTAATAAAGAAAGAGGAGAGAAGATATAGGCCTCTCAGGGGAGAGTAAATGATTTTTAGGAAAGGTGAAGGGCACATAGAATAAAGGGGAGGTATGATAGTTTTGACAGTTTGTGTCTAGGTATGGTTTGAGCTCCTAGTCTCCTCTCTGTGATAAGAGTCCATCCTTCCTGGTTGATGAAACTTGGGGAGGGGATTTATGACAACTGAGTTCCTTCAGGAGGATCTGTCTTTAGGCAGATATGTGACATTGAGAGAAAGCCTCCCTGCATTTGCTGTTCTTCAAGTGCTTACAGCTCAAAATCAGTATACCAAGTTGGCATCTCTTAGAATTGCCCCGCTATTCTTCAATAATAATTTGTAATGCTAAAACCTTCCCCAAAGAACAGCTAGATTTCACATGTTTTTTAGTTAATTATAATTGCTAATCCTTTTTGAGTTTGTTACTGGTATTGTGCTTATCTTTTTTTAAAAAGTCCTCATCTTTTAGAGCTACATATTGCAATAATTACAGACGTGAAGGTAATGGGATTTGTTTTAAAGTAATTATGGGGTGGGAGGAGTGTGCAGAGATACAGGTGAAACAGGATGGGCCATGAGTAGATAATCATTCTTCCTACTCTGTGTCATAATATTTTCATAGTAGGTGGTTGGAAATTTTTGTAATCATTTATGAAAGTAAGTGGGTACCTTTGATTACTCATCTATGATGTGAATTAAGTATTAATCACAAGACGTAGACAGTCTGAGTTTTTCTGATGAAATATATGCCTGATCGTCAAACATTGCCACTGTTCCTCTTGTCAACGCCACCTAGATTCATTGGTCAAATAGAAAATGCATACATGTTTCTAAGTTCCTTTAACCCCAGTTGTTTTAATGAAAAAAAATGTGTTTTCTAAAATCAAGTTTGATGTGACAGAGAGCAGCTCTGTGCGGTACAGCTCTGTAACACATGCTGTGAGAGCGAGGACCTGGTGTGGAGGAGAGAAAGCCAGGCTCTTACTAAGACACTGAAATATGATAAATATCCCTGATGAAGACGCCATTCCCAGAAACTGTGCCTTGGGCTACTCTTAGAAAGCCACAGGTCATGGAATTGATTCTTCTCCCGGAGGCTTATCCAGTTCAGAGGCATAAAATGAAGAAAAGCAATCCTGTTTTCTTCCTGTTTCTCGGAATCTGCAATAACCAAGTGTTGCCCTTTAAACTCTTACAGTAAAGCCAGCTAAGGTGTAATGGCCCCTCCCAGCAATAATGTCAGCTCTTTTGGCCTTCCTAAGGCAGACTCCATTACCTGTCACCCTGTTTAGTGAGTGAAATGGTGACGCTTCCTCAGTGGAAGTGTTTCTTCTTTGCCCCCAACATTTGCAGGATCAGTTTGTCAGATCTTTGTCTGGCAGGATTGGAAGGGCAGGCTATTGCCTCACTGAAACTGCCCCTGACTAGTTTAAATTTGCCAAAACATGACCCAACCCCCAGCAGAAAACTTCTCTGGCCTTTCCCATGCCAGTCTTCCTGAGTCCAGGAATTCACAGTGAAGTACATCCCTTCCTGTCGCTATTTATAAGGTCTGGTGCAGTCAAAAAGGACTCTGGGCTAGAAATCAGAATGCCTGGCCTCTGATTCTGGTAGAAGGAACATGAAATACTTAAGGGAAATGAGTAGAGCACCTCCCCCTCCCCCCAACACCCCATACAGAGATAAGACCCGGACCCTGCCCTCCGGGGCTTATGCTCTAAGGAGAGTAAAGATGAGCAAATTGTAGCCCATTCATAATTCTTAAACAAACCCCATATGAAAGCATACAGTTTCCATGGCAATCATACCTTTGAGAGTACTGGGGAGAAACATTAGATAAAGGAGGGTCAGTCCTCAGGGCACAAAGAGGGTTGGAAAAGGCTTTCTATAGGAGAAGGCCCCAGCCAGAGCTAAATCCTGGAAGGTGACCAGTGCTTACCAAGGCCACAAGAGAGGGCTCGGGCAGCCCAAGCACAGGGCTGGGCAAAACATGGCAAGAGGTTAAATGCCACTGAGGAGGTTCCAGACTGCAGAAAGAATCAAATTCAGCTTTATCCTGTAGGTAATGGAGAACCAAAAGGGTTTTAAATGGGGTGGGGTTGGGGAGATGATGTGAATATCATATCATATTTGGGCTTTTCAAAGATCACAGGGCAAAGTGATCTTCCATATAGATGGAAGGAGGAGTGAGATGGACAGAGGAAATGTTGCATATCATTCAGATGAGGTGGGGAGGTTTAGGGGTCCAGGCGGGAGACACTGAGGACCCTAGCTAACGCGACAGAACTGCGAAAGAGCAGGAGGGGGCATAACTGGAAAAATGTTAAGGAGGTAGAAATCCACAGGTCTTGGTGTCTGACTAGGTTTGGTAGGAGACAGATAGTCAAAGTATGAGAGCAGTTAGCTTATTATTCTTTGGTCGCTCAAAGCTCTCAACTTAGTTTCCTTATTTATGAAATATGGATAACACCTGTCTTACATACCTGCCTCATAAGGTTGGCATGAGGGCTAGTATGGTATCGTGGTATGGGTGTGAATGCTCTTTGAGAACAGCAATGCAAGGGTAAAGTCATCTAGAAAATCCAGTAGGAAGGAGTGGCAAGGAAGAGGGAAGGGGCCAAGAATAGATGTCTTCCAAAGATCTCTCTCTATATATTTTAGGACAGGTAGAGAAAATGCATATTTGTAGTGGGAGGAATAAAGGACAGGAAATAAGGATATCAGATGTAAGATTTATTAGACTTACTGCTTACTTCCTTGAAAGAGGTACTAATTATCATGTGTAAATTACATTAATTATAATTCTTCTATCCTGTGAAAGTTAGCTGTCATTAAAATACTAGGATAAACATTTCTTTTCAGTAGAGTTCTTAGTTCTACAATTATTCCATATTTTGATATATATAATATCAATTATATATAATGATATATCAATGTATGATTTTATGATATAAATAATATTCTGATATATGATATATTATTTATATCATATATGGTATGATATAATTATGGAATTAATTCCATATTGAAATAACTAAAAATGTACTGTTTTATTTTCTGCCATAGGGTAGCATGAACTGTTCTTTCCTTAAGTGTATCTAGTTTGGAAGTGTTTTGGTTAAACCAAAGCCTTTTACAGAAAATTGTTTTCTCTAACGTAGAGTTATCCCATTTTAAAAAAGTGATAGTATCTCTCTTCTTTAGAAATTAAGTCCCATTAATTTTTCATTAGAAAGGAAATCCTGAGTTTCAATAATATTACTCTTAGCGTTCAAGCAAAGAGAATTGTCACATGTGCTAATAACATCCATGAGATTCCATGTCCATTTTGATCACTGGGGATGATGTAGCATAAGGTGTGAAACTGACCTCTGGGAAATTCCTACACAGCACATCCTGAGCTGTCCTCATACACATGCAATGAGATCAGAGTACAGGAGTCAGGAAATGGTACTGCCAAGTTTGTGTGGGGAAAACAAAGGAGACACGGATTTCTGGATGGCTCCCTGGTGCTATTCTGGACTCTTGTGGAAACTTTTACCTCTGCTGCAGTGCCTACGTACCTCGGTCTTTCGGCTCTCTGGCATTTGATCTTTTTGTTTCCCCCCACATGGAACACAAAGACAGACTTCCAGGAAATGAAGGGTATAGAGGAAAGAAAGCACTTAAGTCATCACAGATGGCAGCCAGGGTGGTGGGAGACAGCTCATATCTCCAGTGCGTCAAGTCCAAACGCCTCCTGCAACCGCTAAGGGCCAAAGTAGCGCAGCTCGTCTCCACGGGGACCAGGGCTCCTCAAAACAGAAGCAAACATTTCTCTCTTCCCAAGTCGGCTCTGATGGCCTTGGGTATTTTTACTGTTTTCTTTAACCTTAAACATTACTGTGCTATTAATAGGTAAAATATTCCCTTCTGGCTAAATACATGTATTTCTGACATGATACATTCTCTCTCTCTCTCCAAGTAAAAGTTATTATCGTAGGTATGGTAACAAGAGAAAGGAAGTCTAACTCAAGAGGAATTTCTATGAAGACAAACGACTGTTCTGTCCATGAAGTTTACTAGGACTGTCTCCCTTTGGGGTGTCTCTCCCTCGTTCCTTTTCCTTTTGCTGGAAAAGGAAAAGGAAAAGGGTCCTCATTCCTTCTTTTTCCGGGAAGAGTACCTCTAAGTTGGGTCCCCCTGACATGACTCTCTTCTAGTACCCCTCCATCAGAAAATACACAACAGACTTCCCTGGTGGCGGAGTGGTTAAGAATCCGCCTGCCAATACAGGGGATACGGGTTCGAGTCCTGGTCCGGGAGGATCCCACCTGCCATGGAGCAACTAAGCCCATGCGCCACAACTACTGAGCCTGCGCTCTAGAACCCGCGAGCCACAACTACTGAAGCCTTTGTGCCACAACTGCTGAAGTCCACGTGCCTATAGCCCATGTTCTGCAACAAGAAGCCACCACAGTGAGAAGCCCATGCACCGCAACAAAGAGTAGCTCCCGCTCGCCACAACTAGAGAGAGCCTGCATGCAGCAAAGACAACCCAATGCAGCCAAAAATTTAAATATATAAATAAATAAATTTATAAAGAAAAAAAGAAAATACACAACAATTTTCTCAGGAGTAGCATTTTCATAAAGCTGAGCCTCATTTCAGGACTCAGGTTCTCTGCTCAGCCTCACCCTCATCCCTCCAGCTGTAAGGACAGCACCTCAGACACTCAGTTCCTTGTATTCCTGCTCACTTCCCAGGTTCTTATACTACAAATACCTTCTTATTGGCAATCCTGATATACAAGTGACTTGTTCTTTTTTTTCTCCTTCTTTGCATACTGTAAAGTTTTTGTGAATTTTGCCTGAAATCTTCATCCTCCCAATTTTGTGCTGTTCTTGATCCTCCGTTCCTTTAAAATGGGGCTCCAAATGGATCATTTCTGTGATGGATTCCACTTACTTCTGAAAAACCCAAAATTAGAGATCCTAACATTTTTTTATTCTGGGTTTTAATGGGGTTGTTTTGACAGTGGGTTTTGTTTTTTATGTGTGTACTTAATCTACAGTACCTGAGGTACCTTTCAGTCTTATTTGATGTTTATGATATTTTGAATATTTGCCATAATAGCTGACGATCTGTTAATATTGTACTTCCTCTTAAAAAACTTTGTTCCTGGATTTCACGCCCCAGCCTTTTGCATTCTTAACTTTCTGTTTTGGTAAGTTTCTCATTACACTTTTTTTATTTTTATTATTTTTTAAATATTTATTTATTTAGGCTGCACCAGCTCTTAGTTGTGGCATGCGGGCGTCTTAGTTGCGGCGTGCACGTGGGATCTAGTTCCCCAATCAGGGATCGAACCCAGGCCCCCCTGCATCAGGAGTGCAGAGTCTTACCCACTGGACCACCAGGGAAGTCCCTCATTACACTTTTAAAATCTAGGTCTTTCCCAAACACTTCCTTTTGGCCAAAAGCCTTAAGTAGATCTCCTCTAATGTATCTTAGGTACATGAAAGGCGGCTTATTCTGACATTCAGCAGTTGCTGGTGGAAGAACACCTTCAAAAAAGGTGTAGAGATAGAAATACAAAAAATATTTAAAGGCCTTGCCCCTGAGAAAATTACTAACTTGAAGGAGATATATATTTTTAGAAACTTTGTTCGTACTGAGCAATGCATTATACAAAATCCTATTTACATGCTGAGGGTGCAAATAACAAGGCGGAACTATCAGCAGCGTCAATCTACCTTTCCTGGAAGTTGGAAAAGTCAGTTGCTGTCTCCTTGATGCATTTTCTTGTCATTTTCCTTTGTTATTTTACAATTGTGCTTGGCCTCAAAATACCACTACTGAGAAGTTATTTAGTTTGATTATGATTTTGCTTACGACTGTTGTTTCTTCCAGCAATGAAGACAGTCTATTCAAGTTTCCATATAGCTTCAAATTATTACTCACCTAATTAATGGTCAGTTTGAAAGATAAGTATGCACACAATGCTGATTCAGTGAAAGGGAAAGTGGAAAGACGACCTTTATCCCCCTCTTCTACCTTCAGCATGGCCCTCTTCCAATAGGACTTGTAAATCACACTTGGGAAGGAGTTTACTACATAGGTCTTGAGATAAAATTTTAGCCCAAGCCCTTTTTCAAATGCTGATGGTTGTTCCGAACCCCATATATACTCAAAGTTGTCCAGTCAACAAGTATTAATTGCATAATTTCTTATATCCAGACATTGGAAGTAAAGAGATGGGGGCTGGTATCAAGAGGGTGTATAACTGGACATGTCCTGGGCATGGAACAATGGATAGTTGTGGGTAGTTAAAAAGGCACAGGGGCTTCCCTGGTGGCGCAGTGGTTGAGAATCTGCCTGCCAATGCAGGGGACACGGCTTCGAGCCCTGGTCTGGGAATATCCCACATGCCGCACAGCAACTTGGCCCGTGAGCCACAACTACTGAGCCTGCGCCTCTGGAGCCTGTGCTCCGCAACAAGAGAGGCCGCGACAGTGAGAGGCCCGCACACCACGGTGAAGAGTGGCCCCCACTTGCTGCAACTAGAGAAAGCCCACGAACAGAAACGAAGACCCAACACAGCCAAAAATAAATGAATGAATAAATAATAAATAAATTAAAAAGGCGGCACAGAGAGGATAGTCCAGGCTAGAGGAGCCAAGAGCCACGCACAGAGGGAGGATGAAACACGATGTAAGTGAGGCTATGGTGAGAAGATCAACATGGCTGGAATGGAGAACTCTTTTTAGAAAGTAGAGGGAGACTGCAAAACTCTGGAGGGTCTTGACTCATAACCAGATACCTCACTGTGATGCTCAATAGAAAGCCATTGTTGGTTCTGGAGCAGGGGCATGACATAATGGAGGCAGTGTCTTAAGAGGATGAATGGGGGCATTGATTGTCCCAGAAGACTTGGAGAGGGAGACCCTGGAGACCACTGCTGAATGTTCCCGATGTTGAGGGGACACGTCTGCAGCTGCAGCTGTTCTCTGCTGTTGACTTCATCTTAAAGTAGTGACAGAAGCCCTTGTGGGTGGTTTTTATTAAAAAAAAAACAAAAAACATAAACCAGTTTGAGTTGGGTTTCTGTCCCTTCAGAATCAGAATCCTGATATTTGAATACTCTTCGGAGTTACGTGAGTTGCCTTAGGCTTTGAAGGAAAAGCAATGATTTAGGAAAACAGAATTGGGAGTAGATATAAAGAAGGTAGAAATGAATCCCATGATTGTTCATGGGACCAGGTTAAAGGGGCATGTTGGGGCCACTGATGGCTGTGCTAAGCCACTCCTCCAGCCCTGGTATTGCAGCTGAGATTTAGGCACCGCTCTCTGCTATTGCAATGTGCTTGGGACTCAACAGAAATCGTTTCCAACTGGCAGAGCCCTTCCTCTGCAAGGACAGTATCTTTTTGTTGTTCTTTGGGCTCTTCTGGTTTTCAAGTACAGTTTTTTACCTGCTAACAATATGTGTCTATTATATCTCAAACTAGATTTGCAAAGTCCCTCCCACCAAACACAACTTTCCTCTTGTGTTCCCTGTAACTATGCACGGTGGTGCTAATCTCCATTCCCCAGATAACCTTTGGGTTATCTTGAATGTTGCTCTCCAGTGCTTGCTCTCCCACCCATCCTGGTGTTATCTCTGGATTCTCTCTCCAGTGCCGTGTCTGCTTCTTGCCTTCAAACTCCTCCCCACATCTGCCTCTGCATTTTCTGTCTCTACTCTCCATCCCAGCACATCCCCATTCTTATACACTGATGCGAGCGTAACCCTTCAGGAGCACATATCTCATCAGGCCTCTCGTGATGTAGGTACAGGAAGAGGTGGACACTGAATAATATCTCATCCTCATCATTTCATTCCTTCTGTCTAAAAATCTTCAGTTAATTCCTACTGCCAACCAAATGAAGTCTCAAAGCAGCGCTTTCTCATTAGGAATCAAACTTCACAACAATTTAATTTGCTTCTTTCTGCTGCCTTACTCCAGAAAAAAAATGCTAGGTTTTTCATCTGCCCCCCCCCCCACCATTGGTTTTAACTACGCCTGATTTTAGTGGTAGTGGTACTTCATTATCTATAAAAATGTATTCATCCTGCTCTTTCTTGCTTACATATTCTAAACTTTCTGTCTCAACTTCCTGTTTTAATGGAACATACGAGTCAACTCACTTATACTAACGCCCTGCTTCCCTCTCTTCCTCCTCCCTATTTTAAATAGGCATATCACTCTTTCTCCTTCCTATTTTCATACATTTGCCTCTTTAAATAACACGTTGACCTAAATCTCTTGTTAAATTAATTTGACTCCCAACTTTTGAGAATAAGAAATTAGTAACCTCTGCCCTTCTTTCACCTTTTTACCACTCCTGTTTTTTCTTTAATAATAACTTCTCCTTTTTTTCCTGTTTAGAATTCCTACTCATTTGATATAAAAGTGCCTGGCTTACGGTGATTTGTGACCACCTAGAGGGGTGGGATAGGGAAGGTGGGAGGGAGGGAGACGCAAGAGGGAAGAGATATGGGAACATATGTATAACTGAATCACTTTGTTACACAGCAGAAACTAACACACCATTGTAAAGCAATTATACTCCAATAAAGATGTTAAAAAAAAAAAAGTGCCTGGCTTAAACACGTCTTGTGTTTCCCTCTTACTTTTTCTCTCTTTTGAATTTCTGTATCTTGATGCTATTTTCCAGCCCTTTGATTAAATAAATAGGTCTCGTTGAGAAGGTAATATTTGAGTAAAGACTCGAAGGAAAAGAGGGAGAGAGCCACATGGCTTTATGGGGGCAACAGCGTTCCAGGCAGAGGGAATAGCCAGTGCACAGATTTTCTTGTGGGAGCGTGGAGTGAGAAAAGGGGGTCAGGGAGATGAGGTGGGGCAGACAGGGCAGGTCATGAAGTGCCTTGTAGGCTATTAGGGATTCGGACTCTGAGAGAACTGAGGAGTCAAGGAAGGTTTCCTTTTCCATAATATTGTGATCTGTTTTAGGAGTTCTATCTTCTTTCTGAAGATATTAATTAGAAGGTTTGGGGGTTTTGTTTTTCTTGTTTGCTTGTTTGTTTTTTCTGTTTTCTGAAGTCAATTTTCTAAGGGTTTTACTTTCTTGTTAGTTTATCTTGGTCTTTTCTTTAAGACTTCAGATTTTCTTCAAGGGTCTGGCAATCCTTTGCTGTCATTTCATATTTAAGAATGAGGGACTAGAGGGAAAAAATAAGGGATTAGAGTAGTTTTGGAAGAATATGAATAGGGAGTTGGTACTTAGCTTGGGACCACTTTATTCAAAATGGAAGGAAGAGAAGGGATTTACTCTGGAGTTCCAGCCCCCTTCTTAGGCACCCTGATTTTCTGCAGCTAAGTTATTCAGTTTTTTAATTGACAACCCTTCTGATATGTTTTCCTCACAAGCTAAGTAGCGGACTGTCTGCCATTTGTGTCTTGAGGATGGGGGTGTGGGCAAGGTGAGTGGTGGGCAGAAATTTCTCACACATACACCTTTAATTTAGTCTAATGTTTTCGGCAACTTCTTACATCGTCCTCCTATAGCACCTTATTGGACTCTGTCAAACAGATCAGTATTCTCTTATCTTCCACTTATACCCAAATTCTGAAATACAGCTTCCTCTACTTTGCTGCATGAGTTAATATTTACTTTCTACTTTCCATTTTTCAGAAATTTGGGGAAATTACTCTTCTGCTGATGGTTTCCCACCATAATTGTAAGCAGGATTACTACTTCTTTTATAAATCCTCATCTTAACAGGCCTCGGAAAGGAGAGGCAAACATCTGTGCTCCTGTTCTTCTTCCTGGACTGGGAAGCCTGTTGGGTTTTCATCACAGGTTTTGACAAAACCAAAGAATACTGTGTTTTCGGTATCCCTTTTTTAAAAAATCTGCCAGTAAGCCTATCAAGAGACACTTAATTTGTCATTAACATTTTTATTTTAACGTTATGCTGGGCCCTAATATCCATTTAACTTTTCTAAATGTTATTTATTTAAAAAGTCAATTCTAGGATATTGCCAAGAATTGGTGATGCAGTTATAAGAATTGTTTTCCCTGAATGTTTCAATCAGCAACGCGTTAGAAAAATTGGCAAAATGTACATACGAACAGCTAATTTACAAAACAGGAAATAAAAAACACTCTTAAATATAGGAAAATACACTCAACCTTACTCATCAGGAGAGAAATGTAAATCAAAACTATAATAGGACTTTTTTTTTTTTTTACCTCTTAGATATGTAGAGATCAAAAAGTTTAACACTAATCATTGGTAAAATTGTTATTCTATGTGCTAGGTACTCTGCTAAGCACTCTGAATTGTTTTTTGGGTTTTTTAAGAATATTTATTTCATTTATTTTTTCCTTTTATTTATTTACTTATTTTTTGCTGCATCAGGACTTAGTCGCCGCACACAGGATCTTTTTCATTACGGCTCGCCGTCTGCTCGGGTTTCTCTCTAGTTGCAGCACGTGGGCTTCTCTCTAGTTGTGGCGTGCGGGTTTTCTCTTTCTAGTTGTGGCGCACAGGCTCCAGAGTGCGTGGGCTCTCTAGTTGAGGTGCACGAGCTCAGTAGTTGTGGCGCACTGGCTTAGTTGCCCCGCAGGATGTGGGATCTTAGTTCCCCGACCAGGGATCGAATCCACGTCCCCTGCATTGGAAGGTGGATTCTTTACCACTGGACCACGAGGGGAGTCCCTGAATTGTTTTTTAAGTGTAACACTTTAGTAAGAATGTGTAAACACTGCTACATATTATGGGTGTGGGTCACAAAACCTTTTACTAAAGGCAATTTGGCAATAACTATAAATTTTTCTTTAATTTGTGTACATTTTAACACAGCAGTTCCATTTCCAGGAAGTTATCCTAGGGATATATTCACACATAATAAAACATAAGGACATATGTCACATAAGGACATTCTTTGCAGTGTTGTCTGTATTAGTGATAAGACTGAAATCACCTAAATGCCCATCAATAAGGAACTGGTTAAATTTTGTAAGCCATTACAGTGGAACTCTATGCAGTCATTAAAAAGAACGAGGAAGCTCTATGGTACTAATAGGGAAAGAACACCAAGTTAGTTTCAAAAAAGGGGGCGGGGGGGTGTCTAGAATAACATGCTATCACTTGTGCTTAAAAGTACACTCATATGCATTCAGACTCCCTGGAAGTACACACAGGAGCTGGGAACAGTAGGTGCCTCTGGAGAGAAACAGGGCCAGCATAAAACAGGGGTGGGTAGAAGGGAGATTTGTTTTTCCGTTTGTAACTTTTGAATTGTGTTGTTGTGCTTCTAGTACCTATTCAGAAATAAATATGTAGATCAATAAATACAATGTAAAATTTCCAAAGATATCCTTATATCAGAATTGTAAATGAAAGACTGTTCTTCCTGATTTAGAAAAATCTAGCTGGGAGACTGAGCTGACTTTGCAGTTGGAGAGGCTTAGGGGTCTTGGAGAGGTCCTGGTCTCTATCACCAGTTCCTGCACCTTCTGCACCCCATTCTGCTTCCTGCTTTTGGTAACTGTGTTGTCTCTGTTTCTACTGTGGCTGCTGTGCAGCAGCCCCCAGAGTCCTCCTCTGTCCCTACAGCCCATCTCTCAGCTTCCCAAGTATTGCCACCCTTGCCTGCCAGCCAGGGAGCCACTAAGTGGACAGCACACCAAAAACAAGAGTCTTTCAGGCTACAGATCTTGGCGAGTCCAGGTGCAGCCTAGTTTTCAGTACAGGGTTTCCATCCCATTTCCAGGATTTTATCTTCTGGGGATCCTCTGGTGAAACATATCCTATCTTCAAGTCACTTCTTAACCTTTGTTGGTCAAGACTGTGGTTTTGAGTAATGATAATCAGGGAGTTTTTTAAATGATAGTGGGTGTAAAACTATCTCACTGGTACTACCATAAAGGAGTTTAGTGACCTTTTTTATGCTTAAGCTTAGACTAATTTAACTTGAAGGTAGACAAGCACAGGTTTATCACTGTAACTAGGAAGGAGCACAGCTTCCTGGACTGAACCACAGTGAGGCACTTGTTTGCATTTACCTGAAATACAGCTTATTCACTCACCTGAGATAGAACCTAATTATCACTTACACGTGATGATGCCTGAGTACAACACATCTTCAACAGGAGAGGCAAAGGGCCTGGGAGATGGATATGACAGAACAGAGGAGTGTTGAGTTTACTCTAACTCAGAGAGACCCTTTTCAGGAGGAATGATAGTTGACCCCATGTAAGAATTCTAATTCTGAAGAATTGTGAAATCTGAATCAAGTCATCATCAGACTAATCACGTCTAGGAAGTGAGGAATATTGGACTGTTGATAGGGATCGTCCAACCTGTTTTTTATTTATAGATTGTGGTGCAACAGTGTGTGGCAGTGTCTTGTTGAAACCAGCACTTCCTAGCTGGTAATAAAAATGCTGTGGCCTAGTTGGTAAAGTCAGGCTTGGTTGGTATAAGTGTGTCTATCTCACTGCTCTGAAATTCCTACTTAGAAGCTTTCAGGGCCCATAACTGGTGCTTACATTGGGTTGGAGATAGGAGAAGAAATAACCTGCCAAAGCCAAGTGAAGGTGGATCCCGTGTTCCCAGCATCTTCTGCTGCTTCTATGCTTCCTTAAAACTGTCACTCATTTTTTTAAATAAATTTATTTATTTTACTTATTTATTTTTGGCTGCGTTGGGTCTTCGTTGCTGTGAGCGGGCTGTCTCTAGCTGTGGTGAGCGGGGTTACTCTTCGTTGCAGTGCACGGACTTCTCATTGCGTTGGCTTCTCTTGTTGTAGAGCACAGGCTCTAGGCGTGTGGGCTCAGTAGTTGTGGCTCACGGGCTCAGTAGTTGTGGTTCACGGGTTCTAGAGCGCAGGCTCAGTAGTTGTGGCTCATGGGCTTAGTTGCTCCGTGGCATGTGGGATCTTCCCGGACCAAGGCTCGAACCCGTGTCCCCTACATTGGCAGGCGGATTCTTAACCACTGCGCCACCAGGGAAGCCCCCAAGCTGATTTATTTTCATGACTTAAGTGAGATCTGTTATTTCATCTCCCTTGTCAATGAGAGTTCAGCTTCACTGCCAGTAACTTTAAAGTTACTGAGAGGCCTTGCAAAAGTGGTCTGTTCCTTCTCCTATGCCCTCCTCACTCAAACACAGGTGAGCCTCTGCTCTTCGGATCCTAGCAGTTTCAGTTTGCTGCCAACAAGACCTCTGTGATAGGGGTGCTCCAGGAATCATCTCGCCTGTGTTGGTAATTAACTTGCTTGAGTTCCGTAGCATCTTTGAGTAAACAAAAACCTAAAGTTGAATCGGCCCATTGATGAATTTCACTTCTGTTTTGGATGCCACAGAATTAATCCCACATCAGTCAACACTAATAAATGACCACACTGAGCAAAATGCTGAGCTGAGTGCTGTGGAAAAAAACAGAAGTTCCCTGCTTCTCGTAGTTGGATCATTAATTGATGAGGGGTCTAGTGAGTTACAGAGCCAGCAGCAGCAGAGCTGAGGTGATGGGATGGGAGGCTCTGTGGAGCTTGTGCCCGTTGGGGAGGGCTTTCCAGGGCAGAACCAGTGCTAGAGACCAGGAGCCAGTCTAGGGAAGAGAAAGGTGGAGACTCTGTACATCATCGGATGAATGGATAAAGAAGATGTGGCACATATATACAATGGAATATTACTCAACCATAAAAAGAAATGAAATTGAGTTATTTGTAGTGAGGTGGATGGACCTAGAGTCTGTCATACAGAGTGAAGTAAGTCAGAAAGAGAAAGACAAATACCGTATGCTAACACATATATATGGAATCTAAGGGGAAAAAAAGTGTCATGAAGAACCTAGGGGTAAGACGGGAATAAAGACACAGACCTACTAGAGAATGGACTTGATATGGGGAGGGGGAAGGGTAAGCTGTGACAAAGTGAGAGAGTGGCATGGACATATATATACACTACCAAACGTAAAATAGATAGCTAGTGGGAAGCGTCCGCATAGCACAGGGAGATCAGCTCGGTGCTTTGTGACCACCTAGAAGGGTGGGATAGGGAGGGTGGGAGGGAGGGAGACGCAAGAGAGAATAGATATGGGAACATATGTATATGTATAACTGATTCACTTTGTTATAAAGCAGAAACTAACACACCATTGTAAAGCAATTATACTCCAATAAAGATGTTTAAAAAAAAAAGTCATTTTAATCTGCACATACCTGAATGCTCTGTCATTGAAAGACATTGTGTGGGTGGGTTGACCTAGAGGCAGGCTCTGTAATCTTGTCAGTGCTAAGCTAGGGGCGCTGCATCAGGACCACCCACTTGGTGAGGGCTGAGTGCCCAGCACTGCACACAAGTGCCTGGCCAGGAAGGGCGGGGCAAGGAGGGGCTGAAATCCAGCCACTTCGCTTCCTCTGCTCCTTGGTGCTGGGCTCTTCCTGCCCAGAGCAAGAGGCACCATTTCTCTGCCAAGTCCTGTGTCAGTAGGGCTACATCCAGACGGCACCTTTTCATGAGTGCTTCTGGCCGGGCATGGCTCTTCCTGAGTCTTCAAGGGTGCTGTGCAGGACAGCTACCGTGCTGCCTCTAAGTCTGAATCTGACCCTGCAAAGCATAGAATTCTGTAAATATTTGAATGAATGCTGAGGTGGATTATTGAAGTTACACACACACTTCATCTCCCTACTTAAAGAAGGACTCGAGTGGATTTCTTTTTCTTTTTTTGTGTGTTTTATTGTATTTCAATTTACTTGACTAGTTTGTGGAAACTTGTTGAAGAGATTTTCTGATTTACTTTTTTTTAACCATTTTTTTCCCTTGAAGTATAATTTACAATGTTGTATTAGTTTCAGGTGTACAGCAAAGTGATTCAGATATATATATATATACGTACGTTTTCAGATTCTTTTCTGTTATAGGTTGTTATAAGATATTGAATATAGTTCCCTGTGCTATACAGTAGGTCCGTGTTGTTTATCTATATTATATATAGTAGTGTGAATCTGTTAAGCCCAAACTCCTAATTTATCTCTACCACCCACCCCTCTGCTCCCAATGCTCTTCCCTTTGGTAACCATAAGTTTATTTTCTGTGAGTCTGTTTCTGTTTTGTAAATAAGTTCACTTGAGTGGATTTCTTTTTCTTTTCTTTTTTTTTTTTTTTTTGGTTTATTGTTTTCAATTTACTTGACTGGTTTGTGGAAACTTTTTTTTTTGTTTTGAAAAACCTATTTACTTTTCCAAATATTATTCCAAATACATGCTTTACAGGCTACTATGGGTCAGAAACATCCTGTAGAAGAAATTATTTTGATAGACATTGGAAATAATTTTAATAGAAGAAAAAGCTCATATTTATCTAGATGTGGCTATGTTCCACAGGAAGATTTCGACGTCTAAGGTGCAAAGACAAAATGACTGTGGCTTTCCTTGCCACTCAGAATATTGACAATCTTCCCTTAGAGCCTACTCTTTTTTTTTTAATATCAAAATCTAATAAGCCAAATTTATTCAAGAAAAGTTATATCCATTTTCCTTTAACCTTCTTAATCTACCAAGGACAGTAACTTATGTAAAAGCATGCCTGTTTTTTCCTTTAGAGCTTCTTTTTTCTTTTTTTAATTGGAGTATAATTGCTTTACAATGTTGTGTTAGTTTCTGCTGTACAACGAAGTGAATCAACCACATGCATACCTATATCCCCTCCCTCTTGCCCCCTCCCCCACACACCGCGTCCCACCCATCCAGGTCATCACAGAGCACCAAGCTGAGCTTCCTGTGCTTTATAGCATGTTCCCACTAGCTATCTATTTTATGCATGGTAGTGTATATATGTCAATCCTAATCTCCCAATTCGGCCCACCCTCACCTTCCCACCCTGTGTCCACATGTCCATTCTCTACATCTGCATCTCTATTCCTGCCCTGCAAATAGGTTCATCTGTACCATTTTTCTAGATTCCACATATACATGTTAATATACTATATTTGTTTTTCTCTTTCTGGCTTAGTTCACTCTGTATGACAGACTCTAGGTCCATCCACATCTCTACAAATGACCCAATTTCGTTCCTTTTTATGGCTAATATTCCATTGTATGTATGTGCCACATCTTCTCTATCCATTCATCTGTGGACATTTAGGTTATTTCCATGTCTTGGCTATTGTAAATAGTGCTGCAGTGAACATTGGGGTACATGTGTCTTTCTGAGTTATGGTTTTCTCAGGGTATATGCCCAGTAGGGGCATTGCTGTGTCATATGGTAGTTGTATTTTTAGTTTTTTAAGGAACCTCCATACTGTTCTCCATAGTGGCTGTATCAGTTTACATTCCCACCAATAGTATAAGACGGTTCCCTTTTCTCCACACCCTCTCCAGCATTTGTTGTTTGTAGATTTTTGATGATGGCCATTCTGACTGGTGTGAGGTGATAACTCACTATAGTTTTGATATGCATTCCTCTAATAATTAGTGATATTGAGCATCCTTTCATGTGCCCCTTGGCCATCTGTATGTCCTCCTTGGAGAGATGTCTATTTAGGTCTTCTGCCCATTTTTTGATTGGGTTGTTTGTTTTTTGATACTTAGCTCCATGAGCTGTTAGTATATTTTGGAGATTAATCATTTGTTGCTTCCTTTGCAATTATTTTCTCCCATTCTGAGGGTTGTCTTTTTTATGGTTTCCTTTGCTGTGCAAAAGCTTTTAAGTTTAATTAGGTCCCATTTGTTTATTTTGCTTTTATTTTCATTACTCTAGGAGGGGGGTAAAAAAAGATCTTGCTGTGGTTTATGTCAAAGACTGTTTTTCCTATGTTTTCCTCTAAGAGTTTTATAGTGTCTGGTCTTCGATTTAGGTCTTTAATCCATTTTGAGTTGTTTTTGTTTTTTGTGGTAAGCGGGCCTCTCACTGTTGTGGCCTCTCCCGTTGCGGAGCACAGGCTCCGGACGCGCAGGCTCAGCGGCCATGGCTCACGGGCCCAGCCGCTCCGCAGCATGTGGGATCCTCCCGGACCGGGGCACGAACCCGTGTCCCCTGCTTCGGCAGGCGGACTCTCAACCACTGCGCCACCAGGGAATCCCCGAGTTTATTTTTGTGTATGGTGTTAGGTAGGTGTTAGGTGTTAGTTGGGTGTCAAGTAGACAGTATACTGACCTTTAGAAGTAGGGCTCCAATGGACAAGGGGGTGGAGGATTGTCAAGCATCAGAATGAATTCAACTTAAGAACAAACTGGCTCTGATCCCAGCCAACCCCAAAGTCTAGCCAGAGGCCCATTAGAAATAAATGCAAATTGTAGTATCACTTTTACAAGGTTGTGCCACTCTACACTGTTAAATCTAATCAATCCATGTTAAAGCTAAGCACACTCCCATTATTAGCTCAGTCCTCACCGTATCCCATTTCTGTGAAGGCTCCTATGGAAACTTTTTAAAGAGATTTTCTGATTTACTTTTTTTTATAACATTTTTTTTTTCTTGAAGTATAGTTAATTTACAGTGTTGTGTTAGATTCAGGTGTCAGCAAAGTGATTCAGAGATATATCTATATATATACACACACATATATGTGTACTTTTTCAGATTCTTTTCCATTATGGGTTATTACAAGATACCGAACATAGTTTCCTGTGCTGTACAGTAGGTGCATGTTGTTTATTTTATGTATAGTAGTGTGAATCTGTTAATCCCAAACTCCTAATTTATCTCCACCACCCACCCCTCTGCCCCCACTGCCATCCCCTTTGGTAACTGTAAGTTTATTTTCTATGTCTGTGAGTCTGTTTCTGTTTTGTTCACTTGAGTGGATTTCTTATGCTTTTGAAGAATAGGAGTAATGTGTGTGTCTTGGGGGATAGAGGGAAAAGGCAGGGATGTGCTCAAAGGGCCCTTAACAGTTCTATAATTCTTGGAGTCCATAAATTAAATTAAATTCTTGGAGTCCATAAATTTGATATTAAAATAAATCTTCTAGGGCTTCCCTGGTGGCACAGTGGTTGAGAGTCCGCCATCCGATGCAGGGGACACGGGTTCGTGCCCGGTCTGGGAATATTCCACATGCCGCAGAGCGGCTGGGCCCGTGAGCCATGGCCACTGAGCCTGTGCGTCCAGAGCCTGTGCTCCACAACGGGAGAGGCCACAACAGTGAGAGGCCCGCGTACCACAAAAAAATATAAATAAATAAATAAATAAACAAAATAAATCTTCTATTTTAAACCAAAGCAATGTTTTCATTTTAATGTTTCAAGGCTTTCCATGTACCTTTTATCACATAATGCAATTCAGTTATGTACTGAGTCCTTTTAATGTACATAAGTGCTTTAAGTACTTTGAAAAGAACTGAAGAAATAGAAGGTTGGGCCTATGTCCTCAGATGTTAACCTACCTAGAAAAGGAGAAATGCAGAATGAGAGTATCAACCACTCGTAGGGATTATTACTTGGATACCTTGTCAGACATACCTGGTTTTGATTTTGACACGACAGTAGGACTCCCAATGTGGGCTGGAATTTCCATGCGCTGTGAAAAGTGGTAAGCAAGCAACCACAAAGCTTCAAGTAACCAATAACATTTCCTGCCTGCGAGGTTTTTTGCAGGTGAAGATACCAAATGGGTGGTAAGTTAGGATTAAAATTAGCTAAACTGTCACAGCAATGCTGTCTTCCTTTACACTCAGCCACCGTGGAGTTCTCATGGTCTAGAAGTATGTTTTGTGAGTCCTCTGCTGTGCAGGCTGACACCAAAGAAGGTCTGATCCATGCTACCACCTTGTGTTCTCCCTGGCCACATTCCTTCCTCTCCTTCCATGTTGAAATGGTTTCCCCTGATCCCGAGACGGAGGGAGCTCACCTGTGTCCACTGCACTGGCCGTCCTCCATCTGTTAATGGTTCAGCGTGCTGACCCTCTGACTTACTGTCTCCTCTACTCCCTTTTTCACCAAGGTCAGACCTAGTTTTCCAAAAGCCTACTGAGTGCGATTATATACCCACACTATCCTAGACCTCGTGGTCAGTATAAAAATCAATGAGATTCTTCTTCCCAGCCTGGGGCTCCCACACCGAAGAGCTAGTAAGAGGGCTCGGAGGATAGATGCGTGGCTGGGGGGTGGATGGATGCGAAGAAAGAAAATATGAGAATGGGCATGTACACAGAGGCCTCTCGGATGGGCAGACCTGAGTTTGAATCCCAACTCAGACAGGTACTAGTTCTGCAAACTCGGGCAAGAAATTCACTATGTGAGAGCCTCAAATTCCGAGTCTGTGAAATGGGAGTAATAATTCCCACCTAGCCTGGGTGGTGGTGCGGATTAGAGAGTGTAATTGCTGAGAGAAGCGCTTGGTGAAATTAGCAAGCACCCAAACCAGGACCTATATAGCTACAACAAAAGATGATAAGTGACGTAAGTGCAAACAAACGGGGTGGGAGCGCCCAGCAGAAAGGCTCACAGCTGGCAGGAGGCCGCACGTGAGCTCATGCACAGGTCAGGGGCCCTCCCAGCTTCTGGGTGATCTTCCACCTCCATGCTGGGCTGGGCAGAGCCAGGCAGCGCAGGGCCCACGGGCCGCATACCTGGGAGCCGGAAAGTCCCTGCAAAGTTGGACATTTACCTGCACATAAACCTGCACGTGTATCTGAAACAGGCATGACCCAGAGCTCCACCCCCTGGGGCACCAGCTGAGGGGGTAGGATGGAGGGATGGAAAGGGCACTGCTGTCCTTGTTGACTTCAGCCAGTCCCGGGCATTGAAGATCATTCCACTCTCCAGAAAGCGAGGTCACGTCATCGTTTTTCCCTCCTCCCCACTCTGGATATCTAAGGTGAAGTGTTTTCTCCAGCTCAGAGGCTGAGAATGGTGTGGAGGAGAAAAAGAAGGTCTGCAGGTCGCCAGCAGCCCTGTCCCCTGCTCTGTCCAGCGAGACCGAGTCCGCAGACCCGAAGAGAATCATTTCCCTGCGGTGAGTCCTCACCTTGACTCTGTTCTTTTGGCCTTTCGGGGAGGAGGGGTTGCTGGGAGGAGCTGGTGTTTCTAGTTTTATGGTGATGGTTAACAGTGAAGATCTCCTACAAGCAGATGACACCCCTGAGAAAGAAGTGGGGTGTTTTTCCTTGATATCCAGGCACTGGCACCTGCCTTCCTTTCTCAGCTCTTCCCGCCAGCCTCTCTTCTCCTTCCCACTGCAGCCTTCTGCAGAATTTCTGCCCCTTTCTGAAAGCACTGATTTTGCTACATGATAAAGCTGGGGTGGGCCCCTCTCTGGCATGGAGTTAGAAGCACCTGGAAAGGCTGCCAGGGTTGCTGCTGAGGCCACCCAGGTTGGATTGTCTGCTCGGCCTGTGGGTGTGCACACCTGCTGTCTCACTTTCCTGGCAGCCACGGAAAAGCGCGGAGGGAAACCTGCCTGGGATCCCCGGGCGGGGTGTGCACATCTCCCTGGGCTGCCCATTTCCTGGGGCCGGTGCTGGAAGCCGGGCTCAGTTTGGTCGTGGGGCTGTGAGGGGACAGGCGGTTTGAGATGTGGAGCTCTGGTCCCTGTCACTCTCAGGGGCACCAATTATGTGCTTGCTTTCACTTGGAAGGAAGAAGGAGGAACTTCAAGTTGCTTTTGTTCCCTTAAAAGAGAATGATTAAGCCAGCGATCAATTACAGGTAACTGTGGCCATTTATCCACACCAAGTGGAGGAGTAATAGCTCTCCTCCCCATATTAGAACTGTCAGAACTCCTACCTTCTACGTCTTTTGTCCTCTGCTAAAGGATGATTAAATAACTCCTGCTTTTCCCTTCCTTCCTGGCTACCCAGCCCACGGCTTCTCTGCAAATCTATACCTCACTCAGGACCAAGCCTAAGTCTTCACTCTGCCCCCAGATTTTTCTGTTCTGACTATCACTCCCAATTCTGTCTCCATCTTTTCTGCATGACTGTTTTGATGCATCTCACTTTTTTTGTTTTTTTGCGGTATGCGGGCCTCTCACTGTTGTGGTCTCTCCCGTTATGGAGCACAGGCTCCGGACGCACAGGCCTAGCGGCCATGGCTCACGGGCCCAGCCACTCCGCGGCATGTGGGATCTTCCCAGACCGGGGCACGAACCCGTGTCCCCTGCATCGGCAGGCGGACTCTCAACCACTGCGCCACCAGGGAAGCCCCAATTCTGAATTTTTGAATAAAAATGTTTTGCACTAGGTTTCAGGTCCTGCTCATAGTCATCTGTATGAAGTGAGACTAACACAGTTGAAAAGATACAAAGAAATAATGCATGTAAATAAGCGTGCCTCCCACCCCTACCTCAGAGCCAATGCTGTGCAGACAAGCCCTTCTACTTGTGTCTCTGAAATCATCAAGGGTACAGCTGCCCTTTTGTCACATTTGCTTACAGTCCATTGTTCTTCAAAAGGTCTGATCATTGCCTTGACAGTACCATTAACATTTATTAATTTGAATCAGTAGAGGTGATAAATTCAAATTAGTGGCTAGTATAAATAATAGGTAATTTGACATTTGTAAAAACAATTTTATTTTCAAGTAGAGTACAAATGTCTACTCATAGTTTTTTTAAAAAAGTAATTCCTAGAATTCTAAAGAAATTTATATCTGTGAATTGGTTCAGTGGCCAGTAACTGAATCCAAATCTCTGTGCCTTGAATTGATGAGAGATATTTTGCCTCTGGTTTGAGCACTGTGGACTCAAAACTGTTGGGGGCAGCAGAGGCCTGGGACATCACATAGTCAGTCTCTTCACAGCTGAGAAAGCCGGAGTCCAAAGTCCCTCTAACTTCATTTCTGTCCCTCTGTCACACCCATATGCCACCCAAATTGCTTAAGAGTCTTCTTAAATTCACTTTGAACCAAACATTATTTTAACTGAGCCTCATGCTATAGAATCCTATCGTGGAATCATGAATTTCATGTGCCATTTTTTCCCCCCAATAAACAGAAAAAAATCTACATAATTGTATCACAAAATTTTTCCATGTGTATACCTCTAAAAATCATGCATGCATTCCACTTTGAAATGGCTGGGTTTCGCTGTACGGTAAAAGATGCAAATTCTACTCAAAGGAAGAGCCAGGACTAGAATCACCTTGGAAAGAAATACGGGAGCTCTGACCTCTGCCCTTATGAGAACAAAGGAAGGACTTCCAAACATGTTCTTTTTTTTGTCCTGATTTTACTTCTATTTTCCCACTCTGGGATGTTCTGTCTCTCTTTCCCCCATACCCAATTCCTGCTCATCCTGTTAGGCCCAGTGTGTTAAACCCTCACTGACCTGCTGGTCTCTTCTCTTACCTCCTGTTGGACTTAACTGTCTCTATACCACCTCCTAACGCCTATGATATGTATTGTTTTGATGCTACATCATGTACTGCCTTTTTAAAAAGATGCTTGATATGCGCACAGGTTCCTTAAGGGTAAGGACTGTCTTGTGCGCCCCGAGGCATTTAACATGCCGCCTCTCTCAATTGACACTTGTTAAGTATTCACAGAATTCTGGATTGAACTATAGCTGCAGTTTCAATAATCAGCCTCCAGTACTCCTCCTTATACTGCTTAAAATACTTTTGAGATGATATAATTACTTTCACAGCTCAATCGATACTTCTCCCTTCCAAAAGGTACGGTTTCTTCAGTTTGGGATCCCGCCTGCTGGAATCACCCCGTCCCCCACACCGTGTCCTTAGAGTCCTGAGGGATTATCGATGTCTAGAAGAGAAAAATCAATGTCGGGCTTTCTTGTGAGCTGGTATAATAATCAAGATGTATTACACTGTATACAATTAATGGTAGCGTAAAAAATTCATCTTACGGACTTCTTGGATTTTCTTTCCTCAGGTCGAAATCCAGTTTTGATGGTGCCTCTTTAGCAAGTGAGAAGAATGACTGTAAAACAGAAAGCAAGAATGACTCTAAGATTGAAAGGAAAAAGGCCTCATCTTCCAGCCAGGTAATTTGGGAATGAAATGTGTATTGTCTCAGAGGGTGACAGAAGCATTGAAGCCAATGGGAAGAGGGGACGCAAGGGTCAGGACTAAGGTAGGCACAGATTTTAGAGAATCAGGAAGAAAGGACCGGCTGCAGTTCCCTCGGGCGAGCTTTCATCAACATTATATTTCACAGCTGACCATGCGGCACATGCAGAGGGGCAGTGAGTACTGAGAGTCCTGTGCTTGTCTAATAATTAGCGGAGACCAGGAGACGTGTGACGTCCTTGCACTACAATTAAAGAGTGTGATAAGGCACCTGTGTGAATAGAAGGCTTCCCAACTGCACACAGAGGAGGAAAACCTGGGAACAGGGTCATGATTCTTCTTTGGAAGCAATTTGGGGTCTGCTTCAAAATACACCCAGATGGGTAACAAAGCCCAGTTCTGTGTCATAGAGTATGACATACTTACTGGGGCCAACAGTTTGGGGCTTTTTGACACTTCACTCCTAAAATACTTGAATATGTATCTCCTAAGAACTAGAACAAGAAACTGTTGGCTCACCCAAGAAATTTAACTAAATAGTAAATATACAAAAATATTACTCATATAAAATCCATTTTCGATTTCCACAATTGTCCCAGTAGTGAATGTCCTTTATAAAGACTTTTTGCTCCCCCTCTCTAGAATCCAGTTGAACCATGCATTGCATTTATTTGTCATGTCACCTTTAATTTAGATCAGTCCCTACCTTTTTTTAAATTTTATTTTTATTAATTTCACATTTTTGAAGACTCCATGGCCCAGGATATTTTTAAATCAAGCATGCAACCAATGCTCACTGTAGCCATTAAAAAGAAGATCTCGGCAAAGCCCTGATAGAACACCTAGCTTTAATCAAGGAAACTTTCTGGATGCAAGATGTACTCCAAGGAAGCAGCATGAGCTAACCTACTTTATGTGAGGTGTTCATCTATAAACGAGTTGACTTGAGGGGACCATCTGTCATACGCATGACCTGTCTGAAGCTCCTCTTTATGGCAATAGTAGGGCCATTTCTGCCACTGAGACTACTCCTACTTTGGATAATGCATCATCAAGGGCCAACGTGTGGTATCTCTCTGTTCCGCTCATAAGACTCTGCCTGCTAGGATGCTTTTGAAGAAAAGTGGTCCTGTGGATGGAGGACCCAGCTCTACCTCTTAGTAGCTGTGTGGAGCCAGTTAAGTCGCTCATAATCCCTGAGGCACAGGGTCCTGAACTGACATCAGTTCCCAGGTTACTGTGGGGCTGGGGGTGGTGTTTTGTGAAAGCATTTTACAAACTGTAAATTGCCGTCTATACATTGTTGTCACAAGTGGAAACAGATGAAAATGAAGTGATTTGCAGCATTTCAGACTCTTGGGCCTTCTACCTCCCTGGAGAGTTAAGTCTTTTGTGTGAAATCCTACTTGTCACCTCCCCCTGACACTGGTTAAGGGAACACCTTCACAACAGTAACAGTCACAGTGACAAACCAGAGACGTATTACCCCATTTAAGCCTTACGGCATCCCTCTGAGGCAGCTACTGGCACAGAAGAGAAAACTGGCCCAGAGAGGTTAAGCAACTAGGCCAGGATCACGTGCCACAGAAGAGGTGCAGCTAAAACTTAAACTCAGGGTAATCTGATACAGGGCTTTTAACCGCTACCCTCTTCTGAGAGTACTCGCTGGGACCTTTAGTGCCCTGGGATCCACTACCTGGTGAGATTTTATCTCATTTCTTATTAGGGACATCCTTGTCCAGCCACTTCTGCAGAAGGCTGACCACCAGCTACTTCACGATTATAGATATATATATGTCCAGTCAGCAAGTCACTAATCTTGTTGGAAAATGAAACCTCTGTGCCCTGCCTTCCACGTTTTTCACTGAAGGGTTGGGTTGGGGACTATGAGATCAGGGAGAATGAACTCCTAAGAGTCTCTGTTCAGGGTGGGGAGATTTGTTACATAATTTAGATTGAAGTTAAAATTCGTGATGTTTGAGAAGAACAAGAGCGGTGATGCCTGTGTTTTGTCGTCCTTGTAGGACAAGGCAAACATGCACTTCCACAAGCTGTTTCTGGATGTCCCCACTGAGGAACCCCTGAGGCAAAGTAAGTTCTGACTTGGTTGACTTTGAAAAGATGCTAATTGGTTTGGGGGAAGAAAGAGTCTGGGGACTGAATCACCAAGGGGAATAGGTTTCTGAAAGTCATGATGTAACAATAACACCGACCTCACTCAGCTTTCACCCAGCACCTTGAAAGATGAGGGAGTAGAATGGGAAAGTGACCTCCTCCACGTGATATGGAACCATCCAAGGGGATTCCAGAATGTCCTCGCCTTGCATACTCACTGCTGAAATGTGTTGTGATTGGATCGTGCTGAGATTTAAGATAATAAGACCAGAGTAAGAGAGGCCACTAGAAGAAGACAACACAGACCTAGGTGGACAGACATGTCAACCCCTGTGCAGGGCTCAGTGGTCACACCTAAACACCTGGCCCAGCACGATGTTCAGCACCTGCTCCACTCCGCTGAACGCATCTGGGGCCCAGGGTTCCATTCCAGCTTCCCTCAGTACACAAATGCTTAGGCAGCATGCTGGCTTCCTCCCACCATCTCCAAACAGGAAGGTGTGGGTCATGTGTTCTCCCCACAGTGAGACCATCTATTTCAAAAGGAGTCATTAGTGACCATACCAGGGTAGAAAGGGCAGCAGTGCCAACATTAGCACAAGGATGACACATCTTCCCCACACCTTCCCAAAGAGAGGAGTTTTTTTTTTTTTTTTTCCCTGGTACGCGGGCCTCTCACTGTTGTGGCCTCTCCTGTTGCGGAGCACAGGCTCCGGATGCGCAGGCTCAGCGGCCATGGCTCACGGGCCCAGCCGCTCCGTGGCATGTGGGATCTTCCTGGACCGGGGCACGAACCCGTGTCCCCTGCATTGGCAGGCGGACTCTCAACCACTGCGCCACCAGGGAAGCCCCTTGCCTTTCCATTTTGATGTTTATACTGAAGTTTGTAAGACTTGGAATTAAAAAACAAACTCTCATCTCCATAGCTTTATTCCACTAAAGATGACTGAAAAAGAGGTGAGAGATCTTTTGAGCGTGTGAGTGTGTTATCTCTGCGCATCTCTGAGTCACCAACATATATACACAATTTTCATTTTAAATGGAAATTCTAACATGATGTTATACCTGTATATATTTTCCCAGGTTTTACCTGTGCTCTACAGAAAGAAATATTATACCAGGGGAAGCTCTTTGTATCAGAAAACTGGATTTGTTTTCATTCCAAGGTCTTTGGAAAAGACACTAAGGTTGGTATAATTTTTCAGAAAGAAAGCTAATCCTGCATTTCCTTATATATTGTGACTATTAATTGTTTTAAATGTAGCAAGTCTATAAATATTTGTGTCATTATTATTCCTTTAGACCAAGTTTCCTTTACTATAGTTCCAAATACTACAGGTTCTAAATGCCTCTAGATAACCCAAACTTCCCTTTTTCCCTAAACAGCACTCTCTCATTCATTTCCTTATATATATATATATATATATCTCCCACAGTCCTACCTTAAATCCTTTTTACCAAGATGTCACCAGTACACTCCTAAAGTTTTTCATATGGAGAATGTGTCATAATTTGTTTCAAAGACATACATTAAACCCAAAACAATTCTTTAAAGAAATCTGAATTTTACACCATATTCACAGTTACCATCAGAGGTATCTAGGCAAACAGGCCTATAAGTAAGATACTTACTAGCACTTACTTTGTCACCAGCACAAAATGAGCAGGATTTGGAGCATTTTAGGCCTGGTCTGGGGGAGTCACATACCCTCAGTCCCCGGTGAACACGGACATCTTTTCCTTCTCACTAAACACAGATTTGGGGGAGCAGAGGCCCACGATACCTGAGCCTTTAAGGAGGATAGCCTGAAGAAGTTGGCAGTTTTCCCAGGGCACCGCCTTCTAAAACGAGGCCCTTGGGACTTTGGCATGAGAAGGGAAAAACTAATTCCACCCCACTGACATTCTTTCCCTTTGAGCTGTGATGTCACATCACACAGTTCAGTCAGGCCACCAGAACAAAGTGGCAGAGAAACACCTGGGGTTTGCGTGACCTCAGTGAGTTTTTGTTTGTTTGTTTGCGGTACGCGGGCCTCTCACTGTTGCGGCCTCCCCCGTCACGGAGCACAGGCTCCGGACGCGCATGCTCAGCGGCCATGGCTCACGGGCCCAGCCGCTCCGCGGCATGTGGGATCTTCCCGGACCGGGGCATGAACCCGCATCCCCTGCATCGGCAGGCGGACTCTCAACCACTGCGCCACCAGGGAAGCCCTCAGTAAGATTTTAATCATTCTGATTCGTGATTATGAATGAGCAGCTTTTATACTCTTGAAGTTGCTGATTAAAAACTCCTTTTGTTTTGACTGGTAGATATATTTTATTTAAATATTCTCCCTAAAGCCACTGGCAGTCTTATAAATAAAGACCACTTAACAAATATAATGGAAATTCTTTATTTTGGTTTTGAGTCAGCAGACTAACATCAAACATGTAATTTTTATTGTACAGAGTTATGTTTAGATAAACATAGTTTAGATTCACAGTATTATTTGAATCAGTATAATGCAAAGCAATATTGAATAGTATTGCACCATATTTCTAGATTTCTGGATTATAAGCAGTTGTTCATGAAGTGGGGAAGGGAACTGGGTATTACTGATCTCCAATTCCATGGGATAAAGACAATTCTCAGGAATAGAGAGAGCCAACACCTCTGACCAAAGCAGCAGGGGTTGAAAACAGTAGTGAACAAAGAATTAGCCTTGGGCTTCCCTGGTGGCGCAGTGGTTAAGAACCCGCCTGCCAATGCAGGGGACATGGGTTCGAGCCCTGGACCAGGAAGATCCCACATGCCGTGGAGCAACTAAGCCCGTGGGCCACAACTACTGAGCCTGAGCTCTAGAGCCCGCAAGCCACATCTGCTGAGCCCGTGTGCTGCAACTACTGAAGCCCGCATGCCTACAGCCCATGCTCTGCAACAAGAGAAGCCACGACAATGAGAAGCCCGTGCACCGCAACGAAGAGTAGCCTACACTCACCACAACTAGAGAAAGCCCACACGCAGCAACGAAGACCCAACACAGCCAAAAAATAAATAAAATAAATAATTTTAAAAAAAAATTAGCCTTTGTTAAAGGATGGGGAATTCACAAAGCCAGTAAGTGATTTCAAGCTAATGATTCTAGCAATGGTTTCAAAATCCTATCTCTACCTAAGAAAGAACTGACCAAAAAAAGCTAAAAGGAGTGACCTGGTTTTTTTAAAGACAAGGACATGTGGGATTGCTTTTGCATGTGCTGTCTCTAATCTAAGAGACAAGAGGGGGTGGGAAGATAAGAACCATGATAGTGACTTGCACATTCCTTACCCACTGAGGATGGTGTCAAGGAGATGTGGGCTTCAGCTCTGCGGCAGAATTTGCTCACTGCCAACAGGCCTTGGTCCAACATGATCCAATGTGAACTAAAAACAAGCAAGCAATCTGCTCTAGGAAGGGGAATTTTCTAAGCACCCTAAAGTGTAACTTTAATCAGAACCTTTTCCTCAGCCTGTTTGTATTTTTATTTATTTTATTTTATTTTATTTTTTTTCATTTTTCCATCCATCTGTTATATTTTTTTATTTTATTATTTTTTTTTGCGGTACGCGGGCCTCCCACTGCTGTGGCCTCTCCCGTTGTGGGGCACAGGCTCCGGACGTGCAGGCTCAGCAGCCATGGCTCATGGGCCCAGCCGCTCCACGGCATGTGGGATCTTCCCGGACCGCGGCACGAACCCGTGTCCCCTGCGTCGGCAGGCGGACTCCCAACCACTGCGCCACCAGGGAAGCCCTGTTTGTATTTTTAGATGCTAGTAAAATTAAAGGCATGTATCACATTGCATCTAGGCTCAAACAGAGAAGTGATTCATGCTTTATTTCTCAAATGTTATCTAGTTGTCACTTATACTCATGAAGCAATTGAGAGAAACTCCTTCTTAAGGGTGTTCCATGCCTTACATTCTGCAAAAATCCAAATTTATAGCCCCTTATCACTGTGTGTGTGTGTTGCTGCTGAGAAACGAAATTAGGCTCATTTTTATATCATCATCTGTCTTGGAAGATCTTACATTCTTTTCCCCAAGGTAATCCCAATTTATCACTTCTGAATTATCTCCCCAACTTAAAAAGTTTCGTGGGTAGAGTACTTTGGCAAAATAGTTTTTTTTCTTTAGTGTTTAATTTAGATTAGCCCCTCATTCTTTTTTTTTTTTTTTTAATTTATTTATTTTTGCTGTGTTGTAGCCCCTCATTCTTCATAGTCTTCCCATCAGGAACCTGGAGGGGCAGTAGAACAACTCCATCTCATAAACCTAATATGAACGCAAACGTTCTAAATTAAAATGTAAGAAAATTGAAAGCTTAGTTTTGGTCCTTCAAGCTGGCAGTACTAACATAAACCCCTCCTCTTCCCACTGACCTTGTTGATCTCTTTCAGGATATGTGAAGCATTTTTACAAAATGTATGTTCATGTGAGTGTGTGCACCTGTGGAGGGATTCAGGCCCTTTTCTTTTTACCAGGAGTGGGGGTGACTCTCTTTTCAGGGATCAAAGTGATGTGATCCATTTTCCTCTGAGATCAAACCTGGCTGAAGGGCTGTAACATAAAAATATCAGGAACATCTACTATTCTTCGCAGCATCTGGTACATTCTTGCAGTACCTTGTATGAAAAAGAACCCCTATTTTGGATCAGATTGGTTCAAATTCTATCTTTGTAACTTATTTATGACCTTGAGAAAGTTATATACCTCTCTAAACAAACATCCTTATCTCTTAGAATGTCTACATTATAGGACTGTCATATTTAAATGAAATTATCATCTGGTAAATAGGTATTGATAATGGTAGCTGCTGTAATTGTCATTGTTGTTATTCTTTATTGTTTGAGACAGAAAAGAACTTAAGGGTGATTGTATTTCACCCATCCTCTTTTTTATGAGACAGATGAGGAAATGAATGACATTTTTATTGAGTGCTAGGCATTTTCCATCTATTATCTCATTTAATCCACAGAAAATCCTGGGAAATAGGTAAGACTGTCTCTATTTTATAAGTCAGGAAACCAAGGCCAAGAAAGGATACCTTACAAGGTTGAATAAGTCATGTGGATAGTAATAGAACTGAGAATTCAGGCCCCAGACTCCCTGTTCAAAAATGGGCCTACTATATACCAGTGCTTTTCAGCCTTTTTCCCTAAGGACAGAAAAGAGGAGGGTGTGTAGAGATGAGCTCAAAGTAGATGACCACAAGCATGTAACTTCTTTAAGAGCCTGGGGATTACCTTTAAAATGGCTGTACATTTTGCATTCTATTCGCATGTCCCAGGTTTCCCACCAAACCCTTCTGTAGACTTGATGATCCAGACGACCTCCGTGACACTCTTCTAAGATTCACTTTTCTTCATGGAGGCTGGAGAGCTTGCTGCTGGTTTTATCTTTTTTTATTTTTCCTTTAACATGAAGATTTGGAGTGCTGCTCTGTGAAGCCTGAACCCATGTTAACTCAGTGATTCTGTTTCAGATCTCTATTCCGGCTTTCTCGGTAACCCTGATAAAGAAAACCAAAACTGCCCTTCTGGTGCCAAATGCCCTGATTATAGCGACAGTCACAGACAGGGTGAGTACGCAGCAGGTGCGGGCACCCTGCTTTGTCCTACTCTGGGTTTCATTGCCTTAGGGGCTTCTTGCGGAGGACCAAGACCCTGAACCATAATACCATGAATCAGGAGTTACTCTGTAAGACGAATTTTTGAAATCACAGCCTTTAGACATTTGTGTAGTGTTGTTTCCCCTGACAAGGTGATTTATTCTAATGTAATAGTTGCCAATTTTGAATTTCCTGCTGACTTCATTATACTTACTTGACCAAAGTCAAAAAAGTAAAATTCTTTCCCAACTTCCTTTTCCCTGACATCTATGAGGTCAGGTCAGGCTACAGGGATATATTTCATTTCTTTATTATTATTTAAAACGCCACCATCACCACCACCTTATTCACAGGGTGCGGCAGGGCAATATGAGGAGTCCCTGGGGCGGGGTTGACCAGCCTCCCCATAACCTCCATTGGGTGCCTCCCCAGAGCCAACCTAAAGACGTAAAACTTGGGCTTGCTATTCAAGTTCAGCTTGAGGACCAGTTCCTAGGCCCTCTTTGCCTCCAGGTTGCCTTAACTACCCCTCTTCAGTACAGAAGTTCCGGAGCTGTCATTGACTGTTGGGCTACCCCAGACATGGGCAACCTGAAATATCTGCATGGAGAGCGATGTGTGTTTCACCTTGGCGAGAGAGAGAGTAGAATGGTTTGGTTACTCATGTTTCACTTGAAATTCTTTTTTAATATTTTACCTACTATTTTTATGAAAGCATAAAAGCTACAATTCATTTCTAATCATACTGAATAACTTAAAGGGGGAAGGAGAAAGAAGGAAAGATTAAAAGAGGCTATTCTGACGAGCTAGGAAATATGTTAATATGTTTCTAGATTATTATTATTTTTTAATACGAATGGCTAACAAGCATCAGGTACTTCTTGCCAGGCGTACACAAAATGCTTTCCTTATATTTACACGTTTATTCCACACTACCATACTGTAAGGGATGGAGATTGTTAAGAAAACTGAAACTAAGAGTTTGCCCAGTGTCACCCACTTGGTAGGTAACAGAGGCAAAATTTGCAACCCGGTCTGTCTAATGCCAGAACCCGTAATGTTAACTACTTTGGAATACAGTATTTGCTCGGGAAGTGTATCGGTTTCTCTCATGGGAATGCAGGAGAGGGTAATCACAAACTTTGGAAAGGGGGTGTGAAAAGATGCTGTGGCTCAAATAGATGGAAAAAGTGTGAACTTTTTTATTTCTCTACGTGTGGTTTATGGTAAAATCATTTTTCCTTGTGTTATTTGTCTCCAAATTACTTGTCTAGCTCTGACTTCTTTCCCATAACTTATTTATAAGCATTCACCAGAAAATCTCCATATTTGTACAAGAAAGAATCTGGAAGTGGCTTGAAAAAGAATGAGCCTTTTAGAGTGGCTGGGACATTTTCAATGGAAATCTAGGTCAGAGCAGAGAAAGCAGACCCTTGGGAATTGTTAAATACCTTCTAAAAGGGGGGCGGGGAAGGGAGGGAGAGGCTTAAAAGAGGACCTGGCGAATACAACTGGCCTTTCTTTACTATCCAGGTCTTTTCCATCCATGCTTGTTTGGGGCACCTATGTCAGAGCACCGGAGATTTCATTTTGCTCTGCATTGCTATATTATTTAAGTTGGGTTTGAGAGTTCTGTTGCTATTGTGGGAGAATATATTCACTTTATTCCAGGAATGGAATAAAAACTGAACGTGTGGCTGAGTGGAATGAGAATACAGACTTGGTATAGAATATAGTCTATGGTGTTTGAAAATGAAAAAATATACAGATAAATTTTTTAACTCTGAACACTCACTTCTAGTCGAGCAGTATCTGTTAATAATTAAATAATTATTATTTTGTCTTTCAGTACATATTTGTCTCCTTACTCTCCAGAGATTCAACTTACAAACTACTGAAGTCTGTGTGTGGACACTTAGAAGTGAGTACAACCTCTCTGAGTCTCAACTGCTGTCTCTCTTCCGTATTTCTTATGGTTTTGTAGTTGATCTGGTTCTTTCATTTTGTAAAACTAATTTTGTTTCGATAATTTCAGAATACAAGTACCGGCAACAGTCCCAATCCATCTTCTCTTGAAAACAGCTTCCAGGCAGACCGCCCTTCATCTCTGCCTCTGGTGAGTTGCCTACATAACTATCTAAATGCAAAAGAAAGTGAGTAGGTCCCACAATCACACTTCTCCTTACACCATGACCAGGGTGCGGGAGGAAATTAGGACCACGGTATTGGAGGCAAAGTTGAAGAAACAGGGCATTTCTGTCCTGAAGAAGAGGGGACCATAGGAGGTCATCAACTTTTTCAGGTAATTAAAGAGTCATCCTGGAAAAGAAAAGAAACATGATAGTGCACTGTTTTAGCCAGTTACTGGTCCATGGAGGTATTCAGCAAATCTTGCTCTGTTTGTCTGTCAGCGTTGTTTTAGAGAGATTCACCAGTCTATTTAGGTAGGGCATGATTCATCCCACAAGTCGTTGAATGCCTTCTATGTTCAAGGCACCATGCTAGTGTACCCATAAGGACACCAGGAAATATCAAAACTAGTTCTTGCCTTCAAAGTCTTTACAGCTTAGTAGAGAAGCTGAGGGATACCCAGAAATAACTGTAAAAGAAGAAAGCTGTAATGCCCAAGAGGTAGAGATTCTTTGATTCCCTTAGACTTTCTGACTACAGAGTAAATCTCGAACGGGAAGTAGCTCCCCCGATTTGTACAAGATTTATACCTGTGATGGTATCATGCAAGCCCAAGAGAGTCCTAGCCGTGTTGTTCAAATGGTTGTTCCCAAATTGATAATCGTTAAACGCTTTAATACCTTTGGTGAAGCAGTATGAGCCCAGAGTTTCAACATCTACAATTTTTTTTTTTAACTTTATTTATTTTTGGCCGCGTTGGGTCTTCGTCGCTGCGCACAGGCCTTGTCTAGTTGCGGTGAGCAGGGGCTACTCTTCGTTGTGGTGCGTGGGCTCCTCATTGTGGTGGCTTCTCTTGTTGCGGAGCACGGGCTCTAGGCGCGCAGGCTTCAGTAGTTGTGGCGCATGGGCTCTGGAGCGCAGGCTCAGTAGTTGTGGTGCACGGGCTTAGTTGCTCCGTGGCATGTGGGATCTTCCCGGACCAGGGCTCGAACCCGTGTCCCCCGCATTGGCAGGTGGATTCCTAACCACTGCGCCACCAGGGAAGCCCTACAAATCTTTTTTTTTTGAGAGTTGTTAAAAAGTATAGGGATTGAAAACGTGTTCACACAAAAACTTAAACCAGAATGTTCATAGCTGCATTATACATCATAGCCAAAAAGTGGAAGCAACCCTGATAGCCATCAGCTGATAAATGGATAAATAAAATGTAATATGTCCATACAGGGAAATATTATTTGACCATAAAAATGAAGAACTACCGATACATAATACAACATGGCCGAACCTTGAACACATTATGCTTAGTGGAAGAAGGCAGACGCAAAAGGCCACATGTTGCATGATTCCATGTATATGAAATGTCCAGAACAGACAAATCCATATGGGCAGAAAATGCATTCGTGGTTGCCAAGGGACGGGATTGGGAGTGAATGCTAACGGGTATAGGGCTTCTTTCTGGGGGGAGATGGACGTATTGTGAAATAAGACAGTGGTGATGGTTGTACGACAATGTAATTATTCTAAAAACCACTACATTTGTACACTTAAACTGGTGAGTTTTATCTCAATTTTTGAAAAAAAAAATCTACCTTAAAAAATAGTGAGAAACGGTACAAAATAGAATGAAACACTTATGATTTGGAATCCCTCAAACATGGTTTCGAATCTGGGTTCCACCCAGCTGAGCTATGCCATGGGGCAAGCTCTTTAACTGCTCTGACTCAGCTTCCTCACCCAGTAAAATGCCAGGCTCCTGACGTGGCTGTGGAGATCAGGCGCAGTCATGTGTGTTTGGAGCTTTGCATACTGCCTGATCTGTAGTAGGTGTTCAATTAATTATTAAATTGAGGAGACTTGAATTTAAAAATTTTCCTTCCCCTATAAATTCTTGCATGACATTGAAATGACTATTGAAATGATCAAGAGACAGCTAGTTGAAGGTGAAAGGTTGGTAATTTGCTTACAAGATATGTCTCCTCTTCTTCACTTGGCAGCTAAATAAATTGTGAAAAGCTCGCCGAATTGTGCCTTCACCGCGACATTTTAGTGACGGATCTTGTCTCTTCATTTCCTAAGCACTTTGGGGAACAAGTGGGATACACAGTAAAAACATCCTGCTTCTTCCCCGACTCCTCACTCCTCTCTCACCCTTTTGTCATTTAGAAGTAATGTTACTGACCCTGTTTTGATTTGTTCGAGGGAAGAAAAAAGCTAAAACTTTCCTTTCGGTGTCTAATTTGCTAAAGCCATTTTCCCTTTTCTATTTCCAATACCTTTTTAAAACTATAATTTGAGAAAACCTTTCTCTGCATTTAGACCATGCATCTAGAACTTTCTAGCTACTTATTTGCCTTGTGTATGTCTGTTTTGGTCATGTTTTCTCATTACAAAATGCTAATGAGACTTCTCTAGCTTTACCCTAGAAGCTTTTCAAACAACAGCATCCCAGTTTTTTTCCTAGACATTTGTTATTTCAAACGAGTTGGCCACTGTTTGTTAACAGAATTCTAACTGCCCAAAAAAATCAGTAACCAGATACTCCGTGATCTGTTGAGGAAACCCAGTAGTATGGGGTAATCCTTCCTTCTTTTCCATTTTTTATAGGTCAGGCCTAAGTGAAAGGCCTGGAGGTTACAAAGTTCTGTCTGTTGAATAAAGGAAAATGGGCCTCTCTCTTCATTTCATTATTTCCCCTCAGGATTTCAACGACGAATTCTCAGATCTGGATGGAGTGGTACGGCAAAGAAGGCAAGACATGGAAGGATACAGCAGTTCTGGATCCCAGACTCCTGAATCTGAGAACTCTCGAGGTCTGGGAGATTTCTGTATCTTTACTGAAATTTAATTCTCCACAAAACATCCTTAGCTCAACCAAAAGCCAAAAACCACCAAAAAACAACACACCTTCTGAGCTAACAATTAGGAAGGGACTCTAAACAAAGGGTAGTTTGAAAGTTCAAGGAAAAGGAGTTGCCTATGTGGTAGTACGCATTCAACAAATGTCTCTTTGGGAATTCCCTGGCGGTCCAGTGGTTAGGGCTCCACACTCTCACTGCCGAGGACCCAGGTTCAGTCCCTGGTCGTTGATCTAAAATCCCACAAGCCACATGGTGTGACAAAAAAGAAAAAGAAAAAAGTCTCTTAAATAGACATAATATTGGAGTGGTTGAAAGGCAGAAACATGCAGTATTTTCTTACCTCTTCTTTAGTAATATTATTAATTATTATAGCTGAATCATCCCCATGAGTCAGTGGGATAAGGACAGACTGCCCTTCTATCATTTTATTTTTTATTTGCTTGAACATTGGATTTCATCCCCAAACCACTCAACCAGCTCGTAAGAAGATCCATTTATATTCTTTGGCGATTATGCATATTAAGGGATTGATTTGCTTTGTGGTTGATCCTATGTGTTTAAACGCACTGGGGAGAAAGCTTACCCAGCCCCGTTTCATCTTGGTAGATTTCCATGTGACAGAATCCCAGACAGTTCTGAATGTCTCCAAGGGAGAAGCAAAACCAACTCGGGCAGATGCCCTTGTGAACAGAGTGCCTGAAGGAAAAGCCAAGAGTCTCCCTGGGCATGGTGAGGAATGGATTATTTGGGGGGCAGGGGTGGGCATCTGCCTGTAATTTTTAAAGGGCCCTCATGTTTCACTTTATGACTGCCTTTGCTATTCCCTCCCCCTCCCTTCCTGCTGTAGGTCTTGGCATGTTAATTCATTTATTCACTCAACAAACCGTACCCAGTTCCATGCTTTACTGTGGGGCATACAAAGGTGAACAGCCTTCGTGGAAGACCTTTCATTATTCTGAATACTTTGAGGTTGTGATTCAAAAATTACCAGTAAAACTCACGTTATTTTATTATTATTTACTGATTATTATAACAACTGCTTACCAGTTGTACTGGTAGGAGATCAAGGATGGGGTCTGTATTGTTCACCAGTCACTCCATCGCAATGCTTGGCACAGAGAAGGCTCTCAGTAGATATGTATTGAATGCAACATGTGGGAAGGAATTGTAACTACTAGTTAAAATGAGAAGCAAAGGCTTTGGTTAGTATTTCCTCTGATTTTTATTACCTGGAAATAATTCTGTCTCTCAAGTACTTCTTCCCTATAGGGATACTGCTGCGCGAAGGAGATGTGTTATCATTTTTAAACAGAAGCTTTTTGTTTTCCACCCAACAGGTCAGTCAGAAACCATTGGAATCATACCCAGAGTAAAGTCTCAGAAATGTCCGACTCTCCACCATATTCTTATATTCTATGCAATTGTGTAAGTAAGTGTATTTATTATGAATGACTTAATGATTCATTTCACTACAGGAATAATGTCATCACGTTACCAAGAGCCATTGTGAATCTCAGTTGCCTCTAATATGACCCAAATCTTTTAGGGGGAAATTTTTGTCTCCTACTTCAATACCTTTTTTCTTAAACTTAGGTCACCTTTTCATATTCATCCCCTTCTTATTTAAATAAATAGTGGGAAGGAAGGAAGGAAAAACAAAATATGCCAAATCCAACAGAAGACTAAGTTCTAAGTAGATACTCTTAGTTAGGAAATGGTTTCCTGGATTATGCAGCATCTTCGTTCATGTTTATTTTTCCATCTATCCCGTGTCCTCTGGATAGAGACCAGAACAACTTGAAAATGTCATCCCCTTTATTGAAAACTTAGGCATTGACTTTTTTAAGTTCCCTCTCAGCTTCTAGCCTGTAACTAGCCTGTAGCTTCTAGCCAGTTGTTCTTCTGAAAATAACCTGACCCAGTTCTAGGCTGTTCCTCAGAACTAAGGAGGATCTGCAGTTTGGTTTCCAGATAAAGCAGAGAAGAATGTGAGTCACAAGACTGGACACTCGCTGGCCAGGGCCTTCGACAGTACCTGGTGGGAGGAATGAGCACCAGCTCGGGAATCTCCATTGGCTGGCCTTGAGCGAGACTACTGAAATGCCATTATTTGTAAATTGAGGAAATAGAGAATTTTCAATATCCTTCTAGTTCTAAAGTTTAGTGCAAGCATCAGTCTGTTGAAAAAAGACTTTTGAAGTCTCTGTAGCCAAGTTATTTTGGAAAATACCTTGCCTCAAATGTACAGTGTTGCCTCTGAGGTTACTGTTTTATGAACATCAATCAGGTCCTGGCCACTAACCTATTGGGAATTTCTCTTTTATCCCTTTCCAGTGTCTGTGCACTAATCATCTCGACCTTCTACATGAGATACAGAATTAATTCTCTGGAGGAGCGGCTGGGGTCACTAACCTCCATTGTGGACACCCATCAGACTGAGTAAGACACTTCCCTCCAGTGCTGTCTTCTGCTTGCTGTTCACATTAGTATAATGTTTGACCTGAGCTTGGCATCCTTCTTAGCAAGCATTAATTGAGGATACATTCTGTATGAGACATTTTGTTAAGTGTATATATGGAAAGAAATGACCTGACTCTTCATGTTCTTGAGTTGCTACAGTGTCGCCAGTGATAAGGCAAGAAACAAGCCTAATTTTACATTATCTTGTTCTCTTATCCTAAGACTCAGTTGTGACCTTGGCCCATTTATTAAGATAGTCAAGTTTATCTTTGTACAATGGCAATGAGTCAAAAGACATTCATAGAAAAGAAGCAATTCAAGTAACTCAGCACATTTCATCATATATAACTCTTTGTATGAACTCACTTATTTACAAAACTCTTGACCACTATAAAGATCCATGTGACTAGTAATTAGTTGAATGTGTCTGTGAAGATTTTCTACCACGTATTTTCTACCATGTATTTTTAACATGCCTAACCTAATTAAATCTATTGCCATAGTGGTCTTTCCTTTAAACCCATTTACATGAGGATTTTGACACATTCTCTAAAAAGTAAAATAAAGTATTCCATGTTTAGAGCATACTTTTACCTGAAGTTTTAAAAGTAGAGATATTTCTTTACAGAGTAAGTACTGTGTGCTAGAGATCTATTACAGTAGATCTTTTACACAGATACAGTTTCCTCTCATAGCTTCACCATAACCTTATAAGATAGCTATTATTCCCATTTTACAGATGAAGAAACTGAGACTCAGAGAAATAATTTTAACAGAATCAGGTTTCAGGTCTATATGACTACAAAAACCTAGTCACCAGTGGTTGCTTACAAGGAACAGCGGAGAAGTGAGTCAGGATATTTTCAGTGTGTATCAGAATCATCTGGATGGCTTGTTACAACAGATTGCAGGGCCCGTTCTCCAAATTTCTGGTGCTGGCCTGGGGTCTACACTTTGAGAACTATTATGCTATACAATTCTAGGGCCTTTCTTTACAGTCTTAACAGTCACCTAAAAGTCTTGTTCTATGGCTTATGCAATGCTGGTACACAGATTACTTCTGAACCATAAATATACATTTGAAACAGTAATAAGTCTAATGAATGGTTTGGGATAAATTCATACCCTGCCCTTACTCTCTCACGTGTTGTTCAAAATGTTAATAATACACTTAAAGCTAGGAGGTAGCTCTACATTATTGCAAACTATTAGTTCACTACCATATAAGGGGTTGATTTTATTAGGAAAATGTACCTCATGTCCTGTTACCATTTAATTAACGATGATGATGAGGGGGAAATTCCACTAATGGAAAGCAAATGGAATACTTATTCTACTATTTAAATAATCAATCCAGGAGGAGATGCAATTTGAAAAACAACCATTTAAAGGGAAAATCACAAAGATCACATATTATATGAGGTCAGGGAATACCCATGACGGGAAGGTCTGGATTGTCAGAATTCCGTGTGGATAAATCAGTACTCTGGGTCTCAGATACTTCGATTAGAAATCAGAAGGTTTAGATTCAGTTTCCTTTTTGGGATCTAAGATTTTGATACTATGGATCAAGGACAAAGAAAAAACTGTTTCAGAACTACTCAGTGAAAAACATCTGATTGCTTTCTTAATATTTAGATAATCATCGATAAGTTACCAAGTACCTATGTCTCAAAAATGGATCCTATAAAATAAATTAGACCAGTCAATGCCATCTAAAAACTTCACATCTAAAATTAAATTACAACCAAGAAATAGAAAGGAGATACAGACCATGGTTCTTAACCTTAACATGAAAATCTAATCACTGGTTTTAGAGCAGCTCTCTGGGAAAATGTACACACATCTCTAAATTTCCTACAGTTTTAGCTGGTATAGGACCCCAGTGGACCTCAGAGTAAGAGCCCATGCCTTTAACAGTCAAGTGGTAAATAGTGAATACATCGGTTATATTACTAGACAAGGGCAATTATGTTTGTACCGCAGGTCTCAAAGAAGGAACTGCAAAAGTCACACATCAACAGAAGTTTGACTAAAGACATTCCTAAACATTAGGAAAGTTCTAGTGTAAACGGTTGCTTCTCCTATAAACAGTACATATGTGACTGAGAAGAGCAGTAAGCCTTGCACATGCGTGCAGTTGTGGGCAGAGAGAGGGTATCGGGAGTCAGTAAAAGTAGTCTAAGAATAATTGTCTGATTTGTGTTTGGAAGCTGAGGCGCAATGTAGCCACTTAAACAGAAATAGCTTAAGAGATTTCCAGCTAAGCTTTGAAGACTTAGTCCCCTAAACATCTAGTCTGAAGTTGAGGATTACTGCAGGGCCTTTCTGATGTGAACAAGGTAAATGCACACTGTCTTCTATTATAACCTAGTTTTCTGGTCAGATAAATTTAAAATGTGTTCATTCCACTTCTTTCTTTGCCATCCCTGCCCACAGTAATTCTTCTCTGTGTTCTTACAGACAGACAGCACCATCCAGCCCGGGGTCACACGTACAGTTAAATGTGGAGGTCCTGTGCCGAGAGCTTACAGCCAACATAATGAGACTAGAAAAGGTGACAGGTCTCTTTCCTGGGTTGGGGGCGTCGCAGTAGCGCCTGTCCACTGCCACAGGGCAGGGGTTACACACGCATGGCTGTGCAACAGGCCACCTAAATGACCATACGCAGCCAGGGGATTTTCCACTGAGAAATAGGTTCCAACCCCATCTTCCTTGTTGGTTGACCTTGTGGTTTTCCCGCTTGGTTAGAAATCATTCTCTGTGCCATAGGGCCCAATGGTAAGTGTCGGCTGACACAGGGCTTGGGGAGGGGCACGGTCAGGAGTGCCCGCAACCAGCGAGGGCAGCCCCCAGCTCCACCCACGTTAGTTGTCGCCATACAGAAAATATTTGCATTCAGTCTCTCTATGATACATGCCATTGTTCCCATCTGACAAAAGAAGTCAAGTTTCAAGTGAACTTGCTCCGGGAGACACACCCAGAGAGCTGGCAGGACTGGAATGTGAACCAGGTCTGACTTCAAAGTTGTGCTTCGAAGCCCTCTGCTTTTACTGCTCCTCAGAATCCAACCTTAGGCCTGGGGGATAAGCCCACTGAGTAGGGAGGTGAACAGGAGAAGGTAGGCACCCAGAAATATCCCCAGAGTTAAACCTAGTTAACATTTCTTATTTCTCCTTTCAGCATGTCTGTCCCTGTCTCATGCTTTATTTTGACCCTTATCCTTAAAGGAAAGGTTTAGAGTGAGTTGTTCAATTCAAATTGCTGCCACAAATGCCAAGTATTTGGTGGCTTTCCACAATGGTGCAGTTATGCTCACTTGGGAAGAAACATGAAATACAAATGAGTCAAATTATGCTTGTCTTGCAATACTAAATGGTATCTAGCATTTAACCACTGAAGTATGGAGAGCGAAGGAGTCTGCATACTTCTGTTCTAAACCAAGGCATGACAGATAATTCCCACTGAATCACTGTATCGGTGGGCAAGCTTGGAAATTTTCTTTTAAATCCACAATTAAGCTAGAGAAGGTATGGGATAGCAAAGAGAACTGTTTTCCCTTCTAAAATGTCAGTTGCTAAGAATTGAAGATAAAATTTTTTGGATGAAATGCTTAGAAATGTTTGGCTTCCGTGCTGACCTAGAGAACGGGATGGTAATTTTCTCTCTCGTTCACTCTGGCACACAGTGGTGTTCTTTGGACTGGAAACACACGGAACCCTGCTGCCCTCCCGTGCATTTCTTCCCACTCCCCTGCCGGGCCCGGCTGGGACACCACTTTCTGTAATGAGGGACAGGAAAACAGGAGAGCTCGTCCACAACAGGCAGACAGCTGGCCATGTCTTGTGCAGAGCCCAGCTACTTGGCTAGGAGGCCTATACTACCAACAGAAACCTGTGTCCCAAAGCAGAAGAAGGGAAGAGGGGATTTAGGGTCAAAAGCAATGTGTTGAAGTTGTAAAAAGTCATAAGTTGCACACATTGCTCATAGGAATCTTAGTATAAAAATAGCCACCAGGCCACACCCATGTGCTGTTGCTCCATCTGCACCCCCAAGCCTAAGGGAAGCTGGTAGTAACGCAGCAGCGCATGGTCGGGGGACAGCAGCTGTGTGCTGCGGGAAAGTCAGAGCCAGGTCTCAGCTCTTTCTACTCAGTACCAGCAACTTCCTTCTACTCTCCTGCAGGGACTGGTCATGTCTCAGCCTCCTGATCTGCCCTCTTGTAACTTCCCCATTTCTGTTCATGGCATCACTGCCCTTTCCGTCGTCCTTTTCACTTGACACTGACAGATTACGCAGGACTTTGTCAACTAATTAGCTTCAAATGTCTCCTCAGTTTCTCTAAGATGGGCACCATTAGGCCATTCTGACCCCCTACTACCTCCTAGTCTAAGAGTATGAAGTCCAATCTCATTATGGTTTGTATTTGCATTTTCCTAATTACTACTGCGGTTGAGCATCTTTTCATACATATACTGGCCATATGGATTTCTTTCTGTAATATTCCTTCTGTAAATTGCCCATTTATCTCCTTTGTTTTACTTTTGGGGTTTTTGTCTTTGCAGGTGTTTTAAATATTTTGGATATCAGTCTTTTATTTCATTTCTTTCTCTACCTCCCCACTCCTGCTTTTCCATTCATCTTTGGTCCTGTGGGAAGCTAGGGAAGATATGAAGTAGGAATTTGGGGGATGAAGGCAATGCCTCTTACAGGTAAAGAAGTAAATACTTATTTTCTTAGTACTGGGAATGGCATTAATGGTGGAGCAGTGCAGAAGAAAGCATGAACTTTGGAGTCAGATGTCTGTTCTTTTCCCTACTCTGCCACTTACTGTGTGACTGGTCTTGTTACGTAGCATCTCTGGCCCTTAGCTTGGTGTATAAAACCTCCCTCTGTGTGTGGTGGTGTGTGGTCAAGGTGAGCACACATGATGTTCCTGGCACATACTGATTAGATCTCTAGGACATCACAGAATGTTCTTCCAAAAGAAGACCGTTCTCTTTCTTTTGTTCCACAGGGTTCCCTACTCCCTCACAGTATTGGCTCTTGAAAATCCCTTGCTCTGAATTCTTTAAAGTTCATTTACCCAACAAACATTTACCAAGCACATTTTCAGTGCCCAACACTATACTGTGGTCTTAAGATCCACAGATAGGCAGGGTCCGTGGGAAATGTCATGTCTAATAGGAGTGTTAAACATTATTTGTGGTGTTTGTCTGATTCAGACCATCACATGGGCTTTGTCAAACCCGGTTTCTCATTGTCTCTGAATGCATATGGGTCACACCTGGTGTTGCCAGGTCTTCTGTTTCTCTTAGTCTCTACCGACATTTTCATCTTTGTGCCACTCTTTCAAAAAATTTTTAGCCTATCTTTTTTCATTTTAAAGTGGTTTGTCAAACAGAATTCTATGCCACAATCATGCATTTATTTGCCTGATCTAAATTGAACCCATGTGTAGCTTTTTATTCAAGATAGAAGAGGTTAAGCTCAGGCATTATATAGACCATAGCAAATATGCCCTTAATATACTCCATTCTATGTAATAACAGGAGCTTTTCTCTTATTTCAAGATACAAAACAACTTACAAAAGCTACTTGAGAATGGTGACTGACCAGCCAGAAGCTTGGACCAATGCAAAACCTCGCACTTCCCTTGAAGTAGGTGCTCCCCAGGCATTCTGGTGGAGTGCTCCCTGCTGGCCAGAGGAGCAAGCAGATGGGCAGCCCCAGCCGTGCTTGCCCTTGGAGGTCTCCAGCTCAGGAAATGGGGGAAGGGGAATAATTTTGGTTCCTGTGCAGTAAAATTTGACCTCGACTCTCTGAGGAAGTTTTCAGGGCTGCTGCCTGAAAAAAACAGACCCATCTCTGGAGGTGTCAGGAAGGGCCTGGCGGACTTGGACGATAGTGGTTCAGTGGGTTATCGTGACTGTGTCAGCGGTACTGACATACTCCTCCACTCCATGCCTTTTCAGTCCTACCCACCTGCCTTTTCTCTCCTGTACACCCCTCTTAACCAACCTTCAAACTAAGGGATATATCGTGTGCCAACAAACTCGATAGGATCCTTTAAAGAATTTGCCATGACTCTCCCAAAAGATAAAAAGAAACAAAAAAGCCCTAATGGACAGACTTGCTTCAAACAAATAACATTTTAGCTTTTGGTTTTCTCCCTTCTGCTGTTATGTTCTGGTTTAAGTCACCTGTATATCATCTTAACTTCTCAGTGGAGTATTGGCAAGAGTATTGGACAAAGTGGATTAAACTATCTCATTTTATGTTTTGTTCCTCTAATAACTAATAGAACTGATTCTCACCCACCCCAGGTCAAGAATTTGTGAGACATGAGACTAAAGTACTAAATTAACTTATGTTGAAACCAAAACTAATCTTTAAACCAAAAAGTATGATAGTGATTTGATGCAGGATGAAAAACACTGCATTTTTAAGATTGTAGGTGGACTGTGTGTGTTTTGAAATAGAATGTCTGTAATTAATGCTGAAACCCATCTCAGCATGATGATAGCATGCTTTTCTCTTGCTGACTAAAATATTTAACTAGTGGTTTTGCTAACTTCTATTTACCATATGGGTTGGCTGGTTTTTATTCATAATTATTTAGGTACCCTAATATCTGTAATATAAAAGATATTCTGTTTATGATGCATTTTATAATCATTTCTATGAAATGTATTTTGTTTAATCAGATAAGCTAATAAGTGAATTGGTTACATCATTTGTATTTGTTGGCCTACTGGACAAGAATTGTGCCTGGTGCACCCCTAGCTTTTAATAAATACTCATTGGTTAAAATGCCCTGCCAATGCTGTATTTTGTCAGTTTGTAAATTGTTTTAACAGAGACAATATGCTTTTTAATTGCTTCTCACCTCCTCTCTACTACTTCCAACTCACCATACTTCTTTCCTCCCAAGTATTCACTTCCAAAAAACTGATTCAAGTTCTTGGGTTGCAATGATATAGGGGAAAGAAAAATTAACTGTGAAATCAGAAAACCAATGCTTGATTCCTGGGTCCTCATTTTATGAGTTATGTGACCGTAAGCAAAATATTTGGTCATTTTCCCCCATTTTATTGATGAGGATAAAAGTACGAGGGGAAAGTGTCATTGTGAGAATTAAATGTTACAAAGTTTCTAAAGCACATCTGCCATGTGAGGCAAATTGTATACTCTCCTCTTAATAGAAACCATATTCATTATTTCTTAAAATGTCTGCATGTCTGACAGTCCAGTTTTATAAAAGTTCTATGTCAGTGCTCTATAGTTAAAACCCATTAGAGATTCAAGAGTGGGTCAGCTACCTCTGGAGAGAAATTCTACAACTGTGTGAAGAGCCTTTAAATGGTTCAAATTTCACTGAATTAGTAATCTTCTATCCAGGAATTTATACCAGAGCAATAAGCAGAGATCTAGTCAAGGATTTATATACAAGAATATTCTCTGAAGACTTAACAGCAAAATATTAGAGACTATTCAATAGCAGAGCACTTAAATTATGACACTATTTAGAATGGTATTGTCAAAAAATGGCATAGAAGATAGCATTAAAAAGGTAAGCATATAGAGAGGATGTGGAAAAGGGAACCCTCCTACACTGTTGATGGGAATGTAAGTTGGTATAGCCACTATGCAAAACAGTATGAAGGTTCCTCAGAAAACTAAAGATAGAATTATGATATGATCCAGCAATCCCGCTCCTGGGCATATATCCAGACAAAATTATAATCCAAAAAGATACATGCACCCCAATGTTGATAGCAGCACTATTCACAATAGCCAAGACATGAAAACAACCTAAATGTCCATCGACAGATGAATGGATAGAGAAGACGTGGTACATATATACAATGGAATACTACTCAGCCTTAAAAAAAAAAAAAGAATGAAATAATGCCATTTGCAGCAACATGGATGCAACTAGAGATTATCATACTAAGTGAAGTAAGTCATAAAGAGAAAGACAAATACCATATGATATCACTTATATGTAGAATCTAAATTATGACACAAATGAACCTATCTATGAAACAGAAACAGACTCAGGCATAGAGAACAGACTTGTGGTTGCCATGGGGGAGGGGGTTGGGAGAGGGATGGAGTGGGAGGTTAGGGTTAGTAGCTAATAAGCTATTATGTATGGAATGGATGGATAACAAGGCCCTACTGTATAGCACAGAGAACTATATTCAGTATCCTGTGATAAGCCATAATGGAAAAGAACATAAAAGAATTATATATATGTATAACAATCTCTTTGCTGTACAGCAGAAATTAACACAACATTGTAAATCAACTATACTCCAATTACAAAGAAAACTGTTAACTTGGTGTTGTAACTGAACAGGGCCCTATGGAGCCTTCCCATAAAAGAACCCCCACGTCCTCTGCCTGCCTCCTGCCTGTAGAAAAACCTTAGCCTCCTAGGCCTTCCCCGAGTTCCAAAGAGTAACTTTAATCAGAGAAGTGAGAAAATGCAGAAATAAGGGAAAACAGTCAAGCAAGACAATAATAGTTCAGCCATTAAACAAAGTCAAGGACCTTAGTTCCTCCTCAAGGGCTATAGATAATATTCTGAGCCATGTCCTTTGAGCTGTTTTGCAGAGACTGAAACCCCCACCAGGTGGAAGAAGTTAACTGTGTGCTGCCCACGAGCACCTAGACCCCAGACCTGTTGGAACAGAAGGCTGATGATAGTGACCCCCAATTAACCTCACCACCAGCCAATCAGAAGAATGTCCAGGAGCTGATCACACACCCCATGACCCCCTCACTCACCCTGTCTTTAAAAACCTTTCCCTGAAAGCCTTCAAGGAGTTTGGGCCTTTTAAGCACTAGGTGCCTGGACTCCTTGCTTGGCCTGCAATAAACACTGCACTTTCCTTCACCACGATCCAGTGTGGTGTGTCAGTAGATTGGCTTTACTGCACGTGGGCAAGCAGACCCAAGTTTGGTTCGGTAACAGTGACAGTAAAGGGAATCAGAACACAAAGATAGCAGGAAAGTAGCAAACTCAGGTTTGGAGGGAACAAGAGCCAGGTGGCTGAAACTACCCAAGCGTAAAAGCTGGGGAGGGGCTGGGTGGAGCTGAAACTCTGCCCTCTGCAGCAGAGGCACGTCAGGTGGCGCTAATGTCTCAGAGGGGGCGTAATGAGCCTAGTTCTGCAAATGCTGGGTAAACTGCAAACTGGATCCAGCTGCTGCTCCAGAAAGAAACTGCCAGTGCCAAGCCGAAGAAGTGAGCATAAGGCGACACTCACTGTAACAGGAAGAAGTTTAGCAGCTCTGAGGGAGTAAACAGAAAGGAGCAATCCCTTCTTCCCGTTCAGCGCAGTCTCTCTCTAGGGCCCTTGTTAGCGGAATCTAACAGGGAACAGCTGGCAAAACATCAATACGGTTTGAAGTGTTGCAACCTTAGCATCACAAGGGAGGGCTTCAAGCTACGAGGGAATCCCTTAATACTGGCTACTAGCCACCCCGTGGGCTACGCAGCATCCATACACACCCTTTCTTGTCCTTTTTTTTTTTTTTTTTTGCGGTACGGGGGCCTCTCACTGTTGTGGCCTCTCCCGTTGCGGAGCACAGGCTCCGGACGCGCAGACTCAGCGGCCATGGCTCACGGGCCCAGCCGCTCCGCGGCATGTGGTTTCTTCCCGGACCAGGGCACGAACCCGCGTCCCCTGCATCAGCAGGCGGACGCTCAACAACTGCGCCACCAGGGAAGCCCCAAACACACCCTTTCTATACATATTTGAACTCTCACGCAACAAGAAACACAACTCTTTCTAACGAGACACCACTCTACTTCATAGAAACGAAGACAGTCTCATCCTTACCTGAAAATGATGAGATGCAAAGTCCCAACATTGGCTGTATCCATCTCTGCGATTCAGCAACTTCCACAAGCTGCTTGGAGACCCGGCCTACAACCTCCACCCAACCTCTTCCGCTTCCTCCACGAGTTCCCTGCTTCCCCCGGGTCCCGCCCCTCCCCGCGCACAGGTGTTTGGCGGTTCAAAGCTTCGGTGATCAAGAAGCCTCGAAAGGGGGCTGAGGATTTGGTTCGCTTCACGGTGCACATCTCCGTGCTCGACAGCCCCCAACTCAAGGAGTTCTTCGGGGGTGGGGAGGTGACACGGTCCTCCAAAGTGTCCAGGGACCTGCACATCCTGCCAGCCTCTCTGATCCCCATACCGCCCCCTCGATGAGCCCCGGCCCTGGGGCCATGATGTGTCCTGGTTGCACCAGCGGCTCCCCCGCAGAAAGGAGGGGCGTGGAGGGGAGGGGCCTCGACGTGTTGGACGTGCCAACGGACCATCCCCCACGCCACGCCCTCACCATCCAGACCTGCCATCTTTAACTGTGGGAGCACCAAGGAGGCGTCCCGTGCCCCTGCCGAGCCCCGCACACCAAGACTGAACTTGCCCTCTTGGACCCCCTTTCCAAGGAAGAAGTCTCAGGCCTCAGTCCTACCTGCATAAGTGAGTTGGTATTGATGCAGAGTCCTCAAGGCTGCACCAGGGACCCTGGGAAACAGGAAGGCAGGGAGAGGAAAAGGAAGGAGGGCCCACCACCACCTTTCTGAGCCAAGCTACAGAGCTCATCACCCAGGGCTGCGGGAGGAGAAGGCAAGCACCTACCCTGCAGCTCTGCAGGGTTACCGGGATGGGGTGCACATCCTGCTTCAGGGAGATCCCAGTGACCCATCCTCTGCCCTCAGGGAGGGTGTGAGGAAGGCAGCCAACTAGCTGAAGCGTCAGAGGCAATCCTGCACCTGTACCTGTCCTAACTCCTGCCTGAAGAAGGAGTGGCCCCTTCCCCAGGACTCCAGCACTGGCAGCTGCCTCCTTCTCCTCTCCCTGGTGCCTGGGCCTGTCTCCTGGTCTTATAATATAGGGGCCATTTCTAGATGTAATTGGACCAAGAATGGGGAAAATAATGAATTCAAAGCTCCCCAAAGAGTTTTAATTAAAAATAAAATAATAATTAAAATAAATTAATAAAATTATTTTAAATTATTCCTCAAATTTGGTCACAGTGCCATCTGAATATTCTATCCTCTAGTGACTAAATTGTAAAGTTAGCCTCAAACAAAACTTGAGTAGAATATTAAAGGGAAGGAGGGACTTCCCTGGTGGCACAGTGGTTAAGAATCCGCCTGCCAATGCAGGGGACACGGGTTCGAGCCCTGGTCTGGGAAGGTCCCACATTCCGCAGAGCAACTAAGCCCGAGTACCACCACTACTGAGCCTGCGGTCTAGAGTCCACAAGCCATAACTAATGAGCATGCGTGCCACAACTACTGAAGCCTGTGCGCCTAGAGACCGTGCTCCACAGCAAGAGAAGCCACCGCAGTGAGAAGCCCGCGCACCTCAATAAAGAGTAGCCCCTTGGGCTTCCCTGGTGGCGCAGTGGTTGAGAGTCCGCCTGTCAATGCAGGGGACATGGGTTCGTGCCCCGGTCCGGGAAGATCCCACATGCCGCGGAGCGGCTGGGCCCGTGAGCCATGGCCGCTGAGCCTGCGCGTCCAGAGCCTGTGCTCTGCAACGGGAGAGGCCACAACAGTGAGAGGCCCGCGTACCACAAAAAAAAAAGAGTAGCCTCCGCTCGCCACAACTAGAGAAAGCCCACACGCAGCCATGAAGACCCAACGTAGCCATAAATAAATAAATAAATAAATAAATTTTTAAAAAATAATAAAAAGGAAGGAAAAGAGAAAATTGTTACTATAAACAAATCTATAATACATATCATACAAATGCATACACATATATACACAAAGAAAGGAAGAAAATATGCATAGCTGCTCTAGTCTTCATTCCTGTAACTAATCACAAAGATATAATCTTCTTCCATCTTCCACTACCCATTTCATCTTTCCTTTGCCCTCAGAAAGAACCTCAGCTGGTCACAATTCTTTACCTGGTGAGGTGACCCAAATCTTTATTCCTGAAGGGTCTGAATTCCCAGAGCCTTTCTCTCTCTCTCTTCTTCCTCCCCACTCCCCTTTGTTGTTATTTGTGGTGGTGGTAGTGGTGGTGGTTGCATGTTGGTTCAATGGCTTTAATAAACCAAAAGAAATAGTTGGCAGTCTTAGCTTCCAATTCAATTAAAACATTTGTCCATTAGGAACCAACACCTCCAAACCAGCAGAGCTCAAAATGGCAGGGATGGGAAGCAAGACTCCCATAAGTAGATTATTAGCCATAATAGTGTAAGGAGCTACTCTTAACTCCAACCTCGACTCTTGGACCCATGCCTATAGGAGAGGCACACATATGTTGGTTTCTTCATCCTGTAAAATAAAACCCCATGCTTTCAGGGTGTCTCTCCTAACTGGTAGCCTAACAGGGCCTTCATGAGGCCATGTCACTGTCTTAGTAAGCCAGCAGCTGCTAAGCAATGGAGTATGTGGTAAAAACCAGTGGATTCTGTGGGCACTAGCCCTCTACTGAAATTCTTGTGCTGTGAAATGAGCTTCTTGATCAGAAGCAATGCGGTGCATAGTGAAGTCACGATGATGGTAAAAAGGCAGAAACATTATGGACAAGGAAGGCAGATCAATATCTAGGACACAAATCTATTCCAAAGAGAAATCTTTCCCCTCCATGCTACAAGAGGTCCCAAGCAATAGTCTTGCCACCAAGTGGATGGCCACAGAGGAATGACACTCTATGGAAGGCTGTTGCCAGGTTATGCACTCAGCTGGGGCATCCTTGGTGAGGGGAAGTTTGTGAGGTTGAACCCAGAACAAAACTTCATGATAATATTTATTCTCTACTTAAAGATTAAAATCTGAATGGGCTCTTTTAGATTGAACAAGGACTCTAGTTCTTAGAGTTGCCCTTTGAAAAAATAGAGATATTCACAGTTTCTGGTCTACCTCCCCATCAGCACTGGACTTGCTGTTTATTAAGTGGATGCCCAGTTAGGAAGTCAGTCCAAGCCAGTCAGCTGTCAGGGGAGTGTGAAGAAATTTCCTAGATTGCTTGGCATTGAATGGTTCTGCTGACCACTTTAGGGGAGAACAGTGGTGAGTAAGCAATGTGCATCCTTCCACTGCACATTCCCTCCTTTTTAAGGCTGTGGCAATTTCCATTCAAGGGTTAAAGCCGCCCATGGGGAAATTAAGCCATTTCTTGGTAAACAAAGAAATAAGAACAGCAGTCACATGATGATGCTGGGGCTCTGACACGGTTGATCTCTGTAACGTTGCGTGAAGGATGTGATATGCTGTCAGCTTTACAGATAAGCATTTGTGACCCAAGTTTTTTGCTCCAGAGGTAGTTTACTGACAGAAGAAAAATGAAGGCAAGGTACTGATGGCACAATCAAATCCGAGTGGCTGCTGAACAGAATAAAATGCTGTGTAAATCCAGAAGCCACCCTGGAGTAAAGAAAACTAAATAACAAGGAGGAAGAGGGATTCACTAGAAATGAAATACTGGGTGATTTCTACTTACATCTCCCCATAAATTTTTTTAAACTTTGGTAACTAAAATAGGTATGGGCTCTATCTTGTTAGTACTACTTAAGGTATATATTTAATTATCTTAAATGCTCTTTAATTTTATGGTTTTGATTTTAGGTTGCAAACATTTAAAACCTGCAGCAGTAAGTTCTGAGTTTTGCCAGTTCTTTCACTGTCATGTAATCATATAATCATGCCAATTGTATGACTGGTAGTCATATGAAGCAACTGTAAACCTTTCTGAGCAATTGATTCATTTCTACATTTGAGAGGCAGAGTATTAAATTGGGTGGTAATCCAACTATGTCAAGTTGTAGTCCCCAGAAGAAGAATCTCTATATCAAATTGTACACTCCAGAAGAAGGATTTATCCAGGGAAGGAAAGAACATGACTGGCTCCAATCAGAACTAGATCTTCCATTTCTGCATGGAGCCTAAATGAAGGTTAAAAGTTTGCTAGCTTCAGATGAAATGGCAGAGTAGGAAGACCCTGAGCTCACTTCCTCCCATGGGTGCACCAAAATTACAACTATTTACAGAGCAACTATTGATGAAAACAACCTGAAGACTAGCAGAAAATATTTTCCACAACCAAAGATATAAAGAAGGAACCACAATGATATTGGTAGGAGGGGTGGAGATGCAGTATAGTCAAGGTCCACATCCCTAGATAGGCAATCCACAAACAGAAGGACAATCACAATTGCAGAGGTTTTCCCAAAGGAGTAAGGGTCTTGAGCTCCCGCATTGGGCTCCCCAACCCAGCGTCCTGTGCCAGGAAGACAAGTCCCCAGAACCACTGGCTCTGAAGGCCAGATGGGCTTACTTTTGGGAGAGCCAGAGGGCTATAGGAAACAAACTCCACTTTTAAAGGGCTCATGCAAAATCTCACATGCTCAGAGGCCCAACACAGAGGCAGTAATCTGAAAGGAGCCTGATCAGACCCACTTGCTCATCTTGGAGAGCTTCCTAGAGCAGCGGGAGGCAAATGGGACTCCCCTTAGGGACATAAATACTGACAGCAGCCATTTTGACAAGCCTGTTCTATGACAAGGACACTGGTCCTGGAAAGTGCCTTTTGGAGTCCTCTCCAGCCTATTAGCATCAGGGCTTATCTGCCCACCAGCTGGTCAGCACCTGTCCTGGAAACCCACTTGCCCCTGGACCCAGCCCTGTCCACCAATAGGCCAGCACCAACCCAGGGCTCCCTGAGATGTGCAGCCAGCAATGCCATGACCCTGCCCCACCAGCAGGCCAGCAGCTTTTGTATGAGGCAGGGCCTGGCAGCCAACCAGACCAGGCGCCAGCCCTGCCTACCAGGGCACTAACAGTCGTCAGCCACACCATAACAGATGGGCCCATGCAGCCAACATAGGGGGCAACCCTAGAGCACATTAATCTGGTGACCTGAAGGGAGTGTGCTGCTGGGCCCCATAGGATGTCTCCTACATAAGGACATTGGTCTAGGGTCAGGAAATGTAACTGATCCACCGAACACATAGAAATAAAAACAGAGAAATAGGCAAAATGTGGTGACAGGGGCTTCCCTGGTGGCGTGGTGGTTAAGAATCCGCCTGCCAATGCAGGGGACGTGGGTTAGAGCCCTGGTCCGGGAACTAGATCCCACATGCCGCGGAGCAACTAAGCCCGTGCGCCACAACTACTGAGCCTGCGCTCTAGAGCCCACAAGCCACAACTACTGAAGCCCACACGCCTTAAAACCTGTGCTCCGCAACAAGAGAAGCCACCGCAATGAGAAACCCACACACCGCAACAAAGAGTAGCCCCCGCTCGCCACAACTAGAGAAAGCCCATGCACAGCAACAACGACCCAAGGCAGCCATAAATAAATAAATGAATGAATGAATGAATGAATGGTGATAGAGGAGTGTGTTCCAAAAAAAAAGGAACAAGAAAAAGCCCCAGAAAAAGAACTAAGCAAAGTAATCTACCCAATAAAGAGATCAAGGTAATGATCATAAAGATGTTCAACAAACTCAGGAAAAGAAAGAATGAATACAGTGAGAAGTTTAACTAAGAGTTTGAAACTAAAAAGAAAAACTAAACAGAGCTTAAGAACACAGTAACTAAAATTAAAAATATACCAGAAAGAAAAACAGATTCAGTAGATTGGATGATTCAGAGGAACAGATCAGTGAACTGGAAGACAGAGTAGTGGAATCACTCAAGGTGAACAGAAAAAAGAAAAAATAATTTTTAAAAATGAGGATAGGGCTTCCCTGGTGGCACAGTAGTTAAGAATCCACCTGCCAATGCATGGGACATGGGTTCAAGCCCTGGTCTGGGAAGATCCCACATGCTGCAGAGCAACTAAGTCCATGCGCCACAACTACAGAGCCTGTGCTCTACAGCCCGCGAGCCACAGCTACTGAAGCCTGGGTGCTTAGACCCCATGCTCTGCAACTAGAGAAGCCACCACAATGAGAAGCCCGCACACAGCAACAAAGAATAGCCCCCTCTCACTGCAACTAGAGAAAAGCCTGCGCACAGCAACGAAGACCCAATGCAACCAGAAATAAATTAATTTATTTTAAAAAAATGAGGATAGTTGAAGAGACCTCTGGGACAACATCAAGTGTACTGACATATGCATTATAGGGATCCCAGAAGGAAAAAAGAGAGAGAGAGGGGCAGAAAAGTTATTTAAACAAATAACAGGTGAAAACTTCCCTAACCTGGGAAAGGAAACAGAAGTCCAGATCCAGGAAGCACAGACAGTCCCAAATAAGCTGAACTCAAAGATATCCACACCAAGATACATTGCAATTAAAATGGCAAAAATTAAAGGTAAAGAATCTTAAAAGCAGCAAGGGAAAAGCAACTAGTTACATATAAAGGAACTCCCATAAGACTACCAGGTGACTTTTCAGCAGACACTTAGCAGGCGCGAAGGGAGTGGCACAATACATTTAAAGTGATGAGAAGAAAAAACGTAAAACCAAGAATGCTCTACCTGGCAATCTACTCAGATTGTAAGGAGTGATAGAGTTTTATAGACAAGCAAAAGCTAAAAGAGTTCAGCACCACTAAATCAGCTTTACAAAAAAAGTTAAAGGGAGTTCTCTAACTGGAAAAGAAAAGACCACAACTAGAAATATGAAAATTATGAAAAGAAAAATCTCATTGATAAAGGCTAACATGCAGTAAAGGTAGTAGGTCAACCACTTATAAAGCTGGTAGGAAGGTTAAAAGACAAAAGTAGTAAAATCACCTCTATCCACAATAAGTAGTTAAGAGATATGCAGAACAAAAGGATGTAAAGAATGATGTCAAAAATATTAAGCATGGGAGACAGATACAATTGCAATGTTGTTAGAATGTGTTTGAACTTAAGAGATCATCAACTCAGTTTCCATTTCATTACTTGTGATTGGTCTGTTCATATTTTCTATTTCTTCCTGGTTCAGTCTTGGAAGGTTATACCTTTCTAAGAATTTGTCCATTTCTTCCAGGTTGTCCATTTAATTGGCATAGAGTTGCTTGTAGTAGTCTCTTAGGATGCTTTGTATTTCTGCAGTGTCTGTTGTAACTTCTCCTTTTTCATATCTAATTTTATTGATTTGAGTCCTCTCCCTCTTTTTCATGATGAATCTGGCTAAAGGTTTATTTATTTTGTTTATCTTCTCAAAGAACCAGCTTTTAGTTTTATTGATCTTTGCTATTGCTTTCTTTGTTTCTATTTCATTTATTTCTGGTCTGATCTTTATGATTTCTTTCCTTCTTCTAACTTTGGGTTTTGTTTTTTCTTCTTTCTCTAGTTCCTTTAGGTGTAAGTTTAGATTGCTTATTTGAGATTTTTCTTGTCTCTTGAGGTAGGATTGTACTGCTATAAACTTCCCACTTAGAACAGCTCTTGCTGCATCCCATAGGTTTTGGATGATCATGTTTTCATTGTCATTTGTCTCTAGGTTTTTTATTTTATAAATTTATTTATTTATTTATTTACGGTTGCACTGGGTCTTCATTTCTATGCACTGGCTATCTCTAGTTGTGGTGAGCAGGAGCTGCTCTTCATTGCGGTGCATGGACATCTCACTGCAGTGGCTTCTGCTGTTGCGGAGCAAGGGCTCTAGGCATGCGGGCTTCAGTAGTTGTGGCTTGCAGGCTCTAGAGCACAGGCTCAGTAGCTGTGGTGCACGGGCTTAGTTGCTCCATGGCATGTGGGATCTTCCCAGACCAGGGCTTGAACCCATGTCCCCTGCATTGGAAGGCAGATTCTTAACCACTGAGCCACCAGAGAAGTCCCTCTAGGTATTTTTTGATTTCCTCTTTGATTTCTTCAGTGATCTCTTGGTTATTTAGTAATGTATCGTTTAGTCTCCATGTATCTGTGTTTTTTATGTTTTTTTCCCTGTAATTTATTTCTAATCTCATAGCACTGTGGTCAGAAAAGATTAAAAAAATTCCAACAACAGAAGTCCAGGACCAGATGGCTTCACAGGTGAATTCTATCAAACATTTAGAGAATAGCTAACACTAATCCTTCTCAAACTCTTCCAAAAAATTGCAGAGGAAGGAACACTCCCAAACACATTCTACGAGGCCACCATCACCCTGATACCAAAACCAGACAAAGATACTACAAAAAAAGAAAATTACAGACCAATATTACTGATGAATGTAGATGCAAAAATCCTCAACAAAATACTGGCAAACAGAATCCAACAATACATTAAAAGGATCATACACCATGATCAAGTGGGATTTATCCCAGGGATGCAAGGATCCTTCAATATATGCAAATCAATCAATGTGATACAAAATACTAACAAACTGAAGAATAAAAACCATATGATCATCTCAATAGATACAGAAAAAGCTTTTGACAAAATTCAACACCCATTTAGGACAAAAATTCTCTAGAAAGTAGGCATGGAGGGAACCTACCTCAACATAATAAAGGCCATATGCAACAAACCCACAGCAAACATCATTCTCAATGGCAAAAAACTGAAAGCATTTCCTCTAAGATCAGGAACAAGACAAGGATGTCCACTCTCACCACTATTATTCAACATAGTTTTGGAAGTCCGAGCCACGGCAATCAGAGAAGAACAAGAAATAAAAGGAATACAAATTGGAAAAGAAGAAGTAAAACTGTCACTGTTTGCAGATGACATGATACCATACATAGAAAATCCTAAAGACGCCACCAGAAAATTACTAGAGCTAATCAGTGAATTTGGTATAAAGTTGCAGGATACAAAATTAATGCACAGAAATCTCTCGCATTCCTATACACTAACAACGAATGATCAGAAAGAGAAATTAGGGAAACAATCCCATTCACCACTGCAAAATAAAAACCTAGGAATAAACCTACCTAAGGAGGTAAAAGACCTGTACTCAGAAAACGATAAGACACTGATGGAAGAAATCAAAGGTGACACAAACAGATGGAGAGATATACCATGTTCTTGGATTGGAAGAATCAATATTGTCAAAATGACTATACCACCCAAAGCAATCCACAGATTCAATGCAATCCCTATCAAATTACCAATGGCATTTTTTTACAGAAGTAGAACAAAAAATCTTAAAATTTGTATGGAGACCCAAAAGACCCCAAATAGCCAAAGCAATCTTGAGGGAAAAAAGTGGAGCCAGAAGAATCAGACTTCCAGACTTAAGACTGCAATACAAAGCTACAGTAATCAAGACAATGTGGTACTGGCACAACAAAAGAAATAGATCAATGAAACAGGATAGAAAGCCCAGAGATAAACCCACGCACCTATGATCAACTAATCTATGACAAAGGAGGCAACAGTATACAATGGAGAAAAGACAGCCTCTTGAATAAGTGGTGCTGGGAAAACTGGACAGCTATAAGAGAATGAAATTAGAACACTCCCTAACACCATACACAAAAATAAACTCAAACTGGATTAGAGACCTAAATGTAAAACTGGACACTATAAAACTCTTAGAGGAAAACACAGGAAGAACACTCTTTGACATAAATCACAACAAGATCTTTTTTAACCCACCTCCTAGAGTAATGGAAATAAAAACAAAAATAAACAAATGGGACCTAACGAAACTTAATAGCTTTTGCACAGCAAAGGAAACTATAAACAAGATGAAAAGACAACCCTCAGAATGGGAGAAAATATTTGCAAATGTATCAACAGACAAAAGATTAATCTCCAAAATACATAAACAGCTCATACAGCTCAATATTAAAAAAAACAAACAATCCAATCAAAAAATGGGCAGAAGACCTAAATAGACATTTCTCCAAAGAAGACATACAGATGGCCAAGAGGCACACAAATGTCACTAATCATATCACTAATTATCAGAGAAATGTAAATCAAAACTACAGTGAGGTATCACCTCACACCAGTCAGAATGGCCATCATCAGAAAATCTACAAACAAATGCTGGAGAGGGTGTGGAGAAAAGGGTACCCTCTTGCACTGTTGGTGGGAATGTAAATTGATACAGCCATTATGGAGAACAGTATGGAGGTTCCTTAAAAAACTAAAAATAGACTTACCATATGACCCAGCAATCCCACTACTGGGAATATACCCAGAGAAAACCATAATTCAAAAAGACACATGCACCCCAGTGTTTATTGCAGCACTATTTACAATAGCCAGGTCATGGAAGCAACCTAAATGCCCATTAATAGATGAATGGATAAAGAAGATGTGGCACATATATACAGTGGAATATTAGCCATGAAAAGGCATGAAATTGGGTCATTTGTAGAGACATGGGTGGACCTAGAGACTGTCATACAGAGTGAAGTAAGTCAGAAAAATAAATATCATATATTAACGCATATATGTGAAATCTAGAAAAATAGTACAGATGAACCAGTTTGCAAGGCAGAAATAGAGACAGAGATGTAGAGAACAAATGTATGGACACCAAGGGGGGACAGTCAGGGGGTGGGTGGGAAGAATTGGGAGATTGGGATTGACATATATACACTAATATGTATAAAATAGATAACTAATAAGAACCTGCTATATAAAAAATAAATTAAATTTAAAAAAAGAAAAAAAATGCTTCACAATTCACCTTTTTTTTCTTTTTACAATTGATAAGCCAGTATTGATACATTATTTTTAACTAAAGTTCATAGTTTACATTAGAGTTCATTCTTTGTGTTGTACAGTCTATTAGCTTTGAAAAATGCATCATGTTGTATATTCACCATTATAATACCATAAAAAATAATTTCACTGCCCTGAAAAATCCCCGTGCTTCATCTATTTGTCCTTTCCTCCCTCCCTCCCTCCCCAGCCCTTGGCTACCAATGATCTTTTTACTGTCTCCAGTTTTGCCTTTTCCAGAATGTCATATGGTTGGAATCATATAGTATTGTAGCTTTTTCAGACTGGTTTCTTTCACATAACAATATGTATTTAAGATTCCCTCAAGTCTTTTCATGGCTTGAAGACTCATTAGATTTTATTGCTGAATAGTATTTCATTGTATATATGTACCACAATGTGTTTATCCATTCACTTATTGAAGGATGTCTTAGTTGTTTCCAATTTTTTTGTAATGATGAATAAAGCTGCTATAAACAACAAAAAAGAGATCATCGGGCTTCCCTGGTGGCGCAGTGGTTGAGAGTCCGCCTGCCGATGCAGGGGACATGGGTTCGTGCCCCGGTCCGGGAAGATCCCACATGCCGCGGAGCGGCTGGGCCCATGAGCCATGGCCGCTGAGCCTGCACGTCCGGAGCCTGTGCTCTGCAACGGGAGAGGCCACAACAGTGAGAGGCCCGTGTACCGCAAAAAAAAAAAAAAAAAAGAGATCATCAACTTAAAATAATCACGTATATATGTGTATATTGCTATACATAAGCCTCATGGTAACCAAAACCAAACATCTGTAATAGAAACACACACAAAAAAGAGAAAGGAATCCAAACATAACACTAAAGTTAGTCATCAAATTACTAGGGAAGAGAACAAAAGAAGAAGAAAGGAAAAATAACTACAAAAACAATCAGAAAACAATTAACGAAATGGCAATAAATACATACCTACCAATAATTACTTTAAATGTAAATGGACTAAATTCTCCAATCAAAAGACACAGAGTGGCTGAATGGCTACAAAAACAAGACCCATATATATGCTGCCTACAGGAGGCTCACTTCAGATCTAAAGACACACACAGACTGAAAGTGAGGGGAGGAAAAAGGGATTCCATGCAAATGAAAACAAAAAGAAAGCTGGGTAGCAATACTTATATCAGACAAAATAGACTTTAAAACAAAGACTGTAACAAGAGACAAAGAAGGACATTATATAATGACAAAAGGATCAATCCAACAAGAAGATATAATAATTGTACATATATAGGCAACAACATAAGAGCACCTAAATATATAAAGCAAATATTATCCAACATAAAGGGAGAAAGTGACAGTAACACAATAACCTTAGGGGACTTTAATATCCCAACTACATCAGTGGACAAATCATCCAGAAAGAAAATCAATAAGGAAACACTGGTCTTAAATGATACATTAGACCAAAAGACTTAATAGCTATATATAGAATATTCCATCCAAAAGTAGCAGAATACATTCTTTCCAAGTGCACACGTAACATTCTCCAGGATAGGTTGCATGCTAAGCAACAAAACAAGTCTCAATAAATTTAAAAATACTAAAATCATATCAAATGTAGTTTCCACCAACAACAGTATGAGACTAGAAATGAACTACAAGGAAAAAACTGCAAAAAACACAAATACGTGGAAGCTAAACAATATGCTACTAAACAACCAATGTGTCACTGAAGAAAACAAAGAGGAAATCAAAAAAATATCTGGAAACAAATGAAAACAGAAACACACAATCCAAAAATATATGGGATGCAGCAAAAGCAATTCTAAGAGGGAGGTTTATTGTGATACAAGCCTACCTCAGGAAACAAGAAAAATCTCAAGTAAAAAAATCTAACCTTGGGCTTCCCTGGTGGCGCAGTGGTTGAGAGTCCGCCTGCTGATGCAGGGGACATGGGTTTGTGCCTCAGTCCGGGAGGATCCCACATGCCACGGAGCGGCTGGGCCCGTGAGCCATGGCCACTGAGCCTGCGCGTCCGGAGCCTGTGCTCCGCAACGGGAGAGGCCACAACAGTGAGAGGCCCACGTACTGCAAAAAAAAAAAAAAAAAACTAACCTGAAACCTAAAAGAACTAGAAAAAGGAGGATAAACAAAACCCAAAGTTAGTAGAAGAAATCATAAAGATCAGAGCAGAAATAAATGAAATAGAGACTAAAGAACAATAGAAAAGATTAATGAAATGCAGAGCTGATTCTTTGAAAAGATAAACAAAATTGATAAACCTTTATCCAGACTCATTAAAAAAAAGAGAGAGAGAGAGAGGGCCCAGGTAATAAAATCAGAAATGAAAGAGAAGTAACAACCAACACCACAGAAATACAAAGGATTATAAGACATTACTATGAACAATTACACACCATTAAAATGGACAATCTACAAGAAATGGATAAATTCCTAGAAATCTACAATGTCCCATGACTAAATCAGGAAGAAATAGAAAATATGAACAAACTGATTATCAGTAACAAAATTAAATCAGTACTAAAACTCCCAAGGAACAAAGTCCAGAATCAGACAGCCTCACAGTTGAATTCTACCAAATGTTTAAAGAAGAGTTAACACCTATCCTTCTCAAACTATCCCAAACAAATGAAGAAGAATAAATGCTTCTGAACTCATTGTACGAGGCCAGCATCACCCTGATACCAAAACCAGACAAAGACACCACAAAAAAAGAAAATCACAGGCCAATATCACTGATGAACATAAATGCAAAAATCTTAAGCAAAATATTAAAAACTAAATTCAACAGTACATTAAAAGAATCATACACCATGATCAAGTGGGATTCATCCCAGGGATGCAAGGATGGATCGATACCCACAAATCAATCAATGGGATACACCACATTTACAAACTGAAGAATAATGTTCATATGACTATCCCAATAGATGCAGGAAAAGCTTTTTTTTTATTTTTTAACATTTTATTTATTTATTTTTGACTGTGTTGGGTCTTTGTTTCTACACTCAGGTTTTCTCTAGTTGTGGTGAGTGGGATCTACTCTTCATTGTGGTGTGTGGGTTTCTCACTGCGATGGCTTCTCTTGCTGCGGAGCACGAGCTCTAGGCATGCGGGCTTCAGCAGTTGCAGCAAACGGGCTCAATAGTTGTGGCTCGCAGGCTCTAGGGCACAGGCTCAGTAGTTGTGGCACATGGACTTAGTTGCTCCATGGCATGTGGGATCTTCCCGAACCAGGGCTCAAACCCATGTCCCCTGCATTGGCAGGCGGATTCTAAATCACTGCACCACCAGGGAAGTCCAGGAAAAGCTTCTGACAAAACTCAACATACATTTTTAAAAAATTTTTATTCGAGTATAGTTGATTTACAATGTTGTGTTAGTTTCATGTGTACAGCAAAGTGAATAGGTTATACATATACATATATCCACTTTTTTTTTAAGATTCTTTTCCCATACAGGCCATTACAGAGTCAACATCCATTTAAAATAAAAATTCTCCACAAAGTGGTCATAGAGGGAACATACCTCAACATAGTAAAGGCCATATGGGATAAGCTCACAGCTAACATCATATTCAATAGTGAAAAGCTGAAAGCATTTCCTCTAAGATCAGGAACAAGACAAGAATGCCCACTCTTGCCACTTTTACTCAACATAATATTGAAAGTCCTAGCCACAGAAATCAGACAAGAAAAATAAATAAAAGGAATCCAAATGGGAAAGGAAGATGTAAAACTGTCACTGTTTGCAGATGACATGATACTATGTATAGAAAATCCTAAAGACACCACAAAAAAATTTGCGGAATTTTCTAACAGCAGGCCGATTCTAGTGTCCAGACACCTATGACAGTTCTGGCCTTCCTGCACCTCAGAAGTTTAGGTCAACCTGACTTCAGCCATGAGGGTTCCTATCTGTAACTGCCTCACCTCTCATGTCACTCAGTTCCAAATATTTCTTAATTTGGGCTTCTTTTTAAATTTATGAGTTTTTTTAAAGCTAAGATTTCTTTAATAATATTTGGTTTCCAACATATGAGATGTTTAAGCTATTCTTCTGTTACTGGTTTCTGAGTTATTGACAATTATGGTCAGATAACATAGTCTGGATGATACTGTTTCTTTTGTAATCTATTAAGGTATATTATATGGCCTACTGCATTTTATTAGTCAGAGTTTTCCAGAGAAACAGAACCAATAGGATATATGCAGATATAAGAGATTTACTTTGTGGTCCTAGAGGTTAAGAAATCCCATCATATGCTGTCTGCAAACAGGAGAACCAGAAAAGCCAGTGATATAATTCAGTCTAAGTCCAAAGGCCTGAGAACCAAGAGCTCCAATGTCCAAGGGCAGGAGAGGAAGGATGTCACAGCTCAAAAACAGAGAGCAAATTTGCCTTTCCTCTGCCTTGTTATTCTATTGGGCCCCAAGGATTGGCTGCCCACCCACCCACACTGGTGAGGGTGATCTACTTCACTCAGTCTACTGATTCAAATGCTCATCTCTTCCCAAGACTACCTCACAGACACACCCAGAAATAACGTTTTAGCAAGTAGCAGGGTATCCCTTAGTCCAGTCAAGCTGACACACAAAATGAACCATCACATGAGTGGTTTATTATTTTTTTTTAATATTTAGTTTTTGCTCAAAAGGATGTATTTTTCTGTTTGACATGTTTACTGCCCCCATTTTTTACTTCCTCTTGGTACCTGTATTGCCAATTCTCTGATTGTGGGTGCTGGTGACCTGGATACCACTGTCTTCATTGGTTTCCTCAAAAGATCCAGTACAAGTTTCTGGGCATATAAATGTACTGATATAAACGTGGTAATTTGAGGGGTCCCAGGGAAAGCATTCATCATGCACTGTCCAGACTTGTGGTATTGCACAGGTTTTCCTCCTCTCCCCTGATCTCTCAGAGTCTGCCCTTTGCAGAGGTCCTTGCTCACACCATCTGACCTTCCCAAGCACACACCACAGGCAGCAGGGCCTCCAGCCAGCCAGCCTCTCCAGCCTGGAGGCCAATCTTCTGTCCCCAAGGGTGCTTCATGCATTGCCTCCACAAAGATGAAGTCCCCCCACAAGGAATTTGCTTAGCAGCTACAAAGTGAATAAGATCGTCTTCATAGATTGCACCAAATGATAATAACTCTAAATATCACTTTATTAGGTAACTTAAGAACTTCATTCTCAGTCAAACATACTAAAAGGGATCACAATATACCATCCCATTTGGGCATAAAAATTATTTTGCACTGAAGGCTTTTGAGTCCCTGAAATCCCTTATCTACCAAAAAGCAGAGCCTCCCAAAAGAACTCAATTGTCATAAATCCCCTCTCTGAGAAGAACTCTAATCTAATCACACCCAAACAGACATTGTTGCAAGACTAGCATACCTCCATCTAGTCTCCTAAGGGTCCCTTTATCTTTCCAAAACTTCATTTGTTTTCCCCTGAATGCCTTTTCTCTCCCTCCCTTTCTCCTACTAAGCTAGGTATATAAGACTCCAAGTCTAACTGCTTCTTTGGGGTTTTCACTTTTTTTCTGTGAAGTTCCTCATACATGTAAAATTATTTACATCAGTAAAATCTGTATAGCTTTTCTCCTGTGAAGCTGCTGTTTATCAATTTAATTCGCAGGTCTCATAGACTAAACCTAAGAGGGTAGAGGAAAAGTTTTTCCCTCCTCTACAATGTCGAGTAAAGTCCACAGAAATTCATGCCATTCACCCAGTAGAACAACAGCAAGAAGAATTTTGCATTTTTAGAGCAGAACTGGCCCAGCCAAAGGGCACTGAGCTTCTTGATATTCCCAGGAGTTCTTGGAAAAGAGAGATACCCATGATGACAATATTCCTAAACCCAGTGACTTGTGATCTCAAAGGCAGTTATAAGTGTTAAGAGCATAGATTCTGGAACTCAAATCTCTACATTCAAATTTTTCTTCTGTGACTTACTAATAATGAGGTTTGGCAAAGTTCCCTATCTTTTTGGCATTAGTTACATTGCCTGCAATCGAGATAATGACTCACAATTCTGCAGGTTTGTTGGCAGCAGTCAGTGAGATAACGAGCACAATGTTTCAGTAACAGGGTCACCTAGTGCTTGGCATTGCTGCTGTTGATGGCATCATGGGAAGAGAGGCTGAGCCTCACCTACCAGGAATATAATATGCATAAGTCCCCCTTTATGATTTTTTTTTCCTTGATTAAGGATCACTTGTAAGAGCAGAATGACTGATGTGCCCTACCCTCCCCAAAAAAGATCAACTTCTGTTGGAATTGAGCACCTCATAATTGAATGTAATTAAAAACAAACCCGAGGTTTCTCCTTATGAGTGACAAATTATATGAACATTGTCTTCCTCACGCAAATAGTAACAGGAACTTGTTACAAAGCTCTTTTTTATATAATATGCCTTCAAGCCACAGAAAAATCTGGCCAAAAAAATTCATTCCCATATAGTATTAAAATTTTGCAGATGAGGAATCTAAATTCTGAGAAGCTAGATGACTTTCCCAAGGGACTAAATGGCAGGGAAACACACTTGAATCCAGGTGTTCTGATTCAAAATCCCAGCCTCTGCCTCTACCATATGCCATGCCTCATGAGTTTATCCTAAATCCAGACTGTAAAGCCTTTTTTTAAAAAATAAATGTATTTGTATTTTTGGCTGCATTGGGTCTTCGTTGCTGAGCGTCGGCTTTCCTCTAGTTGCGGCGAGCGGGGGCTACTCTCCCTTGCGGTGCACGGGCTTGTCATTGCAGCGGCTTCTCGTTGCAGAGCACGGGCTCTAGCACATGGGCTTCAGTAGTTGTGGCTCGCGGGCTCTAGAGCGCATGCTCAGTAGTTGTAGTGCACGGGCTTAGTTGCTCCGTGGCATGTGGGATCTTCCCGGTCTGGGGATCGAACCCGTGTCCCCTGCATTGGCAGGCGGATTCTTAACCACTGTGCCACCAGGGAACCCCCAGACTGCAAAGCTTTGAAAAATCTCATAACCACTAGGGAAAATAAAACTAATTCCAAAAGACTCTCAAAATTAAAATTACTGTAGACTTCATGTTATATCATATCTCATTAAGCATCAAATATGTCACAAACCAACCATTACATGGACAAGATTAATACGACCACTCTTTAAATAACTCAGTTTGCATTTTTTGTTAAATAAGAATTTACATTTTGCGTGAAGTTATGCAAACATCTTCCAGAAATTTTGAAATAAGTTTGATTTTGATCTTGTTGGGACAACTTGCCTTTGCAAAGTGTTGGGTCCAATAATCTTTCAAAATTCATTTAGTGCAATGATCCTATGATTTTACTGAGACCTGAAGTTTAACCTCAATTGTATAAGCAGTATTTGTGATTATAGTGTTGCCACTGGTAACTTGCATCAGTATTATGAAGTTTAATGCACATAGAAGGCTGCTATTTTAAGGGGGGAGCAAATTCATTACAAAGTTATCTTTCATAAGAACTAACTGATGTCCACATAGTAATTTGAAATTATTATTTTCTGGATTTTAGGGAAATGTAAATCAATTCATGTATTACTGGTATCAAAAATCTCATATGAATCTGGTCCTAACACATAAGATTTAAATATCCAGATTCTATTCCAAGCATCCAGGACATTTTGTTTTGAGCTTAAAAGATTCTCTGCATCTCCCAGATAACAATGAAATTGTTCATTTGCTCCATTAGTTTCTACTCTTACATAATTCACTCATATCACCTCAGTCAGTTATCCGGATTTCAACCCTCCAGAATTCAAGCAACAAGACTATCGCAGACCCTGATAGTTCAAAGAAAGCAAGCAGTAGTGATAAAGAGGCGAAAATAAACCAAACAATTAAAAAAGAGAAACAGCCCAGGGTGGGGGGAGGGGAAAGGGAGGAGGGATAAATCAGGATTTGGGGATTAAAATACACACACTACTATATATAAAATAGATAGCCAACAAGGATCTACTGTATAGCAGAGGGAACTATGTGCAATATCCAGTAATACCTGATAATGCAAGAGAATGTAAAAAAAAGAATATATATAGGGCTTCCCTGGTGGCGCAGTGGTTGAGAGTCCACCTGCCGATGCAGGGGACGCGGGCTCGTGCCCCGGTCCGGGAAGATCCCACATGCCGCGGAGCGGCTGGGCCCGTGAGCCATGGCCGCTGAGCCTGCGCATCCGGAACGTGTGCTCCGCAACGGGAGAGGCCACAACAGTGAGAGGCCCGCGTACCACACACACAAATATATATATATATATATATATATATATATATATATATATATATATATATATATATATATATATATGTATAACTGAATCACTTTGCTGTACACCTGAAACACAACATTGTAAATCAACTATATTTCAATAAAAATTTTTAAAAATATATATAGATCAAAATCCAAAAAAAAAAAAGAGAGAGAGAGAAACAGCCTGAAGAATAACTAGAAATACAACTTTTGGAGGTTTATCAGAAGAGAAAGAGCATTCTGGTTTTCTGATGACCAGGCCTGGCTCTCTGTATAAAGGCCATAAAGCAGTGGGGAAACAGAAGATGATTAGACAAAAAGAGCAAAGGAAGTGAGAAACGGTGTTGCTGGAGAGGAAACAGTGAGGGCTGGGGAGCCAGGCAGTGTCCACTCAGCAGAAAAGAGAGCAGAGGCACCCCACTGAGAGGGTCCCCCTCTCTGGATCACCCAGGCTTCTACCAGCCCTGTGGGTGCCAACACCAGAGCAGGGAGGTGCCCTGAACTTGGCACATAGCTTGGAGGCCAACCAGTCCCCACCTCACTTTGGGAGGAAGGCTGGGAGCCAGGCCAGGCCGGGAGAGACCTCAGACCACAATGTAAGTCTGAGCCCAGAGAGGAAACGCAGAGAACATTGGCTGGAACCATCACAAAGGGTGGGTTAGGCAAAGCCATCAAAGAGACCTTAGTTCAAAGTGGCAAACAAAGGAGCTCCATGTGGCCCAGGATTGGGTCTGCCCCATATCCCTGCCACACTCAGTAGGCTAGGAGCAGCCGTGGGCCCCTGGCCTCAGGGAACCTCGGTGATGGATGTCAGAGCACAGTGGCTGGGGCCCGTGGTCCGTTATGCTTTCTGCAGCTGGAGGTTTGCAAAGCACTTCCTAGTGGCCACCACGTCCCCCACCCCATTTGATAGGTAGTGAAACTGAGTCACAGAGAAATTAAGTAACTTCTCAAAGGTCAGGGCTAGTTAGTTAGAGGAGCCAGGGATTTGACGCTCTGGTTCCAGAAGCCATGCTGCTGACCACTATGTTAGGCTGTCTCCTGTCTAAACTCACATTTTCTGCACCTTCAGAAACTCTCCAAAGTTCACAACATTGTCTTTAACAGACAACTACACATGCTTCACTGGGAAAACAGCATTCAAGGAAAAGAAGTTATAATAGTTTAAACAGATGTCCAGCAAAGCACAGTTAATAAGTTTACAAACGAACAAATTAGGAGATTATTTCCCAAGCCTAGATAGAGCAATCTAAAAAATTACACATCCAGAATGACTCCTGGGCCCATAATATGGGATAATTGAAATTACCACTCTCTTTTTTTTTTTCCATCCCACCCTCTCTCCCCTGGCAACCACAAGTCTGTTCTCTGTCTGGTCACTATTCCTTTTTAAGAGCACAAAAACATTAGTAAACTCTACTATTTCATTAGGTTCCTCAAATCTTAGAATATCTGAAATACGTTTTCATTATCTAAGACCAAATGAGACCAAACTCTGAATGACAAACCAGGTAAATAGTCCTGTATCACTGGACGAGGCTTTTCTTTGTAGGCTTGGAAACATGTCTCACCACCCTAAGTTTACTTCCTAAAAGTAAACATTTCTCGAAAAGGTTTCTTTTTCAGAGAAGGGACTACAGAATTGAAAGCCCTGGCAACAAATGCTGCACAAGGGCTGCCCGGGGCCTTCCATCTCATCTCGGGCTGAACTGTGTCCGCCTGCCACTTGCTGTCCGGCCCCAGCTCTGGAGGTCAGTGCGGGCACCCTTGGCTCCTGCAGCAGCACAGGGACCCTCATCTAATTCCCTCTGAGGCCGGGATTGCACAGCCAGCACCCAGTGCCCTGGAACCAAAGACGTAAGGAACCAAAGCTGCTCCTCATTTCAGCCTCACACACAGGAGTTCCAGGGGCCCAAACTTCCCATTCCTTTAGAGTCTCCTGGGAGTATAAATCCATTAAATTGTTCAAGAATCCATTAGAGTGTTCAAGTGAAAACTCCCTGGATTTTTCTAGTGGTGAGTTTCCTGTTAGTGGGCATTGCTTCTAAGTTATCCCAGCTAAGCAGAGTCTCCTGCATTTTTGGAAGCCGTTCAGTGGAGAAAATCCACACTCTGGCTTCCATCCATCCATTCAGATTCTGCACCCAAGAGCGCCCACTTGGGAATTACCGCTTCCCGAGATTCTGAATCTTACAAATGGCAGGTTTCTTGTCTTCTTTCTGGGCCTCAGATTGCTTTAATAAAATATATTTCAAATGTCTTACTCCTTCCACATGGGACAGACAACCAGGAAGCTTAGGTTTTATATAAAGAAAATGCACTAAAAGCAAAAACCTCTTTGTATTGATTTGATGGGTTTTTTTCCTTATGATAACTCAGGAAAATACCTGCCAAGAATACTGCTCCCAAATCCTCTAAATCGCAACCTGGGCTGAATCTGCAGTGCATGTGGCCACGCCCCGCCTGCCCCAACAAGTCCACACCAATCACAGAACGTACTGGGCTCCTGAGACTACAGCTGGAAACAGCTGTCCCATCTCAGATCTCAGGTTTCACCAAAAAGTGGATCAAGTGGGGAATTCCAGCTGGGTGGGGATTGTGAGTGGTTTTTCCCCTCAGACTGTGTGTGTGAGAATGTGGAGGTGTCTTTTTCTCACTATCAACCAAGCAAAGCTTTCCAACGCACAAACACACCTGAAAAGAATTTCTCTTCTCTGACACCTGTGAAAACCCTGGGACATCACCCACCTATTAAAAAGCATCCCTGGCTTATTTTGTTTGTTTGCTTTGTCTTGGGTAAACCTGCCATCAAATACCACCCAAAATACGCCAGTCATTTTTGCTGTACTTGCCTCTCAAAACATTGTCTTTTTCACTTGAGGCTATGAAGTTTGACTAGTCAGGACTGGATATTGAGATTCTCAGTGCTGAAACTCTGAAAGCAACTCATGTCCCAGGCTGGCACATGCCATAATCCCTGTGTCCCTTTTGGTGATTATCAACTGACAATAGTGACAATGACAAAAAAAAGAGCCTAGTGATGCAAGGCAAACAGACTATCTCCCCAAATGCCCCACTGATATACCAGCTGAAGGGCAGAGGGGCATATTAATTTCTCAGAGAAATCAGAGTATCACTCTGACTAAATACCGAGTTACGTGTGATTCTGAAGAAAATAAGAGCAGATAGATAATGTTATTTTAAGGTGTTACAATTTAACTAACGGTATTAATACTGTGTACAGGACTTCCCTGGTGGTGCAGTGGTTAAGAATCCGCCTGCCAATTCAGGGAACATGGGTTCGAGCCCTGGTCCGGGAAGATCCCACATGCACAGAGCACTAAGCCCGTGCGCCACAACTACTGAGCCTGCTCTCTAGAGCCCGCAAGCCACAACTACTGAGCCTGCGAGCCACAACTACTGAAGAGTAGCCCCCGCTCGCCACAACTAGAGAAAGCCAGCACGCAGCAACGAAGACCCAACGTAGTCAAAAGTAAAAATTAAAAACAATATACTGTGTACAAATTCAATTTTATCCTCTGTCTGGGCTTCAAAGAAGGCAGGAGACAGGCCAGTAACAAAAAAAGAATCTTTTCCTATCAGGAAAATGCCCATTTGTGGGTTTTTACTCAGTTCCAGGGGAACTACTTTCACAGATGCATACACAGGAAAGTGGCAGCTTTTCTTTTTCCTAATTTGTTTTATATTGGTAGGAAAAGCTAGACTAGTTCTCTCTCTTACAAAGGCAGTAAGGGAGCAGGAAACAGGCTAGGGCTACCTAGGTAAGGACACTCGTGCATCAGAAAGACTATGGACCCAAAACACAGGTATAGATAATTTCAAAGAATAAGTCACAAATGATTATGGGTACAGAATTATTCCATTTTTGCTTTTAAAACTACATATATAATTAAAGTGCCATGGGACAGAATTCCAGCTCTCTTCCAAGTCCATGAAAGTGTGCACCACGGGTCTCAGTCCACACCCCCTGCCTCACTCCAGACCAACCACACTGGCCTCGCCTCCCTCCTCCTGGAAAGTCTGTCACATGTGCCAACCTCCTTCCTGCTGGAAGGGAGGAGGGCCTGGCTCCTCCACCATCTCAGCTTCTGTAGCTGGGTGTATGAACTGAACAGACAAAAGAGAGATTAACCATAACAATTCCCAAAACGGCCAACCTGATGACCCAATCTGCTTTTGGGGCAGGGGCATGCAGAGGTAAAAGTTCTTATTTTAATGTTTCATGACTCCAATTAGATTGAGAAAGTTCCTAACTTCATGATTGTCTGAGCTTAATGGGGGGAAAAAACATATTACTCACTTAAAACTGAAGGGAAAGCATTTTCTCGTAGAGCCATGGCTCACAAACCTGTTCATCTAGAGGTATAGCTCACAGACTGCCCCCTCCACACTGTCTGCACGTCACCATAGCCACCACTCCTTGAAAAACAACAGAATTTCCTTGTTCCTTTATGGTTAAGGTAAGTGAAACATAGTTTAGACAACCAGTCTATATAGGAAACAACTAGTTCACAACATAAGGAAACCTACCATTGTCAAGAAATTCTTATTCATATGAGCTAAATTAGACTAGGCAGTAAAGAAATTCAAATCCTGTTAAGGACACCAGGAAACAGAAAATGCTTCCGATGACATAAATATAAAAGGGGAAAACCTTAAAAAAAAAAAAAAAAAGGAATTGCTTGCTCTTTTCTTATGCCTAAGAGTGAAAAATACTAAGATGGGTATATCAGACTTCTTTGCTGCCAGTTGTCAGTGCACAGCTATTTTCAGCCTAATAGGACACATCAATATGTCAACACTTAATATACTAATTTGTTATTAATATTTCTAATCCAAAGGCTAAGAAGGAAAGAGGGGACATGATCCACATTGGTAAGTGGATAAATATGAAATAAATTACCAAAGAAAATAACCTCAGCTGAGGCTGTCATAAGATTCAGAACACCTCTAACTGGCATGGTTTTCTGTGATCATCCCAGCTAGATTTAGGTTTCTACTCCCAATCTTTCCCTCGGAAATGCAAATGTTAAACCAACATACCTGTTACAATTAGTTGTGGCTGCAAGTAATAAAATGCCAAAAATACAACAGCATAAACAAGACAGAAGATTATCTCTCTGTTTCAGAAGAGCCTAGGGGTTGGCAGTCCAGAGCTGCACCTAAAAGTCCTCAGGAACCCAAGCTATTTTCACACACGGCCACACCTTTTTGCAAGAGACTAGAAGATGCTGTCTGTCTTTATTCTAGGCAATCGTGCCACCACAAGAGGGAGAGGATGGATGTTGGATTAGGAAATGAGCCATCTCTACTACATGCAAATTCTACCAAAAACATGAAAGGGATCACAATATGCCACCCCAAAATATGCCACTTTGGCAGAAGGATTCTTTTGAGCTGAAGGCAGTTGAGAAAAAGCAGACACAGGAAAAGCTCTCTGTCCATCCCCCATCTGCCTAAAAGCTTAACTTGACTTGTGAAGGTGTCCTCCTCTCTCATACCCAGAAGGAAAGAACAACCTTTATCACCAGAGGTAGAGACAGCACCCAGATGAGTCTGCATAAACTAAACCTTACTAGATAACCCTTGTCTTCCATGTTTCCCTCGTATACTTAGCATCCCACAATTTACGCCTAGAAGCCCAAACCCTTTTCCTTCATCTTGTCACTTCTCCACAATGTATTGCCCTTGGTTAAAATGGAATGTAGGGACTTCCCTACTTCCCTGGTGGCACAGTGGTTGAGAATCCGCCCGCCACTGCAGGGGACACGAGTTCGAGCCCTGGTCCGGGAAGATCCCACATGCCGCGGAGCAACTAAGCCCTCGAGCCACAACCACTGAGCCCACGTGCCACAGCTACTGAAGCCCGTATGCCTAGAGACCATGCTCCACAATGAAGAGTAGCCCCCACTCGCCACAACCAGAGAAAGACCACGTGCAGCAACGAAGACCCAATGCAGCCAAAAGAATAAACAAACAAATAAATAAAAATTACAGGTACATCATAACCATGGGGGTGCAAAAAGAGGGAGCAGTCAATTTCACATTGGGATGAGGATGATCATATAAAGTTTTCTGTAACCTTCCTTATGGTTGTTAAGGAACACAGAAGGAAAAGAAATAACAAACCAGAAGTAGACCTTATAAGTCCAATAATAACCCGGAAGCGAATTTCCTGTAGTGATTCTTTGACTATGAGCCACAGAGCAGCAGCCCTATGTTGCTTAATAGTAAACAAAGCCCAGCCAGTGAGATTTCGCTGGAGGAAATGGTCTGTCCAGTTAAAAAGCCCTTTTTGTTTCTGGAAGCTACTAAAAATCCAAGCCCTTCAAGTCATTTAGGCAGCTTAGAGGGAACAATTGGGCTTTTCCCTTCTTCAGAGGATGTACTTTACAGAGATGAATGCTGCTGGGGGAGAAAGAGGACAACACACTGACTAGGTTCTTTATAAAGACCCAGGACTGAGGGGCTGTCGTGACTCCAGTCACTCAGCCTGAGCAGCACATAGGCTGTGACATCTTGATGGGGGTGGGGACCCTCTGTGGTGGGGAAGCCCTGGGAGGCCAGGCGGAGAGTGCTGCCGGGAAGGCCATAGCAGCCGCAGCCAGCGTGGCTCTGAGCTTTTGTGAGAAAGAATAAAACGAAATCCCTCAAGGAGGAAGGTAGGCAGTGTGGTCACGAGCAAGTCCTTGGTAAATGTGTAGAGGTCAAACAATACAAATGGGGAATGCGGGCTCAGCTTACCGGTATTCACAGGAGATACTGGAATGAGTTGCCACTTACTTGGCAACTAAGGCCGACGGCAGAGGTAGGCAGAGGTGAGAAGACGTCTTCTCTTTGACTCCTTGCTCAGCGCAAACTGCGGGAATAAAAATTCACTGGGTCGTTCCCACAGGGTCTACGGCCCAGAAGCTGTAGAAAGCCTGGTACTTTTTCCTTAGAGGTTCTTTTCCATTTCAAGAGGTTAAAATCATTTGATCACTCTGTTTTGGGTAGACAGAGTCTGGATTTAAAACACCACGAAATATTGCAATGATTATGCATGATTTTTTTTTAAGTTGGGGCAGATCATTACTTCAAGGCAAGAAAGAAAAACCTTCAATGAATTGTCTTGGTTATTCTTAACACAGTTTGTTATATTTTTTTAATGAAAGCTGTTAATTCTGAGGGAAGTAGTATAAAACTAACATCTGATTCTCCAAGTTGCAATTTGAAATAAGACAAGATGTATCCCTAAGACACTGGCCCCTCATGTTATCCCCAGCAAAGATAAGGCAATGTGTCATCTCCTCCCCAAAAAAGGACACGGGCAAAGCCTCTCACAGAACATGAGCCTCACAGCCTCTGTTTGAGATCAGGAGTGAAGCGCATTTCCTGGCTCACAGCTGAATGCCCTCATGTTAATTGCATACTTAAATGATCCCTAAACTGGAGAAAATGTCTCCTCTTTCCACTCAGAAGATTTTCGCAGCTGAAAGCGGAACAATTTGAATATGAGTTCACCAGCTCAAATCAGGTCAAAAGGAGAGAAATTCAGTGGTATGGCATTTGGCTCACTGCAATCCAAGATCAAACCAGTTCCAGTCATGGTTCTTGGGTTTCTCTCAAAAGTCCTGGGCTAAGACTTCCTTAAAGAGACTCTGAGCTCATCAGAGAAAGCACTGGAGATCACACCACAGCTACAGGAGCCCAGCCTAACATGCTTCTCTCTGACCATACACCTGGGACATGCCCATCTCCCCCTCCTCCTTTCCAGATAGGTGTCTACTCTAATAGCCCAGGTCCTGGACCTGCCAAATAGGGGCTAACCCCCCAGACTATGTCATCTCCCCCAGACCCTATTTGCCAAAGGAATGACCTCTGAATCAGGGCTGCCCCCATCAGGCCCCCATCGGTCCAGACCACTAAGCCTCCCTTAATTAAATCAGAGCCCTTGGGCTGGCCCAGGCCTAGAACAGCTCCACACAGAACACAGGGAGCTCCATCATTTCAACCAATAATACCAGGTGTCTATTACACTTTACCCAGAAAGTTCTTGTATCCGATATTGCATTTGTATTTTACAATAGTTCTGGGAAAAGAAGTATGGTAGGAAGAGTATGCCCATTTTACAGAGGAAGATGGGGGCCTTAGAAGAGATGTGGTTTTCCCAGTGTTACACGGTCCAGAGTTGGGAATCGAATCCAGCTCTTCTGACAGCCCCAATGTGGTAGATTAAGAATCCACTGAGTCAGAGTAGAAAAATGGAGCAAAGAGGTAATGCAGAGGAAGCTCACATCTGGTTCCCACCCAGCCCCTCTCCCACTTCCCACTTCTCTTTTACCAGCACTGACTTTTCTAGGTCCCACTCTTTCCATTTGGCTTCTTGGCTCCCTACAGGATTGCCAATCTTTGCCAACCCTTCCTCCAACTGTCTCATTTGTCCAAACGTATCTCTTCCACCTCCCACTCTGTCCTAATTTTGAAATTTCCCTGACTGGTTGCTTCTGGAAGCTGATTACTTCTATTTTTTTTACCAAAGGGATGAATAACGGATAGCCCTGGGAAATGATAGCAGAATCTAAATGAATTTTTAACTGGCTGATCATCAGATAGCATAAGGAAGTAAAAGGACATGTGACAGAGGATATTCCAGACAGTGGGAGGAGGAGAATATTTTTAACAAATACTGTGGTGGAAGCTGCTAATTTTCCCCCAGTATCCATTCTGTCCTCTCTCCCTCTCTCAACATAATAGAACACCCCAGTTTTGTCTGAGTACACGGCTCCCCAAAACAAAGGTTTGCTTCTCAACCTCCCATTTGGCTATATAGTATGTGCTATGTGACTAAGTTCTGCCAATGTGATGTGAGTGGAAATGAGGTATGCAACTTCTGGGTCACACCTGTAAGTGGAAGAGGGCCCTCCCCTAATTATGTAGGTGGTAGCAGTGAGCCATCTTCACCAAGCAGAACAGCAACCAGAAGAAGCTTAAGGCCCAGACACCATGGGGTCACCAGTCCACCCTGGACTACTTACACCTGGACTGTTAAATAGGAGAGACAAACTACCTTGTTGAGCCTTCATTCTCTGTAGTCTGTTAGAGGAGATAAAATCATATCCTAAATAATAGCAGGGCCCTTATTGGAAGTCTATAGGCTGTTTCGCTCTTCGTGGTAGAAACACTGTCATTAGCCAAGAAGGGTTAGAGTTGGGCAAGCCTGATTCATCAGAGCCTAAAGAATAAAGCCATAGAATCCTGGGGCTGGAAGGAGATGTGTGAAACTGGAAAAGATCATCCAAGCTGTGGCCCACCTGTAGCTAACTGGCGTGCACAGCCGCCATCTGAAGAAATTTCAATTTGATTTTTTCTGAAAGCTAACTCCCAAGGATGACTCAACCACTTAACCGATTGTGGCCCATGGACACCAATTTTTTTTACTTCAGATTTGGTCCAGACTATTCATTTTGCAGACAAGAGAGCTAGGGCACGGAGAGGTCAGATTACTCCTCTAAGAGCATCCAGTCCCTTAGAAGCAGAGCTGTGCCTCGAACTCAGGTGTTCCACCTCCCAGACCCGTGCCACCCATTTATCCGGCTGAACCCCTGGGCAGCTCAGCTCCCGGAAAAACAAGCGAGGTGGGGGAGAGTCAAGTAACATTTTAATTCTGACAAAAAAATCTACATTTAAGGAAAGGCCAGTTCCTTTTTCTCTATCTCATTTCTTCCAGAACAGTTCAGGCCTAAAGCCATTAGGTGGGTGAGGAGGACATCCAGGCGGGAGATGAGACCAGCACCCTCAGAACCAGGAGGTGAGGGAGGTGTCCTCAGAAGGGTGGGAAACAGGTTATTCCAATGAGAAAGTATATCAAGGGTAATGAGAGGCAGTTTCTTACTATCAGAGATAAGAGCTGCAAATATTGAAAGGGAAAAAACCAAAATGAACCCTGTAATGTTGGGCTGGATGTGGAAGTTTTGATGTGAACTCCTGGCTCTCAGTATAAGCAGACAGATTCAGAAGTAAATATAGACATACTTGTGTGTATAGTTGACCCTTGAACAACACGGGCATTAGGGGTGCTGACCTTCTGCAGAGTGGAAAATCCACGCATAAACTTATAGTTGGCCCTCTGTAAACGAGGTTCCAATTCTGCAAGTTCAACCAACCATGGATTTTGCAGTACTGTCGTAATGACATTGAAAACAATCCCAGTGTAAGTGGCCCAGTGCAGTTCAAACCTCTGTTGTTCAAGAGTCAACTGTAGGGGGGCTTCCCTGGTAGCAAAGGGGTTAAGAATCTGCCTGCCAATGCAGGGAACACGGGTTAGAGCCCTGGTCCAGGAAGATCCCACATGCCGTGGAGCAACTAAGCCCATGTGCCACAACTACTGAGCCTGCGTTCTAGAGCCCGCAAGCCACAACTACTGAGCCCATGCGCCACAACTACTGAAGCCCGAGTGCCTAGAGCCCGTGCTCCACAACAAGAGAAGCCACCGCAACGAGAAGCCCGCACACAACAAAGAGTAGCCCCCAGTCGCCGCAACTAGAGAAAGCCCACAGGCAGCAACAAAGTCCCAACACAGCCAAAAATAAATAAAATAAAAAATAAATTTATTTAAAAAAAAAAGTCAACTGTACATGTATTTCCCAGCTCTGTCCTCTGTGAGGACCTGGGAGCAGTGACATCTTCACGTCAATAGGCATACGTACACCAGATCTTGGCTCCTAAATACGGTTCTTGACTAAATGGAATCAGGGCTCCTGGGAGAAATGGCTGATTCCAGGGCTGGAGAAGGAAAAGTACAAGAACCACCTGAGACATCTTGTTTCAAATAGCAAAGAAGCGCCCAAAGAATGGGGACACATCCAAAGAACACAGAAGCCAGCTTGAAGGGAGTCCTGCTGGCCAAATCAGGGACATCGAAGTACATTCTGAGCATCCAAATAGGGAATGAAATAAATGGATTATCACTTACTGGATAAAATAGGAAAACAGAGACAAATAAGTGGATAAATGGAAAGTTTGAGGGAGAACTGAACATATAGTTTCAAAGTGCCTCCTTACAAGACATACTAACTTACAAAGGAGAAACACTTTACAATGAAAAAAGCTGGTGGACACCACTCTAGTCAAGATATCAATGGTAACATGAATAATAGACAAAACGGAATCATGCACCACCTGATGGGACTCAGGGGAATACGGCACCATTTCTGCAATCGTACTGCTAAAGGTGCGCAACCTGAACCTAATCATGAGGAAACACCAAGTTGAGGGTCATCCTACCAAGTCAGTGGTCTGTAACTTCCAAAGTATCAAGGCCATAAAAGTTAAGGAGAGACTAAAGGAAACTAAGGAGATATGACAGCATGGCTCCTTTTGCTATAAAGGACTCTACTGGCTCAAACGGCAGGTGAATGGATCTAAGAATTAGAATGTTAGTAACATCAATTTCCTGCTTTTGATGCTTGCACATGGTTATGTAGGAAAATGTAGTTTGTGGGGAATATACACTAAAGTATTTGGAGTTGTTGCAGAATCAGGTCAACAACATATTCTCAGTTTAGGGGGGAAAAGTTCCATTTTTAAGTTCGTGATTATGTCAAAAATAAAGAACAATACAAAAGGAAAAAGGAAATATCAGCGATTGAGAAACAGGCAGGCAGGGAAGGAGGGCACTGTAAGAGCTCCACAGTTTCAGGGACTGCAGTTCCTATCACCAGAGCGCGAACCTGGAGCCAGACTCCTTGGGTGCCAATTTCAGCGCCCATCGTTTATCAGCGGTAAGACCTGGGGAACGTTGCTTACCCTCTCTGTACCCGTCTCATTAGTAAGATGAGGATCATAATACCTACTTTGTAGAATTGTTATGAGAATTAAATGGGTTTATATTTAAGTGTGTTGAAAAGTGCCTGGACCATGGTTAAGTAAAACACAATGTCCCCTGGAGTTGTTAAAAAACGGAGTAACCTCACATACATGCTTACTGTGGGGAGGGGCGGAGTGGATAGAAAAGAAAGCTTATTTAATATTTTAAATTTAAAAGACACTACTCTGATTACAGCCATCGTTTTTTCTCTGATATTTCGGGGCTCATGGTTTACTTGAGCATAGTAATCAACTGCAGCAGAAATGATCCGCGTAATCAGACGGGAGAAGGGAAGGCAGGTAACCAGTGGTGCTGGAATGGAAAGCAGCTCAGAAGAGTGGGACACTAGGGCTTCCCTGATGGTGCAGTGGTTAAGAATCCGCCTGCCAATGCAGGGGACACGGATTCGAGCCCTGGTCTGGGAAGATCCCACATGCCGCAGAGCAGCTAGGTCTGTGAACGACTACTGAGCCTGAGCTCTAGAGCCATCGAGCCACAACTACTGAGCCTGCACGGCACAACTACTGAAGCCCGCACACCTAGAGCCCGAGGTCCGCAACAAGAGAAGCTACCGCAATGAGAAACCTGCGCACCACAAGGAAGAGTAGTCCCAGCTCGCCACAACTAGAGAAAGCCCGCACACAGCAACGAAGACCCAACACAGCCAAAAATAAATAAATTTTTTTTTTTTAAAAAAAGGAGACTCAGTTTAAAAAAAAAAAAAGAATGGGGCACTGAGTTTAGCACATCTGCCTGCTGAACGCAAAACCTTTTCCACGATGACTTCCTGGAGAGCAGAGTCCACACAACTCTCGGCCCTGCCCAACTGAGGCGCTTGCTCTGACCAACAGCACCACCTACAGGTCAACACCATGAAGACAATTTGATAGTATCTGATTCCTGGCCAGATTTCTAGAACCCTGGAATTGCCAGTGAAAAAGCCTTCAACCAGCAAACAGCAAACACTGAGGAATTATTGGATCTGTGTTCCTATTTTCATAGCTAATCTACCTTGGAAAATAAATGGCCTCTGCGATAATTTACACATGAGAGAAATCCAATTGACAATGACTAAAATTATAAACCATATAGGAATAAACTTAAAATAATTTTGCTAAGCATCTTAAGTATTTGAATTCAACGTACATACCATATATCTAGATTTTAAAAAACATGAGTATTGTAAATTGACTCTTTCCTATTTATAAATCTATGATCCCGATAAAAATCTCAAAGAACTTCGCTTTTCAGAAACCTGAAAAATGCTTCTGAATTTCACTTAGGAAAATAGACAATATTTAAAAGTGCAAAATACCCCAATAACAACACTTATTGAGCTCTTACCACTGCCAGGCACTATATTACTTGTGTAATTTTTTCCTTTAATCTTTACAGTTGTTTGGGATGGGCGTTATTACCATCCCATACAGTGGGAACGCTAATCACAGCCACTCAGGTCCACTGTGGGAGCTGGGAACTCTGGCAGTATGGCTGTAACACCGGATGCAGGCAGGGCGGGGCAGACAGTCACAAGGGGCTCAGTGTAACCAGTAACCAGCAGTACAGGACTCCCAGCACCTTAAATCACATGGCCAGCAATAACACACACACATGTAAATTTTAACTTCTGTGGTTAAAAATACTAATAAGTAACTTTCATTAAGTCAGTAAGAAACAGAGGGACATGTAAGGCCAAAATTTTTTAATAAACATCATGACAAAAAATGTCCTTGTTGCTAGAAACATTTGTAGAAAACTTGTGAATTAGTTTCAATGAAAGCTTTCAGAATCAGTTTAACTTGACTTCCATACCTAAGATTAGAGTTGCCGGTCCCCCTCTCACCAGTGTACTAGAGATTATTCCATATTGGCCACCATGGCATGGCTTTAGCAAATACACAGGAGGATGGAGAGCCTCCTCATTGGAGAGAATACATACCTGATTGGAGAGAAATTATAAATGTAAAAATTGAAAAAACACCAACACAGCTCGTGTTTCGAAATACTTGTTAAAAAATAATATGCTTGGAAAAAACAGGATATAAAAAAATATTTCAATCGAAATTAATCTCAATTTCACAAAATGAAAATAGCCAATTACTACATGGTTTCTAAAAACGTTTTAAATAGTGCTTTACTATTTTCTTCAGACATTATTACAGACACTAAAGACAGGGCTACAATACCTAACATTGTGACTTACAAAGAAAAACCACAGCAAGGTTTTTTTAAACAAATGCCCAAACTGCGTAATTTTCTGAGGCAACTGCTTGTATTAACCTTGTATTGATACACATATACTTTTAATCTATTTTGTACTTCAACACACGGAAGGAAACTTGGCTTTCAGCACAATCCTTTCATGAGATATTTAAAGAGTCCCTAGTTGAATAAGGCGAAGCTCACAAGTGTGCAGTTTGTGTGTGCTGGGGAGAGGGGTGGTGGAAAGGGGGTTAGGAAGCCTAGGATTCCAAGCACCTGATTCTCCGACATCATTTTTTTGTTGGTTTGAATTTTTAATCAAAGTTATACATTCTCTTGATTTAAAGAGTCAAATAGCTCTATAAGACTTGTTATGGAAGATAATCCCTCCTGTCTCCATGCCCCACCCCCCATTTGCCCTCTCCTGAAGCAATGATATTTTCAGAATTTAGCTCCCTATCTTTTATAAGCCTATGTTTCTATTTCTTGCTTTTGTAATTTTAGGCATTATTGATTTTCCACTACAGAACATAAACTGCCTGCCTCTCTGACCTACCTCAAACCCTGAACTTTTCCTGCCAACATGCTCTCAGAAGGCCTATCGTCCATGATTGGCTTAATATTCAAGGTTGACAACAGCATACCTGGGTGAACACTAGTCACAGCTGGGCCATGGAACATGTTATACCTTTCCTTCCCTGATAAATTTATAATTGCTTGGTTTTTTTCATTTGCTTGCTTCTCTGCCATAACTCAACCCCAAATTCTTTGCCAGGTGTCTACATCTCTCCATATATCTTGACACATCAGGTCATCTACAGATGTCATCTTCTTGCAAGTCTTCTGTCCCAGTCCAGTCTGGCAGGAGTCGACGGGGTGGTGGCTGCTACCCATCAGGGGAGTGAAGGCTGCCAGGAAGACAGAACTGCAGGAGCCAGCGTGAGCTCGACAGGGCCCTGGCCTGAATCACTCCAGTAGCTCCCGGGCAGCTTCTGAAGAGAAGGAAGTGGACTCCCAGGAAAGAAAAAGTGAACTATGCCGAGTCCACTGCGAACACATGCTGCTACACACTTGGTTATTCTGATAACAAACCTAAGGGCAACTAAGGAAGCCTAACAGCTAAAGAAGACGGTCTGAGGTTGCATAAGAAATCCAGATGTGCTCTGCATAGAATTGCACACAGTCGTCCGCAGGTGCAGGTTCTAGGTAGGGCAGGAGCAAAATCTCCATCCAGCCCCCAAATTTCTTCTGTGGTGACACAAGCCATCCTGAGCGAGAGAAGCTGTGATAATGATGAATGCCCTCAGACATCTTAAACAGCAAGTCGTTCCACAGGGATACTGTGCTACGCTCCTCCATAAACAAGGGACACTCCCTTCAATCACACCCTTTCCAACACCTGCTGAGGAGGGTGACATGAATCAATACTTGCTACCGATTTCTTTACTTGCTCAGGAGACGTTCCTGCACCTCCTGACAAGGCTTCTATTTTTTCCCCTATTATGTTCTGTACTTTTCAAATTCCTACCATGGCATGCATTATATTTTTCTAAATTATAAAAATAATGCTAAAGTTTAAAAAAATCAGTAACTACTAGTAACATAAAAATCCATCGAATCTATCTTTTATTACTTAAGGCTATGTCATGAAAATTTTTATTTTTTAAAAAAGTCTCTTGATTTAGGCTTCAGAAGCATAAGGGATTAACCACTGTCAAATTCAAAATGATCCATTGATTCAAGGCAAATAGTAATTTTCTTCGTCTTCTTCAGAAGAAAGAGATGCAACAATGCCTGAAACACTTGAAATGTCAATTGAAAGCAACTTTACTGAAACTTGATTCCTTGGGCCAAAGGCAGGTCCTTACTGTAGTTGATGGTACTAAGGGGGGGGGGAAAAATGAACAAAATTAAACGGATAGTATACACGTAATAGAGGAAATTTTATGCCATTAAAAAAATGTGTCTGATCTGCATGTATTAACAAGGTCAAATATTCAAGTTATAAGTTAATGAAGAAAAAAATTAGGATACAAAAAAACATTAGTATAGATCCAGTTTTATAAAAGGAAAAATACGAGAAATACAAAATTCTGGAAAGACACACAGCATATGTGTTAGTAACGGTTTTCAGGGCACAAGAATATGGGGATTATAACTTCATCTTCTTTATGTCTCTCAATAACTTGTACTGAATTAGGAGGAAAAATACAGATATTTCCATTCTGATAGAAATAAAATAAAACTATAATAATTTGGAAAATAAAAGATTCCCTCTTAGTCAGTCATCTGGCTTTTCTCCTGAGAGGAAGTGTCTCCGTCTGATGGATACCAAAAAGGCTGCAGCTACATGCTTGGTCCCCTAGATCTCAAGTACACAAGAAAAGTAAAAGGAACATAACTGACTTCAACAAATGGGAATCAGACAAAGAGCATGCATGTGTCTGAGAGTAAACGAGCCACAGCCAAAGCAACTCAGAAACTCCTGATACATACTTGAAATTTGCTAAGAGTAGATCTTAAGCTCGCTCACGCTCTCTCGCTCTCTCTCGCTCGCTCTCTCTCGCTCTCTCTCTCTCACTCTGACTCACACACACACACACACACACACACACTGTTGTGAGGTAAAGGATGTGCTAACTTGATTGTGGGAATCTTTTCACAATGTATGTGTATGTCAAATCATCATGCTGCACACTTTAAATATATTACGATTTAATTTGTCAATTATACCTCAATAAAGCTGGAGGGGAAAAAAATTCCTAACAGACATGAAGTTGCTGAGGAGACAATGAGCGAAGGTGTAGGAAACCCCCCTCCCCGAGAGGTTCCAGAGCCAGTGAGAAGCAGTAAATGAGACAGACGGTGTCCTGGGTTCCTCACCCTGTGCTCTTTCTACAACCTAACACGACATGGGCCTGACCCCACACACCATTTTACTGCTCTTGGATAAAGTGATTTCTACCCAAGAGGGAGGGAAAACAGAAAACAAATAAAAAGCAGCTCCTAGCCACAACGTCCCAGCAACAGGTTCCCTTGCCAGCTACCCTTGGGCTGGGTGAACGTGCTAATCCACTTTCAAAGCTTGTGCTCACTATTCCCAGAGCTGTATCCCCCAGCTCGCTAGCCAGGCCCGCAGCCCACCTGCCCACCTCCATGTCCTACTGCCCTGGCAGCCTGCAGGGGTGGTAACTGTACCCAAGGAAAAAAACTGAAAGGACAGCCTCTTCCACTTTCTCCTGCTGGTTGACCCCAATTGTCCTGCTCCTGTGCTGTCTCTAGACAGGAACCACTACCGAGACGGTTTCACAGTCAGGCGCTGGGCACTAGCTGAAGCTGGAAAGACGGGTAGGAAAATAATAGCACCAAATAGATGCTCTGGGAGGGGAGAGCTGTGGAATGTTAGAAACATAAAATCAAGAGAAACTGCACGAACAGAACAGACAGTAGGAGACTGTAGAAGCACATTCCAGAGGCTGTAAAGCCAAACCATTTTCCCAAAGCCTTTCCTTACCAAGTAGATCTTCTCATGTACTGTTTCCAGGCATCACTACCAGACTCCCTGCCACCACCAGTGTGCTTCTCTCCTCCTAGAGAAATACACAAGCAGCTCATGAATCTTGCGCAGTGCCTCTGTGTGGGCTCCTACTCAGGATCACAGAAATGAAGACACCAGGAGACCAGAGCCACCTGACCAACAGGTAGCCAGAGTATCCCCTCTGCAAACAAATAGATAAAAGACAGAGACCAAACCAAATGGGAAAAAGGGAACTAGGTTGGAAAATAAAGTAAAAGGAATTAACCAAAAAAACAGAAATGTCAGGAAGCACCTTAAAAAAAAAAACTTACCATTAGACCAAGGTGTTAAGAGTGGAAACCTCTGAATAGTGGAAATGTAATTTTATTTTCCCATTTATGCTTATCTGTATATTATTTTCTACGTTATACATAAACTGATTTTATAATAAAAATGTTTAAATGTCATATTATTTTTAAAGGTTACAAAAAGGATAATGATTCCATAAAACAAGAAAAGGGTACTGTTTAAAAGCGTGCCTTCAAAGCACATTAGTATCGTTTTTAGTAAGAGCAGAGGAGAAAAAAACAATAGAAGTGTTTTGAAAAAAAGTTTGAGGAAATCTCCCCAAAAGACTAACGAGATGGAAAATAAGAGGGGAAAAAATAACACAATTAGATAATTCTTCAACAGATAACATTCAAATACTAGTTCTAGAAATTAAAATACAGAAAAATCAAAGGGAAAAAATTGTCAAAGAAACACTATCAAAACAAAATAAAACTATCAAAAACTTCCCAGAACTAAAAACTGTGAGTCCCAATGTTAAGGCCAATTACTGGCCCATTGACTGTCCAACAAAAATGTTTACCAAGATCTCCATTGAGGCATATTACTGAAGAATTTCAGAACATCAGACATAAATAACAGACCCCAAATTTTTTGAAATGGGGGAAAAAAAGACCAGAAATCAAAGTGGATTGGGCTTTTCAACCACAGTAATGGAAACCAGAAGACAAGTAAGTTATAGCTTCCAAAGGCTGAGAAAAACTTACAATCTGTGCAGAAAAGACATAGCAGGTCTGCTTACAATGTTGCTGGCATCTGGAAACTTGTAGGCTAAACAGTCCCCTACACTGTCTCATTGAGCAAACAATGTGGTTTATGTTAAATACCTGCTTTCCTTCAGGGAGTCTGGAATTTGGGTGCTTAGGCAGAGGTTGCCTGTGTGACCGACCCCCAATAAAAGCCTTGGGTACTGAGTCTCTATGCTTTGCTGGTAGACAATGTTTCACATATGTTGTCACAATCCGATGCGGGAAGAATTAAGCACATCTTCTGTGACTACACTGGGAGAAGACTTAGGAGCCACTTAGTATCTCATTTTCTCTAGACCTCACCCTGTGCAATAACGGCTCACAGGAAAAGAGAGGGAGGGTTCAAGAAAGTTAATCTATGATAACAAAGGGTCAGTACATAATGTCTAAAGTTGTGAAAGAGCAGTTAAAGCACATTACTTAGAAAAACTGAAGTAAATTCAAAGGTCAATTTCCTTTTTCCTTCAGTAAGAATCTCAAAGTAGCTGCCTCCGGGAAAGGAGGAGGAAAAGCAAAGTATGGGGCAGAACTGCTTTTTCCATTAATGAGACTTTTTAAAAACTTTAGAAATGAACTGTAAAGGCTGAAATAAAAGAATCAATTGGAGAGAGAAGGCATGGGCGGCAAACAGGGATTGAGGGCCTACAGAAGGAGCAGACACTCACTTAATAGTGGAGCACAGAGATAAACGGCTAAGCTGAAATCAGGAACGTTTATCAATGTCTGTACGCTGGATAGTAATTGCCCTCTGCTTTAAAATGCATAAAAGAATGCTTCAAAAAAAATGCTTCTAATTATTTAAATTTTACAGGTATTAATGTATGTTTGTTTTACTTCTCTGTGTGTGTATATATATATATAAATAATGCAATCTGTTTTTACTATATTTTGGATAATTTTTAATAAGTTAATATATGATTGTTGGGAAGGCCTCTTTTAAAAAAAAAAAACAAAAAAACTTTTACTATTAGTACTAAGTTTAAGCATCAAGAGCCCCAGGCTCATTAAGAGAAAAGAGGAGCTGGGCCTAATGAAAAGAAACAACTCAATATTTTATCTAAGATAAAAGATAATGTATAATATTTACTATGCCCACTTTGCAAATAAAACCCAGAAATTTTCATGTGAAATTTTCTGGCTTTGAAGCAGAGGTTCTTAATCTTTTTGGGGTGTTCAAGCGTCTCCCAAGAAAACAGATGCCATTTCAGGAGTTCACATAATTCAGCTGAAGGGCCCCTGTTCTAACATGATGCTGCATCTGAGAATAAAATGTAGGACCTTGGACAATAACGCTGAATATAGAGCATAAGCTCTCTCGAGCATATCAGACCAGATAAGACTATTATTTCAGTGTCTTGGTCAAACTTTTCTAAAAGACTAGTGCTTTTTCTTTGCCACCTGTTATGGACTAAATTGTGTTCCCCTGCCCCAATTTCATAGGTTGAAGCCCCAACCTCCAATTCCTTAGAACGTGGCTAGCTGTATTTGGCAACAGGGCCCTTAAGGAGGCAATTAAGGTTAAATGAAGTCATAAAGGTGGGGTTTTAAGCCAATAAGACTAATGTCCTTATAAGAAGATAAAGAGACACCAGGGATGTACGTGCACAGAGAACAGGCCATGCAAGGACACAGGAGGAAGACGGCCATCTACAAGCCAGAAGAGAGGCCTCAGGAAAAACCAAACCTGCCAACACCTTGATTTTGGACTTCCAGCCTCCAAGAATGTGAGAAAACACATTTCTATTGTTTGAGCCACCCAGTCTGGTATTTTGTTATGGCAGCCCCGGCAGACTAATAAACTGGCCAACATGAAAAAGGAGAAAGGATTCTCTACGTACCAAATGCACCTCCAATCTCAGCCCCACTCGTTGGAATGTTGACGTTTACAATGCCACAGTCTGATCCTTTGGGGCTGTGTGTAAAAAGGGAGGCAAAGTGAAAGCAAAATATGTGAACGTTAAAAATAAATAAATAAATAAAAAGGAAAAACACACACACACACACAAAACAAATATACAGAAATGAATAAATAATCCAAACAAAACCTCTAAGACTCTCAATGCTAAACAATAAATAAATAAATAAAATAGGGGACTTCCCTGGTGGCGCAGTGGTTAAGAATCCGCCTGCCAATGCAGGGGACATGGGTTCGATCCTTGGTCCAGGAAGATCCCACATGCCACGGAGCAACTAAGCCCGTGCACCACAACTACTGAGGCTACGCTCTAGAGTCCACGAGCCACAACTACTGAGCCCACGTGCGCCTAGAGCCCATGCTCCGCAACAAGAGAAGCCACCGCAATGAAAAGCCCATGCACCACAACCGCTATGAAGGGTAGCCCCCGCGCACTGCAACCAGAGAAAGCCCACGTGCAGCAACGAAGACCCAACGCAGCCAGAATTTAAAAATATAAATAAATAAATTTATTTAAAAAAATATTTCACCTATGATGGTTTCATTTTCTTTTTTTATAGTCCATTCACCACATAAATCAGACTTACGTAAGTTTTCAAAATAGACAAAGTTATACCCAAGCCAGCGAAAGATTCTGCCCAAATCCTTGGTAAAGATGCTACTTGAAAGTCCCTGTTTTACTTCATTATTCCATGCAAAGACCTCGTCTTCATTCTAAAAGGACAGGCATTGGAAGCTGTTAGATGATACACACTGTTCTGGTCCAAACTGACTAATAGTAAACTCATTTCTGGTAAATTTCACTCATTTCGTGAAATTTACCAGTATAATTTTAGTGCACAAAAGGAAACTAAGGAGTCAACATCTTCCTAATTCTGTTTATCTTGTACAGTGCTTTGTGGGATTTTCCCCTTACCTGAACTTTGAGAAAAACATGAGTACATTCTTCCATTCAAGCCACTACGTATAAGAGCTGTTATTTACTGAGCTCTTACTATGTGCAACACACTGACCTAGGCACTGAGCATGCATTTATACATTTAATCCTCACCCAATGACACAGGCTCTGTATTATCCCTAATGTACAGATTAGGCAAGAGAGGCTAAATGATTTGTTCAGGAACTCACAGTCAAACACATAGACACAAGACAAAACATGAAATTACACTCTGTAGTCACATTATGTGAAACAAGAATAGACAACTTAAAGCAAGATTTTAATTAGTGCAATCATATAATTGCAACAAAGTATAAATCTCATCATCCTTCAACTGTTAATCATGGCACAGCCAAGCCTTGATTCAATCTCTAGACATCTGCTGGCATGGTAGGGCCTGTCACGGGCTGGGAAGGAGACCCTCTAGTTACCTTTATCTGTTAAAACCTCCACAGCCTGTCCTCTGATACAAGTTGTAATTGTATGTCTACAAATTGCCCTTGTATCTTCTCATTTTGTCCACTGATACTTAGCACTCAGACTATCAAACTACCTCGTCCCTTTGGTGCAGAAGCTGACTTCATAGTCTATCAACACAGCTGATACAGGTGATGAGGGCAATGTTCTCCATAAATTTCAATGTTGGCCCTCTACTTGTCTTAATTCCCCTGGCAGCTAGCTTCTGCTCTATTGTTGAAAGTGTTCGTCTCATCATAGTTTGTCCTTAACCTTCAAATCTTTACTAATCGGAGTGACTTTCTAAAACCTCCCTAAAGGCCGACTGAAATTTAATATACCTTTATTTTCTCCTAGTCTTCTCACTTGTTTCAATGTTGAACTAGAGAAAAGAGAGAAGGAATCCAGTTTTTTACCTTGAATTTAAAGACATAAAGAATTGGGGCAAAAGTCTCTGTGTGTACAATGGACGCGTTGTGGTCAAGGCCTGTCACAATTGTCGGTTCTACATAATTTCCAGGGCGATCCATAACCTGCAGTAGAGAAAGGAAATAAAAACAAGAGCATTTTGTTTTCTGGTTCCTGAAGTCAGAGGATACAATCTTTGTTTATAATTTTGAGAAAAAAAAAATAAACACCATTTATAAGTGAATTATTTCTCCAAAATAACCTCCCATCGTGAATGAAATTTTTCTCTGCCCCTTATTGGTTCTAACTTAGTTGGTTAGAAAAAAAATAGAATAAAGGAGTCAAGGATAGAGAGCTGTGCCGTGCATCATGACCAAGTTACAGGGAAAAAACGCTGGTGGTTATTTTTAACTTCACATAATTTTAAAAGAGGTAATCTATACCTGTTCTGTTACAAACTGTATTGTGCCCATACCCACACCCCCAAATTCTTATGTTGAAGCCTTAAACCCACCCCACTCCCATTACAACTAAATTTGGAGACAGAACCTTTAAGGAGGTAAAGTTAAATGAGGTCATGTGGGTGAGGCCCTAATCAGATAGAAATAATTCCTCATAAGAAGAGGAAGAGACACCAGGGACCTCCTCTCTCCAGGCAGGGAGGAAAGGCCATGTGAGGACATGGAGAGAAGGTGGCCGTCTGCAGGCCAGGGACAGAGGCCTCACCAGGAAGGATCAACCCGGCCAGCACCGTGATTTGGGACTCAGCTTCCAAAACTGTGAGACAAATTTGTTGTTTAAGCCACCCAGTCTGTGATATTTTGCTATGGCAGCCCTAGCAAACTAACATATTAATACAGAAATCAAAAGCTCTAAAAGGGTATACTATAGACACTCTCCTAACTAACCTCCACATAACCAAATTACTAGTTCATCTCCACTTAACTTCTATAAAATATTCTGATGCCTGCAGCAAGCTGCTTGGCTGGCGGTCAGCTCTCCAGGGTGACTGTGTAATTCTGCTCTCACCCTCTGAGCTGTACGCTTACCAAGAGTCATCTGTATTTATTCCCAACCCTGTATGTGGCAGCTGTATTTGTTATTACAATACCATATTGCATTATGTAACTTAAGTAAATATTACACAAAGGGGAAAAAAGAGCTACTTCTAAAGATTAAGTTAAAATGCTTAAAAAAACTCAAGGTAAGTAACAAAAAGTACAAATACACATACACATCTCTATCCAATGAGATGTGGGTATGTCAACGTTGAGAGACTAGGGAGAAGGATTCTGCTTCTCAGAGAGCTTTGCCAAGACACTCAGTTTTCAGTGGTTTTTAAAGAAGTGAAAATAAATTGTAGATAATAAATTACATGTATAGCTTATTCAAGGATGAAGACAAATTCCTATCATACACGAAGAAAACGCCTTGAATCTACATCTCAAGAATCAAACAAATATGGTGTGAAATGAAAATTCATATTTTATGGGAAGGCAAGAAAAATTTAAACATCAAAAACTTTCTCTGCCCTATGGCCTCCTCTCTCCCCTCAACTGTGCACTGTGTATCTGTATCATGCATCAACCAAACCTCCCCATTGGCAGAAATACCTGCTCAACCATAAACAGCAACATTCTCCTAGCACCACCAAGACAACTCCTTAAAAGATAACATTCCTTATATTGTAAGGGGCCATGATGACGCTTAGATGCTTAGATCTAGATTGTGTAAACTGTCAAAGATACGTCATTCAATGTACAGCCCTCTGTCTAAAAAACCTATATAACTGCCTTGACTTCTAACAGGTAGAACGGTTCTCGGAGCTTTCTGAGGTGCTGTTCCCAGGTTATAATCCTCGATTTGGCTCAAATAAAAATTTCCATTTCTTTCTTAAATCAACTAATTTTTCATCGACAATAGTAATATGTGTTAAAAATGCTTTTGGTATGTTTTTTTTTTTTTGATTCTCTGCCTTAAATGACTTAATAATCACTACTAAATGTGGATTTTTTTTTTTTTTTTTTGCAGTACGCGGGCCTCTCACCGCTGCGGCCTCTCCCATCGCGGAGCACAGGCTCAGCGGCCATGGCCCATGGCGTGGGATCCTCCTGGACCGGGGCACGAACCCATGTCCCATGCATCGGCAGGCAGACCCTCAACCACTGCACCACCAGGGAAGCCCTAAATGTGGATTTTAAATTGCACTAAATACAGTCTTCCATACCATGAAAAAGAGGTCTCCCTTCCATACAAATTCCCAGGGACTCAATTCATAGGCAACCCTGGCTCTGAGTTGTGTCTTTCCAGAAATTTTCCATTCATGTTACATTGTCATTCTTTAAAATATGTATTTCCCCGTTATAAAAGGGATGGAGAAAAGAAAAGTGGCAGTCAGGCACCCTTCATCAATTTACCCAGAGCCCTGCTTGTGCGAAAGGAAAAGAAAGAACCTGTCACTCCTGATCTCAAGTAGTCATTACCTTGCCACCATAGACCACGGTGCCACCTTCTTTCTTTGCTTCCTCCACTGCTCCAAGAAACATGCTCACTGCCTGTTTGGTGTGGAGTGGCCCATAGAGAACATTAGCTGGAAAGAAAAAGGAATGCTCTTCATTTCACCCTAACTGGCATCATTTTATAATTAAACAGCTTTCCCAATGAACAGACCAATCCCTTCATATATCCCCTCAGTTGAGAGCAGGAGTCAGCAACCTTTCTCTGCAAAGAGCCAGACAGTAACTATTTAATACTTTGCATGTCATGTGGTCTCTGCCACGACTACTCAATTCCGCCAATGTAGTGCAAAAGCAGCCACAGAAGATATGCACAAAAGAAGGTATGGCTGGGTCCTCATAAGCTTTCTATACAGAAGCACGGAGGGCCAAATCTAGGGAAAGAGCTATCAATTCATCAGAGTCCTGCAGTAAAAATATAGGCTCTGCTTATTACAGGGTGATCATTCTCTAAGAACTTCACAGAACCAGCAGTCGGTGAACAATTTAAGGGGAAGAGGCTGATGCTCCCTCTGTATGGCTGTCAGAAACCAGAGCATTAAAGGTGACCGTGAGACAGAGTAAGAAGGAAGATATAGGTAGGCCTCAGTGAGGAGGTGGGAAGGACTGGGCAAAGAGCAGTTCCAGCAGGGCAGAGCCTGGAATGTCCAGAGCACTGAAAGAAGGTTGGAGAAGCTGGAGCTCCGGGAGCAACGGGGCAAATGGCGCACAGCGGGTCCAGAAGGGGACGCAGCCGGGGTCAGATCACAAAAGACTGTGAGCTTGCAAAAAGGGTCTCAAAAGGCATCCAAGTTTTAGTCAAACAGTGATGAGTGTTTTTAGCAAGAGAGTGAATTATTTAATTACATGTTTAAAAATTACTTTGGTTATGGTGGAAGACAGAAGTGGAAGCAGAAAAGTCAGGCAGGTGACTCTTGCAACCTTGCATGAGGGAGGATGGTGGTATCTGGGAGGAGGGAAGTGAAGAGGGAAAAGCTTCTCCAACTCATCCCATCTCAATACCATCTCCCAAGCTCACCCACCGGCCCACGTCAAGCACTGAGATCCTAAACTAGGAGCAGACGTGTCACCCCAAATGCAAAATACACTGCTTTGTATTCCCTCGGGCCTCTCAGGAAAGGGAAAAAAATAAAAGTAGAAAATCAGAAACTCTTATAACACCATCTGTCAAAAAGGAACATCTTTGGAATCAACCAGATACTCACAGTCCCATGGGTTCCCAACACGGATCTGTGCATAGGCCTTTTTAAGTCTATTAACAACTTCATCATGAATGCTTTCATGTAAAAACTAAAAGAAAAAAGAAACATTCAAGGGATTAGTACATATAAATGAACTATTAAATAGCACAAATAAATGTACGAAATTGTTAAAAATGCACAAATTCTTTTTCCCCCCCAGCTTTTTTTTTTGGCCGTGGTACACAGCTTGTAGGTCTTAGTTCCCCAACCAGGAATTGAACCTGCACCCTCAGCAGTGAAAGCGCGGAGTCCTAACTACTGGACAAGCAGGGAATTCCCTCAATTTTTCTTAACAGTACTGATTTATACAGTTGACCCCTGAACAACATGGGTTTGAACTACACGGGTCCACCTGTATAAAAATATTTTTTGACAGTAAATGTTACAGGACTACATGGGTCCCAATTGGTTGGATCTGCAGATTTGGAAGAACCATGGATACAGAGGGCCAACGATAAATCACAGAGAGGTCCATAGTACTGGAATGGATTTTCCTGTACAGCACTACAGTCCCTACAAAAATTGATTTGGGTTATGACTAACAGGATCCTCCAATATTTGACACTAAATATAAAGCCTGGCTATGTATATTTGCTCCAGAACACAAAGGAAAAATAAAGGTTGACCAAATAAAGAAATGCTTGACTTTAATGTCATTTCATAGTTTACCATGTAATTAAGATTATAATCTTTTGGAGTACCCCTGTTTCCTTCTTAGCCTTAAGGTAATAAATGTTTAAAGTGAACAAATTCAATAAATTGTAAATACTTTACAAACATCGTAGCTTAGATATTCTATCGTAGTAGGCAGACAAGGTACTTTATTAACTGGTATAAGATGATGCCTTTAGAAAGTGTAGGCTCTGGGTTTCTGCCGGTGAAATCCGCAGAGCAACATTTAAATAAACAAATAAATAGAAAAAAGAAAAAAGTGCAGTAAGAGAACGTTAGAACTATCCCTGTAAAACAAGCAAGTTCATACCGCAATTCATACCACGTCAACTGAGTAATATAAAAACAAAGGAAAGATACTCATTCATTGTAAAATACAGGAAAAAGTGAATATGAAAAGTTATGGCAAAGGTAAAGGCTTAATTTCCCTATATTTTTTATCTATTCTAATTAATTTAGATTATGTCAACCTTATAAAGAATTTGTTCATACTCATTGTGGGTAAGAGGAAAAACCCAAAGCCAATTCCTCCATAATTCAATTGTAAACTGTTTATTTTTTTTTTTAATTACAGGAGGAAAACTCAACAATAATAATTTAAAAAGGTAATTGTAGCCAAATTTTCTACCTAATCAAAACTGGTTTGGCCCAGTTTTTCAATAGTATGAGTCATGAAAATCAAGGTTGTACCTCATACAAAAACATTTTAAAATCCAGCTCAAATCTAAGTGTGAAGATTAAACTTCCCAAACCCCGAACACTGAAGCGAAACCACTCTCCTCACATGCACTTAATATTAATGTGTCCTATATATATGCATGCAGACTTATACACTTATATAGAGAACACACATATATTTACTTTCCAATAAACTACGTCACATCAAGTCAAATCTAAGACTTGACCTATAAGCCAAAATTTTTTAATTTTTTTAAATATTTTACTACTTAAAATGTTTTTACATGACAGCTAAGACTGTCTACCTTTTAGCAAATAGTTGTGAATTTTTCAAATGTTTATCTTGTTTTATTCTCTAAGTGACAAGGGACTTTGTCCACATTGTTCTAGGTGTAGGACTGAAAGCAGGTCTCATCACCCACGTCCAACTCCAGTCAATGAGGACTGGACCACGTTCAGCTTGGGGAGGTAAGGCAGAGTCCCTCGCTGACCAGCAGCATCTGCCAGGAGCACAGAACAGAGCAGCAGGGCCACGTGCTTGCCAACCACATCCAGGGAATACACGTTTCTAGCAGTGTTTCTACTACACCTCCTTAACAGTACAATGTGTTGAAAAGCAGCACTGGAAGAGGAGGACACTGTCATGTGCCCACGCAGAAACACTCACCAGGCGCCTCGCAGTGGTACACCTCTGGCCGGCTGTCCCCACGGCTGCAAAGAGAGCTGAGGGAACGACTAAGCTGAGGTCCGAATCCTCAAAAGCTTAGGGAAGCAGAAACACATCCATCAGAGTTGTGAGGTAGGCAGACAAGGTACTTTACTAACTGGTATAAGATGATGCCTTTAGAAAGTGCAGTGAGAGAACGCCAGAACTATCCTTGTAAAATAAGCAAGTTCATACCGCAGAGGCAACTTTTCTCCCAAAGAAAATGATATGAGAAGAGAGCAATGAGCTCCCCCTCCTCTGACCTCTTCATCTTTCACCTCTCTGAAGTTTCTGGTGCTGACTGAGCCTTCTCTGCACCTTCATGTGGTCTCTTCTCTGAAAGCACCACTGTCTTTGTCAGTCTTACTTGCCTCCAGTCTCAACCCCCCACCCATTTAGATGGCAGCTTCCCTGGGCCCATAGAGAAGTCAGTGGGATCCTTCTGATTTATTACCGCCATCAAACCAAGCTCTCCAACAACCTCTGCACCCTCATCTGCATCAGTTCATTCCCTAAAATGCCTCTTGTTCTCCCCGCTACAGAAGCTTTTTCAAATGTCTCAAACCCCTCCAGCCCTTTAGTCCTGCTCCAGACGACTTCACCTTTACTTCAAGGAAAATCTCAAAGTGATCACACACAAGGCCCTTTCCTGCTTCCTCTGCATCTCTGAAGAGATCAGTGCAAAATCACTTTCAGACTGCTCTCTACTTTTGTCTATTCCTTCCTGCTCCTCTTCTGCCCTCCGAAGAAAAAACTAGCATAGTCTTTACAAGGTTACCCGTCCATCGATCCATTGTATTACTTATAATTCCTTCCTTTCTATCCCTTCCAGAAACTTACAGTCCCAATTCCCTCTTACATCTTCAATTTTCCCCTGCCCAGTCTAAGAGCATTCTCAGACTAGCATGATGGTTAAGAAGGTGGATTACACAACCAAACAGACCGAAGCTCTTATCCATCACCACCACTTTTTCATCGTGTTATTTTAACTTTTTAAGCCTCAGTTTCCTCATCCATAAAATGGGATAACATTATCTGGGGTACTAACGGACGACAGTAAGGAGTTTTAGGAAGAAAGCTATGCTCTGGGGTCTGATTGCGAGGATACAAATGCTGGCTCTGTCACTTCAGGCACATAATCATTTTAAGCCTCAGGGTGTAACCTTCAAATGAGATTAATAAAGGCATCTGCCTCATGGGATTACTGTGGGGATTAAATGACATATTGCACATGAGAAAACTGAGCACAGTGCCTGACACACACCCACTGATCAATAAACGCTAACTATATTTTCTAATCAACTCTCTCTTTTACAAAATCAGAAGTTCATCCAAAACAAACCCCTCACCATATAATTTTTATATTTCTGGTGTACCCCACAAACACATAAGCACTTAAACACGATGATAATGATGGCAATATACAATTAGCAAGTTTTTAGCATAAAATTCATGATTCTATGAAGTCTCAACCAACTGATGTTCATTATATTATCCAGAAGTTAGGCTGGTAGACTATTTCCTTTTGTGTCAAACCAGTGAAAAAGAGAATTAAATGATCTCCAAGACTATAGGTAAATGATAAAATGCCTTAAGGAAGTGTTCCTTCCCAATGTAAAAGCACTCAGTACCCCACTGAAGACGAACTAATGTTTTTGGAAACAGCAGGTCACATAGAGTTACTTACTTATTTATTCTAGAGAAACATGTGGCCAGTTTTCAAAAAACAGAAGGAAAACAAGAAACAATGACACATTAGAAACTCTCATACACAGATTCTAAGCCCCAGGTAACATTTTCCAAACATGAACGCCTTTCCCTCCTAGTTATCTCTGCCTGCAAACCATGTGTCCTGTCTCACAAGGAAAGTTCCTAAGCATGGGACACACAACATAAAAGGGATGAGTTCTTACACAAGTTCTGTACATACAGGATGGCTACTGAAGATATTCTAAACAGAAATCACACAAACAAAGAAGAAAAGGCAGCCTTACCTATAATTGCATTGTTTCCTCCAAGTTCTAATAAACTTCTCCCTTTAACATATATAAACACAAATTAATTCCTATTTCATTGTTTAATGCACACAGCTACACGGCCTCAAATCATAGCCTATCCCAATTGTTTTAATTTATTTTCTGATTTAAAACAGCATGACAAAAAAAAAAAAAAAAACAGCATGACAATAAATAAACTGTAACTCTTAAAAAATTTTCAAGGGAAAAAAAAAGCATGAGCATCGCATCAATGTCTAGATTCCTGATTTTAATAATTGTATCATGGTTATATGATCGAATGTCCTTGTTCTTAGGAAGTACACAAAACACATTTAGTGGTAAAGGAATACAATGTCTTCAATTTTCTCAAAAGGTTCAAAAATATGCTCTCACAATGTGTGTGTGTGTGTGTGTGTGTGTGTGTGTGTTGGTAGAGAGAAAGTGATTTTAAAAATGGTACAATTGGTAAAACTCATTAAAGGGAATATGGGAATTCCTTGAGTTAGTCTTGGAATTTCTCTAAGTTTAAAATTATATCCCCCAAAACTCCAGTTAGTATAAAATGGTGCAGTCACTTTGGAAAATTGTATGACAATTTCCCAATACAGTATAACCATAAGATCTGACAATTCCATCTGTACCTTCCATATCCTTCCAATTCTCTATGTGCTCCCTAACCATGTTCAAAACCACCAACCCCCTCCAGGAAAAGCACCTACAACTTAAGACAGGCAGATGCATCATTTAAAAATTGTAATCCTACTAATGGTACTACTTATAAGAGAACTACAAACTACCGCTTTGAGTTAAAAGGAGGCATAGGGAGGAGGACAGTATCTTCTAGTGGGAGAAGCAGGATTAACGATCTTAAGCACCACTGCACATACTTACTGGACATTTGTTTATCTTTGAAGAAATCATCTAATCAAATGCTTGCCCATTTTTTAATTGGGTTGTCTTTTATATTACTGAATTGTAAGAATTCTTTATATATTCTAGACATAAATCCCTTATCAGATAAAGGATTTCTAAATATTTTCTCCCATTCTATAGGTTGTTCTTTTCACTTTTTTTTTTTTTTTTTGGGGGGGGTACGCGGGCCTCTCACCGCTGCGGCCCCTCCCGCCGCGGAGCACAGGCTCCCGACGCGCAGGCCCAGCGGCCATGGCTCATGGGCCCAGCCGCTCTGTGGCATGTGGGATCCTCCCAGACCGGGGCACGAACCTGCGTCCCCTGCATCGGCAGGCGGACTGTCAACCACTGCGCCACCAGGGAAGCCCTCTTTTCACTTTTTTGATGGTGTGCCCTTTTTAAGTTTTTTTTTTTTTTTTTAATGTGGACCATTTTTAAAGTCTTTATTGAATTTGTTACAATATTGCTTCTGTTTTATGTTTTGGTTTTTTGGCTGCGACGCATGTGGGATCTCAGCTCCCCGACCAGGGATCAAACCCGTGCCCCCTGCATTGGAAGGCGAAGTCTCAACCGCTGGACCGCCAGTGAAGTCCTGATCTTTTGAAACAGCTCGTCATTTCTACAAAGAAGCCAAGTGACATTTTGAAAGGGATTGCATTCAATCTGCAAATCACTTGGACAGTACTGATCTTGGGCAGTAATAATATTAAATTGTTTCCAAACAGTGAAAATGGGAGGTATTTACATTTATTTAGGTCTTTTAAAGTTTCTTGCAATGATGCTTTGTGGTACTCTGTGTGAAAGACTTATACTTCTTTTGTTAAATTTACTCCTAAGAATTTTATTCTTTCTGATGCTACTGTAAATGAAAGTTTTATGAATTTCATTTTCAGATTGCTCTTTGTTAATGTATAGAAATACAATTGATTTTTGTATCCTGCAACCTTGCCAACCATGTTTATTAGCTCTAATAGTTTGTAAACTTCCTTTATAAAAGCAATGCCCATATAGCAAAATAGCTGACAGATTAACTATTCGAATCTCACCTTATGCTAGGGTTAGTCTAAATCAGCAAAATAGGCAAAAATTGACCATAAATATTATCCTAGAAAACCTCTTTAATGAGCCATAAAGTAGAGATACAAAGCTATGTCTTACAGCCCTTTTCAGTCATATATGCATGAAACAGAAATGAGAGAAAAACAGATGTAAGTCTTCTACACAACATTCATTCTAGGTCCTGTACTCTCACTGGTCCTGTTTAAATGTCAGTTTTCTTTTTTATTTGCCAAACCAGTCTGATAGAAATTGATAAGTACATTTGATATGATTCTACTATGGTCATTTAGGGAGGGAATGACATCCTTTTCCAAATTATGCTATTAAATCTGCTATCTCCCTAATATTAAGCCACTATTAACTGTACCCTTCCTTTCACTTGGACATTCAAATAAACACAGCTGGTGCCTCCATGGAAAGAGACAAGGAAAAAAACCCAACCTTTATTTCATATCCATACCTGAGGGAATTAAAAGCTCGATATAAAGCCAACACTTACCAAACCTCTCCTGCACCATAAGAGCCACTTGTTTTCCCACCCGAGTGCTCCCAGTGAAGGACAGCAGGTTCATTCGCTCATCTTTGGCCATGGCTGTGCTGCAAGGGGAAGAGACACGGTCACCCAAGCAGAGAAACCCAGCAATGGTGGCACTCGACGGTGCCAAGCCAGAAAATTCTGAAACCCCTGTCATGGAAAGACGTCAGTGAAAGACACAAGGACCGAAGCAGAAACTAACACACCATTGTAAGGCAATTATACTCCAATAAAGATGTTAAAAAAAAAAAAAAAGACACAAGGATCTATCCCAAGGGAGCAAGGGAAGGTCTTCATGAAAATGATTTTCACAAGGAGAACCATACAGCAGAACAGACTAACCCGTTCTGGGAGCTCTCCGTAAACAGAAATCACCACAAGGATGTTGTTAAGGAAGATATTCCTTCTTGTACTGATGGGTGACTGGACAATACAACCGTAGCAGTTCCTTGACGAGCACCCCAGTTATTTTGCAGTCTCTTAAAACTGATTCCTTTAAGAACTAAAAGTTTAGGGACTTCCCCGGTGGTCCAGTAGTAAAGAAGCCGCCTTCCAATGCAGGGGATGTATGTGGGTTCAATCCTTGGTTGGGGAACTAAGATCCCACATGCCGCGGGGCAACTAAGCCCACGTGCCACAACTACTAAGCTCGTGTGCCTCAACGAGAAAGCCCATGTGCCACAACTACAGAGCCCACACGCTGCAACTAGAGAGAGAACACTGCACGCCACAACTAGAGAGAATCCATGTGCCGCGATGAACAGCCTGCATGCCGTGACGAAGACCCAATGCGGCCAAAGATAAAAAATAAATTTTTAAAAAATATGCAAAAAAAGAAGACAATTTTAAAGACTGTAGGGAAATATCCTAAGTATCCTTCTTGGAAGCTGACTCAGAAAGGCTGTGCTATTTCCAGTTTCTAAGGAATGCAGACCAGACACTACTGATCTGAACCTTCTTGCTCATAGTGCAGGGTTTCAAAGGGCTTGGTGTGGGCCAAGCAAGGCAGCCACAGCATCAGACCAATGCAGGGCTGGAACTGTGTGATCAGACAGTGCATGTGGGCTTCCCAGGTCAGCCCAGCACATGTGAGCACTGACACTCAAGGGGGTTGCTGTGTAAAGCCCTTCTGCACACATTGTTGTTATTATCTGAGCTATTCCAAGGCCAACGTGAAGGACTGCATGCCCAAAGTACAAGAAAAGAGCGGGTCAAAGGATAGACTATTTGTTTTAAATGACAATTTAGATAACACTTCACTATGCACTCTTTATGTGGGAGTTGTATTTTCTAAATAAAATTTTCTCACTTACCTAAAAAAAAGGAGTCATGTATTACAACTTTTTGAGACTGCCCATGAAGTACAATAGTGTGGTCAAAGTGCTAGAGGGGGACTAACACGTTCATCACACCTGTAAGGGTTCTAAGACCTGACTCCTATGAAACGCCATCTAATCAAAGTCAAGGCTACTAGAACCAGCTTCACCATGGTTCAGAGACAGTACAGTCCGTTCCAGCTGAAAAGATGCTGTAACATTCTGCCAAGTGAAAGCAGCCGGATATAAAGGCCACATGATTCCATTTACCTGAAGCACCCCGAAGAGGCAAACCAACAGGCGTGAAGTCGATGAGGGGCTGCCAGGGGAAGGGGAGGGGGAAATGACTGCTAATGGGTACCAGGTCCCTTTGGGGGTAACAAAAATGTCTGGAATGAGGTAATAGGGATGGTTGCACAACACTGTGACTTACTATTCTAAAAACCACTGAATTGTACATTTTTAAGGAGAGAACTTTATGGTATGTGAATTACATGATGATTTTTAAAAAACAATAAATTAGAAGCTGTGTCTCCAGGGTTCCCTTTTTTGGTCAGCTGAAGAACCCAGAGAAGAGGCTAGGTCCTTGGTGGGGAGTGAGAAACCAGAGCACAATTCCACAACTTTGCTTTGTAAGTGAGCACGTTGATAAATCAAGCGTTAGGAAGCCATGGGCTGCACAGTGGTACGGCAGGGTGTTATTTTAGGATATAAACACCTTACAGTAGTAGCTCTGGGCAATGAAAAAGACAGTTCTCACTCATCCTCCAACAGACGCTACACAGTAATGAAGTAAAGCCCAATGAGATCCGTAACAATAATGATTCCAAAAAACCACTCACCTCCTGAGCTATACCGAGTTTCGAAATTCTAGTAAAGATGATTCTAGTTGATCAACCCAAGCCCTTCAGCAGAAAGACACTCCGGGCCTACTATTGACCTACCCAATATCCGCTCCACCACAAGTCAAGGAACAAATCGCACCAGGCAGCTTGTTGTCCTCCAGAACCTTGGCTATTATCCTAGGGGAAAAAAGCAATTACTAAGGAAGGGAGTGATTTAATTTCTTACCATTTTTTGAAAAATGACAATAAATTCCAACTACGTGACTACTTTCTTTTTTCAACTTTCTCTCCCATCCCTCAAATATCTAGGCCTAGATTTCTCCTCACATACTACAAATGAGGTTTTCAAACACTTAAAAAGCAGGACTCTTGGGCTTCCCTGGTGGCGCAGTGGTTGGGAGTCCGCCTGCCGATGCATGGGACACGGGTTCGTGCCCCAGTCCGGGAAGATCCCACATGCCGCGGAGCGGCTGGGCCCGTGAGCCATGGTCGCTGAGCCTGCGCATCCGGAGCCTGTGCTCCGCAACGGGAGAGGCCACAACAGTGAGAGGCCCGCGTACCCAAAAAAAAAAAAAAAAAAAAAGAAGACATGCGAAATAAACAAAACACCTAAAGCACTGGTCAGGAAGTTCAAGTGATCACTGTTCTCAAGTATTTTCTGCTAAACTATGAAGACATATCTGGTTCAAGATGGTAGCCTGATTGCAGGGCTTGTTTTGGCTTCTCACCACAAATCCACTAAAATGATGTTAAAGAAATAAAAAGGGAAATATGGAATAAAACCCACAAAGATGAAGAAAATGAAAGATAGCTCCCATTAGCAAATGAGAGGTTTTGACGCATCTCTCCCAAGCAGAGCCAGCCAAATAAGTGGTAAAGGGTGAAAAGGGAAAGAGGTTCGCCAAATCTAGACAGTATGCTGAGAAGACAGAGCAGAAGGCACTGGACCTGCCTGCAGAACCCCAGAGAAGTTCAGGACTAGTTTCCACTGGCTTCGCGCCAACCTCTTAGTCAGGAAATTGTGCCCTCCAGGCTAAAGTAAGGTGGACAAGCACAGCTTTTTCTCAATTAGTCTGCTTACAACTTAGGCTGTTAGAGTCAAAATGAGAAACACAGTTCAATGCTACTTAAATCTGATTTTAAGTTGTAAAAAATGGCTCCAGTAATTCTGATTTCTCTGGAACAGGGTTCTTTCATTGATTTTGAGCTTCCTGAGGAGGATGGGCCTAAATAGAGCAAAAGTTCTTTCGATCAATCATCCCAAGCTACTGGCTACTTCCTAATTTGCTTAACTTAAATTTCAAAAGGATCCAAATTCTGTACCCACTTCCATAAAAAAGATACCATTGTCATACCTAAGTAAATTCTCCAATTGTCCCCAAAAATGTCCTTTACAGCAGTTTTCTTTCCTCCACCCAATCAAGGACCACATACTGCAGTTGTCATGTCTGAGAGCAGGTGTCAGGCTGTACAATTCTCTCCAGGGACTCAGGGTGTATCTACTATCTGTATAAGTAGCTGACTGCTCCTGAAGGGCAGGTATTTTGCTTTGGCCTGTGGGTAAAGGTTAACCAAAACCTCTTCCCCTAATGCATGAGAATCTGACCTTGGGTTAACTCTTTAGTTTTGCTCCTCAAGTTACCTGATAAATGCCAGAGTATCAACAATGCTACCTAGACAGTATGGCTCATGGTAAAGATGACCCCTGACTGGTCAACTCAATCTAAACTGGAATAACGACCTGAGAACTACAACTGGAAACCTCATGCTTTTGCCCTTCTCTGAGCGCAGTGACTCCTATAACTGTATGTCCCTGGTGGGTGGTTGAAAGCCACGTGGATAGAATTGTTACAAGACATTTTAGCTCCTGTGGGGCATTAGGCTTTTAAGCCAGGGCAACCTCCACACCTGTCCAGTATAGATCTCATCTCCTTTGCCCTGAATAAACTGCTACAAAGACACTGAATCAAGAGGAATACCTGATGCTATCCTCCTAGCAAACTATGTTCCTGTCCTATATCCTTCTGAACATATAGAGGTACAATATGTGGTCATTTTATGAGTCTGAATATTAGCTGAATTTTAAAAAATTCCCAGTGGACGTTGCAGCTCCCTTGGTTAATTCCAGCACAATTTAGCATCATTTTACTTATTGTCTTACATTACAAAATCAGATAATATTCTCAATTACCTAAAAAAAATCATCCATGTTCCTATGAACACCTCAAACCCTTCAAAGGTTTAATAAAGCAAATATTTAAAAGCACAAGGCAAAAATAACTTAGAACGAATATCAAAATTAATAATAATTTAACCAGCTACTAATAACAATTGGCAAGTCAGTTCACTATGTCTACATTAATTTTTTTTTTTTGAGGATATTTTTTTTTTTTTTTTTTTTTGCGGTACGCGGGCCTCTCACTGTTGTGGCCTCTCCCATTGCGGAGCACAGGCTCTGGACGTGCAGGCTCAGCGGCCATGGCTCACGGGCCCAGCCGCTCCGCGGCATGTGGGATCTTCCTGGACCGGGGCACGAACCCGTGTCCCCTGCACTGGCAGGCGGACTCTCAACCACTGCGCCACCAGGGAAGCCCAAGGATTATTTTTAAAAATTGCCTGGGGAATCTCATCATTTTTATGTGCTTTGTATGTCAGTGTTCTTAATATTTAATTTGAACAACATTGCCTTGAAAGATATTGTTTTCTCAATATCACATATTCCTTTCAAGTAAACACTTAATACACGCTACTCTTTTTTTAGCCGACTTTTCACTTCCTAAGCCAGTGTTCCTAAAATGACCTTCCAACATTAAGGACCCTCTTATGTATAGAATCCATCACAAACTCTCTACCAGCAATTCTTTAAATCAGAGAATGTAGACCACACAAACGATGGAACATCAAGGGCCCACCGTCACCCTACATGGGAAGGCACTCTCTTCTATACATTCTCTAAATTCTGGAATGATAAATTAGTAACACTGATTTTATGACCTAATCAGAGTTGTCATGTTTCCAAATAGGAATAAATAAAACAGTAATTTTTTTAACCGAAAGAAGAATCAGTGGAATAATATAATAACCCTTTCTTTCTGCTTTGCTAACTGTCTATTAAACAAAAGCAGTAAAAGTATCAGGTGAGTAGAAATCAAGACCATTAACATGCTGAATAGTTGTAGCATAAAGCCCCTAAATTGCAAGGCTATTTCCTCTCTACTGGATTTGTTTTTATTTTGCAAGTGACAAAAAAAAAATGTTTTAAGAGTTCAAGTTCAGGCTTCCCTGGTGGCGCAGTGGTTGAGAGTCCGCCTGCCGATGCAGGGGACACGGGTTCGTGCCCCGGTCCGGGAAGATCCCACATGCCGCAGAGCGGCTGGGCCCGTGAGCCATGGACGCTGGGCCTGTGCATCCGGAGCCTGTGCTCCGTAGCGGGAGAGGCCACAACAGTGAGAGGCCCATGTACCGCAAAAAAAAAAAAAGAGTTCAAGTTCAACATTTATATCAGTGTCTGGCATGTTTCCCAAGACTTAAATGTATGGCTCTGAAAAAGCTCTGTAAACGGCCTAACGATACAAAAATGTTATTACAACCAAAGAAGAAAGAGTTTATCCAAACTCCATGCTAAAATAAATATGACACTTTCATGTCATATTAAAAATTCAGTGCCTATCAATCACCCTTTTAAGATTCTTCCATACCCAGAAAGAATACAGTCATACATACTTACTTTGTGACAGCTACACTAATGAGGGAAGTTGTTGGAGCTCCTTTCCTTATAAGGGTAAAAAAAAAAAACAAAAAAAAGGCAGTTTAATTTGGTGGAAATCATAAATACCTTTTATTTTCAAGCAGAAGTCTTTGTGAGAAAAAGTTCTCTCCAATTAAGCAACTAAGCCTAGTAACTAAAAGAGAAATCTATCCTTCAGCTTGGTGCCTCTGGGACCTAAAGAACTATAAAACTTTTATAAATAGAAAAATGGCACCAAGCAATTCTGGACCTGCCTGCTGCACTGATCACAGGAACTGTTACATTAACCTCTGCCAATTAAGGAAACTGAGTAAAACAGAAAATCAATCAACATGAACTTCCATTGGAAGGCTCAGAGGGCTGAGGAAGACTATACAACTAGCCTTTGGTAACATGGTGCCAGATCATTAATCCTCCCAACTATGCCCTTGCTTTCATAGTCTTTGAATACCTTCAACTGAAAACAACACTAAGATCAGTACATATTAGCGGGACAGACAGAAAAGGAGCAAAGACAATTCTCCTGGTTTTCCCATCTAAGTTCCTCCATTGAACAGGAAAGCTAAAAACAAGCAACCGTTTTGTCATCTACAAATACTGACATTGTCCCAGCTAATTTTTACTATCACATATTTTATAGCGATGTAACATTTAATGCATCAATGGGAATATGGCCAAGTGCCTCAGAATCACTTGGGAATTCACCATCAAATTTTATTGAGTTAAAAAAAAGAATCGAATTTTTAAAAGAAGGTTGTGACGTATCACAAGTTATTTTTTTCCCTCCTATTTGTTCACTTAGTTTTCTGTTTGTTAGTATAGTATAATAAAGACTATCTGGTTTTCACTCCCAGTTTTCTGGCATACCCTGTTATCAACACCCCTTGGAATTTCCCGAGTGAGAGAAGTCTTTGTTATGCTAATTAGGTGACTAGTGGGCCCGCCCCCAAGATAGCGTCAGGATGGGTGCTGGTCATTGTTCACCAGAAAGATCAACCATGGGGAGGGGAGGAGGGATGAAGACTAAAGTCCAATCACTTGTACAATGATTTACTCAGTCATGCCAACGTACTAAAACCCCCATAAAAATTCTGGACTCCAAAGCTCAGTGGAGCCTCCTGGTTGGGAAGGTGACGTGTCCTCCCCTCACAGGGAGAGAGCAGGGAAGCTCTGAGTCTAGGACCCTTCTAGACCATGCCCTATATGTATCCTTTAAAATAAAACTGCGATCATTAAATATTGCGCTCTCTTGAGTTTTGTAGGCCATTCTAATGTATTACTGAAACCAATGGTTCACAGGAACCTCCAGATTTGTAGATGGCTGGTCAGAACTACAGATGTCCCGGGGACTGGGAACATCTGCAGCTTGCATCTTAAGTAGGGGCAGTATTGTGGAAGACTGAGCCCTTAAACAGGTGGAGCCTGACACTGAGTACAGATAGTGTCAGAATTGAATTACAGTACACCTGCTTGGGGTGGAAATAACTGGAAGGAACAGGGGACAAGGCTGTGTCAAAAAAAAGGAGGTCAAAAAAAATAAATTTTACCAATGGTAAAATTTGTAATAATTAAAAATCAGCATTTCACAACTACCAGGTGTGACTTAGCTATGTTACTTGAAAGAGTAGTAGAAAACATTTCAATACATTTGCAATACTTTCAGTAGTACTTGAAAATAGCTAATTTTACTATCTAACTACTGGATAAGAAAATGAGCCGTTCTTACCAAAGGCAGGCATTCCCACAGATCATGGCGATGGCGTTGTTCCAGCCATACACCGCCACAGGGAAGTTGAACGCAGTTATGATTCCAACCAGGCCTACAGGATTCCACTGTTCAATGAGCGCATGGCCAGGTCCTGAGGAGAAGGAAAGCATGCAACATGCTTAAGCATGTTAATTTCATGCCTGTCAAGGTAATAAGAACAAAGTCTGCAATCTTTCATTTTCAGAACAAAGGTGCACCACGCCAGGTAGCGACTCCAGATGCCGTGCAGCGGATCACTTTACACAGCTGTGGGATGTTGGTACATTAATGAGCATACAACAAAAGCTGTTATTACTACCACATTATCTTATAAACCATGAGGATATCCATTACGCCTCTGCTCATACGAACTCGGTGTAGATCAGGGCAGTTTCAGTCCCATCTGGGAGACAAGGAAACTTCAGAGAGTAGATGAGACGTGTCCTAGGTGATGTGATTGCCAAGGGCAGGGCATGACCACAACACAGGAGTCATGACTCTCAGGGCCATGTTCTTGATGTTCCGATGAAGCCCTCAGCTAACCTCTCTAAATTCAAAACAAAGTGGCTCATGTACAGGGAAAAAAGTTATAATAATTATAAAAATGCTGAACGAATGAAGTGCACAAATAAAGCTTTACATACATACAGGAAAACTGAAAATACAAATTGAACCATTTGCATTTTATAGACAAACTTTAAAGACACCATAATCCCACAAGGGCCTTATTTTAATCAAAGGCAGCTGGAGCAGTGAAGAAGCAGAGCAAGGAGCATGAAGGTTCACAAAACCTGGTTAAAAGCACTAGGAAGGTCACGCTCCCAGCCATCCACCTTTCTGGCCATGCTCACGCTGCTAGCAAAAACAGGGAACCCACCACTTGCTGCACCTCATTCCCAGGCCCTTCCTTAGTCTAGGAACCCTAATCTCCCTGGAGATGATGTGCTGGTACAGCCTCACAGGGCCTCTTCCTGCAGGGCCTGCCTCCTCTTCTCTGCCCCTCCCGTCTTTATCCTCCCCTCAAGTAGGCCAGGGGAGCTCTTATCACAGCCCTCCGTAGCTTGCCACACTTCGGTGTCTGGATCAGTACTGCAGCTGCCCTCAGGGTAAAGTCCAAACTCCATGAAAAGTCCCTACCCAAGGTTCCCTCTCCACCCATCTCTCTCCTTCACACTGTGCCTCCAGCAGTGCTGAAGTTAACACAGTTACTAATGGCTAAAGGCAATCGCTATTATGTATCTAATTAAAGACAGTAACTGTACATTTGAAAAGAATCCCCTAACTTCCTACAAGCAGGGAATTTGCCCGATATTCTAAGAAAATATAGGAAAATACGATTTTTTTTTTTTTCCCCCAGTACGCAGGCCTCTCACCGTTTTGGCCTCTCCCATTGCGGATCACAGCCTCCGGACACACAGGCTCAGCGGCCGTGGCTCACAGGCCCAGTCACTCCGCCGCATGTGGGACCTTCCCGGACCGGGGCACGATCCCGTGTCCCCTGCATCGGCAGGCGGACTCTCAACCACTACACCACCAGGGAAGCCCAGGAAAACACGATTTTTTAAAAAATTTCTTTTCCTGATTATAAATGTAACACAATTCCCATTGTGGAAACTTTGGAAAATATAGAAAAATATAAAGAAGACAATAACAACCATCAATAATTCTGCCGTGACTACTTTGGCAGACTTCCACCCTGGTACTTTTCCTTGTTCTCATCATTAAGTACAAGGTTGGTCCCCGCAGCACAGTTTAACAACCAAAGACTGAAAATACCCTAAATATCCATCTTTTAGGAACTGGCCATCCTTACAACAAACAGACAATCATAAAAAAAAGATGAAGGAAGTACCTTACTGGAATAATATGAAACAATTTCTAAGACACATTAAGTAGTAAAAAAGTAAAAAAAAAACAAAAAAAACAAAACAAAAAAAAAAAGTAGAGAACAGAACATACAGTTTGCTAACGTTTATGTTCCTAAAAGACATGTATTTGCCTGCACGTGAATAAAAGCTCTAAAAAGATACACAAGAAACCAGAAACATTCGATACTTCCATGGAAATACTATGGAGTATCCCGTGGGGAGGACAAAAACTTTTCATCCTTTACCCTTTTACTCCTTTTTAATTTTGTGATATGAATATATTACCTCTTCAAAAAAAATAAAAATAATTCAAAAATAAGTAAATACAACTTTCCTATAAAATTTGGGGTTGGGGAAAGCAAACTTCATGATTTTTTTAATGCCTGCTAATAGACTACCAAAATTATTTACTCAACTTTTGTCATATGATTTGACATGTAGGCCATTTCTAATGTTTCCTATGAATAGGACAATGAACATCTTCACACATGAACCTCAGTCACATTTCAGATTATTTACTTCAATTAGATTCTGGAAACTGGTATTAAGTATTTAAGGCTCTTTGCATAGATATTTTTCCAAATTGTTCCCCAGACAGACTGGTGATCCACACTGCCAAAAGTCCCCATAAAAGAGTGTCTGTCTCACCCATGGACCTGCCAATTTAAAAAAATTTTTTTTAAAGTTTAAGCATTTTAATCTGATGTCTTCATCTGTTTTAATTTGCCTTTCTTAGTAAAGAGATTAAAGTTATTATCATATCTATGTATTACCTGAAATTCCTTTTTTGCAAACTGTTCACAGCCAGAGAAATTTTTGGAGCTCTCTGTATTAGAGTATGAAACTCTTAAAAATAAATAAAATAAAATAAAAAATCTCTTAGCTGAACTGACTTCATTGCTTACTTTCAGAAGGCAGGATGGGTCCCCCAATCATCCGAGATAAGCCAACAGCATAATCACAAATATCCACGTACTCTTGAACTTCTCCCACACCTTCCACTAAGATCTTCCCCATCTCCAAAGACACCTAAAAATACAAAAGACCAAGCCGTATTTTTCCAAGAGAATTCATACTTTAAAGATTAAATCTATGGTGGGGAAATCAAAACATATTTTGTTTGTTTTGTGATGCTCATAAACTTCATCAAGTGTGTTCTTATTTTTCTGAAGAATTTTAAAACCCAAGAATTGTCTTCACTTTTTCCTGTCCATCTTGTTAATCTTCCCTCTAAAGAAAAGATTTTTGAAATATATAAATTACTCTTCTTAAAAATCACAATCTTATACACAGGAGGACAACATAGCCTTATTCCTCACTCGAAGGATTGTATATTTACTACAAGAATACTTTACCAAGCTTCCTAGTACTTGGATCTTCTCCCGCAAGGCATCACCAATCTGTCTCACTACTTCTCCTCGCTTTGGAGCAGGAATCTAAGAAAACAGTGGAATTTTAGTGTCTGATTCAAAGTGTAATCTTGTGTCTATAACACAGTAAGTATTAGATAAATGTGCAATAAGAGAACAAAGTACAAGCACATCAAAGACAACTGTTTTGATCCCATCAAGACTGTGACATGGCAGGCCCCAAAACCCATACCACAGACCAAAAAAAAATCCAGATGATACGTTCTTGGTGAGGCAAGGACTGTGCTAAGTACATAGAGAAATTCAGATTGAACACAACTTTTGGGGATGGCTCCAGAAAGCTCAGAATGCCTTACATACCTGTAACCCTTTATGATTCCCAGAGGTATTTTCATATGGGTCAAACTGACTGCATGCCCAGACCCTAAATTCAGCTTACTTACAAAGCTGGTATTCCATAATCCATTCAAATAGTACCACTCACTCACCAAATACTTCTAAGCACCTACATACTATGTGACAACAGCAGTACTAGGCACCGGGGCTAAAATAAGTGAGGCACTCATGGAGCTAATAATTCTTATCTAGCAGCAGTCATGGTACTAATAACAGGCGGGGGGAGGCAACAAATAATTACGAAGTGCCACAAGGGCTATAAAGACCAAGGAAATAAAGAGGTTTCCAAGACAGAGAAAACAGCAGGCTTGGAGGATAAACAGGTACATTACTTTACCTAAAAGGCTGTCAACCCAAATCTCCAAGGTGAGACTTAAGCTGAAACCTAAGGTTGGGAAAAGTCAACCATAGGAATATTCTTCCCAAGGAAAAGAAAAACGTGTAAGAGACCCATGGAAAATAAAAGCCTATCATATATGAGGGGCTGACTGAGGAGGACACTACGCCTACAGCTAGAAGGAGCTTTAAGGAGTCTGAATTTTACTCCAGGTGCAATGGGAAGTCTTTAATGGTTTTTAAGAGGCAGAATAAGATGATTCGCTTGAACTTTTCTAAGATCAGTGCCTTGATGGGTGTAGAATAAGTTGGAGGGGAAAAGAGTAGAAGCAGGGAGACCAACTAAGAACATGTTCTACTAGCCTAGGCAAAAAATACTGGTGACTGAGCCTTAAGATAGAAGCAAGGGAGACAAAAAGTAGATTCAGAATCTATTTTGGAAGTAGAATGGACAGAACGCACTAATGGAACAGGTATGGGAAATGAAAGCACTAAGGATGACTCCCAGGTCTCTGGCTTGAATAGCTAGGTAGATGGAAGTAGAATTACAGGGATGAAGATAACTCAGAAGAAGCATCAGGATTTTCTTTTGGAGGTGGAGTACAGGTTGGGCCATATTAAGTTTGAGATGTGATGCATGAATGGAGACATACTTTCGCCACCTACGATGTCACCCCTTCTCTCCCTTCCAGCTCTTCCTGATTTATTCCACCTCTCCCTTGAAAGGCAACTAACAGGACCATTCCCATCCCCCCAGGCTGCTGCCAGTCCCCCCATGCCCTCCTCACAGAGAGGCCTCCCAGAGCTTGACCATGAGCTCAGGGCTCTTCTTCACCCTCTCTCCTTCCCAGATGTACTCCAAATGTCTTAGTATAGCTTTTCTCAAGGGTAGCTTGGTATTCTATTAACATTTAAAATGTCCCCTGCTTTGAATAGGCAGTTCTACTTCTGGAAATTGAGTATATACATAAGTGTGCAAAAGTAGAGGTACAACAGCATTTACTGCAGTGCTGTTTCCAGCAGAGAAAACAGAAACCAGCTAAATGTCCATCGGCATACGATTGGTTTATTATGGAATAGCCATAAAATGGAATGCTTGACACTCTCTAAGAAGAATAGATTTATAAGGAAAAACTTTTAAAAGCCATAAAAATAGCAAGATAAGCAAAAGTTTACTTACCATATGCATTAAGTTTGAGGAATATAAAAGATATTAACAGTTGTAATTTCTGGGAAATGGAATCATAAGAGACTTTCATTCTCCACATTTTGTATGCGGATATTTGCCATTTTTACGATACCTGCACACTTTCAGAAACAGTAAACAAAAATTATAACATTAAATGAAGTAGCACAGATCCTTTGTATTTTCTAAGGCATGGAATGGGTTTAATAATGTTTTGATCGAATTTAGCCCACACATTTATAAACTTAGCAAATTGGTTAATTTCAACTCAGAATGGCCAACTCAGTACACATAGCTATTCTAAGCACATCTATTCTATCAGTCTTTCGACCACCACTTACTGCACACGTTCTATGTGCCAGATATTGTGCTAACCCCCGGGATACTAGGGAAACAAGTCAGCTACGATTCATGCCCCCTAGAGCCAATGGTCGAGTGAGGGTGGTAGAAACAAAACAGGAGATTACAATTTCATGTGGTAAGCACCGTGATGGAGCTAGACTGCACAACTGGACCACCTATGAGTGTTAGCCTAGCATTACTTGCGGGCAAGGAGGTGGGGAGGAAGGAGGCTTTTTAAAGAAGTTTAGAGGGCTTCCCTGGTGGCGCAGTGGTTGAGAGTCTGCCTGCCGATGCAGGGGACGCGGGTTCATGCCCTGGTCCGGGAAGATCCCACATGCCGCGGAGCGGCTGGGCCCGTGAGCCATGGCCGCTGGACCTGCGCATCCAGAGCCTGTGCTCCGCAACAGGAGAGGCCACAACAGTGAGAGGCCCGTGTACCGCAAAAAAAAAAAAAAAAAAGAATAAGTTTAGAGTTGAGACCTAAGACCTAAAGCATGACTGGTGTTCACCAGCTGAAGAGGCAGAGAAAGTATGGGGGACAGGGAGCATAACATACGCAAAGGCTAAAAGACAAGAGAACACGGTGATTCTGGAAAACTATAAAGACTTCAAAGAGGTAGGAGAGGAATGTAGGGGCCACACTGCCAAGGACTATGTAAAGGAGCCAAAGAGCAGTGGGGAAATCACTAGAGGGTTTTATATGGTGGGGAGAAAAATCACAGTGCTTTTTAAAATACCACTCTAAATGTGGTATAGAAAATGGATTGGAGGGAGAAAAGACTCAGGCAGGAAATGAGGCCAGACAAGAGATGGTGGCTGTCTGGACCACAAAAATAGCAATAGAGAGAAATAGAATTCAAAGTGTTTAAGGCTTGGTAATTGATCAAGTCTCAACCCTGGCTACATATTAGAACCACCACCCACGCTTTAAACTACATTCCATCCCAGACCACTCAAACCTGGCTTTTTTTTTTTTTTTCTTTTTCCTCCAGCTTCCAAGATGATTAGTAGGAGCAGCAAGAGATGAGAAGAAAGGCAGGATTAGGTGTGAGGTGAGGGATGTGAGGCGGGAGCGGGAAACCAGGAATACAGCCATATTCCCCGTGTGGGCTTGATCAGTCCCGGCGTGACGGGGCATCAATAACCTCAGACCCTCCTGAGATGGCAAACGAGAGCCCTTGTCCCTACACACCTCACCGCGAAGTTAGATTTAGAATGAGCATCAAAGGCAGCCATAGGAGACAACTATGACCACTGAGGAAGTACCAGCTGAGCCCCTGGGGAAGTACTACAAAGATAGCCACCCATGTTAAAGAGTTACCAAGTATCTGGTATCCTTTTATTCAGCTAGAGGAGCCCCATTCACAGTTCCTGTCATCTCTGGCACCTCCTCACCAGAAATGGAGAAAATGATGACACACACAGCGGATGGAGAGAGGCAGAAACAGGTGGCATTCAGACTAAACAGCTCATGAAAGAAAGCAAGAGTGAGAAGTCCCAACCAGGTTCCCTGTAGTTAGTTTTAGTTAAGAGAAAGAAATGTTTTTATAACTACTTTTTCATATTTTCATACTTTTTTTTTTTTTAAGGAAAAAGGAGACAAAGTTCCCTTTGAAAAATTCCAGGTTTAACACAAATGAACTAAACGAAACCGTGGTTTGTCCTCACAGGCAAGGCCATCCAGAAAGGTCAGGACCAAGCAGAAGTAGCCCCACATGAGTGAGCATCCAAGAGGAAAAGTGTATATACCAGGAGGGGATCAAGCTTTGGTCTGTTCTTGTTTGAGAACCAGCAGCCCTGCTGGCAGGAGTCCAGAGGCACAGTTAGGAAAGGCTCTGCTTCTTCCCTAAACTTTGGACTCAATTGCTTAACTCAAATTCTAACAAGTGGGATTCCCAACTGATTTTACCATCACCCAGGAAAGCCACCTGTTCCCACTTAGCACCCCGACTCTACTGAGAGGTCTAACAAGTAAAAGCAGAAATAGTAAGAATGATAGGTGCAGAGGCTGGCCCAGTTGAGTAAAGGGCAGGCACCAAGTAAGAACCTGAATTCAAAAAGTAGCAACAACAACAAAGTACAGCACGATTTTAAGGAAAGAATCACAATGCCAGCTGCCACCCCCTCGGGCAAAGCCAAGACTAACCTAAAAGCCAGTTCAGGGAAAGAAAAGACCCTGAACTCACACAAATCTTTTTTCAAACAAGATTGTATTTACTGTGGGTAAAGATACACATATAATGGAAGTTTCTGGTCAAAAGTTTCACCAGCATTCAAAATAGCACATGCAAAGAGTGAATCCTAATGTGAACTATGGACTTGTTAATACTAATGTGTCCATATTGGCTCACCAATTAACACGTACCACACTAATGCAGGGTATTAATACAGGAAACTTGCAGAAGTGATGGAGAGTAAGGAACTCTACACTTACTGATCATCCTTCCGTTGAAGGGGTTCAAGCCACCCCACAATGGGCCCGTCTGGCATGTTCTTTGGCATTATTTTGAGCTAAAGGCAGTCAAAGCACAGTAGACTCGTAAAAGATTTCCAACACCTCCTTAACCGCCTACAAGAACTTAGAAAGTGGACCTATACCAGGAGCCATCGCCAGAGGTAACTTTTTATATCTGACTTATCTGCATGAGGGAAAACATTTGTTACCAAACACTTGCTCTTCTCACGTTCCTGAGATTTGTCCTCCTCTTCTTTGAAGCCCCAGGGCCCCCACCCCTTTCCTTAGATCAGGATGGTATATAAGCCTCAACTGCCTGACTGCCTTTGGGTCTCATATCTTTGTGTCTCCCCCTCACACAAAATTAAAATTTGTTTTTCTCCTGTCAATCTGCTGTATGCTGATTTAATTATTAGAACAGCCAAAGAACCTAGCAGAGAATAAAAAATTTTCCTCCCCTATAGTTTCACCTTAAAACTGCTCTAAAATATAAAGTCTATTAAAAAAAAAAAAGTACAATTGTCCTTCAGTATCCACAGGAGATTGGTTCCAGGACCCCCACGGATTCCAAAACTTGCGGATGCTCAAATCCCTTACATAGAGTGGCTGAGAACAGTCAGCACTCCGTATCTGCAGATGTGAGGCCCGCAGAGGTAGAACCGGCTGACTTAAAATAATTTGACACAGCTTTGGTCACAATTCTCTAACCTGCTAAGGCGAACTTTACTCAGCACACTGCTTACTTCTGGAAGTGGTATTTTCTTTGTTGAAGGATATTTTTGATTGTATATAATGGAACTCTGAGCATAACTTAGCCAGAATTAAAGAGATGTTCTTCCTACTTTGCACAGAGGTGGTCTCTTGGCTGACAATAACCCTGCATCCAACCCAGGGCTCTCCTGGAGAGTCTGCCCTTCCCCAACTCCCCACAGCAATCACAGATTCAGGAGAAAAACAAAAAACCACTGAGGCTCAGCAGTCACAAACCCAGCAGCACATGGTTCTAGAAATCAAGCTCACGGGTACGGAGGTTTGCCCTTATCTGCAAGCACTTTAAATGATTAATTCATTTAACCCTCACAATAACTCAAGAGGTAAGCACACCTGGTCTCCCCTTTTTACAAGACAAAGCACACTAAGGTGAAGTAAAATACCCAGGGGCAGAGCTGGGTTAACCGACCGGATATTCCTGCTGCTTCGGGCCTTCAGCTGAAGACCAAAAGGGATATTCAGGGTGGGGGAGGTGAGGGAGGCCTGAGAGATCCAGACTAGGCCAGTTCTTTACTCTCCCCTCCTCCAGACCTAGGCCCTTATCTAGTGATAGCTCACTGTGGCCCGGCCCAGCTCCAGTCAAAATCCCTACACCAGCTCACAGAACTCCTGGTGGAGACAGACAAAGAAGGCAGAACCGGCCTCAAAGCCTCATCAGACTGTTGAGGAACTGGAGCCTAGGCCCGGTAAGAGGGGCCACTGCCATTTGAGCCAGGAATGTCGACCTATTGCTAAGATACCCTCACACCCGAAAAAACTGGCAGGGAGAAGGAGCATACAGGTATTTTTAGGATAGATATTCCTTTCTCTTTGCTTAATTATAAATTCAAGTAACTTCAGTTGGAGAGTAAAGTGTTCATAGATCAAATTTATGCTACATTAGTAGAGTTCTATTCCCTTTAAAATCACCAAATTACTGAAGGCAGAGGAGATAGGTGCAGCCCCCAGGAGCTCCTGTTTCAGCAAGGGGGCACTGGCCTGCTCATCAGATGTCTCTTATCTCACCGTCATTACAGTAGGTAATCATGCCATGGCCTCCATACTTACATCCGCCCAGATTCTCCATGCTTCTCTTGCTTTCTTTACAGTTTCTTCATAGTCAGCCATGCTGGCCTAAATAAAGATTTGGAGGGAGACAAAGGGTAAAGGAAAGGGCAGTGATGATCTTCTAAGAACACAGATTTTTGGAAAAGAATTGTAAAATCTCTGGTTGACCCTAAGATTTGTGGTTTAAAATGATTTTCACAGCCTACACTTCCAAAAACTTGCTGGAATTCAGTAAGTTAGAATCTGTGCTTTTTAAAACCTTGCTTCTCAAAGCGAGGTCCAGGAGCCTCATCTGTGAGCAATACCTGACGTGGATTAGAAATTCAGAACCTCAGGCTCCAACCCAGATTTAAGAGGTCAAAACATTCATTCTAACAAAAGTACCCAGGTGATCCAGAAGCATGGCCTTCAATGGACCCCCTCCCGAGTCCTCTCTAGGGTTCACCTTTTCTGGGGCACACACAACCCCATCGACAGTCTCCCTCAGATATTCTTAAATGTTACATTAAAAAGAAACATTATTCTTTGACTTTGAAAAGTTGTATTGCTCGTCATCACTGGCACAAACTCCCAGTGGGCATTCTGCATTTAAAAAAAAAACAAACCCACTTACCTGTCGGACTCTCGCTATCGGCTCATTGTTAGCAGGACAATAGGTGGTGATAACCTTAAAACAAAAAGACGACCACCATAAATAGAAAATGTAATCCCAAACTGGGGGAGCAGATCAAATGGGGGAAGAAAAAAAGGGGAAAAAAGAGACTAAGACACAATATTCAAACTCAGAATCTTTACATTAACTTGTTACAAATAAGCGACTCTACAGAGCTTTCATTTCTGACCTGAACATTCAGAACAACCTTTTCTGCAAAACCCACCTTCACCATTCTAAATACTAGGTATTTAAACAAAAGCCTAAATGTAATCCATTATTTTGCCTCTATTTCCATTAACAACAGAGCAAAGTTACAAGTTTAACTTATTCCCTCTCTCCCTTACTCTGCCCACCCTCTGGTAAGGGGTGAAATGGCCAAAGCTAGACAACCATGGGAAAGGCCTGTGTCCACACAAACTGGAGAGGTCAATTATAAAGAAAGAACCCAGGTGTAGCTTTAAAAAAGGCTTTCAGGAGAGGGTATTTATCCATGAATCTAATGATTGGATACCACAGGAAAAACAAGCTGAAACCACCAATGGGGGAGGGGGGATTGGGGGAACAATTAAAACCGCCTGCATCTCCTACAGTCACAGATAACTAAAAGATGTGTTTCCTCTAACAAAGCAGGTTCATTCAACAAACTATCAGAATGTTACATAACATTTTCTTATAAAAGCCTTCTTTTGTATGCAGCTCTCAAAAAACTCTAGGTGATAATAACCTAACCTTTCCATACTACTCTATAAAACATTTTATTGAACATTAACTGGGTGTCAAGCACGGTGTCAGGCTCTGGAAATAGAGAAACGCTGAAAACACAGCCCTCAAGGAAGCTCAGAGCCCAATGAAAACATGATAGGATTTCAGCAAGTCCGAGCTTGCATTCCAAAGGATTTCAGAAAAGACAAGACAAAACTATACTGTAAAACAGTACCTGTGGCGCACCTCACATGTGAGGAGCCACAGTCAAGCACAAAATTCCGATAATTTCCACCGCTAAGCGTGTGGCAGTTCTCACTAGAGTGCCGAACTCTGCCGGCACGGTTTCAAGTATGCGGGGGAACTTCAACCCCAACCAGCTCCAAAATGAACTCGATTCTCCATAACACACGGGACCTAAAATCTAACGGTATTTTTAAGACATTCTACGTGAGGAAACTTTTACTGTGGACTTCAAAACTTCCCACCCAGTACAACCGCCGACAGCGTCCGTGGGGACTCGAGCTGGGCAGTGCGTGTCCGGCCTCCCGGGGCGAAGTGAGGCCGCAGAGATTGCCCGGGACACCCGCATACCTCTCCCCGGCCTCCCCAGCTTCCATTATACACGCCCTCGTTGTCCTCGCGGAGCCCCAGCTCCTTCAGCCAAGCATACTGGGGCTGATTGATGAGCAGAGTGGACATGAAGGCGGCAGGCCTGTTCAAAGGTCCCGTGAGCTTGCTCTTCCTTGCAACGTACACGCAGAGCAGACGGGGAACACGCCACATACTGAACCAGGGAAGCGCACTGCGCCTGCGTTCCAAGGAGCAGCTGAAATAGGGCCCCGCCCCCCACCCGGAGGAACCCATTGGGCAGGTCCAGTCCCGCCCACAGGGTCCGCCCCTCCCCCGGCGTCCCCCTGCCTATTTGGATCCTCCTCAAGAGCCCGGAGCTGTAACCCGGAGCTTAACACCGGCCTGAAACAGTGGGGCTGGGAGGAAGTGAACGAGCTACTGCCATCTGGTGAAAGAGACTGGGAACAGCGGCAGCAGCTAGAATTTTTTTTCAGCAAAATATTGGCTCTACAATACAGTAGGTTAGAGCAGGCCTTGTCAGACTGAAATGTGCGAGTAATCACCTGGCCATCGTGTTAAATGAACATTTTGATCTGGTGGGTCCAGACTAGGGTCTGAGAGTCGGTATTTCTTTTTTTTTTTTCCTGCTGTATTTTTTTATCTTTATTGGAGTATAATTGCTTTACAATAGTGTGTTAGTTTCTGCTTTATAACAAATTGAATCAGCTATACATATACATACATATACATACATATACATGCACCGAGCTGATCTCCCTGTGCTATGCGGCTGCATCCCACTAGCTATCTGTTTTACATTTGGTAGTGTATACATGTCCATGCCACTCTCTCACTTTGTCCCAGCGTACCCTTCCCCCTCCCCGTGTCCTCAAGTCCATTCTCTAGTCTGTGTCTTTATTCCTGTCCTGCCCCTAGGTTCTTCAGAACCTTTTTTTTTTTTTTAGATTCCATATATATGTGTTAGCATACGGTATTTGTTTTTCTCTTTCTGACTTACTTCACTCTGTATGACAGACCCTAGGTCCATCCGCCTCACTACAAATAACTCGATTTCATTTCTTTTTATGGATGAGTAATATTCCATTGTATATATGTGCCACATCTTCTTTTTTTTGTGGTATGCGGGCTTCCCACTGTTGTGGCCTCTCCCGTTGCGGAGCACAGGCTCCAGACGCGCAGGCTCAGTGGCCATGGCTTACGGGCCCAGCTGCTCCGCGGCATGTGAGATCTTCCGGGACCAGGGCACGAACCCGTGTCTCCTACATCGGCAGGCGGACTCTCAACCACTGCGCCACCAGGGAAGCCCCACATCTTCTTTATCCATTCACCTGTCCATGGACATTTAGGTTGTTTCCATTGTCCTGGCTATTGTAAATAGAGCTACAATGAACATTATGGTACATGACTCTTTTTGAATTATGGTTTTCTCAGGGTATATGCCCAGTAGTGGGATTGCTGAGTCGTATGATAGTTCTATTTTTAGTTTTTGAAGGTACCTCCATACTGTTCTCCATAGTGGTTGTATCAATTTACATTCGCACCAACAGTGCAAGAGGTTTCCCTTTTTTCCATACCCTCTCCAGCATTTATTGTTTGTAAATTTTTGATGATGGCCATTCTGACTGGTGTGAGGTGATAACTCATTGTAGTTTTGACTTGCATTGCTCTAATGATTAGTGATGTTGAGCATTCTTTCATGTGTTTGTTGGCAATCTGTATATCTTCTTTAGAGAAATGTCTATTTAGGTCTTCTGCCCATGTTTGGATTGGGTTGTTTATTTTTTTGATATTGAGCTGCATGAGCTGCTTATATATTTTGGAGGTTAATCCTTTGTCAGTTGCTTCATTTGCAAATATTTTCTCCCATTCTGAGGGTTGTCTTTTCGTCTTGTTCATGGTTTCCTTTGCTGTGCAAAAGCTTTTAAGTTTCGACGTGACCAGATTGGGCGGGGCGTTGGCGTTGAGATCTCAGTGTCCTTTATACCTACTTCCTTTTTGTCCCTTTCCGGCGTTCAAGATGTCGAAGTGAGGACGTGGTGGGTCCTCTGGTGCGAAATTCCGGATTTCCTTGGGTCTTCCAGTTGGAGCCATGATCAACTGTGCTGACAACACAGGAGCCAAAAATCTGTATATCATCTCTGTGAAGGGGATCAAGGAACAACTGAATAGTCTTCCTGCTGTTGGTGTGGGTGACATGGTGATGGCCACAGTCAAGAAAGGCAAACCAGAGCTCAGAAAGAAGGTACATCCTGCAGTGGTAATTCGACAACGAAAGTCATACCAGAGAATAGATGGTGTGTTTCTTTATTTTGAAGATAACGCAGGGCTCATAGTAAACAATAAAGGCGAGATGAAAGGTTCTGCCATCACAGGACCAGTTGCAAAGGAATGTGCAGACTTGTGGCCCAGGATTGCATCCAATGCTGACAGCATTGCATGACTCTTCGGTGTATTTGTAAAAGAAAAAAATGATAATAAAAATTATTTTCTCCAAAAAAAAAAAAAAAGCTTTTAAGTTTCATTAGGTCCCATTTGTTTATTTTTATTTCAATTTCTCTAGGAGGTGGGTCAGGAAGGATTCTGCTGTGAATCTCAACCACCGCAGTGCTCTCAACCACTGCGCCACCAGGGAAGCCCCCTCCCTGCTGTGATTTATGTCATAGAGTGTTCTGCCTATGTTTTCCTCTAAGAGTTTTATAGTGTCTGGCCTTACATTTAGGTCTTTAATCCATTTGGGGTTTATTTTTGTGTATGGTGTTAGGAAGTGTTCTAATTTCATTCTTTTTTTTTTTTAAGGGAATTCCTTTTATTTTTATTATTTATTTTTGGCTGTGTTGGGTCTTTGTTTCTGTGCAAGGGCTTTCCCTAGTTGCAGCAAGTGGGGGCCACTCTTCATCACGGTGCGCGGGCCTCTCACTATCGCAGCCTCTCTTGTTGCGGAGCACAGGCTCCAGACGCGCAGGCTCAGTAGTTGTGGCTCACGGGCCTAGTTGCTCCGTGGCATGTGGGATCTTCCCAGACCAGGGCTCGAACCCGTGTCCCCTGCATTGGCAGGCAGATACTCAACCACTGCACCACCAGGGTAGCCCCTAATTTCATTCTTTTACATGTAGCTTTCCAGTTTTCCTAGCACCACTTATTGAAGAGGATGTCTTTTCTCCACTGTATATTCTTGCCTCCTTTATAAAAAATAAGGTGACCATATGTGTGTGGGTTTACCTCTGGGCTTTCTATCCTGTTCCATTGATCTACATTTCTGTTTGCATACCAGTACCATACTGTCTAGATTACTGTAGCTTTGTAGTATAGTCTGAAGTCTGGGAGCCTGATTCCTCCAGCTCCATTTTTCTTCCTCAAGATTGCTTTAGCTGGGCTTCCCTGGTGGCGCAGTTGTTGAGAGTCTGCCTGCTGATGCAGGGGACATGGGTTTGTGCCCTTGTCCAGGAGGATCCCACATGCCGCGGAGCGGCTAGGCCCGTGAGTCATGGCTGCTGAGCCTGCGCGTGTCCAGAGCCTGTGCTCTGCAACGGGAGAGGCTACAACAGTGAGAGGCCCGCGTACCGCAAAAAACAAAAAAAATTGCTTTGGCTATTTGGGGTCTTTTGTGTTTCCAAACAAATTGTGAAATTTTTTTGTTCTAGCTCTGTGAAAAATGCCATTGGTAGTTTGATAGGGATTGCATTGAATCTGTAGATTGCTTTGGGTACTTTAGTCATTTTCACAATATTGATTCTTCCAATCCAAGAACATCTGTTTGTATCATCTTTAATTTCTTCCGTCAGTGTCTTATAGTTTTCTGCATACAGGTCTTTTGTCTCCTTTGGTAGGTTTATTCCCAGGTATTTTATTCTTTTTGTTGCAATGGTAAATGGGAGAGTTTCCTTAATTTCTCTTTCAGATTTTTCATCATTAGTGTATAGGAATGCAAGAGATTTCTGTGCATTAATTTTGTATCCTGCTACTTTACCAAATTGATTGATTAGCTCTAGCAGTTTTCTGGTAGCATCTTTAGGATTCTCTATGTATAGTATCATGTCATCTGCAAACAGTGACAGCTTTACTTCTTTTCTGATTTGGATTCATTTCTTTTTCTTCTCTGATTGCTGTGGCTAAAACTTCCAGAAGTATGTTGAATAATAGTGGTGAGAGTGGGCAACTTTTTCTTGTTCCTGATCTTAGTGGAAATGGTTTCAGTTTTTCACCATTGAGGACGATGTTGGCTGTGGGTTTGTCATATATGGCCTTTATTATGTTGAGGTAAGTTGAGAGTCGGTATTTCTAACCAATTCCCAAAGTGATGGTGACTGCTGTTTCCTGGAGTAGCCAAAGGAGGAGGGTTTTTGGTGGAGGAGAGAGGATTTTTTGTTTTCGCCACTTTGTTAAATTATAAATTAGAGTTTTCTAAAGAATGAAAAATATTAAATTGTGGCATTTCCCTTTAAATATCCTGCCTGGGCATATTCTTGCTTTTGAAGAACAAAGACAGTTTTGATCAATTTCCTTTATTCTCCATTTCTTCTATCTTCCTGCCATTTCTTTTTTGGGGGGGGTTACTTTTTTTTTTTTTAACAGCAGGTTCTTATTAGCTATCCATTTTATATATATTAGTGTATATATGTCAATCCCAATCTCCCAATTCATCCCACCTCTTCCTGCAATATTCTTTCCACCCCACCCCCACCCCTCCACCATCCCATCTTCCATCTAATTCCACAATAACTGTGCTTACTCTATATAAGGGAAATAGCACCATCTCAGTCAGCATGATTTAGGCATGAGTTAAAAATATACACACACTCTCAAATCAATTGAATTAATAAGGTGTCTCAATGATTCCAAGTGGACTTGCCTTGTGGCCTTCCACACTGCAACCAGACAGTCATTGTATGTTTCTATACAGAGCCTGTGTTTTCCTCTCAGTGTCTTTGCCCTTGCTGTTCCCTCAACCTGTAAAACCCTTCCTTCCATCTCTGCATTCATGCTTGAGCTTTATCTGTTCCATCCTTATGACACAAATGATTTCAACAAACCATGTTGAAATCGGCATGTATCAAGCACCTATCAGAAACTGTAGTTAAGTGCTGGAGATACCTGAATGATGCTTCCACTTGAAAATGTTATATTTTTCCCCATTAAGGCAAGGACCATCTCTGACTCATCCTTGCATGGCTCCACAATTCCCAGCATCCTACCAGGCTCACATACATTTACATCAATGAAAAAATGAAACTATAAACACACCTCTGCGGTAGAAAGCAAGGATACCCTGTCCAGCATTGGTAACCTCTATCAACAACCCAGCTACTGTTTTCCATCCACCCCTAGGACTGAAGAACTAATTTCCTTCATTTTAATTTCCAAACATTTTAATGGAGAATTTAATTCTCCTCACTTTCTGGGCTGCTAGTAAGATTCTTTGTACACGTATCCTAACACCACATCCTTCCATTCTCTTCCCCTCCATTTGATTCAAAAAATGAAAAGGCATTTACAGATGCACTAAATTTTAGAAGCAACACATAATGCTCTCAAGGAATGTTAACTTCCTTCTCTTCACTAAGAAGAGAGGTTCATGGCTGTCTCTCTAAACCAGTTCTGGGATGATAGACACCAGCAACTGCCTATATGGAAAATAGGGATTGCATCTCTCTTCTACCTTCTTTTTTCAAAACTCACTTAGCCTGCCAATAAGAGGTCAGGAAAAATCACCATCGATGAATTTTGATGGGGCAAAGCACGAAGAGATAGAATTAAATGAATCATATGAAAGCATATTTTCCACTTGCAAAAGAATTAAATGGATCGTACTTGAAAGTATATGTAAAAACTGCAAAGCCCTATAGAAATTTAAATGTACTGACTAAACTCAGGACACCTTGATCCAATTCTCTATGGAAAGTGGAGAAGTTAGCAAATGGCCAATTCTGCTTTTCAAATGACTTATCAAAGGCATCATAGGGTGGTTATAACAAAGACTTTGGAGTCACAGCATAAGTACAAATGACCTGTGCTTGGGAAGTCTTCATGAATACTAGCTGTCTTTGTTCTTCAACAATAGCTGGCCAGAAGGCGGAGGGATTTGATCTGATAATGCATGTTTGCCCCAAGGCAGCAGTAAAGTGGAGAAATCACATAAAATTTCATTATTGTAAACTCAGAATCTGATTTAACAGAGCATGAGTGAATGACACTAACTATTGCTCTGGGCAGGCTCATATTAATCAAGCTAACCAAAAAATGATGCTGCAACTAAAATGCTGGCTTATTACTTGATGGGGAAAATTATTCTCAGAAAGGACCAACCATTCACATCCTCTAATCACTGCATTCTCTCCCAGGGTATATACTACCTATCTAGTGGTTTAGGAGCCCAGAATTTAGAAGAAGAAGAGTTATTGATTAGCAGTATATGATTCCTGCATTCAATGGCATCAGGCTAAGATAGTCTCCCCAATGTCCAAATTAAACTGTAGATTCAATGCAATTCCAACCAAGACACCAGAATTGGCAAGCAGAGTCTAAAGTTTAAATGGAAGGGCAAAGGATCTAGAATAGCCAAAACAGTTCTGGAAAAAAAAAGAACAAATTTACATTACCTAATTTTAACAATTATTATAACAATTTTACAATTGTTATAAAGCTACAGTAATCAAGAAAGTGTCACATTGGTGTAAAGATAGACATAAAGATCAATGGAACAGAATAGGGTACTCAAAAATAAACCTTCATATATATAGTCGATTTTCAATGAAGGTGTCAAAGAAATTCAAGGGAGAAAGAATAGTCTTTTCAACAAATAGTGCTATATTATTTGGATATTCAGGCACACACACAAAACAAGGATACTTGACTTTTACTTCCCGCTAGATAATAAGAATTAAGTCAAAATGGACCATAGGCCTAAATGTAAGAACTAAAACTCTTCTGGTGGAAAACACTGGAGAAAGTCTCTAGTGTGAGGGGCTGGCTATTGTATGCATTCTACGGTATTTAGCTGCCTCCCATACCACATAGTAAAATGTTAATAATAACATGAAAATGTACTCCTACCTCACACCACGCACAAAAATCAGTTGTAGGGGGATTGTAATTCTATGCAGAAAAGGTAAAATAATAAAGTTGTCTAAGAATTAGGAGACCTGGAATCAAGACGCAGGTCTTCACTAGCTTAGCTGTGTAAACTCTCTTCAGTTGTCAAAATAAATTGGACCAGGTGACTTCCAAATTCCTTTATAGGTATTAAATTCACATTTCAAAAATCTAAATTCATTTTTTTCCATACAGTCTAGAAACATATCCTAAGGAAATAATAAAACAAGTTTGTAAAAAGACACGTTCATTGCAAAACACAACCATCAGAGACTAAAAAATGAGGCTACCTTCATGCAATGGAAAACTAGGGAGTCATTAAAAAGAAGGAGCTAGATCTTTATATTCTGGTATAGAAAGGTGTCCAAATAAACTTCTATATTGTTTTTTTTGGCCGCGCCTCGCGACTTGCAGGATTTTATCTTCAGACCAGGGATCGAACCCAGCCTCCAGCAGTGGAAGTGCGGAGTCCCAACCTCTGGACCCCAATATTGTTTCTTTTTTAAAGTAGATAGCAGAATAGGAAAAGGTACAAATAACAAGATCCCCTTTACGCAAAAAAAAAAAAAAAAATCAAATATTTCTTGACCATCTTTACATACAAGAAGTCATGTATGTTCGCAGGTAGAAACAACAGCGAATAAAACTGACATTTTAGTGGGGAGCTCAGACAAAAAATTTTTTAAATACACATATGACTATTGATGCCATGAGGGAAAAAAAAGAGTTTGAGAGTGACAGGAGAGACCCTGTTTTAGTGAGGGTGGTTGAAGAAGACCTCTCTGAGAAGGTGGCATTTAATCAGAATCCTGAATCATGAGACAGCATAACCTGTGCAACAACGGGGTGTCGGGTGTTGGAGAGTCAGCCAGGCAGAGGGAACAGCAACTGCAAAGCCCTTGGGCCGGGAAAGGACAAAGGGTGCCAGAGGAACAACGTGAGCAGCGCCAGCGTGGCTGGAGAGCCGGAGGGGGGACACCAGACAGGCACACACCCGCAGCTCTGCTGGCAGTGCTGAGAACTCAAGCCTTATCGTGCGGAGGAAAGCCCTGGAAAGTCTGAGCAGGGCGGTGACCTCACGTCCCGTCTGGAAGGTTCCCCGGGAAGCTACATGCACGGTGGATCACAGAGGAGAAAGAATGGAAGCAGGAAGGCCTGCCCAGAGCATCCAGGCGAGGGTTGTGAGGCCAGGGGAAAAATCCCTCATGGCTGCCATCCATGCGCATCTTTAAGTTTGCCGGAAACAGGTCGGTAAGGAACGCGCCAGGGTGCCGCAGCAGCAGAGGACTCATTCTCCCAGAATAGCGTTAAGCGAGCGGGTTGCGATGATGACGCAACATCTGCGAGCCTCGACCCAGGCGTCTGGGTCCACCGGCCGCCGGGGCGGGAGCAGCCCCCCTCGCGGGGGCGCCCGACCAGTCAGAGCCAGCCGGACCAGCCCGCCGCCCCGCCGGAAGTGCCCTCTCGGCCCGCTGCACCGCGCCGCGGGAAGATGGCGCAGGAGGCGCAGGAGGCCCGCGACATGGAAGATGGGCAACTTTCTGACTCGGATTCCGACATGACGGTGGCACCCAGCGACAGGCCGCTGCAGGTGCCGGTGAGTGCGGAGGGGGGTGCGGGTGACTCTGGGCCGGGAGCGCGGAGCGCGGAGCCCGGGCTGCGATGAGGGGTGGTCGTCCCCGGGCCCGGCGCGCGAGCCGGTGCGGCGGGGAGGGTGAGGGGCGGGCGTCCCGCGGCCCGGCGCGCGGAGCGAGGGAGGTTGCGGGGATAGGAGGCCGTACGAACCTAGCCCGGCGTCTCGCTGCGAAGCGGGTTCCGCGAGGCGGGCTGTGTCCCGGAGGCGGGCTTGCGGCTGCCTCTTCCCCGCCTCCAGTGCTCCGCTCCTCGTTTTCTAAACCTACGGGCTTCCCCACTTCGGCGCCGCTAGGTTGTCTCGGAAGGGCATTTTTTTGCCGAAAATGTAGAACCTGGGGACCTCTGCCCGCAAACAGCCTGTGGCGCTCATGTGCACGCTGAGCAGAAAGGGAGTGAGGACCAGGGATGAAGTTCATCACTTGCTCAGAGGCCTGGTCTTCCATATTCCCCTGGAACCTAGCTTCGTCATGCCATAATGTGGCACTGGGTTTTGTGTTAGCTTCCCAGGTTTCGAAGCAGGCGTTTGTCTTGGCCGCCCTACTGAGTAGCAAGCTCTTTTGAGAAGGCTTTAGTGCCAGTCTACCCGCGTTCGAATCCTGGCGCCGCCACTGTGTGACCTCTGACAGGTCATTTAGCCTGGTGTCCCCATCTTAGAATAGGAATGATAATAGTACAACAGTAATAGGGTGGCTGTCAGGATTCAGTGGAGCCTGAGTAATGGCTGACAAGTGTTAGTGCCATTATTATTTCAAAATAGGAAGACTTACCTTCTAGACTTAAAATACCCCACCCCCATTTCTAGCACATATTAGGAACTTAACAAATACTTTGTTTAATGTTTAGTTGAAAAAGCAAAGGTGATTCCTTTTGCGTAGAAATTTGTTAGGAAATCGGTACCAAAATATTTTGTTTTTCAGTCTCTTTCAGTTTGTTTTACATAGATTGACCCATGACTTGTAAACTTAATGCCACGGACTCTGCAGTTTTAAAAGTAATTTGTCGGAGATTCTTACACATAGGAGTTTACTGTCTAGTCTAAAAGGAACATAGTCACAAAACCATATAAAGACAGTTGATGTAATCAAATGCATGGCAGGCATCTTTGGAAAGGAAGAAAACAAGTTCTGTTTTAACTGCTAGTAACGTCGTGTATGTCATTTTCAAACATTCTGACAATAACTTAAAAGACTGAAAATCTTCTAAAGGTGAGAATTAAAAGCTTTGGAAATTTTTTAAAAGGGGTCTTAGAACTAAGTGCTGTATTAGCTATATAGAAATATGAATTTGTGGCTTTTAAAATGGAAATTCCAGGGAGTTCCCTGGTGGTCTAGTGGTTAGAATTTGGCGCTTTCACTGCCCGCCCGGGTTCGATCCCTGGTCAGGGAACAGGGATCCTGTAAGACGCACGGCGCAGGCAAAAAAAAAGGAAATTCCATGTAGACCTTTAGAAATGCAGGGCCTCAGTTGGTTTCAGAGATCTTTGAAGATCATTTCTCCTTCAAAATGGTCCAGCTGAATCCCTAAATAACTTTTTAAAAAGCACATGGTGGGGCTTCCCTGGTGGCGCAGTGGTTGAGAGTCCGCCTGTCGATGCAGGGGACACGGGTTCGTGCCCCGGTTCGGCAAGATCCCATGTGCCGCGGAGCGGCTAGACCCGTCAGCCGTGGCTGCTGAGCCTGAGCGTCCGTAGCCTGTGCTCCGCAACGGGAGAGGCCACAACAGTGTGAGGCCGGCGTACCGAAAAAAAAAAAAAAAGCACATGGTGTGTGGAGTTAATGTGTTTTATGGAATTGATTGTATTTTCTTTCACTTGCAGAAAGCACTAGGTGGGGACTGTGCAGTGAGGCCCTTCCAGAGTACTGCAACAGTGTGTGCTCCGGTATCACATTATCGGACTGTTAAAAGTGTGGATTCAAGTGAGGAGAGTTTTTCGGATTCAGATGATGATAGCTCTCTCTGGAAGCGCAAACGACAAAAATGTTTTAACACTCCTTCCAAACCAGAGCCTTTTCAGTTTGGCCAGAGCAGCCAGAAACCGCCTATTGCTGGAGGGAAGAAGGTTAACAACATATGGGGTGCTGTGCTGCAGGAACAGAATCAAGATGCAGTGGCCACTGAACTTGGTATCTTGGGAATGGAGGGCACTATTGACAGAAGCAGAGAATCCGAGACATACAATTATTTGCTTGCTAAGAAACTTAAGAGGGAATCCCAAGAGCATACAAAAGAATTAGACAAAGAGCTAGATGAATATATGCATGGTGGCAAAAAAACGGGATCAAAGGAGGAGGAAAATGGGCAAGGTCATCTCAAAAGGAAACGACCTGTCAAAGACAGACTAGGAGACAGACTAGAAATGAACTATAAAGGCCGATATGAGATCACAGAGGACGATTCTCAAGAGAAAGTGGCTGATGAAATTTCTTTTAGGTGAGTATTTAAATTTGTCTACAAGTGAGCACTTGACCAATTGTCTTCCATTTATGAGAAATAACACAGATTCCAAATACACTGACAATGGTGTTCCTTTTTGAAATTTTTAAATTCAAGGCATGAACTCTAGGCTTATGTGGTTATATGAATATAGCTGGGTGTTCTTAAATTTGGGCCGACCTGGTAGAATAATTTTGCAGATTTTTATGAACTTTTGAGCAACTCTTTCCATTTAGTGCTATAGAACTCTTTAGGTAAAAACATATCCTTTTAAATCATGTAGGTTTTTTGGAGTGCTTTCAAGCATTCATGAATTTTTTTTTTTTTACAATTTTATTGAGGCATGGTGTACATGTGGTAAAATTCATCCATTTCAAGTGTTGATTTTTTTAGTAAGTTTATCAGTTGTACAACGATTACCATAAAGCACTTTTAAAACATTTCCATCACCCTATAAGATCCCTCATACCATGTGCCCATTTAAAGTTAGTTCCTGTTCCTATTCCCACGTAACTGCTAATCTACTTTCTGTTGCTATCAATTTGCATTTTTGGAAATTTCATGTTAATGGAATCACAGTATGGGGTCTCTTGTGCCTGGCTATTTTCACTTACTGCAGTGTTTTTCAGATTCGTCCATGTTGTAGCAGGAATCAACAGTTTGTTTATTTACACGCACACGCATATGCACGCACACATCCATATCGGCTGTTACCCTTTTGGGAAATTATGAATAATGCTGTTATGAACTTTCACGTGCACATCTTTGGACACAGATTTTCATTTCTTTTGGGTAAATAGGAGTAGAGTTGCTTGATGTATGGTAAATTTACATTTCATGTATTTTTTATTTATTTATTTATTTTTGGCGGTACACGGGCCTCTCACTGCTGTGGCCTCTCCCGCTGCGGAGCACAGGCTCCGGACGCGCAGGCTCAGCGGCCATGGCTCACGGGCCCAGCTGCTCCGCGGCACGTGGGATTTTCCTGGACCGGGGCACGAACCCGTGTCCCCTGCATCGGTAGACGGACTCTCAACCACTGCGCTACCAGGGAAGCCCATTTCATGTATTTTTAACAAGAAATACTAAAAGTTAAAATTTTGGGAATTCCCTGGCAGTACAGTGGTTAGGACTTGGCACTTTCATTGCCATGGGCCCGGGTTTGATCCCTGGTCGGCGAACTAAGATCCTGCAAGCCGCCCGGGGAGGTCAATAAATAAATAAAAAGTTGAAATTTTGCTTACTTTTTTATTAGCTCTAAATCACTAGTGAACAGTGTCACAAATCTGAAAACAGGTAAGGTTCAAGAGTAATATAGCTAGTAGGAAAACAAGTATTTACTTTCCAGGCAAGCCTGTCAATACTCATACTGGATTTTTTTAAAATACTGAGGGAGTTTGGAATTTGAGTTCTGGAAAGGAACTTCGAGATTTTGTAAACCAAAGCCTTTACTTTACAAATAGGAAACTGAGGCCCGGTAGTTGTGTGGCTTGCTCAAAGTCACAAATTTAATAAGTGTCAGACCTAGAACTAAAGTCTAGCCCCTTTGTTCCTAGTCTACTGCTCTTTCCACAGCAGAAGAAACAAAAGAAGCCAGGGCTGGTTAGGGAACTGGTAGGACTTCTGTAATATTAATGCTCCTTCATCTCTATGGAGTATGGGCTCTGATGTCAGAAGTGCTACCTACTTAGGCTCCCTGAGTTTTTACCTCTCAGTGGTAAAATGAAAATAATAATATCTGCTTCATAAGGTTGTTGAGAGAGTTAACTGAGATATAATGCATGTATAGTTCTTAGGATTGTGCTTATCCCATAATAAGCCTTTGGTAAATATTAGCTATTTCCTTGTTCTGAGTCAGGGAGCCCATGAGGGAAAAATCCAATCCATTTTAAAGCTTTTAGACGTCTCTAGAGTTAGGAGAGCTAACTTTTAGAAAGCATGGTATATGTTTGCTATTTGTTTTGATGAGAGTAGACTGGTTGTATCTTCTTTTGCTTTTAGGCTTGCATTCCCCTTGCTATGTGTGCATGTTTCTTTTGAAATATGCCATAATCCAATAAGGCAAAGTGAAGATGCCAGTTATGAGACTTGAGGTGGATCCTGGAGGTTATGATCTCCTTGGGTGACCCAAGATAGGAATGTTTCCATGTTAGTGATTCCAAGGTTAAATAGTGGGGATTTTGGAAAGCAAATGTTATTAGAATGAGAAGTTAATTCTAGCTAGGAACTAAATTGATTCCTAGCTAAATCAACTAAAAAAGTTGATTTCCTCAACTTTTTGCAACAAATAAAAAGTTTAATATTACTTCATTTGTTCCTCATCAGGTTGCAGGAACCAAAGAAAGATTTGATAGCCCGAGTAGTGAGGATAATTGGGAACAAAAAGGCAATTGAACTTCTGATGGAAACTGCTGAAGTTGAACAAAATGGTGGCCTTTTTATAATGGTAAGACTAACTGCTTCATTCTTTCTGCTTTTGTATTATTTCATGTGATTTTTTAATAAAATGCCCTTGTCTCTGATTGTTGGTTCTCTTATTTATAAATTATTACAGTGTGTTTCAGACTTTAAAAAACCTTCATTAATAATTTAAAAATTCAGGGCTTCCCTAGTGGCGCAGTGGTTAAGGATCCACCTGCCAATGCAGGGGGCAAGGGTTCGAGCCCTGGTCGGGGAAGATCTCACATGCTGCAGAGCAACTAAGGCTGTGCGCCACAACTACTGAAGCCCGCGTGCCTAGAGCCTGTGCTCCGCAGCAAGAGAAGCCACCACAATGAGAAGCCTGTGCACCACAGCAAAGAGTAGCCCCCGCTCACTGCAACTAGAGAAAGCCCGCACACAGCAGCAAAGACCCAACACAGCCAAAAATAAAAATAAATAAAAAACAAATAAATGTATAAAAAAAATTTAAAAATTCAGTATGGTCAGTTTTTGCAATTAATACTTTACTTATAAAAAATATACCTAAATTGTAGCCTGTTAGTGTGCAGTCAACAACAGATCTCTTATAGGATTCATTAAGGCTGAAATTTTAAGAAAGGTCTGGAGGGGGGAACTGGAAGCTCAGATTTTGAGAATATGGGTTTTGGAATTTGGGGTACCTGGTTTTGAATTTTGGGTGTGCAGCTTACTAGATGTGACATTTGGCTAAATTATCGATACTTCTCAGACCTCAGTCTCAGCTATAAAATGGGATTAATCCTCTATTATAAGGATTAAATGAGATAATGCGTATACTTACCACAGTGCCCAGAATTTAGTTAGTGGTGGTGAGCAGAAATGTTACTTTTGGGGCTTCCCTGGTGGCTCAGTGGTTAAGAATCTGCCTGGTAATGCAAGGGACACGGGTTCGAGCCCTGGTCCGGGAAGATCCCACATGCTGCAGAGCAACTAAGCCCATGCACCACAACTACTGAAGCCCACGTGCCCTAGAGCCCGTGCTTTGCAACAAGAGAAGCCACCACAATGAGAAGCCTGCGCACCACCACAAAGAGTAGCCCCCGCTTGCCACAACTAGAGAAAGCCCACACGCAGGAACGAAGACCCAATGCAGCCATAAATAAATAAATTTATTTTGTTTTTTTAAAAAGAAATGTTACTTTTGGCTCATTTAATTCATGCTTTTTTTTTTTTTAATTTATGGCTGTGTTGGGTCTTCGTTTCTGTGTGAGGGCTTTCTCTAGTTGCAGCAAGTGTGGGCCACTCTTCTTTGCAGTGCGTGGGCCTCTCACCATCGCGGCCTCTCTTGTTGCGGAGCACAGGCTCCAGACGCGCAGGCTCAGTAATTGTGGCTCAGGGGCCTAGTTGCTCCGCGGCATGGGGGATCTTCCCAGACCAGGGCTCAAACCCATGTCCCCTGCATTGGCAGGCAGATTCTCAACCACTGCACCACCAGTGAAGCCCAATTCATGCATTCTTGGAAACTGGTTCTTGGGGGTAAAAAAACCAAAAATCTTGTTATGTAAAAAGGACAGATAAATATAAAGTATATCTGTGAGTATTAAAATCTCATGGGTGGTAGGAGTGAATAGGAAACAAAATGTCTAAAGAGGCTTCTGGGGTTGAGGAAGCAAAAATGAAAAAACAGTTAAAAAATACTTCATTGCTCCAGAATGGCATAAAGAGCACTTCTCTGGTTGGGGCCAGATCACAAGCAGTAGCAGTTTATCCCATAGAATGAATGGTTTTGCAGATCTCATTTAATTGAGCTTTCAGCACAGGGTGAGGATGAAGATTGAATGGCTTCCTTCTTATTTGTTCCTCATGAATTTGAATAATAACATCACAAGAGACTAAATATTATGCTGTGGAAATGGAGAGAAAAGAAACCAGTTAGAAGTGATAGCACTGGGTGAGGAAACAGCCTGTGAACATAGGTTCCAGAAATTAACGACAAAACAAATTATAATAATCATGAATGTACTGGCATCCCTGTTTGTGTCACTGTTTAAGGTACCTAGATTTTCATTCAGTTGAGCACGAAGTTATAGATTATATCAATATTTTACTTTAAAAAAATTTTTTTTTTTTAAATTTCTTGCTGTGCCACACAGCTTGTGGAATACTAGTTCGCCAACCAGGGATCAAATCCAGGCCCCCTGCAGTGAAACCACCAAGTCCTAACCACTGGACTGCCAGGGAATTCCCTATATCAAAATTTTAATACTGTAGTAATAATACAGTAGTAATAAAACCAGTGAGCTAATGGAAATCTACTGAATGTTGGGAAGATGCAAGTCCAAATTCACTTTCTTTTGGTGCATGCATTCTTTCTTTGTACAGTTCTTTATTGCTGTGTGCCAGGCACTGTTCTAGACACAGGAAGCTTATGTTGTAGTAGGGGGTGGGAGGGAAACAGTCTGTAAAGAATAAATGTAGTATCTTCAAGTATGCCAAGAAGTGATACATGCCATGGGAAAAGAAATAGAGCAAATGGAAGTCTGGAGAGGAGAGAAGGACACTGCAGTTAAACTGGAGTGGTACTGTAGACCTTAATATCTCCTTAGGAATGTCTCTAAAAGTTGCTTTGACCATTCATTGGAAGAGTCTTCACAGGATCATTTTTCTGTTCCTTTTTGTAGAATGGTAGTCGAAGAAGAACACCAGGTGGAGTTTTCCTGAATCTCCTGAAGAACACTCCTAGTATCAGTGAGGAACAAATTAAGGTAGAAACAATAATGTCCTTGACTTTTGAGATCCATCATAATTTAACTCCCACTCAGCCTCTAGCTTCATTTTCTACTGATCTCTGTTACCTTCTCTGCCTTGTACTGACCAATTTTTCATTGTCTCTTTTCAAGTAAACCTTGTGCCTTTGGTAAAGCTCTGCCTCCTCATTTTCTTCCCTTTCAGAGCCAAGGTCAAGATTTCTTTTATGGCAATTTTTCCTGGTCTCTTAGCATGTAATTTTTTTTTTCTACTCCTACAACTTTTTATTAATGAAAAATTTCAAACGTGGAATAGATGAAAAAGCAACAGGATGAATACCTATATATCCTTCACCTAGGTTCAGGGGTGGTTAACATGTTGACATTCTTACTTTACCTATACAATTTTTTTTCTGTACCATTGGGAAATAAGGAGCAAACATCATGACATTCAGCCCTAATTACTTCAACAAGCATCTCCCAATATCCTACAGAGCCACACCTAAGAAAAATAAGAACAGTTTCATAGCATCATCCCAGTATCTATCTAGCCCTTATTCCAATTTCCTGAATTGTCCCAAGAATGTATTTTCTAGCTTTTTTCCTCCCCAAATCAGGATCCTATCTAGATTTCCACATCCCATTTGTTACATGTCTTTTGATCTGTTTAATCCTACATTTTTCTCCATGATTTAGACCTTTTGATGAGTCCATTATGGCTTTCTTATAGAATATACTACATTCTGTTGTCTGCTCACACATTTGTTTTGTTCATTCCTCACAAACTGGAAGCCAGGCATTTTAGTATCATTTTTGTATTACCAGAATGTCATATGGGAAATCTTATACACTGTGGGTTTTTCACAGCTCAGAATTCAGTTACCTTTTAATTTATTAATTAACGAACATGACTCGCATTTAGCACATGTGATCAAAATTGAGAACTGTCTTCTTGCATAGGAAGGAGATGGTACACATGTGCAACACAGCTACAATATTTGAGAAATTTTGTATTCTCTTTATTATAACAGTGGGTGATAAAGGTCATAGGAATGTGCTTTAGCCGTACTAATGTAATGCTGATGATGACAGAAAAATAAAAACCTTTTCTCTTGAGCTGATGCTACATGTGAGCATATTTTGCATCTACTCAATGTTTTTTTCTTTTTTCTGGCTATTCACTTTTAGTCATTTTTTTAAAAATCTGTTACTGAAATTCCTACAGGAAATGTTACTGTTGCACATTTGAAATCTCTACTCTGTAACTACTTTTTTCCTCATTGGAACAGTTATTTTGATAATAAATTTATAACAATGTGAATTTCCTTGGGAACACAACTTTTGAGTGGTAGAACAGAGCTTGTACCTTAATGATGTTCTCCCTCCTCCCCCAGTATAACCCCTGATCAGAGTGTGTACTTAGAAGGAACATTCTTCTTGGGTCTTTGTTAGATAGCAAAATGTGACTCTTTTCAAAGATATAGCATGATGTGATGAAAAGAATTCTCTAAGATTCAAAATCTAGGTTTTAATCTTAATTTTGCCATTTAGTGATTATATGACTATGAGCAGATTGCTTATTCTCCCTCAGCCTTGATTTTCTCGTCTATAAAGTGAGGACTTTAATATGTGTCCTGCCTATTTAATATTCCTATAAAGGAGTTAAATAAAGTGATGTCTAGAAAAGCTGTTTGTCAACTAAACTTGGACAATTTCCAGAAGCGGGAGAGAAGAAAATAACATTTATTCACCATCAGCCTGGCACTGTCTATCATTGGGTATTACCCTGATATGCAAATGCAGGGCAATAAAAAGGATAGGTCTGAGATCACACAGGAAGGACTCTGACTTCAAACCCATGCTGTTTTCATTGAATCACCTATCTTTTTTTTTTTTTGTGGTACGCGGGCCTCTCACTGCTGTGGCCTCTCCCTGTTGCGGAGCACAGGCTCCGGACGCGCAGGCTTAGCGGCCATGGCTCACAGGCCCAGCCGCTCCGCGGCATGTGGGATCCTCCCGGACTGGGCACGAACCCCTGTCCCCTGCATTGGCAGGCAGACCCTCAACCACGGCGCCACCAGGGAAGACCTGAATCACCTATCTTTGAAATTCATTTCTTCTAACACATTGTGGAGAAGGAGATTTAATGTTAGTAGATTTTTATCTTGAACAACCAGAAACATTGCATTATAATAAACAGAAACGTTTGTAGTATCTAATAATAGGGGAATGTTGACTAATAGGGACATTCATAAAACAGCTATCCTGTAGCCTCTATTTTTGTGAAACAATTTTAAGAAAATTAGAAAATGCAATAATAACTGAATTTTTTAAAACGACAAGGTACAAATTTATAGAGAAAAAGAGGCATGGGACAATAGACTGGCAGTCAAAGCACCAAAATATTACCAATGATTTGGTCTGTTGTGAGGGATTATAAATGTTTTGTCTTTTAAGATTTTTCTGGGTTTTTTTTTTACCAAATTTTCTGTATGTGCGTGGATTCACTATCTTTGTTACTAGAGGGAAAAGCCTAAGACAGATATAATTTTATTATAGGTAATTTCATGTGCCATCCAAATAATGATGTTATAATTATTCTTTTAGTCACTGTATTGCTAACAATCACAGTCTGTAGAACTTGGAAGCCAAAACTGAACTGAGTGGGCTTGTTTTCAACTTTTTCTCATTTGATTTTGTTTCGGTATATGGCCTTATAATTTGTTTTAGACAATACAAAGTTGGTGAAGAAAGAAAAAGTAAGAATAGTTAGAAGTTAATTTGCGAAGCGGGGACCCCTGGGGTGCCTGGCCAAGGCCCCCTCGCCCACGCCCACCCCATCACCGACCCCCTGGGAAGACCTCAGCCCCCAGACGAGCACCTCTCCGGGACGCTTGTCCCCAGATTTTGCTGAGGAGCTGAGGTCCTCAGAGCCATCTCTGAGCCCTGGTCTTCTGGAGGAGGATGGAGAGGTGGCCGTGGTGCTTCTGGGCAGGCCCTCTGCCGGCGCCGCGGACCCTGAGGAGGTGGTGCTGTGCAGCAGCTGCTGCGCCATGCGGCTGCGGCGCCGGGGCCTGGCCCGGTGCCCTCCTAGAGGGTCGGGGTGCTTCCCCCGACTTGGTGTGGGGGCCCCGCCACCTGGCTGTCAGCATTTTAAAGAGGTCCCCCCCTCAGGAGTTCTGGCTGCCAGCTAACTGCCCCCTCCCCAGCCAGGACGTCCTGGCAAGACTGTAGCTAGTGGTGTTTTTACAACCAAAGACTCTATTTTGTGGTTTAAGGAGAATAAAATTGACTATGTTTAAAAGAAAAAAAAAAGTTAATAAGTCCACCTATAACGTTCTCCCTCTGAAAATAGTATGCACTTCAGGTTCTTAACTTGCAGAGTTAATTATACAAAGAGATGGATGGGAGAAAAAAGTTGCTCTCAGATTATCTGTTGTCTGCATTTGTTGTAACAACATTAATAATATGCTACAAAGACATTTCTTTGGGTCATCCCAGTTCTGTTTAAATTCGTAACCCATGAGAATGACATTCCTTTTTAATAAGGATTGCCATATTTGGAGGGAAAAGGGGAACTTCGTAATTTTATTTAGTGTTGCCAAGCATTGTACTAGTTAGAATTGTTTTTATCAAGATGTTTGGATGTGCTTCCATATAAAATGAAAATACTTCTACTATTGCTCCACTTGAAGGTAAGTAGACTCTTGAAAAAATTGTGAATTATCACACTCTTGTGAAGGTTTAAGGTTTAAGAATATGGATTTGAAGAAATCATTTATGAGTTTAGACTTTATACCTTTACCTGTTGGCTCTAATCTTGAGCCTCACTTTCCTCATCTGAAAACAAGTATAATCCCCACCTCATAAGGTTCTTGTGTGAATGAAAAGAGTTCACACCTGTGTCAAGTTCTCAGCGTAATGCCTGGCACGTAAAAGTGCTCATTCAGGAATTGGTAGCTGGCCTCATTTTCCTCTGAATTCACCCTTTTTGTCCTTCCTGCGCTTTTTTCTCACATATGTACCCTCCTTCTCCACCCCCATCCTCATTTCTTTAGCAAACACGTTCATTCCTTCTCTTCATCAAAGCTCTCATATTCTGACGCTTTCCCTTATTGCATTCATTTCGGGGTTCCTTACTCTTTCCTCTGCTAATTCCATGTGCTGCTTTTACTATTTAGCGAAGCAGAGGGCCCCCTTTATCTCACCATCCTCCATAATGTTTTTTATAAACAAGAAGGGATTTACACTTTATGCACTTTAAGAATGTAATAGGAACTGACTTGGCTACAGCTTCTTTTTTTTACGGTACGCAGGCCTCTCACTGTTGTGGCCTCTTCTGTTGCGGAGCACAGGCTCTGGACGCGCAGGCTCCGGACGCGCAGGCTCAGCGGCCATGGCTCACAGGCCCAGCCGCTCCGCGGCATGTGGGATCTTCCCGGACCGGGGCATGAACCCGTGTCCCCTGCATCGGCAGGCGGACTCTCAACCACTGCGCCACCAGGGAAGCCCTTGGCTACAGCTTTTAAGAGTCACTTCCTAGAATATAATAGGATGTCGAAAAGTGTGTCCTGCCTGTACTAGCTTCTCTTTTAAATCTTTGAATCTTTTTTGTATTAGCATCATCATTTTTGCCTTCTCTTTAGATCCCTGCCCTTTTTTTTTTGTACCCTCTAAAATTATATTTATCTATCTGTATCAAGGTTCCCAGAAGTTATTTTGTTTTTCCATGTAGTGTTTTAATGGAAATGTATTTTCTACTTGAACTGTTCTCATTCACTGGCAGTTTTGCCTCTCAGAGGATATTTGGCAATGTCTAGGGGTATTTTTGGTTGTCACCGTTTGGCGGTGGGGTGGGTGTGCTAGTGGGTAGAGGCCAGGTAGGCTGCTGAACATCCTGCAATGCACGCAGCAGACTGCTACACAAAGTATTCCTTGGTTTGCAGTTTTAGTAGTGCCATACTTGAAAAACCCTGTAGTAGAAGATTCTCATATTTTCATACTATAAAATCCTTTTTCTGGCACCCTGGAATCCAAGTGCTGACTATATCATTTTTATGCCTTGTGATAAAAGTTTTTGGCAGAGAGTTACAGTCTCACATGTTAATTACAGCAGTGCTTAAGGGCTGGAATTTTTCTTGCGTTGTGTAGGTTACATGATCATATTTAGTCACACAGTTCGGGCCTGGCCAGTTTCTTAGCATATAACATGTGGTTATGATGACATTTCAGAGTTAGTAAATTATTATACCAAAGACTTTGTTTTGTTGTGATAAAATATATTTTATTTAAATCCTAAACAATATGATTTTTCTACTGTATATTTCTATTTAGAAAACCTTTATAGATTGATGTATATGGTATAATAAGCATGGACCCTAGACCTAACACTAGGCTGAGTTTGAATCATAGCTTCATCCTCTCAACTTGCAATGAGGATTTATTAAATATCTTGGACTCTGTGTTCAATTATGAATCTAATATTTTTTGTGTGTGGAAAATGGAGATAATATAAAGAGTCTGCCTTACAACAGGCTTTCAATAAATGGTAGTTCTTGTTTACTAAAGTTGTTCCTTTATTGTAGGACATTTTCTACATTGAAAATCAAAAGGAATATGAAAATAAAAAAGCTGCTAAGAAGAGAAGAACACAAGTGTTGGGAAAAAAGATGAAACAAGCTATTAAAAGCCTAAATTTTCTAGAAGATGATGATACATCACGAGAGACTTTTGCAAGTGACACAAATGAGGCCCTGGCCTCTCTTGATGAATCACAGGAAGGACACGGAGAAACAAAGTTGGATGCAGAGGAAGCCATTGAGGTTGATCATTCTCATGATTTGGACATCTTTTAGGACATTTTGAGAAATAAGCCTTTCTAAGATAACATTGTAATAAACCATTTCTACTGAGATTGCTTTATTTTACTTTGCACTGATAAACCCAAAAATCTGGAGAGAACTGTTGTCTTAAATAAAATTGAGTATGTGGGAGATGAATGCAATAAGAACATTTAAAACTTTCTCATGTCTGACAAAAGTATATAGCAGAGGATTTAATTTCTCAGTCTATTGCATGTGCTAATCATTACTAGTTGATAATCAGTTTTGTCCAGGTCATTATAACATAGCATTCAAAAGTTTGTTTTCTTTTTCTGATTTATCTTTGCAGTGAATTATGATTGGTTTCAAACATTCCATTAAAAGATCCTAAGACCTAAATTGTTAAGCTATTACAAATGCATTCAAATTTAGTTTTTCTGTGTTCTAAGAACTCTTAAGCAGTTTTAATAATAGAGACTAAAAATAGGTTTATACTAGTGGCTCTTCCCACTTAAGTTGTTTGTGCAGAAGTAAATAAACATCAGAAGCTTTTCAAAGAAGTATCTGTGCTTAACTTTAACTTTGTTTTTGACCTCTTATTAGTTACCTTGGTCATATGTTAAATACTGAATATGATCCATACCTGCATAATTATCATGACATTTAAAAAATTCCCAGTGACAGCCTGCCTAAGACTGTTTTACCTTATGTTAAGGAAGTTAGGTATTAAAAATGTTTCATCTGCATGATGTTTAAAATTATTCATTTTTATTTAAGGAAATAAAGGTAGTTTACTTAAGATGTTCCAGGAGTTGACTACAGTTTACAAAATAGATTAAGCAAAAATATGTAGGGAGCAATTATTAGCTATTCTTTGCAGCAGTGTACTTGAAGTCTTTCAGTAGTTTCTGAAATACATGATCATTGATGTTGAAGCTAAGTAAGCAGGGAAAGAAAAGGAAATGGTAATTGGTTACGTTTTTTTCGTAAAGAATGCAAAAATAAAAGTGGAGTTCTGGCAGTCCTTAATGAGTTTCAAGTGATTTTATTTTTTAATCTCAAATGTTCTTTCATAAAATTGCTATAACCTAGGAAAGAAACATTTTAAATAGGTAAGTATTTAAACATTATCCCTGAGATTTTTTAACCATTTATTTATTTAAAGAATTTTTTTAAATTGAAGTATAATTGATTTACAATATTACATTAGTTTCAGGTATACAACATAGTGATTCAGTATTTTTATGCCTTGTAAAATGATCACCACAGTCCCTGAGATTATTTTATGTAAGGTGATTTTAAAGGTATAGTAGGGCTTCCCTGATGGCCCAGTGGTTGGGAGTCTGCCTGCCAATTCAGGGGACGCGGGTTCATGCCCCGGTCCGGGAAGATCCCACATGCCCATGCCGCGGAGCAGCTGGTCCCGTGAACCATGGCCGCTGAGCCTGCGCGTCCAGAGCCTGTGCTCCGCAGCAGGAGAGGCCAAAACAGTGAGAGGCCCGCGTACCGCAAAAAAAAAAAAAAAAAAAAAAAGGTATAGTAGGGCTTCCCTGGTGGCGCAGTGGTTGAGAATCCGCCTGCCAATGCAGGGGACACGGGTTCGAGCCCTGGTCTGGGAGGATCCCACATGCCGTGGAGCAGCTAGGCCCGTGAGCCACAATTACTGAGCCTGCGCATCTGGAGCCTGTGCTCCGCAACAAGAGACGCCGCGATAGTGAGAGGCCCGCGCACCGCGATGAAGAGTGGCCCCCGCTTGCCACAACTAGAGAAAGCCCTCGCACAGAAACGAAGACCCAGCACAGCCATAAATAAATAAATAAATAAAGCGAACTGTCAACAAGTAAAAATAAATAAACACTACTTAAAAAATAAAAAAATTAAAAAAAAATAAAAAAGGTATAGTATATCAGGAAAGATAATCAACATTCAGAAATCTAAATGCCACTTACTCATGTAAATACTGCTAATTTTTCTAGTGAAAGTTACAGTTTTTGAGGGACATTAATGCCTCAGGCTACTTCATCTTCAATGGATTGCTCCTCCCTCATTCCCCGCTTCCCGGATTGTTTTCATCAATTGTTATTTCCTTAACATTTGCAAACCAGATTTCTGGATTGTAGTACATCCTAATGTTATATATAGAAACCAGTGCTTCAGTTTTTAAGGTTCTGTAAAGTTTTGTGTATTAACATTACTCTTCTCTAAACCTTTCTGACTATCCAGATCTAGAAAGTTCTCTCCAGACTGTTGCCAGATGTGTATTCAGTTAATACTCTCACCAAGGCAGTGTACATTGCAGTCATTCTTCCTGCTCAGCCTAACATTTTTCCTCCTTCTGGCTAGGAGTATTAGCAGTAATAACCCTCCATGTCTCTGGCCTAGTAATTTAGGTGCTCATCCTCACTCATAACCTTTCTTTATTAAAATGAGTTTTGTTACCTAAAATACTCTGCGATATAACTCAAATCTTAGGAGATAAAATGGGTTGGATTGGTTTGGGTTTAGGCAAGTTTGATTTACACCTTGAAGTGTGTCTAAGTAATGGTGAAACAAATGGGACACATATCAACCACGTGCAGTATGTAAAGAGGAAAATCAGCTAAGGGTAAATAGTGTTAATTTGAAGTGATTATTTGTGAATAATAATTCTTTAGTCCAGTATATTTTCTAGTATCTGTCAAATTTGTAATATATCTGCAAGCATCCTTATTTTTTAAGTGTTCGTGATAAGAATGATGGTGTATTCAAGGTGTACTAAAACACCGAAAATAGCTCTAAGTGCCACACTCTTAACTTCTAAAGTAACTGCGATGGGTTGCTATGAAATTAGCAAAACACTGTTAGATCTGAGGCAGCAATGACATCATAATTAGACTAGTAGACTAGTGAAGTTCTAGATGAGAATTCCTGTCACTACTGGCAGTGATGGCTTCAGGCAAAGACACTTGTCTTATCTTACCTAAACTCACCAACAACTGTTCTAATGAGAATTCATCTAAGCCTGCTAATAAGTGAGGATTTAAGGGTTCTGGGTTTTGGGGTGGTTTCTTTGTTTGTTTTTTGTTTCTTTGTCTTCAATCTGGGAGCTACATAGATGAGGACGCTAATTCTGTGCTTCCCCTTGGCATCTATGTAGAAAGCTTTATGTTCCAGAACAAAACAATGTGTGTGCAGAGAAAGCAAGTCTGACCTGAGTGTAGGGCATGTACTAAATTCAGAAGCTAAATTCGTTACTGGTTTTTGTGAGTGGCCAGTGATTCCTTTAGGTAATGAGTAGGCCTGAGGTAGGTCATGGTGTGCTGTCTTCCCCCATAAAGTCAGGCCAAAATGAACATCATGAGCAAATTGTAAAGGACAGCGTGCAGTTAGAGCTACAGATACCCAGGCCAGACTCTTGATCTTGGTGATACTTGGGGATTTAATGGCTTGGTTATCTACTAGGTGAGCCTCAAACAGTGACACAGCTCTGTGCTGCATCTGCGAGGGTCCAAACCTCACAGACACAGCTGCTTCCATTCCGTAAAATGAAGCTAAAATAATTGAATTTAGCTCACAATATATCCTTTCTTCTTGCTTTTTCCTAATCTTCAGGTGTGGTGAGATTCATTTGCCACGGTTTTCATTAAAGCATGGGATGATCCCAAGACGTTATGTAATGCCTTGGAAACAGAACATGAAATTCAGGAATGTGAATCTGAAGGTATTTTCCTATAGGTATTTATAATAAAAAACCTATACTATTTAATATATCTGTGAATAGACATATATAACTCTACAAAAGCTGCTTTGAAATTTATTTTTCATTTTTTCAGCTTTATTGAGGAATAATAGACAAATATGATTGTGTACCTTTAAAGTATACAACGTGATGCTTTGCTATACATTGTGGAGTGATTACCAAGATCAAGATAACACATTCATCACTTTACATTGTTGACTCTTTTTTTCTTGCAGTGAGAATGCTTCAGGTCTACTCTCAGCAGCTTTCAAGTATATAATACCGTATTATTAACTATAGTCACTGTGCTGAACATTAGACCGTTAGAACTTATTCTTCTTAAAACTGAAAATTTGTACCCTTTGTCTCATTTCTTCCTTCTCCCAGGCCCCGACAACCACCATTCTGTTCTGACAAAAACTATTTGATGCGCCTTCACATAAACTTGCAAACAAAAGTTAAATAGCAATATCTATTCAAATAACCCAATTACAAACTTAAAATAGATAAACCAAAAGATTTCATAAATATGTGTCTACCTTTTTCTCTACATAATGGCAACTCACAGCTGTTAAGTTCATCAGAAGTAGGCGCCATTAACATTAAAGCTACCGTACAGAGCATGTATTTTTTTTTAATTGAAGTATAGTTGATTTACAGTGTGTTAATTTCTGCTGTACAGCAAAGTGATTCAGTTATACATATATATATGTATATTTTATATTCTTTTCCATTGTGGTTTATCACAGGATATTGAATATAGTTCCCTGTGCTATACGGTAGGACCGTGTTTATCAATTCTATATATAATAGTTTGTATCTGCTAACCCCAAACTCCCAATCCAACTCTCCCCCATCCACCCTCCCCCTTGACAACCACAAGTCTGTTCTTTACAGAGCGTGTATTTTTACAGTTGTACTGCACACTCAGGTTGAGAGCTATGGGAACACTTCGGCTAGATTTACAGATAAGACTCCTTGCTCACTCAATGCTCTGATTCAGTAGTCAATAGTTTCAAAACATTTTCCAAATTCAGATTGATTGACCATTCACTTGTGAAAAGGTAAGTTGTTTCTTTAAAGGAGATTATAATATTTTGTAAGAATCAGTAAGAAGAGATTTCATGTTAGGATTCCTAGGAAGAAATGTGTTTATATAACTAATTTCCAAATTTCTAAAGGATAAGCAATTAATGTTGAATAAGAATGTACTTTGTGAAGACAGAGATATTACAAAATATGAATATTATATGATATACAAAATACAAAAATATGGCTCAATTATTTTCTTATAAAATGCATACATACAGTATAATAAATGAGGCTGCCATTTGCCTTGAGATGATTATTTTATATGTATTTTTATCTGATATTTTGAAAACAAATATGAAACTAAGGAAATCACGATTCAAATACCAGACTTAAACATCAAATTTGTATGGTTATTAAGACTTTCTAATATCTTAATATTGGGCTGTATTTCATGTAACTTAGTGGCTTATCAAGTCATTTTCAATGTCCTAAGTAGCTTTAGCATGGTGACAATATTAGTACTGACTTTATATTTTTCATTTACTAGAACTATCGGGTATAAACTTAGAGTTGAAGTCAATAATGAAGAACTGTTTTGAATGCATCAAAGCATTTCTGTTAGTCTTGCCCTTACTCTTTAGAGCTATAAGTCAGCATAATTCTTTCATTGTTATTTCACTTCTCCAATTTAGTTGACAGTGTTCCTAACAACTTAAAAAATATAATTAGCGACTGGTGTATGGAATATTCTACCATACAGAGTAAAAGTGAAAATTAAATGAGAATTACAGTGAAGTGAATGTGCACTGAATAAATGCTAGCTATGCTTTCTTTTCATTTTACCATTTTTCCTGATGATATAGCTCTTTAACAACATAAAAACAAGAACACAGCATAGGAGAGAGGGAGCGGCACCCCAAGACCAGGCCAGACTGCTGTTCGGCAGTATCAAAGAATCAGAAATAGATGTACAACTAAGAGAATCTTAAGTAGCTGTTATCTATCCAGCAGCAGGGTGCAGCAGCAGCTGCATACTGTGTAGCTCTTTTACTTAGTAGTTGGCGAAAGTTTTTTCATTCACATAGAATGTTTTATTCAACACTCAAAGAATCCTTTAATAATTCCCATTTTATGTTTGAGGAAACTGAGTCTCACGGTAGGTAAATGACTTGTACAAGAACACAAAACTAGTGAAGTTAAAAGTCAGTGATCTGACTCCAAGTTTATAGTCTGCAGCCCACACCACTGGCTCTTCCTGTTGATCGGAAGACACAAGTGAGAGAGCACTGCTTTTGAAAAAGGGATATTGCTCTGCCCACTAGACCTTCCTTCTCAACAGGAACAGTTAGAAAAACTATTGGGCAACTTCCATCTCAATCTAATAAAGTGGGTTTTTTAAAAATTAATTAATTTATTTTTCTCTGCATTGGGTCCTCATCGTCGCACGAGGGTCCTCTCCATTTGCAGCAAGTGAATGGGGGCCACTCTTTGCTGTGGTGCGTGGGCTTCTCATTGCGGTGGCTTCTCTTGTTGCGGAGCGCGGGCCTCAGCAGTTGTGGCACGCGGGCTCTAGAGCGCAGGCTCAGTAGTTGTGGTGCACAGGGCCAGTTGCTCCGCGGCATGTGGGATCTTCCTGGACCAGGAATTGAACCCGTGTCCCCTGCATTGGCAGGCGGATTCTTAACCACTGCACCACCAGGGAAGTCCCTAATAAAGTGATTTTTGGTGTGATATACAGCATATTTTTTTTTCTTTTAGCATGCAGAAGCATGTGGGATCCATGCTGGCCCTTTGGAAGACTCTCTGTTTTTGAATCACAGTGAAAGGCTTTGCCATGGGGAAGATCGTAAAGTTGTCTTGAAGAAAATCCCACCAGAAATAAAAATTGCAGATATGCCTCTGCATTCACCTCTCTCCAAGTACCAAAGCACTGTGATTTCCCATGGCTTCAGGAGGCGACTGATCTGATGAAAGAAGAATAAAATGATAAAGTATTTCAGTCTCTCCCTCTCTCTCTCTCCCATAATGTTTAAGTCCTTGTACATTTGTATTTTGCCTATAGGTTCAATTTGTTCAAAGGCTATAAGTCAACTGCATACTCTTTAAATTATACTAGCTTAGAAAGGAAATAGGCTGTGAGAATATCTGAGATGACGTGGGGGAACAAGGAAAACTGTCTCACTGAAATTAATTTCACACCAAGTAGTTAAGAAACAGCAGACGGATCCAGTCCTACCATCTAACCTTACCACACTCCTCTACCTTTCTCTCCTTCTTATTCCACCCTTATTATTCATTCCCTCCAAAACTCAGTGTCAAGAAAGCCAAACTGAAATAGAGTTGCAGGATGTGGAATTATTTTTGCTTCTTTTCTGACTGCTCCAACACCCTTCCTTCCGCTCCACTACACCACACACACACCCCTAAGGCTATAGAGACCGGCAGCTAATCAGCATGGTTATTAGAAGTGTTAGTAGACAACTCTGTGATACATCATACAATTTTAGCTGAGACATATGTTTCCATATTGGTTCAGTGTATCCAAGTATCAATTTCCTATAGTGAAGGATTGATTCACATAACTTAAGACATAATAATCACTGTATGCAAAAATGATGCACCACTGTGGAAGACAGTATGGTGGTTTCTCAAACAATTACACTCAGAATTACCTTATGATCCAGCAATTTCACTTCTAGGCATATGCCCAGAAGAATTGAAAGCAGGGATTTGAACAGATATTTGTACACCAATGTTCATAGCAGCATTATTTATAATATCCAAATGGTGGAAACAAGTCAAATGTCCATCAACAGATGAATGGATTGTTGGGGAGGAAGAAATTTTCCTCTACCCTTCTAGGTTCTTCTGACTGGCTTAAGAATTGAATTGACATGAGACAGATTAACAGGAGAAAGTCAAACAAAAGTTAAATAACATGTATACATGGGAGAGGCCCAGGAAAACTGAGTAACTCACCCAAATGACTGAAACCCTCACTTTGTTTTTAAATTGTATTTATTTATTTATGGCTGCGTTGGGTTTTCCTTGCTGCGTGTGGGCTTTTCTCTGGTTGTGTGGTGAGCGGGGGCTACTGTTTGTTGCGGTGTGTGGGCTTCTCATTGCAATGGCTTCTCTTATTGCAGAGCAAGGGCTCTAGGAGCACGGGCTCAGTAGTTGTGACACACAGGCTCAGTAGTTGTGGAGCAGGGGCTTAGTTGCTCTGCAGCACGTGGGATCTTCCTGGACCAAGGCTCGAACCTGTCTCCCCTGCATTGGCAGGCGGATTCCCAACCACTGAGCCATCAGGGAAGTCCCTGAAACCCTCACTTTAAATACCACCTTCAGCTAAAGACAGAAGAGGATTTGGGAATAGTGATTTGGGACTTCAAAGGGAGGAAGGCAATTGACATGGAGATGGAAAAGTAAACGTTTGGTAAATGTTTTCTGAGCCTGCAGAGACAGTGGGACACAGGGTGGCCTGTGATCTCTAAGAGTTTCCCCCACCACATCTAGCTCATGTTCTTTGCAGACATCTCTGGTGATAGCTCTATTCCAGTAATCGGCCCTCTATCTAAATTCCTTTAGGCACTTAGGGGGAAGGTCAAAAATTCTTCCTGAGTCTTCTGGGCCTTGATTGTTTTCAGCTTGAAATAATCCACATGCCAGAGACATTTTAGGGTGGCAAATTTTGTTTCCCTACAGATAAACAAAATATGGTATATGAATGTAATGGAGTGGATTATTAGTCAGCCATAAAATGAAGTTCTGTTACATGTTCTAACATGGGGAACCTTGACAACAGGCTAAGTGAATAAATAAGACATAAAAAGACAAATATTGTGTGATTTCACTTATATGAGATACCTAGAGTAGTCAAATTCTTAGAGATAGAAAATAGAATGGTAGTTAGTTACCAAGGGCTACAGAAGAGGGGAGAATGGGGAGTTATCATTTAAAGGGTAAAGAGTTTCAGTTTGACATGAAAAGTTCTGTAGATGGATGGTTACACGACAGGGTGAATGTATTTAACGCCACTGAATTGTACACTCAAAAAGGGTAAAAATCATTAATTTTATGTCATATATATTTTACCAGAATTTCTTTTCTTAAAAAGACCATAGTGGGTCTAAGCTATGCTTCATTCAGCCAAGTGTTCATATCTGATAACAGCACCGAGGAAACTATTACAGAAAAAGATAGAGCTGTCCATCTAATAACAACTTAAAAATCAGCAAAGAAAGCATCAATAAATTATTAAGGAAGATAATTTAAGTGATACTGAACTGAAGCAGGGTCCACTTGACAATTTACTGACACTGGGTTGTGGTGAAGGAAAATACAGCATTTATTGTAGGCACCAAGCAAGGAGAATGGGCAGCTCATGCTCAAAAGAACCAAACTCCCCGATAGCTTTCAGGGAAAGGTTTTTAAAGGCAACATTCAGGGTGAGGGTTGCAGTGGGTATGACTTTCTTCTGATTGGTTGGTGGTTGTTAACAGGGTGGTGTTTCAGGAATCTTATTCACCAACCTGGTTCCAACCAGTATGGGGTCTCTATGCTTGTGGTCAGCATGTAGTCACCATCCTCAGCCTGGGTGGGAGTCTTTGTCCCTGCAGAACAACTCAAAGATATGTGTCAGATTGTTGTATATATCCCTTGAGGAGGAAGTAGGCCTCTGTTTTACTGCTGAACTATTGTTTCTTGACTGCTTTTCCTGTGTTTCTGCATTCCCTCACTTCCCTAATTAATAACTGCTTGTGCCTGCTCTTTGGAACTTTGGGAAGGCCTAGGAGACCAAAGCCTTTTTCTACAAACAAGAAATGGGAGACACAGAGGGGCTTTTGTACCTAGGAAGGCTCTGCAGGGTCCTGCTTGGTTTTAGCTTCAGGTCTTCTCAGCTTGTCTCTCCCAGTGTGGAACCACCACCTTATGATCTGGGACAAGGAGAATTAGGGCCCCAGTATTCTCAGAGCCTCTATGCCCAAGGCAGAGCTTCCATCCCATGAATTGGGGCTGAGCAGAAAAAAAAAGGAGTCCTCCACCTTTTGACCACACTTGCATAGAACTTAGCTTCAGAATCAGGTAGCCGGGGTCAGGATGAGAAATGCTGATATCCTGCCCTGCCTAGGAAGACAGCCCTCTACCTGGGATCTGTGGGGAGAGGAACCCTGTGCTCTTGGCTGCACCAGTCTGCAGTAGAGTTTCCACTATGGTGAGCTGGGAGGGGAGAGGGGAGAAGTGGGTCCTGGATCAAACACCTCAGGGTTCACTGAGCTTTAGGAGATTTCATTAAATAAATATTTCTTCATTTGCTGTATGCACCCAGGACCACATCCAGAGACTTTAAATGGCTGTCCTTTTGTAATTATTACTGATTTTTTTTTGGTAGTGAGTCTGAAGAGCTCCTCACATTGTCATGCTGGAAATGAAACTCTAGCCTTTTAAAAATTGTTCTAAGGAATCCCGTAGTCCTTTAGATCCAAGTTCTCAAGAGAACATAAAGCCCAGTCCGAAGAACTAGAAGAGATACTAGAATATATCTGTCTTGGACTTCCCTGGTACACAGTGCTTAAGAATTCGCCTGCCAATGCAGGGGACACAGGTTCGATCTCTGGTCCGGGAAGATCCCACATGCCGTGGAGCAACTAAGCCTGGGTGCCATAAGTACCGAGCTTGCGCAATAGAGCCCATGAGCCATAACTACTGAGCCTGCATGCCACAACTACTGAAATCCACGTACTAGAGCCCATGCTCTGCAACAAGAGAAGCCATCGCAATGAGAAGCCCGTGCGCCACAACGAAGAGTAGCCCCCACTCACCGCAACTAGAGAAAGCCTGCAGGCAGCAACGAAGACCCAACACAGCCAAAAATAAATAAGCAAATAAATTGAAAACAAAAACAAAACAAAAAGAATATATTTGTCTCCTCAACTGACAAGTACTAGAGCCTAAATAAAGGTATGTGAGGAAGAAAACTGTGAAATATAATTTATATAATTATGTCATTCTACCCACACTTCAGTCCAAACTTGAGAAATTGCCAGGAGGACAATTTATACATCTAATTTAAGAAAAAAAGAAAAAAGCAGTTCTGAATTTTAAAAGCTATTTAGGATAAATTGAAGATTTTTGCTTCCTGTAATTCCCTACTTTGCCTCTAAAATAGACCTGAGCCAACTAACCCACTTCTTCTCAAGAGTAAGCATTGACAGGACTATGTTCCTGTCAAGTATTTCTCCATTATTTTCTCTTCCATTGAAAACAAAAGAAAATTTGGCTGGTGGTGGGATAATTATCAGCAAGATCTTTAAGTTAAAATTCGAGATACTTCTCTGTGTTTATACCACTCAACTAGAATTTAAAATCCAAGGTGACACCTGAGGCTCAATTTCACAGCAATGAGGAATAGGAATGCTGCAGGACATCCTGAAGAGGTTCACCTCTCTATGAAGGGGTGCCTAGAACTGCAGAAGCTCATTTGAGTAGGGTCTTTGTACATCTCTAGGAATAAACTGAAAAAAAAACCCTTCAACAAAAGAGTTGCACTGAGCAATGTACAGTGCTTGGTTCTTGCCTCATGAAAACACCTGAGTATATTGTTCTCATCCAATTGTGCTAATTGTGAGGTCTGGCCCAGTGACAGTCTCCTCACCCTATGGTATCAATTATTCTGTCCTACTTAATTTTCTCTAATTTTGTGTGACCCCTAAGTTATGTCCCAGGAAGTGATTCTCTTTCAGATTATTCCTCATCTAATGTCACTCTCTTAAATGTAAATTCTAATTTGTACCTTTGGCTTCCTCCTTTCAAAACTCCCCATTCCACTGTGGTTTAGTTTAAAACTGTAAATTTCCTTGCAAGAGAGCAGATTATGATGCTGCATCTTGGCCCAGGTGGGTTAGTCCCAGTGACTGGGAAATCTCTGGGATTTCCAGGGTCAAAAATGCCAATGGATATATTTTTCACATACTGAGAATATAGGTGATCATATTTGGCCTTTACTGATTAGCTTCCGTCAGCCTGAGGGGCCACCAAGAGCAGGTGAATAGGTGTACCCCACACAGGGGCGTCTGGCAGAGAAGGTGAGCAGCGGCTAGAATGGAGCCAGCACTACACTCCCCAAGCTGTGTGCATCTCAGTGCATAACTGGGACCCCAGCAACATGGGGACCAGTACAAAAGTCTTCACTGAAACTTCTCTGGCTTTTATGCGATTTACCAATAAAAGCCTTGCTGTCAGAAAACATCTTTCTTCTTTTAAGAATGTGACCAAAACAGTGACCATTGCTGAAGTACCAGCAGCCAAGATGAAGTTCAATCCCTTTGTGGCTTCTGATCAAAGCAAGAACCAGAAAAGGCACATCAATGTACCTTCCCACATTCACAGGAAGATTATGTCTTCCCCCTCTTTCCAAAGAGCTGAGACAGAAGTACAGTATTCGATCCATGCGTATCCAAAAGAATGAGGAAGTTCAGATTACGCGAGGGCACTGCAAAGTGCAGCAAATTGGCAATGTAGCCCAGGCTTACGGGAAGAAGTATGTCACCTATACTGACTGAGTGCAGCGAGAGGAGGCTAATGGCACTGTCCATGTGGGCATTCACCCCAGCAAGGTGCTTGTCACTAGACTAAAACTGGACAAAGACCACAAAAAAGATCCTTGAACGTAAAGTCAAATCTCTCCAGGTAGGAAAGGAAAAGGGCAGACATAAGAAAGAAACAATTGAGAAGATGCAAGAATAAAGTAATCTATATAACTTTCATTAAAAACTGTTAAAATGAAAAAAAGGAGAATGTGGCAAAATGTGTGTGATAGAACACTAGATGAAAAGTCAAGGTGTACCCAGTGTGAATAAAAAGAATGCATATGACCAGAAAACAATGCTGGAAGCCAGTGCATCAAAATGTTTACAATATTAGTTTTGGATCGTGGAGTTATAAATGATTCTTAATTACATCCTCGTATCTTTGTAAATTACAGCAAACATGTATTTTTCTCCACATGTGTGGAAAGCACTCCTCTCTGTTCTGCTGTCAGAGTTTTATATCCAACATAACTATCAACTCTTCTATGAAACCTATCTCATATCCTATTTTCTCCTGTACCAGTTCTCTCCACCTTAACATTTTCCAAGTTGGTTCTCTGCCTAAGACTTCTCCTTCTTGACCAGAAGAGGTCTCTGCTGCATCACTCAAAAAAAGACAAAGCTTTCTTTCTTTTTTTTTTCTTTTTTTAAAATGTTTTGTTGGTTTGCGCTTTTTTAAAAAGGTAAAAATTCTTCAGTGCCTCTGAAACTAACAAAATTTTCAAAGAGAGCATTTTATCAACGAAGGGGAGCTTAAACCCTTTGGGTACCGTCATCAGTGCCTTGCATTTTACTGAGCCACAGAGCAATTTCATCTGATATGTAAAAATTTGAAAACTAAAAAAGAGAAAACAAGGGAGAACACATTTAAACAGGAAAACATATCTTTTCTAGGGACAAATTAAAAGCCATCAGTAAAGCACTTCCGAGAGCATGGACTTCAGTGAGCCTGACCTGGCTTTGAATTCTGACGTCACTACTAACTGTGTGGCTTCAAGCAGCTCCACGCACCATATTCCTCTCTCTCGGTTTGTCATCTGGAAAATGAGGCTACAGATAGCTCATTCATAGAGTTGTAAATAGTCTGTTAGGGAACAGAAAAGCGCTTAGCGTAACACTCAATAATGATGTTTAGATTCTTATTAGGCCTGTGGATAGACATATGGATTGGGTTGGGAGTTAAATTTTAGCCATACCATGGCTAACTCAGTTGCAAAGTAGCTTTTTCCCGAGAGGAAGAATATAGGAATAGCAGGAAATAGGAGATCCCCTCAAATGGGAAGAGGAACGCTTTTCATCAACCATCTTTGCTTCAAATATCACCACTAAGAAAAAAACCCAAAAATTCATATCTCTAATTTCTTTTAGGGGCTAGGCTAGAATTTCTGTTCCAAGCTGCATCTTTCAAATAATTGTCTCACCAGGAGCCTCACATTCATCAGATGAGCTCCTCATCTTCCCCACTCTTCTTTTCAGGCCCACTGTTTTCTCCTGACTTAACTATTTGTACAAGTTGTCTAACATTGGTAAATACCATCACCTAATAGCGTCCTATGTTCTGGGTGCTCTGGGTCTCAGAAATCACATTAGATCCCGTCTGCTCCCCTTTCCCCTTCCCCACAAAGCCATTCAATCATACCTGTTCCTTGTAGGTAGATGGTAGTATCTTTAAGAGCTGTCTCCTCTTTCATTGCCCGTGAAGAGCTACTCTCCTCCTTGAACCACATTTCTTACGGTTCTGAGATGGGGCCCCCAGATTTGCATTTTTAACAAGCTTCCAGGTGAGGCTTATGTGTGGACCACACTCTAAGTACTGTCAACATGTCTAGGAAGTGCCGCTATGCAAGAAGCATATATAGAACTTCCTTAAACATTGTAGTTTGTCCAAAGGTAATCAAAGCCACAGCCCATGTAGCTGATACAGATTAAAGAATTTGGATCACAGGTAAATGGTTTTCACCACCTATAAGCCGCTTTGGTGCTGCTGCTATTTCATCAATTCAGGCTGTTCCTTTTTATTGCTGAATATTATTTCATTGTATGAATGTACCACAATTTATTTATTTATTTATTTATTTATTGGCTGCATTGGGTTTTCGTTGCTGCGCAGGGGCTTTCTCTAGTTGCGGTGAGCGGGGGTTACTCTTGGTTGAGGTGAGCGGGCTTCTCATTGCGGTGGCTTCTCTTGTTGCGGAGCACGGGCTCTAGGCACGTGGGCTTCAGTAGTTGTGGCTCACGGGCTCAGTAGTTGTGGCTCACAGGCTCTAGAGCGCAGGTTCAATAGTTGTGACACACAGGCTTAGTTGCTCCACGGCATGTGGGATCTTCCTGGACCAGGGATCGAACCTGTGTCCCCTGCGTTGGCAGGTGGATTCTTAACCACTTCACCACCAGGGAAGTCCCCACAATTTGTTTATTCATTCACTCATTGAAGCTCATTTGCCTTTTGTGTTAGAGGTCCCCAAGACCACTTCCAGTTTCAATAATTCACTAGGAGGACACGCAAGACTCAGCATGCAGTCATACTCATGGCTATGATTTATTACAACAAATGGATATGTTACCAGATCAAACTTGGATCCACTTGCTGGCCAATCTACTGACAGGCCAATCTACTGACACTGGGTTGTGGTGAAGGAAAGTGCAGCGTTTACTGCAGGCCAACCAAAGAGTTCAGGCAGCTGGTGTTTAAAAGTCCCAAACTCCTTGAAGGCTTTCAGGGAAAGGTTTTTAAAGGCAGGGTGAGGGCCAGGGTCGTGGGGTGTGTGATCAGTTTGCTGACATTCTTCTGATTGTTTCATGGTGAGGCAACAGGGAGTCAACATCATCAACATTCTGGTTCCAACAAGTCTGGGGTCTACATGCTTGTGGGCAGCACACAGTTAACTTCTTCCACCTGGTGGAGGTTTCAGGCTCTGCAAAACAGCTCAAAGGACATGGCTCAGAATATTATCTATAGCCCTTGCCCTTGGTTTAATGGCTAAAATATTATTGTTTTTTCTTGCTTGACTCTTTTCCTTTCTTTCTGCATTTTCTCACTTCTCTGGTTAAATTTACTCTTTAGAATTTGGGGAAGGCCTAAGAGGCTAAAGTTTTTCTACAGACAAGAGGAAGGCAGGGGACATGTCGGGGTGGGCGGGTTCTGTTCTGGAAGGGCCCCCTAGGGTTCTTCTCCGTTACAGATACAGAGCAAAATCAGCAAAGGAAAAAGGCACATGAAGTCCAAGGGACAGAGAGCACTAATTTCCAAGAGTCCTCTCTCAGTGGGAGTCGAACAGGGCAGACAGACTTAATTCCCCCAACAATGAGCTGTGACAACTCTGTTTTTAATTTGATCAGGAAACGTAACTTGTTCATCCTTTGGTCTTTCTGGAGATTTAAGAGAATACTTTGCAGATACAGCAAGGTTCATTGTCATCCAGGTATTGCAAGACAAAAGTCATGTTTGCATTACAGTTTTCTCAAGCAATCGCAGGTGCATTTTATCCTAAGTGATTATTAGAAGATCAGTCCTCGACTGATGCTACCTTCCAGAAGAGAGCTAAGCTTTAGAGAGTCAACGAAGTCACGGTGGTTTCCAGGGGGATGCAGATCTGAGCGACGGGTACGATGTGAGCCAATGAGAGCTAGAAAGGACTTTCTACACACGGGAAAAGCATAAATAGAGGAGATGAGGAAGGGAAAAGCCACTGCATTTACAGAATGGTGAGAACATCCTGGGCAGAGAAAAGTTTCCTGGTGGGAAATAAAAGAAGGTAATCTTAGGAAAAGGGATCCAGCTTATCGAGGACTTTCAATCCCCAAATTAGTGATCGAAATAGATTACTATATAGAGAGTTATGTTAATGATCATGACAGAGTTTGAGAAAAATTAATCTGGCAACACTTCAAAGGATGGATTGGAGATTAAGCGATGAATAAACTTGTTTGAAAATAAACCCAGGTGAGAAGCCCCGATTAGGATCAAAGATACGTGGATGGGGAACAGAGGGCTCCCTCGAGACAGTTTATATTGGGGTGAATGAAGCACACGAGCAAGGCTTGAGCACATGGAAATAAGGTCAGCCTATCCTGGAGAGGAGTTTAGTTGCACTTGGTAAGTTACCTTTATAAATGAGGTCAGTAAGGCACTATAGAGCCTTTTTTTTTTTTTTTTTTGCTGAGGCTGCTTGTGGGATCTTAGTTCCCTGACCAGGGATTGAACCCCGGCCCTCGGCAGTGAAAGCACAGAGTCCTAACCACTGGACAGCCAGGGAATTACCTATTAGAGCCATTTTAACCTCCAAGAAAAGGTATAAAACACTTTCTACTAGAAAGACAGATGATAATGCAGAGGGGGAAAAAATCAATGTGTGGTATAGAAGTAGCAAGAGGTGCAGTGTTTTTTTTATCGTGAAGTATTTTAAGAAAGCCATTTAGTGCGACTAATCTGTTTTCCCTTTCAAAGGTAGTTCATTTCAGTATAGCCTAATTAGGAAGGAATAAATAAGGCACCCGAGGTCAAGATTGGACCTGCTTTGTTAACTTATAAAAATTCAAGAAAGCAGTAATATCTAAGAGCTCATACATTCATATCTGAGATCTGATACATTTGGAATGAGCTATGAGCTGATGTGGGACTGTATATATATATATATTTTTTTGTGGTACGTGGGCCTCTCACCGTTGCGGTCTCTCCCGTTGCGGAGCACAGGCTCCAGACGCACAGGCTCAGCGGCCATGGCTCACGGGCCCAGCCGCTCCGCTGCACGTGGGATCCTCCCGGACCGGGTCACAAACCCGCGTCCCCTGCATCAGCAGGCGGACTCCCAACCACTGCGCCACCAGGGAAGCCCAGGCTGTATATTTTTAACAAAAGCTGAAATGACATTTTTAAAAAATTTTATTTTATTGAAGTATAGTTGATTTACAATGTTGTGTTAATTTCTGCTATATAGCAAAGTGATTCAGTTATACATACATACACATCCTTTTTCATGTTCTTTTCCATTATGGTTTATCACAGGATATTGAATACAGTTCCCTGTGTTATACAGTAGAGCCTTGTTGTTTATCCATCCTCTATACAATAGTTTGCATCTGCTAACCCCAAGTTCCCAATCCATCCCACTCCCTCCCCGCTCCTCCTTGGCAACCACAAGTCTGTTCACTATGTCTGTGAGTCTGTTTCTGTTTTGTAAATAAGTTCATTTGTGTCATATTTTAGATTCCACATATAAGTGATATCATATGGTATTTGTCTTTCTTTTCCTGACTTTGCTTAGTATGATAATCTCTAGGTCCATCCATATTGCTGAAAATGGCATTTCATTCTTTTTTATGACTAAGTAGTAAGGAATAACATTTCTAATCATGCCACCAACTCAAATTTTCTCAGTGCAAAAACAACATTAACATGCTTTGAAGATGTACAGTGTCTTGAAGAAGTGGTAGAGTAAAAGCCAGCTGCTGCCCGTGTCATGCTGCTCTGTCAGATTCACAAGCTCAGTTTCTCCCTTCCTCTCCTCCTTCACCCCATTCCCCTGGCAATGGCCTTCCTTCTGCACTTCAAACATGCTAAGTTAGTCCCCATCTCAGAACTACCTGCAGTGTTCCTCCCAAGATTTTCCCGTGGCTGCCTCCTTCTCATCGTTCAGTTTTGTTTGTTTTTTTAAATACATTTATTTATTTTTGGCTGCGTTGGGTCTTCGTTGCTGCGCGTGGGCTTCTCCCTAGTTGCGGAGAGCGGGGGCTACTCTTGGTTGCAGTGCATGGGCTTCTCATTGCAGTGGCTTCTCTTGTTGCGGGGCACAGGCTCTAGGCGCGTGGGCTCAGTAGTTGTGGGCTTTAGGTCGTGGGCTCAGTAGTTGTGGCTCACAGGCTCTAGAGCGCAGGCTCAGTAGTTGTGGCACATGGGTTTAGCTGCTCCGCGGCATGTGGGATCTTCCCAGACCAGGGCTCGAAGCCGTGTCCCCTGCATTGGCAGGCAGATTCTTAACTACTACGCCACCAGGGAAGCCCCATCATTCAGTTTTTAAACGGTATCCTCTCCTCAGGGAGGGATAGCAGATGCTGTTGGGAGCCCTGCCCATAGGCTCTTCACAGGCTGTGCATTCATCCCCCAGATGCTGTGGGTATTGGCTGCTCATGACTCAGGCCTTTGTCCTTTTATGGGGAATTGCTCTTGGCCGGCAGGAGCCTCCTCACCTGGCAGTGGTCCCGGAGATAATGGCGGTAAGTTACCTCCCCCACCCAGGGGAGGGCGGTGGACAAAGGCTAAGTGATGAAAGGATGTAGCAGCCTCCTCACCTCTGGGTGGCACAACTTCTGTGGTGCAATTCATGATTCAGGGCTTCCCATGGGATCAGGCTGAGACTAGACTCTTCCTAAAGCCATATCTTTGCTGAACTTCATCCCCTGCTGTCCCCTACTTTTTTTACCTAATAGGTTTCTCTTTAAGATCATTTAAGCAGGAATTCCTATCTTAGGTTCTGTTCACAAGAAAGACAGCTGGTGAGAGAAGTGGTCCTAGGAAGCCAACTGGATCTAGATTTGGCGTTGGATAACTCATCCACTAGATGGCAATGAGAACTCTGTCATTGGTAGTGAGTGAACTATTGTTAGTGCTTGACTTGCTGTAGGGGTGCAGTTGCTAAGATTTTCACCTGCAGAGAACTAGGACAAAATATAGGTAGAAGAAGCTGCATTAAATTGTGCAATGGCTCTGGTATTTAACATGTATCAGGAAAACAGGGGAAAGCTTGGTACACAGGAATGCTTGGACTATTTTTGCCACTTCTTGGGAGTCTGTAGTTATTTCAAAACAAAAAGTTAAAAATGAAAACCAACAAACAGCAATAATGTAAAAATAATATTATATCCTAGGTGGAATGGTAAACATTAGTACCATCATTAAGGACTTCAGGGATACACAAACAATGGTTCCCATATACCCCCATTTGATTCAATAGCTTGACCTCTTCAAAAACCAAATTAATTGTGGCAGATGACATGGACTACCTGAAACTCAACCAAATAACCCCAATTGATGCCACTTCATTGAATGTGGTACCTTTATTAGAATAGATTAACATAGACTTTGGTATGTGGTGTAAAGCCCTAACTGACATCTATATCCTTTTCTATACCCATCAGAAAGGTGAATCAGTAAAAGTTTGCATTCACAAGGAATGGATAATAGTATATACAGTCACAGCTTTGCCTTAGGGCTACTTTAACTCTCCTACTCTCTGTCATAATGTAGTCCAAAGGGATCTGGATCATGTGGACATTCCACAGAATTTTATATTGGTCAACTATATTGATAGCATGATGTTAAGTGAACCTGATAAGAAGGAAATGGCAAGTGCTCTGGGATGCTGAAGTACACTTCAGAAGGTGGAAAAAAAAATCCTAAAAAAAATAAAGGAGACTACCACATTGGCAAGGTTTCTAAGGGCACAGTGTTCTGGTACATCCTAGGATATCTCCTCTCTGGTAAAGGACAAGTCACTGCACCTTGCGACTCCTGCCACCAAGAGAAAAGCACAGAGCATGGTAGGCATTTTGGAGACAGTATTTATGACATTTGGGAACACTGCTCCAAGCTATTTAGTGGGTGATGAGGAAGTTTACCAGTTTAAGTGGGACTCAGAGTAGAAAAGGGCTCTGTAGTGGATCTAGGTTATGGTATAAGAAACACTGCCTCTTGGGCCACATGACCCCAAAGATTCTAGGGTACTTGATGTATCTCTGGTAGATAAAGATGCTGTGTGAAATACTTGGGAAGCCCAAATATGAGAATTGCAGGGCAGATGTCTAGGGTTCTTGGGCAAGGCCTTGTTACTTGTAGGAGAGAACTATACACCATTCACAAAACAGCTTCTGACACACTATTGGGACCTGGAAGAGACTATCTGATTACGAGCCATCAAATGACTACGAAACTAGAGTTGCTCGCCACAAGCTGGGTTTGGTCAGACCTACCAAGTCATAAGATTGGGTACACCAGCAACATCCATCATAAGCTGGAAACAGTATATCTGAAACTGGGCTCAAGCAGATCCCCAAAGCATAATAAAGCTGTGCAAACAAGTAGATCAGAACAACTACTACTTTCATTACTCTTACATAAACACTTTTCCTTCAGCTCATAGCTGTAGCCTCTTAAAGTTTTCCTAGGACCAGCTGATAGAGGAGGAAAAGTCTTCTTCTTGGTATATGAATACATGTTGAAAATAGACTACTCGTACGCTACAGCCCACTCGTGCTGAAAGACGGTGGTGGAGGAAAATTATCTCAGTGGGTAGAGTTTCAGATGGTTCTCCTGGTTATCTACTTCGTGTGGAGAGAAAACGGGCCCCCAGAAAAGTTATTCACAGATTCATGGGCAGTAGCAAATGGCCTGGCTGGTCAGTCAGTGGCTGGGAAAGAGCAAGACTGGAAAATCATAGAGCAAGTGTGGAGAGAACTTGTGAGTGGATCAGTGGGAGTGAGCAAGAAGCCCTGGTTAATGTCCACCAGGGAGTGTCGGCTGCAGGTGAGGCACTAGCCAACCAAGGCACAGGAAGAGTCACCCAGCAGACGTCAGCCAGCTTCTATCCTCAGCCCCACCAGTCCTTTCACAGTTGGCTTATGAACAGAACAGGCATCGATGTGGGTTATGCATGAGTTCACCAGCATGGGCTCTTGCTCCACAAAGCTGATCTAGCTACTGCTGCTGCTGCATATCCAACCACCAGTAACGAAGAGCAATGCCGAGTCCCCCAGACAGCCCAACCTCTTGAGAAAGCCAGCTAGCTATATCAGACACCCTTCATGCTGGGAAAGAACAACAATTCATGGTGGTATTATCATACCCTGAGGACCACCTGCAACAGTCAGAGTTGTAATTTGTTCCAGTAACCCTTCTCTTATAAATACCAGAAATTGCACCAACCAGAATGTTGGAGGACCTGCGACCAGATGGAGTGACATTACCATGAAAAACAAGTGGCTCTGAGTGGTACAAAGTGTAGACTGTAGCAGATGCAGCTGGTGCCTTCCTAAATCCCCCTTACAGGCTGGTGTGCCAGTGTTGGCTGCTAATGGCTCACACCTGCGCTCTGCCCCAGGGGCTTGCATTTGGCTGAAGGGAGGTGCCTAAGTCAGAGATGACTCTTCCTTCCACAGTGTACAGAGACATCTGTCTAGCCATGACTACATTTCCCAGCTTCTCTTGCAACTAGATGGGGACATGTGAATAGTTCTCACTGAGAACTATTGAGGTGAATTCTCTCAAGGCCAAGATTGAGAAGCTTTCTCCATTTGTTCTTTCCCCTTCCTCCTCCTGCATGCAAAGGGCATGAAAACCCTGGCAAGAGGAGGCCACAAGATAAAAGGAGCCTGGGTTCCTGAGTCACCATGTGGAAGCTGCCACCAATCAGGAACACATGTATTGTTAAATGACTGTGGGTTCTTTTGTTACAGCAGCTGCATTACTCTAATATCCTCTACCTGTGAACTCTAATGGGATTCCTGACATACTATGAAGTGGGACTGGATGCTTCTGAAGGCCCCTTCTGATACAGATTCTCTGATACATTTCTTCTGAAATTTATGAATTATTGTACTTGAAGGTTATGTTGTTAAATAGTATCATTTAATTATCCTATAGTAAACATAGTAAAGTTTAAAACCACTGAGTCAGAAGAACTGGATTCCAGCTCTGGCTCCTCTACCAGCCTGTTATAGAGTCTGGAAAATATAACCTTACCTCTCTGAGCCTCAGTTTCATCAACTGTAAAATGCAAATAAAATGCAATGTGAAAGGGACAATATGACCTCTAAGGTCCTTTCTAGCTCTTGTAGTCCTTGCTTCTCTGTATAGTATTAAAATAAATCTCTTCAAAGAATGTACAGCAACAGCTCTTTATAGCCTGGGAGAAGTGGGAGCACAGCACTTTAGCGCATTATATATTGCACTAAACTTAACCTATAATAAACCCTTTAATCACAGAGTTATCTTTTATTATTGGACTTCAAAATTTGGAGGTGAGTCAAAGACACTGGGTTCTTTGCTTTTGGCTCTAGGTATAGTCAAATTGTCTCGAACAGCTCAAATACTCCATTCAATTGAGGCAGTAATTGGGGATGATTTGTATCAGAAGTAGGAAATAGGGCCAAGTGAGTCCAGTGGGAAATGACTGTTTGGCAATGCCAAGGAAACACTCCAGGGCACTGGGCCATGACCATGTCCGTGACACACAGCCCACACTGACAATGAATCCAACAGTAAACCGTAAGCTGATTAAAGTTTTGTTTCCTTTATAAACAAATAGGCGTGGCTGTGTTCCAATAAAACATTGTTTACTGGTTTTGGTTATTATTATTTTTTAATCAACAAACATAAAGAAGTCATTTAGAACAGGGGTCCCCAACCCCCAGGGGGCGGACCGGTACCAGTCCGCAGCCTGTTAGGCACTGGCCTGCACACACAGCAGGAGGTGAGCGGCAGGCGAGCAAGTAAAGCTTCATCTGCCGCTCCCCATCCCTCTCCATCACTGGCATTACCGCCTGAACCATCTGCCCCCCAACACCCATCCGTGGAAAAATTGTCTTCCACGAAACTGGTCCCTGGTGCCAAAAAGGTTGGGGAACCACTGATTTTATTTATTTATTTATTTAAATTAAAAAAAATTTTTTTTAATTTATTTTTTAAAATTTATTTATTTTAATTTTTAAAAAATGTATTTATTTTACTTCTGGCTGTGTTGGGTCTTCATTGCTGCACGTGGGCTTTCTCTAGTTGCAGAGAGCGGGGGCTACCCTTCATTGCGGTGTGCAGGCTTCTCATTGCAGTGGCTTCTCTTGTTGCAGAGCACAGGCTCTAAGCACACGGGCTTCAGTAGTTGTGGCTCGCGGGCTCTAGAGCGCAGACTCAGTAGTTGTGGCACACAGGCTTAGTTGCTCCATGGCATGTGGGATCTTCCCAGACCAGGGCTCAAACTCGTGTCCCCTGCATTGGCGGGTGGATTCTTAACCACTGCTCCACCAGGGAAGTCCCAGGACCACTGATTTAGAAGGCACAAAATTATTAAAGAAAAAGTTCTAGAAGCTACTACAGATAAATCTGTTTCCTTAGTAACTATCAAGTCTTCTGACATTCTGTGTCTCTGAACCACATAGTTTTGTTTTGTTTGTACTGGACAGAGCATTTAACTAATCTCTTGGTGTTTGCGTAAGGAGCCTGGGCCAACTGTAGATAAGGAAGGGATTGGAAAATATCTGGGGCTTTCTCTGACCTTTTTCTGGGCTGCCTTGCGTCTTACCCACTGTAGAATATGCTGATTTCCTCACACGTGAGGATGATGAGCAATTCTCAGAGGTTGAAAGAGCTGCTGCATTTAATCTAGGTTGTTGGATTATATCTCCCTGAATGGCCATGCACATTTTTGTCAACTTCTAGGGGTAAGATGCAGCTCCAGCAGTGATATCTGGTAAAGCACCTCAAGGGACAGAAAAGGCAGATGATCTCCTCAGCCGCTTCACCAAGCATCTGGCTCTGTTCAGCTCCGCCACAAGCCTGGCTCCCAGTGTTGGGCTGTCCTTGCACTTCTAATATTAGTGTAAAGAGGATGGCTATTTCCTTAAGCACTGAGAGCTGAGGCATTGCTGGCTTTCACTGCTGAGGATCTGTGGACAAGTCTGATGTCTCCTTACATACAAATACATCAGACCACGAGAGGACATATTGAAGGATCCATAAGGTGTCTCGGACATGCTGTGAGGACCACCCAGACTTAAAATCTGAGCACCGTCAGTCCCCACCCCGTGACTGCCTTTTACCTTCTATAGCTAATCATTTGCCAATTTATGTTTATTCAACATACACAAGGTCTTTCATTCCTTTCTAGGGCTACTCTCACTTACTTCAGGCCCTCTCACTGACACTGTAATATTAAATTCTAAACTGCATTTCCAGCCCCAATACATCTTAGACATGCTAGCGGACTAAGCATTTGAAACCCGATTCCCATCATGTTAATTTCTGCTCAATCTTTCTCAGTGGTTTCCTGTTGTATATATAATTATGGGTAACCTCAGCCCGGCATCTCTTAAAATTAAGCTCAAATTTGCATTTTCCAGCCTTTATTTCCTAGTACCTATTTCACACATCCAACTCTAACGTAACTACCCGGAAAAGCTGAAACTTTCTTACATATGCACCATTTTTCATATTATGCCTCAGTTCTCCTTTGAAACTTTCTCCATGTGAGTAGGAGCTGGTTTTGTTTTCCTTCACAACCTCCACTACTCCAAGTGCAGAGCCATTTACATAGCTAGTTTTCAGTATACTTTTGTGGAACTGAATTAGAAAATGAAGTTCTTCAGGTACAATCCAAGATCCATTCTCTCATAGTTATGTGTCAGGCATTGTTCTAGGGCTAGGGATAAAAAAACTGAACACAACAACGGGAGTAAATTTATGCAATCATGAAGCTCAAATGGGGGAAGCAGGGGTAGGAAATGAAGACATTAAACAAACAAATAAGCAACATGCTTAAAATGTCATATGAAATGTGAGCTATAGAGAAAAGTAGAGTTGGGAGGGCGATGGGAAGTACCAGAAGTGGCTGGGTTGGGGGGAGAAATTTTAAATGATGGTGATCACAGAGGGTCTTTCTGAGAAAGTGACATTTGAACAAAATACTTAAAGGGTAGGAACTCGTGGCTACTGAGGGAAAAAAGCATTCTAAAGATAGACACAAGACAGGCAGAGGCCCTGAGGCAGGAACTTTTGGTGTTCTAGTAATAGGTAGCAAGGAGAGCGGAGTGAGCCCGGAAGCGTGTGGTAGATGAGGGTGAGGGTCTCAGTGGACCGTAAGTTATTATGAAGACTTTGACTTTTACCCTAAGTCAAATGCAGAGACTTTGCTGGGCACTGAGCAGAGGAGTTCCCTGATCTAAACTGATAGGCCAGGGTAGAAGCAGAAAAACCACTTAGGAGCATCTATGATAAGCTAAGATGGTGGCTTGGACTAGGGTGGTGGTGAAGGGTTTGAAAGGAGGTCAGATTCTAGAGGTATTTTTAAAATAGAGCTGATAAGAACTGCTGATGGTTTGAATGTGGGATGTGAGAGAAAGAGAGAACCAAGGATAATTCCAACATTATCCCTGAGTAAGTAGAAGGAAGTTGGCATTATCGATATGGAATAAACTATGAAAGGAACAAATTTTAGAGTAGGATGGAGGGCAGATCAAGATTTTTCTTAGTTTATCAGTGATAATTTAAGGTAGTTCTGGTCTTCTCCAAAGTTTTAATTAGAATGTTCCTTTCTAGCACACCCTGAATTTTATCTCAAAACCTTTTTTTCCTAGTACTCTTATAACACAAATTCCAAAAACCATAGTTGACTGACAAATTAAATTACGTTTTAAAAGTTAGTATGGCAAAAACTACCAAAAGCAAAGTCTACATAAAAATGACAAACCATGAAACAATATTTGTAGCTCATATTATAATCCTAGGTTTCCTAATATGTAAAGAACTCCTACAAGTATATAAGAAACAACAATAACAACCCCAAAGGAAAAATGGACAATGGATATGAACAGATCGTTCATGGAAAAAAATGCCTTTTAAGCATAAGACACTCAATGTCACTCATTTAAAGCTATAATAACTTCTTCCCTATAAGATTGATAAAGATCAAAAAGGTTAATAACTCAAGATATTGGTTAGTGTATAAGCAAATAAGCGTTCTCGTATATCAGCTTCTATGGAGGACAATTTGGCAACAGCTGTCAATTTTTTAAATGCATATACTCCGACTAAGCAATCTGACTTCTAGCTAGGCATGATAGAGGTGTAGTCACATATTTCTGAAAATACACACACACGAGGTTATGAATTACAACATGGTATGTAATTTAAAAAGATTCAACACAACTTACATATACAATAATAATAGAGTAATGGTTAAATAAACTGTGATATATCCATTGTAAACATCCATTAAAAATAATAAGGCAGCTTTGCAAAACATATTATTAAGAGATAAATATACAATTAAAAGAAAAGAGCAGGGCTTCCCTGGTGGCGCCGTGGTTGAGAGTCCGCCTGCCGATGCAGGGGACACGGGTTCGTGCCCTGGTCTGGGAGGATCCCACGTGCTGCGGAGCGGCTGGGCCCGTGAGCCATGACCGCTGAGCCTGCGCGTCCGGAGCCTGTGCTCCGCGATGGAGGAGGCCGCAGCAGTGAGAGGCCCGCATGCCGCAAAAAAAAAAAAAAAAGAAAAGAGCAAAGTGAAGAATGGTTTGTGTAGTAAGCTACCATAGGTTTTCAAAAATATGAGCGGGACAGAATGTACACACGTATGTTTATAACGGCATGGAATATCTCTGCACGTATATATGGCAAACTGATAAATATGATTGCTCCTGGAAAGCAACTGGGGGGCTGGACAATGAAGGTGGGAAGAAAGTTACTTTTTTAACCAGCTGTTTTAGATCAAGTTTTTTGGAAACAGACATAGACAACAATGAGCAGAGAAGGTTTATTGGGGAGTGAGCTCAAGAGTTACACCGGCAAGGGAGACATTGACCCACAATGCAGTTGCAGCGGGGATCTCCGCCCGTCCTACAGTCTTGTGGTGAACTCTGGAGCCGGATGGTCCTTACTCATTGTCCCAAACCGAAGCAAGGAAACCAGGACTTTGCACCCCTGCCTCAGCCAGTCGTTGGCCTAGGGCTGCCCTCTGGGAGGGATGGAGTCTTGGGAGAGCAGCTCCCAGCAGCTTGTGCCAGTTCCCACCAATATTGCCAGCAGCAGAACCATGGGTTCCTGAGCCTTGACGACAGGATTGGGGTAAAGTATATTTGAATTTCTTCCAAAATAACTAGATAGAATAGCTTGGGTGGGGCAAGCAAGGAGCCAGTACTCTACTCTGAAATTATAGGAGGCTAGCACTGCAAGTCCCCCACTGAAACTGTCTTTGGAGGCTGGCAGCACTCTTTTTATTTTTTATTTATTTATTTTTATTTTATTTATTTATTTTTTTGCGGTACGCGGGCCTCTCACTGTTGTGGCCTCTCCCGTTGCGGAGCACAGGTTCCGGACGTGCAGGCTCAGCGGCCGTGGCTCACGGGCCCAGCCGCTCCGCGGCATGTGGGATCTTCCCAGACCGGGACACAAACCCGTGTCCCCTGCATCGGCAGGTGGACTCTCAACCACTGCGCCACCAGGGAAGTCCGGCAGCACTCTTTTTAAATTGATGACTCTGACATCTGTTTGACCTCCTAATCCTCCCATCTCATCCAAGAGGGTCCTTATGTTCCTTTAGTGCACGCATCCTCCTTCAGGTGACAGCGGAGGAAAGAGAAATAAGCAAAGTAATCGTGACTTGAGAAAGTAATTTTAAATGAAAAATGCCATATTTTATTTCCCTGTCTAATTTTAGACAGAGATTCTTAGCTACATCTAATTTGAAACCATTACATTTTAAAATAGGTTTGGCATCGGACTTCCCTGGTGGTCCAGTGGTTAAGATTCCACACTTCCCATGCAAAGGGGCACAGGTTCGATGCCTGGTCGGGGAACTAAGATCCTACATGCCCTGTGGCATGGCCAGAAAATTAAAAGTAGGTTTGGCATCCTTATCTTTTTCTTGTGCCTCTTTATTATGAAATTAAAATATTCATATATTACCTAAGTTTGTCAAAAAAAAAAAGATTGAAAGAGACTTAAGAGATAAAATCAGTGGAACTTATTTCAATCTTGAGGGGGATAAAAAAAGACCAGTGCAAATGAATAGTTTTGAGACAATCAGGGCAAGTTGTACATGGACTGGATATTAGATTATACCAAGAAATTATTGACAATTGGATATAATTTTAAGAGTCTTTATTATCAATTCATGTTGAATTATTTGTGAGTGAAATAATGTCTGGGATTTGTTTTAAATACTGCAGCTAAAAAGAGGGGCAGAAAGGTGATAGGATAGATGAAAAAATATTGGTAAAACATTAGTAATTGTTGAAACCAAGCATGGGCACCTGGGGTTTAATGTGCTACACTTTTTACTTTTGTTTTATTTGACGATTTCCATAATGAAAATGACAAAAATTCATGTATCTAAATACACATATGAACTGTGTCATCTCCCTAAACTGTATCATTTAAAAAAAGAAAACCAACACCTATAAAAATGATAATTCTCCTTTGGTTTGACGTAATTGGTGGGATCATCAGGCCTTTAATTGTTCACACGTCACTGGCTGCATTAGGCTATAACCTGACCATTCCACCATTGTAATTTCCTGCACACAAGCATTACATAGATGACAGTCTAGTCTAATGACTGTAGCTGTGAAAAACAAGACAAAAGATAGGTTAGTGTTTCCCAGTACTTGTCAGAGTGAAGCCACATCATATGCTTTTTATTCTATGGCAGAGTCCCATGTACTGACATATAAATTTGTCCCACTGAATTAATTTATTAATTAATTTGGGCAAGTTTCAGCTGCAGGAATGTGTGCCCACTCTCTACTGGTTTGTATATTCCATGAACAAAACAAAACATTGCTTGAAGCTCATTGCTAAATTATTTCTAACAATAATTATGTTCAGGTATTAAGTCCTCTGTGGTTTCTGACTTCAGGTCAGTTATACTATTAAATGGTGCTTCTCAAACTGTTTGTCTTTTGGAACCCTTTACATTCTTAAAAATTATTTTTTAATTTTATTTTAAAATTTATTTTATTTTTTAGTTTATTATTATATATATTTTTTGGCTGCATTTGGTCTTTGTTGCTGCACGTGGGCTTTTCCCTAGTTGCGGCAAGTGGGGGCTATTCTTCATTGCGGTGCAGGCTTCTCATTGCAGTGGCTTCTCTTGTTGCAGAGCTCGGGCTCTAGGCACGCGGGTTTCAGTAGTTGTGGCTCACAGGCTCAGTAGTTGTGGCTCGCAGGATCTAGAGTGCAGGCTCAGTAGTTGTGGCACATGGGCTTAGTTGCTCCGCGGCATGTGGGATCTTCCCAGACCAGGGATCGAACCTGTGTCCCCTGCATTGGCAGGCGGATTCTTAACCACTGCACCACCAGGGAAGTCCCTTAAAAATTATTGAGGACCTCAAAAGAGTTTTTGTTTATGTGGGTTTTATCTATTGATATTTACTATGTTAGACATTGGAACCAAAATGAAAAATTAATTAAATAATAATAAACTCATATGTTAACATAATGTTTTTAAGAAAAATAACTATTTTTCTTAAATATGAGATAGGGACCAAATCTGCACATCTTGTTAATGTCTTGTTTAATTGAAGGCAGCTGGAGTCTCATTACTTCTGCATTGACACTGTTACCATATCTCCTAACACGCAGCCTTCAGAAAACTCCATGGTACACTAGTGCAAAAATGAGAAGGAGGGCTTCCCTGGTGGCGCAGTGGTTAAGAATCCGCCTGCCAACGCAGGGGACACGGGTTCGAGCCCTGGTCCGGGAAGATCCCACATGCCGCGGAGCAACTGAGTCCGTGAGCCACAACTACTGAAGCCCGCGCGCCTAGAGCCTGTGCTCCGCAACAAGAGAAGCCACCCCATTGAGAAGCCCGTGCACCACAACTAGAGAAAGCCCACACGCAGCAACGAAGACCCAACGCAGCCAAAAATAAATAAATAAATTCATTTAAAAAAAAAAATGAGAAGGAAAAAGTCAAAGAACGTCTTATTATTATGCAGATAGATTTGACTTCCTACATCCTCCCCAAAAGGTCTTAGGGAGCCTCAGGTGGCCCAGGATCCCACTTTGAGAATGGCTGCCAGATAATGTGTGTGTATTTGGGAAAGCTTGCCCACATGTGAAAGTGAGAGAGTGGACCCACCTGACTCAGAAGCATGGAGACGCAGCGACCTCAGGCGACTGGCCAGTACTACAACCCACAAAGTTTACAACTACCCCAGAAAGGGTTCCTCAGAAACTGATCTAAAGAGAAAAATTTTACCCTTGCCATCTTAGTCTGTTCAGGCTGCTCTAACAGAATTCCATTGATTGGGTGAGTTAGAAACAAGAGAAATTTATTTCCCACAGTTCTGGAGGCTGAGAAGACCAAGATCAAGGCACCGGCAGATTTGGTATCTGGTGAGAGCCTGCTTCCTGTTTCACGTCAGAAGTCTTTTCCCTGTGTCCTCACACTGAGAAAGGGGTAGGGAGCTCTCTGGGGTCTCTTTTATAAAGGCACTAATCTCACTCATGAGGGCTCCCCCCCAAGGCCTAATCACCTCCCCAAACCGGCCCCCCCCCCACCCGGCCAAATGCCTTCTACATTGGTTAATTCACATTTAGCACATCCATTGGGGCTGGGGGACACAAACATTCAGTCTATAGACCTTACCTAAAAAAATATTCTGCCTGAAGTTTTAAAAGGTTTTAAAAGAGAGATTTAATGTGCTCTCATGACACAGAGTCTTTTGGGAATTTAAACAATATTTAATAGTAAAGTTTTTGTTTAAGGCTCCATTTATGACTTTTTTTTTTTTTTTTTTTTTTTTTTGCGGTACGCGGGCCTCTCACTGTTGTGGCCTTTCCCGTTGTGGAGCATAGGCTCCGGACGCGCAAGCCATGGCTTGCGGGCTTAGCTGTTCCGCGGCATGTGGGATCTTCCCGGACCGGGGCACGAACCCGTGTCCCCTGCATCAGCAGGCGGACTCTCAACCACTGCGCCACCAGGGAAGCCCCCATTTATGACTTTTATTGTCATATATTTTATTTGTCCAACATCTAAAACTTTTATTTTCCCAGATAATGCTTGGCATAGTTTGTGGTATTAATCTTTCCAATGCATTATTTTTTCTGCACTTCTTATTATGGGGTGGTATTTGTTTCCATTCAGTAAGACATGTTTAAACAAGCAGCTTTGGTCAACATTCCACTACTAATGCATTATATTTTTTAAGTAACTTTTATTTATTTATTTCTAATTATAAAAGTAAAACATACTCATTGAAAAAAATTTAGAAAAAGAAAAAGAACAGAAAAATATAAAGTGCAAAATAAAGATCACAAATAATCCCAGCTTCCAGAGACAACTACTGACAATATTTTGTGGTCTAGTCCTCCAGATTTTATTCTATACGTCACATCAATTTGTCATCACAGTACATAGATAGATGTCTGAAAATCAGATGTAGCAAACAATTAAAATGTGGCCCATTTGCTTTAATGTTTGGCGTAAATTGAACAATGATGGTGACAGACTGCAAAATACAGGGCTTTCGTTTATACTAAAAGAGCATCTTGTGAATCTAGGCACTTAGTCCCGCTGCGGAGCACAGGCTCCGGACGCGCAGGCTCACGGGCCCAGCCGCTACCGCGGCATGTGGTATCCTCCCAGACCAGAGCACGAACCCGTGTCCCCTGCATCGGCAGGCGGACTCTCAACCACTGCGCCACCAGGGAAGCCCCTGAATCTAGGCACTTAGTGCCGGAATATATTTTTTGTAATTTACTAAGGCTAGGAAGAGTTCATTTATTGATGTTACTAATCTATCTAGATTTTGGTCTCAAGATCATATTCTTCCTTATGGACAGATAAGCCAGAGTTTAACAATTTGTTGGCAAGACTGTAATTTTGTAAATTATGGGGCCTGATAGAACATCACATAATTTTACACAGATGCTTCAGTAAAAGAAGCATCTGATGAGACCTTCCGAATTAACCAAATATGTTCTTGTATGTCTCACTGTTGTTTCGCTTACCACGTTAATTACCCTTTTCATATATTTACTCTGAGGTGTTCATCCAGTTATTTTCTGAACAGATGGTCCCCAGAAGTTACCTCATTCAGAATAGGGTAATTAAGCATGAAAATTATGATACGAAGTATAGTCCCGTTTTCCACAGAAAATGCTACAAAATCCTGCAGACGGGGTGGATTTAAACAAAGCATCTTCAGGTGTTGTGCTTAGAACAGAGAGCAAAGAAGGCCCATACTTGGGTAAAACAGGTTACAAGAAGAATAGAAGCTGTTGTTCAGGTATTTCCAGTTAGTAAGGGAAGAACTCTCAGAGCTCACTGGCTATCCAACTCCCTGAGGTTTTTAGTGGTAAATCCCAGGTGAATATGTCAGGTTTTTCTGGGGCTTGATCTTTCTGCATGAAACTTTTGAATTACAGGACAGTTATCAAGTATTTTTTGCTTTGGTATATTAAATGTCTGGTTTTAATTCAGACATTTGGAAATTGTGTGAAATCTTCAAGATGTAAGGTTTAGTCCAGTCTAGTGGATGATCTATACAGTGATGGTTAACAGGTCTAAACCCCTATCCTAAAGTATGTTTTGGAAATTTGTGGGGCTATTTTTATCCCTCACAATGATTGGAGGATGCAACACTAGCATTTAAAGAGTGGGGACCAGGAATGCTAAACCACCTGCAGTGTGGGAGTATCTCCCACAACAAATAATTATCCTTGTTTTGCACAACTGTCCAGTGTCCCACCAGACTAAACCCACTACAAATATAAATCAATGGTAATTTGGTAGATTTTAATAATGAAGAGCTTGTTGCTGTTATTGTTGTTGTTACTTTTACAAGAAGTTACAAAAAATACCCTGTAATTTAGCGGAAGTTGGTGTGAAGAAGGAAACATGAACGGATGAAAGACATAGTCTTTGAATAATTTACCAACTCTGATCTTCCTTTCTACGTGATGCATGATTATAGTTCTAAAAAGAATTGACAGTAAATAAACTGGAAAGGGAGCTACTAGTACTGATTGAATAATTTCCATTTTTAAAGACATTTTGAAAACTTGGTAGGCATCCCAATGTGTCGCTTGTAGTAGTGTTGAAATTATGTAATGGCATGAAAAGCTGTTTAGCAAATCTGTAAATTTAAAAGTCTGATAGCCCCGGTGGGGTGTGACTATTAATACCATTTGTGGGAGTAACCAACCTCCTCATTTTCTCCACTAAGATTGTATGTTGTGTTGGCACATGATCCTTAAATTTCCTTCTCTGATCATCTACAAATATAGACCCCATTTGTTCCCCTGCTCTTTCATTTTCGACTTTTATGGAATATCTTCTGATCCTCTTCCTTCTCTTAAATGCAGTCCTATCGATTACAAGGAGTTGCAAGGATCTGACTATTTCATGTCTTTCAGTGCTTCACCACTACTCAAAAGTACGGTCCAAGGACAAGCAGCATCAGCCTCACCTGGGAGCTTGCTGGAATTGCAGAATCTCAGGTCCTTCCAGAACTACTGAATCAGGATCTGTGTTTTTTTTTACAAGATCTCCAGGGCAATCGTATGCATGACTAAAGTTTGAGAAGCACCGTGAGAGTGTAGCCACGCCCGATGGTTCATTTATTGAAATAGCGAAAAATTGCATAATATTTTATTATAAATTATGTTATAGGCTGAATTGTGTCCCCTTAAAATTCCCCCTCAGAATGTGACTGTATTTGGAGACAGAGCCTTTACAGAGGTGATTAAGTTAGAATGAGGCCCTTAGCATGGGACTTAATTCAATCTGAATGAGATCAAAACAGTATGGTACTGGCATAAAAACAGACACATTGATCAGTGGAGCAGAAAGAAGGCCTAGAAGTAAACTCACGCATATATGGTAAATTAATTTATGACAAAGGAGCCAAGAATATACAAAGGGGAAAGGATAGTCTCTTTAATAAATAGTGTTGGGAAAACTGGACAGCTATATGCAAAAGATGAAACTGTACCCCTATCTTATACCATACACAAAAATCAACTCAAAATGGATTAAAGACTTGAACATAAGACTTGAAACTATAAAACTCCTAGAAGCAAACACGGGGGTAAGTTCCTTGACACTGGTTTATATTTTGCCTTTCTCTTCTACTGGTTTAGAAAATATACATGCAATTTATTCTTCTCATTGGTAATTCCTAAAATTTAAATATATTATTTGACAAAGTAAAAAACTGATGATTTTGTTCTCTCCTTGAACAATTCAAGAATTTCAGTGTACTTTAACTTTGAGAGCACCACTCTCACCTTTACTTCTTTTGGTTGCCTAGTATTTTAGTATGTGGCTCTTGATCTAAGAGTTACATGAGAGAATTTGTTTTCTCTATTTTTGTGTAGAAGGGCTCTTATTTTGTGATAATGTTAGTAAGTCTAGTTTTACTATATTGTGATTAGGGAATGTGGCCTGTATTATTACTGTTCAAAATTTGTTCAGGTTTTTTTGTGGACCAATGTATGGTCAATTTTCAATGGACACTTGAAAATGAAGTGTATTGTCTATCTTAAGGAAACACAGTATACCATGTTTTGTTGAATCTAGTCACAATTTCTTTCTTTTACATTTTAAAATCCCTGCATGAGATTCATCTTTCCATTTTGGCACCTTATAATTACTTTTGGCCAGATGGCATTTATAATGCAGTTCTTATTGCTGGCACTGTCATAAACTTGGTCACCGCTATTTACATCATTGACACTTCAACTGAGTTATGTTTACATTGCTGGATCTATACATGTTGGGTTTAATTACCATTGAAAATGGTTCAAAAGATTACAGTGTATTTTGGCATTGAAACTAAAAGTTATTGGGTACACAGAAAGGTTTGGAAAGGTATAAATTTGATATTAGTAAAGCAAATATTATTGATGGAAGTATTACTATAATTCCACATTTTCTTGCAAAAGCAACCAAAGACTATACAGAACCTTGAAACAATAAAGGACAATAACCATGAGTAGATGAATCTGTGGGGCATTTTGTTCCTGAGGCAAGCACGAGAGGAAACCTATTGCACACCAAGTAAATCAACTGAGTTTAGGAGAAATTGCCAAATCTGTCAAAATAGATGAAATAAGTTTCATAACAAGCAGAGAACAGTGAGACTTCATGCATTTTGCAGGCCATAGGCATGTGTCAAAGTTTAACTGATAGCATTTATTTTCTTGGTGCTCTATTAAAAAATGACACGTTTTACAGTTGACTGCATCTTACATTCAGTGACATGTGATATATTGACCAGTTCTACCTTATCATGTTGCTTATGTTGTCTATATCCTCACATTATTTTAAAAATGTCTGTAATCTGCCTTGGACCAAGAGATGCAAATGAAAGTCTCCGAATATAAGTGTTATCTATTTCCCCTTGTTATATCCTGTAATTTTTGCTCTTTGAATATTGCTACCATGCTTTAATTGCATGTATATCACAACTGTTATATCACCATTATCATTTAAATCTTCTAAGTTCATATTATAAGTTGCCCTACTTGGTCTCATTTTATGGTTTTTTGGTATGAATTTCTTTTGCCTGATATTAAGATTGCAAATCCTGCTTTCTTTTTATTTGCATTTGCCTAGTTTAGTTTTGCTAATCCTCTTATTTTCAACCTTGTGAATCACTTTGTTCTAGGTGTGTTTCTTTTATATACTATAAAGTTTGGATTCTTGCCTTGTGCTCTAGTCTGAAAGTCTGCATATTTCTAAAAGATAAATAAGCACATTTAAAAAAATTTGAAATATTTGTCTTTTTTCTGTTTTTTTAATAAGTTTTAAATTCTTTCATGATGTAATCTGTTTTCTTTGCCTTTTTGATAATCTGATATTTGGAGAAGTTCATGGCTTTGTGGCCTTTATAATTTAAAATTGTTACTCAAGAAAATATATGCTTTTGCAAATAATGTATCTGATAAAGGAATTGTATCCAGAATATATTAAAGACTCTTACAAAGCAATAATAATAGACAAAAACTCAATTTTAAAATGGACAAAGTATTTGAATAGATATTTCCCCAAAGAAGATAAACACATGAAAAGATGCTCGGTATCATTAGTATTAGGGAAATGCAAATCAAATCCACAGAGATACTACTTTATATTCCCTATGTTATGGACCGAATGTTTGTACCCTACCAAAATTCATGTTTAAGCTCTAACCCCCATGTGTCTAAATGTGGAAATAGAGCCTGTGGATGTGGAACCAGGGGTATGGAGGAAAGGCGGATACAAAGGGCTGACTATAAGGTACATGCAGATTTTTGACTGGGAGGGGTGGCGCTGCACCCCCTAACACCTGCATTGTTCAAAGGTCAATTGTACCATTCAGAGAAAATTAAGGAAATGGGGAAAAAAGGTAATGAATAAAGCTAGGGTAGTGGAATGGAGGTGGGGCAGGGAGGAATGCTATTCAGGAAAGGGAGAACATTCATTCATTCATTGTATATCACCTAGCTCAGCTGTGAATAGTGTTTACACAGTCATTATAATGAAATTCTGATTATTTATATAAGCAATCTTACAGTATAACTCTGGAGACAAGGGGGATGAGAAATTGTGTGTGTGTGTGTGTCTGTGTGAGAGAGAGAGATACAGAGATAGATATACAGAGACAGAACTAGAAGTCATGTCAATCCCTTATCTCCCCACGGTGTGAAATCAATAGATAATGCCTAAAATTGGGAATTCAAGAAGTGATATTATAAGCACATTATTTAGAGACACAGAGGTTAACTATCAAAAGAATGAGCAAAAATAGTTACAAAACATTACTCTGGGGCTTCCCTGGTAGCGCAGTGGTTGAGAGTCCGCCTGCCGATGCAGGGGACACGGGTTCGTGCCCCGGTCCGGGAGGATCCCACATGCTGCGGAGCGGCTAAGGCCCATGAGCCATGGCCGTTGAGCCTGCGCGTCCGGAGCCTGTGCTCTGCAATGGGAGAGGCCACAACAGTGAGAGGCCCACATACCGCAAAAAAAAAACAAAAAAAACTAAAAAAAAACCATTACTCTGGGAAATGGGAAACAGAAGTGGGATGTTGCAGGGATGACACATTGGGGGGTGGGGAATAGCTGGGATTTTTAAAATAATAAACCTTATAAAAATATTTGACTCTACACTGTATACATATAACTTTTTGTAAAATAAGAATGTATGGGGACTTCACTGGTGGCACAGTGGTTAAGAATCTACCTGCCCGTGCAGGGGACATGGGTTCGAGCCCTGGTCTGGGAAGATCTCACATGCTGTGGAGCAACTAAGCCCGGGTGGTACAACTACTGGGCCTGCACTCTAGAGCCTGCAAGCCACAACTACTGGAGCCCAAGTGCCACAATTACTGAAGCCTGCGCACCTAGAGCCCGTGCTCCACAACAAGAGAAGCCACCGCAATGAGAAGCCCATGCATGGTAACAAAGAGTAGCCCCTGCTCGCAGAAACTAGAGAAAGCCCGCGGTGCAGCAACGAAGACCCAACACAGCCAAAAAAAAAAAAAAAAGAATGTACAGTCAACTGCGTTGAATGTCACCAAAAACAAACACACACACACAGATTCACTAACAGGAATTAAAAAAATAGATATTAATAACACTTGCCAACATTAATTTTCCTAAGAATTGCATATGTTTTGTTATCTTTTTTCCTAAGAATTGCATATGTTTTGTTATCTTCTTTTTTATGTGCTTTCCCTCATTTTATTTCTGTATAGAACCTAGAGGAACTACCCATATAAATATTTTTAGTTCATTATGAATTACAGGTTATCCATTGCCATTCTCTCTAAAATCATTTGGTTGTAGGAAACTTCAAAGGATAAATAACGTGTAATCTCCATCCCTTCCCACCCAAGGGGCTCTCACTGCAATTCTTCACCTGTACCTTGAGGGCCCCTCCCATCAGCTAGATATGAGTCATTCTTGCTTCGGGGCATGGGTTCCATTATTGGCACGTTAAAGTTATAAAGCCACTGGTTGAGGTGAAGACTGAAAAATTCAGATACACATTTACAGTTTCCTACCCACCTCTCCCCACCCACCCCTTCTGACCTTCTGACCAAGTTAAGATTCCACTGGAGGAAAGAAGAGAAAGAGGGGAGAGACCACACAGGAAGAGGTGGATGGAGAAAGGCATCAGTGTTCAGCCTGAACAAGGAGGCCCAGTGTCAGTGGCCGGTCAGCTCCCAGAGGCCATCCGGTCTCTAGACACGTGAGGATGGTTCATTGCTCTGCTGTGTTGCCGTGTTAATTATCCTCGTCTTGTCACTCTCCTTCCCCTCTCTGACACCCAGAGCAGTCAGCATGCCACACACTGCTTGTCTGTCAGCAATGACCAGCCTCTTTCCCAACAGAGGCTTTGCCACCTCCCACCCCACGGGCTCCATGCGTTCAGGTGGCCTTTCTGTGGCCATCATTGACAGCCCTCATCTAAGCAAGACTGGACCAGATACAAGGCAGGAGCCTTCTCCAACTGAGTGGGGTGTTGGGGAAACACTCCCCATTGCATCCCTAACTGGGGTTGGGCCATCTGGAGGGGGCAGAACTTAAGGACAGGGAAGGATGGAGGGGGTCTGCATTTACTTCTCAGCCCACATTTCAAAGACCACCAGCTAACTTTGCAAACTCTACCTCCAGAGATGCCACCCAGGACCCTGCTCTCCAGGTAAGGTGGGGAGGAATGGCCAGTGCTGGATATACCCTGTCTATCTGCATGTCAGTGAGTAAAACAGTTGTCTTCTTGTAGGGTGGCTAATTTAACATCAATAGTTTTGTTCTATTATTCAGTAATTTTTAAAGAAGTTTTCAAATGAAACCCTTTGCCTTTCTCTACTTTGAGCAAAATGAAATATTTCAAGTATAAAAACACCAAAGTTGGCTCCCCAAATTCTGTAATCTTCCCTTTATGGCATTACACGTTGGATAAGGTTATGATTAGCTTGAGGCCAAATGTGATTTAAAATACCAAAGAATGATGAAGTATGAAGTAATTTGTTTTGAACTAATAAACTAGTTTCAGCTGAATTAGTAGTAAGATTTTTTTTTTTAATGACCCAAATAGGCTTTTAAAAAACCTAGAAACTCGCATACTTGTTAGAACTTGACAAATTCCACTTCCTATGCTAGACAGATATGCAAGCACTGGCAGTTCTGAGCACCGTAATCTCAGCACTGACACTTTGCTCGTGTAACATTGATTTCTGAGGTTTTAAACACTTATCGAAGCTAAACTTAAAAGGGCAACAATTTAGTGCTTTGAAAAATCCAATAAGGTTTCTTACACATTGCTGACTCTTACTTTAATTTTAATCTTTTTCAATCCCTTAAAGACTAAAAGCTGGGGGCTTCCCTGGTGGTGCAGTGGCTAAGAATCTGCCTCCCAATGCAGGAGACACAGGTTTGAGCCCTGGTCTGGGAAGATCGTACAAGCTGTGAAGCAATGAAGCCCGTGTGCCACAACTACTGAGCCTGCACTCTAGAGCCCACAAGCCACAACTACTGAGCCCACGTGCCACAACTACTGAAGACTGTATGTCCAGAGCCGGTGCTCCACAACAAGAGAAGCCACCACAAAGAGAAGCCCGTGCACCACAATGAAGAGTAGCCCACGCTCTCTGCAACTAGAGAAAGCCCGTGCACAGCAACGAAGACCCAACACAGCCAAAAGTAACTAACTAACTAACTAAATAAAAAACCCTAAAAGCTGAACTATAATTTCATATTTTGAGTTAGACTTTGTAATCAGAAAAGTAGCTATTTCCCTAACAGGATCTCAAATATTAGTCTTTAAGGTTAATACAAATATTCTACTATATTCTCCTAAGAATCTATTGTTCTCAGAACTGAAATAGTAAAGATATTTCTAGATTGAATCTAAATTGGGGATTTTCCCAGTGGTCCAGTGGGTAAGACTCCATGCTCCCAATTCAGGGGGCCTGGGTGCGATCCCTGGTTGGGGAACTAGATCCCACATGCATGCCGCAACTAAAGATCCCGCATGCTGCAACAAAGATCCCATGTGCTGCAACTAAGACCTGGTGCAGCCCAAATAAATAATAAATGAATACATAAATAAATATATTTTAAAAAATAAATTGAACCTAAATTTTATGTGAAAACCAAAAAATGGCTATAACTCTTATGCTGTTTCCACATTTGCACAGCAAGGCGTAATAATTGCTAAAACATTAGAGAAACTGCCATTCTCCCTGTCATTTTCAAAGGTACTTAATCATTCTTTTGTGAAAGGATACAACTCGTGACTGAAAACGTTAGATTGTTTTGAATCTGGAGACACAGATTTAATAATATTGGATGGACTATTTCCTCTGTTGCTGGAACTTACCCCTAAGGGCATTTGAGTCTCACAAGAGTACAGCAGCTGCCTTGAGCAAAGCAAAGCAAAAGCAGGGTTTAGCAGTAGCTCATGTGAAAATGATTTAGGGAATGCAGGCAGCATTTATATCAGTATACACCCATTTTGAGGTTTCCACCAAAAAAGCGACTATGATCTTGGTCTGCATTAAGAGAAAACCAGTGGTGACAGTTGCTCTCTCTCTACCCCAGAAACATGACATTCAGTTCTGGATGTCGCGTCTCATAAGGAAAAGAGACAACTGCAAAGTTCTCAGAGAAATCAGGAGCACAAAGGGCCCTGACACATGTTACACAAAGAACAGTTGCACAAACAACCTTAGCGTGTTTAGCCTTGAAAAGTGATGTATCAGGCCGACTGCCTTTAAATTTTTGACAGGTATTTTGTGGGGGATGGATTAGATAAGTCTAACCCTTACTGCCTCAGGTTGTAGAACCAAAGAGTGAACATTACACGGAGACAAATTCAGGCTTAATCTTCAAGATACTATTTTATTAATGTTTCCAAACATAGAATGAGGTGCTTCAGAAAAGAGTGAATCCCAGTCTTGAGCTCTGTTGAAATAGGTTGGACAACTCCTGGCAAGAAGATTTAAATACTGGGTGTATCGTTAATAAGCCAATCTTTAAAGTCATCTCCAAAGTCCAAAGTGTAGATTCCAGGACCTCAGCACAACAGTATAAATGCCCAGTTCTCTTCAAAATGTAACTGAGGGGGCTTCCCTGGTGGCACAGTGTTTAGGAATCCGCCTGCCAATGCAGGGGACATGGGTTTGATCCCTGGTCTGGGAAGATCCCACATCCCGTGAAGCAACGAAGCCCATGCGTCACAACTACTGAGCCTGCGCTCTAGAGCCCGAGCCACGACTACTGAGGCCTGTGCTCCTAGAACCCATGGCCGTCAACAAGAGAAGCCATTGCAATGAGAAGCCCGTGCACCATAACAAAGAGTAGCCCCCGCTCACCACTAGAGAAAGCCCCACGCAGCAACGAAGACCCAACGCAGCCAAAAAATAAATAAATAAATAAATAAAAACGGAACTGAGATTACATATGATGATTTGGGGGTGCAAGCAATGCTTCCCACTTGCATATATCCTCAGATTATCAGCAAGGTCAATTTCTATTTTTTTTAATTTTTATTGGAGTATAGTTGATTTACAGTGTTGTGTTAGTTTCAGGTGTACAACTGTAAGCTCAATTTCTATCCCTCGGCCCCCATGCCCCCAACCCCATTATGTTTGGGAGCTTCTCAAAGTGCTGTTACCAAAACGAGTTTGTTTTGCCTGGCGCCCAGCAAGCCAAATGCTGCGACACCAAAGTTTGAAGCAAATAGAGGGTTTATTCACAAGGCAGCCAAACAAGGAGAAGGGAAAACAAGTCTCAGATCTGCCTCTCCAAAGCCAAGGGGCTGGGGTACTTATGGGACAAAAAATACAGCAGCAGGGTGGTCTGAGGCAAAAGCAGAGGAGTATAGCAAAAGGTGATTGGGAAAAGGTGTGTAATCGTCGTTCTGAACAGGGGTAATTCATCTCCAGGTCTCTGCATGTTAAAAATGGAGGCACTTAGCACGCTTTGAGGGTGGAGTTTTGGCCCTCTGATGTCAAAAGGTCACTGAGCGGACACCTGCGCATGCTCAGTGCTAAGAGGCAGTCCTAGCCCCTTACCCAGCTCAGCTGGAACTAGACACAGCTGACTCCAAATTCCTGGAAAACAACTCGGGCAAACATCTTTAGGCTAGGTGCTGCTTGGAGGACACGCAAGTCTTAAAACGACCTTGATTAGTGAAGGCAGGTGAAACGGACTTGACGCAGGGTTTCAGTGCTTCTTCATTTCACGGGGCAGTCCTCCTTGCTCATGTATCACTGCTGGAGTCAAAACTCAGATGCCCGCCCTCCACTCCCCTCTTGTGAGCCTTGGAGACTTCCATATCTGAAGACAGTTGCTCTAGAGTAGAAGGAGCCTTCATGCTGCTGTTGCCGTAGCCAGAGGGAAGTGGTGTCCCAGCTGAAACCTAGGTAATCAAAGAGCTCTCTACTTACATCTGTTGCCATCACATGCCATTGCCAATCATGTCCAAAGCAACATGGCTGAAACTGTGGCTCACTAACACAGACCCTTCTCACACTCTTGGCAGTTCTGCAAGGTGTGTTTTTTTTTTTTTTTTTGCGGTACGCGGGCCTCTCACTGTTGCGGCCTCTCCCGTTGCGGAGCAACAGGCTCCGGACGCGCAGGCTCAGCGGCCATGGCTCACGGGCCCAGCCGCTCCGCGGCATGTGGGATCTTCCCGGACCGGGGCACGAACCCGTGTCCCCTGCATCCGCAGGTGGACTGTCAACCACTGCGCCACCAGGGAAGCCCTCTGCAAGGTGTTTTAAAGAGCGAGGAGGGGGCTTCCCTGGTGGCGCAGTGGTTAAGAATCCGCCTGCATGTGCAGGAGACACGGGTTCAAGCCCTGGTCTGGGAAGATACCACATGACACAGAGCAACTAAGCCTGTGACCCACAACTATTGAGCCACAACTCCTGAAGCCCATGCACCTAGAGCCCGTGCTCCACAACAAGAGAAGCCACCACCAGGAGAAGCCCGCACACCACAATGAAGAGTAGCCCCAGCTCGCCGCAACTAGAGAAAGCCCATGCACAGCAACGAAGACCCAGTGCAGCCAAAAATAAGTTAATTAATTAATTAAAAAGAAAACAAAAACCCCAAATGTTTCTCGAGAAGATTCGCTGTGCTGAGAATCCTAAGATTCCCAGGTACAACTTGGGAATACTTGAACAGAAGTCTCTCTGCTAAAAACTTAAATTAGTAATTTAGGGAGTCATTTTCTACATTATCTAGTTATTTCCTTTTTCTTACTAACATCTTTTGGACTGTACTTCTTCCTTAGACTTATCTTTAGTATACCTGTACTCAGATATCCTTGTACCCATAACAAGACTGCTGAACTCACAGGGGAAACAAAGCTTAAGATAGATCATCTTTGAAAAGCTTTTTTGGATGTGATCCAGTACTTGAACCAGACCGCTCCTGATAGGTCCCTCCCTGTCCCAATTCCCCCTTCAAGTGTAATCTGTGTGCCCTGGAATTCCCTGGCCAAATTGCCTCAAGAAGCTCATTTTCTGAGACCTGACTGACTCGGCCCCATCTTTGGTCCATTCTCCCAAGAATGGGCCACACCACTGGTGTGCTTGCTCTTAGCCCGGAGGGGTGGGCAAGCATGTGGAAAGAGCTTGGACGTGAGGATGACACGTTCCCACAGGTGCATACAACCCCCTATGGCCAGAATAGAGCTGGGAGGAGGGAGGGAAAGTAGATGGGCCATGCAGGGCCCAGAGCTGGGGCTGGACTGGCTCTTCCTCTTTCTCCAAGCTGGGGAGAGGAGGAAAAGGAGGAGGAAGATGGAGAAAAGAGGAGTAGGGGCAAAAGGAGAAGAAAGAGAAAGTACTTTCCTACTTAAAAGACAGGCTACTTGTTATCTATTGGGGCCAGGTCTATTGTCTATTCTCTTGTCTATTTTCTTCCCTTTACACACACAAGTCTTTGTTTTCAGCCCTGGTTATTTTCTTAGGCCAAATCCCCAGAAGTAAACTGCTGAGACAAGGGTAAGAACATTTGTTAAGCCTTTTAAGATATAAGATATATTATCAAGTTCTCCCGCTGCGGCTCCTGTGACCTGGTATGTGGTACTCTCTCCTAGACTTGATTCAGGCCTTCTACTGGCCACTCAGCTTGCCTTGCCCGTGCCCTGTTCACAAGACTTTCGTGAGATAAAAGCTGTTCCCTGACACCTTCTCCCTAAAACAATCTAGAGACTCCTGTGGTAGATGAGCATAGAGATCACCTTGCCGTATTGCTGGCCTTAATGGGATTGTTTTCTGATGTTTTACCATTAAATAGAATGTTGGCTTTTGGTTTGAGATATACACTTTTTTTTTTTTTCCCCTGTGGTACGCGGGCCTCTCACTATTGTGGCTTCTCCCGTTGCGGAGCACAGGCTCCGGACACGCAGGCTCAGCGGCCATGGCTGATGGGCCCAGCCGCTCCGCGGCATGTGGGATCTTCCCGGACCGGGGCACGAACCCGTGTCCCCTGCATCAGCAGGTGGACTCTCAACCACTGTGCCACCAGGGAGCCCGAGGTATACACTTTTTAAGTCAGGTCAAGAAGATATTCATCTTGGACTAGTCAAAATTCTTGGTTTCAAAATCCCAAATAGAATCTGGGTAACTTATGGGAAGAAAATTTTGGAAGCCTATTTGACAGCCCATGGAATCTCTGGGACAGCTGAAGTTCCAAACTTGGCTCATAAGAACAAGAAAGATTAAGAATTATAAAATTGTGGGTTCTTTTGATATTTGGGGTTTTGTTTATTTCTGGACTGAGAAACATCCAGTAATAAATCTCCAGTTTGCAAATATGAGTTCATCTGGTCCAAGTATCCATATGATATTTGACTCTTCACTGCAACATTCCTATCAAGTGGAGATCAATTAGCCTCTGTCTAAATGCCAATAATGTTCTTGCCAATTTTTTTAGACCTCCTATAGCATTTACCCATCGTTACTAGTTTTTTTTTTTTTTTTTTGCAGTACGCGGGCCTCTCACTGTTGTGGCCTCTCCCGTTGTGAGCGGCCATGGCTCACGGGCCCAGCCGCTCCGCGGCATGTGGGATCTTCCCGGACCGGGGCACGAACCCGTGTCCCCTGCATTGGCAGGCAGACTCTCAACCACTGCGCCACCAGGGAAGCCCTCGTTACTAGTTTTATGTCTTGGGTTATTGGAACAAACCCAATGCATTCTGTTCTCTCTACCAAGAATGCTTTTTTCCCACCTTCAAAAGAAACAATAATACTGATCTTTTAAATGTAAAATAAAATTATATCTGTTCTAAAAGAAAAAAAAAAAATGCTGGGAAGCCAGACGGCAGACAAAATTAGGCCCCAAGAGGAGTCAGGTTGAGACTGCCTCCTGCCACCTGTACTTCTTTGCATTACCCACTTCTGACTCAGTACCAGGTGAGGGTCTCTGGTTGACCAGGTTTGGGTTGGTGCTTGCACTGTGTCTCCCAGGGTCAGGAAAAGCAAGTGCCTGGCTTTTCTAGTGGGACCCCGTGTCCCACCAAGATTCACACAAACTCCATACCCCAGAATAGGAAGCTGATGCTGGTTAGCTAAAAATATAAGTGACATGTGTCTACCACTCATCTATTCTGACTTTACTAAAAAATTTCACCAGGACTCAATACTGATTACCTTTCCAGCATTTGAAATGACCATATGATGTTTTTGCTTCAGACCTATTACTATAGTAAATATATTAATAGATTTCACTGAACTATCTTTCCAATTTTGGAATAAAGCCCACTTAGTTGTGATATTGTATTCTTTTAATATACAGCTGGATTCTATTTGCTAATATTTCATTTAGGATTTCATGGTTAATTCATAGGTGAGGCTGGTGTGCATAATCCTTTTCAGGATTTGATATTCATGTTTTGATTCCATTATAAAGTACTTTGCATGATTTCCCTCTCTATCCTCTGGAACAGTTTAAATACTTGCAAACACTTATATATTACATACCATGTACTTCTAAGTGTGTTACATGTATTAATTAATTTAATCTCTGCAACAACCATATGAAGTAAGTACTGTTATTTCCATTTTACACAAGGAAAAATTGGGAGAGTGATTTAGTAACTTGCCCAAGGCCACAATGGTAATCAGCATCAGGATGACATGTTCATTGAAAATTAGAAAGATTTTACCTGCAAGATATATCCAGGAACGGTATTTACTTGGATAAGGAGCTCTTTTAAAATTTAAAAAATAAATTTCAAAACAGGGGGTCTCACAGTGTGGTCTTCAGACCAGCAGCATCAACGTCACTTAGAAAGAGATCTGCTGAATCAGAAACACTGGGGTGGTCCCCAGCAATCTGTGTTTTAACAAGCTCTCCAGATGTTTCTGATACATGTTAAAGTTTAAGAACCAATGAGCCAGAAATATAACCGTATTAGTCAAACGTTCAGTGGAACATGGCTGAACCAAAAGGTAAGGGCAGATCTGAATTTGGAATCTTCAGGAATGTCTTTTGGTTTTGTCTATGTGAAAAGCTCTTCCTTTGCGGAACTCGTTCTCTCCCACAGCAATGCAATCGTGTGATTTTGGTGGGGCTGCTAAAACCAGGACCCTGTTCCACAGTGGGCACAGAACATTCCTGATATCCTGCTTACCTGGCTTTAGTAGGCAAAGGTACGCAACCCAAGTCAGGCCAATGAAAATCCCTCCGGGATTTTACATTTAGAGTTGGAGGGGAAAGTGCTTTGCTTTTCGCATTGTGGAGGTGGGGGCAGATGTTAACTGGGGGACATTGTCTGATAATTTGCCTGCCATGTGGAAAAAGCCCACCTGCACAGAAGAGAATAGGTCGAGAACAGTGAAAAAGCATAGTTGAGAGACCTAACAAGTTCATCCGAGATCTTGGATCTGTCATCCTGAAGCCAGCCATAACCCGAAATTACCAGTTACAGTAAACTTACCAGTAAGTTTTTTTATTTACTGGTAATACCAGAAATTACCAGTAAACTCTCTTATGCTCAGACAATTTTACATTGGGTTTCTGTCACTTGCAAGGGAAAGCATTCTGCTTAGTACACTAGAGGCAGGGAGTGTATGGAGGGTGTAAACGTATTTCATAATCACAATATTTTAATTTTCAAATCTACTAGTATTTTAGTAACACCAAAGGGCTTATCTAAATTATGCTTTTATGCTACTTCCTACCTTAAGCATTGTGTAACTAACGTAATTTGCTTTTTGTATATTGTTGGTCCATAAACTTGCAATTTTTTTTGAACCCAAGCCATTACTGCCATCTGTCACCAGTGAGCTATGACACTTTATTTCCCTGCAGCTGGCAGCTGCTACAGAAAACATCAAGTCTAAACTGTGGACTCCTTTGGGAGTTTGTTCACTTGGAAGAAAACTGAACAGGGCAAACCTTGGCAGCTCTCTTTCCACTGTTTGGCTTAACCAAAAAGAAACCCTAACACATAGGAAGCACTCAATAAATATTTATTGAATACATGAAATAGAACCCGGTAGAAACTTAACAATTTAAAATGAAAAACACTGCAGCTAAATTTAGTATCCATGCATGAATTTAGGAAATTTATTCACTTCGGCAAATGTTAAGTATCAGGGGTGAGTGTAGTTACAGTAACAGAGATTGGATCATGGTGTCTTGAAGCCTTAGACAGGAACAACCAGGACACCTGCACTTCACAGCCCGGTGTCTGGGCTTGTCAGGTGGGAGGTGAACTATAAACATTCAGCGGGAGCTGCTTATCTCTGACCCAACTTCACCCTCACAGCTGTCCAGGTGGATTACTGTATTGTCTTGGCTCCTAGCCGAGGCTGGCTTAGATGTGTATTTTTGAAATCTTTATAGCTGGTGAGATTCCAGCCTGAGTGGTGCTAAGCATTTACTCCGCTGAGATATCATTCCTAATGGGATATACATTCCAGTGAAAAGGAAGCTCAGGGAGACCTATTCATTCCCATTGGAGTACTAGAAAGATTCCCTTCACAGTTGTGGTTTTCTTTGGGTTTCTGGCATTTTTGAAAATTGGCCTTGTTAACAATTAAGTCTCCTGGCAAATTCATTTGTTTTTTTCCTAAAAGCAAATTTATTTAACCTCCAAATATGAGTATCCTTTGGCTACCTGAGTCTAAAAAGTAGATGCTTTAAGAAATGAGCCCTTTGGGCTTCCCTGGTGGCGCAGTGGTTGAGAGTCCGCCTGCCGATGCAGGGGACACGGGTTCGTGCCCTGGTCCGGGAAGATCCCACATGCCGCGGAGCGGCTGTGCCCATGAGCCATGGCTGCTGAGCCTGTGCATCCGGAGCCTGTGCTCCGCAATGGGAGAGGCCACAACAGTGAGAGGCCCGCGTACCGCAAAAAAAAAAAAAGAAAAAAAAAGAGCCCTTTGAGAAAATCCGTAACTGAAACTTTTATGTATGCCAGCTGTAATTTGCTAATCCTTTCTGGGCATTCTGGACATTCATAGAAAAGAAAAGAGTATGCCTCATGTTTTGAATCAATCTGTTTTTTAAAAATTTTGATGAATTGATGCTGCCACTAAATCAACACTTTAGTCTGCTTTTGATGTTTCCTTTGGGTTATTCCTTTAAATATCCTAAGGTTTTGATTCTAAATGGATTTAATTAACTGAAAGATTCCAAATATTTAAAACGTGAAACCTAGCCAATATTATTCTAGAGTTTTCATTGGATATCATAACTGTAATGGTCCATATAGTAGACCCTTAATATTTGCAGAGTCGGTCCAATTTCTTTTTTTTTAAATACATTTATTTATTTATGGCTGTGTTGGGTCTTTGTTGCTGTGCGCGGGCTTTCTCTAGTTGCAGCGAGCGGGGGCTACTCTTTGATGCAGTGTGTGGGCTTCTCATTGGGTGGCTTCCCTTGTTGCAGAGCATGGGCTCTAGGTGCCTGGGCTTCAGTAGCTGTGGCACGTGGGCTCAGTAGTTGTGGCTCAAGAGCGCAGGCTCAGTAGTTGTGGTGCACAGGCTTAGTTGCTCCACAGCATGTAGGATCTTCCCGGACCAGGGCTCAAACCCGTGTCCCCTGCATTAGCAGGCGGATTCTTAACCATTGTGCCACCAGGGAAGTCCAAATTCTTGACTCAAGCAGATTATACAAGTGGCTATGTTTGAGGGATTTTCTGTAAATCCCACCTCAACACAACCAAATTTATACAGCTCTCTGATGACATTTATCTTTTGTTAAGATATTAAAAAATAATCCTGTAGATCTGTTTCTGCAGATTGGATTTTGTTTGATTTTGGGGAGTAGACAATTTCACCTTTCTTTAAGTAGTTGAGAAACAAACAGAATCACATTATTTATCATGGAAATATACAAGCTCTAATTTGCCAAAATAAAGTGTCTGACACATACCAGGGAGGTTTTGGCATGCCCAAAACCATATGATCATGGGTGTCTTCTGAACCATGTCACAGGCACTCCCTTTTGGGCATGGAAAGCTTTGGGAACATAAACTAAGAAAACAAAAACAACACCTCTTCTTACAGAGTATTTTACATAGATATGTATTATTACAAAATAGAAGTCAGTTCCTTTATAAAACTTTGTCACATAATACCAAGGATGATGACAAAGTTAAAAGATTTTTAAGAAAAAAATTTTACTTCAAATACAAATATCCAATAGACGCACTTAATTATGTATACTAGCTGTCAAGTTGAGTTCAAGAGCTTTAAACCTACATAAACACTATTTTTCCAAACTTATTAGAAGTTACTGACTCAATCAGCTCTCTCAAATAATTGAATCTAATTCTTTTTTGGTTTATCAGAGCCACTTGCCTCTGCTCCATTCTACCCTTTGTTTTGTGACATTGACCTCAAAACCTCTTTTAAACTTTCTTATTCTTCCTATGTGTTCTATTCTGGAACATTCCAAAGCATTCAGTCTGACCAAGCAACATTCTATTAGTAGAATGTAAAGCTCTGCTTTAGGCAATTACTAAAGCCTCTGAAATTGCTCCAGAAGTTTCTCATTCCTCTGCTGTATTGGATGCGTTCCTTATTCTTACCTTCTCTGGCATCTGACTTCCCTGGCTCTGCACCTCTCCCAGTTCCTGTCTCGGGCCTCTTGCTCGCTCTGATAATTCATTTTAGACCCACCTTCCCGGATGGTGCTCTCTTGGAGGGACTGGATCCATACACTGTAGCTGGGGGTGAAAAGTGCTCATCCCCAACCTGACCCTGAGACCAGCAGGACCAGAAGTTTCAACAGATCAGCCCTGCCCAGCTCTATTGGGTGCTCCGCCTTTGCTCTTAGCTGTTTCTAATGAACACTGTCAGGCTCTTTGTGAGTGAATAACTCAGACCTGACCTTTTAAAAAGTAAGATAGGGCTTCTCTGGTGGCGCAGTGGTTGAGAGTCCGCCTGCCGATGTAGGGGGCACGGGTTCGTGCTCCGGTCCGGGAAGATCCCATGTGCCGCGGAGTGGCTGGGCCCGTGATCCACGGCCGCTGAGCCTGCGCGTCCGGAGCCTGTGCTCCGCAACGGGAGAGGCCCGCGGGGCCCGCGTACCGCAAAAAAAAAAAAAATCAGACTAGGTACTTTGGGCAGAAATTCCACAGATTTCTCAGTGCACTATATCAGGAAGCACATGATGTCAATTTGTTCTCTACCTAATGATTTTAACTTTTATCCCTGGATAAGAACCTGTTTGCCAGTTTTCTCCACTGTAAGGTAACTAATTTTTCTCTTAGTAATTAAGAAGCATATTGTAGGGACCTATGTGTCTCAACCGCCAAGCCCAAGCTCGTCTTGGGCCAGGTGGGAAGCGTAAGGGTGCATAGGGGGCCGCTCCCGCAGCTCACCTGCTTCTCTGCCCCGCCCAGCCTGCGCCAGCAGGTCTCAGCCCCGCCGGCCCTTCCCCCGCGGCTACGCCCTCAGGGTCCACCACCTTCCTTAGCTTTCAAGGCGCTCTGCTTCTCCACGCTGCCCGGCCTGTGCTGTCATTTGTCCTTCTGTAAATGGTTGCATAACGGTCAGTAGACTGCTCACTTCTTGGGGGCAGGATTGGGTTTTATTTATTTTTGTGTCTTGGAATGCGTTAATTTGTTGCTTTTTTCAATGAATGGGTGTTTAGGTAGGGAGAGACCCAGGAAAAGTGATTTGCTTGGCTTTGAGTGCTCGTGTCATGTCACTGGGCTTCTAGACTTACTGAATAGTGAAATGTGAAAGCAGCTCTTTTGAAAGATAACAATAAAGATGTAAATGACTCTTGCTTTTAAATTAAACAATTTACTTCTTGTAAAGACCTAGGTGACCAGATATTCCAATCCTGGAGTTTTTTTTTTTTTTTTTTTTTACAAAGGCGTAGAGAGGTTAAAGGATCCCCAAGATGAAGCACAGCTGGCACTATAAACTCAAGATTCCGAGTCCAGGGCTTCCTCACAGTGCGAAATTCCTTTTGGTCTTGTCCAGCCCTTTACAGACACAAAGTAGGATGGACAAATTTCATGACCCTGGAAAGATTTTAACAGCAAATTAAGGTTGCTCCACTGTTTTTTTTTTTTGGCCACACCACCCCACGTGTGGGATCTTATTTCCCAGACCAAGGATCGAACCCGTGACCCCTGCAGTGGAAGTGCTGAATCTTAACCACTGGAGAGCCAGGGAAGTACCCCCCCACACCTTTTTTTTTTAAAGTGGGGTAAAATTCACATAACATAAACTTAACTATTAATGATTTTAAAGTGTACAGTTCAGTGGCATTTGCTGTATTAGGTTTTTGTTTCTTGTTTTCTTACTTAAAAAATATCACATGTGAGATCCCATTAGACCTGGTCCCACTTAAACTTCAGATAGAGTTATTTTCAGAGGCAGATTAGTGAAAGCTTGTGTAGAGAAGGAATGAAGTCAGTACTCCTGCTGCCCCCGTCCTCTCACACAAACTACAGGGCGGGAGAGACGCTGAGTTAAACCCTTCAGTAGACACTTGCCAAAGACAATAAATGTCACTCCTTCGAGCTCACTGTTTTATTATGAAGGGTTTGGGTTTTGTTTTTTTGTTTTTGTTTTTTGTCTTTTTATTCTCCCTGTTATGCCTTAGGTGCAAAAAGAACAGAGGGAAAAATCCTAGCAGCTTTGATGACAGTTTTGGTTTGACTCATCATCCAACAGACGAGAGTGGGGTGGTGACTTTTATGAAGCTCTGTGGAGGTGGGAGTGGTCTGACTCTCATCCAGTCACTGCAGTTCCAGTGGGTTCCACCTCTCACCTGAGGCTTTCCTCGAAATCTCCAGCCCCACCACCCCTTCTCTGGGGACTACTCACCTGGTTCCAAGTGCAGAGCTCTGAGTTTTTGAGTGGTCTTTTTAGATACCTTGTTCAGGTGCTGCAGTTTGACTGAAGACTCTATTTTTGAAATCTCTTTGTATTTGCCAAACTTACTACTTTTTCTTTTTTAAAAAAAATTTATTTTTGGCTGCGTTGGGTCTTCGTTGCTGCACGTGGGCTTTCTCTAGTTGCCGCGAGCGGGGGCTACTCTTTGTTGCAGTGTGCGGGCTTCTCATTGCAGTGACTTCTCTCGTTGCGGAGCACGAGATCTAGGCGTGCGGGCTTCAGTAGTTGCAGCACGCAGGCTCGGTAGTTATGGTTCGTGGGCTCTAGAGCACAGGCTCAGTAGTTGTGACGCATGGGCTTAGTTGCTCTGAGCATGTGGGATCTTCGCGGACCAGGGATCGAACCCATGTCCCCTGCATTGGCAGGTGGATTCTTAACCACTGCACCACCAGGGAAGTCCTAGGTTTTCTTTAATTTGATAAATATGTGTTGCGATATGTCTTAAGTTCTTTCCCTGGGCATGAAATTTGTCTGTATTGCATGGAATCTAAAGTATAAGTCCACATGGTTCTTACTCCTTTTGAGAACTAAATTCTAATAGGAAAGATGAATAAGATATGTTCATTTAACAAGTATTTATTGAGCTTCCTTCCTAATAGCCCACATGATGGCAGGTGCCAGGGATGCAAAGATGAATTGAATGGCACTCAAGGACTCATTCACAGCGTGATGAGAATTGGCAGTTTGGGCTGACAATAAGTTCACTCCTGAACTTAACCAGGGGACCCCTAGGACATGTTTGAATTTCTCATTTAGACCAGGGAAGGTGTAGTCTTATAAGACATCTTCACAAAAAGGTAGGCCTAAGAATTATTTTAATATCTTCTCTTATAAACAATTACTTGAGTGATAAAGAACCTTAATGAACTGGTGGGAGGGGTCAGGGTCAATAAAAGGATGTTCTAGTTAGGGACAGATTAGAACTCTAACTCAAATCATCATGTCTAATCTTACCCAACACTGCCCGCAGGGCTTCCTTGGTGGCGCAGTGGTTGAGAGTCTGCCTGTCGATGCAGGGAACACAGGTTCGTGCCCTGGTCCGGGAAGATCCCACATGCCGCGGAGCGGCTGGGCCCGTGAGCCATGGCCGCTGAGCCTGTGCGTCCGGAGCCTGTGCTCTGCAACAGGAGAGGCCACGACAGTGAGAGGCCCGCGTACCACAAAAAAAACCAAAACACTGCCCCCAGTTTTAGGCCATTTATTTTTGGGCAAAAAAGGAGATCAGATAAATTCTATGAGGCCTACTTGTGCCCTCAATGGAGCTTTTTCAGGTACAGAAAGATAGTGCTGCTTCCAGAAGAAAGGGGTGGGCCTGGGAGGAGCAGAACCGTGCAATTAGTTTTCATGAGAGAGATCCTGAAGAAGAACCCAGAGCTGCTTGCTCTGATTTTAGTTTAACTGGAAACACACCCTGAATGTTAGACAAAACCAAAATGGTTCTTTCATCTGATCTTGAGAAGAATTAAAGACTCTGGGTTTAATTACACTGCCCACACCCACACTAAACAATATGCACCTATTAATTCTCCCAGAGTTAACTGGGCCTATGAAACAATATAATCCAGCCCAGTGAATGTGGCAGAACAGGATACTATGTATTTTGTGGCTGCAACTGTGGTCTGCATGTGTTGGTAAGAGTTCTGCTCTATTTCCTGCTTTTAAAAATTTTTTTGAAACGTCACTGCCATGTAATGACTTAAGACTTTTAAATCCTGAGTAGGCGAGCAAGGACATTTATATCTGGTGCTTAAGCCAAAATAAAGACCCTCCTTTGGTTATAGGAAATTGAATAGCTTTTAGTGATAGTCCACAAATAGTCTTCTGTGTGATGCTGGGATTCTGAAAGGAAGTCTAACAGACCTTTTTATTTTTTTAAAGTTAGTGTTCAAGTTAACAAGCCCCACATTTCCCCACAAATTCCTTAAATCATTTTCTCTCATACTGTTTTAACCTACTTCAAATAATTTGGGGTTCTTCAGAAAGGACAGTGTCAGGTAGTGTCAGTGTCAGATGGAAGATGAGTCTATGATCTTCATTCTACCATAAACCATAAATTCCAGGTTAGCACTGAAATAAAGTCATATTACGTATGTGTGTTGTGTTGTGTTAAATTGAATTTCCTCTGTTTACAAGTGAGCAAAAACAAACAGAACTTAAGCAAAAAAGTCCTGAAGGGTGGAGGCCCTTGTGGGAGAATACTCGAGCATGGCTTTGAATGCAGGGAAGAGTGGGTAGCAGCATAACCAGGGCATCTCTGGGGACCTTGGTGAACCCAGACACAGTCAGAGACTTTCTCCTTAGAGGGCTTGCTGCTTCAAACACTTCTTGGTCAACATGTACTTCCTGGAGAACAGAAGCTGATTGTCCCTCTTTGCTCAGGGTTCTGCTCTGGACTGGTCAACTATTCTCGGACAGAACCACACAGCAGAAACAAGACTTAGGATAACCCACTCATCTGGAGACAGTGGGAAGTTCTTTTTTTTTTTAATTGTTTATTTTATTTATTTTGGCTGCGTTGGGTCTTCATTGCTTTGCGTGGGCCTTCTCTAGTTGCAGCAAGTGGGGGCTACTCTTCGTTGCGGTGCACGAGTTTCTCTTTCCGGTGGCTTCTCTTGTTGCAGAGCACAGGCTCTAGGCATGCAGGCTTCAGTAGTTGTGGCGCACGGGCTTCAGTAGTTGTGGTGCATGGGCTTCAGTAGTTATGGCTCACGGGCTCTAGAGCGCAGGCTCAGTAGTTGTGGCGCACGGGCTTAGTTGTCCCATGGCATGTGGGATCTTCCCGGACCAGGGCTCGAACCCATGTCCCCTGCATTGGCAGGCGGATTCTTAACCACTGCGCCACCAGGGAAGCCCAAGTGGGAAGTTCTTAAGGAGAATGGTGGTGAGGGAGGCAGGGACGGGGGGTAGGGAGGGGTGGGGAGCAGTCCACTGCTCCCCACACATGGAGTTTAATACAATAACCATGTATTACAATTAAAAGCAAGCTTTGTTTATTTTCCATAGCAGAGGGATGAACACATTAAATGATCTGTTCTTTCCTAATACTCTATTTTCAAGACTTTACAAAATTAAGGCTTAGTGCAGTGATGTGAGTCAGAGGCGTGACCAATGGAAAATAGAGGATGAGTCTGGCATCTTGATATGCAGTGGAAGATATGTGAGAGGTAAACAGCTTGCAGTTATTACTATAAACGTACAATCAAAAACAGATCTCTTATTTAATTAGCTTTTTAAAAAAATTGTATTATTATTTGGCTGCTTCGGGTCTTAGTTGCGGCACGTGAGATCTTCGCTGTGGCATGCGGGGGGCGGGGATCTTTCACTGCGTCACGTGGGTTCTTCATTGCGGCACGTGGGCTTCTCTAACTGCGGCATGGGCTTCTCTCTAGTTGTGGTGCAGGGGTTCTAGAGTGCGTGGGCTCAGTGGTTGTGGTGCATGAGCTTAGTTGCCCCGTGGCATGTGGGATCTTCCCCGACCAGGGATAGAATCTGCATCCCCTGCATTGGAAGGCAGATTCTTAACCACTGGACCACCGGGAAGTCCCTAATTAGCTTTTAAAATAGAATTTAAAAAATTTTTAAACGTCTAAAATGTATCATTATTGTTCTATGCCACAGATGTTAATTGGCTTCTATTCTTGAATAGGTATATATACATATAGACACATGTACATATATTTTAACATCACTGTCCTTCATCACACCCAAAAATTATGCTATGGGCTTCCCTGGTGGTGCAGAGGTTAAGAATCCACCTGCCAGTTCAGGGGATACGGGTTCGGGCCCTGGTCGGGGAAGATCCCACATGCCGCAGAGCAACTAAGCCCGTGCGCCACAACTACTGAGCCTGCTCTCTAGAGTCTGTGAGCCACAACTACTGAGCCCACGTGCCACAACTACTGAAGCCCACGAACCTAGAACCCACGCTCCGCAACAAGAGAAGCCACGGCAATGAGAAGCCCACTCACCGCAAGGAGGAGTAGTCCCTGCTCGCCGCAACTAGAGAAAGCCTGTGCGCAGCAATGAAGACCCAACATAGGCAAAAATAAATAAATTAAAAAAATAAATTTATAAAAAAAACACACAAAAATTATGCTATTACAGTCTTTTTAAATATACAGATGGAAAACCATAATTAACAATGCCTATATTATGTACATGTAAATGTAGCTGTTGGAGTCACTAGTTTGGTAGCCTGTGCTTGTTTAAAGGCTCATTTTTTTTTTATCTCACACAAATGTCCTAAGTCGGTTTCCCATAACTATATGATACATTGGACATGATACACCTAACGCAAGTCCTGAGGTGAAAAGACTGTCAAAATGTTTTTCTGGAAATCCAGAGAACGGCTCAGCATGCCTGCAATGACCCCAGATTTGAACACTTCATTACTAGGAACGGGGTTGTGTCAGCCCCGGTCCATCCCCAGTTCCTGGTGCCATTAGAAACTGTGAAGGAGGCCAAGAATGCAAATATAACTTCCTGCTTGGTTAATAAGTTGTCTTCATTTCTAGAGACACATATAAGAAAACGTTTCTCCCTCTCCCAGAACTTAATATACAGGGGAGTCCTGGAAATCCTCACTCCAGACGGCAACAAAGACTATATTTCACATAAATAAATGAAGATGTCGTTTCTTGAACTATTTATCTCATCATTGCATTCGCTGGGATTTTTTTTTTTATAGTTCTCTAGAAAAATTAACTTTGGGGTTTTTTCCTTTTTCTTCCATTATTTAGTAATAGAAAAGGTACCTATTTTATTCCCTCTGTCAACCTCAAACCACAGATGGTGAAAACACATTAGTCACGCAATTTACACCTCTGAAGGAAAACAAAACACCAAATAGAAAAAAGAAAAATCTATCAAAGCAAATTCAATGATTCTTAGATCATCAGATTTTTCCAAACAAAGTTGACATGTTTGTACCTCAACCGCCAGACTGAAATCCCAGAAATCTGGGGTAACAAAGCAAAAGAAACTGACCCATGCTCTCATTGGAATCTGCAGTGTTCACGGGAAAGCTCAGTCTTGGAGTCTTTAGCTCCTACGTATAGCTCCCAGGTTCCCCAGGGAAGCAAGGTTAATTTCTCCCGCAGGCCTTATTTCTGCCCTTTGTTCTTGCAGTATTTTCCAGGAGGGCCTACAAAGAAACTGGGGTTTTCAGTCAAGCAGGCCTGGATTCCAATTGCCCCTCACACCCCCTGATGTGAGGCTCTGACTGTCCTGTCTTTAATATTTGCTTCTTCCTTAAATTGGAAATAGCAATATTTGGTCCAGGACTGTGGCAGGATGGTAAGCAATAGTGTCAGTGGCACCGGGAAGGAATGCTGGAAGTGATGGTGGCTGCTAGTGGTAACCCTGGGTTCTTCCTGTAGACACCTTCACACCTGGGGGGTGCGGGTACAGTAAGTGCCACCCTGAGAAATTTAACACTTGTTCCTCATTCCATAGACTCCTGAGACTTAACTTTTAAGAAGATAGTGGGAGATGGGGAGGAAAGGCCTCCTGCTCTGGCATTTCTTCATTAGTGTTGTGCCGCAGAGAAATGCTTTGAAAGGGGTTACAGGCAAATAGATCAATACCAGAAGTATTGATGCTTCTGCCCTGAGGGAGGCTGCATGGATGAGGCTGCAAGAGTCCAGGGACCCGTTTTCTTCCAAGGAGCAGCGTCATTGTTTCACCCCAGTGTGCTGTACAAATACTCACATTTTCATGCCAAGTGCTGGTGGCATTGTAGGCCTCTAGGAAACCTTACGTACAGCTTCTAGATGAGCGTAGGTAGTCTAGAGAGCAGTAGAGAGTACGTCACTGTGATGAATGTCTAGGTACCCTTTGACCCGTCAGTTCCTTCTCAAGGGGCACGTACGAGAGTATTTACCATGATCAGGTGTTTAGAGACAGGGAGCCGTGCAATCAAGGTGTGTGTCTCTGGGGATGGGTGCTAATGTAGGAGATGTCCTCCAAGAAGTCCTGAGTAACAGACTAGATGCGCACACAGCAACACTGTGGGTCTCCAAAGCTGTGCTGAGGAAATGAAGAAAGAAACAGAATGAGATCTGCATCCTGACATCACTTACATAAATTAAAAATGCAGGAGTACAAAATAACCCTACATTTACAGTAAAACAGAAAACAAAATAATATACATTAAACATGTCAAAATGGTTGCCTATGGGAACTGGAAATAGGAGTGGGGAGTGGAGATAAAAAGGGATAGAGGGATGAATGGATGGACGGATGAATGAATGAATGAATGAATAAATAAATACGCTCCCTGTGCTGAGGGATTGGGGATATGGTTGACTCAGCCTTTTGCTTCTGTATTCCTAAATAAAAAATTATTTTTATTGGTGTGACTTTTAAAGGATTGGGAAGCAGCTGTTCTAGGTAATGCAAACATTTCCTTGGAAGCCACCAAAAGTAGCAATTAATAGCAATTCAACAAAAGTTAAATGTCAAACCAGGAGAGAAAACAATGTGCATACAAGGTGTTTTTCCCATAATATTTAATTATAGAAGAATAATTTGTAAAGAGAGGCCATTACTTTGTTTTTTTTTTTGCTGTACGCAGGCCTCTCACTGTTGTGGCCTCTCACTGTTGTGGCCTCTCCTGTTGCGGAGCACAGGCTCCGGACACGCAGGCTCCGGACACGCAGGCTCAGCGCCCATGGCTCACGGGCCCAGCTGCTCCACGTGGCATGTGGGATCTTCCCGGATCGGGGCACGAACCCATGTCCCCTGCATTGGCAGGCGGACTCTCAACCACTGTGCCACCAGGGAAGCCCCGAGAGGCCATTACTTTGAATGAAGATGTTAAAACCACTAGCTACATTACGTAAGTAATTATTTAAAAATGCCTTCTTTGATATTGAAAGATCATCAGGTGATCTAGGAAGTCTAAACTTGTAGAATGGTAGGGAGCAGTAGGGATAGTATTTTCTCTTAATACAATTTTGCTGGTCTCCCTGCTGCCAGCAATGAGAGTCATGTTACACTTCTGATCTCCATTCCCTACGCCCTGCCTGGTCAAAAATATCTGAGAGATGTGTCTGCAATCATCCCTTTGAAATCAATTTGGTTTTTCTCAGCAGCATCCCTCCTGCTGGGCCCTAGGAAAGGAGAGAATGCTATTCTGGCTGAACCTTGAGTGATCAGTAGGATTGGGAAGTCTGCTGATAAGTGGAAAGGACATTCCAGGTGTAGGGAACAGCATGAGTGATGGCACAGACATAGGAACGTCCAGGGCAGATACAGGGACGGGTCTGGAAAACTGCTCAGCAGCTGCGATATTTGGCAGGCCTAGGCTCCCGCCGCAGCTCAGACCCTTCCAGCTGCGGTTGATCCAGTCCTGGGAGCTTTCAAGTGGGCTGTGTTACATTTTGTGGGCCTGGAGCCAGCAGCTTCTCCTTTAAACCTCACAGATTTAAAAAAAAAAAAAAAAAAAAAGCAGCCAATTACTGCCAAGTGTGGTTTTCATTTTCTCTTGAATATTCTCAACTTCCCTCCAGCAGTGCTGCCAGTTTCTAGGTGAGCTGTCCATCTCTGCTAGATTCTTGTGATTCGTTAAATTTTATTTCTTTTCAATGATAAACCCCTGATGTATTCCAAATCTTGGGATGTTTGTGTTACTACTGTCCCAGATATATCCCTCTAACGTGCTGTGAAAGGGAAGTGACTGGTTATCCATTAGACAGGAGGAACAATTTCTCAGTTCCCAAAAAACCTTTTGTTCAAAAAACCAGTGTTCAGCACCAAGTGTCAAATGTTTAAAAGTGAAGATCCCTATACACTTAGAATAATTTTTTAACTGCTTTTCTTGAGATATAATTCACATATGATACAATTCACCCATTTAAAGTGTACAATTCAATGGTTTTTGGTATATTACATTATTAATATTTTAAAATTGTGTTAAAGTAAATCTAAAGAAATTTGCCACATTCACCATTTTTTTTTTTTTTTTTTTTTTGCCGTACGCGGGCCTCTCACCGTTGTGGCCTCTCCCGTTGCGGAGCACAGGCTCCGGACGCGCAGGCTCAGCGGCCATGGCTCACGGGCCCAGCCGCTGCGCAGCATGTGGGATCCTCCCGGACCGGGGCACGAACCCGTGTCCCCTGCATCGGCAGGCGGACTCTCAACCACTGCGCCACCAGGGAAGCCCCACATTCACCATTTTAAGTGTACAATTCAGTGCCGTTAATTACATTCATGATGTTGTATAATCATAACCACAGTCTATTCCAAACTTTTTCATCACCCTAAACAAAACTGCTCACAATATTGCAATGGTATAATTAGGTCTAGACTGAAAGAGTTTTGTTTATAAAAGAGGGTGTTTAATATCATCATCCTCTGCCATGGTTCCCCACTCCAGGTGTTCTTACAACCCCCTGCTTCCTGTTGGTACCTGAGCTGGGAGCACCAGCCTTATGGTGAATCCCATCAATACCTGCAGGCTCCTCTCCAAGCCCAAAGGATGGGCAGCTGGAGTTTCTTTCTCTCCTGGAGATCTCAGAGGCAGAAGAAATGGCACCAGGCATGTGCGCCAGATGCTTTCAGATAGAAGCCCTGCGTTTTGCATGAGTTTATTCAACCACTCCCTTTTAATTCCACTCCCCACTCCTATTTCCAACTCCCATAGGCAACCATTTTCATGTGTTTAACGTACATTATTTTGTTTTATGTTTTCGTAAAATGTGTACAGTTTTGTACTCCTGCATTTTTAACCTGTGTAAGTTATCTAGGCCTGGACCTAGATAAAGGGGTAAGGCTTCCCATCTTTGTTTCTAGACTATCACTGAAACCAGCCTTTCCCCATATATCCTGGACACACACTCCTGACTTACAATAAGGGAAAATATGCACATATCCCATCACTAATGAGCTTACCTTCAACTCTTTTATGAGTCATATATAGCTTCTGTGAGAAATTGTTATCCATTCCCTGGTTCCTCTCTTTTAAATTCTATGTTAGTATTCCAGAGGCTCTGTGTGCCTTAAGGTTCTTGACTATAAGCAACAGAAGCTAATTCTGACTTAAGCAGAAAAGGAAAGTACTGAAAACATATTGTGTAACTCACAGAATGGTGGGAAGGCTAGAGGTCCTAGGTCAAAGGAGGCTTCATATCAGGGGCCCAGAACTTGTCTGGGAAGGTCGTTAGTGTTCCAAGTAAAAGTAGGTTCTGTAGCTGCTATCCACAAACCCTGCAGGTAGGACGGTACCCTGTCTCCAGTGCCTTTGGGAAATTGAAGGTCGATACCAGAATGGATTCGCCAGTCTTGCATTGCTTTGGGTCAGATTCTGGACCTGCTGCATCTGATTGGCTAAACCTAGGCCTGAAAAAGAAACGGCTGGCTGGCTGGCTTTTTTAGCATCTAGAGTGGGAGGCAGACCCTGTCTCTTGCTAAGACTCAAATGGTAAGGAATTCCCCAAACATAGGAAGACAGTTCAGAGTGAGCAACCAAAAAAGTTACAGATGTCCTCTACAGGTAGGAAGCATCTGGTGTTCTGTACAGATCTGAGTCACAGCTTAATTTTATCTGTGTTTGAAAAATCCTCTAAACTGGTTTGTTGGCCTCCCTTTCTGTTCTTAAAAAGATACACTTGGGCAATTTATTTTAGCAAGTTATTTAGAAATGTAAAAATTCTGACATCAAAACCTCACAGTATTTTTGTCTTTTTCAAGTTTACATTATTGTGTTGAAATATAACTATGGAGCAAGTCTTTTTATAGTAAACTTAACTATAGCTTACCTTCCAGATTCTAATCAGGTTCTTATTCTGACCCAATATTTACAGTTTTGTAATTTTCAGAGTTTGTTTTCTATTGTCTTTCTTCTTTTAAACTGGAACCGTTAGATTTTCTTTAAAAAAAAAAAAGTACATAGCTTGTATTACTACAAGGTAGAAAAAGAGAAAAAATAAGGCAGAACAAGAGTGAAGTACAGGAAAAAAATAGTTATTTTTGTAACCAAATCCAAGGTTAACAAGGATTTTTGTTAGTGAAACATCAGTTTATCCAGGTTGCATTATTTCTCAGGTAAACAGAATCATATTTCTTGTGTGTTAATAGCTAGTCTGTGTTTGTTTACTAGTTCAAAGACTATTTATTCTTTAAAGTCTCAAAATCTTAGTCTGCTTCATTGATGTCCTATTTACCTGATGTCTTTTTAATGAGTAACGACGTTTGAGCTGTCCCTGCCGTTTCACATTGAATGTACCCTCGCATCATTTCCTGTGGCTTTATGGTGAAAGATACTATATTTACTTTGTGATTTTGTATTCCATCTCTGCCCCTAAAGAAACTGACGAGAGAGACTCAGTGTACGAATTAGGTACTTGCCTATCAGACTATTGTCCATTACAAAGTGGATTGGATTCCAGACCTACCAATTTCCTTGAACAGAGAAGAAAAGATGTTTCACGTAATATTTCATCAGTGAAAGAAAGCACCGTTGGTGGGAGTGGGGGAGGTAATTTGTGTAATTTCCTTTCCAATTTTAGAAATTCATGGCCCAGGATGCTGCTGAAGTCCATTCTTGTCTCTTCCTGGGATGGGCAAATGTCTCTAACCTACCCAAGCCATAGGATGCAGAAAGAAGCTGGTGTGAGAGGGAAGGGAAGGTCAGCCAGATGGTGGAGGCATGGAGAGAAGGGTAGGGGGGAGGAGAGGAGGGAGGGTAGAGGCGTTAATTAGCTTTCCTTGGCTCACCCAGAGCCAGTGTCAAGCAGATGGCTGCACCCTTAATACCACCCTTTTTTTTTTGTCCAGCAGGCAGTAGTGGTTGAACCTTGTGGTCAGGCAGAAAGCATGCCCCCCCCTTTTTTTTTTTTTTTTTTTTTGCTCTACGCGGGCCTCTCCCGTTGCGGAGCACAGGCTCCGGACGCGCAGGCTCAGCGGCCATGGCTCACGGGCCCAGCCGCTCCGCGGCATGTGGGATCTTCCCGGACCGGGGCACGAACCCACGTCACCTGCATCGGCAGACGAACTCTCAACCACTGCGCCACCAGGGAAGCCCCAGAAAGCATGCACTTTTTTTTTCCTCTTCAAAATGTGGAAGTGGCGGAGAAGCATACAAAGGAAAAATCTAGATTTAAATGTTATATGTATCTAAGAAAAATAGATCGTATCTCCTTCCATCTTTTGCAATAAGTATATGTGCATTCATATTTTGACAACAATTGAAAGTGATTTGTTCCTTCTATTACAAAAATCAGTCCAAGGGACTTCCCTGGTGGTGGTCCAGTGGCTAAGACTGCACGCTCCCAATGCAGGGGGCCTGGCTTCGATCCCTGGTCAGGGAACTAGGTCCCACATGCTGCAACTAAGACCCAGCACAGCCAAATAAATAAATATTAAAAAAAAAAAATCCAAACTAATCAAACTGTGTCTGGATATCTAAAAGATAATCGATAAAATGATAAAACCGGCTATGAAGTTCAAACTCAATACCATAGCACCTTGTGTTTGGAGAGAGGTTGGCTTATAGACAACTGTAAGAAGATTCAGCAGGGCACGTGTCAGAGGTACTAGCATTGACTTCGCTCCTTGGACACCAGCAGTTTCTGTATGGCAGGGATTGTGGCTTGATCATTTCGCAATTTCTCTGGAGCTGGCCATAATGATATTCACTGAAAGTTCATTAAATGGAATGAAGTTATAGTAAGTCAACCACTATATGTACTATTCAATATTTGTATAATTATTGACTTTATGCAAGATAAATATTAGTGAGCATGACAAAGTTAAACAGTTAACATTTTGAAAATGTGGTGTTGTAACAGGCATGGATTTTTCTCAGTGCTGGTATAGGGCTTTATATGCTAAATTAAATAGCTTTCAAAATTGGGAAGTAAAGATCCTGATACCTGTTTTTGAGGAAGGGAGAGGAATAAATATTTACTAAGTACTGACTATGTAACATATAATTTACATACATTAACATATTCAATTTTTTTCAACATCCCTACATGGTAGTCCTTTCTCTGCTTTTTACAGATGAGGAAATGGAAGTTCACAGATGTTAATTGCTAGAGGTCACATAGTGACTAAGCAGAATACACACTTGGGTATGCCTGACTCTACTGTCCTGCCTTTATTCTACCTGAACCCCAGTATCTCCATTGGTCCCCCCAATATTCTGTTTTATTTGTCCAGTGATTGGTTGAGTCAGCCTACTCTACCTCTAAAGGAGTCTCCACGTTCTTTCTTTCCCCCATCCCAATGGCAGACAGAGATCTGGCATCCAGGTCTTCAACTGCTTAACTCTCTCACACTAAATCATTTTCAGAGCTTTAAAAGACAAATGGGAAGTGAAATAGTATATTGCTGGTAATCCAGAACAGAGCATTAATTTGATCCTAATGTACAATTCTGCAATTCCCTTCTACCAAATTTTCAACCTTCACATTCACCTTGTACTTGCTAATATGTGACACATGTATCTTATTCTTGTATTTGATATTTATCCTATGGGCTGAACATGTTTTAGATCTAGCAATGTGTTGGATGTTAGCTAGATTCCATTTGGGGCAGGTGATACATCTTTGGTTCTCTTTCTCATTGCTTAGCATCAATTTTTTAAATATGCATTTTAGGGAATTCCCTGGCTGTCCAGTGGTTAGGACTCCGTGCTTTCACTGCTGAAGTCCCAGGTTCAATTCCTGGTTGGGGAACTAAGATACCACAAGCTGGGCAGTGTGGCAAAAAAAAAAAAAAAATCAAGAGGTCAAGTCATTGATTTCCTCCAATTTCTTCATGACAAAGTTTGCTGGAAGCATTTGAGATGACATAGTAAACCTGAAACTGAAATAGGCTGTTCATATTTAAGGAGAAAAAGTCTTATATTACATATTGTTATTTACTATATTTGGTACTATTTTATCAATAATAGATAATCACAGAAATAAACATTATGGATCAGACTCTTATTTTCAGGCAAAAGTTATAGAAAATAAGAAGTTTTCCAAATGGAATTCTTACAAAGTCTTTAAATAATTGTTTTGGGAAGTTTGACGAGTGTCTCTTGACTCATGCTTATTAGAGTTCTTTGCTCACTTCCTCTTAGATGAGGTAGACCCATTATGAGAAATGAGAGATTGGTGAAAGGCCAGGATACTTAGATTATCCATTGTTGTATATTGCTCTACTCCCATTTGGGAGTTGTGGACACAAAAGTAACAACATTTCATCATTTGCACTGTCCCCCAGGGAAATTCTCCTACCTTAAAGAATCTTATGATTTGGTCAAAATAATGGACCAGAAAGCAATATGCTTGGTTCCGAGTGACTGCTATAGATGATCATGCCATGGGGGTTCATAGGAGGAATGACATTTAAATTATTTTGGGGTGAAACAGACATTTTGGATTCACTTTACTTTTAAAAATAACGATGCTGGGCTCATCGCTGTAACTTCTCTTTTCCCTATGACAGTTGAGATCTTGTTTCTACATCCCTCACTTTGAGATCAACCCAACTTAAATCCCTTAAAGGAAGTATATAGTAAATGAAAAGAACTAAGAAGTTAAGATTAGAGAAATGAAACCAATTTCTTTTAAATGACAATACATTTCTGAAAAGCTTGTGAAGGAGTTGATTCAAGTTATCACAGGGTGACTTTTCCAAATGAAAGTCACAGTGACGGAACTTTTCTGCAGTCATGGTTGTCATGGTGGGTTGTCTGACTTAGTTACTTCAGGTATGTAATGGTATACAGGCTTGTATGGTTCTGGATGTAACTCAAGAGCCCCAGTGAGACCAATGGCAGGAGCTATGTGCTTTGCTTCCTCTATGTTCTCCACTGCAGTGTCTCATAACTTTATCATCCCACGATCTCTTTTGATAAGCATAAAAATCTCATCTGCCCCCCCAAACCTGAGAAAGCCCCTTACAAACAGGGTGCCTTATGTCCTTCCCCACCTTCAGTTGAGAATCACAGCTTTTACAAAGCCTGTCTGGCCAAGAAGATTTAGTCAAACTTTTAAATATGTTTATTAAAACAATAGGTAATATTTTTTGCTATCCTAGATTTTGATAACTCCCTTTTATCTTCCCTTATCCTCATCCCCTTTGAAAATTTCTTCTCTATCCTTATTTAATTAAACTTGTGGTGTGTCTTTTTTGTTTAGAAAGTTGTTACATTAATAAAAGAATTTAGGTCCTTGGATTACTAGAAATAAGTATTTGTATCTGATCAATAGGATGATCAGTGTCCAAATATGTCAACTTATAAAACAAACATAGTAGTAAAAAACAGAATTTCATAGGTAGAAACTACTGTTTTAGGTTTATTTCTTTCTTTAGAAATTTATTAAGTTCTCAGTTTTTTAGTATTCATATTCCAACCTTTTTAAGACAAAAATGGCAGTAGCTCTCTTCAAGTCACCAGTTTCACCCTTAACACCTGGCTTCATTACTCAAATACATGTTTTATTTATTTATTTTTTAAAAATTTTCGGCTGCGTTGGGTCTTCGTTGCTGTGCACGGGCTTTCTCTAGTTGTGGCGAGCGGGGTCTGCTCTTCATCGTGGTGCACGGGCTTCTCATTGCAGAGCACGGGCTCTAGGCGTGCGGGCTTCAGTATTTGTAGCTTGTGGGCTCTAGAGTGCAGTCTCAGTAGTTGTGGTGCACAGGCTTAGCTGCTCGTGGCATGTGGGATCTTTCCTGGACCAGGGATCGAACCCATGTCCCCTGCATTGGCAGGTGGATTCTTAACCACTGCACCACCAGGGAAGCCACTCAAATACATCTTTTAAATCTGATTAAGTCATAGGCTTAAAAAAAAAGGTTTTATACAATTTCTGACTCCTGAAGAAATCACACAGGTTTATAGCATAGGTATAAAAAATGAAGAGTCCACAGAAAATTTAAAATTCAAGCCACAAATAAGGTGGAAATGGTATCCACTTACCAAAAAAAAAAAAAAAAAAGGGGATAAAAAAAGCTTCCAAGTATACCTTATGAATTTTTAAATCTAATCTGTAAGAGACTAGGTTATGTTTTCATCGTGGTAAAATTTACATATAGTGAAATGCACAGATCTGAAGTGTACAATTTAATGAGATTTGATTACTGTATTTGTCCATGTACCTATGACCCTATCATTCCAGAAAGTTCCTCAATGTCCCCTTCCAATCAATCCTCACCACAGTAGACAACCAGTGTTCTGACTTCTTTCACATAGATTACACTTACTGTTCTTGAATTTCATATAAACCAGTCACATAAAATGTGCTTTGTATTGCTTGTGTGATTCATCCATGTTGTTACATGTAACTGTAGCTCATTCCTTTTAATTGCTCAGTAGTACTTATACCATGATTTATTTGTCTATTCTGTTGATGGGCATTTGGATTGTTTCCGGTTTGGGCTATTTTGAATAAAGGTACTACAAACTTCTCGTGCAAGTCTTTCAGTAGACGTGTGCTTTCATTTGTCTTGGAAATAGAACTGCTGGAATGCAGGGTAGGGGCATTTTTAACTTTATAAGGAGCAGTTAAACAGTTTTCTGAAGTGGTTGTACTATTTTACACTCCCATAAGCCATATATGAAAGTTTCAGTTCCTACTTTACGCACTATACATGTAAATCAGAGAGGTCACTAAGTGCTTTTCAATGTCATCTCTTTTCGGTGACTTTAACAGAATATTTTTGATATTGTTAAATCCCAAGCACGTGGGTATCCAAATTCTGGATAAGTCTTGCCCAGTTTCTAATATATGTACTAAACATAGACAAATACAAATATTTCATGAAAAATATAAAATCATTTCACTTTATGGGATAGTGCTATTCCTGAAAAACTGTGTGTAAAGATTTTTTTGGGGGGGGCCACAGCATGTGGCACGTGGGATCTTAGTTGCCTGACCAGGGATTGAATCCGCACCCCCTGCAGCACAAGCGTGGAGGTTTAACCCCTGTACTGCTGGGGAAGACTCTGTAAAGACAACTTTTTATAAATCAAATCACTTACTGGATAAGACTTTCTCTACTTCAATGTCTAGTTAAATCCTCTTTTTTCACATTGTCCTCTCATTCTCTAATTTCTTCATTCTCTAAATTTTAGCAGCCCCAGAGATTTGACACCTGTCATCGATGTCATTCCTTTGGGCCTTTGTCACTCATGGCTTAGTTTCCTAACCTAATTATTCGCATGTATACATCTCATTTCCACACACACAATACAATACCTTTATGGAGGAAATGAACCACATTTCATACTTTAAAAAGTTTCTTTGATAGCATGTGGTGCTGCACTTTGCACACAGGAGTTACTCAATAAAATGTCCTGCTTAGTTGGTTTTCTATTTTTGTTTTGCTTTAGGCAAAAGGCATAACTGTTATTTTACAACTCAGCTTCAGTAATGTTTTAATTATATGGTAATTTCCTCAATTTTCCATTTTCTTGACTAATGTAAGCCATGTTTAAAGTTAAGATTGTTGGGACTTCCCTGGTGGCGCAGTGGTTAAGAACCCACCTGCCAATACAGGGGACACGAGTTCAAGCCCCGATCCGGGAAGATCCCACATGCCGCGGAGCAACTAAGCCTGTGCACCACAACTACGGAGCCTGTGCTCTAGAGCCCGTGAGCCACAACTACTGAGCCTGTGTGCCACAACTACTGAAGTCTGCCTAGAGCCAGTGCTCTGCAACGAGAAGCCTGTGCACCACAATGAAGAGTAGTTCTGCTCGCCACAACTAGAGAAAGCCTGCATGCAGCAGCGAAGACCCAACACAGCCAAAAATAAATAAAAAATAAATAAATTTAAAAAATAATAAAAATAAAAAAAAACGAACAAAGTTAAGATTGTTGACTAAAATCTGCTTCCCTTACCACCTTACTAATTCCTAGTTTGAAGCACCCCCTACACAGTGTGGTTTGAAATAAAAAGCACACCACAAGGAGGTTAAGGATTCCATCTGGGGTTTCCCTCTAATTCTCCCTGGAGATGTGGGTTGCCATTTACAGGTCTCCATTAAGTACCCGATCCATTTGCCAGTCCCTGAAGACTGACATTCTTACCAGCCCAGCTCAGGGATCATCTGTCTGTGAGTGGTTTCCTCCTCCCAACTCAGAGGCCTGTCTGGTCCTTGTTGAACCTACACTACCTTGTTCATGCCTTATTTTTAGTACCGGGCACTGGGAGGCAGAATTTATTTACATGAATGTTTGCCTGTCCACCACTGGACTGGCAAGCTCCTCAAAGCAGGGATCATGCGTGGACTTCAGTCATCCTTGCTCTGAATGTAGAAAGTCCTCCACAAATGTTTGATGAATAAATGCATGGATTAATGAGTGAGAAAATGGGCACGACTTTTTAGGTATCCTGAACCTTTAAGAGTTTCTACTTTAATGTTTTTTAATATGCAAATTTATGGAGAATTTTAGGCCAGAAGAGCACTATTTATGTTATTTCTCTTACTGTCCTTCCATGAGGTAGATATATGCTGGGTTATTTTGTCTAGCATCCCTTCATTCCTGTTTAGGATGAACTCTTCATTGCTGGTGGAATCCCATCCTATATGGTCTGGTGAGGCCAGCCTTGACTCCTGACTCTCTCCCAGCCCTGACTGTCAAACAGGTGATTTTGGGCTTGGACTTGGTTAACCAGAGTACATCCTAGCTCTGGACATAGCAGTCCATTCAAGGCTGGGCATGTGACCCAAAGAGGCAAATCAGTTTTCCTGAGATTTGTTATATTGTGAGTTAGTAGAACTTTGGCTTCAGTGTTTAGAAGCCAGGTTTTCAACCTTGTGGTGAGAGCTCATGTTAGAATAAAGCCTACTTGGGAGGAAAAGCAGTGTGAAGAGATCTAGAAGGAGACCATTCTGATGATGGGATTGCAATCTCCCAGTGGCATGGACCAGTTGAGGTTTATATATTAATTATATTCGAGTTTAATATTCCAAAGATTTTTCACCTCATCCTTTCTTGGGAGGAAAAGCAGTGTGAAGAGATCTAGAAGGAGACCATTCTGATGATGGGATTGCAATCTCCCAGTGGCATGGACCAGTTGAGGTTTATATATTAATTATATTCGAGTTTAATATTCCAAAGATTTTTCACCTCATCCTTTCTGTCCTTAGATTGATTTTAAGTCCAAGGAGATTCTTACCAACCATAGGGAGAGCCATCTGCCTCTTGGTTTTGCTCTGTCTCCATTCTGTGCTGGCCTTTTCTATATGTGACTTCTTTTAGTTCCTGAGTACGTTGGCCTCTGTCACGTCTGTCTTCAATGCTTCTGCTGAATTGTCTGCAGTTCCACCATGCCTTGAGTGGCCAGTTCACCCAGCTCAGTCTGCAGCGTCCCTGTGCAATTCACTCAATTCAATCTGTTGGCTTTCCTTAGCTCCTCCACATTCTTCTTATGGGCATAGGAAAGGTGTACATAAGGGTTCTCCAAAGAAACAGATCCAGTAGGAGGTGTATATATAGACAGATTTATTTTAAGGAATTGGATTATGTGATTAGGGAGGTTAGCAAGTCCAAAATCTACAGGATAGGCTGGAAGGCTGGAGATACAGGAGGAGCCAATGTTGCAATTCAAGTCTGAAGGCTGTCCGCTGTTAAAATTTTGTCTTTCTTGGGGATATCAGTCTTTTGTTCTTTTCAGGCCTTCAACTGATTGGATGAGGCCCACCCACAGCATAGAGGTCAATCTGCTTTACTCAAAGTCCACTGATTCAAATGTTAATTTCATCTAAAACACCCTCACAGAAATGTCCAGATAATACTTGACCACATATCTGGGCACTGTGGTCCAGCTAAATTAACACATAACATTAACAATCACAGAAGGTTAGGCTGTTCTGCACTCCCCTTGTTGCTCTTCATACCCCTTGTTGCCATTGTTTTGAGGCTGCTGTCTACAATCGTTCTAAGGAAGGCTGCTCTTGGCTTCTGTTCTGTTGCCTCAAGACAGAAGGAAACAAGAGACTTTGTTGTGAGGCACAAACCATCCTCAACTCAGCTCAGGAATGGGACAAGGGACCATGACTCCCACAGTGCATCTGGCTTCAAACTCTCCTTCCTTTCCCAGCCAGGAGGCATTCACTGGGGTTGGGGTGATAGGGATGGGAAATGGGGTGGAGGGGACTGGTTTAGCCAGATTACACTTCTTTTCAAATCTTTTCTTATACCAATGTCAACGCTATTGAACTTAAAAGCTGAGAATGGTGTGATTATCTTTAGTTCTGGTTTAACCATGCCATTCTGGGAAGAATGGCACCCCAAAATTGTGGTAATGAGGAAGAAGAAAAGAACATCCTGACAGCTGGTTGAAACTTCATTCTTCTACTTTACCATATCAACTGTGCAAATGATGTAACTTCCTTTTTCCTCTGCATTCCTGAACTCAGCTGTGGGGTCTGGAAACAGTGCCCTTACTTTTCTAGATTGACCTAAAAGACTAAATTTTATGGGGAAATTTCAGGCAAAGCGACAGAGGAAGACTGGTGGGGAAGATATTTTAGGCAAGGAAAGTCTTACCTCAATAATCTATGAACTAAATGAATAAATTAAAGTGTTATTGGGAGGGATAAACCATACATCCAGATAAAGTGACTAAAGACTTTGTTTTTTCATGAAAAACTGTTTGAGTGGGGTCAGTTCCAATCAGAGCAGAAACAGCTGAATTACATGTAAACTCTACACTTAGACTCCAGTCTTTTTTGTTATTTTTACCATTCTAAAGGCAAAGATGCAGAATACAGGGTGAAGGGGCATACTTTTGTACGACTAAAAAAAAGCTGTTAAAAATCAGATGCATAGTTTAGTTTAACAAATGCTTGAAAGATATCTTTTAAAAATAATTTCAATAAAATGTAGGTTTATGAGCATATTTTGGCATAAAATAAAACTAAAATACAAAAGTGCAAATTGGTTTTTCTTTTTGAGTAAATCACAAGCGATCAGTCAGATGGAACCACTGAGTTAAAATAATCCTGCCAGTCCTACTCTTGCCGTGTATCCAGATTTTAACAAGCAATTTGGAAAACAATTTTGAGCAGTGTATAAACTTCATGGGGCTACGCTCAGAGAACGCTATTGAAGGTGATAAATACCCTTTAAAACTCTTAAGCTCTTTTTAAAACACAAATATTTTATCAGAGTTGGAGTGGATTCTGGATAGTCACTGAACCTTCTAAAACATGATTTATTCTTATGTTTTTACGATAACTAGAAAAAGTATTAACTTTGCAAAGTATATTAAATAGAAACAATCTGGTCTAGTGGAAGACCATGTATTAATTTATTTCGTCATTCAAATATTCAGAAAACATATACTGAAGAGATACAAGTTAAAAAAAGAGACACTGCTTAGCAATACTTTTCTTCATTTTGGACCGCATCCCTAGCTTCCCCATGTTTACACTGTATACTCAGCTAACTGCCAGCTGTCTCCCCCCTCTCCTGGGACAAAATTGGGTTACTTGTTAGCTTTCAGTCTCTCCTTCTCTTCTCCCTTCCTACCTACCCCCATCCTAGTCTGGGTCCCTTCTGCCCAGACCTGATAGGTATCCTGTGTTTTTTTGTCCCAGATCCATAAGACATACAGAAAGTAGGGCAAATGTCAAATAAATTCGCTGCATGTAGCGAGGCAGCTGTGTGTTTTGGGAGGAGTTTCAAAGACGTAAGTGATGCCATGGGAAGTTGAAGCTTGGTGGCAATATATATGGCCTAACCACTAATCAGAATATGTGCACTGACAAGTAAGTGAAGGTTTATAGAAAAAAATCAGACAGAATATTTGAAATCATGATTGTCTTTGTATATGCAGGAGCATTGTCACCATACTCATATAGTATTTGCTACTTCTCATTTATTGGGGAAAACAGTGGTGGTAATGGGATTGCAGGAATTCTTTAAATGAAGAGGGCTGGGCACATTTAGTATGAAAGAGCAGGGATGAAATAGGCCTTATTCCAGGTACGGAGTTAGGCTTGGGAAAAGCCAAGAGAATAAGAGAAGTTTACATTTAGTAAAGTGCCTGACCAAATGTTTGCACAAGTACCTAATTCTAAGGCTAAGAGGTTTTCCATCTTTTTTCATTGCTTTTGGTAGGAGACACAGGATTACTATGAGTAAGGATTACTATTTAGCCTTCCCATATTATGTCTAAACCCTACACCTATTACTTTAATTATTGCAAACCCCTGCAAGGTAGGAATCATCCCCATTTCCTATGAGGAAACTGAGGAGTAACTTCCATAAAGTTACATTGCTATCAACAGCAAATCCCCAACCGTCTGACTCCAGTGTATTTGTTGTTTCAGCTAATAGGATATAATCTGAGTTTCCTAAAACAATGAGATTGAGGGATTCTCAAGCTTTCAAGGGAAAGCTTAGTGGGGTTGAGAGCAGTAGAAATCATGCCTGAAATCATTTCACATACAGTCTTCAAAAATGGAGAGAAAATAATTTTCAAATATTTCCAAATATATTTTTTTAACGTCTGAGGTAAAAGGAGGGTATGGAGTGAAAGCCAAGCTGTCAGTGTAGTGGAAAGGGCCTCAAGAAGACTGGAATTACATTGCAATCCGGATTCTACCACCTTGGACACAGCACTCACCTTCTTTAGGCCTCATTTCTTTATAAGTAATTTAGATTTTCAAGGTCCTTTTAAGTTATTAAAACTTTACTTGAATACTTATAAACTCCTAACACCAACTTCATAAAAGAACCTTTTCAACTTTTTTTTTTTTTGCGGAACGCGGGCCTCCCACTGTTGCGGCCTCTCCCGTTGCGGAGCACAGGCTCCGGACGCGCAGGCTCAGCGGCCATGGCTCACGGGCCCAGCCGCTCCGCGGCATGTGGGATCTTCCCGGACCGGGGCACGAACCCGTGTCCCCCGCATCGGCAGGCGGACTCTCACCACTGAGTCACCAGGGAAGCCCCCTTTTCAACTTTTTAATTGTCAAGGGCGTTAAGGAAGGAGGTATTTTAGATAACAAACAGGGTAGGAAATAGAACCGTTAACAAGAAGAGTATCATCACTAATAGAGAGCCCGGAAATTCAAGGAGGATGATATTCAACCGCTGCCCTTCACTAATTATGTGCATGATTAATATTTAAAGAACATTCTAGGGCTTCCCTGGTGGCGCAGGGGTTCAGAGTCCGCCTGCCGATGCAGGGGACGCGGGCTCGTGCCCTGGTCCGGGAAGATCCCACATGCTGCGGAGCAGCAGGGCCCGTGAGCCATGGCCACTGAGCCTGCGCATCCGGAGCCTGTGCTCCGCAACGGGAGAGGCCGCAACAGTGAGAGGCCCGCGTACCGGAAAAGAAAGAAAGAAAGAAAGAAAACATTCTAGTCTTCATTTCTGCCATTATTAAGGTAACTAACCTGTAATTACTCTACCGATGCGTCCCTAAAGGGTTGAGTTGGCCTTCCAGGTTATAGTTGAGGGCGAGGCTCTGGAGGCGATTGAAACCGCCTGGGTTCAAAGGCAGTCTTGTCGCCTGCCGGGCGGCTGTAAGGAAATTCATCTATTACGTGGATACATTTTCAAATGGAAGGAATCTGGTTCCCAGAATGTGTGGATGGATAATCCACGAAAAGCCCAGGGCAGGGCACATAGTAAACTTCAATAAATGTTAAGTCTAAAAGTTTAAAAGTTTTCAAAGTTTTCAAAGGGATTGATGGACATTCTATTAGAACTGTGGTCAATTACATTTCAGGGGAATCCCTTTTCAAAGCAAAAAGCATTTCTACTTAAGTTTTCACAAGTTTCGATTTTGATACATGGGATTTTAGTGAAGCATGACCATGAAGAGCTTGTGCTATTTACTTAGTAACATGTTAATCATATCACTTGTGAGGTGGTTTTGATTTTATAAAGCCCTAAAGTGTTAAGAAATACACGGATCGGGGACCGCCCATCAGCACTGGCTTTTCTGTGGTCTTTATCCATCTGCTTCAAGACACGCGTGCGTCAATTTGATGGGAGGAGGTGTTTTGCTACACCGTTTTCCACCTGAGAGAAAAATAAAGGTTTGCACTTGGAACCCGCACGCAGTTGGTCTTGAACCTCGGACACCAGCGCTCATTACATAACTCCACAGCGGCCGGGCCTCCAGGCCGTTTTCCGAACCCTCACCGCGGGGCGGGTATAAGGTTACAACGCCCGCGGTCGTCCCGGGCTCTACGAGTTGTGCGTGTGTCAGTTAGAGACGTTTACATTTGAATTTCCCTGAACCGCCGGGTGTGGGCGGCGGCACGGACCCGCCCCGGAAGCCTCTGGGCCCCTTCCCGCCATCCGCCGACCCGACCCGATAAGCGGTCCCCGCGCGCTGGTGGGAAAGCACGGCCGGCGCGGAGCCCAAAGCCGCCGCTCGAGCAGTCCCCGGCACCCCTCCCCACAGCCCTCAGTCCTTCCGCCCCCAGCCACGCCCAGCCGGGCGCTCAGAGCCGACGGTTGCCTGATGGCCAGATTTTGAATTTACAGGCCCGGCCCCCGAGTTGCCGGCCCCCCATTGGCCAGCGACGGTCACGTGGATACGCCGGAGCGCGCCGGCCATCTTGGGGAGCGCGGCGCCGCGGCCCGCGCCACCTCCGCCCCCAGCGGCTCGCAGCCAGCCCGCCCCTCCGCCCTCCTCACCCCGCCCGCGGCTCAGCGCCGCCTGAGAGGAAACAAAGTGCTGCGGGCGGGAGACTCGGCGGCGGCGGCGGCGGCGGCGCGCGGACTCTGCTCGGCTCTCCCGGCCACCCTCACCCTGTATTTCCTGAGCGTGTGTGCGCGCGTGTGTGTGTGCATGTTTTCTTACAAAGGACGTTTTACGTTTAATTGATTCGTAGTCCTCCCCCTTTGCCCTTTGTGCTTGTAACCCCTCTCCCGCCATCCCAGGTGCTTCGTCCTTCCCCCCGACGTCTGCCTCTCCGCGAGCGCGGATCGTCGGTTCGTGCCTTCCCTCACGCTTCTCCGCCTGACGCCCCCTCCGTGTTCCGGCGCTGCCCGCGGCCTCAGCGCTCAGCTCTCCTCGCCGATCGCCATGGCGACAGCGACCCCAGTGCAGCAGCGGACGGGCAGCCGCGCCGGCGGCCCCGCCACGCCACTGAGCCCCACGCGGCTGTCGCGGCTGCAAGAGAAGGAGGAGCTGCGCGAGCTCAACGACCGGCTGGCCGTGTACATCGACAAGGTGCGCAGCCTGGAGACGGAGAACAGCGCGCTGCAGCTGCAGGTGACGGAGCGTGAGGAGGTGCGCGGCCGCGAGCTCACCGGCCTCAAGGCACTCTACGAGACCGAGCTGGCCGACGCGCGACGCGCGCTCGACGACACGGCCCGCGAGCGCGCCAAGCTGCAGATCGAGCTGGGCAAGTTCAAGGCCGAGCACGACCAGCTGCTCCTCAAGTGAGTGCCGGGGGCGCAGCTCGGGCGGGAGGGCGAGGGCCGGGGTGCTCACGTCCTTCGGAAGGGGCAGGGTCTCGGTCTCTAAGAAGGAGACAGAATCTAGTGTTTTTCAGCGGGGGCGGGGGTCGCGCGGGGGGTCTCAAGCTGTAGTGATGGTGGGACCGGGATGCACATTTCCCGATCCTGGATACCCAGTGGGACTCGGCGAAGTGCGCGCCTGGGGCCGCCAGCGACAGGCGACCGGCTTCGGGCCTCGGACCCCGGGATCCAGAAGGCTTTAAACGCGCGGAGATCTGGCGGGCGCCAGGTGCGGGGAGGTGGCGTCTGGGCGCGCGCTCGAATGCGCGCCCCGGTTTCCGGCCAGGCCCGAGACAAAGCATCTGGTGGGTTTGCGGTGCAGGAATGGCCGGCCGGGGAGGACCTGCTGCCCGCCTGGAGAATGAATGAGCTCTGCGCGGGCGGAGAGAGGAAGGGGAGGGACCTGCCTCCGGCGTCCCGGTCTCCCGGGGGTGGGTCCCGCTTTGGCGCGCTCAGTCTTGGCCCTGTGACATTTTGCGATCTTTCTGCGCCTGCCTTGGGCGAAGGGGGAGGGGCGGAGTCTGAACTGCGCGCCACTGTCGGCTCTGGGCAAGTTGGGTGTTCAAGCTGGTTAGCTTTCTCTGGGGAAAGGTGTCCTTTCTTTATGCCGAGACAGGCCGCGGTCTTTGGGTGTTTCTCTGCACTGGACTCCGCAAGCTGGGTTTTTTCACGTCTTGGCCACCGTTCTCGGATGGACGAACCGCCTGCCCTCCCGCAGCAGTCCTCTCCCCTAGCTTTTGTATCGCCCAGACATAGTCATTTGCTTTTTCGGGTGTAGGGGAGACCCAGCTCAGTCCCCGCATCTGTCCTTACGTTGACAGGCCAGGGCAGGTGAAAGGGTGTTGTGTAAACGTGGAGAGTTGTGGCGAGGGAGAGCTTGTAATTTTTTCACATAAGAGGGTCTGAATTTTTCAGTTCAGGGCACACGGGTAAACTAGCAAGCCTTTGCCGATCCTACCTTGCCTTTCTGATGAGCAAAATGGCATAGTTATCCTCAGTAGGCAGCTAGTGTTGATGTCACGCTTTAGAATATTGCTCGGTTTGCCTGCAGAATTCCGGTGGTCTTCATCCCCTCTTGCCAGTTGAAATCTCTGGAGATACCTGATTCTGACTTTGACTTTGTGTTCCCCTGAATGTCTCTCTGTCTCCGTGTAAATGTTCCTGTCTCAGTCTCTGTGATTTTCAGTATGTGAATCTCAACTTCCCCATCTTGTTAAATACTTGAAAAACGGTTCATAAAGAATATGTGCACTTGGTAAAAAAAAAAAAAAAATTGTATAGACAGTCTTATAGTGAAAAACGATGTCTCTTGCCTCCTTCCAGGAGACAATCACATTTAGCCTTTTTTGTTTTTATTTCTTTGAGTATTTAGTTCCACAAAATAAAAATAATAATAAGCTTATGTTTCTGTTTCCTGGATTTTCTAATCTTTGGAGTCGTCTTTTGAAATGGGTCAGTTCACTCACTACTGTCTCCATCTTCCTCCAAACTTTTCATTACTGAATTTCTTCATATCTTGGATGCCATTGCTTATATGATTCACCATTATCACATGTACCACTAAGAAGAAAAACTTAAGGGCCAACTATGCAGGATCCGTCCTGTTGGACCCACCCTGTTTTCAGAGATGTTAAAGTGTGACACAGATTAAGTATGTTACCTGCCAGTCACTGTTTTATGTAGAGGATACAGAGATTTGAAAAAAATAAGTTATTGCCCTTATGTTGATGATAGGGGAGATACCCAGCAAGCGAATAAAAATTGTATTTCAGCTAATCTGAAACATTTTGATGCTGGTGCTTTTATAATCTTTTCAGAAGGTATCCACTGAAGGTTTTTCACACAGTAACAAGACTGCCACCTGGCTGACTGTAGTTGTAAAATGCTCTGCATGGATTGTAAAATGCATGCTGGTTTCATCAAGATTAAAAAGTGAAGAATATATGTGTTAGAATCAATGAAATCAGTGAATGTGATATAATGTTAGGATAACAAATACTAGGGGAATAAAAATAGAGCAGGGTGAAGGGATGGTATAGTTAAGGAAGGCCTGTCTGAGGGCTTGACAATTGAAAACAATTTTCTTTGAGATGTCAGGTAGTGTACTGGGATTTTATAGATAGATAAATATCTATATATAACTATATAGAGAGAGCCTGAACATATATATCTATTAGGATTAGATGTATTTTATTTTCTGATGTGCCATCAATTCCTCAAAACATACCACATTTTACTTTCATATTTCAATCCTGACTTTCTTTGTACAATTTTGTTCCTAAATAGCCTTCCATTTTTCTTGCTGATTAAAGAAAATTTTGCCTTTAGCATATCTTCAAACTTTTAAAAGATATCTAATCATAATATCTATTATATGAGGCTACTTTCTTCCCTTAAGCTCTTTGCTCTTAAGACATGATGTGCAGTTGACATCCTAGGAATTTACCTGATTTAGACCCGGTTTCCTCCTGTATCATATATTTTCAGTTCCTTGGTTTCTTCCTTCATTTTATTGGAGAACATCCTTAAGTTACTTATTCAGAAAAGATGGCAGGAGGTAGACTTTCCAAGTCTCGTGTATCTGAAAATAATTTTGATTTTTGTCTCATGCTTGATGAATAGTTGGGCTAGGTATAGAATACTGGTTCAACATTTTTCCTTACAGCTTGGAAAGTATCATATTGCCCCGTTGTCTTCTAGTAGCCAGTTGTTGTTCATGTCTACCTAATGCCAGTCACAGTTACTTTCTTTTGGTAATTGCTTTGCCTCTCGGGAAGCTTTGGAATTTTCTTTTCTCCTGGTTTTCTGGGATTGCATGGTGATAGGTCTAGGTATGGATATTCTCTTATGCATTGTAGTTGTTATAAGCAGGTCCTTTCCATTTAAAGTCTTGGTCTTTGTTTAGCTCTGGGAAATTTACTTTTTTCTGTATGTTTTCTGTGCTCCATTTTCTTTGTTCTCTCTTGTTGGAATGTTGAACTCTTGGGTTTCTTGTTTCCTTATACTTTTTTTCATCCTGGGAAATTACTTTGCTCTTCTCCAGCTCAATAGTGACATTTAAAGGCACAAGTCATACTTTTAATTCCAAGAAATCTTTTTGTACAGGTATTTCTCTTTTTTTCAGCTTGTGTTTATTTTTAAGGATGCATTATTTTCTTTAATCTGTCTGAGAGTAATATTTAGGGTTTTCTTTTTAAATTCTCTTCTGTTAATTGGATTATCTCTTTTCCCTCCCTGGTCACTTGTTCTTTTTGTTTGGTTTGCTTTTTATCTTCCTACTCATTTTTGTCAATTGCTGATCCTTGGTTGTCTACATTTTCAAATGAAGAACTAGGTAATGCTTGAATATTACTGCCGGGTTATTTAGGTAGCTCCTTCCCACTTTTCTGAGTGTAAGAGCAAATTAGGATCTCTTTATGTAGGAATGGGATGTATTCTTGGCCAACTTGTTGGAAAGCCTGCAGTTATGTTAAAGGGTGCCCAGGAGGGTGAGGTGCAAAGCTGTTTCATGAGTTAATCCCTCATTTTAAGTCTGCCTTACTTTCTCCTGTAGCCCCTGTGTGCACGTTCTGTGGTAGGTACTTTTATCTACATTTTTTTTTTAAGCCACTAAGTTTTTATTTTTTTTTAATTAATTTATTTATTTATCTTTGGCTGTGTTGGGTCTTTGTTGCTGCACACAGGCTTTCTCTAGCTGCAGCGAGTGGGGACTACTCTTCGTTGTGGTGCGCAGGCTTCTCATTGCAGTGGCTTCTCTTGTTGCAGAGCATGGGCCCTAGGCACGCAGGCTTCAGTAGTTGTAGCGTACGGGCTTAGTTGCTCCGGGGCATGTGGGATCTTCCCGGACCGGGGCTCAAACCCATGTCCCCTGCATTGGCAAGCAGATTCTTAACCACTGTGTCACCAGGGATGTCCTCTACATTTTATCTACTAGAAATTTGTTGAAATGTTTGCTAATGATCCTTTTTCTGTTCACTTTCTTGCTATGGGTTTATTCGTTGTTTACTGCTTTTTTTTCTTAATATTTGTTTATTTTGGGCTGCGTTGGGTCTCCGTTCCTGCATGCGGGCTCTCTCTAGTTGTGGCGAGCAGGGGCTACTCTTGATTGCGGTGCGTGGGCTTCTCATTTGTGGTGGCTTCTCTTGTTGCTGAGCACGGGCTCTAGGCGCACAGGCTTTAGTAGTTGCGGCATGTGGGCTCAGTATTTGTGGCTCGCGGGCTCTAGAGAGCAGGCTCAGTAGTTGTGGTGCACGGGCTTAGTTGCTCTGTGGCATGTGGGATCTTCTCAGACCAGGGATCGAACCCGTGTCACCTGTGTTGGCAGGCGGATTCTTAACCACTGCGCCACCAGGGAAGTCCCTACTGCTTTTTTATTAGGGTCTAGTGGGGAGGTCAGTGCCTGTGCATAGTAATCCTTGGAAATCTTGGAAATATTTTAATTTTGAACAATAATTGAAGTACAGTTTGTAAGATGAAAAGGAAGAAATGTTTTATTATCTGTTTGGGTCCATTGAGCTCTTTCGTTTAAGAATAATTTTCTGTAACTTATTTGGAGTTAGAGTCTTTGTAATTAGTCTGTTAGGAGGATTTAGATTAAGAAAGCAAGTCTTGGGGCTTCCCTGGTGGCGCAGTGGTTGAGAATCCGCCTGCCAATTCAGGCGACACGGGTTCGAGCCCTGGTCTGGGAAGATCCCACATGCCGCGGAGCAACTAGGCCTTTGAACCACAACTACTGAGCCTGCGCGTCTGGAGCTTGTGCTCTGCGACAAGAAAGGCCACGATAGTGAGAGGCCCACGCACCACGATGAAGAGTGGCCCTGGCTCGCCGCAACTAGAGAAAGCCCTCGCACAGAAACGAAGACCCAACACAGCCAAAAATAAATAAATAAATAAGCTTTCATTTAAAAAGAAAGAAAAAAAAGAAAGCAAGTCTTGAGAGAATTATAGATTCCAAAATTACTTAGTCCCTTTTTGGTTCTTTAGCATACAACATACCTCAAAGACAGAAGAATTCTTGGAGACACTTGTCCTGCTAGAAAGAATTTGACAACGGCTTCTGTGCAGGTGGTCTCTTACAGGGAAACTGATCTTAGATCTAAGATATAGCTACTCCAGTTCATTCCAAGCCTAATTATATTTCATTGGAAGCTTTTTTGAATACTTGCCAAGAATGATGATGAATACCATCAGTCAACACTTTAAACAAAAAAGCAAAGAAAAATTGACTTAATTGAGAATTTCAGAATTAACTAATTCTGCAGGAAAACTAAATATAAGAGAAAGTTATGTTTAACAGTTGTTCAGTAACTAATTTTGTGGATGCATACATTTTTTTTTTCTTCAGTGGTACAGATCCATAGTCTTTTATGTAAAACCCTTATAGCCACAAGTGTTTGGAATTAAAAGCAATTCCAACTTTAAGAAGGTAGTATGATGCGTATACTGTATATGACACCCCAGTGGGGTCTGGGGTAGCACTCTATGTGAAACAGGTATTTCTGCAGGGAAAGATTAATAGTCACAGTAAATGGAGAAAGACAACTAAAAATAGCCTCATGTCCATTCAGGTCAAGTTTTGTCACCAAATGAATTAATGAAAATTTACGTTTTAGAGCTCTGGGATTACATATAAGAGTAATGATTCATGTTTTTTAATTGACTACTTCTTAGTAACTTCGCTTGACTCATCAGGTTCTAGAAGTTGTGCTTTATTCCTCAAACACAAATAAATTTGATTGATTGATTGGTTCACAGTAGATATTCAAGCTTGAAAGGATGCAAAATTGACTCTAAAGTCATTTTCTCTTTTGAGAATTATGAATTAATTAGGAAACTGGAGATGGGGGCTCACTGGAATATAACTAATATAATGGATGCTATAGCATTGTTTGAGATGCTGAGCAAGTCAATTTACTGTCCCTTCATTAAAAAAAATATTTTTAAAAGGATGTCCCGGGACTTCCCTGGTGGCATAGTGGATAAGAATCCACCTGCCAGGCTTCCCTGGTGGCGCCGTGGTTGGGAGTCTGCCTGCCGATATAGGGGACGTGGGTTCGTGCCCCGGTCTGGGAGGATCCCGCATGCCGCGGAGCGGATGGGGCCTGTGAGCCGTGGCCACTGGGCCTGCGCGTCTGGAGCCTGTGCTCTGCGGCGGGAGAGGCCACAACAGTGAGAGGCCCGGGTATCGCAAAACAAACAAACAAACGAACAAAACAAAAAAAAGAATCCACCTGCCAATGCAGGTGCCACAGGTTTGATCCCTGGTCTGGGAGGATCCCATATACCATGGAGCGGCTAAGCCTGTGCGCCACAACTACTGAACCCACATCCTGCAACTACTGAAGCCCGTGTGCCTGGAGCCCGTGCTCCACAACAAGAGAAGCCACCGCAATGTAATGAGAAGCACATGCACTGCAACAAAGAGTAGCCTCTGCTCACCACTAGAGAAAGCCTGCGCGCAGCAACAAAGACCCAGTGCAGCCAAAAATATAAAACTAAATCTTAAAAACAAATAAAAAGGATGTCCCAAGAAACATAGTTTAGTGTATTATAGGTATTGGGCCTCAAAGCCAGTGTTCTCAAATTAGTCTTTGAGATACTGGACAAAAAATTTGTTATTTAAAGCAGAATTTCATATCTTTTCAAAACAGATGGTGCTTCTTTTTAAGTATAATTTCATGAAAAGAAAAGTTTTTCTCAAAATAGAATAAAGTGTAATGTTGCTTGTATTTTTTTCACAGTATATATGCACCTGAAGATTTGTAGGCTTCCTGCCTTCGTCCCCAAGCAAGTTTTGAATAGGATAGGTTTGAGGTTGAGGGGATCAAGCCTACATAGTATATTCCTTTGGGAAAACGACATTCCTCTGATTTTGCTTTGTCAGTACGTTAGTAAGGAAACTTCTGTTGGGAAATTTGGATTTGTGTGTTTTCGTTAAAAAATACGTACAGATGTTCACGTGCTACTCGCATGTATAATTGGGACACTTGTCAGTCACAGTAGCTTGAGATACAGTAGTGTTAAGCAAGAGCACTACATGAAGTTGCACCTTCCTACATTTTGTGACTTGGGGCAGGTATTAATACTTTAATTCTTTGAGTTTTCATGCCTCATCTGTGTAACTGGGATGAGGCATAACTAGTAGTTTTCTGAATCTCAGGAAGAATTAAGAAACCCAGATCTTTTTCTAGCCTGTCATTTACTTGTCTCATAATAACGGGTGGATTTTTATCAGAATTGGCTATTTGAATAAATTAGGAAGTATATGGAAGTGAAAGTAAATCAGATAAACTATTTTTTTTCTCTTTCTTTGGGGAGAAGGGGGTGCTGGGGATTTACTGTATATTTGGACTTATTGTATATGTTTACTGTGTTGACTTTCTACATATTTTGGTCACACAGAATGAAATTTAGGTGCAGGGCTAAACAGTATCTTCAGGGTTGTTTTAACATTAATATTTTTCAGTTTTCAAACCTAAAGTAATAAATGCTAATCTGCTCTAGGGACTTTCCTTTGTAGGTAGAATAATTAATTGAAAAACAAAAATTTGATCCCATATATTACTTGGTCTTTTGTTTATGTCCTTATTTTGCCCTGGTAGAAGCAAGTTGCCAGTAACACCCTTGCCTTAATATGAGAGGTATAAAACTTCATGGTAAATATTACTTTAATTTTCAAGGGAAGAACAGGAAGGATAGACGCCTAAAATTGGTGTTAAAGTCTAGGTGACAGGTCCTAAGTAATGAAACCATCATGATGCTTCCTTCCCATGCTTTCAAAGGATGTTTGGTAGAGCGTATCTTTTGGAGTTGTTTATTTAAACTAGGAGGTTAGACTAGGTAATCTTTTGGTGTACCCAGGCTCAAGGAAGTAAACACACAGAATGAAAGATAAAGCACTGTAAAAGTATGCTGCTGAATGTTTTTTTTTTTTTTCTCCATATACTCCATTATGCTTGTTCTTTTCATTTGTCCAGATGACTTCACCTCAGGTATTTCTGAGTTAGAGATCTTTAGACTATTGCATCATCACTGTAGGTCTATTTCATGCACAAATAGTGAGAATGAGCCTTAAGTGTTAATTGGGTGACGACACCCTGTCTAACTGAAGTTCCCAATTATTTCTGGGATCCAGGGAAGTTTCCTAATCAGAGTTTTTAACTTCTTTTTTTTTATTTTTTCCAATATATCTTTCTGGTAAAAGGGATTGTGTTTTGGCTGTTATATTTGGGAAATTTTAAAAAACTAATTTTTTTGTTACACAAAAATTATATATTCATTATGGAAAATTAGAAAATACAGATAAACACCAAGAAGAAAATAAAAGTCACCCTTAGTTCCATAAATAAGAGCTCTAAGTTTTTCTTTTTATATCCATATTATTAACGAAAAATGGGTTCATGATAAATATTGATGCATAACCTTCTTTCATGCTACACTGCTTTGTGAACTTATTTACATGTCAGTAAATGTGCTATATCGTCATTTTGAAGATACGTCAACAGCCTTTAATGGGTAGGGTTAGTTTACCGTGACCAGAGATGTCAGCTTTGCAGTGACTACCTAATTTCTCAGAGGCCATAGAGGGCCATGATTATCCTCTTCCCGCTTTCTGACAATATCAAATTTTTTCTCCTGGTTAACATATTGATAAAAATGGTTAAATGTTAAACTAATTTACTGGTGAAATGTTAACCATTGGATAAAGTAATTACAACTTGGCCAGTTTTTGATGCCAGTAACAGCATATGGGTGTCCATTTGGGGGAATTTATTTTTAATTTCTGCAGGTTCTTTTTAGTTCTCGATCATTTTTATTGTTGTGCTCATGTTGCAAACATAAAGGAGTAAAAAGATCCACATTTGGGTCATAATCTTAGGTTTCTGCTGATATCTTTGCTGTAGACCTGGATGATAAGTGAGACTTTCCCTAGCTAATATGTTTACTTGGTCCTTTTTTTTTTTTTATGGTACACGAGCCTCTCACTGTTGTGGCCTCTTCCGTTGCGGAGCACAGGCTCCGGACGCGCAGGCTCAGCGGCCATGGCTCACGGGACCAGCCGCTCCGCGGCATGTGGGATCCTCCCGGACCGGGGCACGAACCCGCATCCCCTGCATCGGCAGGCGGACTCTCAACCACTGCGCCACCAGGGAAGCCCTACTTGGTCCTTTTTAAATTTAATTTTTTGCCTTTATTGCATTTGTATGTATGTATGTATGTATTTATTTATGCATGCGATACGCGGGCCTCTCACTGTTGTGACCTCTCCCGTTGCGGAACACAGGCTCCTTAGGCGCAGGCTCAGCGGCCATGGCTCACGGGCCCAGCCACTCCGCGGCATGTGGGATCTTCCCGGACCGGAGCACGAACCCGTGTCCCCTGCATCGGCAGGCGGACTCTCAACCACTGCGCCACCAGGGAAGCCCCGCATTTGTGTTTATTGATCATAGGATTATACCACTTTTATAGCTAGGAGGGGACTTGGATCATCTGATCTATCCAGCCCACTGTGTAGGTTCAGAAATTGAGACCTAGAGAGATAAGAATACTGGTACAAGATGCGGGACAAAAAGAGCTAACATTTATCTTCTGCTTATTGTGTTTGCCAGGTACTATGCTAGGTGCTTTACAGACACTGTCTTTTAAGTGTTATGATAACCCTGTTTGGTGGGTGAGGAAACTTGAGGCTCAGAGAGGTTAAATATTTTGCCTGGGATAACTTAGCAGATCAATGGCAGAGCTAGAATAGATCCTAGCTCTGTCTTCTAGCATTGTTACAGGGTTTTTACGTGGATCATGCCATTTAATACCGACCTGAAGCAGGCCCATGGAGCGCTGTCATCTGTCCTTGGACTTGAAGTCTTACATAAGACAGTTGACTTTCAGGTTTGGGTGCTACTTTTGGAAATGGTACTAGATGTGAGTTTTTCACAGTGATATTTGAGATAATCTTGGATTTGTCAGGAGGGTGGAGTAACTGAGGCAGCTGCTTGAAATACTGAGGGCTTCATTTGCTAATAAGGAAAGGCTAAAAATGAATTACTGAAAGAGACCTCTTTTGTCTTTTCTTCCTTGTTGAAGAACTTCCTACTTTACTCCGTGCCTTTATAATAACTTTAAAATAAACTAAAATCTCTAAATAAGTCTTGAATACTCATGGCAGAAATATTGTTTTCATTTTTTATTCAGCACACATTTGTGGAACAGGTACTGTTAGGAAGTGCAGGCTTGTACTGCTCCCCACACAGAAGGCCAGTAAATTGAGAAATGAGTTGTTGGGGCAAAGAATAGGGACTTTATTTGGAAGGCTAGCACACCAAGAAGATGGTGGACTAGTTTCCCAAAGAACCATCTTGCCTGGGTTTGGGTGCTAGTTTCTTTCAGAACAAAGAAGGGGAGGTGAGGGGTAAAGTAAAAAAGGTGATACGTTGTTGCTAATATTTCCTGGTTCAGGCCAGAACGGGAGGGGATATGTTCATTTCTTCTTACCTGCATCCATTCCCAGGTGGGCCTGGTTAGGGTATTCCTAGTGAACTAAACGAAGGTATTTTAGCTTAACTGGGAGACAGGGTTCCTGGAGATGCTCATTATGTATACTTTAAGCTGTAGGCAACATCCATTTAATGATTAACTTATAGCAAAAGCAATAGAATACAAAGGTTAAAGTAGAAGAAACAGATCAATATGGAGGCAGGTTCTTCCCTATTACAAGTACTACATGCCAGGCCTTGAATCAGATGCTGGTAACAGGGAGATGGGACACTTAGTGCCTGTTAACAAGTTGCTTACAATGTAGTGAGGAAGACATAAAATGCACTACAGTATTGTGATACTGTAACTGCAATATGCTAGTACAATGTAACAAATGCTGTGATAGCAGTATCCACATCTTGCTATGGAGAAAGGGACTACCCCTTTCTCCATACCACATAAAGCAGAGTAGGAGCTTTGTAAAGTTTTGAGAGACATCCCAGAGGAATTGGGGAGGCAGTGAAATCTGAGTGTTGAGAGATAAGTAGGGTTGGCTTCTAAATGGAAAACATTAGTAGAGGTGTTGTCCTGAAAGGCAAGGAGATTTACAAAGGAATGGTAGTACAGTTTTGGTGTGATAAGGCCTAGAAAGTATCCATTGACTTTGGTTCGTGGGAACTTATTGTTGACTGTGAGGAGCATCTAATGGTAGAGAAGAGCAGTAGGGTCAAAGCCACTGACCATAATTAAGGAAGAAATGGGAATAAAGGTCATGAGTTTAGGTCATAAAGAGTGATGTGAAAGGAAGAAGACATTCTTAAAGGTCGATTTAAAGTAGAGTCTTACTCAATGTTTATATAACAAAACACTGGATAGGGTACCAGAACACTTATCCCTCTAACATTCTGTACTAAAAAAATGATGGCTTCACCGCCTTTGCTTAAAACACTTTAAGTGGCTTCCAGGATAGTAGCTTCTAGGATGAAGAGTAAAATCCTCAGTATTACCTAATACTAGGGTGGCCGTATAATTTAGCATTCAAACAGGGTTACTTCCTTCTTGGTGTGAGAGAGGGAGCTATTGATAATTATGCTGGGACACTGGCATCAATGGAAATTACCCTAGACAAACTTGGACATACCTAAAAGTTCTTCTCTTCATGAGCTGGCTCCTGAATGACTGTGGCTTCAACTCACACCATACTTGGTCTTGCTCTCTCCTCTCCAACCATGAAATTTTTTATTCAGTCCTGTTTACCATGCTGTCTCTTAATAGGGCCTTTGCATATGCAGTTTCCTTTGTCTGGACTTCTGTCATCATTGGGTTAACTCCTCCTTAAACCTCAGATCTCTAATTCATTTCTTAGGGAAATCTTCCCTATCCGGTTTTGTAAATGTGAGCTTTTACAAAAAAACCCCCAAAACCTGTGACTATCCAACAAATGCGTATGTGTGAACATAATTTAAGGATTCAGAGATCTCCAAGACTTCTTATGAAAAAATTACCTTCAACTATTTTAACTGCTCCTTTGATATTTATCTTGATATCTAAATGGCATTATTGACTTTGTGCCATGGAAGATGAGGAATTGACTTTTTCATTTTGTTCTTCATAACAAATTTTTCTTCCTCTTATCCTCCCAATAGTCATACATTACATTTTAGTTGAGATTAGTTTAGATCAGTTTTGGTATATAAAGTATTATTTCACTGTGTTCTGCTGCAAATGCGTCTGTAGCACCAATTCGCTCATATGTGACTGGTAAATAGAGAAATGATATTGTAATTAGAGGTTGTATTGACTTACATATGACTTTTCCTAGTAAAGGAGAGTCAGAATATCAAGAGTAGAGTTCAGAGGGAAAGAAAGCTCTGATTTCAACTCTATTTTAAGAAAGTTAAAGGAGTGCCTGCACCCAGGATTCCCTCCCCCAGAGAGGTGTGCACCACCTTTGTTCTTGTAGCCGGGGTTGTGTTCAGAGTCTATTTCTATCTCTAATGTCTCAGTTTCTGCAAGCCAGCATGGCCACTCTGATGTTGTTGTGCATCTCTGAGCATCTCTTGAGGCAGCTCTAGACACACTAAACTGACTGCTTGCATTGTCCAAGTCATCTCCTGGAGTACTAATTATCATCATTATTATTTTTTAAAATTTATTTTTATTTTTAAAGTTTGTTTTTGGCTGCGTTGGGTCTTTGTTGCTGCACGTGGGCTTTCTCTAGTTACGGTGAGTGGGGGCTACTCTTCGTTGTGGTGCATGGGCTTCTCACTGGTGGCTTCTCTTGCGGAGCATGGGCTCTAGGCGGTTGGGCTTCAGTAGTTGTGGCATGCAGCCTCAGTAGTTCTGGCTCGTGAGCTCTAGAGCATAGGCTCAATAGTGTGGCACACGGGCTCAGTTGTTCTACGGCATGTGGGATCTTCCCGGACCAGGGCTCAAACACATGTCCCCTGCACTGGCAGGTGGATTCCTAATCACTGAACCACCAGGGAAGTCCCTGGGGTACTAATTATGTTACTGCTAGTGCTCTGGTTACAAGGTTGCATAGGTTTTTAGTGGTTTGTTCCAACCTTATTTTTCCCATTCTTTTTAAATTTTAATATGTGCAGAATGTAAGAGTTTTCAGGAACACATATATTTTGTTATAGCAAAAATACCTATACTCTATGAACATAACCCCCAGCAGAATTCAACAGTGTACTATACTTAGTTTCCCTTCCCTATACCACCTTTTGATTGTCTGTGAAAATAGTATTTTTCCTACTTACTTAATTTTGTCTAACTATAAAGAAAGATGATACCAGTTGTTAAAACACCAAGTCATTCAGAATCAGGAGGCTTTCTATTAGTTTTATCTTATTTAAAAGAAAATATTTATTTATTATTGGGCTGCGTTGGGTCTTAGTTGTGGCACGCGGGATCTTCATTGTGGCATGTGGGGTTTTTCATTGTGGTGCGTGGGCTTCTCTCTAGCTGTGGCACGTGAGCTCAGTAGTTGCAGCACGCGGGCTCTCTAGTTGTAGCACGTGGGCTCTCTAGTTGTGGCGCACAGGCTCCAGAGCACACGGGCTTAGTAGTTGTGGAGTGTGGGCTTAGGTGCCCTGCGGCATGTGGGATCTTAGCTCCCTGACCAGGAATCAAACCGGCGTCCCCTGCTTTGGAAGGTGGATTCTTAACCACGGGACCACGAGGGAAGTCCCAGTTTTATCTTATTAAAGAAGTAGCATTTGGAGTCTGTGCTCTTTTCTAGTCTAGTTGCATTTCATAAGCATTGATAGTTTTGGTATAGAATTCTAAGTTGTAAAGAATATTTCCTCAGGATTTTGAAGGCATGCTCTACAGTTTTCTAGCTTCTGTTGTTGCTAAGAAGTACTAATGAGTGAAAAGTTAAAAAGCTTGTATCATCTTTGTGGTCTAATTCTTAAATTTCACAAGGATGTTCCTTGGTGTGGATCTTTTTTCATCCACTGTGCTGGTCATTTGGTGAGAATTCTTCAGTCTGGAAATTCATGTCTTCAGTTCTTGGAAACATTCTTAAGTTATTTTATTGATGATTTCTTCCTCTTATTACTTTTGGAGACTCCTGTTATTCAAATGTTGGACCTCTTAAATTGATCCTTTAGTTTTCTTATCTTAAAAAATCTCTTTTTCTCTGCTAGATGTTCTCAATTTTATCTTCCAATTTTTGCTGTCATATTCAAAATTTCCAATAGCTTCTTTTTATTCTCAATGGTTCTTTAGAGCATACTGATCTCATTTCAGTTTCATGGATGCAATGGTTGCTCTTTTCAGAAGTCTCCGTTTTCCTTCATAGTTCCTGATTGTTCCAAGTTAATTTCTTTTTCTAATTGTTTAGGTCTTTGTATCTGTCAGGAAACCAATAGATATCTTAATCAGAAAGGAAAACAATATGGAAAGTAGATGCTTATAAAAAATTATTAGAAGGGTCAGAGAAGCAGTAACAATACCTCAAACACTGTAGAACTGATCTTCTTTGGGAGCTTTTATGTCTGAGGTCACCACTGAAACCACTGAATTGAAAAACAGTGTATAGCTAGCTATACTTCAGGACCAGGAAGCTGTCACTGCTGTTGCTGTAAGAATAACTGCCTCAAGACACCAAGCAAACTGGAGAATGGACTCAGAATGGACATTATTTCAGAAAAACTTTACAGACCAATATCCCTTATGAATATAGGTGCAGAAATACTGGCAAACCAAACCCACCAACATGTAAAAGGATTATACACCATCACCAAGTGGGATTTATCCTGGGAATGCAAGGTTGGTTCAGTCTGTGAAAGTAAACAGTGTAATATACCTTATTAATAGAACGAAGGACCAAAACCATATGATCATCCCAATAGAGGAAGAAAAAGCATTTGACAAAATGTACCAGTCTTTCATGATAAAAATATTCAAATGAGGGATAAAAGGGAACTTCTTAACTTGGTAAAAGGTATCTGTGAAAAACCTGTAGCTAACATCATATTTAATGGTAAGGACTGACTGCTTTCTCCCTAAGGTCAGGAATAAGACAGGGTTGCCCACTCTTACCACTTATATACAACATTGTATTGGAGGTTCTAGCCAGGGCAGTTAAGGAAGAAAAAGAAATCAGGCATTCAGATCAGAAAAGAAGTAGTAAAACAGCTACACAGTTGATGCTTGAACAGCATGGGGGTTGGGGGGGGCCGACTTTTGCAAGGCAAAAATCCATGTATAACTTATAGTCAATCCTCTGTAGCCAAACAACTGCAGATCATGTAGTAATATAGTTTTTAGTATTGAAAAAAATCTTCACATAAGTGGACCCTTGTAGTTAAAACCTTTGATGTTCAAGGGTAACCGGTGTCTCTATTTGCAGATGAAATGATTCTAAGAAAATCCTAAGGAATCTGTAAAAAACAAAAACTAAAAACTCTTGAAAGCTAATAAACAAGCTCAGCAAGATTTCAGGGTATGAAAGCAATGTACAAAACTCAGCTGTATTTCTGTAAACTAGCAGTGAACACTTTCAAAAATGAAATTAAGAAAACTTCATTTTCCGTAGCATCAAAGAGATGAAGTACTTAGGAATAAATTGAACAGAAGAAGTACAAGACTTGTATACTGAGAGTCACAAAACATTGTTGAAAGAAATTAAAGAAGACCTAAATAAGTGGAAGGACATCCTATATTGATGGATTAGAAGACTTAATATTGGCATATATATATATATTTTTGGCGGGGGCGGTGTCAAGAAGCAAAAACATCTACTGAATATAAAACTAAAAAAGACAGAGTCCTCCTGGGCCCAAGAGACCCATGGCAGGGAGCCAAGAGTTCTGCATCAGCGCTGCTCTGGGGAGCCCTGGAAGAAGTCATTGCACACGGTAGTGATGAGGGGTAGAAAAACAATGTACTCCTGGAAGTCCACCTAGTGGTTGCTGTCCTCGTCCAGATCACCCATCAGCTTCTTCAGGCCCTCCTCATCCACCTTCTCCACCACAAAGTTGGGCAGCTCCCTGTGCAGAATTCCTTCATCTCCCCCTTAGTCAGCTTGAACTTGTTGCCCTCTTGGTTGGAGTACTTGTGGAAGGTGGTGACCATCACAGCCAGAACCTGCTTCAGGGGACTGGACATCTTGGATCTGGGGCTGCTGGTCTTGGAGGGTCTCCTGGGGAGGTGGGGGTTGGCTGTGGTTCTTCTGGGACCATGAAAGCTGGTGGCAGACATTTTGGGGAGTATCCATCTGCATGAACTCTCCTCGAAGTGGACATCTTGCCCAGGTAACCAGACTGAGACCTGGCCCCACCCAACAGTCTGTAGGCTCCAGTGCTGGGACGCCACAGGCCAAGCCGCCAACCAGGTGGGAACACAGCCCCACCCATCAGCAGACAGGCTGCCCTAAGACTTCCTGAGCCCACAGCCATGTCTAGACACCTTAATATTGTTAAGATGGCAATTCTCCCCAAATTGACCCACAGATTCAGTGCAGTTTCTATCAGAATCACAGCTGCCTCATTTGTAAATTGAGAAGCTGAGCCTAAAATTTAAATGGAAATGCATGGTATCCAGAATAGCCAAAACAATCTCAAAAATTGGAGGAGTCAGTTCTTGGTTTCAAAGTTTACTACAGGGGCTTCCCTGGTGGCGCAGCGGTTGAGAGTCTGCCTGCCGATGCAGGGGTACACGGGTTCGTGCCCCAGTCCGGGAAGATCCCACATGCCGCGGAGCGGCTGGGCCCGTGAGCCATGGCCGCTGAGCCTGCGCGTCCGGAGCCTGTGCACTGCAATGGGAGACCCCACAACAGTGAGAGGACCACATACCCAAAAAAAAAAAAAAAAAAAGTTTACTACAGTAATGTGTGTGGTATTGATATAGGACAAAAGAATTTCAGTTTTTTTTTTTTTCCCCCTTTGCGGTACATGGGCCTCTCACTGTTGTGGCCTCTCCCGTTGCGGGGCACAGGCTTTGGACGCGCAGCCTCCGGATGCGCAGGCTCAGCGGCCATGGCCCACGGGCCCAGCAGCCGCTCTGCATGTGGGATCCTCCCGGACCGGGGCACGAACTTGTGTCCCCTGCATCGGCAGGCAGACTCTCAGCCACTGCGCCACCAGGGAAGCCCAGAATTTCAGGTTTTAATGACCCTGCTTGTCAGCAGCAAAATTGCCACAAAGACCAGGACGGTGGCCCCATGATACTTCCTTCTTTCATTGCTTATGGATGTATTAGAGTACCTAATTTGCATCCAGAAGCCTAGCTGCAAGAGATTCTGGCAAATGTAGGTTTTAGTTTTCTAGTTTAAGAAAGCACAACTGGGAGGGTGGTATGGCCATTGGGTGAGTCAATTCACAGAATTTTTCTCTGAGGTCTGATGACTATTGTATGTCCTCTGTATTCAGAAGTAGGGCTCTAAAAATCTGATGGGAAGCTCTACGCATGAGTGGGGCTTCTTGACTAAGCTTCATTGTGTAACAGTGGAATCATTTCACTGGGAACACCCAGTATCAGTGTCTTCAGGTCTTCTCTCTTGGGCTTTGGCTGCACAGCGTACTTTAAGCTGAGGGAGATTGAGAGGCAACATCAGCATCTGTAAAAGTCCACTGGAATTCTCCTGCCTTTTCAGTATGGTAGTGCTGCCTTTGGCTGTACCAGGTGACACCAGGTCTGAGATTCTGTTTTATTCCTTAGAGAGTAAACCTTTCCTCTTTTATCCTGGTGAATGAGGGGCCATTGGCCCAGGAGCATGGAGTGCGATCTGCTTTGCTTCTTAGATAGATTTTCATCTAGTCCTACTTCAGAGTACCAGGGTATCTCTTGCTATCAGCAGTATCTGCAGTATAAATTAGGTTACTTCTCACATAGCCCTGTGTCTGGCTTTGGGATTCAGCACTCTTGGGTGGACTAAGCTCGTTTTCACTCATCTAATTTCAGCTTCTAAAATTTTGTTCTTTCCTCGTCAGTTGTTTTCATTGTGAATTTGTTCCTCAGTTGTTTAGTTGTGTTTCTGTAAGGGGTAATAGTGGAGTAATGTCTAATGTGCCATTTTTACCCAGAAGTTACATCAGGTGTTCTTGCAGCACTGTGTACTTTTTTGTCTTAGACAAGAAAGTTGCTGACAAGTTTGATTTGTTAAGACAATTTTGTGTGATTGATTGATTCCCTTATTAGAGTGGAATCTCTCTGTGGACAGGGCTAGTGTCTGATTTTGCTTCTTGTATCAGCACATTTCCTAGCACTCTCTAGGCTCCCCCAAAATAATTATTGACTTAGTAATAACCATTTTTTTAGGAGACTATTTTCCTATAAGATTGGGTTGCATATAACCCATAGAGGAGCAGTGAAATAACTAATGATACTAGTAACTGTATTGTTGGATAAAATCTGGGTTTGAAAAGTGATTTTCTGATGTGAAAAATGGCTATTGGCATAAAATCAGTCTCTTTCTGACCACACTGTATAAAATGATCACCCTCCCCTCTTCTCTCTCTCTTTTTTAAAAATAAATTTTATTTATTTATTTATTTTTGGCTGTGTTGGGTCTTCGTTGCTGCGCGTGGGCTTTCTCTAGTTGCGGCAAGCGGGGCTACTCTTCATTGCGGTGTGTGGGCTTCTGTTGCAGAGCATGGGCTCTAGGTGTGTGGGCTTCAGTAGTTGTAGCACTCGGGCTCAGTAGTTGTAGCTTGCGGGCTCTAGAGTGCAGGCTCGATAGTTGTGGCGCACGGGCTTAGTTGCTCCACAGCCTGTGGGATCTCCGTGGACCAGGGGTTGAACCCGTGTCTCCTGCATTGGCAGGTGGATTCTTAACCGCTGCGCCACCAGGGAAGTCCCTCTCTAACTCTTTATTCTGATTTATTTTTCTTCAAAATACTGATTACCCCAACTGTATAGGTATTTGTTTATTGTTTGCTTCTCCCCAGTATAGGGTACCTTCCGTAAGATCAGATGGTATATATATATATATATATATATATATATATATATATATATATATATATATATTTTTTTTTTTTTTTTTGCCATACGCGGGCCTCCCACTGTTGTGGCCTCTCCCATTGTGGAGCACAGGCTCTGGACGCACAGGCTCAGCGGCCATGGCCCACGGGCCTAGCTGCTTCGCGGCACGTGGGAACTTCCTGGACCGTGGCACAAACCCGTGTCCCCTGCATCAGCAGGTGGACTCTCAACCACTGCGCCACCAGGGAAGCCCCGGGATGGTATATTTTGTTCGTTGCTGATTTCCACACACCCAGATCAGTGGCCTGGCGTATATAACGAAGTTGTGATTGTTGGTTGTTTTTTTTCCCCAATAAGTCATTTTTTGTTAGGACTTAAACTGTATGTGTCCACTCCCCACTCCTGTGTCTATTATGTCAGTGGATTTCTTTTGTTCAGAGAAATGGTTCTGTGGTCCAGTGTTGGTCTTATTTAATATTTTTCCTAATTTTAATCTGATTGCAATTAGGGATTGCCTGATTTTTTTTTTTTTTTTTTTTTGTGGTACGCGGGCCTCTCACTGTTGTGGCCTCTCCGGTTGCGGAGCACAGGCTCTGGATGCGCAGGCTCAGCGGCCATGGCGCACGGGCCCAGCTGCTCCGCGGCACATGGGATCTTCCCGGACCGGGGCACAAACCCGTGTCCCCTGCATCGGCAGGTGAACTCTCAACCACTGCGCCACCAGGGAAGCCCAGCTACTCTTACATAAGGTGAACCTGACAATCTATAATAGCTTCTCAAAATTGCTAAGAAGTGATCTAAGCAACCAGAGAGTTGCCTAGTATTTTGCTATAGAATATTATGAATGGGACTTAAAACTGACCTCAGAGTCAGTTTTGGTTTCCGTAAGCTGTTGTTTTATCTGACATGTGAAGGCAGTCATTTAAAAAATCCAGATGTTTGAATTTCTATTTTTTATCTTTAGAAACATGAATGATTCTTGTCTGTTTTTTTCAGATGTGTAGCTTTTAAAAGGCTGTATTCTTAAGTCTATCAATATTATACTTTGGGTGAATTTTTCCATAAGAATACACATCTCCAACAGATTTTATGCATTTAGCAAGCATTTGGTGAACACAAATTCTTGCCCTTATCTATTCTTGTATATATGCAGTGTAATAATCTTTGGTGGGTTTCATGGAAATGCCATTTAATATCCAAAAACTAATTTTGTATACCTTTTTCTAGATATGCAATTATTCTATCTCTAAGAGACCATCTAATAATTTAGGTCTCATTTTCAATTGCTTTATGTAACACTTTGTTCTTATATTTCTGTATATGAGAATCAATGAACAAGGACAAAAGTACTTGCGAAAAAAGTGAAAATTAATGGCGCTTGTAAAAGAAGGAATCCAAACCCAAGCATGTGTATAGATCCCATACTGAAAATGAACATGGATTCTTTGTTCACGGGTACATAATAGGTGATTTAGAGAAGCTGAGTTCAGGGACTTTTGTGGCTGTGTTGCTAGTCAAACTAGAAAATTCATTCCGCTGAGCGTCTGTGATATATACTGACTTGTATGGTATAAACTGACCAGTGAAATGTTAACAGAAAGGCAATAATTTGCCAATGCTTGATTAAAACTGTAATTTTTAATTAACAGTTTTTAATTTAAAAACTGTTCTGTAATGAGTTTCAGATTATGTCCTAAGTATGTCTTTGTCCCTCCAGTTCTGCTTCTTAATTTTTGTTTCACACTAATTCTTTGTTCCCTGTTTAAGTGGTCAGTCTAATTTTTCGAGTGTTAAAATTACAATATGATTCAAGTAGTTATTATATCTTACTAGGTCTTAAGTTATTTTCTGTGTCATATATATGTGATATGACTTTATTTAAATGCTCTACAATTACTACCTAGCAATGATGCACTTACCTTCATTCATTTTCCAGCAATTCTGTAATTGGTTGTATTTTCTTTCTTTCGTTTTTTTTTTTTTTTTTTTTTTTCTTTTTTTTTTTTTTTTTAATATTTATTTATTTTGGCTGTGCTGGGTCTTAGTTGCGGCACATGGGATCTTCATTCCGGCATGCAGGATCTTCAGTCGCGGCACGTGGACTTCTTAGTTGCAGCATGCAGGCTTCTAAGTTATGGCATGCATGTGGGATCTAGTTCCCCAACCAGGGATTGAACCTGGGCCCCCTGCATTGAAAGTGCGAAGTCCTACCCACTGGACTGCCAGGGAAGTCCTGGTTGCATTTTCTAATCTCCACTTCCTTATTGGTGGGAGTAGTCTGGAATGGGGTACCCTTAGACGAATAAAGGATACCCCTGAGGGAGTGGGATACTTGAGTCATCCAAACAGAAAGGGTAGTACAGAGTCCTAAGCGAGCAGACACTGAGTTCCAGAGCCAGGTAGTTCAGTGCAGAAGCCAGGGTTGAAATGCTGATCCGAAAACAAGTCAAGTTCAAAGAGTTGGTAAGTTGAAAAGCCAAGATGATTAAAGCAGTGAAGTACAGTGGTATTGCTGGTAGTCAGAGGTGGTCAGGAGTAATTCAGAAAGTAGCAAGTAACGAGTTGCATTTAGGTTAGTCCTACAGGCCTCAGGAGATTATAAGGACAGATCTCAGATTGTTAATTAGAACCAGGTTCTGTTGGAGAAGTACATCACTGAGGCTATGTCTTAACTCTTGACTCACTGCTATAGAATGTTAACAGGAATGTAAATGTATCCTTTCCAGTTGATTATTTTTTTTAATGGTCAGATATTCGATTAGACCTGGTTGCTTGCTATGACTGACAGTCAAGCTTACTTGAAATGAAAGCTAATTTTATTTATAGATAAGAGTTTTTAAATATTTATTTTATTATCATTTACTTTTGGCAGCGTTGGGTCTTCGTTGCTGCGCGTGGGCTTTCTCTATTTGTGGCGAGCGGGGGCTACTCTTCATTGGGGTATGCGGGCTTCTCATTGCAGTGGCTTCTCTTGTTGCGGAGCATGGGCGCTAGGCACGTGGACTTCAGTAGTTGTGGCTCGCGGATTCTAGAGTGCAGGCTCAGTAGTTGTGGCACACGGGCTTAATTGCTCCGTGGCATGTGGGATCTTCCCGGACCAGGGCTTGAACCCGTGTCCCCTGCATTGACAGGCAGATTCTTAACCACTGCGCCACCAGGGAAGCCCTAATTTTGTTTATTAAGGAAGGAAATTCTTAATTAGAATAGAGTGTTAATTACATTTTATAAAACTTTTTTTTTTTGCGGTACGCGGACCTCTCACTGCTGTGGCCTCTCCCGTTGCGGAGTACAGGCTCCAGACGCGCAGGCTCAGCGGCCATGGCTCATGGGCCCAGCCGCTCCGTGGCACGTGGGATCTTCCCGGCCCGGGGCACGAACCCGTGTCCCCTGGATTGGCAGGTGGACTCTCAATCACTGCGCCACCAGGGAAGCCCTTTATAAAACTTTTTTCTTAGCTGCAATTAAAGTTTAGGTTCTCACGTGAACATTTACAGTAAATCGGTATGTTTTCTGACTTACACTCAGCAGTGTGCATACTTGAGAATGTCTCCTTATCTGGAGGTAGGAATAGGCAGGTCAGTAAGTGAACAAACCCAGTTAGGAAATATAGTCAAAGAAAAATGCCAATCTCTTCAGTGATACTTTCTGATAACTTTGGATTCCTGTCTAAATTACTCTTTGTTCTGGAGCATTGTCAGATGTTACTCTGTGCTTAGGTAATGTGTATTTTTCTATTCATGTGCGAATGTTTTATGATGTCAGTTTTGCAGGTTTCTGCACTTAGCTCAAGACTTCCTGCATCATTTTTTTAAAAACAAATTTATTCATTTATTTTTGACTACATTGGGACTTCGTTGCTCCGTGTGGGCTTTCTCTAGTTGCGGCGAGCGGGGGCTACTCTTCCTTGCAGTGTGCGGGCTTCTCATTGCAGTGGCTTCTCTTCTTGTGGAGCATGGGCTCTAGGCGCGTGGGCTTCAGTAGTTGTGGCATGCGGGCTCAGTAGTTGTGGCTCGTGGGCTCTAGAGTGCAGCCTCAGTAGTTGCGGAGCATGGGCTTAGTTGCTCCGCGGCATGTGGGATCTTCTCGGACCAGGGCTCGAACCCGTGTCCCGTGCGTTGACAGGCGGATTCTTAACCACTACACCACCAGCGAAGCCCTCCTGCATCTTTTTTTTTTTTTTTTAAATGATAATAAGGGTTTATTTCTCACTCCTATGTCCTATAAAGGCTCAGCTGCCACTCTGTTCCATATCTCCATACTGAAGCCAAGCTGACGGAGTAGCCTCTCCTGGGAACATTTCCTGTCATTGAGACAGAGGGAAAGAAAGATGGGAAACTATGTTCTTAGTGTCACTTCTGCCCACTTTTCATTGGCCAAGTGAGCCCATAGGTACTCTGGAGTTCAGCAGGGCAGGCTTTTATTTATTTATTTTTTGTAAGTATATTTATTTTTGAATTTTATTTTATTTATTTTTTTATGCAGCAGGTTCTTATTAGTTATCCATTTTACACATATTAGTATATATATGGCAATTCCAATCTCCCAATTCATCACACCACCACCACCACCCTGCTACTTTCCCCCTTTGGTGTCCATGTTTGTTCTCTACATCTGTGTCTTAATTTCTGCCCTGCAAACCAGTTCACCTATACCATTTTTCTAGGTTCCACATATATGCGTTAATATATGATAGTTGTTTTTCTCTTTCTGACTTACTTTACTCTGTATGACAGTCTCTTGCTCCATCCACGTCTCTACAAATGACCCAATTTCGTTCCTTTTTATGGCTGAGTAATATTCCGTTGTATACGTGTACCACATCTTCTTTATTCATTTGTCTGTCAGTGGGCATTTAGGTTGCTTCCATGTCCTGGCTATTGTAAATAGTGCTACAGTGAACATCGGGGTGCATGTGTCTTTTTGAATTATGGTTTTCTCTGGGTATATGCCCAGTAGTGGGATTGCTGGGTCATATGGTAATTCTATTTTTAGTTTTTTAAGGAACCTCCATACTGTTCTCCATAGTGGCTGTATCAATTTACATTCCCACGAACAGTGCAAGAGTGTTCCCTTCTCTCCACACCCTCTCCAGCATTTGTTGTTTATAGATTTTCTGATGATGCCCATTCTAACTGGTGTGAGGTGATACCTCATTGTAGTTTTGATTTGCATTTCTCTTAATAATTAGTGATGTTGAGCATCTTTTCATGTGCTTCTTGGCCATCTGTATGTCTTCTTTGGAGAAATGTCTATTTAGGTCTTCTGCCCATTTTTGGATTGGGTTATTTGTTTTTGTAATATTGAGCTCCATGAGCTGTTTATATATTTTGGAGATTAATCGTTTGTCCATTGATTAGTTTGCAAATATTTTCTCCCATTCTGAGGGTTGTCTTTTCATCGTAGTTTCCTTTGCTGTGCAAAAGCTTTTAAGTTTCATTAGGTCCCATTTGTTTATCTTTGTTTTTATTTCCATTACTCTAGGAGATGGATCAAAAAAGGTCTTATTGTGATTTATGTCAAAGAGGGTTCTTCCTATGTTTTCCTCTAAGAGTTTTATAGTGTCCGGTCTTACATTTAGGTCTCTAATCCAGTTTGAGTTTATTTTTGTGTATGGTGTTAGGGAGTGTTCTAATTTCATTCTTTTACATGTAGCTGTCCAGTTTTCCCAGCACCACTTATTGAAGAGACTCTTTCCTCCATTGTATATCCTTGGTTCCTTTGTCATAGATTAGTTGACCATAGGTGCATGGGTTGATCTCTGGGCTTTCTATCCTGTTTCATTGATCTATATTACTGTTTTTGTGCGAGTACCACATTGTCTTGATTACTGTAGCTTTGTAGTATAGTCTGAAGTCAGGGAGCCTGATTCTTCCAGCTCCATTTTTTCCCCTCAAGACTGCTTTGGCTCTTCGGGGTCTTGGGTGTCTCCATAAAAATTTTACGATTTTTTTGTTCTAGTTCTGTGAAAACTGCCATTGGTAATTTGATAGGGATTGCATTGAATCTGTAGATTGCTTTGGGTAGTATAGTCATTTTGACAATATTGATTCTTCCAATCCAAGAACATGGTATATCTTGCCATCTGTTTGTATCATCTATAATTTCTTTCATCAGTGTCTTATAGTTTTCTGCATACAGGTCTTTTGTCTCCCTAGGTAGGTTTTTTCCTAGGTATTTTATTCTTTATGTTGCAGTGGTAAATGGGAGTGTTTCCTTAATTTCTCTTTCAGATTTTTCATCATTAGTGAATAGGAATGCAAGAGATTTCTGTGCATTAAGTTTGTATCCTGCAACTTTACCAAATTCATTGATTAGCTCTAGTAGTTTTCTGGTGACATCTTCAGGATTGTCTATGTGTAGTATCATGTCATCTGCAAACAGTGAGCTTTACTTCTTCTTTTCCAATTTGTATTCCTTTTATTTCTTTTTCTTCTCTGATTGCTGTGGCTAGGACTTCTAAAACTATGTTGAATAATAGTGGTGAGAGTGAACATCCTTGTCTTGTTCCTGATCTTAGAGGAAATGGTTTCAGTTTTTCACCATTGAGAATGATGTTTGCTGTGGGTTTGTCGTATATGGCCTTTATTATGTTGAGGTAGTTTCCCCCTATGCCCACTTTCTGGAGAGTTTTTATCATAAATCGGTGTTGAATTTTGTCTAAAGCTTTTTCTGCATCTATTGAGATGATCATATGGTTTTTATTCTTCAATTTGTTAATATGGTATATCACATTGATCGATTTGCATATGTTGAAGAATCCTTGCATCACTGTGATAAATCCCACTTGATCATGGTGTATGATACTTCTAATGTGCTGCTGGATTCTATTTGCTAGTAATTTGTTGAGGATTTTTGCATCTACATTCATCAGTGATATTGGCCTGTAGTTTTTTTTATTTGTAGTATCTTTGTCTGGTTTTGGTATCAGGGTGGTGGTGGCCTTATAGAAAGAGTTTGGGAGTGTTTCTTCCTCTGTAATTTTTTGGAAGAGTTTGAGAGGGATGGGTGTTAGCTTTTCTCTAAATATTTGGTAGAATTCACTTGTGAAGCCATCTGGTCCTGGACTTTTGTTTGTTGGAAGATTTTTAATTACTGTTTCAATTTCATTACTTGTGATTGGTCTGTTCATATTTTCTATTTCTTCCTGGTTCAGTCTTGGAAGATTATACCTTTCTAAGAATTTGTCCATTTCTTCCAGGTTGTCCATTTTATTGGCATAGAACTGCTTGTAATAGTCTCTTAGGATGCTTTGTATTTCTGCAGTGTCTGTTGTAACTTCTCCTTTTTCATTTCTAATTGTATTGATTTGAGTCCTCTCCCTCTTTTTCTTGATGAGTCTGGCTAATGGCTTATCAATTTTGTTTCTCTTCTTAAGGAACCAGCTTTTAGTTTTATTGATCTTTGCTATTGCTTTCTTTGTTTCTATTTCATTTATTTCTGGTCTAATCTTTATGATTTCTTTCCTTCTGCTAACTTTGGGGTTTTGTTTGTTTCTCTTTCTCTAGCTCCTTTAGGTGTAAGGTTAGGTTGTTTATTTGAGATATTTGTTGTTTCTTGAGGTAGGATTGTATTGCTATAAACTTCCTTCTTAGAACTGCTTTTGCTGCATCCCATAGGTTTTGGATCGTCGTATTTTCATTGTCATTTGTCTCTAGGTATTTTTTGATTTCCTCTTTGATTTCTTCAGTGATCTCTTGGTTATTTAGTAATGTATTGTTTAGCCTCCATGTGTTTTTTTTTTATGTTTTTTTTTCCCTGTAATTGATTTCTAATGTCATAGCATTGTGGTCAGAAAAGATGCTTGATAAGATTTCAATTTTCTTAAATTTACTGAGGCTTGATTTGTGATCCAAGATGTGATCTATCCTGGAGAATGTTCCGTGCACACTTGAGAAGAAAGTGTAATCTTTTGTTTTTGGATGGAATGTGCTATTAATCTCAATTAAATCTATCTGGTTTATTGTGTCATTTAAAGCTTGTGTTTCCTTATTAATTTTCTGTTTGGATGATCTGTCCATTGGTATAAGTGAGGTGTTAAAGTCCCCCACTATTAATTGTGTTTCTGTCGATTTCTTCTTTTATAGTTGTTAGCAGTTGCCTTATGTATTGAGGTGTTCCTACGTTGGGTGCATATATATTTATAATTGTTATATCTTCTTGGATTGATCCCTTGATCATTATATAGTGTCCTTTGTAACATTCTTTATTTTAAAGTCTATTTTATCTGATACGAGTATTGCTACTCCAGCTTTCTTTTGATTTCCATTTGCATGGAATATCTTTCTTTTGATTTCCATTTGCATGGAATATCTTTTTCCATTCCCTCACTTTCAGTCTGTATGTGTCCCTAGGTCTCTTATGGACAGCATATATATGGGTCTTGTTTTTGTATCCATTCAGCAAGCCTGTGTCTTTTGGTTGGAGCATTTAATCCATTCATGTTTAAGGTAATTATTGATATGTATGCTCCTATTATTTTCTTAATTGTTTTGGGTTTGTTTTTGTAGGTCCTTTTCTTCTCTTGTGTTTCCCACTTAGAGAAGTTCCTTTAGCATTTGTTAGAGCTGGTTTGGTGGTGCTGAGTTCTCTTAGCTTTTGCTTGTCTGTAAAGCTTTTGATTTCTCCATCAAATCTGAATGAGATCCTTGTCGGGTAGAGTAAACTTGGTTGTAGGTTCCTCCCTTTCATCACTTTAAATATGTAATGCCACTCCTTTCTGGCTTGTAGAGTTTCTGCTGAGAAATCAGCTGTTAACCTTATGGGAGTTCCCTTGTATGTTATTTGTCGTTTTTCCCTTGCTGCTTTCAGTAATTTTTCTTTGTCTTTAATTTTTGCCAGCTTGATTGCTATGTGTCTCTGCGTGTTTCTCCTTGGGTTTATCCTGTATGGGACGCTCTGTGCCTCCTGGACTTGGGTGGCTATTTCCTTTCCCAGGTTAGGGAAGTTTTCAACTATAATCTCCAAATATTTTCTTGGGTCCTTTCTCTCTCTCTTCTCCTTCTGGGACCCCATAATGCAAATGTTTTTGTGTTTAATGTTGTCCCAGAGGTCTCTTAGGCTGACTTCATTTCTTTTCATTCTGTTTTCTTCATTCTGTTCTGCAGCAGTGAATTCCACCATTCTGTCTTCCAGGTCACTTATCCATTCTTCTGCCTCAGTTATTCTGCTATTGATTTCTTCTGGTGTCGTTTTCATTTCAGTTATTGTATTGTTCATCTCTGTTTGTTTCTTCTTTAATTCTTCTAGGTCTTTGTTAAACATTTCTTGCATCTTCTTGATCTTTGCCTCCATTCTTTTTCCGAGGTCCAGGATCATCATCACTATTATTATTCTGAATTCTTTTTCTGGAAGGTTGCCTATCTCCACTTCATTTAGTTGTTTTTCTGGGGTTTTATCTTGTTCCTTCATCTGATACATAGCCCTCTGCCTTTTCACCTTGTCTGTCTTTTTGTGAATATGGTTTTTGTTCCACAGGCTGCAGGATTGTAGTTCTCCTTGCTTCTGCTGTCTGCCCTCTGGTGGATGAGGCTATCTAAGAGGCTTGTGGAAGTTTCCTGATGGGAGGGACTGGTGGTGGGTAGAGCTGGCTCTTGCTCTGGTGGGCGGAGCTCAGTAAAAACTTTAATCTGCTTGTCTGCTGATTGGTGGGGCTGGGTTCCCTCCCTGTTGGTTGTTTGGCCTGTGATGACCCAACACTGGAGCCTCCTCGGACTCTTTTGTGGGGCTAGTGACAGACTCTGGGAGGGCTCATGCCAAGGAGTACTTCCCAGAACTTCTACTACCAGTGTCCTTGTCCTCATGGTGAGACACAGCCACCCCCCGCCTCTGCAGGAGACCCTCCAACACTAGCAGGTAGGTCTGGTTCAGTCTTCTGTGGGGGTCACTGCTCCTTCCCCTGGGTCCCGACGCACACACTACTTTGTGTGTGCCCTCCAAGAATGGAGTCTCTGTTTCCCCCAGTCCTGTCGAAGTCCTGCAATCAAATCCCACTAGCCTTCAAAGTCTGATTCTCTAGGAATTCCTCCTCCTGTTGCCGGACCCCCAGGTTGGGAAGCCTGACGTGAGGCTCAGAACCTTCACTCCAGTGGGTGGACTTCTGTGGTATAAGTGTTCTCCAGTTTGTGAGTCACCCACCCAGCAGTTGTGGGATTTGATTTTATTGTGATTGCACCCCTCCTACTGTCTCATTGTGGTGTCTCCTTTGTCTTTGGATGTGGGGTATCATTTTTTGTGAGTTCCAGTGTCTTCCTGTCGATGATTTTTCAGCAGTTAGTTGTGATTCTGGTGCTCTTGCAAGAGGTAGTGGGAGCACGTCCTTCTACTCCACCATTTTGAACCAATCTACCTGCATCTTTTTTTTTTTTTACCTGCATCATTTTTAATGAATGAAAAATAATACAACTAGAAAACTATGACATAAGTTATGTTCAAGATGTTAACTTGCTGCTTGGCCCACGTTTGTCCTTGTTGTGCTTGTATGGCATATAAAACTTACTGATTTGTGGCTTCTTAGCAGATGGAGACTTGAGTGTAAGCAAAAATTTCTTTCATGACCCATCTAGCCTCGGAAATTGGCAAGGTAATAGGGAGGACATCTAGGAATGTGAATTTTAGAGATTACAGAAGTGTCACAGTTATTTTTTCTTGTAGGAAAGGACGTGATATTTTACATCGCATAAAAAAAGCAGAGTGAGTTTTTGGGGGGAGTGTATGGGGGATTTTCATTTAACAATTACCAAAACACTCATTGTCTACAGGTTGTCTATACAGAAGATAGAAGAATAATAAGTCATGGCTGTTGCCCTCAAAGAGTTCTGTCTCTCAAGGTAGCTAAGTATATCCACAAATAGATAGGATCAGTACGGTAAGTGTAATATAAGTATGTGCCACGTGCAGAAGCAGTTTTCGACTCTCTTCCCTCAAGCCAGGGCATGTATGGGGTTAGCTTTTATTTGTAATTTTAAGCACATTTCCAACTTCTGATGTATATCTGCTTAATTTGTTCAGTAATGTAAAAGTTACAACTTTAAGAAAGAATTTATAATGGAACAATTTATATTTTTACAGAGTAACGGTGGTATAAGTGACTGAGAACTTGACATCAGATTTCAGCTGGTACCATTGCAGGGCTAGAGGGTACCTATCACAATAAGATAATAGCATATCCTACTCATCCCCTTAGTCCACCACTCCTTGTCTTACCTGGTCTTGATTTTTGTTGAAGAAATCACCATATTCTAGCCATTTAGGTGTACTGTCCTAATTTTTGGCTTCTCGAATTTCGTACACTCCACAAGACCATTGTGCAGTAATTTCACTTGTGCTACAACATTCTGAATTTGGAATCATGACATGTATTATTATCTATTAAGCCAATGAAATCAAACAGACAGAACATGCAGTAGCCAGTAAAATTGGTGTGAATTTTTTTTTTTTTTAAATTCAGTATCCTTCTTGGTGGGCCATTTTGGTTTCTGGGAAGCACAGGTTCACTCTCCTGCCTTGAGGCACCATGTTCAGAAGCACCACATTATGATCTGAGACTTAAATATTAGACAGTGGTGCAGTAGAATTTTTGTAACTGTTAAGTAAGTAATTTTGAGTAAGTAGCTTTTGTAAATATTGTGCAATTCTCTATTATGGTATTTTTCCCTGTCAGCTCTGGTCATTTATGTAGTGAGATAAAGTAATAGCTCCTCTACAAGCACTGATTCTTTTCTATGGTGTTCCTAGCTTTCAGACCCAGCACTTGTATGAACTAGGCATTTTTGTTACAAAGTAGTGACTGTATGGAATTTTTTTTTCCCAACAGTCCGTCCCCCCGCACCACCTTCCTAAACAAAGTCTTCAGGGAAAGGCTGCCATCTTGTGGTTTTTAAAAATACAGGATTTAAGAAAAAAATTATTGTGATATGACTGCTGAGATTTTATGTGTGTACGTAGTTGTTGTATAATACCAAAATGAGTAAGAAATGAGTACTATTAAATCTTCTCTTCAAACTACCTTTGCTTATCCTTTGGATAGCTGTTTTCTTCATTTTATTATAATATTACAATATTTTTAAAAAGTTCTGTTAACTAAAGATTCCTCTGTTAAGCCCACTCTCACACATCAGTAGTAGAAATATTTGTCTGTAATATCAGTTTTAATTAAGAATGGCTATCAAAAATTTTTATGTTATTAAGGCTTTGCCCATATGACTAATTAATGATAATGGACTTATTTGGATTAAAAAATACTGATCTTTAAAATATAATTATTTGACAAAATGTATCCTAAGGAACCTTAATTTTATAATGTAGAATTCCATTTAATAAAAAGTGATATTTAGAAGTAAAAGAAACCTTAATTTGAGTTTCATTCTTGGATAGTTAATAGTATAAACAGGAAAAATTAACTTTTCTTCAAAATACTAGGAAGCCCCTTATTTGTAGTTAAGGAAATTTTAAAATCACCTCTTATGTAAGAAATGGAAACTACTTGCAAGCTTAGGGTCAGTTAATTCTTAGGTAATGTCAAAGGAGTTTCTATATATCATCAAGTCATAAAATTATTTTTTAAAGTAACAGTTCATTTTCACTTACTTAATCTCATCGTTTATCTTGATTTATGTCTCCTGTACATCTTATTTTATAATATTCATTGTATTTAAAAATAGTAAATTTCCATTTCTTCAAAAATGTTTTAGTGAAGCATATAGATGCCTCTTTATAGAAAAAGGAGGACTTGTATTCTCCCTCAGAGACAACCAGGATTCTTGTACGTTGGGCCTATGGACATTTTAGACCTAGAGTCATTCCTAATCAGGGAAGGGAAATCATTGAAAGAGAAAGTTATTATTCACCAAAAACTCTAGATCTAGTGTTCCTGAATTGCTCCTGTAATTTTAGTAGGTTATGGCAGCCTTTATTTAAATTGCCTCTTCTTTTATTTCCCCCTTAAGCAGGGAGGGAGAAGGCTTCAAGTCAGAGGTATAATTTGATTTCTTGCACTTTTTCAAATGTCTTGCAGTTATGCTAAGAAAGAATCTGATCTTAATGGAGCCCAGATCAAGCTTCGAGAATACGAAGCCGCGCTGAATTCGAAAGATGCAGCTCTGGCTACTGCTCTTGGTGATAAAAAAAGTTTAGAGAGCGATTTGGAGGATCTGAAGGATCAGATTGCCCAGGTAAGGTAAACTCTGCTCTTGAGCCATGTTTGGCAGGTTAATTGCCCCATTTGTTTTGATTGATTGATTGTAAAATTTATTTTATGCTTTTTACCTTTAAAAATTTATTAAGTTATTTTGGTGGGTGGTTAACCTGCAAGGATAGCCTTGAACTAGCTAACATGTAAAGCACCCTCACCTCTCAGTCCTTGTGTCTGGATTATGCAGATCTTGTTGCTGCTCTCCGTCCTCTCTGTTGTGCTTATGCTCATTCTGTTTCTTGCTCTCACAGCCTATTTCATTATTGTACCAAAATGCGAGGTAAAAAGAGAGAAGGTGTCATAATGGTGCTCTGCACACAGGAAAAAATGAAAGTGGTAGCTAAAATCGTTAGTTTGAGTTTTCAAATGTAAGTCATAGGTTTCTGTTCATTCCCTGTTGCCGTTTACCAAATTTGAGAGGTGTTTTGATGTGACACTCTGTGGGTGGGACCAGCAGTTGAACCCACAGTTCTGTGATAAATGTTATCATGAGGGACTCTCATACATTAACAAATATATAGAAATTGTAATACTTGATTTGATTCAATCCGTAGGTATCTATTAAATTCATTGCTAAATGGTTGCTGTGTAATTTTCATTAATTCTTTTTCCTTATATTAGTTGGAAGCCTCTTTAGCTGCTGCGAAAAAACAGTTAGCAGATGAAACTTTACTTAAAGTGGATTTGGAGAATCGCTGTCAGAGCCTTACTGAGGACTTGGAGTTTCGTAAAAACATGTATGAGGAGGTAATTATATATAATTTTATTTTTTTTAAGGAATGGAGGGATCCCAAAAGGCTTTGTTATAAGCTATACGTATGAAAAATGGGAAGAATTTTGTAGGCAAATTATTTAAGGCACTGATGCTAAAGGACTGCGAGGAAGAAGTCAGGGTGCTATGGTAAACTTAAAAGCTTTTACTTCCACCTAACTTAAAAAGGCTTGGCTACAGCTGTTAATTACTATCAACCTCTGCATTTGTATTAGTTATATGTTTTGCCTAACAAATTACTTCAAATTAACAAATTACTTCAAAAACTTAGTAACTTAAACCACAGACTTTTATTATCTCACAGTTTCTGAAGGTCAGGGATCTGAGAGCTGCTTAACTGGATGGTTGTTTCAGGGTCTCTCATGAGGCTGTAGTCAGGCTTTCAGCCTGGGCTGCAGGAACCGGTTTGGAGTTCATTCGTAGGTTTTTGGCCAGAGGTATCAGTTCAGCATGGACTTCTCTATAGGGCTGCTCACGATAGGACTCTTCGAGTGAGTGATGAGAGAGAGAGAGCAAGACAAGCCACATTAACTTCTATTAACTAATCCCAAAGTGATATACCCTCACTCCCCATCACACAGACCAACCAAGATGCACTATGGAAGGGGGATCACACAGCGGGTGAATACCGGGAGGTAGCAACCACTGGGGGCTGGTTACCCAGAGCACTTACAGTTATATATGTATATCTAACAGTATCATTTATAAGCCGTAACTTCTGGTTAAGCCTTGAGGGGTGAAGGTAGCAACATTTGCCAAAAAAGAAGTGTACTGTAATACAGTTGAAGAAAGGGGAATATATATTTTCTCAAAATTGAAGACGGTTGGAATTCACCCAGGTTAGAGAACATGCAGTTAAATACATAATGTTTTTAAAAGTAATGTAATTTTGAAAACGGTGACTAACAATGCTTTTAAAATAGAAATTTATTGTAGAAGTTAAATAATATTTTTTATTTGGAGAAAAAATAATATAATAAAAATCTGACCATTTTTGTGACAATATAATATTAAACTAGGTATTGTGGGGGCAAAGTGCACTCACTGGATAAACAGCCAGACTTTGGACAGTTCTTGCGTCAGTTTCCTATTTAAAAATGAAATATCAGTACCTGCTATTTTTTCTTCAAGGTGTGGTGAGGATCAAAGTGGAATATTGTGTGTGATAGCTTCTTGTAAACTACAGTGAATGCTGTCATATAGTAATAATTATTTTATCATTATTATTATTTTCAGTAAATCTATTTGTTTATTATTTATTTTTGGTTGCATTGGGTCTTCGTTGCCGCACGCGGGCTTTCTCTAGTTGCGACGAGCGGGGGCTACTCTTTGTTGTGGTGCGCGGGCTTCTCATTGCAGTGGCTTCTCTTGTTGCCAAGCACGGGCTCTAGGCACTTGGGCTTCAGTAGTTGTGGTGCACAGGCTTAGTTGCTCCGCGGCATGTGGGATCTTCCTGGACCAGGGCTTGAACCCCGTCCCCCTGCATTGGCAGGTGGATTCTTAACCACAGCACCACCAGGGAAGTCCCTGTCATATAATTATTATTAACTACTATATTATTATTAACTACAGTTCTGCTTATAAATTGAAGTATCTTTATATTAAGTTGACCTACATTTTTGTTTTGTTTTGTTAAAATTGTCCGTGATCTATTATTTCTTACTTTTGACACTGTGTGTACTCCTGCATCTTTAAACCAGGAGTTGAGTATTTTTTTCTTTGTAAGTCACTGATTCTACATAAAATGTTAAGTGAAAAAAAAAAAAAAAAAATGTTAAGTGAAAAACGGCATCAGTAAAAAGTAATTTAGTATTTTTAGAATGTTTGGGTAGCAACTTTGAATTTTGGGGTTTTGCCTTTTTGAGAATGAATTTAAAATGTTCCTCATTTCTTTCTTTTAACATGGAGAATAAAATTCTATGCAATAAATATATGTAAATTCCTTATTATGAACAGTTTAGGGGTAAGAAAGAGGAAGGAGAAAAACAGGAAGAAGAGGAAAGGAGGCAAAGGGCAAAATGATTAGTAGGTACTCAATATTTGTTGAACTAAACCTTTCATTTGCATATTTTTATGATTTAAGTATCATTCGCGTCATCATATAGATGTGAGCCTTGGGAGATTAATGGCAGAACCGGAATTTGAACCCTGGGTTTCTGATTCTATCGAGTGTATCTTCCTCTGGTTAAGAGAAAAATGAGGAAATGCAAAGAAAAACTGCATGCTGTAAGATGATACAGAAACATGTTCTTCTTATATCCCCCTCTTGTGGCCTCTTTAATTATTGCCATTAAAGACAGATCTGTTGTGTTTTCAGAGCTAGAAGCTAGAATGAAAATTTTATTCTTAGACTTGTGTTCCTAGCCATTCGAGTTTGGATAGTTCCTTAAAACATAATGTGAAGGATTATGCCTATTATTTCTATTCTTTAATAGTGAATTGTCATATGTACTTGAGATAGCAACGTAATATTGTCAGTAAGATTCTGTATCAATTGATGTTGATACCTTAGCACACTACCAGCTGTTAGGATAAGTCATGTAAATTAGCTTGCTCTGTCTATTGCATCTTAGTATGCCTAAGAAAAGTTTTATTATGTATAAATCTTCTAGTTGAAGTTTTGCTGATAAGTTTCTAACTTATCTTTTAGATTTTTTTCAGAGTTGTCCTTAGTATCATCAGTACAATTTAGAAAAATAATTACGTGCTATTCAGTGTACCTAGTTATCCACGATTGCCTGGTACTTTAGTAAGTCTTCCAGCCATTCCTTGCCTTTAGAGAAATAAATAGGTATGCTACTAAAAAGAAACATAAAATTCGTAGGGCTTGAGATGCTACCATTTCTGTCATTAGTTCCAGCTCAAAAATCTTCTTACTTGAAAATGAAGGCAAAAAAGTATCTATTCACATACTTGCCCTAGGACAAAACATGAGGAGCTTGGTGTGTAATACCTCAGATGGCCTTGATGTCACTCAGACTTGTACCAGTGCAGCTATGGTAAGTAACTTGGTTTTATGTCATTCCCTGCTCCCCACAGGAGATTAATGAGACCAGAAGGAAGCATGAAACTCGCTTGGTAGAGGTGGATTCTGGGCGTCAGATTGAGTATGAGTACAAGCTGGCTCAAGCCCTTCATGAGATGAGAGAGCAACACGATGCCCAAGTCAAGCTGTACAAGGAAGAGATGGAGCAGACTTACCACGCCAAAGTGAGCAGACTCTTCCAGGGATGGCTTTACACACTTGAAGCCTTTGTTTCATAGTCTCCCTGAGAACATGACTTGATGTTTGGTTTGTTCTAGTTTTCTTAAATGAATTCCCTTAGTCTCCGTGGATATAAAAAATGGATTTTTTTTTAAAGAAAGCAGTTTTTTATAAAGTAAATGTTATTAGAGATTATTCAAAGAAAGTAGGGTTATTCCACTTTTATCAAAGGTAAGGTTTTTCTCTTTGTCCAACTGATCATTCATGTCAAGTCATATTAGTTAAACTCCAGCCATCTGAAAATAGCTTCTCCTTCAGTAACAAGTACTAATCTTGTTGGACTGCATCTAGTTCTGACTTCCATGTCATCATTGTACATAGGTTGTGACCACCACACTTTGGGCTTTTTTGAACAAAGGCCAAATGGACAGTGTCTGCAGTTTCCTCTGCCACTAATTATTCATTAAAAAAAGACTATAGAAACTTCTCTCTTGTATTAGGAGACCATGCAAAAATTTATTAACTCCCTGAGTACGGGCTTTCATAGTAAATAATTTTACCCCAATGTGTTAAATGTTACATGATTTGATTAAAAAGAGTTATTAGTGGAAGACTAAGAAAATTAGGGTCATAGAGGTGTTGAAAATAATTTCCATTGCATGGCCTCAAATTGTTCATGTTGCTTTTAATCCACGTTATGAAGTAATAATTGCCTGGTGAGAGGGAGAGATCTTTTAATCCCTACGTTTAGTTGTTCCGCACTTACTCAGTGCTGGCATTGTGCTGGGCAGTGACAGAGCTTAAGTAAGGATTAGTCAGTCAAAGAGACTCTGGCCTCAAAGGGAGCCAGGGAGGAGACCTACATAAAAAACGTGCCTGAGACACATGCAGAACAGAATGCTGTGGGCATTTGGAGGAGCGGCATATTGTTTCTACCAGAGGAGCTGTTTTTTGCTTCTGAAAAGAAGTGTGTCTGTTTGGTTTGAAATAATCTCTAAATTAGTACTTTCTGCTTATTGCTTTATATTCTGTATCAGATTTGGTGGGTTAGGGGTATATGATGCCTGTTTTCCTACAAATGCCACCACAGTTAAATTGCTCCTGTCCAGTCTCCTTATTAGCAGTGTTATCTGAGACATTAGATATATAATGGATGAAATATTGAAGCACTAAATTTTGGGTAAAGACCCAGGTATATCAGCACTGTTAAGCTCCTATATTGGGAATTGAGCCGAAAAGGCAGAAAGACTTTTAAGGTAATTCATAGCACATCAGCAAACTTCATGATGCTTTTCCTGTTTCATCAACTAGTTACTGGCAGGGTTTAGGTTTGAAATGAGATGCCTTGAGATAAATCATGGTTCCTCATTTGTTTGTTCTAATTCACTAGATGAAACTGACTATGGTCTGCTTCTTTATTTAGCTTGAGAATGCCAGACTGTCGTCAGAGATGAATACATCTACTGTCAATAGTGCCAGGGAAGAACTGATGGAAAGTCGTGTGAGAATTGAGAGTCTCTCATCTCAGCTTTCTAATCTACAGAAAGAGGTAAGTAAGCATGGGAGTTGTACTTGAAGGCCACCTCCACCATGGTAGTCTACCTGCTCAGCTCTGCCTGAAATCACTTTTCAGAGAGGATAGTATTTTCCTGAATTCTGGTTTCACAGTGCTGTCCAGATTATTTTTCTATTCGTCATTTTATAAGCATCCTCTGATCAGAGACTGTTGTTCCTGACCTAATAGATTACTCAGAGCTGCCCTTGAGGGTGCAACCTGCTGGCTTATTCCTTGGATTTACCCCAGGGCCCAGGTTTTCTGACCCATCCAGCAGCCTGATCTCCACATAGTGCTCTTTCCAACGTACTCTTTTTCATCACATTTAGAAACCATAATGAAGAAAAACCTGCAGAAATTCTGTGTGGGTGGTAAATGCTTTGTGTTTCTAGACAAATTTTTTCCATGCTTAGAATACCCAATAGTTAGTATCTTGGGAAGTAGCATCAATTTGCATCTTAGTTAAGAATTTAGTGACTCATTGATTCATTGGCACGCCTAACTGTCGCATGACTGTTACTGGTTGTGTTGATGGGTGCCTGTCAGTATGTGATGGTGCACTCTGAGTGCAGCGTAAGCAGGTGTGGACACTGCCTGAAATCTGGTTTTTAGTCTAAGGGTGATGTCGATGTGCACACAAAGTACATGTACAACCATAGAAGTATGCAGAATGTTTTGATAATCTACTCACCTTAATTACTTGGAAAGTAACTTCAGCTTCTGTTTTCCTTAAGGGAGGAAATTTTGTTGTTTTAAATTTTCCACATGAATAAACTTTTTTATTCTTGATTAAGCTTTCTTTTTCCTTTGTTTTTAGTAATATCCTTTTCTGATTGTAAAACTGAAGACATTTATTGTAGGAATTTAGAAAGCAATGAGTTATATAAAACAGGGTGGTGTAAAAAAAGTTAATTAAAAAACAGAAGTTTTTACAATGCTTATCATGTGTACTTACTTTATTACTCACAACATAAATTTAAAAATTATTTTGGACCTATTTTGTCCTGATAGTATTTTGAAGTTTTCATGTAACAGTAGAGCTGGAAGGACAAGGACCTTTGAGTTCATTCAGTCTGACCACAGACCTGGGTGAGTTTAATGACCGGCCCAGAGCATGTAGGCTGATAAATGGGTTTCTTTCATAGTTCCCAGTTTTTCCCTTTACACCTCACTCTCTTCAAAGATTTTCTTTTAAGAATTTAACAATCTCACCACCTAGAGGGGTGGGATAGGGAGGGTGGGAGGGAGACGCAAGAGGGAGGAGATGTGGGGATATATGTATATGTATAGCTTATTCACTTTGTTATAAAGCAGAAACTAACACACCATTATAAAGCAATTATACTCCAATAAAGATTAAAAAAAAAAGAATTTGGCCTTTCAGAGAATGCCTGTGAGAATAAGTGCATTCTAGAAAAAAAAGAAAAGAATTTAACAATCTCTTTTCCATTGCACCATTTAATAGGTACCTTTCCAAAAATAGTCCTGTCTGTTTTTACTCTGAGTTGACATTTACTACTTTTATCCATCTAATAAATCGTATTCTAATTATCCCCTCTTCCTCAATTTTACAATTCCCTGTCTTTTGGGGGGTGTGGGGATGTGGCTGGTGCTTAATCCACTTGATTATGCTACGTATGGATGTTTACAGATGAAAAGACGAAGACTTGCCTGTGGTTAAACAGTGGTAGGCTCTGAAATTTGGTAGCTACGTCTTCTGACTCAGGTCCAGGGCTGTTTCCCTGTTTGCCTGGTAGCTATGTTCGCATCTTTGCAAGTTTTTTGGTTAACTTCATGTTAGTGGTTTTTAAAAAATGGCAGGCAGGGCCCTGGGGGTTTTGAGGAGCTCACTCCTTAGGAAATAGGAGAGAAGAACCTCCTTCAGCCAGAATAGTTTAAAATTTCTCTCTAAATTTCAGGGGGATGGAGAATGATCCTTTCATCTATTCATTACTGGTATCAGATTTTATGATAAATAATATATCTTAAGGGATATCTTCTTTGGTTGATAAATTTTAACCTTAAAAAGATCACCAAAAAGAAAAGAACCATATATTTTTCATACCGTATATCTTAATTGTATTTGTTGTGGAGTCTTAGTTTCATCATGCTGCATGTTAGGCCATAGAACTTCCTTTTTGCTTAAGTGACTCATGTTAGTGAAGTACTTCCTTAGTTTTACTTAAAATTGACATAGCCTTTATTTTTTATTTAAAAAATTTTTTTAACATCTTTATTGGAGTATAATTGATTTACAATGGTGTGTTAGTTTCTGCTTTATAACAAAGTGAATAAGCTATACATATACATATATCCCCATTTCTCCTCCCTCTTGCTTCTCCCTCCCACCCTCCCTATCCCACCCCTCTGGGTGGTCACAAAGCACCGAGCTGATCTCCCTGTGCTATGCAGCCGCTTCCCACTAGTTTTCTATTTTACATTTGGTAGTATACATAAGTCCATGCCACTCTCTCACTTTGTCCCAGCTTACCCTTCCCCCTCCCCATATCCTCAAGTCCATTCACCATGTCTGAGTCTTTGTTCCTGTCCTGCCCCTAGGTTCTTCAGAACTATTTTTTCTTTTTAGATTCCATATATGTGTTAGCATACGGTATTTGCTTTTCTCTTTCTGACTTACTTCACTCTGTATGACAGACTCTGTGTCCATCCACCTCACTACAAATAACTCAGTTTTGTTTCTTTTTATGGCTGAGTAATATTCCATTGTATATATGTGCCACATCTTCTTTATCCATTCACCTCTTGATGGACACTTAGGTTGCTTCCATGTCCTGGCTATTGTAAATACAGCCGCAATGAACATTGTGGTACCTGACTGTTTTTGAATTATGGTTTTCTCTGGGTATATGCCCAGTAGTGGCAGTGCTGGGTCATATGGTAATTCTATTTTTAGTTTTTTAAGGAACCTCCATACTGTTCTCAATAGTGGCTGTATCATTTTACATTCCACCAACAGTGCAGGAGGGTTCCCTTTTCTCCACACTCTCTCCAGCATTTACTGTTTGTAGATTTTTTGTTGATGGCCATTCTGAACAGTGTGAGATGATACCTCATTGTAGTTTTGATTTGCATTTTTCTAATGATAAGTGATGTTGAGCATCCTTTCATGTGTTTGTTGGCAATCTGTATATCTTCTTTGGAGAAATGTCTATTTAGGTCTTCTGCCCATTTTTGGATTGGGTTGTTTGTTATTTGATATTGAGTTGCGTGAGCTGATTGTAACTTTTGGAGGTTAATCCTTTGTCAGTTGCTTCATTTGCAAATATTTTCTCCCATTCTGAGGGTTGTCTTTTGGTCTTGTTTATGGTTTCCTTTGCTGTGCAAAAGCTTTGAAGTTTCATTAGGTCCCATTTGTTTATTTTTTTATTTCCATTTCTCTAGGAGGTGGGTCAAAAAGGATCTTGCTGTGATTTATGTCATAGAGTGTTCTGCCTATGTTTTCCTCTAAGAGTTTGATAGTGTCTGGCCTTACATTTAGGTTTTAATCCATTTTGAGTTTATTTTTGTGTATGGTGTTAGGGAGTGTTCTAATTTCATTCTTTTACATGTAGCTGTTGAGTTTTCCCAGCACCACTTATCGAACAGGCTGTCTTTTCTCCTTTGTATATTCTTGCCTCCTTTATCAAAAATAAGGTGACCATAGGTGTGTCGGTTTATCTCTGGGCTTTCTATCCTGTTCCATTGATCTATATTTCTGTTTTTGTGCCAGTACCATACTGTCTTGATTACTGTAGCTTTGTAGTATAGTCTGAAGTCCAGGAGCCTGATTCCTCCAGCTCTGTTTTTCTTTCTCAAGATTGCTTTGGCTATTTGGGGTCTTTTATGTTTCCAAACAAATTGAGAAATTTTTTGTCCTAGTTCTGTGAAAAATGCCATTGGTAGTTTGATAGGGATTGCATTGAATCTGTAGATTTCTTTGGGTTGTATACTCATTTTCACAATGTTGATTCTTCCAGTCCAAGAACATGGTATATATCTCTCCATCTATTTGTATCATCTTTAACTTCTTTCATCAGTGTCTTATAATTTTCTGCATACAGGTCTTTTGTCTCCTTAGGTAGGTAAATTCCTAGGTATTTTATTCTTTTTGTTGCAGTGGTAAATGGGGGTGTTTCCTTAATTTCTCTTTCAGATTTTTCATCATTAGTGTATAGGCATGCCAGAGATTTCTGTGCATTAATTTTGTATCCTGCTACTTTACCAAATTCATTGATTAGCTCTAGTAGTTTTCTGGTAGTGTCTTTAGGATTCTTCTCTATGTATAGTATCATGTCATCTGCAAACAGTGACAGTTTTCCTTCTTCTTTTCCGATTTGGATTCCTTTTATTTCTTTTTCTTCTCTGATTGCTGTGGGTAAAACTTCCAAAACTATGTTGAATAACAGTGGTGAGAGTGGACAACCTTGTCTTGTTCCTGATCTTAGAGGAAATGCTTTCAGTTTTTCACCATTGAGAACGATGTTGGCTGTGGGTTTGTCATACATGGCCTTTATTATGTTGAGGTAAGTTCCCTCTATGCCTACTTTTTGGAGGGTTTTTATCATAAATGGGTGTCGAATTTTGTCGAAAGCTTTCTCTGCATCTATTGAGATGACCATATGGTTTTTCTCCTTCAGTTTGTTAATATGGTGTATCACATCGATTGATTTGCATATATTGAAGAATCCTTGCATTCCTGGGGTAAACCACACTTGATCAGGGTGTATGATCCTTTTAATGTGCTGTTGGATTCTGTTTGCTAGTACTTTGTTGAGGATTTTTGCATCTATGTTCATCAGTGATATTGGCCTGTAGTTTTCTTTCTTTGTGACATCTTTGTCTGGTTTTGGTATTAGGGTGAAGGTGGCCTCATAGAATGAATTTGGGAGTGTTCCTCCCTCTGCTGTATTTTGGAAGAGTTTGAGATGGATAGGTGTTAGCTCTTCTCTACATGTTTGGTAGAATTTGCCTGTGAAGCTATCTGGTCCTGGGCTTTTGTTTGTTGGAAGATTGTAAATCACAGTCTCAATTTCAGTGCCTGTGATTGGTCTATTTAAATTTTTCTATTTCTTCCTGGTTCAGTCTCGGAAGGTTGTGCTTTTCTAAGAATTTGTCCATTTCTTCCAGGTTGTCCATTTTATTGGCATATAGTTGCTTGTAGTAATCTCTCATGATCTTTTGTATTTCTGCAGTGTCAGTTGTTACTTCTCCTTTTTCATTTCTAATTGTATTGATTTGAGTCTTCTCCCTATTTTTCTTCATGAGTCTGACTAATGATTTATCAATTTTGTTTACCTTCTCAAAGAACCAGCTTTAGTTTTATTGATCTTTGCTATTGTGTCCTTCATTTCTTTTTCATTTATTTCTGATCTGATCTTTATGATTTCTTTCCTTCTAACTTTGGTGTTTTTTTGTTCTTCTTTCTCTAATTGCTTTAGGTGTAAGGTTAGGTTGTGTATTTGAGATGTTTGTTGTTTCTTGACGTAGGATTGTATTGCTGTAAACTTCCCTCTTAGAACTGCTTTTGCTGCATCCCATAGGTTTTGGGTCGTTGTGTTTTCATTGTCATTCGTTTATAGGTATTTTTTGATTTCCTCTTTGATTTCTTCAGTGATCTCTTGGTTAGGTAGTAGTGTATTGTTTAGCCTCCATGTGTTTGTATTTTTTACAGATTTTTTTCCTGTAATTGTTATCTAGTCTCATAACGTTGTGGTCGGAAAAGATACTTGATTTCAATTTTCTTAAATTTACCAAGGCTTGATTTGTGACCCAAGATATGATATATCCTGGAGAATGTTCCGTGGACACTTGAGAAGAAAATACATTCTGTTGTTTTTGGATGGCATGTCCTATAAATATCAGTTAAGTCCATCTTGTTTAACGTATCATTTAAAGCTTGTGTTTCCTTATTTATTTTCATTTTGGATGATCTGTCCATTGGTGAAAGTGGGGTGTTGAAGTCCCCTACTATGATGGTGTTATTGTCGATTTCCCCTTTTATGACTGTTAGCATTTGCCTTATGTACTGAGGTGCTCCTATGTTGAGTGCATAAATATTTACAATTGTTATATCTTCTTCTTGGATCTATCCCTTGATCATTATGTAGTGTCCTTCTTTGTCTCTTTTTAAAGTCTAATTTGTCTGATATGGGAATTGCTACTCCAGCTTTCTTTTGATTTCCATTTGCATGGAATATCTTTTTCCATCCCCTCACTTTCAGTCTGCATGCGTCACTAGGTCTGAAGTGCGTCTCTTGTAGACAGCGTATATACAGCTCTTGGTTTTGTATCCGTTCAGCTAGTCTATGTCTTTTGGTTGGAGCTGTTTTTTTTTTTTTTGGCGGTACACAGGCCTCTCACTGTTGTGGCCTCTCCCGTTGAGGCTCCAGACGCGCAGGCTCAGTGGCCATGGCTCACGGGCCTAGCCACTCCGTGGCATGTGGGATCTTCCCGGACCGGGGCATGAACCCGTGTCCCCTGCATCGGCAGGCGGACTCTGAATCACTGAGCCACCAGGGAAGCCCTGGTTGGAGCATTTAATCCATTTACACTTAAGGTAATTATTGATATGTATGTTCCTATTACCATTTTCTTAATTGTTTTGGGTTTGTTATTGTAGGTCATTTCCTTCTCTTGTATTTCCTGCCTAGAGTAGTTTCTTTAGCATTTGCTGTAAAGCTGGTTTGGTGGTGCTGAATTCTCTTAGCTTTTGCTTGTCTGTAAAGATTTTAATTTCTCTGTCGAATCTGAATGAGATCCTTGCTGGGTAGAGTAATCTTGGTTGTAGTTTTTTCCCTTTCATCTCTTTAAATATGTCCTGCCACTCCCTTCTGGCTTGCAGAGTTTCTGCTGAAAGATCAGCTGTTAACCTTATGGGGATTCCCTTGTATGTTATTTGTTGCTTTCCCCTTGCTGCTTTTAATATGTTTTCTTGGTATTTAATTTTTGATAATTTGATTAATATGTGTCTTGGCGTGTTTCTCCTTGGATTTATCCTGTATGGGACTCTCTGCACTTCCTGGACTTGATTCACTATTTCCTTTCCCATGTTAGGGAAGTTTTCAACTATAATCTCTTCAAATATTTTCTCAGTCCCTTTCTTTTTCTCTTCTTACTGGGACCCCTGTAATTCGTGTGTTGGTGCGTTTAATGTTGTCCCAGAGGTCTCTAAGACCATCTTCAATTCTTTTCATTCTTTTTTCTTTATTCTGCTCTGCGGTAGTTATTTCCACTATTTTATCTTCCAGGTCCCTTATCTGTTCTTCTGCCTCAGTTATTCTGCTATTGATTCCTTTTAGAGAATTTTTAATTTCATTTATTGTGTTGTTCATCATTGTTTGTTTTGCTCTTTAGTTTTTCTAGGTCTTTGTTAAACATTTTTTGTGTTTTCTCCATTCTATTTCTAAGATTTTGGATCATCTTTACTATCATTCGTCTGAATTCTTTTTCAGGTAGACTGCCTGTTTCCTCTTCATTTGTTTGGTCTGGTGGGTTTTCACCTTGCTCCTTCATCTGCTGCATTATTTCTCTGTCTTCTCATTTTGCTTAACTCACTGTGTTTGGGGTCTCCTTTTCACAGGCTGCAGGCTCATAGTTCCCGTTGTTTTTGGTGTCTGCTCCCAGTGGCTAAAGTTGGTTCAGTGGGTTGTGTAGGCTTCCTGGTGGAGGAGATTAGTGCCTGTATTCTGGTGGATGAGGCTGGATTTTGTCTTTCTGGTGGGCAGGACCATATCCAGTGGTGTGTTTTGGGGTGTCTGTGAACTTCTGATTTTAGGCAGCCTCTCTGCTAATGGGTGGGGTTGTGTTCCTGTCTTGCTAGTTGTTTGGCTTAGGGTGTCCATCACTGGAGCTTGCTGGTCGTTGAGTGGAGCTGGGTCTTAGCGTTGAGATGGTGATCTCTGGGAGAGCTTTTGCTGTTTGATATTATGTGGAGCCGGGAGGTCTTTGGTGGACCAATGTCCTGAACTTGGCTCTCCCACCTTAGAGGCAAAGGCCTGACACCTGGCTGGGGCACCAAGACCCTGTCAGCCATATGGCTCAGAGGGAAAGAGAGAAAAAAGGAAAGAAAGAGAAAGTGGCAGGGGGTGGTGGTGGTGGTGTGACGAACTGGGAGATTGGGATTGACATATATACACTAATATGTATAAAATGGATAACTAAGAAGAACCTGCTGTATAAAAATAAAATAAAATAAAATTCAAAAAAAGAAAGAAAAGGGCTTCCCTGGTGGTGCAGTGGTTGAGAATCTGCCTGCCGATGCAGGGGACACGGGTTCGTGCCCCGGTCCGGGAAGATCCCACATGCTGCGGAGCGGCTGGGCCCGTGGGCCATGGCCGCTGAGCCTGCGCGTCCGGAGCCTGTGCTCTGCAATGGGAGAGGCCACAACAGTGAGAGGCCTGCGTACCACAAAAAAAAAATGCTGACTTAGAAAATATTTTTTAAGATATATATATATATATATATATATATATATATATATATATATATATATGATAGTGTTTTTATGTTTTGGAATTAGGAGTTTCATACATTGCTTATAGCATTTCTTTCATTTCTATCTAGATGTTTGACTTTGGCCAAATTAATTGATTGGTCAGAGACTGTTTGAGTGGCAAAAGAGTCTACAGTGGCACTTTGAGATTACCTCTACTTTTTGTTTTTCTAACACCTGAACTCTGGAAACTTCTGTTGCAGCTAGATCATAATAAACTGGTACAATTATGTTACATACTTTAAAACAAAGAAAACCGAAGACCATTAGAAACCAGTTAGTAAAATATTAACTCTATCTGCCTGTAGAGTTACAGGCAGAATCTTAACAGATAGTTTAGTTAGACCTCTTCGTTTTCCTAATGTGGATACCAGTTTAGTGAGGTATGTTACAGTTAATGGCAGAATCAGGAAGAAGAATCTAGGTCTATCTCTCATGTTGTGTTCTTTGTTGTATTTCACTACAAAGCAGGTGTAGAGCAGCTATTTAAACTACATTTAACTATTTCTATTTAAAATACAAAATGACTCAGAGTAACTTTAAAACTTATTTATACCTAGATTGTGATTTTTCCCTCTTAAAGAACTCTATAACATCAGAGGCGGCCAAATAGAGACATTTTGGTGTTTACAAATTGAGGCTCAGAAATTAAGTCTGAATCTTGGGTGATTTATGTCCCTTTAGATTCCACCTTGTTGCCCATCTGTTTCTCCCACATGGGAGATAAAAGTGAAGAGATTGATTGAAGAGGAGACGTTTTATTTATTTTTTTTGGCCACACTGCGTGGCCTGCGGGATGTTAGTTCCCCGACCAGGGATTGAACCCGTGCCCCCTGCAGTGGAAGTGAGGAATCCTAACCACTGGACCGCCAGGGAGTTCCCAAAGAGGACACATTTTACACTTCTTATATTTTCTTCCTCCAAAAAAAATCATAAGCCTGAGAGGGAGAAGAAATGGATTTCTCAGTTTATAGCCTGGTTTTTTGCAAATGCAGTTAAATGCAAATTCTCTGAGGCAGGATTTTATTTAGTATCACTCTTGAGATGAATGCCTGCTTCTGATATAGAATGTCTCTGGATTTTAATAAATTGATTAGTTGATTTTTTTTTAATTAAAAAAATTTTTTTGGCTGTGTTGGGTCTTCATTGCTGCACATGGGCTTTCTCTAGTTGCAGTGAGCAGCGGCTACTCTTCGTTGCAGTGTGCAGGCTTCCCAACGTGGTGGCTTCTCTTGTTGCCGAGCATGGTTTCTAGGCACGTGGGCTTCAGTAGTTGCAGCGTGAGGACCCTAGAGCGTGCTGTCTTCAGTAGTTGCAGTGCGTGGGCTCAGTAGTTGCGGCGCGTGGGCTCAGTAGTTGCGGCGCGTGGGTTCTAGGGTGCACCGGCTTCAGTAGTTGTAGTGCATGGGCTCTAGAGCACAGGCTCAGTAGTTGTGGTGCACGGGCTTAGTTGCTCCGTGGCATGTGATCTTCCCCGACCAGGGATTGAAGTCCCCTGCGTTGGCAGGTGGATTTTTTACCACTGCGCCACCAGGGAAGTCCCTGGTTGATTATTTTTTAGATAACCTTTTTATTTTGGCATAATTGTAGCTTTACAGAAAAGTTAGAAAGCTGGTACAGACAGTTCCCTTATTTCCCTCCCTGAGTTTTCCCCCCATTGTTAGCATCTTAGGTGACTGTGGTTCATTTGTCAAAACTAAGACACTGACATTGGTACATTACTATCAACTATACTCTAGGCTGTACTGTAGTTTTTGTGTTTTAGGATACCACAGGTCTCTGTAAGTCTCCTCTGGTCTGTGACAGTTTCTTAGGCTTTCTTTGTTTTTCATGACCTTGAAAGTCTTGAGAAGAACTGGCCAGGTGTCCTGTAGACTGTCCCCCAATCTAAGTTTGTCTGGTGCTTTTCTCATGATCAGCCTGGGGTTATGGATTTTAAGTGCCCTTCTTGTTACATCATATCAGGGATTACGTGACATACACACAACATCACTGGTGATGTTAACCCTTACCATTGATTAAGACAGTGTTTGCCAGGTTTCTCCACTGTTAAGTTACTATTTTTGCCTTTCCATACTCTGTTCTTGGGAAGCAAGTCACTGAGTCCATCCCACTCTCAAGGGTAAAGGGCAGGAATTTAGCTCCACACCCTGAAGAAAGTATTTACCTTTATTAAATGGAATTCTTTTGTAAAGATTCATCTTTTTTCCCCCTATTTGTATATTTATTTATTCATTCATTTGTTTATATCAGTATGGACTCATGGAAATGTTTTTATAAAATGTTTTCTAACACAATATCGAATACTACATTGTTTTACTGGCTCAGATTGTTCTAGCTTTGGCTATAAGGAGTTCTGTCAGATTGGCTACCATGCTCCTCCTTTTTTTGAGCACTTCTTTACTTTCTGGTTCTATAAGATGCTCTAGGGTCATCTTGTATTTTCCCTGCCCCAGCTCTAGAATCAGCTATTTCTGCAAGTAGCCCTGGTTCTTTTTATTGAAGAGTGGCATCTAGAATTAAGATCTGGGCACTGAGTATGCTCATTGGTATTGGGGTGTCATTGCTTCTAGGCCTGCTTGTGGGCAGAGCTATGTAATAAATGTGTATATGCTAACCTATGTTTACACATTTATCTGTAATTGTATCTCTGTCCACTTGTGTTTATATTAAGGTAACCAAGAGTTTATACATATGTCTCTGACTCTAACCCTGTACCACTGGGTTCACTTTAGGCTTCCTTCCTTGCTTACCTGTAACTGCTCTCTGAGAGTAAGAAACCTGGCTTCTGCCATCCCATTTACTTATTTATCCAGCCCCAGTATACATGCAAAGTAATTTCAGATTTTTTAATCTGTACCCCTGTGAGAAATAAATTCACTAACCTGGAGTGTAGTGTTTCTGCATAACATAGAGCTCCTTTTTATCTTTAGCCTTCTAGATTTAACTTTTGCACAGTATGTGCCCTTTCTCTCCTGCTTTGATGCGCAGGTACTTGTGATTTAAGGGCCTAAGCTATACATCAGTCTTTCTGAGTTGATTACCTTTGTTATTTTCTGAGGTTATGGAGATGAATTCTGTCTTGGAGAAATACAGATGAATAATTACCTAGTGAACCACAGGGTTTCTAAGATGAACCTTCTGGTATAGGATGTGTGATTTTTCATTTTTTTAATACCAAATATGAAGTTTCTATGTTTACAATAATATTTCCAGACTACCATATATCATATAGTCTTTGCATGCTGATTGAGCGTGGGAAAGAACAACAGTTCTAAAGTGGTAACTGGAATCGCTTTTCTTCAGTTTCTGAACAGTTCCAGCATTTCTCCAAAAGATACTAGGTTTCTTTTGTCAATGAGTTTTCTGTCTTTTAATTCTTTACTTTTGTTACTTTATTCTTTTGAGCTCACTGGTTTGTAGGGGAGCCAGACTTGACTTTTACTAAAACCACAGCTTACAATTTTATTTGGTCAAGTAAAGAAAAATTATATGTACATTTATGACAGATTTGAGGAATATATCTTTTTCTAGCCTTTTTATAAGATAAAACTTTCCTGAGGGCTGTATTTTGTATTGGAGAAATTTTTGGGTTTTAATTTCTTAAAATAAAAATTTTCTTGGATTCTGGTGTCAGAGATTGGATTTGTTCCAGTCTAGGAAATAGTTTAGAATAGCTGCCTTGTGCTACTGTTGGAATGTTCCTAGAAAGTAAATGTGTTCCCTTGAATCTTAAGTCTAGAGCATGTTTGGAGAGGATTCAAGAGTTGGAGGACTTGCTTGCTAAAGAAAGAGACAACTCTCGCCGCATGCTGTCTGACAAAGAGAGAGAGATGGCGGAAATATGGGATCAGATGCAGCAACAGCTGAACGATTATGAACAACTTCTTGATGTAAAGTTAGCCCTGGACATGGAAATCAGTGCGTACAGGAAGCTCTTAGAAGGCGAAGAAGAAAGGTGAGTAACTTAGTTGTCACCCTACCTCATAGTCTGCTTTTTGCCCCCACCCTTTCTATTTAAAGAAAAGTAAATAGGTTTTTTTTTTTTTTTAACAATTAAGGCAACTTTAAATATTTTCTTGTTTCTTTTAATACCTAGCTGTAGAGATAGGTAGTAATAGATCATACTTTTACCTCAACAGTAGAAGTTGTTCAAGCAGTCTTATTATTTTAAATGCTGAACTCTGTCAGGATAGAGTCTTTCCTTTGAGATTTAAAATGTTTTGATAATTTAATATGTTGTAAAATATCAGATTTGCTGAAAGAGACTTTATACTTATTTTTCAAATCTGGTTAGTGTATTAATCCTTTTATACCTTTTCTGAGAAAAAAGTTCCAAAGGGAAAGTGTCTGATTTAGAATAAAAGCCATTTAATTTCAGTATTGTATACATTGTGACTGTAATTTTGTAAAAAGAAAATGCAGGTATGAAAAACTTAAGGAAAGTGTACTAAGTGTAACAGGGGTTGTGGTAGGGTGGTGGTAGATGACATGTTCACCCCAATGTCCTCCCCTCATCTCCCCACCCCCTGGTTTTCCAAACTTCCTGCATTATGGTTATAGTCTATTCCTACCTAAAACATTCAAATAATACTTTTTTAAAAAGAAAAAAAAGTATGACAGTGGGCATTGTAGCACAAATAAGTTTCTCTTCGTTAAGATATATGTTGGGGCTTCCCTGGTGGTGCAGTGGTTGACAGTCCACCTGCCGATGCAGGGGACACGGGTTCATGCCCTGGTCTGGGAAGATCCCACATGCCGTGCAGTGGCTGGGCCTGTGAGCCATGGCCGCTGAGCCTGCGCATCTGGAGCCTGTGCTCTGCAATGGGAGAGGCCACAACAGTGAGAGGCCTGCGTACTGCAAAAAAAAAAAAAAATGTATGTTGGCTTTGTCTAACAGATTGTCATTAATGTTTTGCTTTAGTAATGCATGTACAGGATATTAATATCCTTTTTTTTAAGGTAGGAAGGGCATATGTGTTTCATAATTGGAATGTTTTATTCCTCCATGTAGATTGAAGCTCTCTCCGAGCCCTTCTTCCCGTGTGACAGTATCACGCGCATCCTCGAGTCGCAGCGTGCGTACAACCAGAGGGAAGCGGAAGAGAGTGGACGTGGAAGAATCCGAGGCCAGCAGTAGTGTCAGCATCTCTCATTCTGCCTCAGCCACTGGGAATGTCTGCATTGAAGAGATAGATGTTGATGGAAAATTTATCCGCTTGAAGAACACTTCCGAACAGGTGGAAACACAGACCCCTTTTTGTCCAGCGTGGCTTTGCTGATTGGTGTCTTGCAATTGTAATAACTTCTCAGCCTTTATTTGGATTCAGTCTGTGGAATAAGAGTTTCCTTCTCCTTGTTAACCTAAATTCATGAAATGTAGTATAAATTTAAATAGGAGGAGGAAGAGGGATGGTGCGCTTAGTAGTTTAAAGATTTTATTCTTTAGCTCTTCTTTAGAGAGCCAGGGCTGTTTTTCACATCTGGTCATTTTGTCACCGTGGCCTTCCTAAGGATGAATTATTAATATTCCCTGTCCTACCTAGCCAGATTTGTGAAGAAGTTAGATTATGGATATAGATGGTAGATATTCTTTCCCAGCTGTTAATTTTATGGAAGGAAGGAAATACGAGCCCAGACTCGGACACGTGTAGGGAGTGTTTTTCTCTCTAAATAAATGAATGAATAGTACTGATTTAATTTATATCAAGACTAGTATGAAGCCCTATCTTGAAATTATTTGTTTAAAAGTAAACATAAAATATTCATAGCAGGGAATTCTGAACTTTTGCGCTGGGGCTTTTGAGAGCTCAGTAGTGGAGGTCTTGGGAAGACCCTGGCTAGGCATCATTGAGCTGGGGTCGTGAAGGGGTATCAGGTGATGCCAGAGGAAGGCAGGTCTGGGGTGTAGTGGGGATGCAGTGGGATGGATGTCACTTCCAGAAGCATGTTCAGGATTTGTAAAATCACTCCTTTTCTCACCAAAGCTATTGAAACTATCTTGCATGTGGATGAATAAATACTTTGGATGGGCAAAGGAGCTTTAGCAGTCCTGATATGGAAGAGCATAGGTTCTAAGCCCTCTTAGTCACGACTTCAGAAACTAAAGAACAGAGTACTTTACTCTGTACTGTAACAGAGTACTGCTACTCCATTGTAGTAGTTTGGCTGTTTTTCAAATGGCATTGCTGTGCTTTGTGGAGCTATTCTGGAGCTGGCTCTCAGCCTTGTTTACTCCTGTCTTTGAGTTAGAGATGGATATAAATAAATTAATTCAGCTAATTGCTTTAATACCCTGCACCGTTCCTCAGGAGAGTCAGGCAGCTCTGGGCAGCCTGCGGGCTAGCGTTGATAGCCGGTGCTTGGGACTGGCTCATTATGTCATTGAGCCCCTTATGCTTTAAGGTAAGAGTTAAATATGGGCAGAAGTGGTACAGATGAAGAAGAAAAAGGACATATTTTCTTCCTTCTCTTTCCAAGCTTTATGTATGTATATTTTAAAAGCTTAAAGCATCAAAAATTAGATGTTTATAATGGTGGTTATGAAGCTAGATTGTGTTGTAAATTTAAATTATATACCTGTTCTAGCATTGAATATCACCATTTAATTTGGTACACATCCCTTTTCTTGCAGTTTTGTCCTCTTTAAAATTAAACACTTTAATAATTAAAACTGCAGCATTGTCAAAGTTTCTGTTTTTCTGAATGACAAAACCATGTTTTCTTTTCATAGTAGGAAAATATGAACCATGGGAAGACAGTCATAAAGTTGTCTTAGTTTAACTGCCTATGGATTGATTTATTTGATTATTCCATAACTTTCTGTATATTTGAAGTGACCTTGTTTTATTTTGTTCTTTCAATAGGATCAACCAATGGGAGGCTGGGAGATGATCAGAAAAATTGGAGACACATCAGTCAGTTACAAATATACCTCAAGATATGTGCTGAAGGCAGGCCAGACTGTTACAGTAAGTTAATTTAGTTATCATTTAATTTAACTTCATTGTCTTAACCAATAGTTGAAGTAATTAAAACCATTTTAGCTTAAAGAGAAGCATTTTAGAAATGGGCATTAAAATGTTTTTGACATTATTAGGGAATTACAAGTGCTATTAAAGATTTTTAAAATTCTTTGTTATTGAGAGTGGTAAGTGACTATTAAAAGTGAAAGAATTGATCTTTGAATTATTTTTATTTTCTCTACTCCAGTAGAAATTAGCAGCTGACACCCCCCCTTCACCCCTAAAGAAGTTGAGGTGACTGTCTCCTTTTATCAATTCCTTTGTAAAAATATTAAATACATGTTTAAGATTTTATGATTGATACAGACCTTACTGAGTGTTTAAGATCAAAAGCTCAAACAGGTTAGAACTTCTCTTTTAAAAAGTGTATTCATAGAACTTGCCACCACATTGTGAAAATATCAGATGCTAATTTTGTAATAATGGGTAAAAATTGGAAAAGATATCCTAACCACGCTATCTTTTCTTTTCTTTAGTAATTATTGTAATGAGAGGAAATTTCTCAGCCCTGTTATGTGTCTTACGGAAGCTGCATAATGTGATGGAAAGAGTCTGACATTTTTAATTCAGAAGATTCAGATTTGAGCGTGCCCTTTATCTCTTTAAAAGTATAAAACCACTCTGCCAATCATCTGCTTTTTCCACTGGATACAGTTCCTCAGTGACTAAATAGATATATATATTCTATAGGTCTAGTGGAGAACTCAATTTTCACATAAAAAAATGTAAGGCATTTTTTTTTTCTTTGGTAGCTGGCATAAATGTGTTAAGAAGCTCTTTGGAATGTGGTAATCATAAGTGATATATCTGTAAAATTGTACAAGGCAGGGCAATAGCAAAGATCAGTTTAAAACTCCAGAACAGGGGCTTCCCTGGTGGCACAGTGGTTGAGAGTCCACTTGCCAATGCAGGGGACACGGGTTCGTGCCCCGGTCTGGGAGGATCCCACATGCCGCGGAGCGGCTGGGCCCATGAGCCATGGCCGCTGAGCCTGCGCATCCGGAGCCTGTGCTCCGCAACGGGAGAGGCCATAACAGTGAGAGGCCCGTGTACCGCAAAAAAAAAAAACAAAAAAAGCAAAAAACCCCCTCCAGAACAGAAGTAAGGGAACTACTGTGTAATTTTAAATTTTCTTGTAGCCGCATTAAAAACAAGTGAAAAAGAAAGATGTGAAATTAACTTTAGAACTATGTTTTAAATTTAACCCAATATATCTAAAATATTATCATTTCAACATCTGATGAATATAAAAGTTATTAGATCACTTTAAAAAATATCTATTTATTTATTTATTTGGCTGCACTGGGTCTTAGTTGCAGCCCACAGGATCTTTGTTGCAGCATGTGGGATCTTTAGTTGTGGCATGCAGGATCTTAGTTGCGGCATGTGGGATCTAGTTCCCTGACCAGGGATCGAACCCGGGCCCCCTGTTTTGGGAGCGTGGAGTCTAAACCACTGGACAACCAGGGAAATCCCTTTTTTAAAAAAAAAAAAAAAAACTAAATCTTGACACTTCGAGATACCCTTACAGCACACCTCAGTTGGGACTAGCCATGTTTCAAGTGCTCACAAGCCACATATGGCTACCATATTGAACGACACAGCTCTAGGACATACTAGTTTTAGGTTAAATTACCCAGTAAGGTTACTGACGTGTTACGATTATTATTAAACACTAAACCAACTGATTCCATATGGACTAGTGAAAAGTATAGCTTGAGGTTAGATTAACATTCCACATAACCTGAAAGTCAGCCCAGATCCAGTTCTCTTTTCAGTTTTATCTTAGTAATGCTCCTTGCCCCTTTCCATTTATAATGGTGATGGAAGATCTGGAAGCTTCAAGTGAGCAGTTTAAGAGGAAGGGGTCTCTCCTAATTAGTAATTGATAAGGTCTTCTCCCCATTTAAAAGAATACCTGCTTATACTATCTCCAGTCTTCATTCTGCCATCATATGGCCCTTTATATTGCAAGACAATTTATGGAGTACAAAACTTTCCTGTCTCTTTTCATATGGTCTTTTAGAAAGATCAGGACTGGTAGTAGTGTCCCTACAAGTGAGGACATAGAGGTTTGTAGAGGTGTAGTGTTATGTCCATGATACAAACCCAGGTTTTCTAACTCTCAAGTGTTCTCTATTCTACCAATGCTCTTCTGCCAGTAAATACGTAAAAAATGTTGCAGAATTTCCCTGCTTATGAAAAGGGAAATCTTTCTGTTTCTTTTGCCTATTTCTGTAGCAGTCATATTTTCCATTGAATAATGGGTTATTTGTTTCCTGAATTCTTTTTGGAATTCAGACTCAGACACTGGGGTATTATGACATTGTCTCTGGTTGGATATATACCACTTTCCATTAGGATATTCTAGATAGGCTGTCTGCTGCAGAGCTTTTGAGAGAAGTTGGTCATCTCCTCAATTCCTGCTATAGGCAGCTGGAGGATACCATTGGAAGGGGTAGAAGGCTCTAACACGGAAGGGATGGCTCATGAAACCCGTAGAATAATAGAATGCTAACAGTGAGAGCTTATATTCATTGAGTCAGCCATCTCCTCCATGTGGGTAATCATTTTTCTTCACAACAGTCCCGTGTATTATCAGTACCATTTCTGTACCATTGGAGGGTAAGTAAGGTAGCTTGCTCAAGGTGAGCTGGCATGTAGGCGAGCTAGGATGTGAATCTAGGCAACTTCACTTCAGAGTCCCGTGTGTCAACAGTTTTATTTATCAGACTGGGAAGCTGAGGCCTAGCTAAGCTCTATGGGATATACAGCTAGTTAATATAGCAAGTCTAAAGCTAGGCCATAGTTCTGGAACTTTTAGAATCAGTCCTCTTACAAGGTGTTAAAGTCTCATCATTATGTTGTTATTGGCACGTGGGAAAGCTGGGCTCTGTGTAGAATGATTTCCTTTTTTCTTTCTAGATCTGGGCTGCAAATGCCGGTGTCACAGCCAGTCCTCCCACCGACCTCATCTGGAAGAACCAGAACTCTTGGGGCACTGGCGAAGATGTGAAGGTTATATTGAAAAATTCTCAGGGAGAGGTATGGTCATTTTATCGGTACCACCACAGTGTCAATTTTTTTTTCTTCATTGAAGTATAGTTGACTTACAATGCTGTGTTAATTACTGCTGTACGGCAGAGTGATTCAGTTATACATATATGTACATTTTTTTTTTTTTTTTGGCCACGCCACGCAGCCTGTGGGATCTTAGTTCCCTAACCAGGGATTGAACCCGGCCACTGGCAGTGAGAATGTGGAGTCCTAACCACTGGCCTGCCAGGGAATTCCTGTGTACATTCTTTTTTTAAAATACTTTTCCATTATGGTTTATCATAGGATATTGAATATAGTTCCCTGTGCTATGCAATAGGACCTTGTTGTTTGTCCGTTTTATATATAATAGTTTGCATCTGCTCATCCCAACCTCCCACTCCCATCCCTGCCCCAACCCCTGCCCCCTTGGCAACCACCAGACTCTTCTCTATGTTCGTACCACAGTGTCAGTTTCACCTGAGAGTTCATCATGCAAGTGTGATTTCTTTTCAAAAATCAAATTTAAATGTGAAGTAACTGATTGCTTAAATCAGACCAAGGCTGCTGAGTCAATGAAAGAGATGCTAACTCCAGGTTTTAGGAATGAAATATGATTGTTAGTACAGGTTCCAGAGTCAGTTTGTGTCCGGTTTCTGTCTTCACTGCCCAGTGACTTTGTGACTTTGGGTAAGTTCCTTCACCTCTCTTAGTTTTATCATTTTAAAATGGAGATAGTAATAACAAGATAACTAATATAAATAAGATAATATAATGAGAATAATATAAATGAGACAATCCTTGGGAAATGGTCAGAATAGTATCTGGCCACTGGTAAATGCTTAGGTTATTAACCTTGTTACTGACTTTCAACATGCTCGTGAAACTGAGTTTAAGGATTGTGGAGTGTACATTTGCTTGATGTGTATGTTTTCAACACGTCAGTCCTAGAACTCTTGTCAAAGAACCTTACCTACCCCCACTGTCACATAAAGACACTCCCAAATTCCCCCAGCCACGCACACATACCAAGAGATGAAAATGTCTTCAAGGATGGCGTGGTTTCAGGTCAAAGTACAGTATCCCCTTAGGGGTTTCTTCTCTGCTCCCATAGTGCCCAGGCACAGACCTTGTCTAGCTTGTCACGTTGTCCTCTCTCACTAGAGTAATAAGCATGTCAAGGGCAAGGACCTGTTCTGATTTTTCCTGGCACATAATAGGCACTTAGTGAGAAATTGCTGGATAAAATTTTAGGAAAATCAAACATGGACCTTTACTTAAGTTCAGAGAAATAAAGTGTAATTAATAACATTCATTCTGGGGGTCTGAGGTGTTTGCATACGAGAAGTCCTCTGCCCAGCCATCTTTCCAGCCATCCCTCACTGTAAACATCTGCTGGTGTTTAGACTGCTCTTAGTAAGGAATTCACTGTCTGCTGAATGAAGAATGCCCTTTATCTCAGACTGAGGCTAAAAATGAAAGGTCATCTGATGATTTCCACTGCAGACTTCAGTACAGTTCACCTCCAAATACTTGCTGGTTCTCAGGGTGTGGGCGTTTACAGATGCCTTCCGGAATTCACAAACTTCGAGTAGCTGGATCTCCTCCTGTTCTCTGTGTGGAGCCCTGCTCGCTTTTTGCCTTCGGCACTTTGGAATTCTTCCCAGTTGTCACTGGTGCTGCTGCCCAAGTGCTGAAATTACTGCAGCTCCTATGCTGGTAGTTCCTTCAACATCTAAAATTGGCAGAATACATGTCTCTTTCAAAACAGTGTTACGAGTGCCGATTTGCCCAGATTGAAAAGCACAGTTTTAAGGGGCTATGGTAGATGAAATAGGTTTTCGTGAACCATGGAATCTAGTCAGCACCTTTTTCTGTGTGAAAATGTGTTCCAAGTTAGAAACGATCTTATAGGAGGATATTTGGAATGCAGCGGGTTTAAAAGCGCACAAAATAGATACGACAAGTGAAAAAGTAGATGCCATGACATGGGATATGTCTGGAGGTAGTATTACCAGTGATGTTTCAATTAAGCTGAATGAAGCTCAGGTTTCCCTTCATAATTCAAACCACTGAACTCTATAATGGATTATTTGGTTGGTTTGTTTTCCTGTTCTTTTAATAAACTTCTGCATTCTGCTTGTTAGGCTCTATGAAGTGACCTCTGTCAGAAATGAGGAAAGTATTATGAATACAGTTCTTATTTCTGTGATTGTCAGGCAAGTACTTTTGGCATTTATTCATTTAATTTTGTGAGACCATGTTTATTAATAGATCCCAGACCATATTTATAATAATTCATAATTACCACCATAAAGACCACTTTTCTGTAAGAGTTTAGATAATTGGCTTAAGTCAGTGTAATTTTTTTACGTATATTTTCTTGCTGAGACATTGGAGGTATCAGGAAACCCAATTAAACTGGCTTTAAAATAATGGGAATATATGAGTTCACAAAACCAACCATCCAGAGATGTTGTCTGTTTCCTGGGTGTCTTCCTCAGGTGCATCATTCTAGGTTTACTTCTCGTGGGCAAGAGCATTGTGCCTAGTCAGGTCCTCGTCTGGGCTTTGCTCTCGTAGTACCAGCCTGGGTCATGTGCCCACCTCTGAGCCAGTTCCTGGAGTCAAGAGAACAGAGTTAGAGCTTGAGCCTTCTCCATGGCTAGATCACATTCAGCTTGTGACACACATGTCACATCTCCATGGGAGAGAGGGTACCCAGGTAAAAGTGGGGGCTCTTTCTGAGAAATGGCTGGGGAGGGGTGGTCCTAGGGATGAAAAACAGCAAATGTCACCATAGAGAAATAAAATGTTATTTTAATGAGGGAAATAAAAAATAAAGCAGTCTCTCTGTACCTTCTAGAATATAGGCATCACTGAAATTTTTGTATATGCAGATGATTACTTATGTATACAGAGATATTCTAGTTTAACAGTCAGCTCCTTCATCAACAAAAACTGCCTTGATTTTTAGTATTTGCTGAACTGTGGTGATTTCAGGATACCCACACGCTGTGACTGAGCACGGAGTTGAAGAGGCAGCACGTGAGCTGGCGCTAGCTGGCCCTGCAGCACTGCTGGGGAGATGGGTGTACCTTTATGTGCCCAGGGCTTTACCCAGGCAGACCCATGGCATGTTGATAGAGACCATTTTTGTGTGCCTTTCAGGGCACTTGATAGGGTTGGGTGTCTTGCTGAGAGGAATTTTTTGGTAAAGACATTTGTCTTTTAGCACCTTGACTAATAATTTCCTGGGCCTAAACCTTCCAGCAACTTTTGGTTCTAAATTTGTTTTATTATTTTTCTATTTAATTTTGTCGACATTTATTTAGCTCACTTATATTCCATACAGGCTTTCTGCATTAAATTAACTGATTTTTAAATGTTGTCAAATGAAAAATGCTTAACAGCAGGCTTACATTAAAGGCAATTATGCTGAAGTAATTCATAATTAATGAAGTTGGGCAAGTTGCTCTTTTCTAAGCTTCTCATTTGAGGCTCATAGTCTGGTGTTTCATCACAAGCTCTAAGAGCCGGTGTTTCCATATGGGATGTATACACTGTCATGAGTTGCTAGAAGCTGAAATGTGAGAATTCTATAACAGATTTTATTTGACTTTTCTTTCCTCATTTTAAGGTGAGTTGAGGGAAGCTAGGTACTCTGAAAACTTTTTGGGAATCTTTTTTCTGTTTTGTATGCCATCATCCCCCAGTGGATATCTTAGTTCAAAGAGTTGTAATTGATCTAAGGATTCACATGCTTTTTTATTAGTACTAATTTGGTTAAAGCAAGTGTTATTTGTGAAAAGACTATTTGTGTGTATAAACATGGACTGATCTCACAGAATTGAAGTTTCTGGCTAATTCAGACTCAAAATGGTCTATCTTCCTCGGCCGTGCAACAATAATCAAAATTCCCTACAAAATACTACTGTACTACCTTACTTCATTTATAAAATATATATGTGGACGTGTTGTAAATAGAACTCTCATTTCTCTGTCACTGTTCTCTGGTTTTCTTCCTCTGCCATTTTAAACTAGCTGGTCTGTGTTAAATTTCAGGTAAGCTTTTACTGACGTGATTTTAGTGTCTTCATCTGGAGTTATCTTTCTTGAGTAACCTTAGGACATGCATGGTATAGAGTAAAATTAGACGTTCTGCAGCACTCTAGGACACACTCATTTACTTGCTGCTAGATCATCAGGTTAGCCTTGTGCTTAAACAGAAACACTGCTGCATTTGTGCAAGTCAGCATTCTCTACAGGATAGTTATTTGTATTTGCGCCTTTCAGTAGAAAATGGAAATGGTTACTTTCTGTTATGCCTCCAGTGAATAATAGGAGTTCTGTTTTTTTGTACAGAGTACATTGGAACTTCACTGGTATGTTGTTAGTAAATAGTGTTCCTGTGTCTTGATTCTGTTTCATTCAAGAGGAACTAGCTGCTGAAGGAATGAAAGTTTGTCCTTTTCATCTCACTCATCAGGTGGTCCTCTTGCCACCGAGGTCCCTGAGAGCACAGCAGTTAGACTCTGACTTCATTTTATTCAGCATTTATTTAGCACCTTCTCTTTGCTAGGAGCCAAGATCTTTAAGCTGAATTCATGTTGAGTGTTATAAAGAATTTAGTGTGCCAAATCATTTACAGAATTCTTAGTAACAGAATGGGATAAAAAGCAGTGGGAACTTCTCAGCAGGTATTTCAAATTGGATACCAGTAGCTCCCCTGCAGGGAATATTGAAAATCTAAGAACTGCTACTAATTATGCAAAAATTTCTGTTCAGTAGCTGAAGCTACTGATGAGCCACTTAAAAAAAAAGAAAGAAAAGAAAAGTCCCTGACATAGGAATGCTGTTTCTTAAATTTACGCAACGAAAAGATGTCGTCCTCCCACAGTCTTTGTGATTTTTAAGTATAGTGGGTTTTTTTTTTAAATTAATTAATTTTTTATTTTTGGCTGCGTTGGTCTTTGTTGCTGCGCACCGGCTTCCTCGAGTCGTGGTGAGCGGGGTCTACTCTTCGTTGCAGTGCGCGGGCTTCTCATTGTGGTGGCTTCCCTTGTTGTGGCGCACAGGCTTAGTTGCTCCACGGCATGTGGGATCTTCCGGGACAAGGATCGAACCCGTGTCCCCCGCATTGGCAGGTGGATTCTTAACCACTGCACCACCAGGGAAGTCCCAAAGTACAGTGTTTTAACTTAAATCAAACTCTTGTGTTTAGGAGGTTGCTCAAAGAAGTACAGTCTTCAAAACAACCATACCTGAAGAGGAAGAGGAGGAGGAAGAAACAGCTGAAGTGGCTGTCGAGGAAGAACTTTTCCACCAGCAGGTATTACTTTAATATATGTCTTTTAAATTTTATTAACAGAATTACATGAAAACCAAAACCAGTAGTGGAGCTTGTTTTTTCCCTATTACTTGATGAACTAAGTCAGTGATCTACCAAGTGGGGTTTGTTTTTCCTGAGGGGATCTTCAAGATACAGTACATTTGGGTACTGGAAGAAAATGTTTGCACTTCTTTTTTAAAAATTATTTCTCATATCAAATTTCAGATTTGTCTTTTGTTTTATAATGTATGTAATATGTTATGGTAGGGCATGTATGCCACATAAATAAGTATATATGGATTGGAATGCATGCTAAAAATTATTTATTGAAGGGTTCTTTGATTGAGTTTAGATGACTAAATTGGAGCAGGTATCTGCATATAAACTCAAGAAAAACAAAGAGTAGGGACTTCCCTGGTGGCGGAGTGGTTAAGAATCCGCCTGCCAATGCTGGGGACACGGGTTCGAGCCCTGGTTGGGGAAGATCCCACGTGCTGCAGAGCAACTAAGCCTGTGAGCCACAACTACTGAGCCTGTGCTCTAGAGCCCGCCAGCCACAACTACTGAGCCCGCGCGCTGCAACTACTGAAGGCCACGTGCCTAGAGCCCGTGCTCTGCAACAAGAGAAGCCACCGCAATAAGGAGCCCGTGCACCGCAACCAAAAGTAGCCCCTGCTCGCTTCAACTAGAGAAAGCCCATGTGCAGCAAGAAAGACCCAACACAGCCAAAAAATAAATAAATTAAATTTAAAAAAATCATTACCTGATTAAAAAAAAAAGAGTAATGTTCAGCTTCAGTGTGAAGCAAAATTCTTGCTGTCTTAAGTTTTTAATTATTTAATTGCAAGATAGATTTTAGCTGATGCTTGGACTTTTGAGAGTCCTTGAAATAAACTCCAAATTTGATTTTAATTAATTAAATTGGAATTATTAATAAGTAATGAGCCTTCAGTTTATATTCTCAAGCTGTTCATGTCTATCATTAATCAAAATTCCTACCCTTATCCTTATAAGATGTCGTCACCATGTCTCCAGATTTATAAATCTGTTTGTTTTGCTTAATTAGCCCCAGTCCTGCTCCAAATAAACATTTTCTTATGTGTTCAGCCTCCAGAGTTGAGAACCACTTGAGGTGGGTTATAGGAGAATGAATTTTTGGCATGGATACTTCCTCGTACATTTTGGAGGAATATTTAAGAACAGGTGTTTTATACTTGGCTTTAACAAGAAACAGGTACAAGATCCATTTTCTGCCCTTATTTGAAATATTATAATGACTGGAAGTAAAATAACAATATAAGAGATATCTCAGGGTGCCAGGCTAGTGGTTCAGAGCATGAGTTGTAGCAGGTCAGATGCTGGAGAAGGCTGTTTAGGCCACCAGAACAGTTGAGAAGATCTCTGGAAAATAGGCTTGTCCAGTATTTTGAAAGATGGGCAATTATTTGAGTATTAGAAGGCAGATGGTAGTGTTCTGTGGTTGTTTGAATTATCTGTTGCTACATTAGGAGACCACCTTAAATTAAAGCTCAGTGACTTAAAACTGATTTCTTAATTCCTATGACTCTGTGGTTTGACTGGGCTCCACTGGGCAATTCATTTGTTCCCACCCAATGGAGAGTGAAGTCAGTCATGCAGTTGCATTCAGCTGGAAGCTTGGCTAGGGCTCAAATGTTCTCCATGTCTGTTTCCATGTGGTTTCTTATCATTTGGTTGTTTAGTCCAACCTTCTTTACAGCATGGCAGCTGGCTTCCAAGAGAGTGAAAACGGAAAGCATTAGATTTCTTAAAGGCCCATATTCTTTTAGTCAAAGTAAGTCATAGGCCAGCTTCAATTCCAGGGGAGGGTAAATAGTCTCCACCTCATAATGGGAGGAGTGGCAAAGAATTTATCATGATCTTTAATTCATCACAGGGTATATGTCAAGACTTGAGCACCAAGTATATCTGTCCATCCAGTTGTGTTTGTAGGGTGTGAGTGAGAGATAAGTGAAGTGGGGAGGTTGGTGTTAAATCAGCATACTCTGGAATGCCTAGGGAAGGAGCTTCTGCACACTTTGGAGCAAGGAGAAGTTGAGACAATATCAGAGGGATGACTGTAGAAGGGAGATTGCAGACACCCTGAGAGACTATGCAAATGGAGATTCATTAATTAAGGCATAGTGACCGAACTTGAGGGGGAGAAGAAAAAAAATCAAAGATGTGCGAGGTTTTTAGCTTTTGTGATCAGAAGAAATAATGATATCAAAGTTCTAAAGAGGGGACTTCCCTGTTGGCGCAGTGGTTGAGTCCGCCTGCCGATGCAGGGGACACGGGTTCGTGACCCGGTCCGGGAAGATCCCACATGCCGCGGAGTGGCTAGGCTCGTGAGCCATGGCCGCTGGGCCTGCGCGTCTGGAGCCTGTGCTCTGCAACGGGAGAGGCCACAACAGTGAGAGGCCTGCGTACTGCAAAAAAAAAAAAAAAAAAGTTCAAAAGAGGGAAGATGGAAGGATGGATCAACTATTTTGACTTCATATTAGGGAATGAATCCAGTGGCCTTTTGAGTTGATTAGAAGTCTTTCTGGTTGACCTTCAAGAAACCAATTTCAGTAGTCAAGTGGTGTTTCACAGTCATGTTGTGAGATTTTAAGGAATTAGTGAGTGATAAAGAAATGGATAGAGGGAGCCGTTTTGACTTCACATTTGAAGATGAACCCAATGCAAATGCTTCAGGATATGAAAGCTGAGGATCCAGCAAGCCATATTTCTTGATGTGGTTGTTCAGAATGCCATCCACTGAGCTCCTGTTTCCTAAGTTACCAAAGGATGTTATTGAATAGGAAGTTTCAACTTCAGCTGCTTATTAGGATTTCTTAGGGAGCTTTAAAATTACATATAAATAGATACTGTTCCCCAGTTAAATGAGAAATTCTCATTTATTTTAAAAAAATTTATTTATTTATTTATTTTTGGCTGCATTGGGTCTTTGTTGCTGCGTGCGGGCTTTCTCTAGTTAAAGCGAGCGGGGGCTGCTCTTTGTTGTGGTGTGTGGGCCTCTCATTGCAGTGGCTTCTCGTTGTGGAGCATGGGCTCTAGGTGCGAGGGCTTCAGTAGTTGTGTCATACGGGCTCAGCAGTTGTGGCTCGTGGGCTTTAGAGCTCAGGCTCAGTAGTTGTGGCACACGGACTTAGCTGCTCCGTGGCATGTGGGATCTTCCCGGACCAAAGCTTGAACCTGTGTCCCCTGCATTGGCAGGCAGATTCTTCACCACTGTGGCACAAGGGAAGTCCGAAATGAGAAATTCTCATTTAATTGATCTAGGGACCTAGATCAGAATTTTGTTTTAAGAACTCCTCAGGATCTCAATGTGCAGCTAGAGTTGAGAATCACTGTTCTGGAATTTGTTGGAGTATTCTAGGGGAGAAGTCCATAAGAGAAGTTTAAAAAGGATAAGTGAGAAGTAATAAACGTCCATTTGAAGTTAGGTAATAATGAATTTGTAGTATCTCTGCCTTATTTTAAAATACCGTGATCCATTTTCTTAGCACTAATTTTTTTTTCTGTTTTCCTCATCAGGGAGCCCCAAGAGGTTCCAATAGAAGCTGTGCAATTATGTAAACTTCTCACATCAACTGTCTTCCTCAAAATAAAGAAGTATGGTAATCCTTACCTACATGCAGTGCAGAGCCTTCTCAGAAGCACAGAATATTTTTATATTTCCTTTATGTGAATTTTTAAGCTGCGAATCTGATGGCCTTAATTTCCTTTTTTGACACTGAACGTTTTGTAAAAGAAATCATATCCATATACTTTGTTGCAAGATGTGAATTGACGCTGAACTATGTACTGTTTGAAAAGGGTCCCTCAAAATTTTGACTTTTTTTTTGTATGTGTGGTTTTTTTTTAAGTTCTATGAGGAGGGGAGGGTAAATAAACCACTGTGTTTTAATTTGTTTTAATTTGAAGATTGCTCCATCTAGATTAGCAATCTGCTCTTGATTATTCTCTGCTATATATAACGGTGCTGTGAGGGAGGGGAAAAGCATTTTTCAATATATTGAACTTTTGTACTGAATTTTTTTGTAATAAACAATCAAGGCTACAAAAATTTTTTTTAAATAGAAAAGAGAAATTTTGTAAGAAGGCAATATTAACCTAATCATCATGTAAGCACTCTGGATGAAGGATTCCACAAAACTTTGTTTTATGGTTACTTCTTCTCTTAGATTCTTAATTCACAAGGGGAATGGGGGGAGGGGGGAGGGGGGAGGGAAGGGTTTCTCCTAAAACGCATTAGTTGTGTTTTTTAAGATAGTGTAACTTGCTTAAATTTCTTATGTGACATTAACAAATAAAAAGCTGTTTTTAATATTAATCTGCTGTCTTTTAACTTTAGAACTGTTTTGGGGGAGAAAAGCATTGTTTCAGTTTTACTTTTGATAAAAATAATTTGGCTTTTTGTTTGAACTAGATTTTTCTTTAAGGCTCTGACAATGGGGAATATAAACACACAAACTATTTTGGGGTCTCTCCTGTTTTCAGTACTCTGTTGTCATTAATGATAGCACTAATAAAAGCCATAATAATAGCTAATTTTTTGGAACCAGACACCATGCTCAGTGCTTTATATTTTTTAGCTTATTAACAATAAGACCTTTGAAAATCTCTTTAAGAAAGCCATTTAGGAACATTAGGGACAGTAGGAGAAATTGGGGAAGACACTCCTTTTAAAGGAAAAAAATGGAGATAGTATTTCTGGAATCTAGTTTTACTTTTTTTTTTTTTTTGTGGTACGCAGGCCTGTCACTCTTGTGGCCTCTCCCATTGCGGAGCACAGACTCTGGACACACAGGCTCAGGAGCCACGGCTCACGGGCCCAGCCACTCCGCGGCACGTGGGATCTTCCCGGACCGGGTCATGAACCCGTGTCCCCTGCATTGGCAGGCCGACTCTCAACCACTGCGCCACCAGGGAAACCCAAGTTTTACTGTCTTTTGAAACACAGAAGAGACACTGATTACAAGGAGTACAGTATGAAGGATAGAAAATATGTGTGTGCTGTGTGGGGTAGTTACGTATGGTGGTAACTAGAGTGTCATTTTTTACGCATTTGGAGAGTTTATCTTGTGATTGCTTTAGCTAAGTGAGTTAGTTCATCTTGTAGAAAGTAGAATATCCAAACCATCCCTAGAATGAACTGTTGATAACAATTCAGAAGCTAATCCAGAGTCAGTGTTTGCTTTTCTCTTAAAATGTTCCTGCAGTAAGCTGCACAGACTAGCAACTTACACTTGAAAATAACTCACGAAGTCCCAGAATTACTGTGCTCTGCAGATTTACTGCATTCGCGGGTGCCGTCGGAGACACAAGATAAATGCTGGGTTAGAAATTCTGTCTGGTGAGGCAGATAAAATGATAACTTCACACAGATTTATCTTCAGAATGAGAATGGCAGTGCAGGGTGTGGCCCAACTTGCTTGTGAAAAGTGTTGCCACAAGATAGGATTCTTGCCATCAAAATTCATTCTAGGTACTTTATTGCCAGATAAATTGGGTTATAGGAATCACTTTAATTAATTAAGCATTAAGAAAATTTGGCAGTTTTTCTTTTTTTTGTGGTACGCGGGCCTCTCACTGTTGTGGCCTCTCCCGTTGCGTAGCACAGGCTCCGGACGCACAGGCTCAGCAGCCATGGCTCACGGGCCCAGCCGCTCCGCGGCATGTGGAATCTTCCCAGACCGGGGCACGAACCTGTGTCCCCTGCATCGGCAGGCAGGCTCTTAACCACTGTGCCACCAGGGAAGCTCAGGCAGTTTTAATACAGAGGAATATTATATACTCTAGTGAAATTTAGAGTAAGAACCCAGGACTCAGTTAATACATAGCTGGGTGCCTCTGAATATGTGGAAGGAGATTGTTGAGTCGATTTAAGCTGACAGACTTTACACTAAATAGAAATTTTCTGAAAGTGAGCTGCACCTACACCTGTTCCCACAGAGCATCTGGGAGGCAGAGGCTCAACGGCTGCCTCTCTGTAGTAAGTGCTTCTCCCCATCAGTGGAGGCTACAGCTGCGTATCTGCATTATTGAACTGTTTCATAACAAGCGTGAAATTTTCCCCCCTTATTTCATCTGCGGTGGTCTAGTTTCACCACTATGTTTAGATACAGGTTTATTTTCCTCTTGCTCAGCTCTCACCTCAGGGTTTTTAACTAAGAGAATTCTGGATGTCTGTATTTTGTTGAATATCAACAATCTTCTCTTCTGGGATTTCTTTTAGCCTTACATTGAACCTGTTCTCTTTCATATGTTTTAGGTTTCTTTGTGCTGTATTCTCAGTAACTTAGTATTTATCTCGCTAATTATGTTCTCAGCCCTGTCTAATCTGTTTATCCCATTTGTTGTAGTTTCTAGTTTCGTTAACTGTACTTTTCATTTCTGAAATTGTGCTTGATTCTTTTTCAAAATTTGCCTGTCCTCTTTTCAACTTTTTTTTTCTTTTTTTTAACTATAGTTGTCATCTTTTAAAAAGGTCATTTTCATCATATTTATCTTATAGTCTCTAGTCTGTGTTCTTGAGTATGCCCATTTTTTTTTCTCTCAGCCGCAGAAAAATTATTGGTGGTTTGCTTCCTCGTGGGGTTTTTAGGATTGTGAACTTATCTTCAGTAAGGGCTGTTTATTTTGTGAGTTGTCCCTGTCCCAGGGTTTTGCTACAGAGTAACTTGGAGGTTTCCTGTGCTGTCTCCCCAGTGATGAGGTGGTATAGTGGTCTGGACCTCTGCTGCTGTTTTCTCACCTTGTGGTGGTGAAGGTCCACTAGGACAGTTGTGCGGAGTGTTTGCTGGTTCTTGCAGGTGACTTTCACATGCAGTCCCCCGGCCCCAGCAGGAGCTGGGTTTTGGTCTGGGCCGGCAGGCAGTCCGTGTTCTGCTTGCCTGGGCTGTGGGCTGCACGGCGTGGTCCTGTGCCTTGTGCACCGGGCCCTCTTCCTTGCATGGACTTAAAGCCATGTTTCCTGTCCCCATCTCCAGCCCCCGAGGCTTCTCCTTAAGACTTTGAGTTCTTTGTTCCTTATGGCACCTGGCCATTTCTTGTTTTTTAGGCTTAGTCCTAGATTAAAACCAAAATAAGTTCTAGTTCATCAGTTTTATAGTGGAAGGAAGGGGTCATCTTGGCCAGTTCATTCCACCATCACACACACATACAAATAAATGCACATTTATTTTCATATGTGTGCAGTTTTAAGAGATACAGTTATGCTAAATCATGTTCCTTTGGGCTTCAGTTTCTTACCCATCATCATCCCTTTTACCAAATCTTTTTTTTTTTTTTTTTTTTTGCGGTACGCGGGCCTCTCACTGTTGTGGCCTCTCCCGTTTGCGGAGCTCAGTGGCCATGGCTCACGGGCCCAGCCGCTCCGCGGCATGTGGAATCTTCCTGGACCGGGGCACGAACCCATGTCCCCTGCATCAGCAGGCGGACTCTCAACCACTGCGCCACCAGGGAAGCCCTGAAGAGACGCTTTGATCCACGCTTCTGGATCATTGGCTTCTGAACAAAATGCAGATCTTTTTAGTTCCACTGCATGAAGTAGCGGCATGGGTGTGAATTTTAGGGGTACCACCAGAGGAGAATGACTCTTAGGGTTCAAACTTTTGAGCCCCTGAAGCAAGGTTCTGGAATTTCCATAATATTTACCAGGCAAAACCCAGAATTCTGAAATTGAGGCTGACTCCTTCCCTTCCTACCAAAAAAAGGCACTGAAAGAGGTGGTATTTAGGATTCGGTTTTTCTGCCATTTGTCTACCTTACTAAAGGGACGTTCAGAACAAAGTTGATGGGAATGAGGAAAATATTTAGGCAAAATACATGTAAAGCTCACAGAGGTCACAGTTCAAATTGGAGAGGGAGCTTCACATTAACATGTTGAATGGGAAGAACAGTGAATTAATGCAGACAGGACTGGGAGTGGATGCGGCTTTGCTGTTTTGGAAGGTTAGAGTGTGGGCCAAGGATCACAGAAGTCCCCTGGGAGCCAGTTTGCCCTGGAGACATGCACCCGACAGCCAGCCGGGAATCACCTCACTCCCTACCTCCTATCCTCGCTTTCATGATACGTATTCTTCCTTTACTTTAACAGCACAGTAAATCCTGTCTTCTGCTGATGTTTCTCAAGAGACAAAATGCACCTCTCAGTTTAAGGAGACAGCTTGTTCAGTAGCTTGATTACTTATAACAATAAAACACATATTCATGCGGATTTATTATGTGAGTGCCCCAGTCTGTGTAGCTTAATGATGTCTCTGCATTTTGTATACCATTTTCTTGATATTGGTGTTTATTTCTGTGGTTTAAAACATCATCCTCACCTAACTTTTAAGGCTTCTTCCTGCAGCTTGTGTGCCCTAATGCCCTTTGCCACTAGCGTCTGGTCTGCCAGCGTTCTGACTTTCTTCATGCATCTGGCTTACGGCAGACCTCCCCATACAGCTGTAATAGTTGGGGGCGCGTACCTTCCCTAGTCTTTTTTTTTCTTCAGCGCTTTGTGACTCAATGTGGATAATTATTTTCAGACTGTCTGGTTTGGCCTGTTAAATACGCTTGGGTATTTCCACAACCCCCTCCGTATAATCCTGTGTCCTATGATGTAAGTTAGCTGCGAGTGTTAGCTAAGTGTCCATTGTGTGACCACACCAGAGGGACATGTCTCCAGATAGCAGGTCTCACTCTGGCAGAAACCAGCTTTCTAGCTTAGTGGCCAAGAGCGGTCTTAGAGACAATGATCTTAGATCATTGTTGTGGTTTCCAAACTCTGAGTCCCAGGTCACTTGTTCCCCTCATCTTTCTCGTTCTCTCTCCATTCTCTAGCCAGGGAGCCTCCCAGCCCACCCCCGCCTTTAACAACACTGCTTTTTGACTTAGGCCCTGGCAGCTGGTCCATTCTCTTCTGAAGCCTGGGATCGTGACCCAACCTCCCTCTTCGCTGCCAGCTCCCCACTCCTTTGTTATGCTGCCTTCCAACCCGTGTCAAGAGGACTGAACCCAAGCTCTTTCTAGGGCCAGAATTTTCCTCTGAACCATTTTCCCAGGTGTCTATTTCTCTTAAGTTTTTGTCCTGCTAAGAGAAAAATTGTTAGGAAGTTTGAACTTCGGAAAAACGAGCTGAAAACATTCACTGAGCGCCTGTTGCTTAGTTTTCATTATTCTACGTCATGAAAGAAATAGCCTGGACTGAACTCTGAGAGGTGTGGCCATGGGATCACCAGGACTCAGTGCTTATGTTTACAAATCTGGGCGGGATCCTTTTGTGGAGAAGGAAGGGTTTGGGCATCAGAGGGGGGATGACTCAGGGTGCCTCATACCAGAAACTCCTGTAGGAACCTGAAGCAGGGCCTTTAGTCGTGTCGGGCACCTGGGGAACTTTGGGAACCCAACCAAGAGGAATGGGCAGGGGCAGGGTCCTGGATGTGCAATGCTGCTCTCGCACTGTGTGGGGGGCACAGAATACCACATGTTGGTCTCTTGCTTACACATGGAATAGTTTCAATCTCATACGGAAGGAGGAAAGACCCATAAAGAGGAAGGAGGGAGAAAGCGAAAGGATTAGACGTTTGTTGAATGTTCACACAGCCAGGCACTCTGCTCAGGGTTGTCCCCCAAACATTAACTCACTTGAAGCTCGTAGTACCACACTGGGCAAGTAGTGTTATCCTTGTTTGGCAGATGGGTCAACTTGCCGAGAGGCTAAGTCATTCATTCATTCATTCCTTCAATGACCGTTCACTGGGGGATTTAGTTTTGCCAGGCATTGCCTTGCCAGCACCCGGAATACCAAGACGAGAGATCCTGTGGTTTTCTTGGGAACTCAGTCTGATTGCCCAGGCCACCACCATCTTTTTTTTTTTTTTTGTCTGCTCGGCTTGTGGGATCCTAGTTCCCCCATTAGGGATCGAACCCGAGCCCCCTGCAGTGGAAGCGCTGAGTCTTAACCACTGGACCGCCAGGGGATTCCCCAGGCTACCAACTTCAACAGCTCTGCCTATTCTACTGTCCCAGGCAGCTGTTAGGAAATAATGTACATAGCTAGTATACCATTGACAGTGGTACTGCTCATTGTCAACAATGAATGGGAACAATTCCAACTGTCAGGTGACTCCCAAATCCCCATTTTAAATCTCTGTTGTTTCTGATGCTCTTCAAATGAATGTCAAGGTAAATAAATATTACTTGCATGCTGCTGTTTAAAAAATGCTTTCATGTAGGTTAGCTGATGTGCCTTAGTCAGGAGTGGGCGGGCCATTCTGCTTTTTTTTCCAGAGCTCAAGCTTGTGCTCATTCTGTCTTCCTTACTCTGCACTGCATTTACCCTCTCCGATGAAACGGCAGGTTACAGCCTGGGTGGACTGCCCTTTCCTGAACTGGCTATGTTTTAAGATGTGTTTTTCCTGACATCAGGGAGCTGATTAATTGTTCTGGTTTAAAGTCTCCTGTGGGGTCACTGTTAGGTATAAGCTAAGCAGGGGTGGTACAGGGCTTAATGAGTAGTTGAAAGCAGGCTGGGCCTCAGGGAAGCAACATGTTAGTGACAGATCTGGGAGTTGTTGAAAGTGGCCCAGAGAGTGTGCACCGCACACCCCATTTATCCTAGTGGGCAGTAGGGGCTGTGAATGACAGGAATTACTAGCACTGTGATTCAGCTCTGATTGCAAAGGAGGTAAAAAAAAAAGTTTTTTTAATGATAGAGAATTAACTCTTATTTAAAACATGCCAAGTGTAGTCATGGGTTATGTCCCAAATTTGTACTTTCCCACATGGATGGTCCTTCTCCACAGACAGGCTATAAATAGAAGAAAGAACAGCATTGTTTCTGCCTTTGAACTAACTCTGAATGGAAAACCCCTGATAGGAGCGGCATCAGTGACGCTAAGTTGCTGGCACTTAACGGTGTGATCCTGAAAAAGCTAACATTCCTGTTTCTCAGTTTCCTTGTCTGTAAATTAAGACTAAAAGAAAAAGAAAGTCTTATTAGTTGATGGGAGAATTATATTAGAGCACGTAGAAAGATCATACCAATATGGTAGGTCTAAAATACGTAGGAATTTAAAACTAATGATTACTTCAAATATTTTGATTAGGGGAATTGGGAAGTAAGGTGAGACTTTGGTTTTGAAATGGCAGGTTGTTCATTGTTCTTAGTGTACGTAAGTCTACAAGTGAAGACGGTGTTAGAGTTAACACTTCTGGTCAATTGAGTGGTTAAACAAGGAAAGGCATTGAGAATACCGGAAGCGCCACATTTTATTCATCTCATGAATAAATATTAATTTCAACAAACATTTATTCAGCACTTACCAAGTGCCATGCTGTGTACTAGGCACGGAAGTGCAACACTGAGTAAAAGGAAATCTTGTCCTGACCCTGATGGAGCTTACAGCTCAGTGTGGGCCTCAATCAAATAATCATACAAAGGTGGAAAACCACAGCTGTGCTAAGTGCACTTCTAGAAGGAAGGCACCATACACAGCAGGTTTCCCGTAAGAGACCAGGAGCAACTGGTCTCCCATAAGAGGAGGTAGGAAGGCGGCACTTGGGAACTCTGGTTTTAAACAACAGGGGCGGAGGTGCCAATGTGGCCAACCCATCACAGATTGACAAAGATGCCCGTGACTGTCAAGGGGCCCCCTGTGCTCAGGGCTCATGGAAAATGGAGAGGATTTCTGGAACGTGTTTGCAATCACTTCCCGGTTCTCCACCGAGACCCGAACGCTGAGAAAATCTTCTGGCTCGCGCCGGTTGGCCGCCCTTCTTTCTCTGAGTGCTCTCCTGGCGCAGGGCCTGCGCGCTGCCGAAGCCGAGCTGTCCTCCCAGCTGCCCTCGAATGCACGCTGCGCACCGACTTGTTGTGGTTGATCCTTGGAACTGAGGAGACAGCATCTCGCTTGTCCTTGATGTGGTGTCTGTAGGTTGATTTCAGGCTTTCATTTAAATAAATAATTCAAGCCTTCAGCTGGGAAAGGGGTTGCTACATCACCGGGCAAGGGCTCTGGCTGCTAAAGCAGCACGTGACCAGCCAGGGGGACTTCCCCCGCCTCCCCGCCCAGGTTGCTGGGAGAAGTAACTATGGGTCTGTGGCAGCTTTTTCCCAAACTGCATGATGAAGGTTGGGAAACACTGAATTATGAAATAAAGGAAGGCAGTCGGCGTGCTTCTGTCATCCTTGGCTCATGCATCCTAAGTTACAGTTATGAGCTCAGCCTTGTGATAGTGTATCACAGGCTGCCGTGCGATTCTTCAGCAAGTTGTTTTCAGTGTGTTCTCATCCACAGTCTCAGGAGGCAGGAGCTGACCTGTGAGTGACTCTGGGTGGTTATAACTGGGAAACAAGTCAACGCTCACCCATACTGTCTCAGCGGGAAATGAGGAAATGGACAGGATTCCGGAAGGCTGTTGTTTGAAGAGGCTCCGTTCAGTTCCAAGAATACAGGGGAGGAGCAAGAACTGTGAACGTGTTTACTACCCATTCATTGACTCACACGGAAATTGTCCCCGTCTGGGGCCTTGTGACCCCTGTTATGTCAGAAGAGCTACCGGGAAGTTGTGGAGACAGATGTGTCCTCCCCTCCTCTCTAATGCCCTGACCTGGGCGGACATACGGCCGCTTCTTTCCTGAGTCTTCCATGGTCGACTTTTGCTTCTCAGAGCTGCTGCCTTGTTCTTTTTCCTCCTCAGCACTGTGTTCCAGGCACTTCTTCCCTGAATGGTGCTGAACTCAGGAGTGGGGCGGGGGGGGGTAGAGGAGGGGGGCTTCGGAGGATGTCACCTTGAGACACACTGATACTGACAACGGAAAGAGTTGGCTTGTCCCAGGATTCTCTTAATGGGGTGTGTGTGTGTGTGTGTGTGTGTGTGTGTGTGTGTGAGACAGGGTTTTTTTGTTTTTTTAAATTTTTATCAGAGTACAGCTGATTTACAATGTTGTGTTAGTTTCAGGTGTACAGCAAAGTGAATCAGTTATACATATAGCCGTATATCTTTTTTAGATTCTTTTCCCGTATAGGTCATTACGGAATACCGAGTAGAGTTCCCTGTGCTGTACAGTAGGTTATTAATTATCTATATTACATATAGCAGTGTGTATATGTCAATCCCAATCTCCCAATTCATCCCCCACCCTTTACCCCCCGGTAACCATAAGTTTATTTTCTACGTCTGTGACTCTATTTCTGTTTTGTAAATAAGTTCATTTGTACCATTTTCTAAAGATTCCACATATGAGTGATATCATATGATATTTGTCTTTCTCTGTGTGACAGGGGTTTTTAATGTGCGCCTGTGCACGCATGTGTGTGTCTGTGGGAGCATATTTTCTGCTTCACAATTACTTCTTAAACTGCTAAGTTTTCCTCTAGGAGAAGTACCCCAGTTTTGGTCCTCTATCTAGATGTTGTTAACTCATTTTGGACCACAGAGGGCGTTCGATTCACAAAGCTTTGTCCTTTGGATGGCAAGTCTCTCTTATGCCCCGGGGCCCACCAGACACATCCTCCTTGTCCCTGGTGGGGATGGATCAATAAGATGTGCCCTGACAGGGGCTGGGCTTTTCTGTCCAGCTGGGAAGCCTGGCAGGGGTCGGGGCAGACCCACCCGCCCGCCCTTGCACCTGCTTTGGGCCCTCGGAGAGCCCCGCACTGCCCGCTTTGACATGGGGATGCGGAGAGAACGCCGAGAACCAGCGCGTGAAAATCACTCTCTCACCACGAACCCCACCCCCAGCCTCCAAACCCAGCTGGGCACGTGCCAGGCTTCCGGGGCGCTTGCGTCCTATCTCTGGGGCGTGGAGGCCTCTGCAGCCGTAGGCCTGGCTGATGGGTGACAGCTCACCGGCGCCTCCCAGTCTCAGCTGGGCGTGGGGTTTTTAAACAGACGCGCCGAGGACGGTCAGCCTTCTATCTGTGCCCGAAAGCATTGTTCGTGGCACAGAACCTGAGGTTGCTTCTCCCCCATGCCGCCTCCTCTGGGTATCACTGCGCCGTCTGGCAGAGTTTCACTCCAGCGTGGCAAACAGCAAAGTAGTTGACCTCAGCGTGTATAACATCACTAAGGGAAATGACCAACCTTGACCCTACAGCCTCTGACTCAGGCCCATCCTTGGTCTCTCCTGTTCTTGCGGAGCCGCTCACTCCTACGGCGACAGCTCCAGCCCACTGCTCCCTGCCGAGCCGGGAAGCCTTTTAGAGTTTGTGTCAGGCAGTTGTGTCCAACTACTTTTTTTTCCTAATAAAGTTTTACAATGGAAAAGTTTAAACCTATATAAAAGTGGAGAGAATAGTATAATGAACCCCGTGTACCCATCACCCCGTTTCAACCATGATCCACATCCGGCCAGTCTTGTGTCTTTCATACTCCCTGACTCTGCCATCCAGTGGAATCTGAGATATTGCACAACTTCTTCATAAATTCTTCAGAAAGTATCTCTAAGAGACAAGGGCGTTTTATAAACATAGCTGTCATTCTATTATCATGCCTGAAACAAAGAATTCCTTAATATGATCAAATATCCAGTGCTCGAAGTTCCCTGATAGTCTCATAATTTCTTTTTTTAATATTTCGTTTTTCTGAATCAGGGTCCAAACAAGGCCCATATGTTATATTTGTTGATACATTTTTAAAAGTTTTCTAAATGAATTATCCACCCCAAAGTGTCAATAGTACTGGTGCTGTTAAATGTTGGTGTCATTTAACAAACCATCAATCTCTCTCACTCCTGTAAACTAATAGACAGCAGTGCTTGATCACACGCAGGTTCAGTTTTTTGCAGGAATATCTCACAGCGTTTCTGTGCACCTCCTACGGCATCACATCAGGAGGTACCCAGTGTCACATTTTCTCTTTCTTGTGAGGTTAAGATCGGTCTGTGGGTTTGGGTGCTGAGGGTCTGACTTCTATCATAAGTTCCCCATCAGCTAATGGTTTTAGCTAATGATCATTAGACACATCCATGATTTCATTTAGATTCTATCATTATTTCTACACTTTTTAGGTGCAAGTCTTCTCTAAAGAACTTTCCTTCATCCTTTATACTCCAAGGTACAGTGCATACAAGATACTTTTTCAAAAGCCATTATCGGAATAATGATTTGGTTCTCTAGCATGCTCCAAAGGTGGCCAGTGAGGTTTTTTTTTTTTTTTTTTTTTGCGGCACGCGGGCCCCTCACTGCTGCGGTCCCTCCCGCCGTGGAGCACAGGCTCTGGACGCGCAGGCCCAGCGGCCATGGCCCACGGGCCCAGCCGCTCCGCGGCATGCGGGATCCTCCCGGACCGGGGCACGAACCTGCGTCCCCCGCACCAGTAGGCGGACTCCCAACCACCGCGCCACCAGGGAAGACCGGTTTTTTTTTTTTAGTATCATTATAAACTCATGAATTTTAACATAGGTGATGTGTAACAATTCAGCACAGTCTTGTTCTCTGTGATGCCCCTATTGTCCACCTTAGGCCAGTGGGAGCCTATTTGGGTTTTATCCTGTGTCCTTTGGACATGACCACAGGAGTCCCCCTTGCTTTCTGATATGACAAGGTGCTTGCTCCAGATTCATCTTTTACACATTCCCTGTCCCTGACCTAGACTCAGACATTTCTCCGAGGATACCTGATTCTTTTTAGTAGGAAAAGGGCATTTAGAAACCACAACCAGGTGTGCCCAGTTTTTGAAGACTTTGCATAAATAGCAATGAGCCTGTAAGAGATCTATATATACAGAGGGGACCCAGGTGGTACACAAGGGCTTGATTGACGGCCACTGCATTTTTCACCAGGTGCATTAAACAAAATAAATCCCACCTGAACCTCCTCAAATAGACTGTGCTTTTGTAGACCCTGCCTGAGTCTGATTCCTGGTCCTTCTGGGATGAAGTAAATTTACCCATAACCGTTAGATTCTTTCCTCTCACCCTTCCTGTGAGCACGGGCTTCTGAGGGGAGGTTCGGGCCGAGGATCCTCTGCGCTCTAGAGGTTGCTCAGACAGAGCTGCCCTGCTCTGTGGGATCAGCAGAACCGCCCCACGCCTTCCCAGAGGGTGCATGCCTTTAGGGAGGTTCTCACACACACGGACCTCCTAACTCAGGATTGCTAATTTCGTTCTAAGATGTTGCCTGCAAGGCTTGGGTCCTGTACCCTCACACAGGCTGCAGAATAGATCCACTGGTGCTCAGATGACAGAGTCTTAGATCATTTCCCATAGACCCCCCCTTAATCTGTCTCCGTGGTCTGGGGCCAGGTTGTCAGTAGCCCCTTGCTGCTGAGAGAACCCATAGAGGGTGAGCTCTGAGTCAGTGTCCTGTGGATGTCACTAAGCTGCCCGGTACCCTCAGCTGCTGAGTTGGAGGCATCAAATGTGGCTGGCCCCGCATTTACTAGGCGGGGGCGGTGAGAAGGAAGGTAAATGATGGAGAAAAGCCAATGACATTTCAAGCTCTGTAGGAGTACATTTTTACATTAGCAAAGTTATTTGCAAATTTCCCCGAAGCCAGTCTGAGCTTCTGTTTAAGGGGCAGGAAAACAATGCTAGTTGTTATACTGTGGAAGTGATGCCAACTCGCCCCTCGTGGGGGACACGCTCATAGCAAGCTTGTCTGCTGCTTCCCGGGCCTCGAAGGGTCTCCACGCAGGTCTGTGATGGATGTTCTGCACAGTCGCCCTCGCGGTCACTCCCAGACGTTTTCTCGCACAAATCTCCAGACTGACCTTAAAAAATCCTAACGTCAGCAGCCTTCAAGCCTTATCTGAGAACAAAATGCAGTTCATTTGTCTCCTAAGTGTTACTTATTTGCAGCTGGGTTAAAAGTCACAGATGCCTCCTTGCTGTGAATTGGGAGGGGATGGGGAGGGAGGGGGAGCAGGCCCTCAGGACGGGCCCACGCAGGTGCAGATCCTTTCCTGCCAAGCACTCCATTGCCCTTGGCAGACCCAGGGTCCCCAAGAGTCAGGGAGCTAGATGAGGTTACCCAGAATTTTAGAATAAAAAAGGACCTAACAGACTAGCACTATTATTTTCCCTTGGGTGAAATCTAGCCCAGATCCCCAGTACATGAAGCAGAGGTCAAGTGGCTGGTGGGGCTGAAGCACCAGAGCCTAGGTTTGGGGGGCTCTTTCCATGCCCTGTCCCCCGCAGCAACTCAGGGCTCCAAGAAGGGCTTTTTGAAAAGTGCTCATGGCAGATACTATGGCAAACTTATCCTGAGTCCTGGCTCCCTTCACTTCCCCCCATGATCAACCCTGGAAGTGAGAAAAGAAAATAAAACCCAAGGAACACTTGGGCTGCAGAAGATGTGTGAGGAGGAGGGATGGATGCTTGGTGACATACCCAGGGGACAGGAAACGGGGGGGAGCGGGGAGGCGGTCATGTCCTTTTCTCTCTCCTGTATAGTACCTTTGGAGGCATCATCACCAGCTTCATCACATACCAGAAAACAGAAGATAGCAGTGCCAGCCCAGTGCCACCAGGTCAGTGGGGTAACATTAGGGCTGCATTCATCCATGCCGGGGTAGGTGCATATAGCATACGTGCAGGGAGATCTGCCAGCCATATGGAGTTAACACGTGCCCCCCCGCCCCTCCCCGTTCCCCAAACCCTCCGGGCCCCCAACTGTCCCCCTATGCTTCAAAGGAAAGCTGATGGCAATCCAGACAGACGGAACTTAGAAAATGTGATGGGGATAGAGATATGAGGATTTTCCCTGAGGAGCAGAGTCACTTGCTGTGGTGTGGCAAGTGGAGAGTGGTTCAGTCCAAACGGCAGCACAGAGTATCTCCCACCCTCTCTGCTGACCCACCAGGGGTTTAGCTCCCCTGTCGTAGGTACACATCACTAGCCAAGGGAGACAAGATCCCCAGGCGAGTATGCGATCACAGAAAAAAAAACTAGACGTGAAATAAGATGATAGAATTAAGACCCAACATAATAGTAAAACAAATGTAAATGGATTAAAGTCACCAATCCAAAGATAGAGATTTTCAGAGTAAATTGTGAAAAGAATATTTTAGCAGTATGCTGTCTACAGGAGACATAAAAGGATACAGAAATGTTTAACATTAATTCAGACAAAAAAGCTTTTTAAAACATCAAAATGGACAAGCAGAATATTAGAATGTTATATTTGGGGAAGAGGAGCAATATATCAAGAAGATATAATCATAAAGATAAATCTATTTAAATTGCCTCAAATACATAAAGGAGCTACCAACAGGGCTAGAGGGAAAAATCAATAAATCAACAATTGTAATCAGAAATTTTATATGTCCCTCTCAGAAACTGACAGATCAAGCATGAAAAAAAGCAAAGATAGGAAGATGTGAACTACACAATTGATAAGCTGTAGCTTATTTATTCATATATATTTTTAAAAATCAACCATGTATCTTTTTTTAAAATAAATTTATTTATTTATTTTATTTATTTATTTTTGGCTGCGTCGGGCCTTTTTTGCTACACGCGGGCTTTTCTCTAGTTGTGGTGAGCGGGGGCTACTCTTCATTGCAGTGCCTGGGCTTCTCACTGTGGTGGCTTCTCTTGTTGCAGAGCACAGGCTCTAGGTGTGCGGGCTTCAGTAGTTGTGGCACGCAGGCTCAGTAGTTGTGGCTCGTGGGCTCTAGAGCACAGGCTCAGTAGTTGGGGCGCACGGGCTTAGTTGCTCCACGGCATGTGGGATCTTCCCGTACCAGGGCTCGAACCTGTGTCCCCTGCATTGGCAGGCGGATTCTTAACCACTATGCCACCAGGGAAGTCCCTCAACCATGTATGAAGCCACAAAAACATGCCAGCATTTCAAAGAATCAAATCATCAAGGACATAGTTCTTTGACCATAATGTAATAATAACTGAAATACAAAACAAAAGAATAACACTCCCGGGCTTCCCTGGTGGTGCAGTGGTTGAGGGTCCTCCTGCCGATGCAGGGGACACGGGTTCGTGCCCCGGTCCAGGAGGATCCCACATGCCGCGGAGTGGCTGGGTCCGTGAGCCATGGCCGCTGAGCCTGAGTCCGGAGCCTGTGCTCCGCAACGGGAGAGGCCACAATGGTGAGAGGCCCGCATACCGCAAAAAAAAAAAAAAAAAAAAGAATAACACTCCCCACCCCCTGCTCATTTGCTGAAAGCTAAATAACTCACTCCTAAATGACTTTAAAAATTTTTTTTTTACTGGAGTATAGTTGATTTACAATGTTGTGTTAGTTTTAGGTGTACAGCAAACTGCTAAATGACTTTTGAGTTAAAGAAACATAAGGGAAATTTAAAGTACTTAGAACTAAAATTTAAACATTAAAATTTTCAACAATTGTGGGAGATAAAGTAGTACTTAGAGGAAAATTTATAGCTTTAAGTCATTTATCCAAAAACAAACAGGAAGACTGAAACAAGGGTGATTTTTTTTTTTTTTCTGGCCATGCCGCACCAGAACTAAGAGTTCCCTGACAAGGGGTCAAACCCAGGCCCCTGCAGTGGAAGCTCAGAGTCCTAACCACTGGACAACCAGGGAATTCCCACAAGAGTGAATTAAAACAAACAAACAAAACCCCCACGAAGTAAGGCAATAAGAAAGGTAAGGCTAAAAATCAATGAAATAGAGGACAAAAGAGGATGAGAAAAAGAGAAAATTAAGAAAGTTTTGAACTTACTCTTCAAAAAGGTTAATGAAATAAACCATTAATGCAGATTGGCTAGACAAAAGAATAAAAAACAGGATGAAAATAAGACACCAATGAATAAGGAAATAAGTACAGACTGAATGAAGGTGAAGAACGTCCACTGGCTGCACCAGAGTTTGGCTGAGATGTGACGGGTGGCCTGGCATGGGGTGTCAGAGATGGAGATAGATGGTGAGGGGGCCATCTACATGGGGGAGGGGATGGCTGTGGAGACGAGAGACTGGCTACATGCAGAGAGGTTAATTAAATATAAGTAAATAAAGACAACGAAAGCCAGATTTCTCATGGTTGGAAAGGGAGCTATAAATGTGAAAATGGAAAAAACAAGATTGAGCTCTGGTATTGGATTGGAAATGGTGGTGTTGGTGTGAACTCTTAATTTTTAACATATAGAGAGAGAGAACAGAAAATATTGCATAAGTTTTATCTACGAGTGAAAGGATAATTCAACAACAGTATATCTTACTACACAGATTATAAAGTAGAAAGTCACACAAATTTCTCAATATTATATTGTTAATTATATTTAATTACTATACTAATTAATTATGATATTTAAAATGATGATGTAAAAACTCACCGAGTACTAGAAATTGAAGGGAAACACAATAACTCAACAAAATTATATAAGAAAAGTGTGTAGCAAATATCAATGGTGGGCACACTGAACACTCTTTAAGATGGGAAACCAGCAAATAAGCCTGCTGGCACGACTGCAACAGACCAGTCCTGGAGGGCCTGGCCACTGCACTAAGACAGGAAAGAGCTGGCTTAGAAGGGTAGCTACAAACTGCGAGAACTAATACAGAGCTCAGAAAAGGTGCGAGTGCCGGATGACGAGAGTTCCTCTACACCAGCACTAACCAACGAGAAAATAGAATAGAAAATAAGATATCACTTATTTTACCATAGCAACACAACTATAAACTAGAAATTAAACTAACAAAGGATGCAGAAGAATTTTATTGACAACGTTTAGAACTCTTATTTCAGGATGCAAAGAATGACTGAATAAATGGTGTTATAGGAGATTGGCTAAAAATTGTGAAGATCTGTAAAGATTGTAATTTTCATGAAATTAATATGTAAATTTACTACAATTCCAAACAAAAGTCCATCAAGCCTTTTAAAATGACTTAACAAAACTATTCTAAAATTTATACACGGGGATTAAAAGCCTGTCCACAAATAACTAAGTCAATTTTGAAGAATGGAGAGAGGTTGGTGGGGGACTGGGGAGGAGTTGCTCATTCCACTAGATTAAGTGGCACATTATGAAGCCGTATTAAGAAAACCAGTGAGGTTAACTCAGGAACGGACAGATGGGTTAAAGTCATAGACTGAGTATGCAAAACCAGATCATGTTTATATGGAACGGGGTACACGATCCAGGTGACGCCACAAGTGAATGAAGAAAGGGGAGACTGTTTAGTAGATGGTGATGGCAAACCACCTACCTTAGGGAGATAAAGTTGGATCCTTATATCAGATACAGAGGTGAACTCTAGACAGACTGAAGGCCTAAAGGTGATACATAAAACCATAAAGGAAGAAAACGTGGGAGACTATCTTTGTGATTTTGGAATGAGAAAGGACTTCTAAAATTTAAATAAGACGACCCACAGTACAGAACACATGACAAAAACTAGATTTGACTGTTCAGAGTTCAGGATTGCTATTCAACAAAGTATACCGTAGCAAAGTTAAGAGAGAGCTGAACAAATGAGAGAATTTGCGGCACATCAAACCGACGAGGGAGACTAAAAAGGAAAAGGTAGTCAGCCCAACAGGAAACATAGAGAAGTGTACAGGTGGACAGATATAAGCAATAAGACCTAGGTTTATATTGTCAGATTGGCTAAAAATGAATAAATAAAGAATAGCTAGTACAGGAAAGGATGTGGAGAAATGGGAAAACTCAGCCACTACTGGGGGCCATCTAAAGTGGAATAGTTGTCCTGGAGAACCATACGAAAATATTGCAATTAAACATCAACATCCTACAGCCCAGCGTTCCCACCGAGCAGAGCAGAGGAACCCTCCAACAGGGCTTTAAGGAGACAGGTAAGAGGATGTCCATCACAGCACTGTTGGATGCAGCAGGGAGTTGGAGGTAACATGAAGGGAATGGAAAAGGAGATGGAATTCCAAGCAGTCATTGGAAGCAATAAACTAGAGGCACATGCAGACAAATCTTAAAAACATAGTGCTAAGGTGGGAGGCGGGTGGGGGAGAAGAACGAGATGTACAGCATAATCACTTTTATGTAAATTAAGGCATATACTCACAAAACAATATGTTTTGCAAAGATATGCCCATAGTCAGTTTATATGTCAAACGTATTAGAATGAGTAACTAATGAAGGAAGGAGATTAAAGTGGAGATTAGGAATGAAGAGGAAGTTATTAAAAAACTAGAAGCTCAGAGGCATCAGAATACAGTGGTTAAGAGCAGGGACTCCAGAGCCTGGGTCTGAACTCCAGCTCTCCCCCTTACTAGCTCTGTTTCCTTGGGCAAATAATTTAACCTCTTTGGTTAAGCTTCTCCATCTGTAATAAGGGTCTGGTAGCTAATCTCCAAAGATGGCCCCAAACAATTCTGCCCTTCCCTGTATGTGCAGGCAGCACCTCCCATCAAGAAGAGAGACCTGTGACTGCTTTGACCAATAGGACCAGAGGAAGTGATCCTCAGGGACTTCCAAGCCCAGGCAGGAAGCAGGAGAGAAGCTTCTTCCCTCTTGGAGCCCTGAGTCGCCGTGGAAAGAGGGGCCCTTTAACTGAGATGTCACGTGGAGAGAAACCACAGGAGAAGCACCTGGGCCATCTGACTGTCTGCGACATACAAGTGCGACCAGAAAAGGCACTGCCCACAGACTGCCTGGCTGAGCCCTAGCCATCCCACGGAACAGTGAGGTGCCGTAGAATGGTTGTTTGAGACCATTAAATTTGGGGGTGTTCTGTTAGGCCACAATGGATGAGGTCATTGTAAGGATTAAAGGAGGTAGTTTGCAAAGTGCTGAACAGCGCATGGCTCGTGGGAAGTGCTTGGCTCTATGTACACATTTGTGGAATAAAATAGAACAGGGACTTATAGAGGCTGACGGTGACAGAAACCGTGTCCTGGGCTAAAGTATAGGAGTAACTCAATTCTTTGCACCTGGTGCCCACAAATAAGATAAAATAAAACCTACAATAGGTCCATCTATTCATTTCCTTGATAGGGTAACTGTGACCCAGGAGGTGAAAAGTGTATCCAAAAAAAAGTTTTTCAAAACGACGCAGGCCTCCCTGAGCCCATCTCTTCTGCTGTCTTTGTGCCCGGAATTCAGAGCCTCCAAGAAGGCACTAGATATATGAGCTCAGTGACTCACGAGTCCCTCATTTCTGGGAACACAGACAACTGATGGACTATATTTGTTTTCCTCTGCAGCGCTAGAGCCAGAACAAGCACATTTTTTATCCGTGATGAATTCTCAATTAGCCATAGGCTCCAGTATAAGGAAATGCAAGGATAAATGAAATCCATGCGTAATTCAAAGATCTCAATCGCGTCAGTCATTTCAACCTCCAGAAGGATCTCTTACAATTCTTTTTACTCCCAAACACAGTGTGCTCAATAAATGTGTTGATTATTTAAAATTAATCCCTCTTCCTTTTGAAAAGGATTTAACACCATTTATGGTCCTTCAAATCATTGATCAAAGTCGTTTGTCAAAACCCAGGCGATCGCCCAGACGTTAGCAGCAGCGAGTGGAAGGAAGGAGGGGGAAGGGTGCTGATGTTCATGCATGAACTGCTTACTGGGCACCTTACAAACCCTACAGGGACTGTCTGAGGTAGGTATCGTCCCCATTTTACAGAGGCAGGAACTGAGGCTTACATAGGTGGGTCACCGCCACTGGGACACTGCAGAGCCCGATTCAAACTCAGGTAGCCTGACTCACAGCTGGTCCTCTCCCACTCTGTCCCACTGGGAAGCAAAGATCCAGACTCACCCCAGAGCAACTCAACGGCAAGGGGAAGGCAGTGTGTCCCAAAGCCACAACTCCAAGACACCAAGGCTTCTGTAAAGTCAGAAAAGGTGGACTGTGGAAACTAATAGCCCGTGTATTTCTGCAGAACTGACACATTTTGGAGAGGGTCTGCAGTTTAGAGCCGATTTCTCATGGCTGTAGCCTCCGTGGCAAGAAGCCTCCGGCTGGCAGCCTGCAAGATCCTGCATGTGCATGGCTGGGAGGGATGGCGTCCAACCAGGTCCATCCTGGTCCCAACCTCTCCACCTAAAATAATCCCGAACCCCGTCCCCACCCACTGACCCACTTCCCATCCCACTTAAGCCTGCAGAATCACAGCCTGTAATTCTGATCCAGCACGAGGGCTGCCTGCTCTGTGACTGGTCTGCAGGGAGCTTCTGGGAAGACATTGGATGAAAGCGGAGAGGAAGCATGTGCCGCCGATTCCCTTCCCCAGGTTGCTTCCTCCTCTGGGCCTTTCGGCCTGAGGACACCCCCTGGGAGGGCAGGTTGAGGACAGAGGTTTTGTGCGCACCAGGCCTCTCTGTAAGCTGCGTGAAGCTTCGGGGCGAGGCAGACCCGGGCCGGGCCCAGGCCAGTGCCAAGAGGGGAATGAGAGGCCCCCTGGGTAGGGAGCCTCCAGCTGGATGGGGCCCCAGTGCAGGTAGCCAGGCTGCTGGTTCACTTCCATTTTCTCCGTTGGCTTCTCCACGTCCTCAGATGAGTGACTTTCACTGAAAATAAAATGACTGTGGCAACAGCCCAGCCGCACGCAAGTGGCCACCCTGGGTGCTCGGGGCACAGAGAGGGAGACCTGGACACGAAAGACAAATACACGCAACTTCCAAGTCATGCCATTTATTTTTCCTTAATTGGGTTTCACAGCCCGTCTGAGCTTCTGCTCAGTTCTCTGAGGAGCCGGAGAATTCGTGTGAACCCTCTGTGTCCCTGTCCTTCCCCAGAAGAGAAACAGGCGGGCACGTGAGTACACACAGGGGCCAGTGAGAGTGCCCTGCACTTGATTCTGTTGTTACTTTCCTCTCTGGCTTCACTGTGACACACGTTTGTCTCCGTCTAATATTCTCAAGAAAAATGGTCCAGACAGGATACGGCGAGGGATGCGGGGAGAGGACTGTGTAAAGGGGTGGGTGGAGGGAAGCAGTGAACCAGTAGGATCATTTACCTGCCCCTCCTACTGTGCCTGTTTCATTCTGGATCTTTCAAAAAGAAAGAAGCAGAGAGAGCGAGAGAGAACAAGGAGTTACCAGCAGGACCACCGGTAACTCGTGCAGCACCCCGGTTAGCAAATGCACCCACCTTCGGACAGGTGCTGCGTGGCTTGTTGACAGACACAGAGCCTGGACCGAAGCTCCCGCTGCCTCTGTCCTCTTGGCTGGTGTCTTGTGCTTATGCTGCAGTTCCCAGACTCTCCCACCTTGAATGACCTCAGGGTTAAAGGGCCAAGAGGGGATGAAGTGTCTTGCAAGAGCTTTCAGAATCCCAGATGGGCCCTGGTGCTGTGGAGATCAGAGTCTCTCACTGGGCAGGGAGGCACTGACGCCTCCCTTGGCTGCCAGGGTGTCCTGCCCACCACCCCACCTGCAACCCACTCCTTGCGTGTGGACTCTGCTTAATTTCCCGGGGTGGGAGTGTGCACTGGGGGGAGAGAGGCGTGGCTCAGGCACGGTACTACCGTGCCAACCTTCCCAGCCCGGAAGCCCCAGCGAGCTGCCGGGGAGGGACCTGCCTGCTTTTGATATTTTGCTTCATTACATCTCATCTCATGAACCAAGACAGCAGGAATTTTCTGCAGCCAACCAACCTCAGCAGGAAATGATCCCGGGAAGCTACTGCTTCCTTAATTCATGGAAACAACAGGGAGGAGCAAGGGCATGGTTCCCTCATGAATGTTTGCACCACTCCGTTGAGAGGCTGGTTGACCAGACAGCTCAGGGACCAAGGCTGGGTGGACGTCGTTTGTCAACTATATTACAGGGCTGCAATTCACACGCTACCAAGCCGGACTCTTGGCTCTGGAAATTTAATGTGTGACAGCTGCGTGCAGCCAGTGGTGTCCAGCATTTTAGAAAGGTCAATTAAGAAACGGTTGATGGTGGTGCAGCTAATGACAGCCCAGAGGGGTGAGCAGGGCTGAGTAAACAGAAGGGCTGAGACATATATTACTGGAATTGAAGTGTCGAAGTGAAGCGTGGTGGGGGGAAACCTATTGTCACAGGCCATAAAGCACATCTGAGTTTTGCAGCGGAGAGCAGTACAGCTGTTTCTCTCCCCAGGCAGCGCGGGGAGCGGTCTGTGAACGGAGGGCTCGCCAGACAAAGGCGACACCTGCATCAGCTTGATCCATCTGCAGACAAAAATCGTTACCCTCCTCACTGCCTGTTCCTTTGCACTTCCTGGAGCACGAGGCAGACGCTGGAGTGATAGTTGCAATGTGGGTCATGTTCTAGAAATCCATATTTTAAGCATTCCCCAAAGCTGGGCTCCGTCTTCGCTTCAGGGCTGTGGGTAGGTGGGCGGACGGGAGCCTGAGTGCCAATCTGAGCGAGTGCTCTCCTCAGACAGCATGTCTGCTCCCTGGCTTCAGTGGACACACAAAGGCAGGGAGCAGTCTAGACCCTTTACACCGCGATGGATAAAAGAGGGACATGGAGCCCTTAGAAAATGCCTATTTCAGCCTGTGACAGAATTGGCTCGTGGTTGGGGGAAGGCACTGCGTGGGGCCTTTTTCTCTGTTTTTTTGGAAAATCAGACAAAGGGGTCTTAGACTGCTTGGACAGGCTTTTTTGGCCACGACTACCTGTCAAGCCGGAAATTCGGCAGAGCAATGGGAATGCTAATTGATATGCAAAACAGGTCCAGGGTTCCTAGAAATGTCTAATGATCCTCCAGTTCAATGCGAATGAAGGATTAAGACATGCGCTAAATGAAATGGGAATAGGAACACCAACCTTTTTGCCTTTGCTTTTTTTTTCCTTTTTCAAATCTACTCTGGGAAACTTCACAGGTTTTGTGATTAAAAAAAATAGTATTGCAATCAGTGGGGGTCTTTCACACACTGGATATTTATTATTAGAAAATAGCTTCTATCAGCTGTCATTACCAAACAAGTTGAAAGGAGCGTGCTTCTCACCATAAATTGTTTTTCTCCTTAATGAAATTTAAGTAAACAGTTCACTGTGGGGAGAGTTGCCACGCTTGTTTTTCCTTTAAAAACTGAATAATTAAATGAAGTTGAGTACAAAACATCCTTCAAATATGACTTGTCCTGCAGCTGCTATGCTGTCCCCTTGAGTAAGGGGCATGGAAGAGATGGAAAAGACACTCAAGCTATCAAATTACCCCAAAGAATCTACAGTAGAAACTGGGAAACAAACCAACGAACCCAAACAAAACCCATCCAAACCAACCATGAAATCAGTTTTAACATTGGCTTTTCATCTTTGATTATCATCTAAGTTTAATATATATATATATCTATATATATATTTGAAATAGTAATAAAAAAGGAAGAGTTGAATTGCATCCTTAGCAGGACAACCTTCCTCATATGTTAAAGAGGTGTTCAGAAAATTCCATACAGTATCTGCTAAATACACATGTTTGGCAGCTCAGCAAATATCATATGATTGCAGCATCCGTGATTTGAAGTCAAAGAGCGATTCGCTTTCTTCAGGCGGAGTCCGTTGCTCAGGGCGACATGATAACATGGCTCTGGATGTTCTTCGACCCACGGGCTCGAGGAAGGGTTTCGGGGTGGCCCAGTGCAGAAACTTCCAAACCCCAAACAACACATCAACCAACCAAACACACAAACATCAAACAATCGTCTCCTTTGAGTTCCTCTTGACAGAGTGGAGGCCCAGCAAGGACTTCTGGTTAGAAGGGACGTTGACAGACTTTGGAATGAGGAGAATCACCCTCTGATTGGTCCGACGCCATTCATTGTACAATCGACAGTGGTACCTAAATGACACCTGGGGTCAGGAGAGGAAAAATAAGGGAAGGTTTCAGGTAAGCGGAAGCTGATTATCAATCCAAACAACACACACGCCATTTAAAACAGCTCCAAACAGCAGTACGGCGGGGCAAGAGCTGGGGGGAAACTGCTGTAGCAGGCAGCTGAGCGCTGGGAGACTGGCCCCAGCCACAGAGCACCCACGTGTGAACAAGGGGCAGGTCTCCCTCGTGCCTCTTCAAACTGGGTAAAATCGGAGTATTAATAGCAAATGAGGTTCCTCCTGAGTTTGAATTTATTTTCAGGATAGTGGTCTGGGCCCCAAAGTATCAGTGGGGAAGAAAGTTGGCTGGGGGCAGTGGGCAGAGTAGCTACGGCGCCAGCCCTTGCCCAGCCGTGGGACTAGGCAATGTGCCTTTCTGGTCATCAAGTTTCTCTCTGTTAAATGAGAGGGATGCTGGGGCTTCACGCACCCTTCTGTAGGTTGGACACTGCACAACTCGAAGGACCCCATTCACGGTGTGATAGGAAGGGCACCCTTCATACTGTGCTGTGGACAAACTGAACAACTGTACTTGGCGGCCCCTGTGGGTGATCCCCATTGCCTCCAGCTCAGTCCTTCCATGGCGTCCAGTGGGGAAGCTTTGGCCTGGGCACCAACTCCGCTGATGCGTTCTTCCTGAGCCAGTACCTGTGCCCACCTCAGCGTGGCATCAGTGCCCTGTACACCACGGCACTTGTTTCTCTCTCACCCTGCACTAGAAGCATGTTGAGGGCAGGTCTTGTGTTGTATTCATCTTTGCATGCTGTGTACCTATCACAGTGTCTGGCGCTTAGGAAGCTGCTTAGTTAAGTTCACTGAGTGAATGGATGAGTGACCAAGTATCCTGTACCTTCTAATTGCAACACTGCTTTAGATTTAGGCCTGTCTTACATGATACAGGACAGCACGAGCAGTAAACACATCATCAACTGTGACATAACTTGCCCCCAAAGTGCTTGCTTCTTGTGTAAATAGACTGGAATGAGATGCTTACATCTGTGGTTTGCTTTGGAGAAGGCTGGCACAAAGCACTGATGAACCGCCCAGGAAATTCAAATAATCTGTTCTTCTGAAGATGTACAAACTGCCTTTAAAGGTGGAAGTAGGTTCTAGTTTGAGTATATCCAGATAACTAGGTAAGTGCTGGGGAGGAAGGGGCCCATGACCTGAGAGTGACAAATTATCCAGGTATGGGCTGTTTAACCACCTGGGTTGTGTGGGTCATGTTGACCCTGGTACAGGGCCTACGTCGCTCAAAGAGTGGGCTGACCCTGTGGTATGGGCTCGGTGTTTCTGGAAGTAGAGGAGAATGCAGGCCCTTGATCAGCAAGGGCTTGTTTGTCTTCATGGCAGGATCATGAAATCCAAGGCCACTCAGATTTCTGAGGCTAGAAAGCAGATGCCACAGGCTGAATGCCAGAGAGATTTGAGTATGAAAATAAAAGCTTTTAAACTCACACAGATGTGCTTTTCTCCAAGAGGCTCTGAACATGCCAAAGTGGATCAGAGGTTGTTTTTTTTTTTTTTTTTAAGTTTGATTCTCTTTTATCTGTTCTGTTCTGTCCTGCTGCTGCTTGGTGCTACTCATGAATGTAAGAGGCAGGCTGGAAAGCATGCTGTTCAGGGCCAAGGGCCGGGAAGGTGTAGGAAACAGACTAGTACTAATGAAGAGCTGAGGCAGTACAAGAAGTCTGGAATCCGGAAATATGACAGGAAAGCGGGATTTGAAATCAAGGGTCCCTTCGTCCGGGACGTTAAAGAGCAGCGCATGCTTGGCGTCTTCAGTAAGCAGCAGAAGCAGCTGCAGCTGTGTGCAGGAGGGAGCAGCCCGAGGGCTCCGGGCGGGCGGGCGCACCAGGCCGAAGCCCCATCCTCTACTGATGTCTCCGCGACTTTGGGAGGGTTGTTTGCTGCCTCCAAGTCCCGGTGTCCTCATTTGTAAACTGTGAATAATGATATCAGAGATAATGCACAAAGAGCACTTAGCACAGTGCCACTGCCACACGTTAGTGTTCCTGGCCTGTTATTTCTGATGGGTTAAATCTGGAAAAGAAGATAACTTTGTGACACTCCTTCTTGGATACAGGAAACTGGGGGCAAAAAGAAAAAGAGAGGCTGGGCTATTTCCTTGAAAGCCCTGCTCTCAGTGTGCCTGTGGAGGCCGTACCACCTGGGAGCTTGTTAGAATGTGACACCTGTGGGCTCCGCCCAGACTTACGGAATCAGAGCGTGCATTTTAACAAGATCCCCTGGTGATTCGCACATAAGTTCAAGCCTGTGAAGCACAGGGGAACGTGGGGAGTCCATGACTTCGCAGGTCTCGTGGTTCCTTGGCCGGGAAGTACAAAAATCAGCCCGCTTGTTCGGACAAACGAACGAGATCTTATTATGCATTAATCTACCTTGACTGCTGTTCACCACCATGTCTGCAGGCAAATTCAACCAATAAGAAGAAAGCATCATGAAGATGACGCTGCATCGGGGAAAATACAGGAAGGTAGGTGCAGGGCAGAGGGACGGTGGGTTTGCAGTCACCCTGGGTAGTCCTGGCTTTGGTCTCTAGGAGCGCCAAGACACTCCCTCCCCTTGGTGGAACAGAAGTGGAATAAAGCAGGTTTGATGTAGAGCAATAAAGAGGCAGTGAGGAAAAAATAAACAACATGAAGGAAGAAGAAGCTGTGGCAATAGTAACACTGGGAACTTCATTTAGATATTTCTTAAACTTCTGAGGTTTTAAAGAAAGAGGGTGAAGAAAGAGCACAGGGCCACTATTCTAAAAACACTACTCTTTATGGGATGGCTTTCTTGAAGTGCCTTCATTTCTTCATCCAAAGACTATTTATTAACCTCCTGTCACGGGCAAGGTCTGCACAGAGAGTTGCGGTCATGTGCACGGCACACAGAGGGCTGGAGCATATTAGCATCACCTCTCCCTGAGGGAGGTGATGGGCTGCACTGAAGCTTTGCTGTAAAGTCCCAGCAGGCTTTGGGAAATCTCATTACGAATTTTGATTCTGCCCTCTCGGGAGTTTATGGTGCGACAGAAGCATATTGGTGGGGCCAGGGCTTTGGCAGCTGCCTTCCCAGAACTGGGCGCAGCTCACTGACCTGTGATGGCACTGTGGAAGAGAAGAGGGCGGCGCGGGTGTGAATCAGCCACACCAGGTCGTGCTGGACACCCTCGGGGTGTGTCTAGACCCGCTCCACAGTGAGCCTTGCCGGGACAGTGTTCTGCGGGACCTTCCCCCTTCGTAAAGAGATTTTAAATGATTAACCCGTGGGACTGGGAGTCAGCCAGTGGAGCCGGGGCATCATTCATTTCATCCTGTGATTTAACTGGTTTCTGGGCTGGGCTCTGGTTGCATCAGCGATGTGGAGGATGGTGGTACCTCCTGGGGGTCACTGCATGTGGGCATCGCTACACTGGGCTAACGCACATCCTATGTGGACACTTTCTAAATGCTTCATGTGGACTCAGTTCTCACCTACTCTTCTCGTGTCCATGGGCTTCAAATCGTTGGTGACATGCACAGTGATGTTTCTGGGGTATCTTCCCCCCCACCCCAGCTCTCAGGGGGGAGGTGGTAGAGGTCTTGGCTTCCCGGGTCCCAGACACCTGTGTTCCCGCACAGTAGGTTTCAGAAGGCAGAACTCCCCGAGTCTGCGTCAAGCCTGGGCCCTGGTGGAGGCAAGGAGCTCCACAGGCACCGCAGGCGAGCAGCACGGGCGCGGGTTCCTCCTGACAGCGCCCGGCGAGGCCCTTCCAGGAGGGCTCCTCCGAGGAGCCGGGCTGGGACTGACACTGTGTTTGTTTATCTAAGACGTTTTCACAGCGTATTCTCCTTAAGCCTGACAGCTTGTTTACAGCGCGATTCTGCTGGAGGGCAGTTTCCAAGTGCTGTCAGCTTCTGAATTACGGCTCTTGCTCGGGCCGCTCAGCAGCAGCATTTATCTGGGAAGGAGTTAGTCTAGATTCGATAACCTGCTGCTGAGCTATGGCCGTGCGTTCTTCACACCCAAGGGGAGAAGCGCCTTCTTTCCCTCCAGCTGCTCGGCATTTTACGGGGAGCCGGGGGGCAGTGCAGGATGTGGTGGAACACAGCAGTCAGAGGAAGAAAACCCGTCCTCTGCCAGGTGCTCTGATGGATGTTCCCGAGGTCATCCCACCTCATCCTCACAATAGCACATTGGCCCAGGGGTTAGCAGTCGTTTCCCCAAGTTTTTGCATCAGGAGAAGGATGCTCAAAAAGGTTAGGGACCTGTTTGAAGTTACACAGCTACCAGGATGCTAAACCTTGGGTTTAAACACAGAGCCTTTGGATTCTGAAGGGATGTGCTTGTTACCACGCAGCACTGCCTTTTGGAAGCATTTCTGGAATGACGTATGTTATCAGACTCCTGAAAGAGCCACTCCGGGGACCTTTCCCTCCCAAATTTTCCTTTCACCTGGGATGAGAGATGAAATAGGATCACATCCTAGGTAATCTCTTTTTTTCTTTCCCTCTTTTGCCCACTCCCCTCTTTTTTTTCTTTCTTGTTAGGTAAGTGTGTGCTTTACAAAGCAGATTTTCAAAAAGGCCTTAAGTTGGTTTGAATGCCCATCATTTAAGTCTGTATCTTCATCCGTCCTTCACCTTAGGCACTTGTATAAGAAAAATCAGAGACTAGCAAACCTCTAAACATGGTAAAAACTTACACTTAATTATTTTCCAAAGCGCTTTCCCATGGGCGCTTTCACTTCAATCTCGTAAGACCAGGGGAAGTTGGCAGGATGGGTATTAATCTCATCCCCACTTTACAGATGAGGACACTGAGGCTCAGAGAAGTGAAATGACTTCCCAAGGTGGTTCAGTAGTTAGACAGTAGTAAACAGACAATTTCTTTCTTTTCTTTTTTCTTTTTGTTGGCCACGCCACACAGCTTGTGGGATCTTAGTTCCCCGACTAGGGATTGAATGTGGGCCCTCAGCAGTGAAAGCTCTGAGTCCTAACGACTGGACCACCAGGGTATTCCCTAATTTCTTATTTTTTTAATTTTTTTGTAGTACGCGGGCCTCTCACTGTCGTGGCCTCTCCCGTTGCGGTGCACAGGCTCCGGACGCGCAGGCTCAGCGGCCATGGCTCACGGGCCCAGCCGCTCCGCGGCATGTGGGACCTTCCTGGACCGGGGCAGGAACCCGTGTCCCCTGCATTGGCAGGCGGACTCTCAACCACTGCGCCACCAGGGAAGCCCTTTAATTTCTTATTTTTAAGCCTCTTCCCATCACCGTGTCCTTGTGGCTTCTGAGTGAGCATGGTTGCTTGATTCACAATGAATCAGGACACACTTTGGAAGCATAGACATTTAAAGGAGACAATAATAGTTTTGCCTGGGGGCTTCATTAGGCTGGGAACAGAATGCCTACCTTAACCAGAGGACTCTGATAAAGCTCCAAGCATCGTAAACACTACCTGTTTACCAAGGCTCACGTCATGCCCCCTCACTGAGACTGAAATGTGTCCCCCACTTATTGTCTGAAATTTCCCCGAGAGGAGGCAAAGAGCTGGACAAGAGGGAAACGCGATGAGCAGGGGGTTGCGTCAGTGTGGCAGGTGGGTCAGTGTGGCAGGAATGGCAGCTGGTGGCACAGGACTCGGGAGACAGAGCAAGGGAGCAAGTGTGAGCACCAGAAGCTTCTACATGCCGACACTGTGCTGCCGGTGTGGGAATGGGACAGTCTAGACAGGAAATACATGTTGAATAACAATGGAATGTTCTCGGATTAGAGATGAGCAGGCACAGGAGAGTCATGCCAGGAAGCAGGGGGCCCGGTTTCTGAAAACCTTCTAGAGGATCGTGACATCCTTCCCTGCAGGTCTCAGAGGGAAGCGTCAAGAGACGGCAGATGCTGCGCTTTGTGGGCTCTGCCAACTGGTACCCGAGCAATCACGGGGTTAAAACACTAAAGAACCAGAGAGGGTTAAAGATTTTCCCCTCATATACAGCAGGAACACTTATTGGGAAATGGTTTTTCTTTAGTGACAGCTTCTCAGCTGGATGAATTAGTGTTTTTATGGGCAGCAGAGTCAATATCCCAACCCGGAATAATCATCAGGCGAAGTGCAGCTCCATGTCCAACAAGGACTTTAGGCCGCGTCAGGACATAAAAAGAAAATAACCAGCAGGAGGATTCACGATCTGTGCAGGCAGCGACAGCAACGGTGGCCAAGTGCATCATTCACCATACATCACAATCCCGGCAAGAGAGAGGAGCATGGACGAGAGAGAAAACGCCAGGCCTCCTAACAGATGGAGTCCTTGGCTACGAGAGGAGAGGGATGTCTGGGGTGCATGTCTTTGAGGAACTCTCAGAAGCTGGGGCTTTTTCTTTACTTCATCTGCTCTTCCCAGCAGTGCACATACACACACACACACACACACACGTTCACGTGCAGTAGTAAACCGAATCCCACGCTCTCGCCAGCATTTGAAGGTCTGTCTGCTCCCGGGTGGGTGAGATGAGCTACAGGCAAGAGGGGAGGCTGTGCCAGCTGGGGGGCTGCCAGCTCCCACCGACCTAACTCCCAGGCCCTGGGCCATACTTACTAGTGTCCAAAAGAGGTAAATAGTGAAGAGTGCGACAGTGAGTGCAATTAGTCCGACGGCTTCGAGCCGACTGCTAAAGTGCAGGTGGTCCACGGCGCCCCGTAGGCAGAGCCAGCCCGAGATGGTGGCCAGAGGAGTGATGAACAAGAAGCACACCATGTCTCCAAACAGAGTCCGCTTCTCGTGCTGGGGGCCTGGATTTCTGAGCCACTGCCAAGGGAAGGGAGACAGAGAAAAGCAAGGACAGGGTTAAATGCCAGGGAGGAGTGAAGACACACTACTCTGAGGTTGTCCTTGTCTACAGCATCTGGAAAAAGGCACTTCTGACCTGTTCTGAGATCACACAGAAGCATTAAGGGCTCATTCCCATGCCCTGTCCCATGAACAGTAGTGATTATGATGTGAGTGTAATATGACACTAGTGATTATGATGATAGGAATAGTAATAATAATAACAATAAAAGCATCCTTGCTGTAGGTGTCCTGCTGGTTTTGAAAGAGTTCAGTGATTATTATTATGAATCACAGTGACCCTATGTGGAAGGCAGAGAGGACCTTATATTTGGAAGGTAACTGAGGTGCAGGAGGTGCTGTCAGCTGCCAGAGCATTCCTGCGTCTTGACCCTGGGAACGTGTGCGGGAAAGGGTTAACTCAGCAGGCCCAGGTTGCTCAAATCCTGCACGTTCCCAAGAAAGACCTGTTTTTTAAGACTGCCTCCTAAGAGAAGAGCTCTGAGTCCTTGTGATAATGTGCCTCATAAGAGCGTTTTTGCATGCCTGAGGCCTTGGGCCACATGGTGCCAGTGTGAGCAGATAGTTTATGCCAACAGTGTGATTTATGCTGAACACCTATTTTTGTTGTAGGGGCTGGAGTCTGAGTAGCTTGAGGTCTTTCATGCAGGTGCTGCATGTCTTTTGTGACTCACCCCAATAAGCACCCTGAACACTGGGGCTCGGGTGAGCATCCCTGAGAGATAACGCTTTGCATACGTTGTTACAGATTGTTGCTAGAAAAATTAAGCACATCTGTGTGATATTACTTGGAGGGGACATCTGGGAGCTTGTGCCTTGTTTCTCTTGGACGTTGCCCCGTGCACTTTCTCCCTTTGCTGATTTTAATTGGTATCCCTCTGTTGTAATTAACCATACCATGAGTCTAAGAGCTTTTCTAAGAGTTTTGTGAGTCCTTCTAGTCAATCTCTGAGCCTGAGGGTGGTCTTGGGGAATGAGACTCATCTGACTCCACGCGTCTTGTAATGCCCCTGCCTTATGTTTTAGGACCCTGAACCTCCTATGTAGGACCGTCTCTGACATCTTAATTGTGGTGCCATCTTGGCTGAACCAACTCCAGAAAGGGTGGGGAAAACGTCCGCTTGTTGAAAGACTAGAGATGAGCATTCCTGCAGGACGGGAAATAGCGTTGCTGTCCTCCCACTTGGGGAACTGCTAAATGTCTGCTGAGATGTTTTCCATTCTAGGAAATGTCATGCTTACATGTTGGAGTCAGTGCATAGTGGTAATGAAGCCAGGTGGCTTTCCTTTGGATTAGCATGGAAATGTGCCCAAGTAATTTGACATTCCCATCTCACTATCCCATGTAGCGATGACAGAGGCCAAGGAGTCCAGGGAAAGAGTGAGGTCACACACAGTTGACAGGGTGAGGTGGGAGAGACACTGGCTGGCTGGCTTCCATCTCATCTCGGGGACTAGCAGTGCTGTGGGCTGCTGAGCAGATACCCCAAGGGGCCAGCACAGCATTTCCTACAAAACCATTGGTGGGAGGGAAAGGACCATGACAGGGGAGACAAGAGTGGATGGAAGTGACTGGAGAGAGGGGGAAGGCCAGGCTCGGGGCAGAGACAAGAGACATACGAGCTAGGAAGAGGGCGAGCAAGTTGAGGAAAGAGCTGTGTAAGGGCCAACACAAAAGCCTCAAAGAGTGAGCACAAGAGATGGGGGGTCAAAGGCACAGAAGACAGTTTTCTGGAACGTTCCCTCCCTTGAATGTTTGCCTGAGGCGAATAGTAAATGACCCCGTATGCCTAAATTACCCCTTTCCAGTGACAATCCACTTTAAAAATGGGCTGAGATGCTGAAAGAAGTCACCTCAGCTCAAAAATGGAGCTGAATACATATTAAAACATAGATTATATTAAATATATATATTTATATTTAATATAATTAATTAAATTAATTATTTAAAATAATTTAATTATTTAAAATAATTAATTAAATATAATTATATTTATATAATTAAATATAATCTAAATATATATTAGATTAAAACATAGATTATATTGTCTGTGAATATAAACACAGTATTATACAAATTTAATACAATACCAAAATGATCAAGTGCAAACAGTATTAACCCTGCTACGTGTTGTCATGCTACCTCAGACATCTGGGCAGCTTCAAAGAAATTCAAAGAGCTCTTAGTTATTAACGTTTTCTTATCTAAATACTGGCATTATCTCTGTGAAGTGGAGAGTAGAAATGAGGCCTTGTTATCCCAACTTTACAGAGGCTCAGTGAGGGAGAATGACTGCTCCAGGTGATACTGAGAAGGGGATCAGAATCTCTCCACTCTTATTCAGATGTCCTGTCAGTAAAATATTTGTAAATTGAAATGCAAGACATTAAAGAAGTCCAGATTCTTTAACAACAGTGCCGACCTAGCAGCGGCCCGACCCCCCGCGCCCTCCTCCTCACCCCGTGACAGCTTAGATTTTCCCTGGAAGCAGATCTGGGAGCCTGGCCTACTTTTCTCTGTGTCCCCACTTGTTGGAACATAGTAGGTTCTCAATAACTACGTGACAGATGTGCACAGACAAGCTTATCTCATTGGCTAAGACTCCCCCCAGTTTCTGTTCCTTGGGAATTCTGAGTACGTTTTATTAAAAATAACTTAGCGCTTTATGTGGCCCTTGACATTGCTCATTGAAATGACTCAGGAATGCAAGGAGGTAATTGTGGATGACTACTGAGCTCTGATGTAAAATACATTGCAAAGGCAAACTAGAAATTGCTATTGCTTGTTCCCAGTTTCCAATTTTCTAATTGTTCTTTGATCTTCTATATTCCTGAAAAATTTCCAGGCCACTTTTTATGTCCATGACCACCAGCACCTGGATTCTGCACCTTATTAACACTATACATGTTCTTCTCTGGTTCAGTTCACCCTTTGTATTGTTTGCTGCTGGGTCACATTTAGGTATGAGGTTCTTCAAACAGGTACTGCTATGTTAAAATCTGCGACTTCTTCAGGACCCTAAGTATAATTTATCTCCTACACAAATGCAGGCCCCATGAATAAGACCACTGGTAATGTCTGTTGTTGAGGAAAAATTCGCCCTGTGCCATGGTAAGAACCTCTGCCAAAGTATCCAAATAGGCTAATGCAGGATATTTACACAAACAGAGTTTATAACAGAGAAAATGGGATTTTGCCTCAAGTTTCCAGCAATAGGGCATTGTCTAACTACAATGTGGAATTTACTTAAAACAGACTACTATAAAGTAATCTGAAATGGTAATGTATATTTTATATTTACTGACATGATATATTGCTGAACAGGAAAAGAATTCTACTAGACAGAATGTAGAGTATGATCCTGTATCTGTAGTGATGTATTTACATACACATGGACATTTACATAGATGTAGTGAACTTACATAGACAAAGACCAGAGGGATACCAGCAAAATAGTTGCTGCTCTTGGAGGTGGAATCAGAATGGTCTTTAATTTTTTCCTTTTTGTATGTATATTCTTGTTTTCTAAAATGAACATGGATTACTTGTGTAAATATATATATATATACATCCAGAGGGAGAGAGGGAGGGAGGGAGAGAGACAGGGAGAGAGGAGGGAGTCAGGGGAGGGAGGTGTCTAGTGCACTGCAAACTACAGCAACAAAATAAACTATTACAGAGCCAAGGCTGGGGCAAGCCACTGCTAGCTATTTGGAGTGTCTTATGCAATGTCTCATTGAATCTTCACAATAACCCTGTGAGGCAGGTGCTAACATTATCCCCATTTTACAGATGCAAACACTGGGGAGCAGAGTTTAGTAACTCACCTAAGGATAGATTGCAAGTGGGTATTAGAGGTGAGCTTGAAACCAGCCTCACTTCTGTTCCTTGCTCTCCATATTTATGTTTTCTTTCTGCACCAAATGGCATTTGCATGTGCGCGTGGGCGTGTGTGTGTGTGTGTGTGTGTGTGTATACGCCTGCACATGCACACACTAGATGTTTTGCAGATTTTCAGCTTGGTGGAATACGGTAAGTCCTGCTGTTTTATTGGTACATCAGATAACTGAATGGTTGGCTGGCCAGGATGTTATCATGGTAACTTTATAAAATATTTTTAGGCTGCTGTTCTGTTCTATGTTAATTCTTTTACTCAATCACAATAAGGTCCAATTTCTAGGCATTTAATCTCCGCTACATTGTCATGCATTTTAGCTTAACTCTTTTCTAAAATTAATTAATTAATTTATGGCTGTGTTGGGTCTTTGTTTCTGTGTGAGGGCTTTCTCTAGTTGTGGCAAGTGGGGGCCACTCTTCATCGTGGTGCGCGGGCCTCTCACTATCGCGGCCTCTCTTGTTGCGGAGCACAGGCTCCAGACGCGCAGGCTCAGTAATTGTGGCTCACGGGCCCAGTTGCTCCGCGGCATGTGGGATCTTCCCAGACCAGGGCTCGAACCCGTGTCCCCTGCATTGGCAGGCGGACTCTCAACCACTGCGCCACCGGGGAAGCCCTAGCTTAATTCTTAAGAGGCAAAAGGTTGATCTCAATTATTGTTCAATTACATTTCATGCTTTTCTATGTCTTCTCCGTCTCTTAACAGTTATACTTATTATATAGAGAGTATTATACCTATTCTGTAGTAGCATCTTCATCTCCCACACATTCAGTAAAGAGCCTGCTGAGGCAGAATGGCAGGTCTGTTGGTGTGTCCGTCTTCCCACTGACCTGAGGCAGGCCCTTACCTTTATGTCACTGGCATCCATAGCACGTTCAACGTTCACAAGGTTGAATGAATGACAGTAGCTTAAGTTTACATGTTTACTCAGACCTTACAATATGCCAAGCACTATCTTATCTGCTACATGTAGTAACTGATCTACTCTTCAATAATCTTTAAAAGAGGTACCATTATTATCATCACCATTTTATAGATAGGGAAACTGAGGCTCGGAGAAGTTAAAAAACTTGTAGAAGTTTGGCCTTGGCTTTGATCTGTGTGGTCTAGCTCCAAGGACTGTGCTCCTATTATATCATCATTGTCAATAAAAAAAAAAGGAAGGGAAGGGGAGAAGAGCGGGTGGATGAAGGGGGGCGGAGGATTGCGCCTTAACTGGTGTTATCAGTGCAAAAAGGAATATTTACTTATCCTGCTGCTTGTGGACAGCTTTTGCAGCTAAAATATCATTCTTGAAGAGTCTTTAGTTTGACCTTAGTACTCAGCTTGTACTTGGTGGTTAGCTGTATTTTAAGAGCAGAGGTCTGTGATGGAGAATGCTAATTTGCATGGCATCTTTCACTTGGCAGGTCCACCCATATGGCTTCCAGGGGATCTGTGGGCAGCCCAGGGCACCTTCCTGCCTTTTGTTCTCTGATTCCATCAAAAACATAAAGCGGACAGAGACTGTGCTACTGAAAGCCCTGGCAGTGAGCTGCCCTTTTTTGTGGCGACCTCATTCCAATCACTGACTTGTTCCCGAACCATGAGATTGATCTACTCTTGGAAGCAGGTACAAAAACAACCAACCAACCAACCAATGAAACAAAACAGAAACCTCCACCATAATCAGCAGTATAGGGCCTGAGACAGCAGAGGGAATTAAAGCAGCATTCCATTGCCAGGGACACAGCATCATTCACTGGCTGTAAATGTACATCCAAGGTGAGCGAGGCACTAGTGGTTACTTTCAAGGTGGGTTAACTGTGGGTTCAGTTCTAATGACAGTGTCAGTTTATTAAATCCCTTACTGGCGGGTAGAGGTGAGAGGGTGCAGTGCTACAGGACATTAGATCCTGCCTCCCAGACTCTAAGTTAATCGGCTTAAATCTCCAAGGCAGACAGGACATCGGGCAGGTCAGTTTGTACTGGAACCAGATTACACTCTGGTGGCTAATAGCTTTGATCGATTACAACCTTCCCCATGAATCTCCTTAATGAGAAACCATCATGAGAATGAAAGAAACTGATAGAAGGGGTAAAAGTGATAGAATCATAACAAATTTATGGAGTAGAAAAAAAAAGGCATGATCTCAGAATGTTTACTCAGAATGTTTATCTGCCTGAGCGTCTCCTGTTAATCTGACACTTGGCAGAGTTATTTACCAAGCGCTTGCCTTTCTTGGGACAGGGCTTATTCTTAAAGTCCAACACAGCCTGCACTGAGCTGTCTTACTTTCCTGGAGAGCCGCAATGTGAAAGGGGCAGTGCGAGGATCGGAAGACATGTGACAGGTCCTCTGCATGATTTAAAACTGAAGATGGGGCTTCCCTGGTGGCGCAGTGGTTGAGAGTCCGCCTGCCGATGCAGGGGACATGGGTTCGTGCCCCGGTCCGGGAAGATCCCACATGCCGCAGAGCGGCTGGGCCCGTGAGCCATGGCCGCTGAGCCTGCGCGTCCGGAGCCTGTGCTCCGCAACGGGAGAGGCCACAGCAGTGAGAGGCCTGCGTACCACAGAAAAACCAGAAAAACAAAAACTGAAGATGAAACCTGAAAATCATGCAGTTCAGTTAACTTGAAACAGCAGAGAACAAAACCAAACAAACTCCCGCCAGTGTTTTAAATCCCCCAACTCCGCAGTCTGTCAGTGAATTTCCAGGACAGCTGAAGCTGCTCAGGTGATTCTGATTCCGGGGGAGCTAAGGAGATGCTCGCTCCAGACATCCATCAACCCCGACTGGAAACAACGCACTTCAAATGAAAACTTCACAGACGATTTGCTCATGACCCTAAATGCCAATCTCGAGCCTCGGCCTCTTTCCAAAGCTCCAGCAGTCCACTCAACAGCTCCACTTACATGACTAATAGACAACGCAAACTTAATCTGTCCACAACCAAACTCTTGCTTTAGCACGGACCTCACGACCTTTCTTTTCTGCAACCCGAATCAGTAAATGACATCACCAACCACCCAGTCACTTTGTCATCCTGTTTCCTTTCTGTGTCTTACCCTGCACATCCAGCCCTTCTGTAAGTCTGGTCGGCACTCTTTCGACATACATCTGGAGTCTGTGCACCTCTCTCCATGTCCACTGCTGCCATCCCGGGGCCACCATCACCTCCTACTTGGGAGGCAACAGCCTCCCTGCTTCCACTCTGGTCACCTCCTAGGCCAGTTCCAAAACAGCAGTCACAGTGACCTTGTAAATATATAAATCAGATCATGTTGCTCCTTTGCTTAAAATTCTCCGGTGGTTAGAATATAGTTCAAACTGTTTACCTGGGACCACAAGAAAACCTGACCTCACCTCTGCCTTCCTCTGTGTCTCTCCTACTACCTCTCGCCCTTCATTTTCAACTTTACACGTGGCTGTTCTCACATGGGGAATGGGCTCTGCCCATATTTTATTTTTTTTTGTGGTACGTGGGCCTCTCACTGCCGTGGCCTCTCCCGTTGCGGAGCACAGGCTCCGGATGCGCAGGTTCAGCGGCCATGGCTCACGGGCCCAGCTGCTCCGCGGCATGTGGGATCTTCCCGGACCGGGGCACGAACCCGCGTCCCCTGCATCGGCAGGTGGACTCTCAACCACTGCGCCACCGGGGAAGCCCCTACATAGTGTTTTGTTGCTACAAGGTGAAAACCCTGTAGTTTCTGTTCAAGCTTTTTTTTTCTAATATGTAAATAACCGTGGAATATCATCTATTTTTCCATAGGTCATGAAATAGCATGAGAAATTCAGTAAATTATTCAAGGTCCTTTGTACTGTTTTCATCACAATTACTATCTTCTTTTTTCTAGAAAAAAAACTACCTTGAAATATATGAGAAAAAGACAATACCAAGTGTCCACTTAAAAATTATACAACTTGGGGCTTCCCTGGTGGCGCAGTGGTTGAGAGTCCGCCTGCCGATGCAGGGGACGCGGGTTCGTGCCCCAGTCTGGGAAGATCCCACATGCCGCGGAGCGGCTGGGCCCGTGAGCCATGGCTGCTGAGCCTGTGCGTCCGGAGGCTGTGCTCCACAGCGGGAGAGGCCACAACAGTGAGAGGCCCGCGTAGCGAAAAAAAAAAAATTATACAACTTGGGACTTCCCTGGTGGTGCAGTGGTTAAGAATCTGCCTGCCAACGCAGGGGACGTGGGTTCGAGCCCTGGTCCAGGAAGATCCCACATGCTGCGGAGCAACTAAGCCCGTGCGCCGCAACTACTGAGCCTGCGCTCTAGAGCCCGCAAGCCACAACTACTGAGCCTGCGTGCCACAACTACCGAAGCCCACGCGCCCTAGGGCCCGTGCTCCGCAACAAGAGAGGCCACCGCAATGAAAAGCCTGTGCACCACAACGAAGAGTAGCCCCTGGGCTTCCCTGGTGGCACAGTGGTTGAGAGTCCACCTGCCGATGCAGGGGACACAGGTTCGTGCCCCGGTCCGGGAAGATCCCACATGCCGCAGAGCGGCTGGGCCCGTGAGCCATGGCCGCTGAGCCTGCGCGTCTGGAGCCTGTGCTCCGCAACGGGAGAGGCCACAACAGTGAGAGGCCCACGTACCTCAAAAAAAAAAAGAGTAGCTACTGCTCGCTGTAACTACAGAAAGCCCTCACGCAGCAATGAAGACCCAACGCAGCCAAAAATAAATAAATTTAAAAAATATATACAACTCAAGTTCAACCAAAAATATGTACTGAGTGCCTTTTATGTGCCAGGTATTTTTACTGAATTTAATAACACCAGGTGGTAGTGTTATTCCCATTTTGAATTAGGGTATTAAGCCTCAGTGAGGTTAAGTGACTTGTTCGATGTTATATGGTGGAGGAGCCAGTATTTGAAATCTGCAGCCTACTGTTCTTTCACATCTTCCCTTCAGCTTGCTTTTGTGCTACATAAAACCTTGATCCTAATTTTTGTTTGCTCTCACAATGGATAAGGTTGGAGAAGTAGCACTGAGCAGAGATAAAACACGTGCTTGGAAGCAGGAGACAGGATGCTGCTTCCAGGTGCCCCCTCTTGGTTCCCCCTTATGCTGTGTGACCTTTATCAAGTTCCGTCACCTCTCTTGGGGAATGAAAAATGGGGGCTCTCCCTCAAAGGAGTGGGAAGGTGCAGCTTTGAGGGGAGTAGTGAAAGCCCCTCTCAAGTTGTCTTAACTTCCCACTTTTGTTCAAAACGTCAGCTGTAGAGTGGATATGTCATCTTTCGGCCCTACTCTCTTCTGAGCCCCAGGCTTGTGGATCCTGCTGCATACTAGATCTCTCTCCATTTGTGTAATAAACATCTCACACTTCACCAGGTCCACAATGCCACACTGGATTCACAGCCACCGCCCTAACTCTCCAAACCAATTCCGCTCCCAGGTGGTTCCACACCAGTACATGGCAACACCCACACCCAAAGGCTCTTGTGAGCAACCTCCGTGCCATCCTTATCTGCCTTTCCTCATTCCCCGCCCCCTCTACCCAATCCATCAGCAGGTCCTGGCAGTTCTGAAACACATCTTGAACACGTTCACATCTCACTCTCTAGGGCCACTACTCTTTTCCAAGCCACGCTTGTCTTTCACCTGAACCATGTAATAGTCACCTCACTCTTCTACTCCTGTTATCCTAGAATCCAGGTTCTATATATAGAGCAGCAATATCACACCACTTCTCTTGCTTAGATTTCCCCAGTGGCTCCCCATAGCGCTTAGTCTAACGCCTTGCCGTGGCCCAAGAAACCTGCGTGATGTAGCCCTGCTGTTTGTACCCAGGGCTCCACAGACCCCAGGGGGTCCAAGGAGAGGATTCACGGGATCTGTGATTTTACAATGGGGGGAAAAAATCACACCTTTATTTTCACAGCCTCTAATTGAAATTTAGTATTTCATTGAGTCATGCAGAAAATCTTAGTGGTATGAGCAGTACCTGTGACTTTGTCACCTAGAGAAACCACAGACATTTCATATCACATTACAACTGTTTCAGACAAATTGTACTTCGTAGTTAGTTATTAGATCTGCTACAAAATGTGTTAAAGCAGCACTTATATTTTATGTCGCAGCTTTGTCTTTTAAATATTTTGATAGCTGTATTATAATGTAATTGGTCTTCTTTGCATTCCTATGTATTTTTGTCTTATGTAATGAAAAACATGATTATGAGAAGAGATCCATCCGTAGGCTTCAACAGACGGCCAAGGAGTCCACGACAGAAAAGTTGAAGCACCTTCAAATCTAGCTCCTTTGACCCCTCAAACAGTGCTCCTTGGCAGTGTTTTTTCCTGTTTCAGAAATACCGAACTGGCCTGGCTCAGAGCCTTTGCAGTGGCTGTTGCTTCTGCCTGCTACTCTTCCCACATCTGGTTCCTTCTCATGGGTCCTGGGTTCACAGGTCACCTCTTCAGAGAGGCCTTCACAAGCCCCTACCTTCTCCCTCTCTGGTCATCCTTTACCACAAGAGCTTGTTTCTTCCTTTATAACTTGTATCACCATCACAGATAATCTTTTTATTTATTTACTTGCTTATTCTGTCTTGCTTCCTAGCAGGTAAACTCTATTAGTACACAGCGTTCTTCTGACCTGTTCACAGTTATATCCCCATTTCCTAAAATATTTAGTTTGTGCTTGATAAATACTAGCCAAAGAAATACACAAATCCTTCTTAACCTGGGGATCGCTTTGAGTAGAAATCAGATGGGTTTAACTGAAATGTATACATATAGATATAAAATCACTTCCCCGACTCTTCTGCTCAAATCCAGTAAAGTAATTTCTGTCACAGACACATGCTTAGCAGTTGCTCTGGGCCTTCACAGCTGTGATCTGGCTGAAGTGTACATCATATTCAGGGACACCCTAGATATCTGTGACACTCCCTGGAGTCCTCGGGCCGGTAAGCCAGTTAATGGACTCTAATGCTCCATAGGTATTATATTTGTGTCTGGAACATTATAATTTGGCTTCAGCATTATTTAAACAAATGCTACACACACTCACACCAATGGTTTGAAATTTTCCAAGGATAAGATTAGCAGCATAGCAGGATTAGATGGCAAAATAATTTTATATATTCACTTGCAATTTCAGATATAAGTAAAATGCAAATCATTTGGCTCTAATTAGTTTAGATCATCACTGTGTGATCACAGCCAAATGGAGACTGCTTATCCAAAACATGAGAAGCGGGACTTCCCTGGCGGTCCAGTGGTTAAGACTTCGCTTTCCAATGCAGGGGGTGCGGGGTTCCATCTCTGGTCGGGGAGCTAAGATCCCACATGCCTCGTGGCCAAAAAAAACAAAACATAAAACAGAAGCAGTATTGTAACAAATTCAATAAAGACTTTAAAAATGGTCCACATCCAAAAAAATCTTAAAAAAAACAAAAACAAAGTATGAGAAGGTACTGCAGAATTATGTGGCATATGTGATCCATGTAAAGCCGGAAACATAAGAAGATGAGATAAACAACCAAGAGAGGATGAAGAGAAAGAAAACAGAAATTTGCAGAAGAAATTAATCAATAAAACGCATAGGGCCAACAATAAAAATGACTACTCTGGGAGCCAATGGAATCATACCATGTAGTCTACTATAAACAGGACACATACAGCAGCTCCCAGTTCCTGGAGCTCTGCTTCCTTTTGGCTCTTATGGGGCCCCTGGTGCTCCAGCTGGTAAAGCTGCTGGCATCTAACACCCTTTCTGCTGGTCTGTGGTTGGAGCCCAGGTTTCCGGAGCTTCAAATAATTACTTCCAGCAGAAAGACAGGATCATGGGGTAAAAGATGCCAGGACTGGGTACCAAGTAAGAACCCCAGTTGGAACACTGTACAGAAGATGAGAATATGATGAATAGCATGAATAAGGATAACACATCCCTATTTTAAGAATTGGGGATATTTAAAGGAATAGAGAGGGAGAAATCAAATTCACAGCCAGGTCCTCAAAATGGGACCACATTAAAAAATCTGTGTCCCTCAGATGTAGTGAGAATGTGAGTATGAAAGCTATCCAAGCAGAGTGTGGTGGAGGGATTTCACTGAAATATGATGCATGTGTAAAATACAGGATAGAAGAGACATTCTCACCAGGGCTATATATTCCCAAAGTCAGCAAGGATGGGAATACTGTGAAAAGAGGAACTTTCTGCTAGATGGACAACTGTGAGAACAGAGGAACTTTTACGTTCACAGTGCTTACAGTCCAATGTTTTGCTGCCAAAAAGTTCCCCAAATATTTAGGGCCTGTCTGACCTTGCTGACGTTAGACACATCTTAGCAACGAATGGATCTGGAATCTCTCAAGGCTCCACCGAAGGCAATGTCTTAAGTTCATGAGTTGCAGTATTTGCCGGAACCTCTTTATTTTTGTTGGACATTCCTGCCCTCAGATTTCAAGGGGAGCCCACCAGCATTCATGTAATTTGGATCGTGCTATGAACGTCATGCTCATGTTATCTAAGTTGTTCATGATTTGTAAGATTTCAGACATGCCCTTCCTTAGCCTCCTCACATCCAGGTGAAAGAGTCTCCCCCTCTCTGTCCAGGCTCCCCCAGCCACTCCCCTGGACTCTTCAGATACCCTCCATTAGGTATGGGGCCCGGAATATCAGACCACCAGGTAGAAATACGCTGCGGTGTCACGTGAGGGGAGGGTGATGGTTTCCATCTTGCTGGCATTACTTCTTTTGATTATGTTCAATGTTTGTAGACCATTTTGCTACAAATCTCCCAGAGCTGCCTTCAGGGAAGACATTCTTAATGGGTAGAGGCAACGGCTCCCTGACAGGGGTCATGACGTCAGGGACTGGCATTTACAGACGGGCAAGCCGGAGACTGGCTGGATGAACACAGCTGCTGCTGCCTGTGGGAAAGCTCGACTCCAATCGGGAGACACACATGCATTTTTAGCATGAGCGATCCTGAGACATGTGCCCTCATGGCAGAACCAAGCCAACCATGGAAGAACCCAAGTTAATAACTAGCCCAGTCCCGTATACGTGCAGAACTGAACCAGCAGCCCTCCCATCAAGACTAGCAAATCATATCCGCTGTTGTGGCACCCCAGAGTTATAATGTGGCCTCCTCACAGAAGAAGGAATTTACAGTGAAGGGTTGATAAGTTTCCCTTACTTTTCACGCTTAAAACATTTTAAGGGTGCAAGAGACACTTTTGGAAAATCTACATGTTCCCTTGCAGCTTATATAACTATCTATCCTACTAGGTCAGGGGTCTTTGACCCTGGGCATAGGGCTTCAGAAAACCTTTGTGACTTTATTTGAACACTGGGTGTCTGTGCATTTCAGGGGAGAGAGTTCAAGCTTTGATCTGATTCTCAAACATATTTGCGGAGAAGAAGCACTGTTCCTGGTATCTTCTTAAACTGTCTTAAGACACTCTTTGGTCTAATCCAACTCTCTGAGCTTTGATGAATATGGGAATATGGGCAGTAGGATTTGACTGCCTTCTGAGAATCCGTAATCTCTCCTTAGACCCTGGTTTAAGAAAAAAATCAACCTAGGGCACAAACTATAATATTTAAAAAATTAATTGTGCAGTTGTAGGGCAGCAGAATCATGAAAGCAGCCCAATTAAATTAAAGGGCTTAAAGGAAAAAAGGACTTTTCCTGGACAAAGATGGCTAAACTTCAGACCACATAAAAAAAATCAATGCACAGATGATTTCCACACAATAAAAGAGTAAAAAAAAGCGAACAGGGTTTCATCACATAAATTGTGATAGGGAAAAGACAAAACTTTAAAAGGGAAGTACACCATCCACACCTCTGTGCTCGTTTTCTCCTTTCTAAAATGGAGAAGGTTGTACATACAAATAGTAGAACACGAAAGTGCCTAGAACAGTGGCTCAGGGTAAGGACTCAGTAAATGGTAGTATATTAAGGTAAATAGGATGTTGAGAAGGAGTCAAGTAAAAATGATAGCAAGGAAGGCTAAGATACGCTTTCTATAAAATCTGACACTGAACCTTGCAAACCTTATGCTACGTGAAGGAAACGAGTCACAAAGGACCACGCGCTGCAGGGTTCCATTTATAGGAAATGTCCAGAATAGGCAAATCATAGAGATATAGAATAGATTCTTGGTTGCATTGGGCTGGGGGGAGGGGGCGGGGGCGGGGATGTGAGGACTGGAGAGTGAAGGCCGAAGGGTGTGAGGTTTCTTTTTAGGGTGATGAAAATGTTCTAAAATTGACTGTGGTCTCCTCCTCCAGGGGCTCATCTCATCTTGAAGTCGCTTGTATATATTGTCACTTCTAAGTAGGGGAATTCTTTTTTCAATTTTATTTTTTATTTTTGTAATACTTTTCGTTTTCCCACACATTTAAAAAATTGAATTATAGACACTTCCCTGGTGGCACAGTGGTTAAGAAGCCTCCTGCCAAGGCAGGGGCCGCGGGTTCGAACCCTGGTCCGGGAGGATCCCACGTGCCGTGGAGCAGCTAGGCCTGTGCGCCGCAGCTGCTGGGCCTGCGCTCTGGAGCCCGCAGGCCAGGGCTGCTGGGGCCGCGTGCCTGGAGCCCGTGCTCCGCAGCGGGAGAGGCCACCGCGGTGAGAGGCCCGCGCACCGCGGCGAGGAGTGGCTCCCGCTCGCCGCAACTAGAGAGGGCCCGCGCATTGGCGAAGACCCAATGCAGCCATAAAAAAAAAAAAAAAAAAATTGGACTGTAGGTGATTTACAATGTTTCAGGTGTACAGCAAAGTGATTCAGTTATACATATATATGAGTGTGTATAGAGATATATATATATATACACATATATGTATATCTATATTCTTTTTCAGATTCTTTTCCATTATCAGTTATTACAAGATATTGCATACAGTTCCCTGTGCTACACAGGCGGTCCTTGTTGTTTATTTATTTTATCTGTAATAGTATGTATCTGTTAATCCCAAATATAGTAGTGTGTATAAATTAATCTCAAACTCCTAATTTATCTCTCCCCCTGTTTACCTTTTGGTAACCCTAAGTTTCTTTTCTATGTCTGTGAGTCTGCTTCTGTTTTGTAAATAAGTTCATCTGTATCATTTTTTAAGACTTCACATATAAGTGATATATGATATTTGTCTTTGACTTACTTTACTTAGTATGATAATCTCTAGGTCTAGAGTAAGACAACTCCTAAATTTTTTTTAGCACATATAAAAAGTACACAAATCATAAATAAGCTGGTTTGGATTCTCCCAAAGTTTAAAACCCATGAAACATACAGATCAAGAAATAGAATATTCCTAGAGTTACAGAACCCTCCTTCCCCTCCCATGCCCCCTTCCAAGGGAAATCACTATCCTGATTTTTAATATCCTAGATTAGTTTCACCTACTTTTGAACAAGAACTTTGCCTATTTTTGAGTCACCAGTACATACACTTTAGTGTCTGGCTTGTTTTGCTTAACATTATATCTGTGAGATTCATCTATGCTATTGTTGTAGTTGTAGTTCATTTATTCTCATTGCGTATAGCATAATTTATTTGTCCATTCTACTGTCATTTCTGTGCCAAGCCATCCTGAAGCCTGAGGAAAAATCAGTAATACTGATCCTGCTTTTATTTAAAAATTTGATATTTTGTTCATCATGGAGTTTTTGCATTACTTTTGATTGACAAAATCCATCACACTAAAATATTATTTATCTTGAGTATTAGATTTTTGGGCACCATTTAAATTTTGCTCCTGAGGTAAGGGCTTCACTTACCTCACTCTGGTTCCAGCCCTGTCTGCTAGAGATGGACACATGGATTTTATACAGTTTTTGGCAAGTATAGGTAGTGTTGCTCTGAACATTGCTGTACATGTTTCATGGTGAACACAGGTATGCATTTCTGTAAGTATATACCTAGGAGTGAAATTTCTGTAGACAAATTAAAAAAAATTTTTTTATTAAAAAAATTGACTGTGGTGATGGTTACTGAACTCTGTGAATACACTGAATGTCACTGAATTGTATGCTTCAAATCCGTGAACTATGTGGTAAATGAATTGTATCTGAATAAACGTGTTTTAAAAAATCTGAGACCGAAAAACAGCCTTGGTAAAAGTGACTTGAAGTGTCTTGTAGATTTCCCTACAGACCCCCCATCCCCACCGCCGGCATGAACCCTGTTTTGTAGATATTTCTTTCCGCCTTGCCATAGCTTCATCCAACAGGGTCATTCTTCAGACATATGCATCTGTCAGGTACATCTTACAAGCAGTCGAAAATGTGTATATTTTGATGAACGAATGACTTCTGGGTTTCAACATTAAACTCATAGCTTTTAAGCAGATGAGCCAGTGTTTAGCAAAATATTAGAGCCCTTTTCTTACTTTCATCTCTCAGGCCTTGTCTCCCATCATCGGCCAGCTTTAATGCAAAGATCTAGCCTTTGGAAGTAAGCAAAGTGTTAGGAGGGGCTGCATAATTTTCTAGGATGGTGAATGTTTTCTCTTCATCTGCTGATTTCTGCTTTTATTGACTCTGCACAGATATGTCCTTAATGCCTATAAACTCTATTTTACAACTTTCCTGCTATTCCTACCTGTCAGCAGCATTTCACGTATACTACACTAGCCATTTTCCCTCAGAGCCCTAAAAGATTTTGAACTTCACCATTTATGCCAACTTTCTGTCTCTAATAGGGTCGCTGGAGGTGAAGTGATGATAAAATAATGAGTAGAAAATATTTCATTTTCTTCTTTTAATCTGACCTCAGTCTTCACAAACAGATGTTTTACACATTTTAATAGGTGGCACACCGAAGAATTAAGCCTGCTTTTCAGTATTCTAAACTAAAAGCTTCAAAAGACTTTTTTTCTCTTTCATGTTAGACACACACAAACATAACTTTGCTCTCATGTATCCATCACAGCATAAACCTATCCCTCTAGCTCTGTAATAATGGATGGCAAAGAAACAGTTTTATCCCAGACAATCTCACGGGGTCCCTGTCTCTTCACGAATGAAGTCAGGCAGCCGTGAGGCACCGCACAGGAATGTAAGTTTAGTGAACAATATGGAGGAGGAAAGTAAAGCGACAAGACCTGACAGGGTTTTTCTTATCTTTCCCCAAATCTGCGGCACCTGTCAAGAAAGGGAAGCGAAGAACCGAGGCAATTACATACATAATTCAAGAGAAAAACCAGGGTTCTCCTTCATGAGCTGCAAGACCAGTGTCACCTATCCGAGTTATGTAGATGACAGTCTTTAAAGAAATTTACCTCGCGTGTGTGTACCACCATATTATGAGCGATTAACCTTCACAACCTGTTCCTGAAAGAAGGGAAAATGCTCAGACATTTTGAGTTCACCAGGCTTTCTAATAACATCTCTCCCTTAGGAGAGATCTCAGAAGAAATGGGTGACATAATGACTCACGGAAATGAAGACGCAAGTGCAGAGAAAGAGTAACTGGATGGAAAGGGAAAAAGTCAGGGTGTGTAAAGTCCCTTGGAAATGAAGAATGAGTTTTCTGGCTTCTAATAGGGTGGTGTACCTAAGAGCTTTGTTTCCCCGAGACCAGGGTATCAGGAGCACAGAGAAGAACTGCCATTCCACTGTCCCAGCACCCAGGAGGCTGGCACAGCTCGTTGTGGTTGTGTTGTTTTAATGGACTTCACTTCTTAGAAGTAGTTTTAGATTCACAGCAAAATTGAGTGGAAAGTACAGAGAGGCCCAATATACCCAGTGCCTCCCCACATGTACAACCTCCCCCATCATCAACATCCTCCCCTCAAGACTGGTACATTTGCTACAGTCGATGGACCTAGATTGACACGTCATCATCACTCCAAGTCCACAGTTTATATTAGGGTTCACTCCCGGTGTACATTCTGTGGGTTTGGACACATGTATAACGACAGGTAGCCACCATTGCAGTGGTGTACACTGCCCTAAAAATTCTCTCTGCTCTGCCCGTTCATCCTTCCCTCCCTGCTAACAGCTCTGGATTTCACGGACGAAGCCAATGTCAAGAGGAAATCAGGGCTTTAATCATCACTTTTTGCATTCTCCCCCTTTTAAGGAACATTTAGTCCCTTAGAAAGGCTGGCTGTCCTCGCTTCTGTGTGTGCTTGCACCTGTGTGTGTCAATAAGCAAGTGAAAGAAAGTAGTCTTGAGCCAGGAAGGAAGAAGCCAGGTATGGTGGCAAGTGCATGGACTCTGGAGCCAGAGGAACCTGCATTCTTCTGCCTTCTCTGCTTACTAGCCCTGTGGCTGAAAGTCTTTAAGATCTCTGAAGGGTGACATTTCAGAATCCCAGCTTCCTTATCTACCAAACGGGATAATATCCATTCTAGGGATACCCGAGACATTGAAATAAGATGACTATATAAAGTGTATAGCATATAATATTTCCCCTCTGCCTAGGAAATGGTTAAATAATTAAAGAAGAGAAAACTCTGGAGTGTGAACATCTTAAGGATAAAAATAGATGGAGTCACAGCGAAATGAATGAATGCCCCAGGATTGGAGTGTCATGTCAAGATCTGTGCCTGTGCTAGAAAACGAAGATCTTAGCATAGATGGGCAAAGCAGGGTGTTATTCAGTGAATAAATGACCACTGAGCTCCCACTGCTTAACTGAGGATACTTCTCCACTTGGCTCATTCGAATATAATTGCCCATTAGGCAGCATTTAACCATAATCATGTACTGCTCACAATATTTCACACCATTATGTGTTTAAAAATGTGTATGCTTTCTCTGGATTTAAAAGTGTCAGGTGTTGGCACTTACAACTGAAAAGGCAAGAGCAGGGCAGGCAGAAGCCCTCAGCGGGGAGTTTCATGCATATTTGGTAACTCTGCACCTGAAGTCTGCACCAGGGCTTATGCAATTTATGTCTCACTTCAGTTCAACCTGGTGCCTTCTACCTGCACAGGGCAGCTCCTGTGAGCTAATTGTGCCTTGTTATTTCGGCAGGACTTAGGAGAGAGATGATTACTGGATGTATTCATTTAGTGACATTTCACTGCTCCTGGATCACACCCGCCTTTACAAAGCTCTCCCGCCAGCTGCCCAGGGACACCTTCCCCTCTACCCGCTGCCCCCCGAACTCCCATATAGTAACTTCGAATTGGCTACCTTTCCAAGAAGTGGACCCCTTGGTGGCCAGCACTACCTGTACTATTTGTTCTTACATTTGGAGGTAGCTCAAAGGGGCTGGAATCTTTCAGGATTATCTCTCTCATTCTGTTTACTTCTTGTTCTCGGCCCAGATGTGCTTCAGGGAAACTGGCTGAATTTTCTCCTGTCTTTGAGACTCCCTGAGGATGAATTAGTGACGACTCCAGACACTTTCTCCCTGCCCCCTCAAGAAGCTGTTCTTTGAAAGGTATGTCACTCACAAAATGGTGACATTCGTTAATTCTAGGTGGTAGATACAAACCTGTTTATATATTGTTCTTTGCCCTCCTCTGTATGTGTTAAAGCACAGAATAATTAAAATTAAAAATTGTGTGAAACAATTCTTGGTGTTTCGCATCTTTGCGCCTTGCTGCAGGAAACCCTCAGGTGGGGAGGGGTTGAGGGCAGCTACTAGGACCAAGAAAGGTCCTCTTGAAAATGTGAATTCTAATTTGTATTTCAACCCAAGCTTACTGTAAGTATCAATACAATTTAAAATACTAGAATTGGTCATGTAATTCTTTTAGTGCATGGAACAGGATTTCCCCCCCAAATTAGTCCTTTCCGAGCAGTGGATGGGCTGAAAACCCAGGCACCAGTCAGTTAGCTCCCTTTCATCTGGCATGGCTGTGTGAACACTTCAGTTGGCTTACTTTTTTAATGAAGTGATTTTTAATGAAGCAAGCTGCGAATTTAATAGGTACCTTAAAACAGCTTCTTTGTAACTAAGCTTTAAGTAACGAAGCAACTGCCAAATTAATCACCAGAACCAAGAGAAAAATCCAAGACTGAACAACTGCAGGATCAAGCATCGCTGGACTTCGGTCATCAGGCAGGTCATCTCAGCTGCTGGACAAAGGATGGGGAGGCTGGTGGCTTGCTCAGCAACCTTATCAGAGGTCAGGGCAGTGCTTGGCCAACACTAAGGGATGCTGCGGTGCAACGTACTTCTCACCACTGTTGGTGCTAGCACCCTGTCTCTTAGTGGTTCATTTATTGTGTGATGTTGAACCAGCCACTAATAATATGCAGACAATAGAAGGGAGATCATTAAGTTCAGTCTGTGTTACCCTGGAAGAAAGATGTTGGTAGAAAGAAGTCACATAGCATTAGCGAACCCTTTTAAACTCTTTGAAAGACATCACCCAATTCTGGAATCTCAAATGTAAATAGTGGGCACGTAATGCAAGAGGGTGAAGAGGGCTGGGTGGGTGTAAGCAAAAGGCAAGGCCTGGGGGAACTGGAAAGTGCATGCATGTCTCACCTGAAGGCATTCACACTAAAAAGTGTTAATTCAATAAAGCACACCTGTGTGCGTGAATGAGGTCGCCAGTTGGCTAGTTCTGCTCTGTTTCACTGGTGAGGAAGCTGATGCATTAAGAGGAGAAATGACTTGTTCAGGTTCTCACTGAGGTGGTGGGCAGCCAGCTGGCTGTCTCATGGTTCTAGAACAGTAGCCACGGCCAGGATGTTAAGCCCTGCTAGGAAAAGTCACCGGCACAGATGTCACTCAGTGGGTCTTTGCCGTGTTGTCCGGAAAACAGACACAAAGTCCCTCCACACGCTCCCCTTTCTGGTACATTATCTTTCCTTTGTCCTTCATGCTACGAGTCCTGACTCTGCTTTGGGAGGCCTTAGCCTGGTCTGGAGCGGGTGGAAGTGCTGCCTCTGGGAGATGGAGCCATAGAGGAGGGGCCTGATCCGCCCCAGGAGAGCTGAGGACCTGTGCTCAGTGCACGGGAAGGTGGGAAGTGGGAACTCCTGGTGGGTTCAGGTAAATCCCTCCCCCATCCCACTGCGCAAATGCTGCCGCGGTGCTTCTCTTCCATTCGTCCCTCCAGAACACAGGAGGAGAGAGCGAGGCCTGAGTGCAGCTCCTGAGACCTTCCTTCCTCCTCACTGGGATCCTGACCTCACATAACCACCGGAAACCTGTGTCTTCATCTACCAAATGGGTAAGACGATCGTTTTCCCCCAATACTATGGTGAAGCCTTTGCTTGCCCAGAGTTTGGATTCAGAAAAGCTTGACAAACGCCAGCTGGGCCTGAATCTTTCCAAATGGCCTGGTCCTCCCCATCCCCCAAAACCCTCCTCTGACTCGGGCAAGTGTCTCCCTGCCCAGCCCTGAAGCACCCGTTTTCTCCCCACTGGCTACCAGTGGTACAGGGCTCCTGCCACCTGCCATTCTTGAAAACCTCATGGAGGACTGATGACCGAACGGGAGCCAGGATTTGTGAGAATCATCACATCTGTTGTGTGGCTCAAAGCAGTGGTGCCAGTTTGTGTCATATAAGCCCTTGTCCAACTGTGTCTGTCCTGAACTGCAAGGGCAAAGGGTCATTTTCTTTGATTTACAACCACAGGCCCCAAGTACAATACAGGATTTGCAACTGGGGGAGGGAAGGTTCTCCATTCATCCGTTTATTCAACGAACAGAGGCTTCGTGATTGCCTATCACATGCTGTGATTATGGTCCAGCCACCTTTCTCACTGGCCTGTCCTTCGCTCACAGGTTGGAATGAAGAGGGGAGCTTGCCTGCCTTCCTTCGAGGAAGTAGGTGGTCCTCATGCCTGGGAAGTTTTCTCAATCAGTTTACACCCCCTTGGTGTCATTCCCTAATTATCCCAATGCTACAAGTGTTTGCTGATGAAAATGAATACTCTGAAACACAAAGCTCACGTTTCTACTTACAAGAATACATTAAAAATCGAAACCAGGGACTTCCCTTGTGGTCCAGTGGTATAGAATCTGCCTTCCAAGGCAGGGGACGTGGGTTCAATTCCTAGTCGGGGAACTAAGATCCCACATGCCGTGGGGCAACTAAGCCCGCACGCCTCAACTAGAGAGCCTGAGTGCTGCAAACTACAGAGCCCATGCGCTCTGGAGCCCGTGTGCCACAACGAAAGAGAAAACCCACATGTCACACTAGAGAGAAAACCGTGCGCTACAACTAGACAGAAGCCCGTGTGCCTCAAGGAAAGATCCCACACGCCGCAATGAAGATCCCGCGTGCCGCGACTAAGACCTGACGCAGCCAAAAATAAAATAAAATAAATAAATATTAAAAGGAAATCAAAACCAAACCCAACCCACTACAACGAAGCGAGCAACGTCCTCACCTAAGTCTGATAGAAACACAGTAGGAGGGTTTCAGTGAAGTCTCAAATCTATTAAATAGTGAAGGGCCAAGGTACAAAGGCATTTCTTCACAGCAGTTCAACTCTGCTCCCTGTTGTACAGCTGGAGATGACAGTGAATCCAGGGCACACTTTAAAACCATTTTCCTCCAGTGACTTAAAAAAAAATTATAAATAAAAAGTTTGAAAAAAAAATCCTTAATCCTCAGCTCCCTTTATATCCTATTATTCTGAGTAACTGATATGTGTGAAAACAGTCTGTTTCAATTTAGCTCAACCTCTGACTCACAGGGAACAGCTTTTAAATTGTTCATACAATTCTTATCAGTCAGCTGGGGTTGGGTAAAGGAAATAGGAATATGGAAACCTAATCACTCCTTCTGTGAAACATCACCATGTCTCCCTGATTGGAGGAAGATCAGATCCTAGGAAGCCTTTCCTGCAGGTTTCCACCATTTCCTGGCTGTTTCACTTTAATCACGACATGGTTGAGCTGACCTATTACTTCATGAGTTTCCCGGGCAAGGGTGGGTGTTACTGATACACGTCTTAGGAAAGCCCACTGGCAGATATTCCCATCACTAGGAGCTGATGTTGCAAGCACGCTACTTGCACATAGCAACCTGGGCTTCCTTGGCAAACTGCTCAATCCGATATGCAATCGTGGCAACAGGCTGAAGTCAAGGCGCACATTTTTGGGAACAAACTGTGATATTTTTATTGGTTTGCTGTATTTCACCCTTATAAAAGAATGGTATTAGAGTTCAACTTACAGATAGAAATGAGGAAAACTGAAAATGAGCAGGGAGGAGACCATAAAATTACCCAGGCTGGTCATTCCGAGAATCCTTTTATGGTTAGTGGATGTCTATTTTCTGCCAATACCAGGTCAATATTTTGGAGCTAATTCATCTGACAAATCGCCACTGGGTACATTTTCCGTCATCAACAAAAAATATGTAGCTTTCGTGAGAGAAGTGCTGGCTGTGTAGCTATGATATGTATGTGGGTTACATCTGCTCTTCCTTTTTGCTATGGACGGTTCGAATGCTTTCCTTTCAAGCTTTGCCCAAGTAGGCACAGATCTTAGGAGATTTACCTTAGCTGGACAGTGGAGGAAATTCATCCATAATTGAATAAACCGGATGATCGCAGTGCAGCTCTCTTGGGTTGAAACTAACTCTTGTTATACTTGCTTACTTAGCACCAAGAAAATATTTAGGGTATAAAACTGGCAATGAACTTAAAAGACTAACAGATTTAGTTCCGCCATGTAGGTGGGTAAGTAAGTAGACATACACAAGCGACTTACTGAAGTATAATTTACTTACCATACAATGTACTTATTTTAAGTGTAGAATGTATTTTTTTGCCCAAGAATTTGAGCCTTATAGAGGCCAAAGAGATCACAGAGAGCCTGTAGCTCACCCTCCACACTGCAGCTCAGAGAAACAGCCACCACCCAGATGGTCAGTGGTAAGTGGAGAGGTGATGCCCTATTTGGAGATGCTAATAGTAACCAGCCTATTGATTTGGCCATTTTGAGTAGAAACTCACCCTTTTGCAGGGAAAGGGAGGAAAGACTTTATGTAGCAGCCTGTGTAGAAGATGGCTCTGGGTTCCTGATATGTTAAAAATGAACATCCAACTGCTGGCTGCAGAGAGTGTAGGAAAAGATGGAAGGGGAAGTGTCTTCCCAACAGGAATACTGAGGAAGACGAAGGCTTACGGTGAATGGAGGACTGAGAGTTTACTAAAGAATGGGAGTCTGAGGTGTTACAACAATTCCGACTGATGTAACGTTTGGATACTGACAAATAAAATTTATAAATGACTTTTTCAACCACTTCCTCTAGCAATGGAGTTGTTATTATCTCACTGATTTTGAAATGAAATGTTATGGAATTTTCTTGCTTTAATGAGAAGGCAGATCCAACTGGTAAATAAAGTAATGATGAAAGCAATCAAAAGAGTGAAAATGAGAAATAAAGTAACAATACTCCTAATGCTTAACCCAAATAGGCAGGCTTTGCTGATTTACTAAAAAGATTCGTGTTCATCTAGAGGTAAACATATTGGGAAGCAATGCTCACTGTGAATAAACCCACCCTTTGGTAAGAGGATAAAAGTCAATTAGTAATGTCATTTGTTTAAAAATCTGCCTGCACCTGGTTCTCATTTGTCCTCCAGCTGAGAAACCAAAGACAACTTCTTTTTATTGCTTGTGGTCAAACAGCAAGTTCATTTCGCCATGGGATGATCAAATGGCCAGCCTCCCCGGCTTGAGAAGGTCTGCCTTTCACTTTCAACTTGTTCAATCATCATTAACTCTGAAAAATGTCACATTCCATTGGTGCAATGAAAATTTCACCACCAGTGACCGTTTGGGTGAAGTTTTTGTAGGCGAGGCCCTAAATCTTGCAGAGCACCTCACACATTCTCAAGGTCATTTGCCTCGTTTCCTTGTTTAATGACAGTTGCCTAAGATGCTGGAGTCTGTCTATAGCCTGACATCAGCAGCTCTGAAGAAACCTCTGTGTTGGGGTACGTGTCCCTCTCTGAGACTGAAAAGGTTCACACATGTGTGTTATCTAACACGCACGCACATACACCCCCTCCTTTGTTATCTATTGTATTATGCATACACACACTGGGGTTTTTACCAAGCAAAAGTCTTCTTTACTGGGGATAGACCGGTAAAAAAAAGACCACTGGATGCAGCCCATTCAAAGCAGGGTTTCCTTACTTTGGGAAGTCGGCTTCCCTGGACGAAGCTGCAATATCAACTTGGGAAGGTTCCAGAAAGTTTCTGGAAAGGAGAAATAGGCTTCTTTTTAACGTTTGCCACTGGGCTTGGAAGTCTGCACCTCCTTTGTTTATTATTTAATTATATTTCCCCCTCTGCAGAGAAGTTCTGAAATGCAAATCCCAATGAATGCGGCATTGGGCCAAATCCCTCACAGCACTCTACAAAAACAAATTTCTGGAAGTGGATGTCAAGGAGCAAGATGCCTAAATTAAGAGGTCACTTGATCCAGAATCTTAAAGAGAAGCATAGTGTTTATTGGGGCAAGTCAAATAAATTTTGTGCCATTTGGCAAGCAAGTCATAGTTAAAACAGGCCCCAGTTACAGGTCCTGATTAAATTTTCAAGGTCAAAACCAAAAGAATGTTTAAGCAGAGCTCCCTATAGAGTCTTAGTGCCAGGGCGCTAATACACCATTTTAAATAGCCTCCAAGAAGGGCTTCTTGATTTCTAGCTCAGTTTAATGTCAAAGTTCCACTGGGTCAGCTGCTGAAATAAGGAGGAGGTTATCAGCCTGACCGGATTATAGGCACAATGTGTTGATCCCTTTCAACTAGCTATACTTCATAATGTATTAGAATATTTCTTGTTGCCGATATCCAAGTTTTGATTGACTAGAAGTTAGGTACGAGAGAAGGCAAAAATAATCTAATAATTTTTTCCAATTCCCCCAGTTAATACAAGACCAGACCCTGGGTCTAAAGAAGCATCATATGGCCCCTAAAATAGGAAAAGGAATGTCCTGACATTTTAATGGCTGAGTTGACAGCACCACCTTTAAGAAAAGAGATTCCAATCCTAAGAATCTCTTTAAGAAAAGAGATTCAGGTTATTAGCTGAAAAAAGCTTGCATGTAATTTCCTAGGAGAGACTGAGACTTTTCTTATTCAAACACTTGAACATGTATCTGGTATTATAAGTGTATAATAAATATTAACTCATTTAACCCTCATAGTAATTCCAATAGCTGAAGTCACTTACCTACTATTCAAACCCAGAAGTCTAGGTCTATATGCATTATACAATGCCGCTATTTTTTTTCACAAAGATTTCTCAGACTAGGCAACCCAAATGCCCATTTATCTGTTGCTTCAAGGTGAGCAGATGGTGTGCAAAGAGAACAGTGTTTGATCTGTTTGCTCCACGTCACAGGAATGGGAAATGGAGATCAAGTCTCTAAACGTCCCTTCTCACACTGATTTCTCCCACTCTCTCGTCTCCACCTTGTGGAGGTCACCTTTCTACTGTTGGCTCCTTAGTGCTGGCTCTGTCTGTCTGTCTGTCTGTCTGTCTGTCTCTCTCTCTCTCACACACACACACACACACACACACACAGAGCTATTACTGTGCTTCAGTGAAGCTGCACAGGGTTTGTGATCTGGGCATAAAAGCAGACATCATTTGCTCATTAGAGTTAAGTTTTCAAGACGTGCCCCAATTACTGACCTCCACTAACGGCCTGGGTTTGCGCTCGACTGCAAACCTGAAGTGGCAGAGTTCACAGTAGCTGGTGTTTGAGGATGACAGCCAGTGCTCCAGGCAGCTCCGATGAATTGTCCCCAGGGTCCCTGTACATTCACATGGAGAGAGCAAGTCCTCTTGGCTGCTGCCCTCGTGGCAGATCCTGCACATCGGCCGGTCATTGAAGGGGCTGCAAGAGAAGAAGGGGCACCTGCTGGTAACGGGCTGGAAACCACTGCCATGCCGTGGTCCTCTGGCTCTGTGTCCTTCGGACCCTCACCCGAGGCAGCTGCTCAGAACAGACACCTGGTTTACAACCCGAGATCTACACTGGCACTCGGTAGTGGGAGCTGGGGTCCTTGGGCATCTACTTCTGTCAATACAAAGAAATAGGGGGTGACCAATACCAGAGCAGGTGGGCCCAGGGTCATAAGCAAGTGAAAAGGAGCAATGTGTTAATCTTACCTTAGACATCGAAGTAGTTCAGGCAAACTACCGATCAAAAAATAAAAATCATCCCTAGCTATTAAGAAGTTGTTTTGAAACGACACCAATTGTAGTTTCTAGACAAGCTGCATCTTTTGAACCAGGCTGGGACACTTTTGAATGCCCAGAGGTTCCTTTCCTTTCTTCTTTCAGTGGGATAGGCAAGTGAGAGGAGGGAAACAGACTGGCGGCCAGCCCTGAAGCTGCCACACAGAACTGCAGTCTGAGCCAGAGCACGACGCTGTGGCAGCTTGGTCCTTGGAGCTTTCCTAGGATGCACGTTGGGACGCTGAGGACCGTAAGCTGAAAGTGAGGAATGGTACGTGCTACCAAGGTGGCCTCAGTCCACAGCTTGGCCTTTAACTTGGAAACACCACCCCTGCACATTCTGTGAGGACACACAGGGTAGTGGTTTGTGAGGCAGGCTCTGGAGTACAGCTGCCTGGGCTCGAACCCCAGCTCTGCTGCTCACGAGCTGGCTACCTTTGGGTGAGTTACAGCATCTCTCTGGACTTTAGTTTCCTCATCTGTGAAATGGGCACAAAGCATGGTGCCTTCCTCAGATGGCGACTGTGAGGATGAGAAAAGATAGTCCAGATTACAAGCTTAGAAGAGGGACCAGCACGTGGTAAGTGCCTAGTTAATGGTAACTGTTTTCACTTGTAGAAAAACTCAGGTTAGGGAAAATCAAAAAACATGGCCCTCATCACATAAGTCAGAGGCCAATGGGAGGCTCAAACCAAGATGGCCTCACTTCTCAATGGATACTGGAGGACTATCCCTCTCTGATTAATGTCATCTTATATTGCTAGAGGTCCTTATTGGGTATTAGATTTTAAAATGTCATCATTGTATGCGCCAACCCAAGGACCAGACTCTTTACCCACCCTCTCCGCCTCTTCCTGTCCCCCAGAGATGACAGTGTTCCAGGCTTATGCCCACCATTCTCTTTGACTCCATCTTTGTGGAAAGGCCTTTCTGGGGATGATCCTGGGAATGAGTGAAGGCTAAAAGGGAATTAAAAGAGGAAAGGATCTCCTTCCCCCTTGCCAAAAGACCCCCTCATGCCCAGGGGTGGGAAAAGAAAGTTTAAAGAGTTGACTTTTTTCTCTCATTATTACTGGCCTCTGTCATTCACCCTGAACCAAATGCGTGTAAAACTGTAAAAGCTCTGGTTTACGTGTCTACGTGGTAGAACACACACACACACACGCACATCGGCTCACAGGTCTCAGTCGTTTCAGCTCTGCAGACTGTTCTTCCTGATCAGATGAGGTGATTGATGGCTCGAGGGTGATGGGGGCATATGCAGACAGATAACTATCCGTCTCAGTTCACAGCAGAGCAATGATGCTCACTGCCTCATCGTATACTGAGTTCTACCTAACCGATTGTTACAAGTTTTCCCAGAGGTGGAAAAATATATATTGACCTTTTTCTTTTTTTTTCCTATTTCTTCCCTTTGCAATAGCCGCACGGATTGAAAGTAGGTGGCACATGGATAATGTTTACAACATGTGGCGGTGTGTGAGTCCATGTCTGGTGGCCACCACGTCCGGGGCTAGGAGGGGGGACAGAGAATGTTGTGGTGTCACGAGGAGTCCTGCTGCAGGGGCACGTAGGTGGGCCTGTATCTGCACCGGAGGGGTTGGCTGAATTGCTCAGACCAAGGTCAGCAGTCGAGGTCTGAGTGACTGACCCAAAGTTTCAGGGCCGGAAGTGTCAGCACTGAAACCAATGGACAAGTCCAGTATTTTACAGTCGTAAGTCCCAATCCCACTTACCCATTCTGAAACTAATGGAGAAGCCAAGGAGTACCTAGTGGCCAGGCAGCCTGTGGCTCTCAACCTGCCAGTGGGCAGCAAGAGCACCAGAGGAGACCTCCAGGGACAAAGTGCCGGCCTGGATAAGCCGTCTCCGGGCTGCTCAGAGCCTTCATTCTGGCTCCGGTCTATCACTTGGGGGAGACAATGATACTTCACGGGGCAGAGTGTGTATGAAGGATCGTGGCTGGGATGCAGGGAGAGCGAAGGAGGAAGCAGCAGAAGAGGCCCCCATGTGGGGATGTGTCAGAGGAGACTCCCCCAGGAAGTAGCTGTGGACAGCCCCCATCATGGCATGCTGATTAGTGTGCACGTCAGAACGTCACTTCAAAAGTTTTGCCCACGTATCCAATCACTTTGGCTCAGTCATCTGAAACCAGGGGCCTCCTTCATTCTATTATAACAAAGGGCTACCTTTGTTAGCACCTGGAGACAACGAAAATGTAATTACCGTAGTAAGGTCAACATAACACATGTTAAGCAAGTAACCCTGTGTCTTGTGGGATCCTCCCCTGCCTGCCTCTCTGCAAGTGTGACTTTAAGCGGAAACGTCCACAACGTGAGTTTTATCTTTTTGCCCCATTGCTATAGAAACGGCCATGACAGAACATGTGTAGTTTTTTTTTTTTCCCCTCCCAGTACCTCCTCTCACCTGACACAAAGACCTGAGCACTAATTACATTCCCTGTAGCATTTCCCATCTGACAGCCCTCCGAATTGATTTTAACGGTGGTACTACCTCTGGGTGGCAAGGGTCCGCACTACTGTTGAAAGCAGCTGCCCGTCCTTGGCTGAAACTTGCATGACATACTGCGGCTGCCCATTCACTAGGCTGCCACAGTCCTCCACGGTCTTCACCACGGGTGCAGCTGAACTGGTGCAGTCTGGCAGCACTTCGGGCAGGTGACTGCAGCGGCTGGTTGTCATGGTAACGGACAGCAATTACTCTGCTAATGGCTTCCACATTCATACAGGATTTCCATCTAAGAGAGATCAGAAAACAGTTTACTTGGTCAGGGTGGTTAATAGAAAATGGACAATTACAGGCCACCATCATCATGTCATTATTTAATAGAAATAACAGGGGTGGCCTAGACGCCGTACATTATCTTGCTACCATTTAAAACGCATGCGCACACTCAGCCCACAAGAGACAGTGGACGTGGTTATGAACAGGACACCGAGCATGTCAGTGTCCGTAAACATCGAGGATCAGAGAGGGGAGGGCACGATGGCCCTGCAGCCAGATCTGAAGCGAAGATAAGCACTTCTCGCACTCTGGGCCAGAGAAGCAGTAAGTCTTCGTTAACACTCTCTCAACGTTACTAGAACCATTATTAAAACCGCTTGGGGGGATTTCCCTGGTGGTCCAGCGGTTAAGACTCCACGCTTCCAACGCAGAGGGCCTGGGTTTGATACCTGGTCGGGGAACTAGATCCCACATGCTGCAAGTAAGACCCGGTGCAGCCAAAATTAAAAAAAAAAAAAAAAAATGCACCACCTTTCTGACTTTTCCCATATCTGTGTTCCATAACACAAGTATCTGCTCAATGTGTCTTGAAAATTACTTTCCTTTAAAAAGTTAACCTATTTTAGCCTTGTCTTAAAGTTATTCATGAAATGATAAGTTTGATGAGCTTGTTATACATATTTGTAAAGGACATTACAATAAATACATTAGTACTAAGTTTTTGGGTTTTTGTGTACCACTTAAAATCCAGGGACACTTGCCTTATCATAGGGGAACACACAGGCAAATGCAAGAAACTGATGAATGAGATCTCTGCCACCTATGAAGAATAATCCATTCTTAATAAGGGCCTTACCTCGCTGACACATAGTCTACCACACAGAGTGCAAGAAATTCTGTTCCCAATCTGTGTGCTGTGGGCTTGAACTTGACCTCAAGTTCAAAGCCTTCAGATCCAGTGGAGTAAGGAACCCCGCTGCATCCAATAATAGAGCTGCACGTGATGTGTAAGAAATAGAGGACTTAAGAGAAACTTGCAGGAGGAATTCTTTATGTCTAAAGGTGAGAGGACACCGTTTCATGGTCCGTACGGACCATCTCTGCCCAGTCTGCTCACCTCGAGCTCCTGAGCCTGGGACAGCCTGGACTCAGTGGACAGTGGCAGGCTTGATGGATAGACTGAGTTCCCATCAATAACCAGTCTGGGTGATCAAGGCCCCAAGTCTAAATAAATTTGCTTCCCAACCCTAAGAGCATGTTTGGAATTCCTCAAAGGGTTATTTTCTCCCAGATATTTGTTACATTTTACTCGACTCTTACAGGTTTGGAAAATAGGATCTGCCCAACTTCCAGAACAATGTGCAGCAACTGTACGTTCTCAGGAGGAGAACGCAGTGTTTCCAGATGAACTTGAGCTGACACTGTCCCTGCTGACAAGCACATATCCCACAGGCCTGACCATTGGATGGGAACGGAATCCCCTCCTTCCTGCCGAGGTGTCTGGCTGGCTCCCTTTCCTGTTCTCCTAGGCTGCCTCTAGTCCTCTCAGGGTCTGCGGTCTGGCCTCTTCCAGGAGCCCTTTGGAACCTGGCAATGGGGCGAGGGCTGTGGACACCAGCCCTGGTCTTAGGCCTGATGTGGGGCAGAGGCAGGGCTGCCCCTTCCATGTCACTGTCACGACTCCGGTGGGCTTCTCAACCCCCAGGTACCAAGCATTCAAGAAACACAATGAGATGATTAGCTAGTATACTTTTCCTCGTTAAATAGGATTTGTTGCTTTTTTTTTTTTTCCACATTGCAAAAACAAGAATATACGTTACAGAAAGTATAGAATAGCACAAAGAAAATAAAAATCACTCAAAACCCCACCACTTGAATAACCACAGTAAACTTTTTAATTTTTGGCAGGGTTGGCAGGGTGGAGTTGATTTGTAGCTGGGGCCACAGAACAAAAAGGATGTTCAAAGGTCGGCTTCGAAATCTGTGTCTAACCCCTGTCCCCTGGCCTGCCCTTATAAATCCCCATTGACATGATTTTAAATTCTCATAATGCCTCACAGTCACAAAGTGTAACTTCCTGGCACAGCTCTCTTGCTTCACAAGGCAGCCACAGATTAAGAGCCAGGGGTGTGTTGGCAGGAAAAGCAGACACAGTGACCTTCTTGCCTCACGGAATCATTATGTCTGGGTGCAGTCTGAGAGTCTATTTTCGGGTTTTGCATTAACTCCAGCTCAGAGGGCCAAGCATTCCCTCCTTCCACTCCACGGAGCTGGAAGGAGGCAGAGAAGGGATGCAGAGTGAGAAAAGGAGGCCAGGCTGGTCAACGGTGAGGCCGCCCTTAGTGAGGGGAATGCCACTCAGACACACAAGGTTCCCAAGTTCATTCACTTATAACTAGACTGGATTAAGTCCTCACCAAAGGAAGTTGTTCTAAATGTCTGACCTAAATTTGCAATAAAATGCCCTTAAAACAGTTCTGGAGGGCTTCCCTGGTGGCGCAGTGGTTGAGAGTCCACCTGCCGATGCAGGGGACACGGGTTCGTGCCCCGGTCCGGGAAGATCCCACATGCCGCGGAGCGGCTAGGCCCGAGAGCCATGGCTGCTGAGCCTGCGCGTCCGGAGCCTGTGCTCCGCAACGGGAGAGGCCACAACAGTGAGAGGCCCGCATACTGCAAAAAAAAAAAAAAAAAAAAAAACCAGTTCTGGAAGTAGAGTTTCCTTAAAACTGTAGTTTCACTTCTGGTTGATATTCTTCATTTCACTTGTCTTCTCAAAGGTGAAAGGGATATTACCCACCATCTGATCAGTTTATTCCATTCACAGAGAGTGCCAGGCACTGAGTTGGGCATAAAGAAATAAAAGGCTCCTCAACCTTGCCTTCTTCTGCAAGCAAGCCCTGGCTCTTTCCCTCATGCCATCTCTGCAGAACCCTGAACCCAACTTAGGATTGAAATGATACTCGAGTCCAGCACTCACTGAAGAACACGCCAGCACCTCCACTGACCAGCACACACCAGAATAACCCTGAGATACTAAGTCCTGCACGACAGGGTGAGTCCGCACACTCCTCGAAGACCATGTCTTGAATTGAAAGTGGGGTGGGAGGGACTACACAGAGGATGGGCACCTCGATCCTGGTGGGAAGCACTGAGTTGGTTTCAGCCCCAGAGAGGGAATCAAATCAGGTGGAGGAGGAGAGAAGGAAGCACACCTCCCCAACCTCAGTCAAAAGAAGCCCAGGGCGGGCTTCCCTGGTGGCACAGTGGTTGAGAGTCCGCCTGCCGATGCAGGGGACACGGGTTCGTGCCCCGGTCCGGGAAGATCCCACATGCCGCGGAGCGGCTGGGCCCGTGAGCCATGGCCGCTGAGCCTGCGCGTCCGGAGCCTGTGCTCCGCAATAGGAGAGGCCACAACAGTGACAGGCCCGCGTACCATTAAAAAAAAAAAAAAAAAAAGAAGCAGCCCAGGGGGACTTCCCTGGTGATCCAGTTGGTTAAGACTCCGTGCTTCCAATGCAGGGGTCACAGGTTCAATCCCTGGTCAGGGAACTAAGATCCCCACGTGCTGTGTGGTGCGACTGGGGAAAAAAAAAAAAAAGAAGCAGCCCAGGGGCTGAGATCAAGGTGTGGGGCAGGAGTGGGCCTTGCAGGCTGCGGGCACCAATTGGCATGCTTGTGTTGCACCTCAGGCAGTGACAAATGGCCCACTGCATTTCCCTGTCTCTTTCAGAGCCACCTGGGAAAACAGCAGGCTGCTGCCGTGGATGCTAGAAAGAGCTGAGCTGTGGGTTTGTAGCCTAGCACTGGTCTTCCACTGATCTTTCCGCAAAATTTCAAGTGCCATTTGACCGCTTTCTTATTAATACCGCCCCTAGGAAGTCCACCCAAGAGCGCTGCTCTCTGGGATTTCTCAGGACAAAAAACATGATGCTGGGAGGGAGTGGTGTCCATAGACACTTGAAACCTCAAATTACACTGATGGGAGGAGTTCTTTGTTGGCCAGGCTTCACACCTTATGTAATTCCTCAGGCTGAGAATAAAGCATGATTTGGCACTGGCCAAATTCAGCTGCACTCAGTGGGAGGGCTGGGAATAGGTGGATGAGAGGGAGACAAATAGAAAAGGAAGGAGTGGCTACAGAAGTGAAAGCCTGATTAGACAATGGTAAAGATAAAAAGGCCTGTCTGTGAAACTGTGACCCCTTTAAAGGACAGAGTACAGTTTCATAAAAGCAAGGACCCAACCAGGCTGCACCTAACTGTGGCTGCGTTTCTGCTGTCAGTAAGTGATTTCCATGGGAACATGGCTGGCATCATGAGGATGTGTCCAGAGGACGAGGGGGAAGGGCAGGGAAGAGAGCCCCGCTCACCTGTGCAGCCCTCTTGCCTCACAGCCCCCGAACCTCCATAAGGACCACAGAGTTATGGGCAAGGCTCTGTTCTCAGAGGCAGGACACCCAAGCTTGCACCCTGGCTCACCACACGCCAGCGTAAACCATTCAGTCTCTCCGACTTTGCTGAGATTACTTGCATTTGAAATTAGGGTATTGATACTTCCTGAGCCAGCTCATCTGGTTGTTTGTGAGGCCTCAAATAAGATGAGACATGTGAACGTGCTCTGGAAGCTGGAATGAGCCGTGCACAGGCAGTCATGCACATGCGCATTTTATTACTATATTAACCTTTCCTGCTCTTTTCCTGGCCTGGGTTGCATCTCTTCCGTCTTGTGTAACTGCTCTCTTCCGTGGCTGGTCAGTTTGTACCCACTGCTCCCTCTGGGTCACACTTGAGCCCTGACCTTGTGCCACTCCATCCCTCCCCGCGGGGAGCACAAAGGGAGTCTTGCTTGCAGCCTGTGTCTCCTCACCCTCCCAAGACCTGTCACCTTCACACCCCCCAACACAGGTTGCCCTTTTCCATTAAAATGTTTAGTACAGATACCCGATGAAAAACTGCTATTATGTTTGGTATTCGTGTCTATTTTTTCCAGCAGCTACCATTATCTTAGCTAATCTAAATACACTGGAAAAGAAAACACAAGCCACACCCAGCTGCCTTTTTAAGCCTGCTTCTATCAGAACTGCATTTTCAGTGCAAGTCAACTTTAATCTCTCAGATGTAGGATAAGAAGGCTATTTTGGGGAGGTACCTGGTGCGTTGGCAACTCTATTTGGGTATAAAAATTACCCACAGGATTTAAAGGTGAAAACAAGAGCATAACGGTGTGTGCACCCTGGTGCTAATCTGGTCGTGTGGGCTGCATGGGCAGTGGTCTGAGCAGGCCCAAGCTCCGCGGGGCAGTCTAGAGCCAGACTGGACCTCCAAATTCAACCCTAATGCTAATTCCAGAGGTTTTAAAAGGTAGGCTCCTCAGGTGCTCAGTATGTCCCGGAAGGGCCCTGTATGACCTCCAAAGCCAGAGTTGGCCAACAAAGCAAATCAAAGGATTCGTTCATTATTTTATCCATTCAAACAAGCATTTTTTGAGAACTTACTAGGTATTCCTAGGAAGTTTCTGGTGGTGCAGGGTCTAACCATTTCAAGTCCTGCTTTACATTTCCACCAAACAGTATGGAGTGTTCCCCAGACCCTCTCCAGGGCTGCAGAGCCATGAGGACATGGCACCTTCCCCCTAGCAATCATGCCCTTGCCAGTTCGGGGGATACCACCCAATGCCCTACATATGAGGGAATGAGAGTGCAGAACTATGGAATGGCTAGACGGCTTTCTGCTCCCACAGAGCTGTGCATCATTAATGCTGTTCCAGGATTCAGAAAACTGACCTTAGTTTTACATGAGCAAATCTGCCTCAAAAAGGATCTCGAAAATGTCTTTTAGTCTCCTTCGAGGAGCTGCATACTCAGGGAGCAAGGCCTCCTCTAATGAGGCCAAGGAATGGATGATACAAGTCGGTCAGTGATTGAAAGGGGAAAAAATAGCAATAATGGCCTGTCCAGGAACTTTCCCCTCTGAGTTGGATTTTTAGACTTTGAATTCTAAGAACAGTCTCTGAGAATAGGATCGCTCTTTGATAGAACATTTCCCTGGCTTTTCAGGCATGTTATAAACAGACAGTGCACTGCATGGCTGATGGACTGACTTAAGAGTATCCTGAATGTTCAGAAAAAATGAAGGCAGGTAAGAAATCACACACTGACCTTCCTTTCCAATGGAAATGGAGCACATGACTAATTTCAAAACCATTAACATGTAAAAGCAGCATATTTCTTCTGAGAACATGGCACAAAGGCTCTCCAAGGAGATTGCTGGGACATGATTACCAGCAACACTTAAGTTTTCAAAAACGCACCAAGGAGGCTATTCACGAAGAGCGTGTTAGCGGCAAAATAGCTGCTTCATTAAACTTAAATAGCCGCAGCAGGGCTGTGCCTACAGACCCAAGCTACCAAATTATACATTTCTTTTCTGGATGCTTCACTGACCTCATTATGTAGAGCAGAGAGTTTGTCATTCCAAATAAAGTGACCATCCAAGTCTTTATAAACATGTCCATCAGGTGCTTGATGAGTCTGCAGAGTGAAACACTGGGAGCCCAGTGAATTAAAAAAACAAACAAACAAAAAAACGACTTCTCTTTTTGTCATTTCATTCTTCCCTGCTACGTGCTCATTGTCACGCTTACAGAGCAGAGTCAGCAGGTGAAATGCCTGTTTCCGAGCATGAAGGAATTTTTGATTTGGGGGTTATGGCATTTTATTGAGAAACGGGTAAACACCAACGATGAACCATGGAAAGAAAAAAACCCAGACCAGCATAAGGCAAGTTGGATCCAGAGAGAGTTACAGCTTGTTCCCAATGTTCTTTTTGAAATTGATATCCAGAGTTATTTATCATTTCCCATCCACGTTATTAATTCTGATTCTCAGCCACAAGGAGTATCAGGCTAATTTTTCTTCCATTTAAAATGACTATATATTTTTTTCAGCCAGGTAAAATCCTCTAGTTCTGCTGAAGGCAAAGCAAGTAACGATTATCATATTTATACATATTTTTTCCCCTCAAGAAGTACTCACGAAATTAATTCAGATTTTGGAGGCTATCCCATTTTTTTCACTCCATTTTAATTATATAGAGGAAAATGGCAATTAAAATCCTACAACGACCCTGTGTGTTCAGAGGCACAGCGACAGCTGAATCACACTTGTAAATAACAACTGGTCCTGCACAAGGAGCCCTGCTGAGCTAGGAGAGCCATGAGCTGCCTGGTTGAGTTCCAGGGGCTCGGGAACAATCAGGGCACATCAGAAAAGTTTAAACGTCAAGTTTAAAAAATAGAGGGGAGCAGGCAAAGCACAATGAGATGTTCACGGGACGGTACTCAGAGATGAGAAAAGTGTATGCTTCAAATGATATTCAGTGTGCCCAGTGCCAAACGGCTACCTGTTCAGCGTAAGGAAGGTATGGAGGGTACGGCACGTTGACCAGGATATCTGATGATATGGAAGGAAAATATTTTGGCTACAAATGAGGGCTGAATACGCTCTAAGGACTACAAGTTCTGGATTTGTGGATAGGTTCATACACATCTTCCACCAGCCTCCAAGTGAATGCCCGCCATTAAAGGAAGTTGATTTGGGGTCCATTCCAAGTCGTATCTCACCCTCCTCCACACAAACAACGCCGTACTAGCTACACAGGTGTGCTCCATCTTGACCCCAGCCTCCCAGAGCCTGGAATAAAGCCAGCTGTGGCTTATTTTAAGCCCCAGGGTTCCTTGGGGCTTTCCCCAGCTGCATTTCACCAAGACCATGGGGAGGTTGTAGTCTTGTTCTCTCACGGGGTAGGGTCCAAGCTCTGCATTCCGCCAGGCTCCGAGGCCTAGGTCTCCCTGCAGTGTTTGCTGGAGCCCCAGGAGACGTGTGGCTGGTGGACCTCCATTTACACACGAGGATATCCGAAGTTACTCAGCTCGCCAAGGAATAGTAAGGCAAGTGCAGAGCGAAGACAAAAACTCTTTGGATTTTGCTTTTTAGCTCTGTCTTTGGCATTATGGGTGGGCTCCCTGTCATATGCTTCATATTACTGAAAGTCCCCCAAACGCCACTTGTTCTTTCCCATGTGGTCAGAGTCTCCGGGTGTTTCTGTGTTGCCTTTGTACATACTTGGCTTTGGATTCAGGGGTACCTCTGGGAGCCTTTGTTGGGGAGGGGACAGAGCCCTAGTTTTGGATCAAGGAGTCCTGGCTTTGAACTGCTACTCAAAATTTACTTGGCCCTAAGCCTCAGTTTCCTCCCTGACACGCTGGACCTGGGGTAGGTATGTGCCTGGCCTGTGGTGGTCACTTGGTAACCGGCAGTGCTTAAGATTGCAGTGCAGCAGGGTGAGCTCATATCAGCTGAGGACCAGGGTGGGGAAGAGGTCCCTTCCAGACCCTACCTCTAATCCCCTTGCCTAGCCCACCCCTCTGTAGTCATCCTTACTACCCTACCATCTTCCCAAGCGAATGTCTTTTGGGGGCAGAACTGCTGACAGTTCTGTTTTGACAGTCTTGTATAACATAGGTAAAAAACACAGAAATGCTCCCTGGAATTACTCTTCTCAGCTCTTGGACACTGCTCCCCTTTCCTTCCACTACACACACGCTCACACATACACACAAAAACCACAGTTTCTTTTTATTGGTTCCCTAGAATGTGTCCAGTCTTTTAAACCATCAAGATATAAACAAGCAGAAGAAAAAACTAACAGTCAGCCAAGGACCAAGTGATCTGAGATCACTTTATCACTTAACTTCTTGACAGCTGTATACTCTGGATTCTTGTGGACCGTGAAATCGGTGGCAAAAAGGGCCTCATTCGTATTGATACTTCCTATTTACCTCAATGCAAAGCGCTTCCAAACCCCTTCAAAGGGGCCTCTCAGGCCTTCTGTTTTCTAAGTAGAGCACATGCCCCCTCCCGCACTTGCTCCTCTGTCCCATCTTGCCCTGCATCTTGACATTGATGGTTGCATTGGCCCCGCATCTTACACAGCCCACACCCATTGGAGTGTCAGCTTCATCTGGACATTTTTTAGTGTGAGAACCAGCCCACTCTCTCCCCAAGCCTCCACGGGAGCAGAGTGTTTAAAGTCTGCTAGAAATGCTCCAGGGCATCAGTTAGTGGAGGGCTGTCTTCCCTTAGGCCAGTCAATCACTCAGGAGGAAGGTCCTAAATCAAATATCTGGTCTGTTCATTTCTTTGTGCATTCGTCCTTGCAAAAACAATGAGTGAGGTTCCTTAATGTGACCCCTCTTGTTTGACAGAAACAAAAACAACCTTACATGGACACTGAATTAACTTATTATCCAAGACCAAACAACCAAATATTAAAGCAGAGGTCTACCTTTACTTTGAAATTTTCATCTGATGGTAGTTTTCCTTCAGAACAGACAAAAAAATTAGACTATTAATAGCAATAGTGAGAGTCTATTTTTCTATTTTCATAGCACTATTCATTTTCTATTCTCTAATTACTTAGTAAATACAGTGGGTCTTTACTGCCTTTGAGGGTGAAAATAACAGTTATACCCCTATGGAGCTCATTCATTTGCTTTATGGGCTAAAAAATCTCTAGTGTGTCACAAATGAACACAATGTTCCCGAGGACTGTGTTTTACTCTTGACTCTCCAATTTCACTAATAAATGTGAAAAACACATGTAGCCAGATAAGTCCCTGGAGACCAGCCACTGCAGACACTGAAGAAAGCAAGTTATTCCAGCTAAGATCAGCATTCACTTTCACATTGCAGACTATTTGTCTCCCAAATTCTCCTCCAATTGCTTGACATGAAGCCATGAAATTGGTTTCCAGTGACTACCCCCCAAATCTTAGAAAACTAGCTTTCTTTTTTTTTAAAATAAAGGATATCTTCAAAAAAAAGAAAAAAACATAAAATTTTTGACCATCAGGTAATGACCTTTTTCTAATCACATCTCCAGTGGATTCCCCACCACCTTCTGAGAGAGCTGTTACTCTTTTTAAAAAATATTTTTATCAAGAAAAATTTCAAACAAATAGGGAGAAAACTACAGTAACCCCACATATTCTTCATCATCCCAACCTAGCAAGATTTTGCTACACCTGTTTCACCCTTGCTTCCTTCCTTCCACCCTATTAAGATTTTTATGCAAGTCTCAGAAATTGTCATTTTACCCCTACATACTTAAGTATGAATTTCTAAAAATATGAACATTTCTTATAGAACCACAAAACCATTATCATACCTAACAAACTTAATAATTCCTTGTTATCATCTGTTACCCAAACTGTATTCAAATTTTTCCAACTGTCTTGAAAAATCTTTTATGGTTGCTTTGTTTAAATGATCCAGACAAGGTGTAACATTTGGACACATCTAAGTCCCTCTCACTTGCACACAGCCACCTCCCTTTTTCCCCCTTGCTAATGTCTTGCTAAAGAAACTGGCACAGGGCTCCTCTTAAGCCCCATCCCAATAGCTACGTTTTTAATTTTTCTTGTAGTATCATTTAACTTGTTCTTCTATCCCCTGTATTTTCTGGAACCTTACTGATTGGTTTAAGTTCAAGTTCAACTCTTCTGCAACAATAGCTCATGTTGTGTACTTACCTATTGCATCAGAGCGGGCAGGCTCCTCAGATAACAATGAACCACTTTTAGAGGGTTCAGGTGAGGGCAGCCTGATTCCTCCATTGTGGAGTTCCCCATAACATACCTAATGGGCTAATGATTGCATCCCATTTATGACAGGTGCTTGAATCAATGATTTCATTTGGGGGCTACAGAATTATGCTTTTCCAATTCTAACTTCCCTTCCACATTTAGTGGCTAGAGTTCTCATGTGAAAAAGAATTTTCCTTCATCAACACTTGCAATCTGGTCATTCTGAAATACAATTTGCACAGAGAAGCCATAATAACTGCTTAATTCTTTCCTTTGACTGCCAATTTTCAGAGTAAGGAATTGTTGCTTTAGGTACATCCTATAGTAACTGAGTTGTTTTTGTTGCTTTCTATGTTATTCTTAAAGGTCCATCTGTCTTTATTGAAATTTAAAAAAAAGTCAAATCACCACGCAATAACTAACCCTTCTGCTTGAGTATAGAGAACTGGATTTGTAATGAAAAAGGACACAAAATATGTCTGAGCCCAAGTCCCTGCCATTGTGTATCTCTCTTCTCACTGGAAGGCCAGGCACTGTTTCCCTTGCCTACTTTGGTATACGACTCTTGTCTTTAGGGTTGATAGAGTCTTTCCCTAGGCTGAACACTCCCTGAAGACAGAGGTCTTCTGCATTTACCGATCCCTTAGGAAAACAAGAACAATCTTAAAATCTACCCTCTTCGGCTTACTGCGGCACAGTTGACTTGGTGTCACTTGCTCCTGTGAGCAAGTGACTTCCACTGTCTTATCATTCACTGAATATATCTGAAGGTGCCGCCAGTGTAGAAGCCAGTCGGCAGAACTACACCACTTCAGACTGACTAGCTAAGGTCATCAAGTCTGCACTAGATTTTTGGGCTTCGTCTGTGACCCATCAGGAAACCATTCCTGTCCAATGAAGCCTGCAGGTGCCATCTGGCATGGCCACACCCAGCTCCAGGCTGCAATGGTGGCACATTAACACGATGGGCAAGCTTCCACTAGGGGAAGAAAGAAACTGCATGTGGGTGAAACTTGCACATGTATGAGAAACAGCTCCCTTTCACCTTCTCACTAATAAGGGTGAAAACATTCAGGCCATTCAGAGGTATTCGCCACAGAGGCATTTATAAGTCTTCCTTAACAATGGCTGACAAGTGTCTCTGAGACGACAGGAATCCAGGGTCTTTCTTTTTTGCTCTCTAAGAGCAGAGATATTTTCTGCCCATTATTGCCTTGTTTTACTGACAGGCATCTGTCAGTTAGACATTAAAACAGCGTGATAATGGGAAGATCATATGCTGGCTTTGTCCACACACTCCAAGAGGGAAGCACTCAAGAAAAATGTGTATTTTGGTAAACCTAGACGCTCATGTGCGCACCTGCATTTCTATTAAGTTGGAAACTGAGTATAGAATAGCAAAGCAGTGAGAAGAGGAATAACAGAGGGATGGGATCAGAGGAGATTCCTAAATGGCCCTGCAGACACCAGTGTGGGGATCCGCTGCTCTGTGCAGGAGGGGGATGGGTTAGGAAATGCTCGCCAAAGACGATGAGCAGGATGGCAGCAGTTTTTTTCTGGCTTAACTGGAACTCACTGAGAGCTGCTGAACCGGGGAACTGGCAGAAAACATCTTCCATGGCTCAGTAAATGGAGGATGTTCACACATTCTGAAATAGCGTAAATACTCCCTTTTGAAACAGAGGTACAAAAGGGAAATGCACATTTAAAATAAACTAATAAAAGCAATTCAATTCCTACTGAGAATCTTCTAGTAAATAGTTCTCTGTCAGAAAGTAATATTGTTACTCAGATATTTGAATCTCCAGTCATATGTTCAGGTTCTGACTTCTTGGCTAATGCAAGTAAAAGCATATCCTACACACACACACACACACACACACACACACACACACACACACACACACACACATACACATACGCGCATGCCCCGTATAATGCCATCTTTTTTTTCAATCGAATAAAACTTTAATTTATTCAATTAATGATTATAGTAGAATGCCATGCTTATGCTGACAATTTACCATAAAACCTTACCATTCTGTACTGAGCCATAGAGCCTAGAGACTACTCAAGTATAATCCCTACTGTAAAGTTCTAATATGTGCACAGTGGGAGGAAAACAGGTGTCATCGTATTCAGTGGCAGTAGTCAACTTGAATAGGATAGAAGCCAGAAATCACTAGCCTCACCAGTAAAAAGTGTTACAATTTTCTTTTATAATTAAAAAAAATATTTTAACATCTTTACTGGAGTATAATTGCTTTACAATGGTGTGTTAGTTCCTGCTGTATAACAAAGTGAATCAGCTATATGTATACATATATCCCCATACCTCCTCCCTCTTGCGTCTCCCTCCCACCCTCCCTATCCCACCCCTCTAGGGGGACACAATGCACCGAGCTGATCTCCCTGTGCTATGCAGCTGCTTCCCACTAGTTTTATGTTACATTCGGTAGTGTATATATGTCAATGTTACTCTCTCATTTCGTCCCAGCTTACACTTCCCCCTCCCTGTGTCCTTAAGTCCATTCTCTACGTCTGTGTCTTTATTCCTGTCCTGCCCCTAGGTTCTTCAGAACCATATTTTTTTAGATTCCATATATATGGGTTAGCATTTGTTTTTCTCTTTCTGACTTACTTCACACTGTATGACAGTCTCTAGGTCCATCCACCTCACCACAAATAACTCAATTTCGTTTATTTTTATGGCTGAGTAACATTCCATTGTATATATCTGCCACACCTTCTTTAGCCATTCATCTGTTGATGGGCACTTAAGTTGCTTCCATGTCCTGGCTATTGTAAATAGTGCTGCAATGAATATTGTGGTACATGACTCTTTTTGAATTATGGTTTTCCCTGGATATATGCCCAGTAGTGGCATTGCTGGGTCATATGGTAGTTCTATTTTTAGTTTTTTAAGGAACCTCCATACTATTTGCCATAGTGGCTGTATCAATTTATATTCCCACCAACAGTGCAAGAGGGTTCCCTTTTCTCCACACTGTCCAGCATTTATTGTTTGTAGATTTTTTGATGATGGCCATTCTGACGGGTGTGAGGTGATACCTCATTGTAGTTTTGATTTGCATTTCTCTAATGATTAGTGATGTTGAGCATCCTTTCATGTGTTTGTTGGCAATCTGTATATCTTTTTTTGAGAAATGTCCATTTAGGTCTTCTGCCCATTTTTGGATTGGGTTGTTTGTTTTTGATATTGAGCTGCAAGACCTGCTTATAAATTTTGGAGATTAATCCTTTGTCAGTTGCTTCATTTGCAAATATTTTCTCCCATTCTGAGGGTTGTCTTTTTGTCTTGTTTATGGTTTCCTTTGCTTTGCAAAAGCTTTTAAATTTCATTAGGTCCCATTTGTTTATTTTGGGGTTTTTTTTTTTTTTTTTTTGGTACACGGGCCTCTCACTGTTGTGGCCTCTTCCATTGCAGAGCACAGGCTGCGGATGTGCAGGCTCAGCGGCCATGGCTCACAGGCCCAGCCACTCCACGGCATGTGGGATCTTCCCGGACCGGGGCACGAACCCGTGTCCCCTGCATGGGCAGGCAGGCTCTCAACCACTGAGCCACCAGGGAAGCCCTATTTTTGGTTTTATTTCCATTTCTCTAGCAGGTGGGTCAAAAGGATCTTGCTGTGTTTTATGTCATAGAGTGTTCTGCCTATGTTTTCCTCTAAGGGTTTTATAGTGTCTGGCCTTACATTTAGGTCTTTAATCCATTTTGAGTTTATTTTTTGTGTATGGTGTTAGGGAGTGTTCTAATTTCATTCTTTTACATGTAGCTGTCCAGTTTTCCCAGCACCATTTATTCAAGAGTCTGTCTCTTCTCCATTGTAAATTCTTGCCTCTTTTATCAAAGATAAGATGACCATATGTGCGCGGGTTTATCTCTGGGCTTTCTATCCTGTTCCATTGATCTATATTTCTGATTTTGTGCCAGTACCATACTGTCTTGATTACTGTAGCTTTGTTGTATAGTCTGAAGTCAGGGAGCCTGATTCCTCCAGCTCCATTTTCCTTTCTCAAGATTGGTTTGGCTATTCGGGGTCTTTTGTGTTTCCATACAAATTGTGAAATTTTTGTTCTAGTTCTGTGAAAAATGCCAGTGGTAGTTTGATAGGGATTGCATTGAATCTGTAGATTGCTTTGGGTAGTATAGTCATTTTCACAATGTCGATTCTTCCAATCCAAGAACATGGTATACCTCTCAATCTATTTGTATCACCTTTAATTTCTTTCATCAGTGTCTTGTAGTTTTCTGCATGTAGGTCTTTTGTCTCCTTAGGTAGGTTTATTCCTAGGTATTTTATTCTTTTTGTTGCAATGGTAAATGGGAATGTCTTTAATTTCTCTTTCAGATTTTTCATCATTAGTGTATAGGAATGCAAGAGATTTCTGTGCATCAATTTTGTTTCCTGCTACTTTACAAAATTCATTGATTAGCTCTAGTATTTTTCTGGTAGCGTCTTTAGGATTCTTCTCTATGTATAGTATCATGTCATCTGCAAACAGTGACAGTTTTCCTTCTTCTTTCCCGATTTGGATTCCTTTTATTTCTTTTTCTTCTCTGATTGCTGTGGCTAAAACTTCCAAAATTATGTTGAATAATAGTGGTGAGAGTGGGCAACCTTGTCTTGCTCCTAATCTTAGTGGAAATGGTTTCAGTTTTCCACCATTGAGAATGACACTGGCTGTGGGTTTCTCATATATGGCCTTTATTATGTTGAGGTAGGTTCCCTCTATGCTCACTTTCTGAAGGGTTTTTATCATAAATGGATGTTGAATGTTGTCAAAAGCTTTTTCTGCATGTACTGAGATGATCATATAGTTTCTCTCCTTCAGTTTATTAATATGGTGTATCACATTGACTGATGTGCGTATATTGAAGAATCCTTGCATTCCTGGGATAAACCCCACTTGATCATAGTGCGTAATCCCTTTAATGTGCTGTTGGATTCTGTTTGCTAGTATTTTGTTGAGGATTTTCTCATCTATGTTCATCAGTGATATTGGCCTGTAGTTTTCTTTCTTTTTGACATCTTTGTCTGGTTTTCATATCAGGGTGATGGTGGCCTCATAGAATGAGTTAGGGAGTGTTCCTCCCTCTGCTGTATTTTGGAAGAGTTTGAGAAGGATAGGTGTTAGCTCTTCTCTAAATGTTTGATAGAATTCGCCTGTGAAGCATCTGGTCCTGGGCTTCTGTTTGTTGGAAGATTTTTAATCACAGTCTCAATTTCAGCGCTTGTGATCGGTCTGTTTATATTTTCTATTTCTTCCTGGTTCAGTCTCGGAAGGTTGTGCATTTCTAAGGATTTGTCCATTTCTTCCAGGTTGTCCATTTTATTGGCATAGAGTTGCTTGTAGTAATCTATCATGATCCTTTGTATTTCTGCAGTGTCAGTTGTTACTTCTCCTGTTTCATTTCTAATTCTGTTGATTTGAGTCTTCTCCCTTTTTTTCTTGACGAGTCTGGCTAATGGTTTATCAATTTTGTTTATCTTCTCAAAGAACCAGCTTTTAGGGGCTTCCCTGGTGGTGCAGTGGTTGAGAGTCCACCTGCCAATGCAGGGGACACGGGTTCATGTCCTGGTCTGGGAGGATCCCACATGCCACAGAGCGGCTGGGCCTGTGGGCCATGGCTGCTGGGCCTGCACGTCTGGAGCCTGTGCTCCACGGCAGGAGAGGCCACTGCAGTGATAGGCCCGCGTATCACACACAAAAAAAAAAAAAACAAAAAAAAAACCCAGCTTTTAGTTTTATTGATCTTTGCTACTGTGTCCTTCATTTCTTTTTTATTTATTTCTGATCTGATATTTATGATTTCTTTCCTTCTGCTAACTTTGGTTTTTTTTTGTTCTTCTTTCTCTAATTGCTTTAGGTGTAACGTTAGGTTGTGTATTTGAGATGTTTGTTGTTTCTTGAGGTAGGATTGTATTGCTATAAACTTCCCTCTTAGAACTGCTTTTGCTGCATCCCATAGGTTTTGGGTCATTGTGTTTTCATTGTCATTTGTTTCTAGGGTATTTTTTGATTTCTTCAGTGACCTCTTGGTTAGGTAGTAGTGTATTGTTTAGCCTCCATGTGTTTGTATTTTTTACAGATTTTTTTCCTGTAATTGATATCTGGTCTCATAGCATTGTGGTCAGAAAAGATACTTGATACGATTTCAATTTTCTTAAATTTAACAAGGCTTGATTTGTGACCCAAGATATGATCTATCCTGGAGACTGTTCCGTGAGCACTTGAGAAGAAAGTGTATTCTGTTCTTTTTGGATGGAATGTCCTATAAATATCAATTAAGTCCATCTTGTTTAATGTATCATTTAAACCTTGTGTTTCCTTATTTATTTTCATTTTGGATGATCTGTCCATTGGTAAAAGTGGGGTGTTAAAGTCCCCTACTTTGATTGTGTTACTGTCAGTTTCCCCTTTCATGGTTGTTAGCATTTGCCTTATGTATTGAGGTGCTCCTATGTTGGATGCATAAATATTTACAATTGTTATATCTTGTTCTTGGATTGATTCCTTGATCATTATGTAGTGTCCTTCTTTGTCTCTTGTAATAGCCTTTGTTTTAAAGTCTATTTTGTCTGATATGAGAATTGCTACACCAGTTTTCTTTTGATTTCCATTTGCACGGAATATCTTTTTCCATCCCCTCACATTCAGTCTGTATGTGTCCCAGGTCTGAAGTGGGTCTCTTGTAGACAGCATCTATACGGGTCTTGTTTTTGTATCCATTCAGCTAGTCTATGTCTTTTGGTTGGAGCACTGAATCCATTTACATTTAAGGTAGTTATCAATATGTATGTTCCTATTGCCATTATCTTTTTTTTTTTTTTTTTTTGCGGTACGCAGGCCTCTCATTGTTGTGGCCTCTCCCATTGTGGAGTACAGGCTCTGGACGTGCAGGTTCAGCGGCCATGGCTCACGGGCCCAGCTGCTCCGCGGCATGTGGGATCTTCCTGGACCAGGGCATGAACCTGTGTCCCGTGCATCGGCAAGCGGACTCTCAACCACTGCACCACCAGGGAAGCCCCCTATTGCCATTTTCTTGTTTTGGGTTTGTCATTGTAGGTCTTTTCCTTCTCTGTGTTTCCTACCTAGAGAAGTTCCTTTAGCATTTGTTGTAAAGCTGGTTTGGTGGTGCTGAATTCTCTTAGCTTTTGCTTGTCTGTAAAGGTTTTCATTTCTCTGTCGAATCTGAATGAGATCCTTGAAGGGTAGAGTAATCTTGGTTGTAGGTTTTTCTCTTTCATCACTTTAAATATGTCCTCCACTCCCTTCTGGGTTGCAGAGTTTCTGCTGAAAGATCAGCTGTTAACCTTATGGGGATTCCCTTGAATGTTATTTGTTGCTTTTCCCTTGCTGCTTTTAATATTTTCCTTTGTGTTTAATTTTTGATAGTTTGATTAATATGTGTCTTGGTGTGTTTCTCCTTGGATTTATCCTGTATGGGACTCTCTGTGCTTCCTGGACTTGATTGACTATTTTCTTTCCCATATGAGGGAAGTTTTCAAGTATAATCTATTCAAATATTTTATCAGTCCCTTTTTTTTCTCTTCTTCTGGGATCCCTATAATTTGAATGTTGGTGCATTTAATGTTGTCCCAGAGGTCTCTGAGACTGTCCTCAATTCTTTTCATTCTTTTTTCTTTATTCTGCTCTGCGGCAGTTATTTCCAGTATTTTATCTTCCAGGTCCCTTATCTGTTTTTCTGCCTCAGTTATTCTGCTATTGATTCCTTCCAGAGAACTTTTAATTTCATTTATTGTGTTGTTCATCATTGTTTGTTTGCTCTTTAATTCTTCTAGGTCCTTGTTACATGTTTCTTTCATTTTCTCCGTTCTATTTCCAAGATTTTGGATCATATTTACTATCATTACCCTGAATTCTTTTTCAGGTAGGCTGCCTATTTCCTCTTCATTTGTTAGGTCTGGTGAGTTTTTACCTTGCTCCTTCATCTGCTACATATTTCTCTGTCTTCTCATTTTGCTGAATTTACTGTGTTTGGATTCTCCTTTTTGCAGGCTGCAGTTTCATTGTTCCCATTGTTTTTGGTGTCTGCCCCCCAGTGGCTAAGGTTGGTTCAGTGGGCTGTGTAGGCTTTCTGGTGGAGGGGACTGGTGCCTGTGTTCTGGTGGTTGAGACTGGATCTTATCTTTCTTGTGGGCAGGACCACGTCCAGTGATGTGTTTTGGGGTGTCTGTGAACTTATTATGATTTTAGGCAGACTCTCTGCTAATGGGTGGGGTTGTGTTCCTGTCTTGCTAGTTGTTTGGCATAGGGTGTCCAGCACTGTAGCTTGCTGGTTGTTGAGTGGAGCTGGTCTTAGGTTTGAGATGGAGATCTCTGGGAGAGCTTTGGCCCTTTGATATTACGTGGGCTGGGAGGTCTCTGGTAGACCAATGTCCTGAACTCAGCTCTCCCACGGCAGAGGCACAGGCCTGAGACCCGGCCGGAGCACCAAGCCCCTGTCAGCCACTCAGCTCAGAAGAAAAGGGAGAAAAAAAAGAAAGAAAGACAGGGAACAATAAAGTAAAATAAAATAAAGTTATTAAAAATTATTAAAAATAAAAAAAAATGTAATAAGAAAAGGAAAGAAAGAACAACGAAACCAAAAAACAAATCCACCAATGATAACAAGTGCTGAAAACTGTACACACAAAAAAATGGATAGGCAAAACCCTAGGACAAATGGTAAAAGCAGAGCTATACAAACAAAATCACACAAAGAAGCATACACATACACACTTACAAAAAGAGAAAAAGGAAAACATATATATATTAAAAAAAAAAGAAGAGAGCAGCCAAATCAATAAACAAATCTACCAATGATAATAAGGTCTGAATACTAAACTAAAATAAACACAAAACTAGAAACAAATTAGACGCAGAAAGCAAACCCCAAGTCTACATTTGCTCCCAAAGTCCACCGCCTCAATTTTGGGACAATTCGTTGTCTATTCAGGTATTCCACAGATGCAGGGTACATCAAGGTGATTGTGGAGATTTAATCTGCTGCTCCTGAGGCTGCTGGGAGAGATTTCCCTTTTTCTTCTTTGTTCGCACAGCTCCTGGGGTTCAACTTCGGAGTTGGCCCTGCCTCTGCGTGTAGGTCGCCTGAGGGCATCTGTTCTTCGCTCAGACAGGATGGGGTTAAAGGAGCAGCTGATGAGGGGGCTCTGGTTCACTCAGGCCTGGGGGAGGGAGGGGTACGGATGTGGGGTGAGCCTGTGGCAGCAGAGGCTGGCGTGACGTTGAACCAGCCTGAGGCGTACCGTGTGTTCTCTCGGGGAGGTTGTCCCTGGATCATGGCACCCTGGCAGTGGCAGGCTGCACAGGCTCTTGGGAGGGGAGGTGTGGATAGTGACCTGTGCTTGCACACAGGCTTCTTGGTGGCTGCAGCAGCAGCCTTAGCGTCTCATGCCTGTCTCCAGTGTCCGTGATGATAGCCGCAGTTCGTGCCCATCTCTGGGGCTTGTTTAGGTGGTGCTCTCAATCCCCTCTCCTCACGCACCCCGAAACAATGTTGTCTTGCCTCTTAGGCAGGTCCAGACTTTTTCCCGGACTCCCTCCCGGCTAGCTGTGGCACACTAGCCCCCTTCAGGCTGTGTTCATGCAGCCAACCCCAGTCCTCTCCCTGGGATTTGACCTCAGAAGCCCAAGCCTCAGCTCCCAGCCCCCACCCGCCCTGGCGGGTGAGCAGACAAACCTCTCAGGCTGGTGAGTGCTGGAAGGCACAGATCCTCTGTGTGGGAATCTCTCTGCTTTGCCCTCTGCACCCCTGTTGCTGTGTTCTCCTCTGTGGCTCCGAAGCTTCCCCCCCTCCACCCCCGTCTCCACCAGTGAAGGGGCTTCCTAGTGTGTGGAAACTTTTCCTCCTTCACAGCTCCCTCCCACTGGTGCAGGTGCCGTCCCTATTCTTTTGTCTCTGTTTTTTCTTTTTTCTTTTGCCCTACCGAGGTACCTGGGGGAGTTTCTTGCCTTTTGGGAAGTCTGAGGTCTTCTGTCAGCATTCAGTAGGTGTTCTGTAGGAGTTGTTCCACATGTAGATGTATTTTTGATGTATTTGTGGGAAGGAGGGTGATCTCCATGTCTTACTCCTCTGCCATCTTGAAGGTCCCCCAGTTTTGTTTTTTAAAAACAAAGTTGGGGAAGGTTATTTTCTGCAGTGATTCAGCACGTGAGCAGTGGAACTGGACACCTTTGGTTTGAGTTCCAGATTTTCCATCTATCAGTTTTGCCTTTTCAAATGGTGGGGTAAAATGGTGCCCATCTCACATTTGAGGATTCAATGGGATAATGTATATAAAGTGCCTAGCATACAGTTTGGCACACAGCAAACACTGCTACCTGCAATACTGTGCTAAGGCCACAGCAACTTCAGATGTCTCTAGGGTGAACTATTGTTTGCGATATTTCTGCTCAAGCCAACAGAAGTTTATCACATTTATCACAATACTGATACTAATATGGGAAGCAACACAGTACTTTGAGAGGCACAGTGGAGGATCAGAAAAAAACATGAGCTTAGGAAGGAATCAGGCACATGGCTTTGAATACTGGCTCTTGCCACCAGCTCCCAGGGTTCAATCTTGGATAAGCTGCTTCTCTGCATGTCAAGTCGCCCACGTGTGAAAAAGTAAAAGATGGCTGACTTCCTTACAGAGTCATTGTGCAGTTAGCCCACAGGGTATGTAAAATGCTCTGCCCAGTGGGAGGGCCGCTCAGTGGTATCTCCCATTATTATTAGAATGTTATATCAGGCTCTGGAGACTGACAGAGGTGGGCCTCATGAATGCTGTCACTAGATAGTGTGATCCTGGACTGGGGCGGACAGGTCAGAACTTGCCAGGGGAACTTTTGGGTGGGACTAAATACACATCCCCGGGCACATCAGGAATCTAAAGAAATTAAGTGCTACTGGAAGGTGAAGTGTGCAGAGTCTATTATCTTAAAACACAGCATCAATACAATACAGAATAGAAGATTATCTCCCTTTGTCTAGAGGGCATATATGAGGCTCTGGGGAGCCAGGTGGGCCACTATAGCTCTTGGAACTTTCCCTTTATCCTCCCTGGGTTTACTCAAGAGCTAGGTACCATTTGGCCCCAGAATGAGATAACTACTCGGAGGCATTTAGTATTGGGGACGATGTGTCTTTGCACTTTCCTGACAATAAAGGGAGAATCAAATTATGTTTGTAACTCCACTTCCACCTGTTGATGCCAACATTCGTAGAACCAGGCAATCTCTTTATCTTGTTTACACAGTACTCAGCACAGGGCCCACTCAGATGTTTACTAGGTACATTAGGGAGAAATGGATGTTCTTTTAATAAAACAGGGATATGTGGACAGAGAAATTTACAACTTTTTGGATATCTGGGTCATAAGGATCTGCATACTTGAAAGAGGCTGGAATAAACTGCGTCACGATTTTTATCAAGTTCTACTTTCAAGGTGACATAAAATATGTGTCCTGTCTGCTAGGGGAGAAAATGCAACCAAAAGTAATCCATGATGACAGTGTGTATGGATGCAAATGAGGCATGATGATTTCTCCTGCTTCATCGGTTCATAAATTGGACTCACTTCTTAGATTTACAAACGATGATCACTATGGTAAATTCAGTAATAAAATTTTCTGCTCTAAACATAGCATTCTCCTCAGTATCTTTTTAGAGCCCTTAAGTGGTTTTGATGTACATGAAAGTAAAAGCTGGGGGAATTAAAAATTACACAAATAATGAAGATGAGTTCCTAGGTGAATTACCCATTACTGTGGAGGTTTTTGAATATTTTCATTAAAAAGAGTAAAAAGGCCATTTAAAGATAGTTGTGTATCTACAAATGATTGTAAAGTCATTCTCTTTATTTCTTTCCAACTCCCATAAGCCTCTTTTATTAGTTTCAAGGAATAAACCTCCAATCTGCTTCAGTAAGCTGCATTATTTTTTAAAGTACAAAACATATATGGTTTCTTTACATAAGCAATCTTCTTTAATGGCAATGCAGTCATTGGGAAGACTGCATTAAAAGGTATGTTTTATAGATCCTCCCTCCACCTTCTATACCTCTCTACTTTCTTTTTAAAAAGAATATTAACACAGAAATAAACTCAAAATGGATTAAAACCTAAATGTAAGGCCAGATACTATAAAACTCTTAGACGAAAACATAGGCAGAACACTCTGTGACATACATCACAGCAAGATCCTTTTTGACCCACCTCCTAGAGAAATGGAAATAAAAACAAAAATAAACAAATGGGACCTAATGAAACTTAAAACCTTTTGCACAGCAAAGGAAACCATAAACAAGATGAAAAGACAACCCTCAGAATGGGAGAAAATATTAGCAAACAAAGCAACTGACAAAGGATTAATCTCTAAAATATACAGGCAGCTCATGCAGCTCAATATGAAAAAAACAAACAACCCAATACAAAAATGGGCAGAAGACCTAAATAGACATTTCTCCAAAGAAGATATACAGATTGCCAACAAACACGTGAAAGGATGCTCAACATCACTCATCATTAGAGAAATGCAAATCAAAACTACAATGAGGTATCACCTTACACCAATCAGAATGGCCATCATCAAAAATTCTACAAACAATAAATGCTGGAGACAGTGTGGAGAAAAGGGAACCCTCTTGCACTGTTGGTGGGAATATAAATTGATACAGCCACTATGGCAAATAGTATGGAGGTTCCTTAAAAAACTAAAAATAGAACTACCATATGACCCAGCAATCCGACTATTGGGCATATACCCTGAGAAAACCATAATTCAAAAAGAGTCATGTACCAAAATGTTCATTGCAGCACTATTTACAATAGCCAGGACATGGAAGCAACCTAACTGTACATCGACAGCTGAATGGATAAAGAAGATGTGGCAGATATATACAATGGAATATTACTCAGCCATAAAAATAAACGAAATTGAGTTATTTGTGGTGAGGTGGATGGACCTAGAGACTTTCATACAGAGTGAAGTAAGTCAGAAAGAGAAAAACAAATACCGTATGCTAACACATATATATGGAAACTAAAAAAAAAAAAAAAGGTTCTGAAGAACCTAGGGGCAGGACAGGAATAAAGACGCAGATGTAGAAAATGTACTTGAGGACACGGGGAAGGGGGAAGGGTAAGCTGGGATGAAGTGAGAGAGTGGCATGGACATTATATACACTACCAAATGTAAAATAGATAGCTAATGGGAAGCAGTGGCACAGCACTGGGAGATCAGCTAGGTGCTTTGTGACCACCTAGAGGGGTGGGATAGGGAGGGTTGGGAGGGAGACGCAAGAGGGAGGAGATATGGGGATGTATGTTTATGTATAGCTGATTCACTTTGTTATACAGCAGAAACTAACACACCGTTGTAAAGCAATTATACTCCAATAAAGATGTTTAAAAAAAAGTATTAAGACCCACTTCTTTTTCACAAGTAGCTGGCATAATATTTGCTGACTCATTCAATGAATAAATGAATTCACTGTCTTGATATCAAATTCTGCATCCAGGTCATCAAGTCACACAATCAGGGCTGATATAGACCTCCACTTTAGAAATACAGTACACTCTATCTGGCTTAACTTCTAAGCAGTCTAGTATCCCCTCTACTATTTGATAGTTACCTATATTTTAATCTTTTTCTTGAATTTTGAATAATCCTTACGTTCATTCCCAAACTTGAAACCAGGCACTCCTATCTACAGGTCATTTAGGAATGGTAACCGGCAGACCATGAATTTGAACTCTTAACTTGGAAATGACTTGCAAGCATCTCTAAAACAAAGAATTTCTAATTCCCTTCCTCACTTGTCCCTATGCACATAGTCTTCTTAAGTTGGCATGGAGGATACTGTTGAAAAATGAAATAAAAACTGAATGCAATGAATAAATGACTGAATGAATAGACAAAGATATATAATACTTCAGAAGTAAAGCAATTCCCATTTTCCTATCAATTCAGGACACTTTGAAAGTATAGAAAAGGAGGCTCTTGGGTCAAAGATCTTATCCTGTCTGCCCAGGCCCAGGTTCCTGATTTGCTGTATGAGGCAGAAGCATGGCGCAAGCTGCATGTTTCTGGCATTCTGACTTGGGACTAAAGGGTACATTTTTCCCAGTGGGGATAAAATGGCTGGTTAGAGTTGAAATGGTACCCTTACTTCCACATTCAGAAACACTATTATGTGACTGGGCTCTTAAGAGCTGGTGTTGGAATCTAACCATCACATCATCAGGTTTCTGTATGTCACAACATACCATGTTCGCAAGTTAAGGGAAGCCTGCCCATTCTGTTTCTGAATGATGTGAAGTAGCAAAACCACCAGAAAAAGCTCCTGTCCTAAAGAAAAAAAAAGTGTTGCCATTTCAGTCCCCTGAAGCTGTTGGTTTGGGTAGACAGGCAGGCAAAGGTGGCACAAGAGTGTAAGTGTGATGGTTAATTTTACGTGTCAACTTGACTGGGCCACAGGGTGCCCAGATATTTGGTCAAATAGTATTCTGGGTGTTTCTGTGAAGGTATTTTTGGATGAGTTTACATTTAATTTGATAGATTGAGTAAAGTAGATTGCCTTCCCTAATGTGGGTGGGCCTTGTCCAACCAGTGGAAGATCTGAATAAAACTAAATGTTGATTCTCCCCTGAACAAGAGGGAATTCCTCCTGCCTAACTGCCTTTGAGCTGGGATATTGTTTTTTTTCCTACCTTCAGCTTTGAAATAAAACACTGGCTCTACTTAGGTCTCAAACCTGCCAGCCTTTGGAAGGGAGCTTATGCCATTGACCCTTCTGGGTCTCCAGCTTGCCAACTCACCCTGCAGATCTCGGTATTTGTCAGCCTCCATAATTGCGTGAGCCTGTTCCTTATAATAAATCCCTATCTATCATCTATCAAATCTATCATCTCCCTCCTATCCTATTGGTTTTGTTTCTCTGGAGAGTACTGACTAACATAGCAGGAAGCACCAAAGAGCTGATAACCTGAAAAATATATATGTATATACATGTATATATGGCTTTAAAATCCATGAAGTAAAATCTAAGCAAATTCCCAATTACCTTCTTGTTGACGCTCAGGCTATTGTAAAAAGTAATGCACGATCCCGGATCATACACTAAGAGAGCGGATGACAGGGTTCTGCCAGGCAGACAAGTCACGGGTTCTTCTCAGCACGTGAGGAGCCCTCACACACACCGAAAAGTAATTCGGAAGCGTGTATCAATGGCCTTAAAATGGTTGTGCCTTTCCTTTTAGGAATCTCTTTTTAAGACATAATGTTTGAACCTCTTCTTAGGGAATCTATTTTAGGGACACAATCAGAAATGCAAACAAGGACTGAGGCACAACCTGCAGTGCTCTTTTATACAGGGCAGTATTCCTTTTAGTAGCACAAGACAACTGTCCAACAGTTGGGGAAAGGTTAAATAAATGGAGTACCTCCAAAAGTGTATTGTTAGTGGGACCATCAACGTTAGTTTTATAATCAACACTTAATGGCACTGAAAATACAATACAAGGCTATGTGGGGAAAAAAAAAGTAGACTATGCAAGTATTTATACCTATAATTTCAACTACCAAAGACAGAAAGGTGGTATATCAATGTATGAACAGTGGTTCTCTCTGTGTAGTAAGTGATTCTTATTTTACTTTGAATGTTTATGCTTTTCGTATTTTCTAAAATAAAAAAATATATTTTTATTGTATTTAGAAAAAAAGGATGAGCAAGTCACATTTTAGAGCCCTCAAGAGGGGGAAGCATATTAAACCACCTCCTGAGAAAACAAACAATAAACACAAAGACCAAACCAGCCAAACCCAAACTCAAAAAAACCACATGCCCTCATCATGGATAATCCAAAAAGCAGCCAAAAGGATTTCCTTTATTCCATAGGTGCAGGCATGACACTACAGATCTCCAGGTAAGGAAATTCGACAACCCCCATCCACAGCAGCCTGCCCCAGGAAATGGCTAGTTTAGTGGGATGATCCCTGGGTCGGGTCCCAGAGGCCCCAGGCTCTTTGCTGCTGACTGGCTGGGGCCACCAGGGTGTTTACTCTCCCTCAGCTTCGGTTCTTTCATCAGGAGTACATGAGAACTAAATCCACCTCTATGAGCTACACTGGGGGTTGTCAGAGTACAATGAAGTGGTAAATTCACAAATACCCCCAAGTGCAAAGTACTGTAGCAGCGTGACCAACGGTCATCAAGGTCCCCACCACCAGGTTCATGAGTGAATCCTCCGGGGGCCCCTCCTACTCCCCTGGTGCCAGCCACAGATGTCAACAGTGGAGAGACAAAATGACCCAGACAGGATGCTCTCTCTCTCTTTTTCCCCCATATAAATACAATGTGCCCTAAATTAACATTTGGTTGACATTTTTCTTTTTTAACCAGAAACATGTCAATTTAGATTAAAACCCCATACTTAATGTGAGCCATATCCTTGCTAAAGAAGACAAATGTATAAACAGAAGCTGTAATAACCAGCCAAGGTTTTCTAAAGCATCATTGACTATTCCTGTTTGGAATTGTTATAATTGCCTGGCCATCAATTGTATATTTAAACCACGTGGCCTTATGAGAATTGATGAGCATTTTCACCTCTGTTTCATAAATGAGGAAACAAAAGCAAAGGAATTTTATGATTTTCTCCACACCCTAGCGGAAGAATCTGATAACTCCATCTCTGACTCCAATTTCTGTGCCTTGTTACCACTATTATTATTTAATACGGATCAAATGCATATATGATGCAAGGTACCCTTAGTCATTCTGGCTGGGGTGAGAGGGGGAGAGGAGGAGGAGGAGGGAAAGGGAAATTAAAAAAGTGAAAACCCTTTTCCCCAAAGTTAAGGTTAACACAGTAGGTGATTTCTCCAGTTATGACACATCTTTGATAGTCCACAAAAGAATTCCTGAGTGTCCTAATAACACTGAGTAGGATTGAATGCTTAAAGGGAAAGTACGTGTTCTTTTGATTAGACCAAAATTTGGAAACAGGAAGAATTCTTGGTATTTAATGGTTGGGCAAGACAGTGTATAATAGTTGCAAGATTTCATGATTGACTCTTACAATATACACTTGTAGTGGCTATCACACTGATGTGTACCTCAGATTTTTTTCAGTATACGTTTTACTTAGAGGTGAGTAGAACATTATTCTCACTTGACCATAATTCTCATAATTGTCTGTTGATCTGATTCTATACAACTTTATTTTTAACAAGTAGGGCACAAAAGTAGAAAATAATTTTCAAAACCTTGAAGCCGAATCACCTTCCTTAGTATTCCCAAAGGCTCACACTGTGGATGAAACTTATCTGTGAATCATCACACGTTTTTACAAGCAACACAATTCATCCACTTCCCATCTTGTGCAATGATTTAATTTTCTCCACAGCACTTGAGAACTGTGGGCTAGAAAGTTCTGTGAGCTGTCCTACTGAATTACAGAAAATTAGAATCTGGTTTGAGGGAAATAACGTCACATGTGCATTACAATGAAGAAAATGTAACATTTCCTCGGTTTCACAGAAGCAAAAATAAGTAATTTTTCTTATTTCTTACAGACAACAAGAAAAACCCACCTTGATCTCCTTTGCTATTAAAATCAGGTATTTTGGGAGTGGGGTTGGAAATCAAAGATTGCTCTCCCATTGAATGAAAGTGAATTCTGTGGATACAGCAGTCACTGAAGTTACAAACGGCTTTTTTTCTTAGAAAAACCTTATAAAGATTGCCAGAGGTTTCCCCCTTTTTGGATATTGTGTAATAACAGCTCATGTACAAATTCCTGTTAACATCCACCTACAAACATAACCTTATGCTACGGTTGATTTTAACAGGTGACCCCCAACTTAAATACCATTAGTATTATTTATTCATTGACAACTCCATCCTCTTGGCTATACTTTCCCTATATGAAAAGGCTGGATCAACATCTCATCCACATAACCCCACCCTTCATGCCCTTTCCTGAAAGGAAGCCTTCCCTAGTGGTATAAACTTTTTGGCCAGGGTGAGCAAAAGGTCTCAGAAGTGGTTGGGATGGAAGAACACTTACTAATACTTTCCTGGCTGCCACCCATTTCTTCATTCCCTTCTTATCTCCGACCCCTTCCTATATCATCTGTGCTGGGTGTTCAGCCTTCAGTATGGTTCCTTTTTGAACATGGTACAGTATTAATAAAATAGAGAATTGTAATTCTCTTGGAAGGACTGGAAGAAATTCCTGTTAGCACTTTGAGAATAATTGTTATAATTATAAAACACAGTTGTAATTTTAACAGCCAAAGACTCTTCTGGACTAACAGTACATAAGCCCCAAATCTAAGACTAGAATAGAAAGGAAATCCAAATGCAGCTGATTCTTTTTATTTGAGGTAGTTATGCTTTACAAATTGTCGAGAACACTGAATTAGGGAATATTGGACCTTTGTTCCTAGGGGAAATACAGGGTCAGGTTCCTGTGAGCCTCTGGTCACATTTTCATCAACTGATCAATACGTAGCCTTGCTTCATGTGTGTTTCTGTTTAAAGATATATTATTTAATATATACTGTTGATTCATTAACATTGACCTCAGGGCTAACAATACTATAACTCATGGCTGAATGAGATTTATCTAACTTACATTTTCTGCATAAGGCACATCACAGCCTTCTTGTGCATAGGAACAGGTAGACAGCACTTCAGCACTATGCTTGGGCCATTTTACAGAGCAAAATTAGCAACAAAAAACACAGAAGGAGAATGTGAAGAAGACACTTGTTCATAGTATGAGAGTTGAAACAAGAAAGCAGAGCAGAGCGCTGCCTTGTTTAACCTCGGCTGGGAATGTGTGCACAGGGTGACTCAAAATTTTCACCGCCCTGTGCATGTCTGTATATTGCAGTGAAAACACTACAATTATTGATTTTGGGTTACCAATAAATTTCAGCAAGTAGGCGTAATTTGTCAAATATGGAATCCACGAATAATAAGGTTCAAATGTAGAAATTCTGCCTTTTATCCAATAGCAGATCATGCTTTGTTTATCTCCTTTTCTCCTAAGCACTGATAGTCTCAATTAAAGTGATCTCTCATGCTGAACGCTGAGAAATATCTTTATGCTAGATGGCCGTTACAATTTTAGTGCAACTGTATATTATTCATTTGCTTGCTTGTTTTTGTTTTATTTTTTCAAGTAGATGAGTGTTAGAAGCTTTGATTTTCAGAAACTAATGAACGTTACTGTGAGTGGTAGAAAATATAAAACTACAAGTTCACAAAATTTCCTCCAGTTCCCTGTTATAGAAAAAGATAAAGTGTTGAGTCTGAGTTCTGATTTGAAAAGATACAGAAGTTAATTTTTATAATTCAGGTAAAACTACCAGTACTGCATTATAACTTATTCTGGTTTGGAAATGGTATGCTCAGAATTTGGTAGAAGAATGATGACCAATTCCTAAATGCTCTAGAAAGGGAGAACTGAACATGTGGAAATGAGGCTTCTGTCTTCTCAAGCCCTTTTATCCTGAGCTGCATTTCAGGAACTAACACTCCAGATAAGATTAGAAGTTCAAACCTATTTTTAAAAAGTTGTCATCTTCTCTAAACTGTGGAGAAAATTTTTGACACCATCCACCCAATAAGCAGGTGTAATAAATAGAGAAAAAAAAAACAAACAACAGGTGGGAAAATTCACACTTGTTAGAAACAGTTCCAGACTTGTGCTTGGGTTTTCAAAACTTAAGCCAAAGCATGTGTGGTATGTGATAATAGTGTCCCATGGAGTAGAATCTGAATAAGGCAAGACTGACTTGCATCTAGGTCTAGGGCAGCATTAAAGTAAGATTCTGGCAGACTCACTGTTTGCATTTGGGTCAGGACCCCAGGAAAGCACATTCATTCATTCATTTGTTGGTTCATTGGAGGAAGTGCCATGGAAGTGTCTGGGGGCCCTTCTGTTGGTGGAGCTGCCGACAGTCACCCTGACCACACCACCACTATTGTTTCATCCCAGACAGGTTCCCAGGCACTCCACCTGTGGAAGACGTCCAAGAAGGAAATGAAAGTTAAGTGCTCTAAGGTATAAGCACACAATGAGGGTATCTTATAATAACAACAAACAGATCATCCCAGTTAATCTTCTAAACAGCCCTGTGCAATATCAGTTATTATTGCTGGGTTATAGAATACTGGTGTTGTTTGAGACTCAAGGTTGCAGTCTTCCTCTCTTGTGCCTCTTACCTAAAATGAACTTCATAGCTATCTTAGAGTCCAAAAGTAAGCCTTCTTGAGCATCTTGAGCTATTTAATCGCACTGTAGCTTTAAAAAAAACGGCATCGCATCACAGTTTCTACCATTCTCCATGTTGTTTAAGAAGCAATGAAAATCTTGAAAGCCATTTTAAGACATTGAAAATACAAGGACAATATGGCCATTGTCGTATTTACTGATGAAACCTCAACTTTTAAGGGGATCTACTAGTTATCCTAGGCCAGGAGTCAGCAAATCTTTTCTTTACAGGGCCAAAGTGTAAATATCTTAGGCTTTGCAGACCATTTGATCTCTGTCACAACTCTTCCACTCTGCCATTGTAACATCAAAACAGCCACAGACAATATTACACGAATAAGCATGGCTGTAAAAAACTTTAAATAAAATGTTATTTATGGACACTGGGTTTTGAAATTCATATAATTTTCCCAAGTCATTCATAAAGCATTAGTCTTTGTTTTTGTTTTGTTAAAAACCACTTAAGAATGTAAAGACCATTCTCTTGGTTCAAAAAAGCAAACATAGTCCCTGCCTGAATGGAGTTTACCATCTAAAGTGATGACTGTGGACACAGAAATAAAAACAAAACACAGAGAAATAAGTATAACCAGACATGGAAAGAAAACAGGAGAGGATAAGTCATTTACATTAGATGGAGTTTAATGTCTCTGTATGTTTTACTCAAGATGGTACTTTGCAAAGTACATCTTACGCTTTGTAAAGCCACCGGTAAATTTACATGGAGAAGGAAAATCATCAGAGCTCTCTACGAGACAAGTCCAAGTGGTCACTGGCTTCCACTTTAACTCTGTGACTGTCTCAGGACAGTTTTTTGACATGTTTTAGAACTTCCTCAGAAACAGTAAAATATTCCTGAGCTCAAAGGCTGGATGGCATTGTAGCCCTACTAATGGCACTTGCACTATTGGCAAGGCTTTCTTTTCCTATGATTTACATCAATAAAAGATGCTTAATCACCTCAGTGTCATAAAAAAGCACTGATAAAAAGAGAGAAGGTAATAAAAGTTACAAAAACAATACTGAGTGTTCACTCCATGACAAGCACTGCTCTAAGCATTTAACATGAATTATCTTATTTAATTCTCAATTATCTGAGGGACTATGCAAAAAAAATTGTTAGTAGTAGGAAATGATGGCATTAAAAATATTACAGGCTCAAGGTCACACAGTGAAGAGGTGGAATAGGATTTGAATCCAGGTATCAAATTCCTGAACCTCCGCTCTTAACCACTCACAATCCCACCTCCCAATACCAGGAGATCTTGCATTAACAGCTGTCACTCTCTTGGTATTCCTTTCCCAAGATACGGTGTCAAGTGTGCTGGCCCCTGGTGTCATGTGTGTTGGCCCCCGTGCGTGCGCACACAAACACACAAACATTCATCATACCCAGTCTTCCCTGCACCATTACCCTCCCCAATTCTACCTGTGCATGTGTCCAAATATCTGCTTTCACAGTGTGAGCAGGTATGTTGATATGGGAAGTCACCCTGAATAATAAAGGAATGTGGGGCTAGAACTCAGGGGACCTTGGTTCTAGCTCAGGTATGAACTGTGTGACCCCCTATGTAGATCACTTCACCTCTGGGAGACAGTTTCTTCATCTACTGAATAACACCTGTCCTTTTAACATTTCTGTGAAAATGATCAAATGACCCAAAGCATGTGGAAGCATTTTACAATCTACAAGGAAGGGGTGGGTGATTGTTGGTTGTTATTTTTATCACACACAGCCTTTATGCTTTCCTCTCCCATTCCTTCTTTACTCGTTGTGACTATCTTAGTATTTCTCAGAACACCAGTCCCTTTTCCTGCCTGCCCCTTCCTCTCCTCCTTTTTATCCACTGAGGAGTTATACAATGGTCAGCAAAGCAAAGATGATCTCTCCCCTCTCCCAGGTCAGAGAAGACAAGACAGATGTTCAGTGGTGTGCTGGAGCCAGTTTCTTTCCAACCAGTTCTCACCAGTTTCTTTCCAACTCCATGTTCAGTGAAGCCATGCTGATGGCATGAAATGGGCAACAGTGGAAGTATTTACACTATGGAAACTAGCAAATGCTAGAAATCCCTCCTTCCTCCCCCTTCTCCCAGAGAGCTGGATGTTGAACTTTTACCAGCACACCACAGGACAGAGAAGCAAAATAATAAAATGGCACAGGTACTAGGAAGGAGAAAGCACAAGAGTGGTCTGGGAGCATACAAGGAGGCACTTATCATTGCTGCTGGGGTGGGCAGAGGCACTCAGAGAAGGTGTCCTGGAGGAAATGAGGTCTAAGCTGAGGCCTAGATAATGAGAGGAGCCAGGCAGGCGAAGGGGAGGGAGAAGTAACAACTTGTGCAAAGACCCAGCACGTTAGAGCAGCTGACGGAAGTTCCTTAAGGCTACAGTGCAACGCGGGAGGGAGGCCAGAAGAACGAGGCTTCAACTTGACCCCGAGGGCAATGGGCGGCTACCAGTGGGCTTTGGGCAGGCAGGGTCAAGGTTAGGAGTGTGGGGTTCAATCAGAGCCATGGCATTTGAATTCTGGCTCCACCAGTGGGCGGACCTTAGGCAAGCTTCTAACCCCACCTGAGCCTCATCTGGGAGTGAGAGTAATTATAGTGCTCAGACCTCCTGGCGTTGCTTGCGAAGCTGCAGGTCACGTGCTCAGCACAAGGCCTGGCCCCTCAGAGCCGCTTGGTAGGCGTCCCAGCACAGAGCAGCTAACTGAGGAGGGGATGCACACGTTCTCTGGGAGAAGAGCTGTCTCCACAGCCTCTTTCCACCTTAAAATACTGCTCTTCTGCTAGTCTAGGACAGTGTTTTTCATACTGTGGATGGTGACCCACTAGTGGGTTGTGAACTCATTTTAGTGAGCCTTGAGCAGCACAAAAAGAAAAAAAAAGGAAAAAGAAATAGAATTCAGTGGAATTAGAAAGGAAAAAAAGCAAGCACCAGAGTCCATTGTACGTTGCAAGGTAAGTTTTGTGTTTGTGTGTACTGGGTTGCTGTGTAGAATTTATTTCTGAGGGCTACAGTTAAAAGGTGAGAAAGCCCTGGCTTCCACAGGAAACTTCCTGTGAGCTTTGGGGGTTGGGAGGCAGGATGGGAAAAGCAGGGCCACCCTGGTTTTCTCCTGCTTCCCGAGCTGGAAATGTCTCAGGAATTTACTCCCCTGAGTTTCCAAGGCTTTTTAGCTTCCAATAAGAACTGATGCTTCTTGGGCCACGTAGGACGCTAGCTCTAGTCTCTCTGCTGTCTAGTGGCCCATGAAAGTGACCAAAAGCCAAAGGCCAGGTAGGGAAAGTGTTTCTTCTAAGGGGTGGGTGTGTGAATGGGGGGAAGGGGTACTAAGGACCTCCAACTGCCCTGTGGTCACTAAGCCCAGCCCTGACTAAGTCAAACTCACTAAAACCATCCAAGGCAGATTGCTGCCCAAAGGCTTGGTGCAGAAGGAACTGAGAGGTGAAACACATTTAGTTTGGAAAGATAATTCTGTATGTGAATAGGTTTTAGGATAATTTATTTTCACGATATGTCAAAACATATCCAATTTGCCCTTTGGAGCTGCAAGAACCACTTGGCATTTCTTTTTCCTTTGCAATTTAAAAAATGGAAAGTAATGGCAGATGCCTGGTAAGCATTTGGGAGGAAAAACAAGCGCCGCTTGTTTTAAACCACACGATGATTTAGTTTGCTTGAGTTTCCACAGGGCTCATTCCCCAGGCATATGCAATTGGCACTAGATTAGCTGCCAGCCTTTATTGACAAAGGAATTAATCTTCACCAATGATGTTTGTTAAAGCCCATTCTTTACAGTAAGTTGCCACAGATCAGGGCTTCTTCACTTTCCCTTTTCCTCCTTTCCCTTCTGACAAGAGTGGCTAAAAATAACTTCTTAAACCCTTGATTCCATTGAGGAAGGTGAGGGAGCAAAAGTACAGAAGAACGTCTTTGCCTTCGTGCAGGCAATCACACGTCCAGTTCAGGCAGTCACTGAAATCACAGCCATCAGGAGACCACCTCTCACCCAGGATTAGGAGGGTGTATGCGCATATGTGGGTGTGGGGTGCAGGCAATGTGATAACAGATACCCTAAACATGACAACTGTGTATTTGGTCAGAGAAGAAATTTCCATCAGTGATCTGCAGGTACCCACTTCTTGGCTTAACTGCATTTTCCTACTTGCTTTTCACTCACCAAGATCATCTTCTGGTGCAGGGAGAAAGCAATATATAGTTCCTACAACAATAAAACAATGCCAGGCCAGGAACTGCCCACTTGAGTTCCCCAAACACCACTGAGAGCCCCTCCCACCCCAACCCTGGGCGGCCATTGCAAGGCTTTGTGGGCTGTCTTCAATGGGGCTGCCCAGTTACTCACCTGTCTGTTAATAATTGAGCATCCACTGTGTGCAGCCTGGGCTTGTGCAGAAACACACAAAGACATAGAGAAAACGTTGTCCCTGATAATCTCCATGCTCCTTGGCGAAACAATGCATTGACTGAAACAACGTGTGAGACTTGAAAGTAGTCTAAAATTGTGGTACTGGAGTTTCTCTGTTATGTGGCATTCTGTATAATGACCTTTGGGCCAGGTTCAACAGGGGTTATTTCTTAAGTGCTCATGGATTTCATCATGTCTATGTTATCTGCGACACAGGCCAGCAGCCTGGAACTTGGTGACACTTATGGATGAAAAGACTCTAGTGTGTAGAGGGGACACTGAGATGACAGAGAACTAATAAAGGTGGATGGACCCTCCCTAAGTCGGTCCCGACGTGGTCTTAAATATCTGTGTGTGCCTGGTGGGGCAGGCTGAGGAAGTTGTCATGGTGAGGGCAGACTTCTTGGTTTGAAAGCATCTGTTGTACGTGTTCTGTGGGGGTGTGTCTTTGCTGGTGTGCAGCTGTGGAGGTAGGCAGCCACACCTGGCCATGTGGGCATGTAGAGGGCAGAGAGGAGTTTTCCCACCATGAAGGGAAATCTTCCTTGGCAATCAACAAGTCTTATAATACCAGCATAAAGGAATTCTTTCTTTTGAAGTGAACTTTAGCTTTATTAAAGGAAATCCCAGTGGAGGAAATACCGTAAAAGACAAGGCTTAAGAGGCAAACACAGGTTTAAATACATGCAAATCTAAATTCCAACTCTTTCCTGTACATATGTTAAAACAAGGCACTAGCCAGCTAGCAAATGACACAGAATTTCAAATTCATCCTCCCTAAAGAATTATTTAATTTTCCTGTTAAACTGATTTCCCGTTAAAGATCATAACACACAGGCCATTTAAACCAAGAAAAATATGGTGACACCACAATGATTGGAGTATCTCCCAATAATATAGTGGTTCCGATGGAACAGGAAATAGAGAATATCTTCTAGGGCAGAGTGACAGATCACACTCCACTCAGCGAGAGACCTAGAAAGGTGGAGCTATACCCTGCAAAACTTAAACTCCCTTTTCTTTGCAGTTCTGGACCAGGGAGCTAGAATTTCAGCTGTAAAAGGGAAACACTCCACCTGTGTCCATTCTAATGCTTCATCCAAGACTCAGTTCTTGACAAGGTGGGTTGCCCCCGAGGAGACCCTGGAGGGACAGGCATACGGCAAGTGGACTGGTTTCCCCTTGCTTTCCTTCTGGTTCTCAAAGGAATCACAGAATTCCCAGCATAATTCAAGGACAGATGTTAGAGAGAGTTGACATCACAGAGGCAAAGGTGCTTAAATAGAATAGTTAGACTGGGGTTAAGTGATCTGAGAACGATGGGAATGAACATGGCAGAAATTCCTGGGCTCTCGGAGAAACAGCAATGACCAAGAAATAAGAGGTGGCGGAAGTAAAGAAGACAGCTTTCATGATCCTATAGACTTACCTAAGAAAAGTGTCCTAACTGGCTAAACAAGCTCTGTACACACATATAATGGAAGACTGTGCCATGTGAATACTCTCTGACCACCACCCTTACCTTTCCAGCTCCCTACTTCCAGTATCCCAACCCCAACAATCTTTTGACTCCCCCAGGACCTCCAATCCATTGAGTCTACCATCTTTTCACCCTCCCTCTCCCCTTGGATGTCCTTTCTTCCCTCCTGATCCAGTTTAAACAAATGATCCATCATTATAACTAATCTCTTACACACACTCACAAGTCTTTGGCCTCTCTTGCTTGTCTATTCTCTTGGCAAAACCATGATCCAATTTTTTGCCAACTCTATGCCTGCATCCTTGCTGTTGAACACGGCAGGAGGAAAATGTACAATTGCATTGAATGGAAATTCATGACCACAAGACTCATCAAGCCCTAAATGCTGCCCAGCAATCATTCCTCACTCCATTCCTTTATACCTTGTCAATTCCCTTGACAATGATTTTACTATGACCTTTCTCTCCTCAAACCTCCAATGCCTTCTTCCCTATCCTCTCATTCTCAGTTCATGACCTTGCTTCCCACTTCATGGAGAAAAGTGAAGTGATCCAAAGAGAATTTCCACAGACACTCACCACCCCATCTCCTCCCCTACTGATACCTGTACACGTAGACTTGGCTTCTCTGTCACCATAAGTGAGCCACCTGTGTTCCTCTTTCTTCATTTGTGCACTAGATCCCATCCCCCTGCAGGCCTATCTACTCTACAGGATTCACTCTCCCAACCCTCCCCTCTTTAACAGCATCAGTTCCTCTCTTACTGAACCATTCCCAACAGCATATACATATGTGGTTATTTCCCCCACATCAAAAAATTCCTTTTACCCCACTTCTTCTGTAGCTGTCACCTTACTTCTCTGATCCCCTTGCAGCTAATCTCCTCAAAAGACATTTATTCATTTCTTTCCTCCCACTGTCTCTCTTTTTCAGCTTTATTAAGGTATAACTGAAGTACCCTAAAGTGCAAAAATTTAAAGTGTACAGTTTAATCAATGTATGTACTGTGAGACCATTACCAGAATCAAGATAAAGAACCTATGCATCATCCTCAAGAGTTTCCTTTCCTACCTTTCCTTCTCTCTTACACCCACTCCAATCAGGCTTTGGCCACCACCACTCCAAAGAAACTGCTCATCATGTTACCTCCTTATTGCTAAATCCAATAGTCAATCTTCAGTCCTTATCTTATTTGACTTCTCTGTAGCATGTGACCTAATTGTTTTCTCCTTCCATCTTGATACATTCTCTTCACTTGGCTTCCAGGGCATCGAACTTGATTGGTTTTCTTCTTACCTCATCGACACTCTTTATTAGTTCCTCTCCTCCTCACTAGCATCCTATGCTAGTGAGCACCAGGGTTCAGTCCATGGTTCTCTTTTCCTCTCTATCTACACCCAATCCCTTCATAAGTCTCAACCAGTAACACAGTTAACCCCAAATTTATATTTCCAGCCCGGACTGCTCTCCTCTACTCTATTCTTATATATCCAGCTGCCTATTTGACATCTCCATGTGGCTGAGTAGCGACTTCTCAAATTTAACATGCCAAAGCTGAACTCCTTAATCCTCTACCACCAACAAAAACCATTCTATGTGTAGTCATCTCCATCTCAGTCAATGGCATCTCCATCCTCCCAGACGCTCAGGCTGCCAAAAGACTTGTAGTTATTCTTTTCTTTTCTTTTTCTCTTTTTTTTTTTTTTTTTACTATAGCCACCAAATCCATCAGAAAATCTAGTTGGCTCTACTTTCAAAACATATCCAGAATTTAACCACTTTCATTGCCTCCACTGCCTAAATCCTGGTCTGAGACACTGTCATTTCTTGCTTGGATCATGACAATGGCCTCTTAATCTTCTCTCCCCTATAGTTTATTCTCTGCATGGCAGCCATATTAATTCTTATAAAAATGATGCCAGGTCACATCATCCCTCTGCTCAAAGCCCTCCAATTCTCTCAGAATAAAAGCCAAAGTCCTTACAATGGCCTAAAGGGTCCTGTATGTTCTAGTCCTCCCCCCATTATCTCTCTGACCCCATCTTTGGCTCACTCACTCCACTCCAGCCACAGTGGCCTCCCTCCTGTGCTACAGACATGCTTTTGCATTGGCTGTTCCTTCTGCTTTAAACACTTTCTCGCTGGCCCAGCCACTTTGTAAAATAGTCTGGCAGTTACCATGTGATCCAGCAATTCCACCCCTAGGTGTATATCCAGCAGAACTGAAAATACATGTTCCCACCAAAACTTGTACATGAATATTCAATGTAGCATTGTTCATCATAGCCAAAAAGTGGAAATAATCCAAATGTCCATCAAGTGATGAATGGGTAAATAAAATGTGGTATATCCACACAATCAAATATTATTCAGCCATAAAAAAATATTCATCCATGCTATGACCTGGATGAACTTTGGAGACATTTGCTCAGTGAAAGAAGCCAGACGCAAAAAGTCACATATTGTATGATTCCATTTACATGAAATGTCCAGAATAGGCAAAGCCACAGAGATAGAAAGTTGTTTAGTGGATGCCAGGGACTGTGGGGAGGGGGCAATGGTGAGTGACTGCTAATGGGTACAGGGTTTTTTGGGGGGTGATTATAATGTTACAGAATTGGATGATGGTTACACGACTTTGTGAATATACTAAAAGCCATTGAACTATATATTTTAAGAGATTGAATTTTATCATACGTGAGGTATATCTCAATTTTATAAGCGCTTTCTCCCCAGATATCTGCCTGGATTACTCCTCTACCTCCATCAAGCCTTTGCTCAAGTGTCATTTTCTCAGTGAAAACTTCAATCACCTTACCACCCTCCTAGCTCTCCTGATCCCTCTTACCTTTTATATCTTTTAATCTATGTTGTATGTTTCAGCTTCCAACATAATATACATGTCACTTACTCTGTTACTGTCATTTCCCCACACTTAAATGTAAACTCCATAAATTCATAATTCAGGGATTTTTGTGTGCTTGTTGACTTGTGTACAAGTGTCTAGAATAGTGCCTCGCTCATCAATAAATATTGATCGAGTGAATGAATAAATACCAAGCAGACTTTAAAATTGATATTGCAGAGGACTATGGAATCATATCCAATTATTCTTAAATGAAAAAAGTTGATTATCAAGCAATATATATTGTGTGTATATATATATACATATACACATGTACACTCTATATAGTATAGATAGAGATTCATGATCCCCAGGTTGGTAAGAAATAGAAAATGTGTCACATGTGGAAACTATGTTGGGAGGATGAGACACATTTAAAGTACATAAAAATCACAGGGTGTTGAGATTACAGTATTAATTTATTTCTTAAAAAATATATTCATATCTTCTTAACTCAGAGCTTTTGGAATCGGGCAGATTTGGGACCTATGCACCATTTCTTACTGGCTATGTAATTCTGAGCATCTGAGCAAGTTATTCAACCCTCAGTGACTCAGTTTCCTCATCTATAATTGGGGACAGTAACAGTAGTAACCTCATTGGAACCTCTTGAAGATTAAATGAAATAATACACATAAAGCACTCAGCACAGTGCTTGGCATATAATATAGGCATTTGGTAAAATGTTAGCTATTATTATTTATTATTATTATCTTTAATGGAGTTCAAAATGTACCACTTGCAGAATTTTTTTTGTGGTATATTTTGAGTTATACTTTGACTTTCTTTGAGCGAACAATGAATTTGGGTCTAGAGTCTCACCTTTGTTGTTATATGTCTGTATATTCCCTCGAATCATTTTGAGCCCATCCGTTTGTTTGCTGACTGGGTTCATGAGATGCATCGTTTTCCTGCTAATTTTGGGTAATGTTTGATTCATCTGGATAAGAGTAGCAGATTAGATGTACACTGACACCATTGTCTGTAAGGCACCGACCTTAAATATTTCCATTTGGTTTCTTTGGACATTTTTGTCAGTTGTTCAGTGTTTGCTCTATAGGTTTTTGAGTTTTGGCCAAACTGTAATCTAGGCTCTTTACTCTCTAAGAAGACTACAGAAATTACAACACAAAGAACTTTGACAAAAAGCTCTCGCCCTTTTCTCTGGCTCAACTCTTTTTACAGAGTGGTGTTGGAGGAATTAGCAAGGCAGAGGGAAGCTTACGATTTTTTATCTCCTTTTTAAAATTTATTATAGAAGTAATGAATTCTCACGGTAATACAAATTCACTCACTAAAGTAGGATATAAATGGAGGCATAACACCTCCAGATCATATACTACCCCTAGTCCCAGTAACCACTTGCTAGAATTCCTGGTTTTAGTTCTTCTTGCAGTACTTATGCCTCCTCTCTTGATTTATCAAATTTTAGCAGCATCAATTAACTTTCAGTTTTAAAAAAATTAGAAATTTAGCTCACTACCTTTTCTTCCCTCCCTCCTCCTTTCCCCAAATTTTGCTATATTTTTTACTTCTAAGTTCTTTGTTAGCTTTAGAACTTTAGATAACATGCCTAAACATTTATTTCTTAATCCATCAATTTAAACTGTATCTCTTAATTGTGTAAGGTGAGGAAACTGGCACCATTTAATCTCCCTCCATTGCTCCTCTCTTCCATCACCTAAATTCTCTCAGCCATAGCATATATTTTGAATTTTAGGGTTTATAATTTAAATTGTCTGTAATCTCAATTGCCTTCCACAAAGTCTCTAGAAATAACCTGCAAAAAATGAAAACCAAGAAAGAGCATTTCAATATTATTCTATAGATATCACTCACTTCAGACCCTGACAGAAAGAGATACTGGGTTGCTTAACTCAGGTTGCTTGAAAGAGAATCCTCCAAGCCTCAAGGTCAAAACTTTTAAAAATTTTATTATATTCCACCAGTTGCTGAAAATCAAAACACATTTTCATTGTTTCATAGTTAGACAATGAATGTATTTCTTGCGAAGCCTTTTGTTTTTCCTGACAGTTTCAATTGCCTTTGTTATTGTTTTGTTTCTATCTTGTTGACAGTAGCAGCTTATGTTTTTGGCTTAATACTAATCTCATACAGCTGGTTAATTAAATCAATACAGAACATCCACATTCTTCTTGAATATTTCCTGTTGCTTTCTTCATGCTGTAATTCAGACATACTGTTGTCTAAATATATGTCTAAACATATGTTTCTGGAGCTCTTATTAATCAGATGTTTGACTTCTAGGATTGAGTGTCCATGCCCATTAAATTTTCTCTTGAATATTCTATCTTTTTGGTCTAAGGTCTAGGAGATTTACTTGACTTTATTTTAAATCCAGTAAATGAATTAATTTCATCCACTATATTTTGAATATCCACTGTTTTTTATTCCTTACTCCCATTTATATAGTTACCTTTTCTTATTTTATGAATAAAAAGTATTCTTTTTATTTAAAAAGTTTTTTTGGGGGCGCATTGGGTCTTTGTTGCTGTGTGCGGGCTTTCTCTAGTTGCAGAGATCAGGGGTTACTCTTCGCTGCGGTGCGTGGGCTTCTCATTGCAGTGGCTTCTCTTGTTGCGGAGCATGGGCTCTAGAGTGCAGGCTCAGTAGTTGTGGCTCACAGGCCTAGTTGCTCCGCGGCATGTGGGATCTTCCTGGACCAGGGCTCGAACCTGTGTCCCCTGCATTGGCAGGCAGATTCTTAACCACTGTGCCACCAGGGAAGTCCCTAAAAAGTTTTATAAACAGAGAAAATAAACATGTTTTTACAAGTCAGATATTTTTAGAAAGCTTACACTTTGTCATTTGTGCTTCAGATGAGTTTTTCTTATTAGAAGAAATAAGACCATAGAGGTAAACTGAAGTCTCCTTTTGTTTCCCAACTCCTACTCTCATTTTCCTTCTTCTCCCTTTCTCTTTCCTACCATCCTTCCCTTCTCTCCCAGAGGGAACTACCATTAAAATTTTGTGTGTTTTTTTCTAGACTATGTTTTAATATTTTTACTACATATACAAGTGTCTATGAACAATATGTAGTATTGTTTCCTGTGCATTAAATTTGTTCCATAGTGTACAAATTCCAAAATCATTTTGTTCACCCAACGCCTTCTGAAATCAACTGATGTTGATACATATGGATCTAGCTGATTCATTTTTAATGATGTAAGTTGTCCTCCATATTCATTCATTCATTCAACAAATATTTATGCGCACCAACAGTGTTCCTGGTACTGTTCTGGTGGCTAGGGACACAGCAACCAAGGAAACAAAATATGAACATAGCATAATTTATTTTATCTTTGCTCCATTAACAGATATTAGGTTTTGCCATGACAAAGAATGCTTTGGTGAATGTCCTTGTACAGGGCTTCTGCTGCAAGTGCCTCTCTAGGGAATATTTCTAGGGGTAAAACTGCTGCTTAATAGACCACATTTTCAACTCTACCAGGTATTGCCAACTTGCTTTCCAAAAAGTTATATCAGACTGCATACCTAGCAAGCTGGGAAAATGCTCTGTTCCATTCATCCTGCCCAACATTTGAACAGTCATACTTTATCTTTTGTCATTCTGATGGATGAGGAATGGTACCTCTTTGTTTTAGTGAGCACTTCTCCTAATTGTTAGTAAGGCTCAGCATCTCTTATATTTATTTGTCCTCTAACTCTCCTCCTTTGTGTACTGCCTGATGGTATCCTTTGCTACTCATTTTTGTAGTCAGTTGTTTGTCTTTTTAATGCTGTTTTGTAACGATTCTCCAACTATATAGTCTGGAAGCCAACATATTTTCTGTTTTATGTGTTGAAATTATATTTTTCCACTCCAGAGTTTGTGTCTTAAGTTTATTTATAGTGGCTCTTGCATAAAAGAGTTTTACTCCTTAATGTAATGTTTCCTTTATGAACTGTCCTTTCTGTGTACTGACTGAGAAATAATATCTCCCCAACAGTCATAAAGATATTCTTTTGTATTTCCTTCTAAAACATTTAAAGGTTTATTTTACACAGGCCCCTAATCCATCTAAAATTATACATCTGTATGAGGAGGCATCTACCTTTCTTTTTTCATAATGAGAGCTAAATAATCCTTCCTTTTCCCACTTATTTTTAATGCTTTAATTTACCCTCTGCCAAATTCCCACATAGATTTGGGGGATTGTTTCTGGGGTTTCTATGCTATTACAATGAATAGATCTGAGATTTTAGTCAGATTCTCTCTCAAAACAGTTCTCTTCTGGTCCCTAAATTTCCCATCTTTCTCCCAGTTTCAGGGCTTCTCTTGTCTTCACTTAAACTGACCATATTTTTAAACCCACCTCTTTGTTCACTGATGAAAAAACAAAGATGCAGAGTTCTTACACCTCCTGTTCAGGTTCACACTGCAAGACAGAAAGCTTGGAGTAGCTCTTAGCCTGAATTCCATGCCTCTTTCCACTTATGCTCCCTCCCCTACAAGTTTCCATTTTCTGTCAAAGTTTTACTTCCACTGCTAGTGAATGAAACTACTCATCTCACTGAATCTTTCTCAAGACTGGGTTTTCATTGTTTTAAAACATCTCTTCAAATTGGCAGATTAAGGATTGTATTTCGTTATTAGTTTCTTGATATAAATAAATATTTAAATACACAAATATCAAGTAAATAAATACTCCTTAAAAACTTTATTATGGAGACTTCCCTGGTGGTCCAGTGGTTAAGACTCCACACTCCCAATGTAGGGGGCCTGGGTTCGATCCGTGGTCAGGGAACTAGATCCCACATGCCGCAACTAACACCCAGCGTGGTCAAATAGATAAATATGTAAAAACAAAAACAAACAAAAAACTTTATCATGTTTTTCTTGGCCCATAGTATTCTGTCTTTCTGATTTATCTATTCATGCCTTTTCCCTAGGTTTTGTTGTTGTTGTTGTTTTGGGTTTTTTTATTAGTGGTGTTTAGAAATTCTATGTATATGTTAAAGACAGTAACTCTTTGTCATATATGTTTAACTTAAAAAAAAGTCCTGTCATTTAGCTTCTAATCTTGTTTATAGTCTATTTGACTCAGAGGTTTTAGAATTTAAACCTATCAATCATTTTCTCTGTGGTCTCCTCTACTACTCCTCTACTTAGAAGGGTCTTCTTGGGACTTCCCTGGTGGCGCAGTGGATAAGAATCTGCCTGCCAATGCAGGGGACACAGGTTTGAGCCTTGGTCCGGGAAGATCCCACATGCCGCAGAGCAGCTAAGCCCGTGTGCCACAACTACTGAACCTGTGCTCTAGAGCCCGTGAGTCACAACTACTGAGCCTGCATACCACAACTAAAGCAGCTAAGCCCGTGTGCCACAACTACTGAGCCTGTGCTCTAGAGCCCGTGAGTCACAACTACTGAGCCCGCATACCACAACTACTGAAGCCCACGCACCTAGAGCCCGTGCTCCGCAACAAGAGAAGCCACCACAATGAGAAGCCCGCGCACTGCAATGAAGAGTAGCCCCTGCTCGCTGCAACTAGAGAAAGCCCATGCACAGCAACGAAGACCCAACACAGCCAAAAATAAAAACAAATAAATTAATTAATTAAAAAAAGGGTCTTCTCATTCCAAGTGCAAATATTCAACCTAGATTTTCTATGACTTTTATGATTTCATAAACTCTTCAATCCATTCATAATTTACTTTGGTGTATGGTGTGATGTCAAAAGCTAACTTTCATTTTCTCCAAATTGTTTATCACTTGGTTCAATCCTATTTATTGATAACTTCTTCATTTATGTATCACCTTTATCGATAGTAAGTTCTTACACGTACTAGAATCTCTTCCTAGGTTCTGCTTCACTAATCTGTCCAATTCTTATAAAACATCACATTTTAAAGTTATTTTAGCTTTATAATTCATTTTAATGACTAGTAGAGGAAGATGTCCAACATTATTGTCTGCCAGATTTTACCGATCATTTCTGTTTATTCTTCCCTATTTTTCTTTTGAGTCACCATTTAAAAATGAGATTTAGTCTTCCCATCTAGAAACACAGCATTTATGCTAATTTTCTTTTTTTCTCTCAGTATTTAAATTTCCCAGATATTATTTATTACTATTTAGTATTTTATATTCTAGTAAATGTGATCTTTCCCATTATATTTTGTAGCTACTTATTGTCCATGCACAGAAAAGCTATTGATTTTGGTTTATTTTGTATACAGATTTTAATTTTTTAATAAATTTTTTTTATTATATTACTTTTTGTTGGTTCTATTACATTTCGAGGTAAATAGGAATATAACATACAAATAATGATTATCTTTTTTCTCCTTTCCTCTGACTTTTATTTCTTGGAGGGGTTGTAGCTTCCAGAAGAATACGGAATGATCATGGTGAAAAGCAAGTCTCACTCCTGATTTTAATGCAGTGTCTCCAGCTTGCCATTCAGTATGCTCTAAGTTGTTTCTCTGGTTGAGAAACTCTTGATCATATTAAGATGGATGTTTGTTTAATAAATGGTCTAGTGTACTTATCTTGAATTTTAAGCCTATTTCTTTACACAGCTCCTTTTTCTTATTTCTAAAAGTGCACTGCTTTTGTATTCTGTATTTTTTGTTTTCATTATCTAATTCTTCATATTCCAGTCTTTGTCCCTATTCTGATCTAATCTGTTTATCACTGCTTTTAAAAGAATTAATCTTTGAATCCAAAAAGGGTCTCATGACTGGGTAGTATATACAAGGAGAAGAAAGATCGAGGGTACTGAATAATCTTCTAATTAATAATCAAATGTGACTCATTTAAAAAAAGATCCTACTTGTCACTTGAATAGAAATTTATTGATTACTGAAATCCAGGAGAAAAGATGATAACTACCAATTTGGCTGATTTTTATGTGCAAGAAACAATTAACTTGAAAACAAATAATCACTAAAACCCCACAAAGAAAACCCCACAGTGGTGAGGGGTTATGTCAAAGAGATATCGGATCCAAGTGTTAAGAACTCCAGTGGCCAAAGGTGGAACAATCTGAGAAACAAAATTAAGTAGTACTGCATTATAACCCAAAGTATGAGTCCATACTGATACAAATAATTGATTGAATAAATAATGGGAGGGGGGCAAGAGAAGTGACAAATCTCCTGTACAGAAGAAATCCAAATAATTTACGTAGACACTCCGACCTGCAGGACACGGAGCATACCTCCCCATTCCTTAAGTGTGGGCTGTGCATAGCAACTTCCTTTCAGAGCGTACAGTACGGAAAGGGGGAAAAAAAGAGTAACTTTTCACTGGAGAAACCTGACAAATACTACTTCAGAGAGGTGATCAAGATCAGCATCAACAATAAATCATGGTAGTATGTACCCTTCATATGTGATGACACTAGCACTTTGTTTTGGTCTTCTCCAAAACTCATAACCCCAGTCCATTTATGAGAAAAATATCAGACAAATCTCACTTGAGAAACATTCTACAAAATACCTAACTAGTGCTTTTTAAAACTGTCAAAGTTGTCAAAAACAAGGAAAAGTCTGAGAAACTGTCACAACCAAGAGGAGCCTAAGGAGATGTGACAACGAAATGTAATGTGGGATCCTGGATGGAATCCTGGAACAGAAAAAATGGATATTAGGTAGAAACGAAGGAATCTGAATGAAGTATGGACTTTAGTTAATAATAATGTATCAATATTGGTTAATAGTTGTAACAGATATACCCAACTAATGTAAGATTTTTTTTTTACTGTCTTAGCTACTTTCAAATACACAGTACAGTATTATTAACCATAGTCACCATGCTGTAGTTTACATCCCATGACTTATTTATTTTATAACTGTACCTTTTGACCCCTTTAACCCATTTCATCCACTACACCTTTCTCCTCTCTGGCAACCACTAATCTGTTTGCTGTATCTATGGGCTTGGTTTATTTTTGTTTATTTATTTTGTTGTTTTAGAGTCCACAAATAAGTGAAATCATACAGTATTTGTCTTTCTCCGTCTGCCTTATTTCACATAGCATAATGCCCTCAGGGCCTATCTGTGTTGTCATAAATGGAAAGCGGCCATTCTTTTTTATGGCTGAATAGTATTCCAGTACATAGATATCATATCTTCTTTATCCATTCATCCATCAGTGGACACTTACAGTGTTTCCATATCTTGACTCTTATAAAATATTGCTACAATGAACATGAGGGTTCATATATCTTTTCAAGTTAGTGCTTTCATTTTCTTTAGATAAATACCCAGAAGTAGAATTGCTGGATCATATGGTAGTTCTATTTTTAATTTTTTGAGGAATCGCCACACTGTTTTCCATAGTGGCTGCACCAATTTTCATTCCTACCAACCGTGCACAAGGGTTCCCTTTTCTCCATCCTTACCAACACTTGTTATTTCTTATCTTTTTGATAATAGCCGTTCTAACAGGTATGAGGTGATATCTCATTGTGGTTTTGATTTGCATTTCTCTGATGATTAGAGATGTTGAGCATCTTTTCATGTGCCTGTTGGCCACCTGTATGTCTTTCTTGGAAAAATGTCTATTCAGATCCTCTGCACAATTTTTTTTTTTTTTTTTTTGCGGTACGAGGGCCTCTCACTGTTGTGGCCTCTCCCGTTGCAGAGCACAGGCTCCGGACATGCAGGCTCAGCAGCCATGGCTCACGGGACCAGCCGCTCAGCGGCATGTGGGATCTTCCTGGACTGGGGCACGAACCTGTGTACCCTGCATCGGCAGGCGGACTCTCAACCACTGCACCACCAGGGAAGCCCCCTCTGCCCATTTTTTAACCAGATTGTTATTTTGCTATTGAGTTGTATGAGGTATTTATATATTTTGGGTGTTAGCCCCTTATAAGATATATAATTTGCAAATATTTTTTCCCATTCCACAGTTTGCCTTTTCATTTTGCTGATGGTTTCTTTTTTTTTTTTTTTTTTGCGATACGTGGGCCTCTCACTGTTGTGGCCTCCCCCGTTGTGGAGCACAGGCTCCGGACGTGCAGGCTCAGCAGCCATGGCTCACGGGCCTAACCGCTCCGTGGCATGTGGGATCTTCCCGGACCGGGCACGAACCCGTGTCCCCTGAATCAGCAGGCGGACTCTCAACCACTGCGCCCCCAGGGAAGCCCTGTTGATGGTTTCTTTTGCTGTGCAGAAGCTTTTTGGTTTGATTAAGTCTCACTTGTTTATTTTTGCTTTTATTACCTTCACTTTTGGTGTCAAATCCAAAAATCATCACCAAGACTGATGTCAAGGAGATTACTGCTTATGTTTTCTTCTAGGAGTTCTAGGTTTCAGGTCTTACACCCAAGTCTTTTAAGCCATTTTGAGTTAATTTTTGAGTATGGTGCAAGAGAGTGGTCCAGTTTCATTCTTTTGCATGTGGCTGACCAGTTTTCTCAACACCACTTATTGAAAAGACTGGCCTTTCCCCATTATATATTCTTGGCTCCTTTGTCATAAATTAATTGACCATATATGCATGGGTTTATTCTTGGACTCTCTATTCTGTTCCATTGATCTATGTGTTTTTATGCCAATACCATACTGTTTTGATTATGATAGCTTTATAATGCAGTTTGAAACCAGGGAGCATGATGCCTCCTGTTTTGTCCTTCTTTCTCAAGATTTATTTGGCTATTCAGTTCCATAGAAGTTTTAAGGTGGTTCTATTTTTGTGAAAAATGGCACATTGGAATCTTGATAGGGATTGCACTCAATCTGTAGATTGCTTTGGGTAGTATGGACATTTTAACAATATTAATTCTTCCAATCCAGGAGCATAGAGTATCTCTCCATTTATTTGTGTCTTCAATTACTTTCATCAATGTCTTACAGTTTTCACTGTACAGGTATTTCACCCCTTTGGTTAAATTTCTTTCCAGGTATTTTACTCTTTTTGATGCAATCATACATGGGATTACGTTCTTAATTTATCTTTCTGATAGTTTATTCTTAGTGTTCAGAAACACAACAGATTTTTGTATATTGATTTTGTATCCTGCAACTAAAGTCATTTATCAGTTCTAACATTTTTTGGTGCAGTCTTTAGGGGTTTTTTATATATAAAATTATATCATCCTCAAATGGTCTCAGTTTTACTTTTTCCTTTCCAATTTGGATGCCTCTTATTTATGTTGCCTAATTGCATGGCTAAGCCTTCCAATACTACGTTAAATAAAAGTGGCAAGAGTGAGCGTCCTTGTTTTGTTCCTGATCTTAAAGGAAATGCTTTCAGCTTTTTTACCATTGAGTATGATGTTAGCTGTGGGCTTGTCATATATGACTTTTATTATGTTGAAGTACATTCCCTCTATACTCACTTTGTTGAGAGTCTTTTTCATAAATCGATGTTGAATTTTGCCAGATGCTTTCTCTGCACCTACTGAGATAATCATATGATTTTTTTTTTTTTTTTTTTTTTTTTTTTTGCGATACGCGGCCTCTCACTGTTGTGGCCCCTCCCGTTGCGGAGCTCAGGCTCCGGACGCGCAGGCTCAGCGGCCATGGCTCACGGGCCCAGCCGCTCCGCGGCATGTGGGATCTTCCCGGACTGGGGCACGAACCCGTGTCCCCTGCATTGGCTGGCGGACTCTCAACCACTGCGCCACCAGGTAAGCCCCGATCATATGATTTTTATCCCTCATTTTGTTAATGTGGTATATCACACTGGTTGATTTGCAGATGTTGACCCCATCCTTTCGTCCCTGGAATAAATCCCACTTGATCATGGTGTATAGTCATTTTAATATATTGTTGAATTCAGTTTGTTGGCTTTTGTTGAGAATTTTTGCATCTATGGTCATCAGGGATATTGGCCTACAATTTTTTGTGTGTGCGTGTGATGTATTTCTCTGGTTTTGTTATCAGGGTAATGCTGGCCTTGTAAAATAAGTTTGGAAGTATTCTCCCCTCTGCAGTTTTTTGGAAGAATTGTGAAGGATTGCTATTGATTCTTTGAATGTTTGGTAGAATTCACTGATGAAGCTCTCTGGTCCTAGACTTTTGCTTCTGGGGGGTTTTTGATTACTGGTCAGTCTCCTTACTAGTAATCAATCTATTCAGATTCTCTATTTCTTCATGATGCAGTCTTGGAAGATTGTATGTTTCTAAGGACGTATCCATTTCTTTCAGGTTGTCCAATTCGGTAAGATGTTAATAATAGGGGAAACCAGGTGTGAAGTGTATGGGAACTCTGTACTATCTCTGCAATTTTTCTATAAATATAAAACCGTTCTAAAAAATGTTTATTAAAAAAAATCACACCTTCAGTAATAATATCCAGTAATTCCTGGGTGTTCTTAAAGCTGCAATTATTATACCACCATGAAAAACAACTCAGTAACTAGCAGACAGCTAGCCCTGCTTGGTATTCCAACCAGCATCACTTCCTGGACTAATTACCAATGTACCTTTTCTCCTAGGTTATTGCTTAGTTATAGTTCCACAGAGGGTACTCAGTTATACTCTAAGAGCTCCTTTGAGAAAACAGCAAGAACAAATGGACATAAATTGCACCAGGAGGGTTTTGAGTTAAGAGTTTTGGAATGCTATGAATTCAAGTTATGTGATATTCCTTGCTAATTAATCTTTTACAAAATAAATTTATTTATTTATTTTTGGCTGTGTAGGGTCTTTGTTGCTGTGTGTGGGCTTTCTCTAGTTGCGGCAAGCAGGGGCTACTCTTCGTTGCGGTGTGCGGGCTTCTCATTGTGGTGGCTTCTGTTGTGGAGCGAGGGCTCTAGGAGCGTGGGCTTCAGTAGTTGTGGCATTCAGGCTCAGTAATTGTGGCATGCGGGCTCTAGAGCACAGGCTCAGTAGTGGTGCATGGGCTTAGTTGCTCCGTAGCATGAGGGATCTTCCCAGACTAGCGATTGAACCCGTGACCCCTGCATTGGCAGGCGGATCCTTAACCACTGCACCACCAGGGAAGTCCAGCTAGTTAATCTTTTTTTTTTTTTTTTTTTTTTTTTTGTGTGGTACGCGGGCCTCTCACTGTTGTGGCCTCTCCCATTGCGGAGCACAGGCTCCGGACGCGCAGGCTCAGCGGCCATGGCTCACGGACCCAGCCACTCTGTGGCATGTGGGATCTTCCCGGACCGGGGCACGAACCCGTGTCCTCTGCATCGGCAAGCGGACTCTCAACCACTGCGCCACCAGGGAAGCCCCCAGTAGTTAATCTTTTAAAGGGTGAGTTGACAATACATTGGTGTGGTCCTGAATTTCTACACTTTCCAGAAGGTTTTTATATCTTAAGTACAAAATTTACGTAAACTAAAAGTTGGCATAAGTGGTACTGATCACATAGAAATTGTTCATCAAATTATCTAAGGTCTCTGCCGTTCTCTCCATCAACACATGATTTATTAAGTTTGTTCCACAGATTTGAGTTCAGGCTGCATAAATCATGAATAAGGATTAGTTTAACAGTCATAATGCCCCCAGGACAATGCTTCAAGTGAAGAAAACTCAAAATTGTCACGATGTGAAAATGACAGTCGTACCAACATTGGCAAGTTGAAATGATATTCAACACCCTTACAGAGGCAGAACATAAAGCTTATTTCTGCTTGTTTTATGCAAACTCTACAGCTTTTCCTTTTAATGTTTTATTAATATTTACCCTTGTGAAAATGTTTTGAAAACAAATCTAAGACCATCCTGATCTGCCTCTAGCTATTAAGCAACACTATGAGACACTGACCTCCTGCTGCCTCTTTGCTGACTTAAATCCTTTAGGAAAACAAGACCTTACCAGGCCCCCAAGCCATTTACAGCAATGATATTTTGCCACCATTTATGATTAAAGAGAGAAGTGTCTGGCAGTGTGGCCCTTGTGTCCATTGGCTTATTCCACCTGACTCCTTAACGTTTACAAAACTCTAATTTTTTGTACACTCAAATATGTTATAGTGATTCAGAAAAATGACCAGATAATAAATACTCTGGTTAGAAGTTACATACTCACCAGAATAAATGAGAAGTGGCCAGGAATAAGGGAAAATGGCTCATGGAATAGATAACTGAATTTTCTGTTATTTACACGATTCTCATGAAGCTGATGGTGTGGTTAGTACAGACAATACGATGATGTGTTAGAGGCAATTCCAGCTACGACTTCATGCATTCAGTGGCATCTCTTGTTATAAGCAATTACTCCAAATGAATGAATTCTGGGTGTGCTGGATGAAGAAAAGAGAGAAAAGAGCAAGCAGACTGGAGCAAACCAAAGTCCACCACATAAATTCCGTCTCCACTTCACTAATGATATGTTGTTGGAAAGGTTTCAACACATTCTCTTTGACAGAAATTAGAAACATTGATCTGCATGCAGGGTTTGCATAGAGGTTATCAAAATAAAATTTTAGAGAATCATTAAAGGGCTGAGTACAGCATGTTAAATCCTTAATCAGAGATGCCAAAACCCACAGTCAGACAGCTGTCTTTCAGAAGTGACCACCATAAGGCTGATGAAAGAGGGTTCATGGAAAGGTCAGGAAAAAAATGCCAACAGTTATGCTTACTGTTATAAAAAATATTTATGGCAAGCAATATAATTTGTTAATTTTTTGTCCCATGTTGTCCCCTACTAATTTGTATAAACTACAGTACTGAATTTATTTCATTAGCTAGTATTGGGGAATGAACAAAGCTTAATTAAAATTCAAATTATAATTCTATCATGATGTATTCTGCTCTGATATTCTCTGGATCTAATAAGAAATTATGCCTCATCAAACATATATAATTTGGCTTGAAACGGTAATAGTAGGAAGCCAAAATTATAGTCATAATAAAGTTGTCTATGCTGGATATTTTCATTTCAGAGTGCACTATGTGCCGGGTAACCTGAGTCCCCAGGCAATCATTTAGTCAGCCAGGCTCACTCTGGGTGGAGCTTGTTTACATCCTATAATCACACCATTAACACTCACTGCTAAATTTAAACACAAGGAATGGATATTAATGTTTGTTTCACAACTCCAGTGATACTGCTACACAATTATATTGACAGGCTCGATAGTGAATACACTGAAACTACCATGGTTACTCTTTGAGAGTATAAACGAACAGGCATCTGCAATACTGGACAGCAATATACAGTATATTTCTTGGTCCACGGAGGTAGGGAGGTGGCATCATGTGAAGAAACAAGGATGGGTCTATGCCATGAGCACAGTGGTTTTGCAGTGTGAGAACTCAGGGAAGGAAGGACATTTTGGACAAACTACCAGCGTTTGAGGAACTCATGTTCACAGGAGGCACACAATATACATCTGCTGATTGAGTCTGGAATTCACATAGCTGGCTGTGTCCCTGGGGGCTAGTCATTTCACTTCCATGAACCTTAATTTCTTCATCTGGAAAATGAGGGCATTAGACGTTCCATGGGAATTCCTTTCCATTGTAAGGTTATATAACAGTGATCATATATATGTGAGTGTTTATGCATATATATGGTAACTATGTGCTTTCAACAGTAGCAGCAATGATTAAACTAAATATGAACTTGTGATTCTGTAATTTGTTACTGAGTCTATTTTATTATTTTTTAGTAACAAAAGATTTTCTTTCAGTCCATGTGACTATGGGCAAGTTAATGTTCTCCAAGTTTTCGTTTCCTTTTATATAAATTAAGCTGATAATAGCACCTATCGTTGTTTATAGCATGTTGTGAGCATTACCCAGATAATGTATATAAAGTTCAGCCCAGTGTGGGGACCACAGTAGGTACTTGATACATTTCTTTCTATTCTTTTCTAGCCCTCTTTATTTGGTTTATAAAACAAGTGAGCAAAGAATGAATAGACTTATGATTGTCCACTTAGAAGGGAAACTATTTTTAAGAATTGTTACAAAAAGACTTTCTAATGAATTACAGTTATTTAGAGAAGAAGCATCTGAGTTTTGGAAATACATTTTTTCAACAGAAAGAAGGGATCCGAAAACAATGCGATCCTCCTTTAAAAGATAGAGTAATTATACATTGGTTTTACTATTTTGTAGATAAACTTAGACAGTATTAACTGTAATACCCATATAAAACCAAAATCGAAGATGTCACCAATCTTAGGTAACATGTCAAAGTTATCAAGGAAAAAAAAAAATCCTTAGATTGTTATTGCTAACAATTGAAAAAAAAGGGAGGTGGGGGGAATGCTACATATGAAAAGAAAATTAAACCAAGCACCCACATTTTCTGCCTGAGTAAATGGCATAAAAGATGCTTGCTACAGAGATTGACTTATTGGTTAGAACTAATATAAGATAAATTTGATCTAAGACACTAAACATTTTTAGAACTAGAAGCTCAAAAAACTTTAGTCTTAAAATTAGTAAATATTTCAAGAAAAAAATCTGGTGAGTTTCTGAGGAGTTGAAGAAAAGCTAGCAGAGAATCCTGATTCTTCCTCAACTGGTATATACTCTTCTGTCAGGAAAAACAAAGAAAAATAGACTAGGATGTCAAAATGTCAAGGGTATTGATCGTAAACTATTGAAGCTCATCAAAATAATTCACCAACATTTTCTGTCGTTCTCTCTTTTCTGTGTAACAGAGAACTGACCTGAGGGGCAGCATCAGAGGCCTAAAAGCCTCTCTAAAGAGCATTCCTACTTTGGGGCCTCCTTTCAATATTTAGTACAAAATTTGACTGTCTCACACCTTCACCAATTCTGGTTGAGGAGACTCAGTGAGTGAGCTAGATGCTAGCTTGGACCAAGTGGTCAGAGAGGCAGGCCTATCCTTCAGCGGGTGCTTTGTAGGGAGGGTATTTGACAGAAAGATCTTGACCTAAGGTTAGCATGACTTCATCCCAATACTGCCAGACCATAACCTCTGCCTTCCACGCCTCTTCCTCTGTGCTATGCCTCATCAGTCCTTGGCATGAGGTGGAACTAACACCATAGGGCAAAGGGCACAACACACACAAAGGCGGGGATAACAAGATTTGCCTCAATGTGATGTTCAAAATCGTAGTTGATGCCATAATGCTGGTTCAACCTGAGTTTCCCTGGTTGCTCAATTTGCTAGATACGTATGAACACATTACAGTTTTTAATTAACTTACTTCTTGGTATGATTCATTTACCTCCTGACAGATTTCAGTTTCTCCAGATTCAGGAGCTAGGGAAGATGCAGTACTGGCTGCTCCATGAAGGCCCTATGTACAGATGTGAAGAGAAACATTTACCAAATGGTCTTTAAATTGAAAGCCTGAGACAGGGGAGTTTTCCTTTCTTATGGTCCATGTCTTTGAAAAATTAAACTTAAAAATATGATTTTCTGGAATTTTAAGATGTGAGTCTAGTGAGGTTTTTTTTTTTTCCTATTGTCCTATTATGGTTGTTTGAGGCTGGGGTCCACATAGCAGCTGCATCTTAATCCCTCAGCCCACTGGTCTTGTAATTCTCCTGAGCATGTGGGATATTCATTAAGGTTAAATTCTGGAGGGAAGCAGGTTGTTTCAGTGTGACATTAGTTGAAACAGCTGAGGCAGAGGGCAACGTGGTAAGCTAGTTTTGAGTCCAGGCTTCTGAGCAGGTGAGCTTGACTGGAACTGGTGAGAGAAGGGTCACCCCCGCCCCCCTTAGACTAGTAGCCCTAGGAGGAGTGGAAGGTGGGGAGGGAAAGACCTCGAGGAGGCTGGGTGGGAAGCTAGTGGAATGGGAGTCTCCCTGATGTCCAAGGGGAGAGAGGGAACATGATTCTGGTCAAAGCAAGGAAGAGAGAGAATTCACAGTCTAGAACACACCTTGTGTTTCCTGTGATGAGTTTTTTTTTCAATGACATTGGAACACGTCTTTTTTAAAGCTTCCATTTGTTGAGCAATAAATATGGACTAGGAATACTGCCAAAGATTTTATATACATGAGATCACTGTTCTCAGAACAATCATATGAGATGTGTATAATTATGACCCCCCACCCCAGATTGCAGATGAGGAAACCAAGACTCTGTATGTTAAAGAATGTGCCCATGGAAAGAAGCCAAGATCCTCACACTGGTCTGACTACCTCTTTAAGGCAGAGCTCTTTATCTTTAAACTGTCCTACTCTTCTTTCATGAACAGAGGCGCTGAATTCCACAGAAAGTTGATTTTCAAAAGGGTAAACAACAAAAATTGCCAAGATGTTGAATGGTCAAGGATTCATTCATTGTTATTGCCTACTTATTAGAAAAGAGCATAAATAAATGCTGTTTCAGAAACAGTTTTTAGCTACCAGTGCTGGGAAAAAATATTTTGTGTTTAAAATTTTAGTTTTATTAATAGTATATTAATTATATACACTGTTATTTATATATATATATAAATTGCATATGTAATTAATTAGCAGTATTTCAATATTAATGCTGGTTGAAGCCTAAAAAGGGTTTGGAACTGTATGAAGAATGTTTACATAAGTAAAAGGTGAAGCTTCTAAAGCAGCAAACTAATGAGCCAATGAGAGATGAAAACCATTGAAAGAGAGAGTGAATTTTCTCTCTACTAATTCATAAGCCAAGGTTATGGGCTTTAACTGTCACTCTCATGCATTGCCAGTGGGAGTATAAAATGGTGAAACTACTTGGGAAAAGAGTTTGGCAGTTTCTTATAAAGTTTAACATATATTTAACACATGGCCCAGCATTGGGTATCTACCCAAGAGAAATGAAAATATATGTCCATAAAAAGACTTACATATTTTTATTCATAATAGCCTCAAATAGAAAACTACAGGTGAATGTATAGTTTTGGGTATATTCACATAATGAGCACTACTTAGCAGTAAAATGAAATGAACTAAGAGCATGCAGCAATATACATGTATCTCATAGCTACCATGCTGAAAGAAGCTGGACACTGGAACATATCCAGTATAAGTCTAGAGGCAAAATTAATCAACAGTCACAGGATCACATTCAGTGGTTTCCCGAGGCAAGGCAGGTATTGGGGTGGGGAACCGACTGCACAGGGGCACAGAATTCTGCAGAGGTGGAAGTGCTCTGAGTTTTGAAGGGACGGTGTTTACATGAGTGTGTATACATTTGTCAAAGGCATTCAGATGATATGCTTAAAATGTGTAAACTATACCTCCAAAAGTTGACTTAAAAAAAAAAAAAAGACTACTGGCTTAGAAGAGAGTATGCATTAAAAAACAAAAATTCCTCCATCTCAGTTTCTCTCCTCCACAATGTTTTCTGTAACCAGTGCTTGTTTCAGGAAGTTTATATCCTGTTATTTTTCCTTAGTTGCAAGGTAGATTTTGTTTGTAAAAGCCAAGGAGAAAAAAAATTATTAGACTTTAAAATAAAGCGATTAAGAATTTTTAAACAGTCTTACCCAGATAATCAGATTTCCTCTCTATATAAGGTTTTACCACTCAGAACATTCTTAAAATGCTATTTTCTAAAATGAATATTTACCTCCATATGCCTTAAATAACATTTACTGAATACAATTTAATCCTCTCTGAATGCCTCCAGGTCATCATTATGAATATCAAAAGTTGTGCTATTCTGTAATACAGTGATGATTTTAGTTTGTTATGGCACATAGGACTGTTTGCTTCCATGCTAAATGGCCTCAGGGTACTGAGCTTTTTAAGTTTTTGTACTTGTATCTTATTCTTTCCTATTTTTCTCTTGTTGGGCTGTCAGCAATCTTTTCTTTTTGCTATTGCCTATTTGTCTCTCTGTAGGAGTTGCTTTCCTCTCTTCTAACTTCTAAGATAATCAAATTATCAAGAACATACGTATAGAGCAGTGGTTCCCACCTATTGATTTTCAAACCAGCAACTGATTGGTTTCAAACGTATCACCTGGAAACTTGTCAAAACTACAGATGTGCAGGCCCCATCCTTGGTGATTCTAATATCTAATTCAGGATGCATCACACATTATTTTTTTATTATGGAAATACGTTTGTGTATGTCTGAACACAAAAGTAGAAAAAAAATAGTGTAGTGAACTACTACATCATTCAGTTCAACAATTATTAGCATTCTGTCAATCTTTTTCATGTATCTGCTCCCCGCCCTGCCCCCCCTTTCTTACACTAGAACTAGGATTGGTACACTATGGTCCCACAGGCCAAATCCAGCTTGCTGCCTGTTTTTTAAAAATTGAGAGATAATTCACTCACAGTAAAATACACCCTTTTATTCAGTGGTTTAATAGTTTACCAAGTTGCGTAATCATCACCACTATCTAATTCCACAGCGTCATCATCAGTCCCAAAGAAACCCCATACTCTATCACTCACTCTCCACTTCCCTCAGGCCTTGACAACCATTAATCAACTTTCTACCTCTATGGCATTACCTCTTTTGGACATTTCATACAAAGGGAATCATACAATATGCGGCTTTTTTGTGTCTGGCTTTTTCACTTAATGTTTACAAGGCTCATCCATGTTGTAGCATGTATCAATACTTCATTCCTTTTTTTTTTTTTTTTTTTTTTTTTTTTTTTGCGGTACATGGCCTCTCCCGTTACGGAGCACAGGCTCCGGACGCGCAGGCTCAGCGGCCATGGCTCACGGGCCCAGCCATTCCATGGCATGTGGGATCTTCCCGGACCGGGGCACGAACCCGTGTCCCCTGCATCGGCAGGCGAACTCTCAACCACTGCGCCACCAGGGAAGCCCACTTCATTCCTTTTTATGCGTGAATAATATCTCATTGTATAAATACACTACGTTTTGGGGGTAAGGGAGTGGTAGAGTTGGAAGTTTGGGATTGACATATACACACTACTGTATATAAAATAGATAACTAATAAGGACCTACTGTATAGCACAGGAAACTCTACTCAATACTCTGTAATGACCCATTATGTGGGAAAAGAATCTAAAAAAGAGTGGACATATGTATATGTATAACTGATTCACTTTGCTGTACACATGAAACTAACACAAAACTGTATGTCAACTATACTCCAATAAAAATTTTTAAAAAAGCTCCCTCTAATTGTATATTCCCATTAAATATAAAATGAGTCCCAAAAGGTTTACTGTAAAGCATAACAAATACGAAGAGTGCAGAAATGTTTATTTTTATGTTTTTAAAAAGTATCAATGTTTATAATTTTTTATTTTAAATAAAATCAATAATAAAGAGGGAAAAAAATTAATATACCACATTTTATTTATTCATTCATCAGTTGATGGACATGTGGGTTGCTTCCCCTTTTTAGCTATTATGAACAATGCTGCTGTGAACATTCATGTAAGTGTTTTGTCTTCAGTCCTATTAGGTGTACACCTAGAAGTGGAATTGCTGGGTCAGATGATAACTCTATGTATAACTTTCTGAAGAACCGTCAGACTGTTCCCAAAGTGGCTGCACCATTTTATTCCCGCCAACAATGTATGAGGCTGCCAATATCTCCAAATTCTTCCCAGTATTTGTTGTCTTCTTGATTCTGACCATTCCTAGTGTGAAGTGGCATCTCATTGTGGTTTTGATTTGCATTTCCCTGGTGATGAATGACGCTGAGCATCTTTTTGTATGCTTATCAGCAGTTTGCGTATCTTCTTTGGAGAAATATCTATTCAGATTTTTTGCCCATTTTTAAATCGGGTTATTTGGTTTTTGTTTACTGTTGATTTCTAAGAGTTTTAAAAAATATATTCTAGGTACTGGACTCTTCAGTTATGTGATTTGCAAATCTTTTCTATTCTGTGGGCTATCTTTTCACTATCCTGATAGTGTCCTTTGAAGCCTAAAAGTTTTAAATCTTAATTATCTAATTTTTCTTAGTTTGCCTGTGCTTTAGGTGTCCTATCTAAGAAACCATTGCCTAATCCAAGCTCACAAAGATTTACACCTACGTTTCTTCTAAGAGTTTTATACTTTAACTCTTACATTTAGGTTTCACGCATCTGAATTTTTAAAAAGCTTCTCATATGATTAGTTTTGGAAAGTAGAGTAAGTAGATTCTGGCAGCCTCCAAGAATTTTTTTTTAAGTATGAACTTTGGTGCACAGTTTTCTTAATAAGTTGAATGATGAGAGAGGTCTTTTTAATTTACTTTTTGGTTTTTTGCTATATTGCAGAATGCTGAGATGTTCAGAGAGCTGATTCAGGCAAAGTGTGTACTACTATTTAGGTGTATGGTCACCTCTTAGTACCCCAAAACTAAAACGGTCCAAACATATTTAGGAGGCGCTCCTTAGAGTTCCAAGTTTACAAACACAGACTGTCATCTTAACTCACTTTCAATGTATGGTGCCCCTTGTTCTGATCCATGTAGTGGGAAACGTTGGGGAGAAAAGAAAGCAAAAATCAGCAGCTGGGACCTAGCTTCTAACCAAAAGAGGACAGCATGATGGCCACACTTTTCATCTGCAGAAAGAAAGACATTCAGATACATCCACAAACCTTCAGCTGTTAGTTGACAGTTTGTTCCAGACCCTGAGGCCTTGAGTGAACATCAGAATCACCAGGAGAGCTTGTAAAAACCCAGATTCCTGGGCCCCATCCCCAGAAATGCTGTACAATAGGCTGGGTGGGGCCCATACATTTGCCTTTCTAATAGGCTAGGAGATTACGCTGATGATTCTGGCCCTAAGACCAGAGGATAAATGGGCTGCCCATCCCACCCTGTTGCTTAGTGAACCTTGAGCAAGCAAACTTTAAGCCAGGAGACTCATCTGGTGCTCCACCTCGGTCAGGAACATGCGAATAGTACACTAAGGAAATCACAAGGCCATGAGTATAGTTTCCAAGTTTGTTTTAAATTCTTAGTCACTGACAGTCTCATTTCAGGTTCCAAGAATATGATCATTTTTCCAAACACTATTTGGTCACTTGGGAATGTATCCTGATTTCAATAAAATTAGCAGGGATTATCGAAATTATTTTGTTTTTCTGATATTCTTTGGTATTTGACTTGCTCGATGCATGTGGATGTTAGCTGGCGTTAGGAATGCTATTCAGGAACATCCACTGTGTTTGTGATAATGGATTTGACCTACAGCCAACTGGTACTCTTGAAATGCAGTTGTGACTCTGACAGATTGAGCCAAAGTTAAATTCTGATGAACTGCAGAGGAATTTTATCAGGCCCAGGATGTTTGCTAGCTGAGTTGGGCAAAAGGGTGAGTTTCCAAAACGTCCTGAGCAATCCACATTTATCCTGTCACCTATACTTCCTATTTTCTCAAGGGTCAGCTAAAAACTTCATTTTCCTACTTTCTGTCATTTCTAGGACCACAGGCTTAAACCTGAGAACCAAATATTAAGCTGTGTTCCCGTCTCTTACAAATCAGCAAGGGCCGAGTTCAGCAAGCAGAAGGGAGTTTACAGTTTTGCTGATATCACAGAGGCAGAATGAGACCTCAGCTTATTTGGCTATTCGGTAGAGAAGGTAAGTAGAAAATGTTTCTGTTGGTAAATTGAGGAGATCTAGGAACACAGAAAAATCCGACAGGCTGGACACAAGAAGACATTTTGCATTTAGGTTCTTATAGCAATGCCTGAAGTCAGCTAATCATTTTTTGAGAGAAATGGGACATTGGCTTTGAGAAGAAGAAACAAAAGTTCTATGCTAACCCTGTCTGCAACAACCCTGCCGCAGGCCCAGCTCTGCTTTAAGCTTCATCTGCAGACTCTCAAGCCCTCTGTCTCCTAGACCACCCACAGGAGGGATTCGGCATCCACCCCATAGCAGCCTTCCAAAAGGAGGAAGGAGCTTTTTATTTTAAGTAGACTGCAGCCCAACCCAAAGGAAAGCCAGTTATCCATACAACCACGAGAGGGAAACATACATGTGTAGCATTTTAATCCCACTGAGAGATATTAGTCACCAGGCTTCTAAGAAGTTTGATTGTGTTATTCCTCTCCCTCTTTTCTAAATTACAATGGCAAATAAGTGCGCTTGCACAGAAATCACCCTAACTGACTAGCTACTACATTAAATGATCCCACGATTCCTATTTTACGGGTACAAAAAAGTTGATCTCATTGAACTGGCAACTTAGAAACTTGAGGCAAATTAGAGCAATTACTAATAAATTATACATGTCGTAACTAACAATTTGTCTATCACCTAGAAATATGAGGAAAAGCTGCCAGACTCCCTGGCCCTGCAATTCTAAACAGGTCTTTTCATTTTTTCCTTTCCAAGACCAAAAGCTTTTATTATCCACGCCAGTTCCACCATGACTGTTGGTGCTTTAACATTTATAATACAAAGTTAAGAATACAAGGGATGGGATTTGCACTCCATTTGGAACAGAGGGTGTGGCCGCTTAAAATTAAAAGATTTAAAAAAATACGCAACAAAAAACACCCCGCCCTAAAAAAAACAAGTGAGCTTCATTTCAGCTTTCCCTAAAAGAGTTAGTTCATAGAGGAAATAATGGCAAGAGATAGTAGCAAAATATCTTCTTGTTTGTAATCACTGTTCATAATCACTACTGTGTCTCGCTTCTGGGTAAGGTGGTTTGATGAAATTAAAGGAAGTTCCGTGTTATAAGTCATCTGTAGTTCTGGGGGAGGAGGTGAGATTAGGTCAATTAACAAGATAGGATCTTTCTCTTTTTCTGCTTGTCCCACCTAGCCCTCGGGTGTGCCATTCAACATGAAAGGCGTTGACGTCATTCATTAATTGAGAGCCAGATTCCTCTATCAGCATATTCCTCCCACCTGGTACCGCCTTACAGCCAACCACTCACATCCCCATCAGGTTTCATCTTCTGTGACTGTCAAAATGTGAGAGGAGGGAGAGAGAGAAGCTTTTACTACTGAATGCTGTAATTCATTCTCACTGGTCTCCTGTTCAAATGAGGGGAAAAAAAAAAAAAAGTATCCAGATTCTGGGGAAAGGAGGTCCAATGACTGGGACCTAGGTTGTTGAGATAGGATGTAAGAAACAACACTGAAAATAAAACTTGCAAATTCAAGAGGATTTAGATATGAATCCCAAATACCCTCTGGCAATGGAGAAAATTTGTTTCCTGCATAATTTATACACTGCATTTCCCCCCTCCCCATACCCAGCAAAAATTATATAGCTATTTCTCTACATCACATGATCATGTCAGTTGTAAAAGTTTCTCTCTTTTTGCTTTGAATACAAATGATACCTTTGTTCAAAATCGCATATTTTCACACTTTACTTATAATTTCAGTATGTTTTCCCAGGCTCTTCATTTAGCTATTTTTGCCATATACCTGGTTACAGGACCTAAGTCCATGTCATCGTGTCTCCCTGGAGAATAAAACGGCAAACATCTCCTCTGAGAATCACTAATGTTAGAGAGAATAAAGGGTAATCAACATTCATTGTTTTCTACCAGTGCAATAAGCAGAGTTTAAAACAAAACCAACCTCCCAGTGAATTCCAAACATCCTTCTAAATAACCAGTGGTGCTATTTCACAACCTGACCTGCATACTTCCTTCAGGCTGCCGTGGGAGTTGTGACCACTCTGTGTCCACATGTTTGCGGGCGGTGTCATGGTAACTGAGTAAACACATTCTGTTGCAGCCTGTAGTTTGTGGAGGCCTGAGTGAGTGCACCCCAGTGAATTCCACTTCTGTGGGGCTCCTGCCAGGTGAGGTGAGCCAGAGGAAGTAAGGCTTCCCCCTGCAGGGGATGCACCTGCAAACCTGGCAGCCTGGAGGTCACGCGGCTCCTGATTCATGCGGTGTCTGAGCATCTCACCTAGTTAGATGCTAAAGCAGGCAATCCCAGAGCGAAGAAAGTAGCAGAGAGGGTTTGGGGGAACAGTCCTCAACTCTCACATCCCTTTTGCCTAAAATGCATTGTAATGACTCCACTCGGTTCAGTAGTGCTAGAAAAGAAATGTTTGGGTGTGGATTATTGCTTCTCTTGTAGTTATAAAGTAAGAAGTGATCTCTATTACTGAGAACATATATACATTTTTGTAGTTAATCACGATACAAAAGCTGCTGAAGTTGATAGCAGAAAAGAACATTAGTTAAAAACATTATAAATTGGGGGCCGAAGGATGTCTTAGAGGAATATATACTTCATATCCATAATACTAAGCAAAAGCTATTTTTCAAGGTGGGGGCCTAGAATGAAGAAAAGATGGATAGGGAACCCTCATTCTACCAAGACGATCTGATTCCTGGGGATGATGGTCCAGGCCCCTGGCTCCCACTTTACTCTGTCAAAGCTACACCTAACTGAGCAGGAAAAAAATCCTGGAGGCCACCACCCAAGGAGGGAGAAGCCTCGTCAATATGTTCTACTTCTTATTTATTTATTTATTTATTTATTTTTGGTTGTATTGGGTCTTCGTCACTGGGTCTTTGTTGCTGCGCGCAGGTTTTCTCTAGCTGCAGCGAGCAGGGGCTACTTTTCCTTGTGGTGTGCGGGCTTCTCATTGTGGTGGCTTCTCTTGTGGAGCAGGGGCTCTAGGCGTGTGGGCTTCAGTATCTGTGGCATGCAGGCTCAGTAATTGTGGCACGCGGGCTCTAGAGTGCAGGCTCAGTAGTTGTGGTGCACGGGCTTAGTTGCTCTGCAGCATGTGGGATCTTCCCGGACCAGAGCTCGAACCCGTGTCCCCTGAATTGGCAGGCGGATTCTTAACCAGTGCACCACCAGGGAAGTCCAATATGTTCTACTTCTGAATTCTGTTCTTTTGGCCAAAAGAGGAGCCGCTTTCCTCCGTATTGGGGCATTGTTATTCTCTGGATAATCAGAGATGGAGGGAAAAATAAGTAACCTTTTTATAATACTCTAGTTCTTGTATTTTGTTCAAAACTTTCTGTTACCGAGGAAATGATTAAGATCCTTAATTAGGGGTTTTCAAATCAAAAGCATTACAAGGATCAGAGGTGGCACCTTTCTAGCAGTGTTCATATGATGAACTCATTTTAAAATAGATTTCAGGGAATCCTGACCAAGATTTCAGATCAACACATTAAATTTATGGAAACTGGCTATTTAGACAATCAGAAAATGGGTATCTTTTTGTAAGCTGCACTCTATTAAGTTTTTACATATTCAGTCATGTTCTGAGTATTACTTTATTCCAATAAATTAATTTTTATCTATGACTTAAAAGTCTTAATGAAAAGCTATTTAAGTTTCCTGTGACAGTTGAAGTCACCTGGCTATCATATCCTTAAATCTATTTTAAAATAGAATATGGTATTCTAACACTAAAACTTTATTATTGCATCTTCTTGTTTTCCCATGTGTAAGTTCAACTTATATTTTCACTTGCATAAGATTTGGGTAAACTTATACCAGAATTATACCAGAACCTAAGCTGGGGTCATGTTTCCTCATCAATCACATTCTGCCAGTATAGTAAGCCAGACATCCCAGGAAGCTCTTTATCACCAGCCTAGAGGGATGCAGAACGTGGGAATGAGGAAGCCTTTCTCCCAGGTATAGCAAAAGCAGTCTGTTAGCAAACTGATGTGAAGGGAGGTAGGTTTTTATTTTTTAATTTTTTTTAAGATTTTTTTTTTGATGTGGACCATTTTTAAAGTCTTTATCGAATTTGATACAATATTGTTTCTGTTTTATGTTTTGCTTTTTGGCCAAGAGGCATATGGGATCTTAGCTCCCTGACCAGGGATTGAACCCACACACCCTGCTCTGGAAGGCGAAGTCTTAACCACTGGACCGCCAGGGAAGTCCCCAAGGTCTGTAGGTTTTTAAATAGTGGATCAGAGTCTGTATGGGTGAAGCTAAAACCCAGAACAATTCTACTGGCTAAAACTCAGGATGATTTGAAACGCAAATTTTCACATGTATGCACCTGAAAGGACAGGGAAATGTAAAGCCCCTCGAATAGAATAATCCTCTCTAACAAGAAAATGTACCTCCTTTTCTCCCCGTGCCATGTCATATCCCCAATAGGCCTGTCCCAGTACCTCTTCTGGTTTCTTTTGGTCCCTTTGGAGGTGCCTGCTGTTCTTACATCCCTAATCTCTCTTTTGTGACTCCCCAGAGTTAACACTCAAAAAAAGCTCTTTCAGTCAGGTTCTCACTGTTTTTTTCTCCTTGGATAACTTTCTCCTCCTCTTTTCTACTTTGTCACCCAGGGAATGACAAAGGAAGATATTTCCCTTTCTACATTCTTGGGGCTGAACCACATGTTTTTAATTCTTTTTTCCTGCTCATGATGCATTCCTGGTATGTCCTCTACAGGACATGACTGGGTGTCCACACTACAGTGCAGGGTACCTTGAGGGTAAAATTATCCACAGCTCACTGGGGTTTGGGGACAAAATCTTATGTGACTCCATCAGTTTTGTTTTCTATTTTGTCAGTCCTGACCCTTGGAGTCTCTCTCCTTTCTTGCTAGTTTGCCCTGCTTTTAAATCCAGGTCCAAGTCCAGCTCTCTCTTAGCAAGCCTGCTGCTTGGTATCTAGTTTCTCTCCCTCTGCTTTGGGCCGGAGCTTCCTTGCAGAGCTGTCTGACCCTCTGCAGGGGCACTCAGGCCCTTGATGATTTCTGTGACGCTTATCTTCTTTCTCTCTCTGCCCAGGCCTCCTCCCATCCTCCATCAGCTCTCCACCAGCCGCACACCTGGGGGGCTGATTAGCGCAGTCTCCCCACCCAGCTGAGCTCACTCGGCTCCCTCCTATCTCCACTATCCAAGGTCTGAGCTCTGGAGCTGAATTTCCCCAGGCCCCTTCAGAAGCCCACTCTTCCGCACATACCATTTGCACAGGTGGCCCCTGGCTCCTCGTTGGCTCCAGGGATCCTTGCCCCTAGCCCCGGGCAGCACGGAGAGCACAGCCATCCGGCACTCCGCCCGTTCACCCAGCAGGCAGCCCATGCGTCCTGCCCGGGGTGTCCTCTCAGGAGTGTTCTCCTGACTTGCCTTACACATACTGACTGACCCAGATTTGCTTCTGGTCTCATCCTCCAAGGCAACTCCCAGAAGCTTTTAGGAGAAAGGAAGGTCTGTGTGTTCAAGTGATGATGCCTGCTCTGAATGCCTTGCTATCTGGCCGCGTTCAGAGGCAGGGGCTTGGTTTATCCGTCTCGGCCAGGCTGCTCCCCACCCAACATAGTCAGTACATGGGCACATCAAGATAGGGCTCTGCTCTTGGGCAACACGTTTTGGGTCTGAGAAAAATAAGCAGATACAGGGGTGCTGTAGGGGTCACATGAGGTCACACTGCTAAGGCCACTGTCTTGCAGTACCATGTTCTTTCTAAGAAGCTGCCACGCCATGGCTTTGCTTTCAGGTGTGGAGTCTATAACAGATCAGTGTCCCCTCTTTGCACTGGCTGCTGGAAAGCTTAGTGCCAAAGCTGAGGGTTGCCTGGGGCATACGATGAATTTGAATGAATTTGTATCATAACCTTACTCACCAGTCCATTTTATGTCTTTATCTTTGTTTTTCATGTTCCCTCCCATCCACCTCTCATTTATATTCCCCTGCTAACCACCTTAAACCCTTCCTGAATCAAGGTGGGACACGTATAAACAAACATACAAAACGAGGTATTTTATGGCAACCTGAAATAGTCTCTTTTACACGCTTGGAAGATAACTTTCTGGACAGACATAACTACTAAATGTTTTAGTGTACATATTCATGAAATAGAACTACCTATTCCAGAAGTTTATCCTATAGACATAGACAAGTGCACAATATTTGTCTGACTGTAGCATAGTTTGTAATAGAAAAAAAAGGAAATAAATGTTCAGGAGTGGCTGAATACATCATGCTACACGTATACAACGGCACACTGTGCAGCTGTTCAAAAGTGAGACATGGGTTTACAGGTTTAACATAAAGGATGCCTTTAATGTATTACGTGAAAAAGAGAAAAGCTTGTGGTGACGGGGAAGAGGAGGCTATATTTGTTCATTTAAACTTTCTCCCAACCCCACCACTAATAGCATGAACACTAAGGGGGGCTCGTTGCTGATTGCCTGGTATAAACAAAACCGTCACACTCAGCACAGAGGCTTTCTCATATTCAAGGCAGTATTAAATAACAGGCATGAGGAAGTAACATTTGCAGAAGCTCAGGGAGCTACATTCTCTGAATTAGCACACGCTATAGAGTGAGGAGAGGGGAGGGTAAAGAGGAAAGACGAGGGAGGGGGCTGGCCTTTGAAAGAGACAAGCTTTGGCAGCTGAGGGTTTTCTATGGGGAGTTTTGGTGTGAAATGTTATGAATTTCCTTTTCACTCTGCCTGCCAAACCCTCAGTAAAACCTACCTGTTTCCCAATATGTTTGTAGTTGGATTTGCTTTGGAGGGAACGGGATAAAGTGTTGTATCCAACCTAAAGGTCAGAGAGGGTCAAGGGCAGAGACAGCAGAGAGTGACCGTCTGGGTCATCAACAGATAACCAGGTCCCATGTGCAATCAGTTCTGTGCATATTGGGAAGGGCAGGTTGATGACTAAGAGAAGACTTGAAAAAAGGGGGAAAATGCAATAAGTCAAATCAGCCTTCTGCAAAAGCGGTGGTCTGACTTAATAAGTACTGAGATTAGTCTTCATACCCAGGATGACAGATAGCAATTCAGAAAAAAACTGTGAAAGGATCACAGGTGAGAAGATGATTTCAGAACTTAACTTTTGTCAGAGTAGCCACAATTATTTACATTACAGATGCACAAAATGCTAGCTCTGACTACGTTAGCTGTTATAGAAATATCTTCTTCATCTGAAAATAAAAAAAGTGATACCTTCATTAAAAATTCCCTTCACTGCCCACTTCACCTCTGTGTACCTCAGCCTCTTGGCCTCACACAAAACAGCCCTGTCTGACTGTTGTTCATGTGCAGCTCTGTCTCTTCCAGAATCACCTCTCCTGGAACCACTGCTTCCACATCCTGTGTGACCAACCCAGTGAGAAGGTTCTAGGGATGAAGCAGGCCCTGTGGATGGGCTTCGGGGGCTCCCAAACCCCTGGAATGTCATGCAAACTATTGTGTGTGGACAACTTTCCAGGGAAGGGGTCATACTGATTCAAATATCCATGGGCTGATCCCCTAAATGTCAAGGGCTTCTGATTTAGAAGCCTGATGTGGAACTCCTCTAAAAAAAAAATCTCTTAATTCCAAGGCCTAACACAAAGCTTGGCATTCAGTTGGTACTTAATAAAAAAAAATAAAAGCTCACAGCGACTGAGTATACAGAGTATGCCAAACACTGAGGTGTTTAATATTATGTTCCTTACTTTATAGATGAGGAAAATGAAGTCCTACGTGCTGATTCATGTTTGCAAGACCCAACCCTCAACGTCAAGTGCACTTGATAAATGTTGAATGAATGCTGAATAAGAATAAAGGTGGCAGTTACGAAAGCTTCCATCATGAAAGGTAAGGAAGCTGACCTCTAACCAGCATGGGGTGAGGGGAGTTGAGTCAAAAACTCAGGTTACCTGTCTTCCATTTAGTAGGCATTTCCTTATACATCTCTAACTTTGTTCGAAATAGTCTTTATTCCTTATTAGATACGAATGTGGACTCTTGTATACTAAACTGAACTCATTGCACCCGTCTCTGAATTCAGGACTCTGGCATGTGTATGATAGCTTTGTTCATCAGTAGATCAAATTTCATACTGGCAGGGACTTTGTCAAAAAATCTTTCCTCTTCTGGGCTCCTTCTCTTGTTGGGGGTTCCAAACCCAAATGCCTACAGGGACTAGTAGGTAATGGAAGTGATTCAAGTGGGCTGGGTGAGAACTGGGGCAGCCCAGCAGGGAGCCACATCCAGTGTGAAGGGCACAGCTGCCCCTTGGACTCACCACATCACTGTCACTTGAGAATGTGGGCCCAGGATGTTCAGATCTTCCGAATTTTAAGAGAAATCAGAAACGTAGATTTAATGTGGAATTTCCTGAGTTTTAGATGTTGACAACTCATTCAAACATCTTTAAAAAATAGAGTATAGGCCAAATAAAACACATCGTCTATGGCTGGGTGGGCCTGTGAGCCACCAGTATGCAAACTCCATTTTTGTTTGGGGAACATCCGGAATCATGTTCTGGTCCAGTCAGGCAGATTAAGTGTATGGAGGGGAGGTGAAAGGAATATTTTCAGTTTTGCGGCTTGCTAGATACTTTACTGAACGGTTTGCAAGGGAAGTGGTTAAAAGAGAGACTAAAAATTTTAGACTATCTGTGGATTTGAAAGAAGCCATCCATGGCCCCAAATGGAACATCAAGTTGTATGCGACTTCCTTCCTTAAGCTACCAGTCAAGCTCTCTGCTGCAAAGCCTTGTCCCAGTGTGGACTGCCACACGACTCCAGCACTCTTCAAGCTGCTTGCTAGCATGCAGCACTCTGCTGAATCTAAAGAACAATCCACAACCTGCCGCATGTCTTCCTGCATTGCGTGTGCTTCTGCGGGGCAACGAATCAGCCTCCAGCAGTGAACAAATGACTCTTCCCAAGACTTCTCTGGCTAGTTGGTATCCACTGAGGAAGACCAGCTTCTCAGAAGAATGGGCCTTCTCCTAATAGGGGGCCCCTACTTCGCCTTGTCCTCTGTCAAACAAGGCTGTACACGATGCCAAATAAATCTGGAGCCATTTGGGGATCCATTACTCCAGCACTTGAGCACCTGGGGCCCTCAGCCCGCTTTCTGGACAGTACAGCCTCTAGGGTTTGATGGAAGAAGCCATGCAAAAGCATAATGGAGAAGATGAGATTTTTGAGACCTTTAAGCATTAGTTCCTGCTCCAGATCTAAGAATTGTATGTAGAAAAAATTTCCTCGAGCCTTCTTCTCTTTAAATACATTAGTGAAATGGAAGCAGAATATTAATGTATTTTTCAAGGCTTTGGTAATACTGAACACAGTGTTCTCTTCAAACTGAAGGTGTTGTATACGTGTTTAGTTTGGAGTGAGATCTCTGTTTGTGCACGCACAGAACTTCCCTCTCATCACACCAGCAAATTTGAGAATTTTCCAACCTTTCTTCTTTGAACGGCAACAAAAGAAAATATCACATCAGATACCTGAGCCAACAGTAACAGAGTACTAAAGTGTGGACAGTATCAAATATTATGTTTGGAGTGAAGCTTAGTTCTTCACAGGCTGCCAGGCATGCTCGTTTTAATTTCACAAGGAGAACACATGACTTGACTACTATGGTATTTAGAATCCCTATACTGGAGTATTCCCAAGCTTTTTTGTGAAATATCCAAGGCTGTTTCCAAAGAATACTTTCCACTTTTGTTAACACTTTCCTTTCCCTTTAAGTCAACTTGAAAAATTGTGCCTAAGTTTCAGGTTAACTCAGATTTTTCCATACCCATATTTTTCCATAAGGACAGACCAATGATCATGAAACCTGGTACCACTGTCTAAACATCTGCACTTTTCAGGTTTAAAAATTGTGGACCAAGATCAAATTCATATTTTAGTGCAAATCTCAAAGAAAGAATCTGTTCAATCTTTCCTTTTCTACCCCACTTTTTCAACTCCTAAATATGTAAGAACATATATGTTAAATAGAGGCCAAGTAAGAATGGTTCTCCCAGGGAACAAACAAGGCAGCAAAGGATCATGGGCTCTTCTCTCCTGCAAACAACTGTGGTTCTTTAAACAAAGAATCTAATTATTCCTTAATTGTTTTCCCATCTCCTCATTCACAGGTTTTTGCTTCTTGTGATGACAGTTAAGGTAACATATGAAGGGGAGGTAAATAAAGATGTGAATTTTCTCTGCATAAGGAGTCAAGGTGTCCATATGTCCTTGAGTTAAAGGTTGGATACAATTTGGAATTAGTTTTTTGTTTGGGTTTTGTTTTCAGTCAAGTAAATAATGACAATTTGAACAGGATATATGTATATAACCTTATATTTTTATTGATATATAATTCACATGCTGTACAATTTAAAGTGGGTTTTAGTATATTCATAGAGTGGTGCAACCATCACCATAAACAATTTTAGAGCATTTTTATCACCCCCAAAAGAAATTCCACACCCATCAGCAGTCAATCTCGACTCCTCTCTGACCCCAGACCCTGAAAACCACTAACCTACTTTCTGTCTCTATGGATCCTTCTATTGTGAACATTTTATATAAATTGTATTGTACAATATGTGGCCTGTGTGTCTTTTTTTTTCCACTTGGCAAAACGTTTTCAAGAGATCTATACACATGTCATACACACACACAAGAGTATTGTCTGAATGCTCCAAAAGCACCTCGGTGGCACTGTTCTGCTGTTAACTTTCTCACCTTTTTCAGAGACTTCACCTCACATCTCAGTTCATTTAGGAAATCGAGCAAGTCCTGTGGTCTCTCATCACAAATGTTCACTTGCCAGTAGCCATCTCCTGGTCCAGTTCTTCTAACACCTCACACTCAGTGTGTACAACACGACCTCAGCATTTTCCCTCTCCAAACACAATATTCCTCTGCGTTTACTTATCTTTGTTAATGAAAAACCTTCTGCCACACTAACTTGAAAACCTAGTCATTTTTCCCTCATTCCAATCTAACGCATCCATCCCTGTGCTAGACGCCGATTCTCCCCTTTCTACCTCCACAGCTTCTCCTGCCTGCCTGCCTCTGAGCCCTCAGTGACCCTCACTGGCCCAACCTCTGTCACAGTCTCCCTGCTCGGCTCTCTGCCTGCAGTCACCTGCTCCAGTCTTTCCTGTACCATGGTTGATCCCTAGGCTGAATGAACTGCATTGAATGGCTTCCTTCCTTCCTTCCTTCCTTCCTTCCTTCCTTCCTTCCTTCCCTCCCTCCCTCCCTCCCTCCCTCCCTTTCTTCCTTCCTTCCTCTTCTTTCTTTCTTTCTTTCTTTCTTTTTCTTTCTTTCTTTCTTAATTTAATTGAAGTATAGTTGATTTACAATGTGTTAGTTTCTGGTGTACAGCAAAGTGATTCAATTATACGTACATATACACATTCTTTTTCATACTCTTTTCCATTATGGTTTATCACAGGATATTGAATATAGATCCCTGTGCTATATCGTAGGACCTTGTTGTTTATCCATTCCACATATAATAGTTTGCATCTGCTAATCCCAACCCCCCAATCCATTCCTCCCCCCACCCACCCTTGGCAACCACAAGTCTGTTCTCTGTGTCTGTGAGTCTGTTTCTGTTTTGCAGATAAGTTCATTTGTGCCATAGTATAGATTTCATATATGTGAGATCATGTGATATTTGTCTTTCTCTTTCTGACTTACTTCACTTAGTATGATCATCTCTAGTTGCATCCATGTTGTTGCAAATGGCATTATTTCATTCTTTTTTATGGCTGAGTAATATTCCATTGTATACATGTACCACATCTTCTTTATCCATCCATCTGTCGATGGACATTTAGGGGTTTCCATGTCTTGGCTATTGTGAATAGTGCTGCTGTGAACATAGGGGTGCATGTATCTTCTTGAATTATTGTTTTGTCTGGGTATATGCCCAGGAGTGGGATTGCTGGATCATATAGTAACTCTGTTTTTAGGTTTTTGAGGAACTTCCATACTGTTCTCCATAGCGGCTGCACCAATTTACATTCCCACCAACAGTATAGGGGGAGCTTCACTTTCCTCCACACCCTTTCCAGCATTTATTATTTGTGGACTTTTTAAACCATGGCCTGAAGGCTTTGTCTTGAGGGAAGAGATGGGGAAGGAAGAGAAGGGGACCTATGCCGGGCCTGGGGCGACGGTGAGGCAGGCTGTCCTCTCAGTGCTGGAGAGGAAGCCGGGTGCTTGGCAGCTCTCCCCTAGGCAGCCTGGGCCCCACCTGAAGAGGTTCTGACTTACGTAATTTCAAAGTCTCCAGATGACTCTCATGTGCAGTTCTGGGATCTTACAGACTGTCACATGTAGCATGGTAGGACATGGTGTTAGGACAAGCAAGGGCTCTCGGGTCAGGAGACCTGGGTTATGACCTTGGTCTACCAAAGGTTAACTGTGATACCTGGGGCATGTTAATCTCTATTCTCGATTTTGTCACCTGTAACATGGGCTAAATATACCTTCTCCATGGAACTGTTATGAGTATGAATGAAATCAGATGAAGTACAAAGTGGAGTGCCTGGCACATAGAAGGTGCTCAGAAAGTCGGGGGGTGGAGTAGGGTTATAGGCCTTGGTTCTGAATTGTCCTTGTCACACTGCTAATATGGCTCCATGCCAACCAAGAACCATTGTTTGTCTCCTACAAAGACCCACATCAGGGTGACTCCTTTGTTGACAGGCAAAATGACAGCTGGCTGAGGGTACCGTGGCCCTTAAGCTAATCCTGACACAGGTGCAGAGCGGAGTCCCAGCACGTTGTGCCCGTTTAGAGTCTCATGGTGCAGGGAGGAGTGGTCATGCCTGCAGGGTGGTGTGTGAAGGGACACTGGGTTATAAGTCAGGAGAACCCACTGTGCTCTGTGATGGGAGGAAACTTGCACTGTACACACATGGCTCAGGTTGATCTTGACACCCTATTCCACAGCCAACTAAACACGTCATTTTTCTCTCCTCCCGCGGGCTCTTCGTATGGATTAAACTGAGATACAGGGCAGCAATGGGCTCTAAAATACTTTGCGCGCTCGAAGATAATTAACACATTAAAGTAAAAATTATAGGACCAATAGAGCATCTTAAACTTCTTCATACTTAGAAAAATATATTTTTAAACAGCAGTCTGCATCACTTCCAGTCTTCAGGAAACGACAGATAAGCTAAACAGCAAGTTCCTGAATGGCGGGTACTGATCTTTGGCAGCATTTAAAGTGAACAGGAGTAAAAATCTAAGAGTTCAGCCCCAATCCACCAAAAAAGGAATTTTTATAGACAAGTTTTACAAGTGGACCTATCTTCATTCCTTCTGGAAGTCAGATGATGGGGTGACATACATCTAACTAAACAAATTTTTCCAATAGAAAAAAAAAAGGCTGTAAGAATTTTATTTCAAGAGTTACTAAATTGTATAACTTTATACATGTGAACTTAGCGCTTTAGTTCACATGTTAAACAATGTTTCTAGTAGACTACATCTTTAAATATTCAGTATTCTCTGCCAGTTAAATACTATTGCTATATAAAACCTTAAACTGTAAATAAATAAATAAAAATAAAATACTTCGCCAGGTCTCACTAACAAGTCTTAGCCTGGCAAAGCCTTCTTGCGGGGTCGGCTGTGCACGCCTTCAATCTCTCGTTCCTGCAGGAGGAGCATTGGCTTCAGAAACAGCGCGGGCGGAACCGCAGAGCTGGATGGCACAGGGACCGCCCCGCCGCTCCCACACGCCCCAAAGGGCAGGTGCCTCTGGCTTCCCAGGAGAGCTGCTTATTTTTTTTTAGCGATGAAAGGACAGATGATCCCTTTTGAAAAGCTGGCCTCGGGGTGGGAGGGAAGGGGCGAGCAAGCCACCTGGCAGGGCCGTGGCACCCCCGTTGCTGTCTGACGACAGGAACTAGCCCTCTGCCCGTGACCAGGCTTTCCTGTGAGTCTGTGAGGCCACAGGCTGGTCACTTCCTCGGCTCGGGATCGAGTATCATAAGCAGCCATGGGACAGCTCAGAACTCTGACTGAGGGCAGGGATCTGAATATGGCAGGGCTTGAATTCTCTCATCTGGATGTCGGCAAGGGCTATGGGAAGTTGCAGCAGCTCAGAATGCAGGCCTCGTGGGGAGCTAACTTTGGACTGGAAGGGCAGTTTCCTCGGGGCTCCAAATCCTTCCTCGCTGCCAAGTGACTTATGATGCTGGGATCCGTCCGCTGAGGCTCCTGTGGCCGGGGAGTCAGATCCCTCAGCTTCCTTTCCAACTGTGCCTCCTCCGCCTCCCAGACCCTTCACCGGCGGCCAGTCAGAAGGAGCACAGGATGCGAGGGGTTCTCTTAGAAGAGGTGGGTCAGATTAAATAAAATGAATACTTGAAAAATTCTAAATAAGTACAATGCGATAGATGCCTAAGAACCAACATTGGTAAATCCGTCAGGAGTAATATGTAGAGCAAATAAATTTGAGCTGAATCATGTGATGCCTTCTTTTTTTTTAATCTCAAAAGGACTGCTGATCTCTGCCGACATGCCAATGTACAGGACAGGCACTTCCATGAGCAGTTAGGGCCTCTTTGACAAGGAAACTTGGGTTTCTACTAGTAGAAAGAAGATGGTGGAATAAATACAAGCATCTGTCTCCCTGGACGCTAATAAAATGATACTAAAAGGGGGAAGAGGGACATAACAGTGGAGCAACCGGGAAAAGAATATAAGGGAAAGGAGAAGGATTTCAACAGATTTCTGGAGGTCAAGGAAAGGATGGCAAAGAGAACAGGGCAGATGACGGTTAATTTTATGTGTCAACTTGGGTAGGCTGTGGCGCCTGGTTGTTTGGGGAAAAAACTAGTCTAGATGTAGCTGTGAAGGTATTTTGTAGAGTGATTAATGTTTATGATCATGTGACTTTCTGTAAAGGAGAACACCCTCCGTAATGCAGTGGACTGTGGGAGAGAGGGTCTGGCCAATGAGTTGAAGGCTTTAAGAGCAAAAACTGAGGTTTCCCAGAGAAGAAGGAACTCTGCCTCAACACTGTAACAAGGAAATCCTGCCCAAGTTTCCAGGCTGCTGGCCAGCCCTACGGACTTGGGACTCAAGACCACAATACTAGCTCATCTGAATTTCTAGCCTGTTTGCCTGACCTATGGATTTTAGACTTCCCGGTCCCCACAATCATGTGACTCAATTCCTTAACATAAATGAACCTCTATCTCTATCTCTCTGTCTATGAATATCTGTATCCACCTGGTTCTTTTTCTCTGGAGAGCCCTGACTCATACGGAGTGAGAATGTAAGAGCCTAGAACATGTAGGTGAAAACTTTGGTTAAGTGGGAGGGTGGGAGTGAGCCGCCTGTCAATGTACCAGTAAAACCCCAGGCTCACTGGGCACCTGCAACAGAGACTGGGATTTTGAAGGGAGCTGAAAAGCAGAGAGGTTCATTGAAGTCTACCTAACGTACAGGGGGCCCACAGGTGCCCCTCACTCTTCTCCCCATCCCCAGCCTTAGGTCCATGCGCTGTGGTAGAAACCCAAAATTGACCTGTGGGCACACTATTAGAGGACTCTTTTATCTCTAAAGAAATTTTAGGACTGCCTGGAAATTGTACTATATGTGAGTTATTAACATTAGGGGAAGCTGAGTGAGGAATATACAGAAACTCTGTATTATTTTTGTAACTTTTCTCTAAGTCTAAAATTAGTTCAAAATAGAGCCTTAAAAAAATGTCTGGAAAGATGTAGGAGGGATAGAGTGTGTGCCAACACTCTAAAGAAAAGCCCTCCCCTCAGGCATTTGGAGCACCGCCCCCAAACTCCTGACTAAAACCTAGCCCCTTCTCTGTGTTGGGGCTTGGGGAGGGACATGGCTTTTCAATACAAGCATTTCTGTGCTATTCTATTTTTTAACTTATACATGTATCATTTTGATAAAAACTTAAAAGGAGAAAAAGAAGTTTCTTTCCGACTTGAATGAGCTGTTTTTTATGTAGGTGACACTCACTGACATCACTAACACATTTCACTGCGGAAGAAAAAAGCCTATAATAATAGGACCAAAGGGAAACAATTTCAAATGCAGACTTAGAGGCTCACACAGCAGGACAACCAGGAAATTTCTGAACTGTCCTCTTTGTCAGAAAGCAAAGGAAGTTTTTAAAACACACTTTAGTAGCCCTCCCTCTCCCCCGGACGCCATGGATTTTGTCAGTGTACGAATGCTAGTTCACCATAGATCTAAGCGTAAAAATGGACCAAATGCTTCATAAGCTGGTCCACTGACACCATCTCTTGGCTGAGGAATGAGATTTGTGGACTATTCAGTTCTACTGTGACCTAGCAAACCACACATTGTAATACACATAGAGGAGAGAAATGTTTTACTGACAGCACCAGTATGAATATATTAATTATAACACTTAAAGCACATCAATGATAATTATGAACAGCTTCCTATGATGTTATGCCCTCATCCTCAGTGTCTTCTGCAATGATACCAACATGCCTTATTAAGAATGAAATTTAGCAGCATCAGGCTTCTTCTCTGAGTTTTTTCTCTCTACATCCATTAGCACTGTATTCTTTTCCTTGGCAAATGTATTCGTTGGCCTGATAAAATGTCTAGTTTTGTGAACTCGCCATATGCCTAGCAAGCAAAGGTCCCCAAAGATGTTTTCATTGACTTCACTGCCTTTCGGAATGGCTGTGCAGGGCCTGCCAACTGGGTCGTCTTCAGGCCACGTGCAATATACAAAGTTGGGCAATTCACTGGGGCTGCAAATGCGGGAGGCTCTGGGGAAACAATTTCCCGGACAATAAAAGGGAAAGCCACCCCGTGGGTTTAGTTAATGCCGAGTGAACAGTCACAAAACTGCTGGGTGCCCCAGGGCATGTGGCACAATCAAAACCTGTGATTGCCTCCCCACACTGCCCCAGCTTCTCGTCTGCTCTCGAATTCTGATAGCTCAGCTCCGAAAAGTCCACGGGCAGTCAAATCTGTAGCTGGAAACAAAACAAGCTGCTTCCTCTCCATACCACAGGTATCATATTTATTGGTCCTTAATATTCTGTCCAAACTGGCATTGCTAAGGAGAATGTCGCATCAGCCCCAAACACAAGTGATGTTGCAGAACCTTCCACAGCATCTCCGAGCATGTGAGCTCAGGGAAGGAAGGGGAGCTGGTAGCTTTGAGGCTGACAGGCAAGCATTGAATGGACAGTCCCCTGAAGCAAAATCAGACAGAAAATCATCATTTTCCACTTGCTTTTCCATCTCCTTTCTGTTGTATTCAAGTAGAAGCTGTGAGTAAAATACAAAAACCCCACTGAGTCTAGTGCCCTTAGCTGAAAGTTTTCCTTAGTTGGGATCATTCCGTTAATTCCTACTTAAACACTGCAAGTAACCGGTTCCTGGAGGTTACTGGTTGGATTTCCAGGTCAGGGTGCTTGATACAATTACTACAGAACTTTAAAGGTTACGAAAAGGCGTCAGATGTCCACATGTCACTGATTTTTTTTTCCTTCCCGTTTTTGATGCCCAGCTGATTCTGAAGCAAACCACCGTGACCCACAACAGGCTGCAGGACGATGAGGCCTCCAACCCGAACAGCCTTTGAACTCACCTTCCTGTTGAGTCCAGTAGTGCTGATGGCAGCAAGAGCCAGACAGCACACACATACAGCTCTCCTGAATTCGGGCTGAGGTTCCAAGGCCAGTGGTAGAGGCCAAATCCATAATCCCCTCATACCCACCATATGAAATCTAGATAAGAAGCCTTATGAGCAAAGTATCTCCAGTGGTCAGAATCTGAAAGCGTTTAGGGGAGGCGCTAAATCAGTTATTAGGCAATTGATAATTTGAATAAAACTTGGAAAATCACCCTTAAAAGATGTACCATCTTCAGGTTCCCAGTATCCGATGTTATCGGATATCATCGCACCACGACACTGGTGACCGCCCAAAGGGCCTGGGAAATGACTTAGTGGCCCATTAGATTTTCTGAGTTTATCTGCAAAGCTGCTCTAATCTCCCCTGAATATCAGGTCAGTGTCTTGCCAAGCAGCCAAACACTCACTTTAATCATTTTCAGGCAAAAAAAAAAAAAAAAAAGTTCTCTTTATAAATAAAAAGCTTAACTCACTGAGATATGGTCTAAATCCCTCTTCCACTTCTCTTCCTTCCTCTCGACTCACCCACAGCTGAAGCAGAACAACTTCGTGGACACCTTTAAGCGACTTTCAGTCCACCTGAAATATATAATCCTACTGAAGTGACCTAAGATGGTGTAGATGTAACCTTAATTCTAGAACTTTCTTAGTGAATAGTATAGGCATGCAAAATAGAACAGCCACTTTGGAAAATGATTCGGCAGTTTCTTATAAGAATTAAACACACACCTGTCATTCAACCCAGCAATCCCACACCTAGGTATTAGTATTTACATAGGAGAAATGAAAACATATGTTCACATAAAAAAATGGTATGTGAATGTTTATAGTGACTTTATTCATAATGACTCAAATCTGGAAACAACCCAAACGTCCCTCAACTGGTGAAGAGATAACCTGTAGTATATCCATACAATAGAATACTACTCAGGGACAGAAAGGAACTCACTGCTGATCCACACAACGACATGGACGCATCTCAAATATATTATGCTGAATGAAAGAAACCAGACTCAAAAGGCTACATACCATCTGATTCCAAGTATGTAACATCCTGGAAAAGGCCAAACTATAGGGTCAGAAAACAGGTCAGTAGTGGCCAGGGGCTGGGAGTGAAAGGAAGAGTTGACTATAAAAGGGCATGAGAGGGCTTCCCTGGTGGCGCAGTGGTTGAGAGTCCGCCTGCCGATGCAGGGGACACGGGTTCGTGCCCCCGTCCAGGAAGATCCCACATGCCGCGGAGCGGCTGGGCCCGTGAGCCATGGCCGCTGAGCCTGCGCGTCCGGAGCCTGTGCTCCGCAATGGGAGAGGCCACAACAGCGAGAGGCCCACGAACCGCGAAAAAAAAAAAAAAAAAGGGCATGAGAAATAAAATCTCAACTACCAAAAGTACTCACCGAAAAAAAAAAAAAAAGGCATGAGAGAATTTTGCAGGGTGATGGCTCTCTTCCATATCTTGATTATGGTAGTAGTTACACGACTATACATATTTGTTAAAAATGCATAGTTCTGTACACTAAAAAAAAGTGAATTTTACTGTATGTAAATTATACCTCAGTAAACCCAACTTGAATACAAAATCTCAGCAGAAAATGCTCAGTGATTAAGAAAGGCAGCCTTCAAAACAGCTGATTAACTTCCCGCCTACATTAAGATCACGAGGCCTTCTCCCAAGCTGGATCTGGTGATGCTCAGAAGCCAGGCACTCAGTCACTCTTGGACACATAGTTTAAATAAAGCACTAATACGTAAATTAATAAAGCTGCGTGCCAGCATGCCACTGCGTCTGGGGTTACTCATTTAGGATGTTTTCAAGCCTGTACTTCATGAGAGAGCTTCTGACATTTTGACATGAAGGTGCTGTTGATTTTACAGGGTGCTGCATGTGTTCCTACCTTGCTTTGCCTAGAGTGCTCACTGCCTGGATGTCACTGCTTTTACAATCATTGGGGTCAAGAAGTTATTTCAGACTGAGAATTCAAGCCTTCCCTGTGTTTGTGTTTTCGATGATAAAGCAAATTAATCTTTATTATTCTGATCAGACATAACACAGAGAAAAGAGACTTCCCCAATTCAGTGATATTCTTACAGATTACTTGTACAGAATTGTTTTTGGCCCAAAAATATTTATGTCCTTGACATTCAAAGGATTTTGTTTAATTTTCTTCTGGATGCCATGGCCATAATATACTGTCTCCATTCTGAATGGCTATGATTTGAAACTAGGCTTTATTTCCTCTCTATCCTTCTCCCAGTAAAAAACATTTATTAGAAATCCGCTATATGGAAATAAATGCTAAAGGCAGACAGAATGAGAAATTCAAAGATGCAGGCTTTTGGGCGGCCTACATCAGCTCTTCAAAACCTCCCATGGAAGGCAGAGCGTGATGTATTATAAGCAGAGGCTGAAATATAGTGCTAAAGCAGCAAAGGGGGAGGGGAAACAATCTGGGAAGGTGGAGTTTAAGCTGGGCCCTTGAAGGATGAAGAAGACTGGGACTGCAGACAGTCCAGGCTGAGGAACTACTTTGCATAAAGGGTCTTGGGAGTGCACATTTGTTTAAGCCAGGTATCATCAGCTGGCATCCTGGAGCCTGAAAACCATGACTATTTAAAATTCTTTTGGAATTTCCATGTCTCCAGGCCTTGGGGCTCTCCATTACTCCATGAATCCCAAAGTACCCTATTCTCTCACACACTACAGCTTCATGTACTTAGGTTACCGTCCTTGTTCAAACGGCATTTATTTCAGCGGGGACCCTCGTTTAAGTGGATTGCTTGTGGCCGAGTGTCAAGTTATGAAGAGGTGAGAGAAAAATAAAAATAAAACGAATAGGAAAGGGAGAAGAGGGCACAATGGTGGCAGGCTTTAAGATGGGGTGGAGAACTTGCTCCTCTCCAGTGGGGTATGGATCCAGGATCTTTACTCTCCTTGGGGAGTGGTGTTAGCAAAAAAACACTAATCATGAATGCAGGAGACACTTCATTGTGGAATTGTCATTACTAATAAGAAAATGAAAATCATCTAAATGTTCATCAACAGGGAACTGCTTAGGACTTCCCTGGTGGCACAGTGGTTAAGAATCCACCTGCCAATGTAGGGGACATGGGTTCGAGCCCTGGTCCGTGAAGATCCTACAAGCAACTATGCCCGTGCGCCACAACTACTAAGCCCACGTGCCACAACTACTGAAGCCCGCATGCCTAGAGCCTGTGCTCCGCAACAAGAGAAGCCACCGCAATGAGAAGCCCATGCGCCGCAATGAAGAGTAGCCCCTGCTTGCTGCAACTAGAGGAAGCCTGAGTGCAGCAACGAAGACCCAACGCAGCCAAAAATAAAATAAATAAAATAAATAAATTAAAAAAAATACTCAGGCCCTTCACAATTAAGTAAACTTAAAAAAAACAACAACAGGGAACTGCTTGAATCGATAATTGATTATTTACATAATGGGATATTATAGTAAGAAAAAAAATAGTGTGAAGAGATAGGAAGATCTCTAGGATAAATTACTCATGTTATTTAAAAATCAGGGTACGGAGGAGTATGTATAATGGACTCCCTTTTATATTTGCATACGCACACAAACTTCTAGGAGGATACATAAAAATTGTTCACGTTGGTTACATCTGGAGAGTGAAAAGTGAGGGTAGGAGAAAGAGAAAAATTTACTTTTCAATTTATACCCTTCATAACTGAGTTTATTTATTTATTTATTTTTATTATTTATTTTTTTTGCGGTACGCGGGCCTCTCACTGTTGTGGCCTCTCCCGTTGTGGAGCATAGGCTCCGGACGCATAGGCTCAGCGGCCATGGCTCACGGGCCCAGCCGCTCCGTGGCACGTGGGATCTTCCCGGACCGGGGCACGAACCCATATCCCCTGCATCGGCAGGCGGACTCTCAACCACTGCGCCACCAGGGAAGCCCCAACTGAGTTTATTTTTAACTACTTGTGCAGATGATGATAATCATCATCACATAAAGTATTAAAGAATACTTAAAATAGTTCCTGGGCTGACTTGCAATTTAATATGAAGACCACTGGCTACTGTTGTTAGAGGGCCAATACAGAGACTAGAGGTCCATTTCAATAACTATTAAACGGTTTAAAAGTGGTTACTGGATATGTCATTGTCTCAATCCTTGAGCAGCCAACAGCGGAGTGCAGCATCAAGTTAAGACAAAGAGAAACACAACGGACATGATGTGAATGTGTGGGAAAGCCAGGCAGAAAAGACTTCCTGGTGGAGGCACGGATTAGGGTTTGGATTGGTGAAGCAGAAGAAGCAAGGAAAGGGCAACAATGAGAGAACAAGGAAACAATATGGTGAGCCCTTTACTTGACATACAGCATTTGCCCTTCTTATTTCTGTTTTGGATCTGATTTGCATTAAGATCTGAAAATCCCAACCCCTCTCAATCACAATGGCAATACCTTTCCATCAAAGACTTTAAAGACTGAAGCTACTTGGACCAAGACCCATGAACTAGACTTAGTAAGGAGACAACACTACTAAGGAATTCCCTCCCATCGCCCACCCCGCAACACACATGCATGCTTAAGCATGTACACAGGCACTTTAAAACAAATTCTCATCTCCTTTTCTTTGTCAGACGTAAAAAAGCTTTGCCACATATATGAATAATATTCAACTAGCCAATCTCCCTTTTAAAGGATTGTTCTTTATCAATGTATTTGCTTAGTGCTCTATCCCAAGAAGTTTCTCCAGAAACACTGTCTTCTTTTTGCAAGTGTGGGGACAGAGTAGGAAGAGGAAGATCTCTGCGCTGATCAACAGTCTTACGATTTCTCACCATCGCTGGTACACCAAAGTGGAAGGGCCAGCGGACTCAGGACAGTCTTTTCTGTGGATTCAGATTCTCTTTCTAATGGAAACAGTAGAATAACCTATTCAGTTTATTCTTCTAAATGCCAGTTTAGCCAAGATGACTGGATACCTTATTTTTTGGTAAGACTATCATTTTTTCAGACTTCCTCCCTCTCTCTCTGGAGAAATTATGTGAGATGAGCAATAATTCTCTGTGTTCATTTAGTACATCTGACCAACCCAGGCTTAACTGCTACTATTGTCAGGGAATTCACCATTTGTGCTATGGTATCAATATAGCAAAGAAACACTGCCAGTTACCTTAGAAAATGATCATAATAAATAATCGGCTGATTGTTTATCACTAGAAAGAAAATACTGAAGCACTTTTATTACAGAAGCCCATTAGAGGCTCTTGGCAATCTAAGAACTAATGAGGAAATATTAAGAGAAAAAACAAAATAATATTAGCCTATTCCTAAAAACTCTCCTGGCTGGTATTATAAAACAGTCTCTTGAATGGCAGGAAATAATATATCTCACAACATGGGAAATCTTGGGTCTTGGTGGGTTATTTTCTTTTATTTTGTGTAGGTCCCAAAAGAAGTTAGAAAACATCATGTGCAGGGGAAGGAGGGAGCGTTGGAAGTGCAAAAGCAGCAGCTTCCAAGTGGCCCATGTGGCAGCCAGTGAGCCCGGTAACCAGGCATCAGCCAGGCCCGGCAGTGGATCAGAAAGCAAAAAATGCTGACTTACGGTGGAGCAGAATTCTGCTCTTGTAGCTAAGAATAAAGTACAAAATTCCTGCTCCCTTTTCAAGCCGGTCCTTGGCCTTAACTTGGAGAATGTACTCCAGCTTGGGTCAGGGATGAAACCGCAGCAGCCACACTAGAAGGGCACTTGGCCTCACACCAACATGCCTCTTTCTCAACTTGGCTCTCTGCGAGCCCAGTGCAAACATTCAGCATTCCACGGCCAAGGCCACACACACGAAAGCCATCAGGTGGAGATGGCCACAAATGTACTTTTTCACAGTGGGGAGAACAGGTGGGAAGATGAGGTGGGGGAAGGTCAAGAATAGGGTGGAGAGAAGGGAACCTCATGAATGCTTCAAACTCTATGCCAGGAGGACAACAAACAGATATTTCCCTGGCTATCAACCTGAGAAAAGCCACTTTTTTAAACAAAGTCTCATATGTTCCCCTGCACCACTCCCTCTGTGCCAATCACCACATGCCAAAACAAATTGAAAAGCTATATCACAGGGAACTCTACTCAATACTCTGTAATGGCCTATATGAGAAAAGAATCTTAAAAAAGAGTCAATATATGTATAACGGATTCACTTTGCTGTACACCTGAAACGAACACAACATTGTAAATCAACTATACTCCAATAAAAATTAAAAAACAAACAAACAAAAAACAAATTGAAAAGCTATAAAGATTTGTGGTTAAAAGAACAAGCTCCAGGCTTCCCTGGTGGCGCAGTGGTTGAGAGTCCGCCTGCTGATGCAGGGGACATGGGTTCGTGCCCCGGTCCGGGAGAATCCCACATGCCGCGGAGCGGCAGGCCTGTGAGCCATGGCCACTGAGCCTGCGTGTCCGGAGCCTGTGCTCCGCAACGGGAGAGGCCACAGCAGCGAGAGGCCCGCGTACCACAAAAAAAAAAAAAAAGAACAAGCTCCAAAATATTTGTGGATGTTACCTAAAGACACTTCAAAGTGATGGACTGAAGTAAAAAAAAAAAAAAAACTAAGAACTGGGAGAAATAGTACCACATGCCACAAGACATCAGGAGGAATGCATACATGCCAGGAAACCAGAGAGGCTCCCAGAAGGTTCTTTCTCAGCAACCCCTCTCAAGGAGAACTAGCATATTGAACTCGCCACATAATTGCTTTTCAGGTCTGTTTCCCAAATAATCCCTCAGTGAATACCTACGTCAGCAAAACAACAGGAATTTTTATATTGATCCTATAATACTGGCAGGTCTGTGAGCTATAGGCCTCAGTCGGGGCAAACACGTAAAACATTGCCAATGGGGATATGAAGTTTTTATCTGATGTAGATGATGCAGAAAATGGGTCCATTTTCTTCCTTTTTCCAGATGGCAGAATTTTTTTCCTTATACAATGCCCATTTTAATGGCAATTATGCCCAGACCAGCTTTCAGTGAGCCCATTAGAACCAGCCAGCCCAGCACAACCTCTTGGACTGCCTGCACCCTGGGGACAGGGAGGCTATTTACAGGGCAAAGTCCCAGATGACTTGACCTACATCCTGGGCCTCCCAGCTCCAAACTTTAATCCCTGTTCTTGAAGGCTACTCTGTCACTGACTTGCAGATTTGACCCTCACTATTCTATGCCCAGGCATAAATTTACACCATTACAGCTTCTGCCTAGCCAGTCCCCTTGCAGTAATGCCTCCCAGCTGATTCAGCCCCTGGTCCTCTGGCACCTGGCTGCTTCGGGGGGCAGCACTCCCCCTCAAAGAGATGTATTTTTAAGGCATGCTATTTGTTTCCAGATAGTGAAGTTCTCTATAAATCAAATATGCGATCTAATTTATTTGTTTCAACAGACATACCAAAAACATATGATTGTAAGACTGTTAGTGCAGAAGGTACGACAAATAAGGCACTGCTCTCACCCTCAAAGAGCTTACCCATTCCTAATGCCCCACACTGTGTAGAAATCAGCCCGCTGCATGGAAGCCATCTTATGGAACAAAAGCAAAATAATAACAATGTCTTAGAGTCATTCTAAACTTTATAGATTTCAAGAGGCTAGTACATATATTTCAGTATTAATGATCTTAAGTCAAATTCTCGCTAGTGAATTGAAAGAGATCCTTAACATCATTTAACCAGCTTTGGGCTATCTCTATTCCCGAGCCCCTTAGCACACCTCCCTCATTAACTTCCTTCTCCCCAAAACTTAGGAGGCGTCATGCTTCCATTCCATTCCTCTTCCCACATATTCAGTTCATTTTCAAGTCCTGTGTGTTCTGCCACCTTGAAATTAGACACTTCTCGCCAGCCTCAATGCTGTCACCTTACTCAAGCCATCTGAATTACTACGGTAATCTCCTAATTGGTTGCCTCGCTTGCCCTTTTGTCCACGTACAATCTATTTGCCATGCAACAGCCAGTGATCGGGGTGCCCATAACATGCAAGAAAATGGTGGTGAATTTGGTCCCAGCAACTTTTATTAGTCTGGAATGCTGGGAAGTGATCTAACATGCAGGAGGATGAGGAATAATTTGGATTTGGCAGTGCCAGTGACCTCAAAGCATCACTCCTCTTTGAAAAAGGCAAGAATGAATTACTGTATATAAGGTTCCAGGAAGACAGCTGTAATCACGTGGACGCATGCCACTCAGAGATGCTACAGAATGGACACTACACATAGTGACATATTCCAGAGGGTATGGAATGAGAAACAGAGGCAGACCAAGGAAGAGTTGAGTACGCTTAGTGAAGAGTGACAGGGCGCAAAAGGATTTCAAGAATGAAGCTGGGAACAATACCCAGCCACCAGAACGATGTTAACCCTGTCATGAGTGATGAAACCAGTTAAGAATTCCAGCCACACAGTAAGGCCTTGAAGGGTAAAGAGCTCACATTATCTGAGCCCTGATAGCATTTGTCTGGTGATTATCAGAAGACTGAGGAATAGAGACGAGGGTTATATTTAAAATGTTTATTAGTTTTCAAGTTCCTTCCCTACCGTTGGTTTGAAGTCTGGCCTATATACAACTGGCATAGTTTTGTGACTGTGAAAGATGTACTGCCTGTCACTATTCTTGGTGTCTCTTTCATTGAAAATAAACTGATGTTGTATTTGGATGGGCAGAGGATCTTATAAAAGATCTAAAGGGAAGAGATGGACACAGAGATGATGGAAAGCAATTTTACCAGCCTCAAACTGGAGTAAACTGTTACCATGCTTAGTCAGGCTCGGTTTGCTTGTCTGTTTTTGGTACTGATTTTAAAATGGTTAGTTATTTTAGCAGTCCAGTGTTGCATTAGCACTAAGACCACCATATCAGAGTGAAAACTATCACCAGGCCATTTCCCAGAGCCTGGATAGCCATGCCTTCAGGTGAAATAACATCACTGCAGAGGTCTAGAAGGTGGTCAGGCTCATTAGCGTCCCTTAGGCATTTTTTTTTTTTTTTTTTTTTTTGCGGTACGCAGGCCTCTCACTGTTGTGGCCTCTCCCGTCGCGGAGCACAGGCTCTGGACGCGCAGGCTCAGCGGCCATGGCTCACAGGCCCAGCTGCTCTGCAGCATGTGGGATCCTCCCGGACCAGGGCACGAACCCGTGTCCCCTGCATCAGCAGGCGGACTCTCAACCACTGCGCCACCAGGGAAGCCCCCCCCCCCCCTTAGGCATTTTTAACACACAGAATCCAACCCCTTCTTATATCACATTTTGAGCCGGTTGAGCCCCTTGCTACAAGCCCAGTTCTTTTCACAAATCAGAGGTTACTGGGGGTTTAAGACGGAATTCATTTTTACTGAACCAATGCTTTGCTCTTACTACAGTGGAGTATGCTGGCAGGAAACTCTGCCTGGAGGGTGCGATCAATAACTAGAGCAGAGGGAAGAGGGCAGAGCACAGACCACATGTGCTACTGGACTGAGCAGCTTGAGGATGAAGATTCTGTCTTGTTTGTCTCTTTAGCCTCCAGCCTCAAAGATGCCCAGCACTCACTCAGTGCTTGCTGAATTGAACTGACAGTTGTAAAAAAAAGAAAAAAAGAAGCCCAAGGGTGGAAGCTTGGTGAGCGGGGTGGAAGGAAACTGGAAAAATAAGGGTTTGGGGGTATTAGAGGAGTAAATAACTCTGGTAGGAAACGAGTGGAGAGAAAAAAAATTACAAAAATTTACCAAAAATGAATGGAGAACCAAATGTCAAAAGAGGATCCCACAAAACATTCCATTTATACACAGGTATGCATGAGTGCACACAAACACACGTGCATACACATGTGCACAAAAGCATGGTCAATACCAGTGAGGAATAGAACTCGCTAGAAGGACTGAAGGGCAGGAGGGGTCTGGGAGGCACCCTCTTTGCTTTTAGCCCCTGCTCCCAGGATGGGGAGGTGGGGGGCTGCGGCTGAGGGAGGCTGGGTGCAGCCAGGGGACAAACTCCAACCAGAGGCCCCACTTAGGTTGGGAGCTCCAGACACTGGACTCCACGGTTCTTTCCTTTGTTCCACAGGAACACAGGGGATGATCCCTCTTCACTAATTCCAAAGGAGATCCCTTCTAGTTCAATTTCACAATGTAAACCAAAATTTACCTGACAATTCACTTTGTTTCTATCATCCATATACAGCAGTGAATGAACTGTTCCCTATAAATAGGTTTGCAACACTGGGATGTGCCTTTTGCAAACATGAAAGTGGAATTGGCCTGACAGCGATCAATAATGCTTGCCTATTTCCCTGTGTAGCTCTGTTTATTTTTAGTCCCTACACAGAGCACAATGTTTGTAGGAAAAACTCTATATATCACCTTCAAGAATATTACTAACTAATGACCCAGGCAGAAAAAAAATTACACCTACTTTATTCCTATCATTACCTTTTTTATAGGAATAACTTCAGACTCGGCAGGAATTTGTTCTACCACCTTATCATATAGATTCAGGCCTTTGGGGAAGGAGATCATGAAGCTTATAAAATTCCATACTTCCTTTATTACTCCCTGTTTTCTTCCATTTGCCAATTTATCTAAGAGTTCGTTTCTCCATTGCACAGGCAAAGAAGTGCATTTTAGTGCACATAAACCCAAAAAGAGAGCTTTCGGTTGCTTAGAAATAGGAAGGCGTGTGACCCGCTGCCTCACCTCTTTACTTGTACATCATCATTTAGAGCACGAAGCTGCAAAACCCCAGAGTAGCATCACCGGGTTCAGCAGTATAAAAGGTGCATTAGAAAAAGGATTGGAAGCTGGAGCAAGTAATTGGGACTTGATTCTCTGCAACGGTTGTCTTGCCCATCTCTGCGTTTCCTATGGAGTTCAGCATAATGCCCTCACACAGCTGGTGTCATTTAATGCCAAACAAGTTTCTCCTAGACATAAATTGTATTTGGATTATTTGTTGCATACTGGAGTCACCAGTGAACTTGTGAATTCCTTGGGAGCCCAACTAGAGTTCCATCCTCATGTTTGCATCCTCAGCAACCAGACCAAAGCCTAGAATGACATATGCTCAGGAAGTCTTGATTGAAAGGTCAGATTATGTCACTGTGTGACCATGCATAAGTCGCATAACTCCTTAGGTCATTCATGTCCTTATCCAGGGGGTTGAATGGAGTCTGTGACAGTAACCATCAGTGGGCATGTGATTGCCCTGAAATTCTGGGCAAAATTTTATTTGGCAGAGTATGTGTATAATTTTTCTGAGAAGAGGGTATGTATCTTTTATTGTTTCAAAGACTCTGTGACTGTTCTCTGCCCCTAAAAGTTTAAAAATCTTTAGCCTAGAGCAGTTGTTTCCAAAATTATTGAATCATGAATTCCAACACTAAAAAGCTTTTGAACGTGCACACCATGCTCATGTACTAGATACGTACCCATGTACTATATTAGGTCCATTATAAAACAAACATCAAAATGACAAATGTACAAGGTAAATATGAAATAAGCAATACTTTAAATATTTTCTTTAACTACATCTAAGAGTAAAAAACCCTTTTCATCTTACTGAACAGTTGTTATTTTATCGAGAGTAATGTGACTGAACATACTTCATGTTGAAAATCTAGATTTAATTATTTGTGATGTGTTAATTTGAAGGTCTAATTTTAAGTTCAATTTATTTTACATAGGTGGGTTTTAATGGCTGTCATAATTTTAAGCAATAAAATCACATACAACATAAACATTTCCAAACTCTGTTTTTACAATATTCTCTCTATAATAAGAGTTTCTTTAAAATTCAGTTATTTTCTTACTTAGTCTTAAAATGATACCTTTATTTTGAGAGGAAAAATTAATTATGTTTTTAATTTTTATTTTTTAAAATTTTTTTATTTATTTATTTATGGCTGTGTTGGGTCTTCGTTGCTGCACATGGGATTTCTCTAGTTGTGGCGAGTGGGGGCTACTGTTTGTTGCAGTGCACCGGCTTCTCATTGTGGTGGCTTCTCTTGCTGTGGAGCATGGACTGTAGGCGTGTGGGCTTCGGCAGTTGTGGTGCACGGGCTTAGTTGTTCCGCGGCATGTGGGATCTTCCCAGACCAGGGATTGAACCCGTGTCCCCTGCATTGGCAGGCGGATTCTTAACCACTGTGCCACCAGGTAAGCCCTAATTATGGTTTTTTAAAAAAATGACCTCTAAGTAGCGTACTACTGAAGCTGCTTATTATCACAGAAGTGGTCAACAAAATATGAAACCATTTCCTTTTCATACAAAGAAAAATGAATATAACTTATCGGTAAGTTTGACATCTCAAGTGTTTTTCAACAAGATAACCAGCAAACCTCTGTGAGGTTTCATGGTCCCTTCTTAACGTTATACAAAATATCGTATGGCTTCTGCTATATGGTGTATTAAAGGTTTGTTTTTATAAAATTAACTACAAAGTAGCATCCTGCAGCATTTTGTGTTCCTCTGGCTTCAACAACTTGGCTGCACTAGCTTGCTTATGAATGATACAGTGAATGAATTTCTCTCTTGTAACCTTACCCTACAATCCTTCTCTCAGGAACAGCTGCTGTTTTAAGAGGAAATGCTACTTAGGTTTTTTCATAAAACATTTTCATTAAGATTATGAATAAATCTCATCTAGTGGTGGCTCACCAAAAAGAAGCGCTTAGTATATTTCATCGGTAAAAGAGAAATGAATAAATACAATAGGTTAGATCTAACATCTTACCAATGTAGAACAAGTCTTTTGCTCCCCATAACTTGTTCTAATATGGTATTTGCTTCTTCACGATTTCAGCAGTATCTTTAATAATACTTTCAGCAGCATTTTGACAAAGAAACTCATTTTAGATAGATTGTTTTTAACATATCTTATCTGGTCTTATATTAGGAGGAAGAACAAGTGTTTCCTAAAGATATGTAGCTTTTTTACTTTTGGGTACAAGTAAAAACGTCAAAAGAGGTTCAAACCACATTTTAGTTTGATGAAATTTCATAAAGATTAGGAGGTGAATTTAAACATTGGTTTAAAAAAAGTTGCAGAGGTTATCCTCCATGTTTTGCTAATCATGGTACCTTCATATTATCATTAGGAAATTTCTCAAGGCAAAGTATACACCTCCTTCTACAGTATTTATTCTTAATGATAGTAGATGTAAGTCTGTATTTCAGTTATTTGTCTTGATAATTTTGAGATCTGAGGGCTGATTTCTGATCAGAACTGATTGTACCGTTGTTTTTAACTCACAACGCAGCTAACAAAGAGCCTGTCCTAGAATGAAGTGTCAGCTCTTCCATCCTCATATTGCTCCCTTGTGATTGCTTTCACAATTAGTGATATCTTTAATCCATATTTTGTTTTTGCCAGAATCTTTTTAAGCTACTTGCCCTGTTGTGTTTTTTTTGTGGGGGTTTGGTTATTGTTATTGTTGAAAGCTAGTTTAATTGAAACTAATAATATTCTGCAGATTAACTTAACTGGACACATACGAATACAGTGCAACATGCTGTACACAGGTGAGGGGATCATTGTCAACGCTTGTATGTTGAGGGAAACTTACTCCTCCCTCAGAATATAGGGCCTCCTGACTTGAAGAACAGGGGAGGGTACAAATACAAATTCATATATAGTAGTAAAATTTAATTTTTCTTATTTTTGGAGTATAAAAAATGAAGAGACATTCTAGTACTTTTTTCCCATGCCCCATTGGTTTATCTTGGAAATTTCACTTTCTAAACCCTGATCTAGATAATCTCCAGTGCCATTTCCAACTCAAAAATTAAAACTTAATGGACGTCCTGCTAGAAAGGTACTCTCATTGACTGCTCAAACAACTCTTAGATAATCCCCAAACTTATGTTTCCTGGTAGCTCTGGAAAAACCCTCCATCTACAAGTCTACTGAGTGAGGAATGAAGGCAGGTTGCCTGGGTGAGTCTTCTTCTGCTGTCACCTAGAAGACAGCCTGGTTGAATTCATCCAGAAGAACCAGGTAAGGTCGGCCAATGTCTGTCTCCTACATTACATCTGTCTCCTACAGTAGCCTACATTCACCTACTCCTCAAATGGACTGGCAGTTTTTAGCCTCCACAAACATTAAAACATGTGATTGTGATGTGTCTCCAGGCAAAATTATTCAGCACACACAAATTTCACTTGGAGGCCTTGACAGCTGCAAGTGGGAAGTATGTGATGGGGTCAGGTGTTCTCATGGTTGTTCTGGACAGCTCCATTTTGTGTGGGAAGAAGAAACAAATTGTATTCTATTATGTGGAAGGGCTAAGTTTTCTAACTTTAGAATCAGTTAGCACCTGGATTATTTTCTTTGAATGTGGTTTTCTACATTGCCATGCTGAGGGGCAGGAGCTCCAGAAGTCTAGCGTGTTCTCTGTGGCCAGTGGTAACAGTCATCTACCAGGCAGTGGGCCAGACAACCCAGTTCAGCAACCAAAGCCTATTTCAAGAGTCTGAAAGGACAGACATAAACATCTAGGAGAAATTATTTGTACAGTGGCAAGACCTGGTTACCCTTAACTCTTAAGGGACTAACTTACAAGAACATAGGTAGGTTTTAAAATAAAGAAAGACAGGGACTTCCCTGGTGGTCCAGTGGTTAAGAATCCACGCTTCCAGTGCAGGGAACACGGTTCGATCTCTGGTCGGGGAACTAAGATCCCGCATACTGTGTGGTGTGGCCAGAAAAAAGAAAGGAAGAAAGACAGGACCGAAAAACAGTCTTTGGAATTTTGTCCAGTCAGATTTCCTCCATGAAAATTAGCTTCTCTTCTGTTCTTTGAAAACTCCCAAGAAGGAGATTACAAAGCCTCTAATTCCTTTCCTCTCACAACCAGAGTCTTTCACGAAAGCTAAGGATAAGTCACTCTTAGGAAATTAACCTTGATTGGCTATGTCTGTATTTGAGGACAGGCTAGTGTAGAGACTATAGGTAACATTAAGGCTTTCTTTCTTCAGAAAGCAAGTTTTGTTAACAAAAAGAAAGACCAAGAAAAATAATCCTATCTAAGTTGCTTTCTATATTTTAGAGAGTCCACCAACATTATCTACTATCACCAGAAAGCCTAAGATAATAAAGGGTTGTATGTATCTCAGTTAAAATTATGTAATACGCTTTTCAGTAGGCTTTTTAGAAAGTGACAAGATGGCTCTTATAAATAAAGCTTTTATTTGTGTTACTTCCTTGCACACAGGTTTATGAGCACTGGTATTGTATTTCCTATATGAAGGGACAGAGGTTATTAACTGTGTGAATCTTGACTGGGTTCCTGTTCCATGTTTGCATACTGGATTCCCTCTCTTTATTTTCCTGTGAACCTAGACCCTCCATACCCACCCCCATCCCCCCATTTATGCCCTTCTTGCGTTAAAGTATGAAACCTACTTTGGTTAATCTTGCTTGGAATTTGTGATCAGACAAATGGTATTTGAGCTCTTCCTTATAACACAGGTAAAAGAAACAGCCAAAATAGGAACTCAAACAGCCAACCAGTAACTGGTGAGCATTGCCCTTACAATTAAAAGTTGCCAACCAGAAAATTTTACATCTTTCTCCCTACAGAAAAGAAAAATAAACGGTCTTGAAAGATGAATATAATCATAGAGTATTAACACTGGAACAAGTCCATAAAAATGGTCCTTTTTTTTTTTTGTTCCTTTTCTAGAAGAGAGACATCAGGCTCAGAAAGGAGCCTGGGGACTTACTGCATATCCACCTCTTGTTAGAGGCAGAGCCAGACCCAGGCTCAGGGTTCTGACTAGGGTCAAAGAAGAATGGGGTATCTGGCCTTCTGGTCACTTACGTTGACATCAAAGAGAAGTCTCATAGCAGTAACTAAAATTAGATAACCATTTTCATAGGGTGGTAAGGAGTTCTACACAGCACATAAAGATTTAAATATTTATTAGTTATTCATACAGTTTTGAAATTAGAAAGGGATTTTTTCAAAGATTTTCAAAGCACAAATCTATTTCAGGCACTCCTAAATATTTTCTAGGATGTTCCCACCAACATCTGTCAACTGACAGAGGCCTAGAAAGTGAGCTAACTTTATAGCTCACAACCAGCTTACTTCATCGTGGGCAAGAACCCGGCACACACAATGGTGCAGTCAGACCCAACTGCCGCATCACTTGTGTTTGCTTCAATCAGAAGCCAACAGACCTCTTCCTGCCAAATGGAAACCACTCCCAGAATTTTCATTCCAGAGGGATGTCTGTGAGAGCTGTGCTTCTGACCCTTTTCGAATATACCATACCTGGATCAGGAATAAAAATGTAGGCTCTGTGTTTAAGCTGGAGAAGGAATAAAGACTAAAAAACACTGTCAAAATACTTTCTTTTCATTGAGGCTCCAAACCACTCAGCTCACCTCTTGAAAGTTATAACCTGCATGAAATAATCCTAGTTCAAAGTGGAGTGTTTTAATCTGCATTAATGACCTTTGAAAAGGTGAGCCTAGGAAGGCCTCTGAGATTCAAGCAGTGAAACTATCTATGCAGGGTACATGGAATCCACGAGCCGGGGTACTCCTGTGAAGGACTCTGTGCTGGAAGTGAATGAATCCTCGGTGCTCTAAGGACAGACTCAAATTCAGTCATCTCGGCATGCCTCCATCCGCTCATCCAAATAACCGCCGGCTCTCTGTGCTTGCGTTCAATTGCTTAATCTAGCGTGAGGGGATGGTTTCTCTCAGAATCCAAGGCTCCATCTTGGTCTGGCTCCCCCAAACAAAGTATGGGGCAGGTGCAGGAAAGCACTGCTTTTTTTCCTAGTCTTTTGTTAAAATTAGAATATGCAAATGTATGCAAAGTTAGGTATCTTCTGTGGTGAAAATTCCCACATATAAATATTAAATCTTCCTCATATTACCCCCAAAATCAAAGTAAAAAGCAACTGGATTCCCTAAAAGTGTACTTTTCTCCCATATCCATATATAATACTACTTCACATTCAAATATTAGGATAAATGAGATTTTAAGAGAATTCACTTTTAACTGGCTGCTTACTCCTTGTTAGGAATTTCAACCACCAGGCAAATCTATACCTATAACTGTATATAGCTGATTATTGCTTCCCATTTATACTTCTAGAATGTGAAGGGTACCATTTTAATTGGTATTCAGAGGTCTGCTAATGTGCAGACCCAAGCAGTTCAATTATTTTGCCCAACTTGGAAAGTGAGTTATCTAGAAACAAATGGGAATGACAGATTAAAAGGCTATCCTTGTTAATACTTTCAAATTGGGCTAAAGTTAGTTATACCCTGTTGAGTTCTTCCACTTCTTAGGATGAACAATGCAGTACGCATGTCGAGACATATTGCTTGGGCCTCTAATCTTAGCTGTGACATTTCCTGTCTCATGTCCTACCATCAATAGTGACCTACTTGCTATACTATGTGACTTTCCAACTGGGTCTTTTAATGCTCACACATGGGAAACACAATTATTTTTATATTTAGCACAAGGTATAGCTGTGAAACATTTCAAATGATTTCTAGTTCAAGATATCCACACTAATCTTATTTGGTGGTAATCTTTTTTTGCTTTGTCATTTAGAAGCATAATAATAGTTATAACCCATTAAAAACAAAGCTTTCACCTTTTTTTAAAAAAAATGTGAAAATGCCACACTATGTCAGTATCTAATAAATTGAAAACTAATGAGCAGAAAGTAAAAGAATCATGTCCTAGTTACTTATCTTGTTTGAAGAACTAGACACAAATGATTCTTGTTGAAAGTGACAAGAAACAACACTGCTGGTATTATTTAGGTTTGAAATTCTTGGAAAAGTGAAAATAACTTATTAATGATGATAAAAGAGTAGACAAAAACTAACATTCAGAAATGCAACAGAAGTGTACAAAAAGACAGAGCCACAGGATTTGTTAGGTAAAACTAAAGCTCACCAAAAAACAGTGCACAATAAGATTACAAATACTGAGCAAGAAGGCCTTATAATACAACAAAATATGTCTGAAAGTAAGTCAGGAAAGTTGATTTGCTAGGCAAAGTAAAACTGTCATCCATAGTTTTATAATTAAGAAGAAAGCCATCGTTGCAAATTTATGTAAGTGTGTATGTAACATAGCAAATGACTGTTTAAAATTTTAAGTCTTTTCTTGTTAGCTTTGATCCACAAACCCTAAAGAAATGAACAAAGGATCCAACACTCTAATGAGGAATACTTGTTCCATGTCACTAGTGAGTAAGCAAATTCCCAGCACTTAACCAAATCTCCAAAACAGATGTCAGGAGTCTGCAATACACCTATTTAAGTGAATTTCCAACTCTGTGGCTATACCAGCTCAAAAGCAGCTGCTTTTGTGAATCATAAAGGGCCTTTCAAAGCACGGTGTTCACACATGGGAAAGCACATGTTCTACTTTGCCTCTGCCAAAGAAGCCTCACTGCCACCCCCCAAATCCTTGGGAAATATTCCAGCAATGTGTGTGCGCCCATTATGGATTCTTTCTCATTGCTACTGCTTTTGCTATACATTTTCTATAACCTCACGCTGTTTCCCACCCACACAGCTTAGAAAGAAAAAAGAAAGAAGGCTTTCTTGAGCCACAAAAAGGCCAATCTACTGTATATGGAAACTACCCTATCAAAGGCAGGCTCTCAAGAGCTTACATAGACCATGCACCTGTCTAACTTTAGTAGTAATGATACGCTGACCCAGCCCTTTAATTACTGATCTCATTGTCACCTGGATCCTGATGGCCTCTTACCCAATCACGCACCCAAATCTACCCAGGTTATAAAGTGAGGAAGAAAGGGGTCCCTGCCAGGATACACATGAAGGAACAGCATCAAAACATCCTCTTCCCTTTTTTTTTCTGACTTGTCTCTGATACAAAACAAAAACAAATGTAAAGAACTAGATTAAAACTTACTCTCAAATGCAGATGTATTCTACTCACCATAAAATTTAGATCTGCTTTTGGAAATCTGATATGGGGAGTGTAGCTGAGAAGTGTACTTCATAGTAAGCAACTCTAACAGGTTTGTGTGGTAGTGGAACACCAGAAGGCAGAAAACAGCATCAAGTGGGTTTAGACTGATCCTGGGCACAGACGCTGTAGTTTGCGAGGTCACCTGGGGAAAGATCTGGGGAAGATGAGCAGGTAGGAGGGAAATGTGAAGTTCTTGTCAAAGTTGGAATGATGGTCTATTTAGTTGAGTGGTAAAGTCACACTGCAAGCCCCAGAAAATAATGGCTCACAACATATTTAGCAAATGACACGGCAACCCACACAACTACAGGGAAAGAAAAAAAAACACAAACGCATGTACTTTAATCGAGAAGGTCCTGAGCTGAAAGCCAAAGAAAAGGGACTTCGGAAGAAGGCTCTCTGTTTCATTTCTGTCAATCCTGTCCAAATTAATATGTGAGGTAAAGCTATTTTTCAATTTGCACCTTCATAATTACTTCAGAATAATTAACAACACAGTTCTAAGAATAAATCATTTTAGTAGATACCTGAGTGCAAATGAAAAATTGTGTGTAAGAGAAAACAATTTTATTTTAAGTGAATTTGCCACTCCAAATTATCATGCAATTATTATTCTCCCAATTTACAATTTAGCTTTATATGTATACCTTCATTATTTTAAGCGTTTATGCCCTGAAATTAAAGGAGTTGGCGTCCTTAAAACTATAATCAATATTAAAAACTAGAGTTAAGAGTATTACTCAAATTTCCCTCTTGGATTAAGCTCTTGAATTCTTATATAATAATTGTAGTAAGTCTATCTTGTTTTCCAAAAAACTTTGATATCTGTATTTTATTTTCCCTCAAAGAGAGAAAGCAAGCAAGCAGGCTTTTTTAGTTCTCAAATTTTACAGGAAAAAAAATCTACAGCGCGCATACTCAGCTCATTGACAATTATTACCTTACCTTATTCCTAGTGTAGGAGATAAAAGACTGACAAAGGATTCTTAGAGATTAATACTTCTAAATATTAACTCCATTAACTTATTCATTTGATTGTTCATTCATTTTACATATACAGTCAGGGTCTCTGCCCCCATGGAACTTACATTCTAGTCGGCGAAATAGAAAAAAACAAGTATACAAGTTGGTAAATTACATAAGATTGTTCAAGTACCATACTGGAAACAAAAATGGGACAGAAACAGGTAATTGGGTGGGCGCCCTAAACAGATCAGATGGAAGAGTCCTGGGAGGTGCCTGTGATGAGGAACCCAGAATGGAAAAGAGGTAGTTGTTCAAACCGAGGATGTGTGATCCAAGCCGAGGGAACAGCAAATGCAAAGGGTCAGAGGTGGGAGTGAGACTGGCTTATTAGACAAACAGCAAGGAAGCTAGTGTGCTTGGAAAACTGAGTGAGGGCAAGAGGATAAGTGGCGAGGTCACAGAGATGGGCAGGGCCTGATCACTTAAGGCCCTACGGGCCACAGAGTCTTGAGACTGTCTTCCAAGGCAAAGGAAAGGCAAGGAACGGAAGGCACATGAGCAGATGAAGTTGAGTCAATCTGAGCTTGCCCACTATGTGGCCTAAGCGAATCGCTAGCATCTCTTAGATGCTAAATTCCTCATTTATAAAAGGGCACTCAGTAAATAATGACCAGTTGCAATCATCAGTAATAATCATTATTGTTAATGCTCTGATATGTAAATAAAGTTAATAAAAAATTTTTACATTCAAATAGGCCTATACTGTAAAATAATATATCAGAAATATAGAATTACTGAGAAATAAGCAAATGAATCTTTTTTATTCAGTAAAGAGCATATTCTTATTGAGGACAAATAGACATAAATTAGTACATTCAAATTCATTAGGGCTTATTGTGGTTCTAATCAGAATAATTATTGATCTTGGCTCAGTTCTGTCCTTAATTAGCCTGCATTTTCTCTCCTTGTCAACCTAGCCTTGTCATTTTGTATCCAGAAATGTGTTGCAGTTCAGTGGTACCTACCAACTACAAAGCGGTCATAAGGGCGAATTTCACAGTTATTTTTCAAATCACAATGTGTAGTAGACAATTATAATTGCCTGACAGCATCTATTGCCCCCCTCACTTCCACACATGTATTTCTTCCTTACTAACAGAATCCTGATTTTGTTCAAATTCTTCTCTTTCCTCCCTCAGGCAATGATGGAGATCCTCTTGCTAGTGACTGATTTAGAGATGGGGCATGTGATCCTGTTCTAATCAACGGAAGAAAAGGCAGGTCTTCTTAGATTCTTCTGGGTAATGTTTTCATACTCTTCAAAAGGAGAACCTCTGGAAGGGGGATCCATTTTCTGTGCTGTAGATATTGTCACGCTTGCAATGACACATCTGCACTACTGCAGCCGTCTTGCATAAAAGAAGAGCCAGTCTTAAGTGAAATGGTCCCTGAGGACAACAGTGGCAGAGATGAAAGGAACCTGTATCATTGTCATTGTGCCACTGAATCAACCAATCCTGCTGCCTGCCCTGCTTCTCTCATGAGATAATATACTTCCTTACCGTGTAGGTCAATTTGGGATAGTCACCCAGAAAAGCCCAAGGGGAAAACACCCTAGAAATCACAACAGGAAGATGGTCCTTTGGCATGTGAAGCTGGTACCAAATGGCCTGTCTCGGGCTTTCCTAATCTTTCAAAAACTTTGACTTTCATCTCCCACTTGCCTAGGACATCTGTTTTTCCCCCAAGACCCAAATAAAGCACAGCTCTTATTGGTCTTTTTTTCCCATAAGGCTGCCAATTGTGAACCCTTATCTAATTACAAGAATATCAACAGAGAACACGTGGGACTAGCACAGATCCCAGGCACAGGCAGAAGCACTCCAGAGAGGAGGTGCAGTATTGTGATTTGTAGGCAGGAGGTATTCCTTTTCAGGAAAGAGGAACTACCATGATCATAATAGGACACTGCCTGTTTTCGTTTTAGTTATGTAGAGTTATTTTAAAATTAGGAAAATATTAGGAACCAGTAAAATAAAAAATCCATCTTAGAAAAAAGGATAGATGATAACTGACTGTGTAGGGAAGGGATGCAGTGGGCTTACTGCTTGGGGAGCTGCTGGTGGAGGATGGGAATGAAGTAAAATGAAAGATTATATAAGCGCCTAATGATTCACAATAAGCAAAAAAGCAGTATGGCTTGAAACCAAAGTAACCATTCCAGTCTAATAAGCATTTTTCCTACAAGAAAATTATAGAATTATAAATTTAGTCCCTAATGGAGAGCAGAAACTGTAATGCACACAGATTTAATAATTTTGTATAGTATTTGAGAAACATGACTTAGAAAATAGGGTGAACATTATAACTGGTGAAAATTTGCTAAGAGATCATAATTAAAACAGAATAGTAAATGGTGCCTTAGCTCTTGAAAGGGTCACTATCAGGATTCCACTTAATGTCTTCACTACTAATCTGCAGTGAAAATGGAAATTCGTTCAATGTGAGGATGGTGTCTAGCTGTGAGAGGCTGTCAGGGGCAGGAAAGTGGGAGAAAGATATCTGGAGGAGGCAGAAACAATACACTTTAAGTATATCAGGAAAAACAACCTGAAACACCAAAAATAAAAATTAAATAAATGAAGGAGAGGAAACTGAAACTCACTGGCAATAATTCTGAAGGGAAACAAAAAGTGACAACTGTTGACATTAGCTATAAGACAATCACACAGCCTCAAAAGAGAAGCAGGCCAGGGTTTGTTAAAACAGCAAATTAAGAACTTATCAACAAAAGATGCATCAATTCATGTGTCCTGCTTTTAAAGAAATCAGGGTAGCCCTACCCCTCTTTTCCCTATTCTGTGTATGCCTGGTTTGGCTTTTGTAGAAAGCTTCATCTCCTTGGTTGTAATGAATATGTCTATTGCTAGCAGAGATGTGTGATCTTGTTTCTTGTTGTTTTTGTTTTTTTAATTTACTTATTTAATTTATTTATTTTTGGCTGCGTTGGGTCTTCGTTGCTGTGCATGGGCTTTCTCTAGTTGCGGCGAGCAGGGGCTACTCTTCACTGAGGTGCACGGGCTTCTCATTGCGGTGGCTTCTCTTGTTGCGGAGCACAGTCTCTAGGCACGCAGGCTTCAGTAGTTGTCGCACGCAGGCTCAGTAGTTGTAGCTCGAGGGTTCTAGAGCAGAGGCTCAATAGTTGTGGCGCACGGGTTAGGTGCTTCGCGGCATGTGGGATCTTCCTGGACCAGGGCTCGAACCTGTGTCCCCTGCACTGGCAGGCGGATTCTTAACCACTGCGCCACCAGGGAAGTCCCAATCTTGTTCCTTAATGATATAAAAGTGAGCAGGAGGTGGTAAGAGTGATTAGGCAGGTGGGGGGCGGTCATTGACAAGCATGGGTAAAGTTGGTGAAAACTGAGGTTTTGTGAGGCTAATCACTTTTGCACTGTGTAAGGCTGTCAGAGCATGTAATATCCCAGCAAGCAGGAGCTGCCTTATTGTGATCTTTTTCTTAGCACCAGAAAGACACACTGGAATGCTCTAGGAAAGTTTTTTGAAAATGGTCAAAAATGCAGTTACTCCTGCAGGAAAAAGATTAATGGTAACACTGATTATAAGAGCTTTTATAACGTAGAGTTCTTACCTGAACAGAAGGGAAAGAGAATGTCAAAGAAAGGAAAACATTATTGGAGGGTGGGCTAAATGAAGGAGAGAAGTTGAAATTAGGGAAACTTAGAAGGTTAAGGATGAGAACTTTCCGACTATGAGAACCTCTGTTTGGGTAACATGTTCACAAAGGGTAAGAGGAAGAAGATTTGCTATTAGGGATGCTGAAAAGCAGATCTGAGAAAATGCCAGAGTCAGGCACCACAGGGAGAACCTCCACTGACTGCAGGGAAGGGTGACCTGTGTGTTGCACAGATGTTTGCCTCCACCCCTCACCCAAGCCTCCCTCAAGTCCTCCCAGGCCCCAGCTCCTAGGGGAAAGCAGAGCCCCAGGATATGCAGGGGCATGTGCTCCTGACTTACAAGATCCAAAAGAAACCAGTATTTGAGTCTATGACCTAATCTAGGGTGGCTCATCTTCTCTGCTGCCTTGAACATTGAAATAACTTTTAGATGTAATCAGTCAATTTTCTAGTGATATTTTCTTGGCAGGTATGAGAAGAAAGCACCAATGTTAAGTGAGGCTTAATCTCCCAGATGAGACAGAAGATAGGGGTCCTTGATCTCTTGCAGTCATTTAAAGCTCGTTAGGATCTAACATAAAAGGGCTATACTAATGGCCCTGACCTCAGGCAGTTACGCTTAACTCAGCTGATCCATAAACTCTACCTGGACACGTAGGTTTAACAACACCTCAGTAACCCAGCTCTGAGGTGAGAGCTGGTACTTATCGAAGCCCTCAGACTACATCATAAACCTGACTATGTAGGGAGACTTCCTGAACAAAAGGTGGTCTATCAATGAAAAATATTATACAAGTTAGTCTCTGAAATAAAAATCTGCTGGATTTATTTTTTTAAAAAAAGCTTTACTTAAACAAATACCAAGTTTCCCCATTCAGTAGCCTCTAGGCCCAGCACCATCTAGTTCCTCCAAGGCCCCCAAACCTCCCATGGCCAAAGCTAGGTCATCACCTACACTGGATGGCAAAAGGGACCAAGCCATCTGAGACTTCAAAAGATGTGAGAGTAAAGCTGTCCCAAGTCTCAAAGTGGGGTCCATGAATCAGCTGCTTTGTCAAGATATGACAACAGGTATGGGAACATCAAAGGAACCAGGGGAGATGGCCTAGACTGGGTGTGGGGGGAGTTGGAGACATTCTTGAAGACACAACAGGGAGGCGGTGAGAGAAGAAGGCAAGTTAGGAATGGAGCAGAGACTCTGAACATGGAAGGGGCAGGCATGGATGATAGTTTTATGAATTGTTAAGACTAGGGCTAAAGCAGAAAGTCTGGGACTATGATTCAGTTATTACTACCATGCAGACTTTCGGTGAATGTCCTGTGCATGTCCTTTTAAGGCCTTGCAGGTGTTCACCTGTAATTCTTTGCGGCCCCTAGTGCACCTAGCAACTGTTTCTTGAATACTGTCTCTTGAGAAGCTACAAGATGACAGGTGTGGTCCCTCCCAGACCAGGAGCTCCCAGTCTAGAGGGGGGGATCACAGGACGTAAGGACTCTGCTGGCTGTATACAACTAGGCCAAAGAAGGGCATGGAAAAGGTTTCCAAAGGTGCTAATACTTGAACTGCATTTTGAGTTAGCTAAGCTGAGAAGAGGTGCTACCTATGATAGGTATTCAATTACTACTTGATAATTCATTTCCATTCATTTTGATTTGTAATGATTACCTGGAAGATTGTTCAAGGACTAGGAGATAGTTCTTATCACCACTGTTTTTATTATTGTCAATCAAAAAGATAAACCTATCCATTTAGCGTCTAGGGGTATAATCTGAAAAATACTATACCCTACCTTTGGCTGAGGTGAGGAGTGCACTTGTAATTTTTCTAATTACAAGACATCTTCTCGTTATACTTATTTCATAGCAAAAAGTTGTAAAAGCTTTTGAAAAGATCCCATTTTGTTCACTTGAAATGTGTGTGTATATTTTAGCATAAAATATACTTGGCAGCTGCTAACATAATCGGGTGGCTACGTCTTGCAAAAACTTGATTTCTTTTTAATCAAATTTTCAGAATCATACTGGGTTTCTTGCCAGTGCTGCAATAGTGAGCAATAAATACATCATTAGATCAATGGTGGTCTGATGATGGATTACTCAAAAGATAGTTCCAGCCAAGAAGAATAAGCCCAGAAGTCTCAGTGTGCGAAGATTAATAAAATATTGTTTAAAACATAGATACTGAGTTAATATAGCAGGGAAGAAAACACTGCAAAATACAACAGAGCAGCCATGGGTTTATAATGTAGCGATATTGATCACGGATTTTCCAAATAGTGTAGGGCAGCCACACAATTATGTATGCCTCTGATTAGACTCAGAGATGAGAAGGAAAAAGTTATTAAAAAAAAGAAAGAAAGAAAGAAAGAAACTAACCAGGGGAAGGCCTGCTGCTATAATAAATTATTTAAAGCAAGCAGGGCTAGTAGGTTGTGAAGACAATATAAAACAGAATCAATGCCTCCAAGAATCCCCAAACCATCAGCACCTCTATAAATTTCTTACCACCCTATCTGGCATTTTACTGGAGGTATTTCTTTCCCACCACTCTCTCCATCCCATCCCAGCCGTGACCCTTCACTTTTTGCCGGTTCTTTTCTCAGAGCTTAATATTTGTCTTTCTTCTGTAACCCAGGATGCTGTCTTCAGTTATATTTCTCAGCTTGTATCAGAAGAGTGTCTGTAAGGACACAGATGAGTGAATCTGTCACTTCATTCATCTGGATCTTAAATTTCCCATAGAAACTGTGTTGGGAATATCTAATAAGATACATGTAACAACATGACTTTAATATTATCTTTCTTCTTCTTCTTTTTTCTTAATATTGTTATAGTTAAATCCACAAAGTTAAAGCTAGAGTAGAACTTCTATAGCTCAATGAGTGTTCTATGAGTAGAAGGTATTATTGGATCCAAAAAACCAAAGTGAATGTAGGAGCTTAAGGGGGCATTATAGAGGAGAAAGAGTCAAAATGGCTAAAATTTAAGTAATAGGAGCTGTTAAAAGGGCAGATTGATTTGAAAAATAAATTTTTTATAAGTAGATTTCACAATGGGAATAAGGGTATGAAAAGAAGGGCCAAAAACTTGAAAATAATTTGTCAAATTCTTTTTGCCAAAGAATTTTGCCAAAAGTATGCCATGGCCAAAAAAAGGAAAAAAAAAAAAAAAAAGAGTGAGAATTGTTGCTTAGAAGCTTGTAATGACCTGTGGCCCACTTTCCAGAAAAGTAGCATTCTACTGTAGTTTTTTAACTGGGCACAAATCAGTACCATTGTATAATCAGGTGCTGTGATTATACCTTAGGCTTTGGAAATTTTCTAGGTCCATCCAATCATGCAGAAGCTGGGCAAATAAAATATAAGCAAGTTCCTTTTGTCAGTGTAAAGACATTATTAGCAGCATAACATGACTCAATAGGCAAAGAGTACAGGTCTAAAATATTAGTCCCCCAAATTCTACATATAGGCTTTGCTCCCTTTGGGTTCTTTGACCTTTTGCAAATTACTTGCCATTCCAAGTCAAGCCTGGATGGTTAAGGTCAGGATCATTGAACCAATTATTATATATGGTGGTTAGCTTTAGAAAGAAAACTGTTCCAAGGTCACAGTCAATATAAAAAAATTCTAAGAGGTGAAAAAAGACCTGTAGATGATATGAATGACTAAGCACGTGTCTATCATCTCATCACGAAGCTAAATAAAAACAATTCAAAACACATGAGCAACGTCTCAGTTAGTGGTGTCATCCTTGAATGTGAAAGAATCTAAATAGGGTTGGCTCTCGGTATCCACGGATGAGGAACCTGCAGATATGGAATGCTGACTGCACTCCGCAATTTTATATAAGGGGCTTGAGTATCCCCGGATTTTAGTACCTGCAGGGGTGGGGGTCCTGGAACCGATCCCCCAAGGATACTGAGGTATGACTGTATTATGATCCTTTTGTGGCTGCTGTCTGCTCATCTGTAACAAAGTGGGAAAAAATCCTCGCACTCGAAGGATTGTTAAGATAAGCACGTAGGTTGCTATAAACATGCTTGCCAAGTGTTCCTCAGAACATAAATTGCTCCATAAAAGCCCCACTAATGATCCAGTGGCCTGGAAGAATCTAAGTTCAGTGTCCCAGTCTATACAGGTCCTTTTGTCATCAGGGAAGTAAATATTCTGGGCACTTCTGACCTCAGAGAAGTTATTTGTTTTTTAGGTACCTGGAGGGTAGAAAGAGGGAAGGGCAACAACTTCTGACAGATCCTTCCTTTTTTAAACTTTATCTAGGGGTCTTACACTGAGAACTATGCCAGTCTGAGATGGGAGAACAGAATCCGAAGGTCAGTATCAAACTACATATAAAAAAGCTAATTGGCAATAATTAATACACCAGAATCACACTGATTTGAAAGGAGAGGCGGCAATCAATTCTCAACCCCTCTCCCTGTGATGCTAAGAAAATCTATGTATCCGATTAATTGGACACCTCAAAATACTTCTAAGATGACTTTCTGAAAATGAGACTCCCTGGGCCTCTGCGTAGGTGGCCTGAGACACTCTCGCGACCAACAGGCAGATCAGCTGCAGCTTCCCAAGGAGCTCCTTGACCTCAGATAAGTCTGTACTAGCCCTGCTGAGGTCCTAGTCCCCAAGCTCGAAAGAGTATTAGTGAGTAAAAGGTGGCTCTCAAGGACTGGGATTCTTCTACCTTTCAGGGAGAAATGCCCAACAATGTGAGTTAGGACTGACAAAGTTACCCCAGAGCACCCCAGGAACTCACTGGACCTGGAGTAGGGAATGGAACAGGCTGGGGTGAGGTCTCAAACTACCTTGCTTCCCGAGACAGACCTCCTTAGAATTGGGGCTAACCTGGTTAGGGGATTGCTAAGGAGTCCAAAAACACTTCAGAACACAGAACAAAAGGTACCATTGTTGAGGACAGAGAGTTAAAACATTAGCTATAAATTTCATATGGCTGGTAAATGCCACCTGGAAATTCTGGAACAATTCTTTGTTGAATCAACTCACAGACTGTAATTGTTCTTTTATATCATAAATGCCATTCCAGCGTTTCTCAAAATATGGTGAGAGGATCCCTGACATCAGAATCACTTGTGGGTGCATGTTAAAGATGCAGATTCCTAAGTTCCACCCCAGATTTCTGAATCTCATCTTGGAGACCAGAGTCCAGCCCATGAACTGAATTTTTAAGGAGCAACCCAGTTGACTCAGGTGATCCATATCAAGGTAGGAGAATTATTGTGTCTACATAGTCCATCAGAAATGCAAAGACACAGATTAGGGATTAGAATATTTTCCCCCAATGTTTAAGTACCATAAAAATGAAAACAACACTTGTGATGAGCTCTTAAGAACCATTCCAGTATTTTCTACCCACATATAATAAACACAGTTATTAAAATATAATTATGAGCATAAAATTCTTGGGTAAAATATCAACTGTGCTTCTCAAAAATATTGCCTTTATTTTGTCACCAAAAGTAATTATGCTGTTAAAGGAATTTATAGTTTTTTAAGTATCAGTCAGTTTGCTGCAGGAAATTAATAAGCTGTTATACTCCTCCCATACCCTTTTAGTCATCAGAAGTTTTGTGATAAAGGTTTTTATTCTTATTATTTTTTAAACTATAAATTGTGAACCATTGCAACTAGTGATTAGGCTGAATATGAATTTATATTCAAGTTATAAATTCCTAAAAATACATTTCATTAGAATTACCAAGGCAGTCTAGAGCTAGTAGATTAAATAGCCTCTATAATAAAGCTCTATTTACTACTGTTAAGATTTTTTTTTTTTGGTGCAAAACAATTCAGTTTTAATGCATTCTCTTAAGAAGCAAAAGGAAACAGTTTCTGATATACAATGCTACTGCAAAGCAGTAAACCAGTGTTGCATGGTTATGTGACAAGCACCACATTTCTTTTCTAGAGGGATTTTTTTTTTCTCTTATATACTCCTCCTTCCCAAACCATGCCTATTAATTACTTCATAAAATACAGTTTGCCATTTCTGAAGAATCAAACACTCGTTTTCTCCCTCACCAAAAATCACACGTTCAGACTGAATTCTGAATGAAAATGGACTTGAGAGGCAGGCTTTGTTTATAGCATGTTGTTTCTACTAAGGGTTGCCCCCTACCCACGTTCCACCCTAGTGCTCCCACTGAAGTGTACATGTTATGTTTTAACAGATGGGCCGGCTGGCGGCTGCTGGGCTATAAAACAGGAACTGGGAATCTGCTTGGAGTGGTATTGAACTGAATGCTCGTAAAGTTCACGGACATACACTGACCCAGACAGACTAGGAAGATCCAAACATGCTTATACACACACTCATCATACACCCCACAGATCAGAGGGTCCATCTCCTTACCCAGAGGAAGTTCAAGGCTGTTTCCCCCTCCATATCTCTATTTCATTCGCTTATCAATTTTATACACACACATATAAGTACACACATATGTAGGCACATCTACATATGCATGCATAGCTATATATCTCAATGTTTTTATACATCCTCAAAGATCAAAATATTCCCCAATTCTGTTGCCAAGTCTCTACCTAGTACTTTCAATAAGCTCTCATTCACATCAAATAAGAATTACAAGAAAATATTGCATTCAATTCTATTTAGTCCACACATAATATAAACTACATGTATGTAACTGCCCTAAAAAAAACAGCTCCTTTTACTCCTTACCAATGAGAGAGAGAGAAAAAAATTTATCCCAGACTGAGTCACAAACATAAAGTGTCAGGTTTAACCTTGTATCCTCTGCTGTCAGTTCCTGTCACAACTTCATCACTTAAACACACAGGTGCTCAAACAAACACCAACCGACCAGCCTGGTGGTCGTTTTCACGGCCTCTTCTTGGATTCCCTGAGGCCTCCCTGCACTGGGACAGTCACCAGTTACCCCCGGTCCTAACGAAGTCCTTTGGACACACCTTGCAGGTGGATATGGAGGTCTGAGCACCTCATGAGGGATGCGGATTCAAGTGCTAATAAAAAGTAATTACAAAGTTTAATATCCGCGCTGTCAATTCCTTTCAATAATTGCAAAGCTCTGAAGCCCCTGCTACGGAACCCGACTGGTCCTAAAGTTCTCTGACCCCTAAAGATGCACCCGGAGCCCGATGATCTCTGGCTCGGGCTACGCATCAGACATACACAGGACTATCTCGTCTCACCGACGCCGGCGCGTGTTAATTTTTCAGGAACCCGTCTTCAACCATCTAGGAATTGCTGTCTGCACGCCACTGGACTCGAAGGCCGCCCCTAGCGCGCGTGTCGCCGCTCTAGAGGGCCAGGGGACGCGTCCCCGGACCCCACCTAATGATGGCAATTACAACATGCCAAGTTCTTGCGAACGCAGAGCCGCGTCCCGGGCTGAGTTGGGACGCTTTGAAACAAGAAGTTCGGGAGTGGGGGTGCTGGCAAGGAGTGAATCCCGTCAGCCCTGACCTCCCCATAGCCGACACGCTCGGACGGACAGATCGATGCGCGCCAGGACGCGTCCAGTCCCCCATTTGCCGAACAGCGCGAGAGGAGCCGCTCCCCTTGCGCGCGGCGACTCACCCTCGTCGACGAGTCCAGATGGCAAACCGACGCCCCTGCTGCGGGTCCTGAATCCCAAGTTGCACCGAACCGGCGACAGCTCTCGCCCTAGCCCACCGGGGCACATTGGCTGCGGCAGGCACCTCGGAGGGAGCAGAAACCTGGCGGCCGCCCCGGCTCAACAGCTGCCTGGAGCGCGCTTACAATTCACGGACCTGCTCAGCGAATGAGACGGACAGCAGGGCCGAAGCAACCGGGCTCCGAAGGGAGGCGGGGCCGGGGGCATGAGGGGCGGGGTCAGGTAGGGGCCCGCCCCGATGGGCGGGGCGCTCTTCAACGCGTGCCTGGCGGATCCCACAGCCAATCAGGATGGCGCCCGGGCCTGGGGCGGCCGTGGGCGGTGCCGAGCTCCCGGCTCCGCCCCGCCGCCGCCGTCCAATCGCCGGCAGCCGAGGGCTGGCAGAGAGACGCGCCCATGGCTGGGAAGTTGGCTGAGGTGAGGAACCGGGGCTCTGGGCTGGCGCTGTGGGGGCGGCTGCGGCGGGACCCCGACGCCTCGGAAGGGAAGTGGCGGCCCCGGAGGGCCCATGTGGGTCTGGGGCGGCCCGGAGCCGCCGCATGTCGGCGCGCTGTGGTGCAAGAAGCCCAAGCACTGCGCGGGCCAAGACTGGGTCGACACCGCCCACCCCTGGCGCCCTCAGATGGTGCGGAACTTGGCTCTAAACGAGGCCCAGCAGTCGGAGGAAACTGAGACCCAAAGAGGGTGGGTCCCGGGCCGGATCACCCAGCCGCCAGTGGAGGCCAGGGCCCGGAACTGGGAGCTGCGGGCTCCCTGAAAAGGCTCTGATTGCGGTCTGGTGGTTATCTCCGAAACAAAACTCCAGTTCCGCCCGCAACCCCGGAAGGTTCGCGACACATCCCTCCTCACCCCTGCCCTTCACACCACCGGCAGCGGAGACTTACCAGACGCCTAGGCTCCCTTCCCGACTCAAGGCGCCCGGGCACTTGCGCAGAGCCCGGGGGCGAAAGGGAGGCACAGGCGCTGGACGGTCGGGCTGCCCGGCGGGATGGCATCCCCAGCGGTGACTCCCCCTGCCGCTGTCCCTGGGGCCTGCCGGACGGACCAGGACCGTCTTCGCGGACTGGAACACCGCAGAGCCAGCCCCGGCCGTCGCACTCTGCACGCCCTCGCACCCTCCACTTCGGCAGCCCCTGGGCCTGGCTTAGAGACCCCCGTAGTGGCGGGCCTGGAGGCAGCCTGAGCTCGCTGGGTCAGTCGTGGCTGAGTGGCCCCGAAGGAAGGCTTTGGGGGCTCTGTCCTTCCTGGCCGTTCCGGTCGCTGCTGCTCGTTTTCTCGGCGGATCAGCTCTTCAGCCGGGGTTTAAGCCCTTACCTTGGCTGCAGCACACATACATAGGGAGCTGGGGGTATCAAGAGTCAAAGAGCGGAGCTGGGTGTTGCTTTCCAGACTGAGGCCTAGAATGTTAGCAAGCCCTCGACTGTAGACTGGGCGTGGGAGCGGTCTCTGTGTGCCTAGAACTGCACCTGCCACAGGTAGACACCCAACCCATGTTAGTAAAATGAAGATGTGCATGGCAGGCGAGGGGTCAAGCCTGGTGCCCTGACACCACTGACCATTGTCTGCCTCAGATCCCAGAAATCCTAAAGGTTTTAGTCTCTCAGTATGGGTAACTATTCAGACTATCATATACGAGGGAGTATGGACCTCCACAGGTGTTATTTTAGTGGCTGCCTGGCCCCCATAAGGACCTGCGTCATAGGTAGCCCACCTCTCATGAGCAGGTTCTGATGAGGGTCATTGGCAGAAGGAAGGCAAAAGTCCCATGGCTGAAAAGTAGTGAAATGGCCCCTCTAGCAGGGAAGCCTGGATCTCTGAGGTGAGCTCTGGCTTGGAGTCAGTTTCAAATTGTGTCACCTCAGCTCCCTGTCTCAATGGGGAAAAGCAGACAGTCAGGTGGGCAAGAAAATCAGGGTCTGGACAGTCCTTATTAGACCCTGAAAGATTGATTAGTGATGCAGAAATTGTGCATATTTAAACCTTTCCTCATCTAATGAACCAAAGGACTGGTACAGGCAAGGAAGACCATTCCATCTAATTCCAACAGTTGCTTAGCATGCCGTGGAGTGGCCTGGGAGAATGGCCTTTGCCCACAAGGAATTAGATGTAGACCACATGAATGGAATATATACTAAGTCTCTCTATGCTGAAGACGGGATGGGGGATAGAGGAAAAATGTATTTCCTTGGATTTTTTTTCCCACTCCTGGATATGACTGGAGAAGGAGTTTGCCAACAGTGTTTACCATATTAACACCCTGTGAAGGTTTTTCACAGATGCTAATGATTATTTTAAAAATCACCTTGGTAATAGGAGTCAAACATTGGCTGTTGACTGTACTTGATGTAGTATTTATGTTAAATGATGAAAAAAGGAAATAGGGGACTTCCCTGGTGGCTCAGTGGTTAAGAATCCGCCTGCCAATGCAGGAGACACGGGCTCAAGCCCTGGTCCAGGAAGATCCCACATGCCACGGAGCAACTAAACCCATGCGCCACAACTACTGAGCCTGCACTCTAGAGCCTGCGAGCCACAACTACTGAGCCCATGTGCCTAGAGGCCATGCTCCGCAACAAGAGAAGCCACCGCAATGAGAAGCCCGCGCACCGCAACGAAGAGTAGCCCCCACTCGCCGCAACTACAGAAAGCCCGCACGTAGCAACAAAGACCCAACACAGCCAAAAATAAATAAATTAATTAATTAAAAAAAAAAAGGAAATAGGAAGTTTCTTTTTAGGAAATAAGTTACAACTAAGCAAGTGACTTCCATGTCCCAATTTCCAAGATTTTCTGTTTGTTTCATACAGACATTACTGTCATGGGTTCCTGGACAAGCAACTGGTCTCATTTTCCCTTATAGAATGGATGGCATTGGAAGACTGTAGATTACAATTCATATTTCCACACCATGTTCTGTTGTAATTGTATTTGACAGGAGCTTATCACTCAGGCACAGACTTACTCCATTTGTTGCCAGTCCCCCTAATGATCTCTTGAGTTTGGGCCATCCCCATATTCTACAAGGGAAAATTAGACCTGTTACTTGTACAAGGACTCACTATGGTCCTATCTGTATTAGACAAACAAAAAAACATGGAAATCTGGACCTGGAAATCACTTGTTTAGTTTCACCAAAAGAAATGTTCTTTCCCTCAAAGGAATGAGGAAGTTTATGGTATGGCTTGGGAATGAGAAGATTGAGGTGGGACCATGGAAGCAAGGCTGGTCCCTTTGTGGATGGTGAGCAAATTTGCCTTCAGGCACTGTCATCCACCTCTCACACTGAAAGAATATTTTGGGACCTTCTAAATTTCAATAGGGTGTGACTGATAGGAGCTGTGGGTTCTAATCTGAGTGGCTGCTGTGGTGAGCGCTCCTGGCAGCCACTTAACCTCTGTTCACCCTTGCCTCCTTGGTCGTAAAACAGCAGTGGCAGAATCCACTGTGTTTATCTGCTTAAGGCGGACACCATAATGATGGTGACACAGCACTGTAAATGTACCAACTGCTGAAATGGAGAACAAAATGATGTTGAAACTGGAAAATGGTGGGGCTGAAGAATTCCTTTTTACACTTACAATTTCTGTTCATTTTAATCTCAATGGATTACTGTCCTTTCATTCTAAGAATGGAAATGAGGGAAAACCGCCCTTACAATCCTTATTCTTTGATTACCAAATGTTTCAGAAGCTTTACTTAAGTGAAAAGTATTTTCCCCCTTTCCCATGTCTACCACCTCTCCTAACATATATTCAGCTTGGAAAATTATTCAGAATTTGAACAGGTTGAGCAAAGAAATGCAGTCAGAAGTAGCAGATTCTAATACCAGCTATGCTCTGTGTTCATTATGAGACCTTGGGCAAGCCGTTAACAGTCCCCATACCTTAGTTTCCCACCTGTGAAACTACAGTGGAGAGATAACTAATGATAAGGCACTTTGAAATATTAATTGTAATATAGACTACAAAATATCATGTAGGTGTTTTTGGCAAACTAAAGTATGGTGTTAGTTTGTACACCACAACTAGGAGATATTTTTGTAAGAGAGTACTCTGGCACAATATCTGTGGCCAGGGTGATACCACCCACAAAACAATGACAGCTTATCGTATTTGAATGAAAATGCCACTGTTCCATATGAGAGTTATATTGCTACAGACTCAACTAAGTAAAAAATATGATAACAGAAATGGGTGGGGAAGGGAAGCCTCTATTCCACAGAAACATGGGATTTCCTCACACATGCCCCAGAAGAAAAACTACATTAAACTTCTTAAAAATGGATGCCACTATGTGAGTACAAGTCTGATGAAAAGACTAAAATGATCGTGAGAAGATGGCCTGATATAAAAATTAGACAGACTGATCAGAAGTACACCAGAAGATAGAAAAATAGAAAAATAGTCTTAATTTAAAAATTTCATAACAAAATGAGTAACACTGAGGAATTAGACATTGGGGAAGGGAGGCTCATGTGCTCAGGGAGGAAAAATGGACTCCCAACCTAAGTAAAAAATAGGAACAGTAAGACTACTAAGAAACAGGACAAAGAATATGGGCTCTGGAAATACCATAGACCAAGGGTTGGATTTTCTTTCCAACTGCTTCCTAACTTTGAGACCTTGGACAAGTACCTTAGTTTCTCAGAGCCAGATGGAGTGGGGGTGGAGGTGATAAGGTTTTTCTTACTGGCTTGTTATGCATCTCAAACAAGAGTCTCAAACTCTCAGCACAGGGCCAGGCTGATAGTAGGCTCTCTACAGTAATAATAACCTCTAATATTAATTGAGCAATTACTTTATGCTCTGCACTGTTCTGAGCCTTTTCATCTAATGATTCACTTGATCCTCACGACTACCTTACGATGTTGCTGCCATCTCTTCCTCACTTTCTATCTATGTGGAAGTACTATTCCAGGAATAGTATCCTGCTATGCAGTAAAAGTCAAAATTCTCTTTTTATAGGTACTGGAGATATTCCAAAAAATCTTAGTTTTCTATAGGCAACCTCTTCCTTGAACATACTAAGAAAGAAAATATCATTTAAAACTACCATTGTCTTACTTTCATGTGGAGTGGGCTAATACAGCCTTTCCTGGTACCTAGAAAATCAGGCTACAGTGAGCACTCGGTAGCACATACATTACAGCAAAGCAAATGAGGGATTCAGAGTTTGGCAGAAAGAAGGCCATAGAAAACAAGTGCTTCAAACCAATTTCCAGATCTTAGATTGTAAGCTCCTAGAAGATTTGGGCTTCTAAACAGTGTGCTCATCATCTGGGTTTGGGTTTAAAGGAAGTTAGTTCCCTTGAGGCAATAATATTGGAATGATAACTGGCTAGCCAAAGAAGGAAAAAAATGGATGATCCCTTAGAAATGAATTCTATCATTACTTATTATGAATACCCCAAATTATGACAAATTCATGTGTAAGTCCACCAGGGAGAAGTAGCCATGCACTATAACACACACAATCATTTATTACCCAAGAGAATTTAGGTGCTAATGTGCATGGTATTGCATCTGTGAAATTCTGAAACTCACAAAGGATTCCAAGATATAAAGCCAAATAAAACATAATACAGAGGGAAATGATTTTGATTATGTAACATTTATATATAGCATTTCATTTTACATTTCAAATTGCTTTTCAGTCATGGATTTACTCTTCACAGCACACCTGGGGTGTACATCCGTGCTGTTATCCTCTGTTCCCAGCTGAGGCAGCTGAGACTGAAAGAGGCAAAGTGTTTTGTCCAAGAGCACAACAGAGGCAGGGTGACAAATCATGCATTCATTCAATCATGAGTCTATTCAGCACCTACTCTTGGCAAGGCACCATGGTCTGTGGTGTACAGAGGTGGGTACTGTATACGAGGCCCCTGCGTTGCAGGAGCTTGCAGTCTGCTGGGACAATAAGTGGTTGGTGGATTATGTCTTCCAGAGTGATCTAGACAGGGTTTAGAGGAGGAGAGGGTGAGTCCCCTAAGATTCCTAGAGACAGTGGGATTTGAGACCCTTGAGAGATGGGTAGAATTTTGGCAAATAGAGGCTGAGGGTGGTGGGAATGACACAGAGACACAAAGATGGGCAAATTCAACATGTATTAGAGAATGTTTGACTGAAGCAGGGCAGTTGAGGAAAAAGGGCTGGAGAGTGGAAAAGAGCAGATTTTCCAGGGCACTGAATTCCCAGCTAAATATATAGATTTTAGCCTGTGGGCAATGGGCACTGGACTCATTTCTGACTTCTCCCATTCACTCATTATTCTAACTTGTACTGAGTGCTATTATTATATGCTTAGTTTCCAGGTATTTTCCCATGCATCAGCTTTTCTAAACTTCACAGCATTCCAACAAGATATATGTTATTTTTCCCTCCTTAACTGGATGAAAAAACGATCATGTAGGTAATAACTGACAGATGAGGAATTCCAAAGGAGCACTCTTCACTTCCTCATGATATGTACTTATGAGGAGAATGAGTGCAAATTCCGGACAGTGTACTCAGGATGCCCATCTAATAATATGCCCCTCACTCTAGCCATTGTCTTTCCAGAAACAGAAAGTAAACAGGCTAGAAATAAATCTAATTTCTTAACATGTAAGTTATTCCATATCTAAAGTCAGCTCCAAGTTAAAAAGAAAGACATAGGTTATTTCCCCCTATTCTCTCTGCCCTACAATTAACAATAAATGTCTGCATTTTTATAACTTTAGTCTTGTGAGTATCTTTAATACATTCTGACCTCAGCTTAGTGTTTCCACTAAACCAGAATCTCTTTCTGGAGTTGGTCAATTCTATCCCTCATCCCTTCCCCTTAGCATGTAACCTAACCTGTTTATCTTAGTGCCCTGTGAGGTCTCCATCTCAGCTTGAATTTTGCCCATCAAGAAATAGCTTTTTCTCTCCAGATACAGGCTACTAATTAGCATTTTTACTGTTTAATCATCAGGACTAAAATACAAGTGAGAGAAGCATTACTGTTAACCCAAAAATATTTAGCAAGGAAAAAGATTGCTTACTTAAATCTTTCTGTAAAGGAATAAAGAGATGCTCTAAGGAGGTGGGTGAATGTTTAGGTGACATAAAAATTTAACGTCTGTTAACAAGGGTGCTTTTTATCTCAATCTGGTTTTGTGGAAGAGTTTTCTTTGAAAATGCCTATCCATGATCAGTCAGGGAAGTCTTCCTCCAGGGTAAATATCTACCACAAATGACAGGCCAGTTTTGACTTTCTGCATGAAGACAAGTGGGAACCACCAAAATGGGGCATTTAAAAATTCTAGATGCAACACACAACATTCTCCTATCTCTCGACCCTCTAGTGCCTTGTTTGGCTTTGCCCAGATTGTGTTTTATGACCCAAGCCATAGATTCATGAGTAAATGGTTGAGTGTTTCTCCATGTTTGTTTGTTTGTGTGTATGTGTGTGTGTGTTTTAAGAAGTTGAAAGAAAGTACAGTTAATAGGTAAGGATGATTAAATTTCATCTCAGATCTTAAGATCTTAAGGATCTCCTGTGAAAGATATGGGAAACAAGCACTAGACCAGAAAATTGTATCTGATTTCTCCTGTCTTAAAATGCATGACTTTTCCCTCTGATTTCAAGTAAAGCAATGGGCTGAGACGTGGTGACCTGTGTTTCACTGAGGAAAGTGATGAAACTAATTCATAATATTGTGACTTCTAGATCTGCAAAGCTGGCATCCTTACCTTGAGATATGGAGAAAACAGGACTTTGAAAGACTCACAGGAAATCAGACAACTTATTGTAACCTTTTACATCTCTTTACAGAAGAAAAATCTACCATGGGTACTTCTGGGGATTCTCCGTATTGATGGAAGAAAGTGTTCAGAGTACCAAGTGAATCCCATTGAAGGCATGTATTAGCATTAATTTCTCCTAACCATTGAAATGAAGCCTACATGGCTCTTTCTCCCCTTAAGATGTTCAGCAAAAATGCCGAGACTCTCAAAGATTATTGAGGTAGAAACATGCTGGGATTAACCTTATTTAAAAAATAATAACTATGCAAAATAGATAATTTCCCCAACCAATAGGCTTCCTGTATGGAGGCTCTTTACACAGGAGCTTCTGAATTCTTACAGAGGGCTAATGGGATATCGCAGGTAAGAAAATGTTGTGTGAGAAGTTAAATGACATTTCAACTTGATGTCTGCCAAAGGCCAGTCTAGGAGTCCCCAAGGAACAAGTATGTCAGCTGACCAAACCCTAGGAGTTTCTGTGGGGAGGTTGTTGGTCTTGTCCTGACTCAAGGACCCAAGGTCTTGAGTTATAGCAACCCTGTAAGCCTATCAAGGAACTCTTGGTAGCCTCCACAATAAGCATTACAGTATTATCCACAGATATAAGTACTCAATAAATTTAATTGTTAGCAGGTCCTGAGCTTAATCAAAGGAGACAACTTCCCTTGGGAATAAAACCAAAACCCTCAGAGGCCCAAGGAGGAAAGAGCATGGTCAATGTCAAGTGGCCCCAGAAAGTTCATGCTTGCTTGGGATTCCTGGCTCAAATCTGCTGTGGTGGGCATGAGGGCACTAATTCACATTCAGAGTCACAGGAACTATTCAATTGTAAAGGAACTGGAATATGTAATTGGACCTGGCCCTTGAAATTTTTGTGGCCCTTTCAAAGCAAAATAGAAAAAAAAGAAAAACCATGTCTGTTTTCTGACCTTTTCCAAGAAGCTGAAAATATAGTGCAAATGAGTCCTTAGTTGTGGGTCATCATCCTTATGAGATTTGTCTCTGATTCCAAGGCTGGAGACTGTTCCTCTGCCTCCCCATTTTTACCTACCCCCAACTTGAGATAGGTCTCAAAGTCTCATTTTGACCATATATTCTTCCAGCCACGTGAGGGAGACAGGGGAGGCTAAATATAACCACATTAAAAACCATCAGCAATGTTGGAAACAGCTTCAAGCTTAACATCAACAGTGAGTATGCAGCAGCAGCTTAAAGACTTGTGTGAACATGCCCAAATGTTTTCTAAGAATATTTTTCAGAAGAGTGTATTTATAGATATAATCTTTAATTGCATTATGAATGATAAATGAGAAGGTTAACAAACTATATTTCAGGACTGTTTTATATATTTATTTGCTGCTATCATTAGCTCTTTCTTTGTGACTGCAGATTATTTCTGCTTACTAGTCTTAGTGGAAAGAGAATTGCTGTACTTTAGTGCTGGGAAAGGATGTTTCAGTTGACAATGAAGGTTGCAGAAGTCTTGTTTAAGAGTTTATTTTGGTATTTGTCTCATTTTAAAGGCTGTGACTAGGACTTCATATCTAATAAGCATGCATGTAACATTTTTATGTTTGCTGAGTGCCTTATAGTCCCCGATTAGTCTCCACAGTACCCCTTGAGGGTGGGTCAGTATTACCGCCTACAGTTCACATTTGAGGAAATTTAAGATACTAAGGGATTATGTGATTTGTACAAGGTCACCCAGCATGCAAGCCTAGCTAACAAAAGATGACTTCAAAGCTCTTTCCAAATAAAAGTGCCTTATAAATGTTAGGTAGTATTAATGGGCATGATCCCACGGTGAGTAAAATACAGTCCAGGAGTAAAGTGCTCATACATGCTCTATAAAATTAATTCTTTTTAACCTCAGAGCAACTTTTGAAATAGGAATTCTTGAACCTGGCTGTGTATCAGAGACATCATTATAGCCTTAAGAACATGTGAGCACCTGGGCCCCTACCCAAAGTACAGAATCATAATCTGGGAAGTGGGACCCGGATAATGTGTATCTTGAAAGAGCTCCAGGGAGGGGATTCTGATGCTCAGCCAAGGTTGGGAGCCACTACTGTAGATTAGAATCATAACCTCAGTCAAGCAACAATAAGACATCGTGGAGTCAATTTAGGAGAAAAGGTCTGGTATCTCCCAGGTTCTGCCCACCAGTTAACAACTATTATTAGCAAAAGAACTACCTCCATGAAATAATCAACTGCGGAATACATGTGTGGAATTCCAGGAAGTAATGCAGAGATGAAAGTTTATTTAAGAACTAACATTGTTTGAATGTTATAATTTACTGGGTAAACTTACCGGGTCCACTCTGGGATTATTATTGGGTCCACCCTAATGTTTTTATTCTGAGTACCTCGTATGATAATCAGCATACTAAGAACCTATAGTATCTGCCTTTTCATCCATTTTTCAAACACTTATTTAATACTTGCTATGTGGAGATTGCAGAGTAAAATAATGGTTTTGGTCCACGAGGAGTTTATAATCAAGTGATAGAACCAGACATAGGCCAAAAAAACCAAAACCCTATAATACTAAGCTGCACATATTAAGTGATAATCAAAGTGTATATGAGGCATTATTCATAATCGCTAAAAAGTTGAAACAACCCAAATGTCCATCAGTTGATAAATGGATAAATAAAATGTGGTATATCTATACAACAAACTATTATTCAACAATAAAATGGAATGAAGTACTGATACATGCTACAACATGGATAAATTTTGAAAAAATTATGCTAAATGAAAGAAGCCAGTCAGAAAGAACCACATATTATATGATTCCATTTATATAAAATGTCCTGAATAGGCAAATCTATAGAGATAGAAAATAGAAAATAGATTAGTGGTTGCCTAGGGCTGGGGAGTTGGGCCGGGGGAGGAGATGGGGAGGAACCGTTATTGGGTACAGGGTTTCTTTTGGGGGTGATTAAAATGTTTTAAAATTGTGGTGATAGTTGCACAACTCTGTGACTATTCTAAAAGATGATTAAATCATATACTTTAAATGGGTGAGTTGTATGGTATGTGAATCATATCTCAGTATATATATATACATATACACACTTTATATGTGTGTGCTATATGAACTTGGTGAAAAGAGTGATTAATTAGTATGTACTGGAAGAAAGTGGTGGAAAATTTCCTGGAGGAAATGGCATTTGAGCTAAGTCAAAAAGGGTGATTTTTGTAAAGAAGGAAGGCATGCTCAAATATGTAGTCAAAGTGATGATGCTTTCATGCAAGGGCAAGTTATCTGGAGAAGATGAAGTTTAGGATACGTGAAGGGTACAGGAGATGGGGGCTAGGTGCAGAGCTTTTACTGCCATACTAAGTTCTGCAGTTTGGTTTTCATTTTTGTAGAGCCATGATAGGTTTGTGAGTGGTTTGATTAGGGCTGTGATTTGGAAGGATAATTGGAGGTGGTGATGAGGTCGATGGGGGATGGGGTGGGAGGGCAGTGAGCAGGGGAGACCATTTAGGAGACTAGGCTAGTGTAGTGTATAGGCAAGACATGATGGAGCCCTCAACTATGACAGCAGCAGTGAGCACTGGAACAAGGACAGATTTGAGAAAACATTTAAGAAGTAGAATCATAAAATTTTGTGAACTGAGGAGTAGGTGAGAAGGCACAGGATATATACAGCAGGGTATTTTAGACCACAGAAAGGCTGGGTCCTTTTTTGTTAAGTTATTTAGAATCATAATGTAAAAACTATTGTTGAAATAACAGCAAGCAGCCAAATTATAGCTTTTTAACATCTTGTCAACAAGGATTTGATTACAGAGAATCTTAATTTCTTTTTTTTTTACATCTTTATTGGAGTATAATTGCTTTACAATGTGTGTTAGTTTCTGCTGTATAACAAAGTGAATCACCTATACGTATACATACATCCCCATATCCCCTCCCTCTTGCGTCTCCCTCCCACCCTCCCTATCCCACCCTTCTAAGTGGTCACAAAGCACCGAGCTGATCTCCCTGTGCTATGCGGCTGCTTCCCACTAGCTATCTATTTTACATTTGGTTGTGTATATATGTCCATGCCACTCTCTCACTTCGTCCCAGCTTACCCTTCCCCCTCCCTATGTCCTCAAGTCCATTCTCTACATCTGCATCTTTATTCCTGTCCTGCCCCTAGGTTCATCAGAACCATTTTTTTTTTAGATTCCATATATATGTGTTAGCATACGGTATTTGTTTTTCTCTTTCTGACTTCACTCTGTATGACAGACTCTGTAGGTCCATCCACCTCACTGAAAATAACTCAGTTTCGTTTCTTTTTATGGCTGAGTAATATTCCATTGTATATATGTGCCACATCTTCTTTATCCATTCATCTGTTGATGGACACTTAGGTTGCTTCCATGTCCTGGCTATTGTAAATAGTGCTGCAATGAGCATTGTGGTGCATATCTCTTTTTGAATTATGGTTTTCTCAGGGTATATGTCCAGGAGTGGGATTGCTGGATCATATGGTAATTCTATTTTTAGTTTTTTAAGGAACCTCCATGCTGTTCTCCATAGTGGCTGTATCAATTTACATTCCCACCAACAGTGCAAGAGGGTTCCCTTTTCAACACACCCTCTCCTGCATTTATTGTTTGTAGATTTTTTGATGAAGGAATGTATATTGTGAATAAAGGGTGGAATGAATAGAAATGCTATCACTCCATTTTGTGAGCTCTTTGGAATCAGACCTCCACTTGTTGGAGGTGAAGCAGTTATTTATGGCCTGTTGAATGACTAAGTATTTACCTCTTGCTCAGATAGCTTCCCTAGAAACACTTCCTTTGGTGTGAGCAACTTGGATTTACTGCCAGGGCAACACCTTCCTTCCAACACCCACGTTGCCTCTTGGCTCGGTCCTCACGGGCAGGTGTTAGTAAGCAGCATTTTGTTTTGCTTCTAATAAGAGCACAGCCTCTGAAAAGCATAGGCTGAATGTACCACACATTGTAACTTTCCCTTACAAGTGTTCTTATAGGGAAGATCTGAAACTGTGGGAGTCTTAAGGATCAGGAAGACGAAGACTGCTTTTTCTCATAATCGTGCAGGGCCACACCTATGTTTTCCATCTGAAGGAGGGGCAGCCAGTTCCTGGGCAAGGTCAAAATAGACCAAGTCTCTCTCATTGCATGGCGTTACACTCACTGGGGATCTGTTATGGCCATCTCTGGGGGCTGTGGAAGGTGTTGCCATGACACTGCCTGCAGCTAGCCGAGTTTGGGAACAGCATTTCCAATAAGTGCCTTACATGAGTTAAACCAAGCCTGGAACACCGTTTAGAACACCACTTGCTAACATGTGGCTCATATCTGTGCCTGTCGGTGAACAATGACTACAACTAGCTGTGTTCAATCGCAATTGTTAGCAGAGCTAATTACAGCAGTATCGGGTGGGAGGAATCGTAGAAGATACCTCTAAGGGACTTCTATCACTGCAATGCTCCAATGAGCATTGTGGTGCATGTCTCTTTTTGAATTATGGTTTTCTCAGGGTGTATGCCCAGTAGTGGGATTGCTGGATCATATGGTAGTTCTATTTTTAGTTTTTTAAGGAACCTCCGTGCTGTTTTCCATAGTGGCTGTATCAATTTACATTCCCACCAACAGTGCAAGAGGGTTCCCTTTTCTCCACACCCTCTCCCGCATTTATTGTTTGTAGATTTTTTGATGAAGGAATGTACATTCAAACTTTGGCTTTGTAGGTAAGCAATGGAAACAGGCCCCTTGGGGAACCTTTAAACAACAGTTCTCTGCAACCCTGAACAGGGATCCATCTTCACTCCACAGTTGGTGAGGGATCATGTTCAAAAGAGAACCACCAAAGGGAAAAGGAGGAAAGGGACGCTTAAAGCCAGTAGGGTAAATTTTCTGGATTAAATGAGAGCAGAACTGGGTATTCTTCCTTGGGATGCCTTTTACTCACTGCATGACCTGATGGAGGCCACTTCCCCTTTCTGGGCCTCACTGTTCTCATCTCAAAAATAAGGATAACAATTGTGGCCCTATTTATATCCCAGGATTTCTGAAAGGAAAAAGTAAAAAATATATATATAAAAAAATAAAAGTTGGGGAACATAGAAAACGCGATATAACTCTAGGTAGTGTAACTATTATTTCCTATTGCTTGTTCCACATTTTACTTATAAATGATGAAAAGGAACAAGGAAAAAAAGTCTGGGCTGTTGTAGAATCTCAGACTACATTTTCTGATGCCTCTGAGTGATTCTGCGGTTTGCTCGTTTTAAGTCTTCAGATTTGCCTCCCTCTCCCCCAGTGCACCGATTCTGGTGTAAACTCGTCTCCAGTTTGAGGGGTGGAGAAGACCTCAGGAATCTAAAGAGGCAAGGCCCTGCAGTCATCTGGTCTTGAATCTTAATGTCACCTGCTGAAGCCCAAGTCCCAAAGGCTTCCTCTCTTCCCTCACTGAGACACCCGATTTGGGAGGACATCAGCTATGAATGAGTCACACAGTCAAACTGGGGCTTCAGGGGATACCTCCAGGATAGAACCAAAAAGAATTTGTAATGTGCTCTGAATGTGTCTCAGTCTGGGTCTCTAACTACAGTCTTGTTCTTGCTGAAAATCACAGCACACTTCTAACCAAGCAAGGCAGGTCTACTTATCTGATGCTGCTGTCAGTGATAGAGTAGGATCATATTATGGATTTGGCAGGGAGGAAAAAGATTTATTTCCAAGATTTGAAGATTTATCTTTTCCACATATGCAAAACCAGTCGGAGCATTAAAAAATATCAGTGAAAAGTGATCATGTTTTGTGAGCAGGAGGAACCATTCTTGACTTCAGAATAATACAGAAGACTTTTAAGGATCCCAAATTCATGGTTTAAAAAAAATGATTTGACGATAGGATACCAGCAGGATTATCAGACTCTTAACTGCCCCCTTATGGTGAGGTGCTGTCTCCATTTAAATGAACGCCTTACATTGAATGCTTAAATTTCCCCCTTTCTTTTTTTCTCCTCCCCGTCATTTAGCTTTTTTCTATGTTCAGCACAACTAAAAAGTCTAAGTAGGGAATTGTACATAATTGTAGGCTCTGCACCATTAGCAAAGTCATGCTTCTTTCTAAGTATTTGTAATCATCTATTCCACTCTTCCTTCCTCCTCCTGGAAAATTTACTTGGAGTGATTGTAGTGTCCTTTATTTCTCTTGAAGGCATCCTTTTGACCTCACTTTGTGTACAGGCTATAAAAAATATCAAGAAATGAAATATTGTATTTTCCATGTAGTCACAATATACACAAATAGAAAACACCACTTTAAATGAATAGAGTAAAAGTGGGGGCTAATCTCTAAATTGCGTTTTATCTTTTGAAGTTATTTGGTAAGGTAAAGAGATTTAAAAAAATACTTTGTAACTCAAAGGTCATGATCACCCTGGATGTACAGTCTGCACCTGCCAGCTAGGAGGTTGTTTTGTGCTATTAGGTGAGAACTCAATGGCATCCTTTGCCCTCTCAACCTTTATTACTGGCTTAGAGAAATATGACATTGCTAAAAAACTCTAACTTGAAAATGCTTCACAGAGCAGGATCCTTGCCACATTCAGGAATCTTGCTAGTTTGCAAGACGGGAGCTGTCACGCAGAACAAAACGCTGATGCTAGAAGTCAGCAATCACAATGGGAATAAATACTACAAACTGTGGTTTCCTAATGTCTTAATCTCCCCCAACCTTAAAAGAGTGTTGCTGGCCTTACTTTGAAGATAACTTTACAAAGAAAATGTAGGGACAGGTGGAGTTAATTCCTGAATCTTAGCTCCTCTGGCAGTTCTTCCCCAATTTCTAATGCCTCTTTATTACCCAGATTATAAATAGATGCCCATTTTTCTTGTCTTGACATTAAGTTCCTGACAAAGAACATACAATAACACCTTCCTTACCTGGTCAAGGAATAAGTTGTCCCGAGTAAGGGAGTTTACCAACTGATAGTTAACCTAGTCCCATGATGCAATCGTATGCTTTAACCCAGTTTTGAGAAAAGTGTTTTTTAATGATTTGTTTCTCTCTCTCTCCTGCTTTGGTGGGCAGAGCATGGACTGACCTTGTTGGGAGGACGTGGGATCACTGCTGGGGTTTTGTACAATGCAATGCTGCAGTAAGGCCATCAGTGTTTCTCAGGGGAGTTGAGTCACACTGGTACATTGTGAGTAGCACAATGAGACCTTAGGCTGAACTTGCCTTTAACTTGTATCCTTTCTACTTCTTCATGTTTCTGAATCATTAAGAAAAGTTCTTCTTAATATGCTGTGGACCCTGTTTCTGAGGGTAGAAAACTTTCCATCAAGAATTGTTCAAATATAACATTTTGGCATGAGGAAGGGATGCCTATGGCTGGATTCTTATTATGTGTAATCTATAGGTTGGCACTGCTCCTATGAGTTGTTCTACATCTTTTGTATGATTTTAATATTTCCCCCTTTTTCCAAAGCTCTATGCTCTAGGCTTTAGAATTCAGAAGTACTGTGGCTTTGGTGGTCATTCTTTTTGAACCTGAAAGGGGAGGTAAAATGTGAAACATCAGTGCCTAAATTAAAGACTGGCCAGATGAGGCCATTCTCTGTTGGCTCTACCTCAGTGGTTTGACATGGGTTTCTGTGTTGGTAGAGAGATATAAGATCTGTGCCAGATGTAGGACTTTGGCTCACAGTATCAAAGTATTCTGGTCTCTGTGGTGAGCAAGAGTCTTGGGTCTGGTGCATGTCTGCAGACTAGAATGGATTGCCGTGGTTTACTCTCCAGTGTAAGGGTTGCTCTGGAAGCCCCTGAACTCTGCTGCCCAGTTGCTTAGCTCTTCTAAGATGGATTGAAGGTTATGGTACTTGCCCATCACTGCTTACCATTTTGGGGATTTGAGCTAATCAATTAATCAGGTCTTCAGCTCTTCTCTGATGCTTTTTCTTAGAGGGTCAATTGAGGTATGTTTGAAAACTTCCTGGAAGATACGTACCCTGCCATCTCTTCTGAACCTCTCACTCATCATCCACATGCAATTTTCTTTGTCTACGTCTTCTTCCCTCTCCCCACCAAAATTGTTCTCAATAAGGTCAAGTTACCTGTTGTATTAGTTTCCTATTGCTGCTGAAACAAATTACCACACACTTGGTGGCTTAAAACTACACAAGTTTATTCTGCGACAGTTCTGTTGGCCAGAAATCTGAGAGCAGTTTCACTGGGCTAAAGTCAAGATGTTGGCAGGGTTTACCCCTTCTGAAGTCTCTAGGGAAGAATCTGTTTCTTTGCCTTTTCTAGCTTCTGTAGGCCACTTGCATTCCTTGGCTCAGGGCCCCTTTCATGCATCACTCCAACCTCTTGCTTCCATTGGCACATTTCCTGTTTCCTCTCTGTAGTCAAATCCCTCTTTTTCTCCCTTTTATAAGCACACTTGTGGTTCATTTAGAACTCATCTGGATAATCCACAATAATTTCCTCATCTCAAGATTCTTAACTTAATTGCATCTGCAAAGTCCCTTTTCCATATTACATTAACAGGTTCCAGGGATTAGGTACTGGATATTTGGGGGGGGCATTATTCAACCTACCACAGCATTGATTTCCTAATTTTCAAATCCAGTATCTTCTTTTCAGTCCCCATCCTAGCTGGATTGACATTTGATACTGTCAGTTACTCTGGGAAAAACTCCTCCTCTGACCTCAAGATATAGGTTATTTTATTTTGTTATTCTTGTTGCGATATTTTTATTGTCTGTCTCTCCCTCTAGAATGCAAGCCCCTGAGTAGAGTCCTAGGTTATCTTGTTTCTAAGCTCTATCCCCAGAGCTTAGAATAGTCCCTACTACTATCAAATTATGAAAGAAATAGGATAATACAAATTGGATGAACTTTCCCACTTCTAGGTCTATCACCTTTCATTATTATTTTCCTTCAGTGGCCCTTCCTCTTCCCATGCAGTCAAGATTGGTATTCCCTTCAGGACTTGGTCCTAGTCTGCTTTTCTTCTCATCTGCCAGGTAAATGCTGCTCCTACCATATTCTGGGGTCTCTCAAATCTGTACCTCAAGCCCAGACCTCTGATTTGAACTTCCAGCTTTAATCTTTACCTGGATGTCTCACAAGCACAGCCCACCTTTCCCATCTAGATCCAAATACAACCAAAAACTAACCTCACCTTCCTCTTATACTCCCAGGGAATGGGAAGTGCCAAGATTTACTCAATAGCCATATCAAGAAGACTGGGAGCCATCCCAGACTTCATGCTTTCTCTCTACTCACTCTTCCCCTACCCCCTCCAGTCAGTCATGAAGTTTTGTCAACCTGACTCCTAAATATCTCTTTCTGTATAACTCCCATCGCCCTGGTTCAAATCCTTATCACTCCCATGAGTAGGAGTGATGAATTTACCAAACTCTTGACTTCTCTTGAATATGGTAGAATGACATGCTGTTAAACTTTTGGGATGTGTACCAGAGCTGCTGATCATTGCCAGCCATGCTCTCAGGCTCTGCTGAGTGGGCAGTGACTATGATTTGCATACCACATGAGCTTGGTCACCATAGCTGATTGGGCCAGGGATGGGTGCCTGATCCAAGGGTGGCTCTTTCTATGGGCTTGATCAGCCAACATATGATTTGGGTGGCTGGTTGTAAAATATAAGTTGAGTAAAATTCCTCTTTTGGAGTTTCAGAATAGAGAAGTTGAGAGACTAGGATCACTGTATTGCTGAACAGAAGGGTCAGCAGGAATGGCGGGCATGAGCAAGCTGCGGTTATAAGAAAGCAGATACTGTGAGTAAGGAGGGGAGCCGGTGAGCAAGATGAGAGCAGGAAAAGAAAGAAGCTGAGGCACTGTGAGTAGAGTGCTGCCTCAGTTTCTGTGGTTCTTTTTTTAAAAAATTTTACCATTTATATTTAATAGAATTTAAAAAATTCATATTAATCCAATGCTTTATTTTTCAAGTTTTATTGAGATATAGTTGACGTATAGGACTGAATGTTAAAGGTGTACAGCATAATGATTTGACTTACATACATCATGAAATGATTACCACAGTAAGTTTTGTTGAACATCTATCTTCTCATATAGATACAAAATAAAAGGAAAAAAAAATTTTTCCTTGTGATGAGAACTCTTAGGATTTACTGCCTTAACAACTTTCATACGTAACATACAGCAGTGTTCATTATATTTATTGCGTTGTACATTGCATCCCTTCTGTGGCTCTCTAAGAGTATTTCCTGAGGCCTGGCCCTACTGTGATTCCTATTGTCAGGTTTCTATGAGTCTCTGCATTATTATAAGCAAACAAACAAAATAACCCTCATCTGAGTGAACCCTTGCTTCCTTCAATAAATTGGCCAAAGAGTTATGTGTTCCGGTAAGCCCTTATGATGTTATGATGAGACATCTGGAAGAAAGCAGCACTGTAATCAAGAGCAGCAATATGCAGTCCCAAACTCAATGTTAATACCACTTCTTTTTAAAGCATTAGCTTAGGAAAAAAAGAGGTTATATCACTATTTCCTTTGAGACTGGGAGAATATTATGAGCTTCTTGTGTCAAAATCAGTCTTTATTTAAAAACAAATCAATCCCTAAACATAATTTTAGAAAGGAAAAGTAATTGCTGCTACAAATATCATAGGAAAATGACTATAAGTGACATAACATTGTCTGATGCTTATCAACAGTGGGATAATCACACCATCTTTTTAGATGACATGTTTCTAGATAGCTGCCTTTCCGTTTGCCAGCTGTTGGGACCAGATGGATTACTGAAAGTCTCCAGGATTCTTAGTCACATGACCACATTCCTCTCTCAAATAAGAATAATTAAATTCATTGAAGATCTTTAGGTAAAAAACATTGGGCACATGTAATCAATGCTCTGAATATGGAATACAATTAGGAAGCATTTTTATTTATGTCTCCCACTATCCCTATAAAATGTATTCACTGGGGAGTTTCTCACTCTGTCTAGGATAAAATAAAAACTAGGTAGTGTTAGGACAGTTTCGAGCATTCTTAGGCAACAGAAAGTCCTTGGTCACTCTAAATACTGTTTAGTGCATCTATTCCCGTGTTATACAACGTGGAACTTGGTTGAAAATTAAGTCTTACCCTTATCCCAGTGAGAAGCCACTTGCAGGTGGGCAGCTGTGGAAGGGGAAGGTCTTTCTCTTCTTGCTCCTGGCAGGAGGAAGATCCTTCTGGGGCTGGGGTGGGGCAAGGTGGGAGAAGCAGGGAGGGGCGGGAGTGTGGTCCCTTGAGTGATGAAGTTGTAAGATGGCCTCCAGCTTTCTGGGTCTGAGAAATATTTAAAGCAGACCACATTTCACAGAGACTTTTGCAGGTTCTTTGGAGATTGCACTCATAGCTGGTGTTGTCTCACTTGCCATTTCCTTGATTCAGGCAAATGCGCTCTCCATTTGAGCAGCCGCCTACTTCCTCAACCCCGAGGAGCCAGTCTTGCTCTGCTTCACCTCTTCCGAGGCCTGCCCGCACCCAAGGCTCTCCCCAGCCAGCCCTCTCTCCCGTTTGGCACACATCAATCCATGAAGATACACACACACTCCCTTTCTTCCCTTCTTCCTTGGACAAACTCAGGGCAGCAGACTCCCTCCTTCGCTCTGCACCAGAAGTGCTTGCAAGCTCTTCTTTCACATGATTTTCCAGAAGGGAGCTAAACCACCAGGTTCTTCCTACCCAGAGACATACATTAGGCTTTCTGATGAGTTCCACTCATGTCCCTTTTTCTTGACATTACATGACCTCAAGCTTTTACTTTGGTGGGAGGTGAGAGCACATTTTTCTCTTAAAAAATCCTCCAAATATCCAGCAGTCCTTATGTGATCTAGTATTTCCTTTGGAACGTAGCACCTTGTGTGTCTTGGTGCCTCAGCCAACACTTTAGTTTTAACACCCTGTTAAGTTTGTGGAGGATTTTTGTTTGCTTGTTTGAAATTCTAATGTCAGAAATGTGTTGTTTGGATGAAGTCTGTGTACATCCTACACACCTATGACCACATGGCTATACTCAAGCAAGAATTGCTCCAAAAAACAAACCTACAGCGTCTCTGGCCAGCCCTGATTTCTGAAGGGAACCAATGGATTCTCTCCTCCTTAGCTCAGCAGACCCTGAAACTCTCTGATCAACAATCCTAGGACACAGCCCACGTAGCTTTCAAGCTGTCTGGAGCAGGAAGAAAGGAACACACAGTGCCAAGATACATAAGAGGGCGATCTTGTCTATGGCCCTCTCACTCCTGATTGTATTGAAGATGTGAATGTCCTGAAGGGCTACTGGGGGACTTCTGAGCTTAGCAGGCTTGAGGACTAGAAAGACTGAGAAAGGCTAGAATAGAAAGGCCAGATACCTCTGAGGAATCAGGAGACAGAAGGGCTGACTCTGGATGAGGGCAGAAAATAAGGGAGGATACTGCTGCAGGGAAAAAAACCACCTTACCTGAGGTCCTTCACAATGTGAACCCCTATCTTTCTTATCAGTCTCATGTTCTTCACTCCCCTCACCTTCACTCCAGCTACACAAAGCCACCCGACATTTTCTAAATATGCCATTCCCTTCCACACTCTTTTATTTTTCACCTAATTTAAGTCTAATTTTCTATGATGCCTTCCTGCCACTTTCCTCATCTGGCTGCTGTACCATTTTTTACATGTCTCAGCTCCAGCTCTCACAGCACTTTGTTGTAGTGCTTTATTAACTTTCCTCTCTCCGCTGCCCAAGACAGTGAGTGTCTCTAAGACAAAGACTGTGCCTTATTCATTTTTATACTCCCACCACCTTCAGTGTTGTAGGGACTTCTATTAGTTTTCTACTGCTGTGTAAAAAATTACCATAAACTTAGCAGCTTGAAATAACACACATTTATTATCTCATGGAGTCTGCAGATCAGATGTCTAGGCGTGGTGTGGCTGGATTCTCTGATCAAATTCCCACTGTGCTGAACCCAAGATGTAAGCCAGGGCTGTGATTCTCACCTGGGTTTCATGGTTCTCTTCTAGGATCACTAATTGTTGACAGGATTCATCTCTTTGAAGCTGTAGGACTGAGGTCTCCATTTTCCTGCTGGCTGTTGGCCAGGAACTACTCTCAGCTCCTAGAGGTTGCCCACAGTTTCTTGGCTTGTTGGCAGTTCACAACATGGAAGGAAGCATGTTTGCCTCCTTCCAGGCTAGCTGGAGCACATCTCTTTGATTTCATCTTCTGCAACCAGCGAGAGAGAACACTCTGCTTTTAAAGAGCTCACCTAATTAGACCAGGCCCACCCGGATAATCTTCCTTTTGCCCCATACTGTAACATAATCACAGCAGGGATATTTCATCATATCCATAAGTTCCACCCATATTCAAAGGGGAGGGAATACAAGGGTAATGGTTCATTGGGGTCACCCTAGAATTTTGCCTACCACAGGGCTCAATGAATATTTACAAAATCAAATAAGATGTGTTCCAAAAATTTATAAATTAGAAACAATGGCATTCAATTGTAAGATTTTTTTTTTCCTATTGTTACTTTGGAGGGCTTTTAAAGTTGTTTCTTAATTTGTTTCTTAATTTGGATCCACAATGGTTAAGAATGCTTTACGTGAGATAACACGAGGCCCCTGCAGGGAACCCAGGTAGTACAAGATATTTGGGATGGGTGCCAAGACCTGGTCTGATATCTGACTGTCTGTGTGACCTTAGCTAACTTCCTGAAACTCTCTGAATGTCAGAGTCCTCTTTAGGTATAAAATGAGGGGGGCGGGACTAAACAATGTCTAAGGTTGGCTAGCTTTAAAATTCTCTAATTTCTAAGACTAACTCATACTGATAAAATTAAAAACTAGCTAAGTGAATCACACTATCCAAATTCATTGAAATAGGTCTCAAAAGAATTTCATTACAGATGAAATTGCAATGATGCAATTTTAAGAGGAAAAGGCAGTTTTGTTTTTAAATGAATCCATTCCTCTATTGGCGGAACCTGACTAAATACAAATAAGAGTACACAACTACATTTTTAATACTTTACATAAAATGGTGAAGAATATTTTTTCTTTAGATGACATATCTGTTCAGTTATGGTCAGATGTGAATTTTCCCCAAGATATTAAAACTTGATAGAACCACTGTCTTAAAAATAGCTGAATTAACTCAGTTGATGATAACTGAAAAACTATCAAAGGCAGTACTCAAATATTACAAATCACTTTACTGACTACCTGTAAAGCACGTTGAGATTCTTATATACATTTTGGGGTTTAAGTCTTTTGTTTTTCTCAAACGAAGTGTCTTTGGCTAGGATAATTATTCTCTTCTATCCAAAAAAAAAGAGCTCTAATTTTAAACAGGTATTATTAAATTCCTCTGAGATAGACTTCATGCAGATGTATTTGTTAAAACATCCTTTTATTGACTGTGCACAGTTATTAACAATTCACATTTCACTTTATCTACCAAGTGGAAGAACATTTATTCTTTCATTAAAAAGTTAAGCCCTGGGCTTCCCTGGTGGCGCAGTGGTTGAGAGTCCGCCTGCCGATGCAGGGGACACGGGTTCGTGCCCTGGTCCGAGAGGATCCCACATGCCGCGGAGCGGCCGGGCTCGTGAGCCATGGCCGCTGAGCCTACGCGTCCGGAGCCTGTGCTCCGCAACGGGAGAGGCCCGCATACAGCAAAAAAAAAAAAAAAAAAAAAAAAAGTTAAGCCCTTAGGGCAGCAACAGGGTCACAGAGCATTTTTCCTATAAACGGCTCTGTCCAGTGAATGTGAAATGCTTCCATACTAATACAAAGGAGAAAAATAAATAAAACAAGTAGATTTCTCCCGCCTTCCATCATCCCCTCCCTGCCAATACACTCCTCTTATTTTATAAAATGCCAACAGGTAAACAGTTCCCACATTGGTACTTCCATTAATCACAAGAGGAATATTACCATTTATTTGGCACCACTGAGTTCAGAACATCCTTAGAGCTGTGTGAAAGTGGCAAAAGGAGCATGAGGCCACAGTCATTTCCTCAGGAAAATGAGTTCTGGACAGAGAGGGTGGAAAATCCTGAGGGCGTTCATCAGCCTCCCGCACCTTGCTGCTCAAGTTTCTGGAGCTGTTTTTCAAGTTTTGAGACGTCTACTCGATGCATCATCAGAAACTGGCCATTCAAATGAAAGACGGGGATGTCAAATTTATATCTGTCATACCAAGCAGAGTTTTCTGGAAGTGTGATGTCCACCTCCTGTAAAATAAACTGAAACAGAGAGAGACTAAAGCTCTAGATTTCAGAGAACATGGAACAACGCAACGGCTGTAGTGACAAACTGATCCCCAGACTGCTTCTAATGCTGAGAGGTTTTTACTGTTGTTGTTTGAGGTCCACAGTCAGCTAATGACCCTGAATTCCATAACCTGATTGATTTCTTTACATTCCCTAATTTTGCTACTTTTCTGTTACATCTGTTAGGTTCAGCATCCAGGTACTACTCAGTTCCCAATGAAATAAACAATGTCCCAACTGGGAAGCTGCCTGAGAATCAAGAAAGACATGTTTTGGCTGTAAGATTGGGAAAGGTGTCATGGTTTGCTACAGGAAAACACTTTCATGGAAATGACAACATAAGATAAAAGGAATAGGGACAAAAACTTAACAGAAGGCCCAAATGCTGTACCTGCTAGTTAACTTTGACTCATTTTAAGAGTCAGAGTAAGAAAACCAGTACTGCTCAGAGAAAAACACTTAGGTGTAATGACTTTTATGGAAATCAGCACTAAAATCTCTCTCAAGAAAATTTAAATGAAAAAATCATTCAATCTCTTAAAGGATCCAGGCAGACACTTTATACTACATACAGTATCTATTCCATATACATAAAGCCACACTGTATTATATTACCCTGTTTTTATAAGGCTCCAGTACTTCCTTGGCTTCATCACAAAGGGGGCACGGATCCTACAGGACGAAAAAAGCCATTAAACCCAAAGAATGGCATTCAGCCTGACAAAAACCACAAGAAGCAGATTATACTTATTTTAAAGGACAGTTTTCTACCAGGTTATACTGTTTTATTTTCCAAAGCAAAACACTGCCACAGAATCTTATAAATAGCTAGTATTTCATGGTAAATGGGCTTTCAGCATTTTTTAGTTGTGTTTTGATTTTTCTTGACAAATAAATCTATCTACTAAATGTTGATGCTTATATTTGTTACACATATATGTGTGTATGTATATGTACACACAATACATTTAGATGCTTACAGTTTTTTGTTACTGCCTTCATCTAATTGATATCTAGGAACATTATTTTCCATATCATTTATAGTCCTAGGGCTTTGTCCTTCCTAGGTCAGGAGCACCTTCCAGGCCTGGCTGACATCACCAGAATGTCTTAAAGTCTGTTTTGATTGGGGGGCACTGAGATTTGCCAGCCTGTTTTTCTGTGTTTTGGTTTTGTTTTTGTTTTTTTTGGCCGCGCCACACGGCTTGCAGGATCTTAGTTCGCCGACCAGGGATTGAACCCGGGCCCATGGCAGTGAAAGTGCAAAGTCCTAACCACTGGACTGCCAGGGGATTCCCAAGCCTGTTTTTCCTAATAACCCATTGGGATGGAGTTAGATAGTGATCGTCCCATCTTTAAAAGGGAAAAATCTCTTTACTTTGGGTGATGATTGTACCAACTCTTCAATGTTTCGTCAGTTTTCTCATTACAAGTGTCAGCAGTAGGTTTCCCAGACTAACTCTCCACCTTAGGAGCAAGCGAGTTTTAGTGCCCGTTGTTGTTTGCACCCTAACCATCTAGAGGAGAAGTCTGCCGAGAATGCTGTGGATCACTGGCAGATTTTAAAGGCTTCTCAGGACTTGACTCAATGAACAGGTACTACTGTAGGTTCTCTTGTATGAGCTAAAAATAGATTCAACATTACTGATGCTTATATAAAACCTGCTTTTTAACATGACAGGAAAAGATGAGCTGTTATGGAGGCCCTTCCTCCAGCTTAACTCACCTTATTTTGAAATAAGAACCTGGATCATCAAAAGACAGTTTTCCTTCAGAAAGGTCCTTCTGGCCGTATTTTTCTGCTTCAGGGCTCATTATGTTATTTTAGCATTATCGATAAATAGATTATGGATAGTCTGTGACTTTTAAAAAATTTATTTATTTATTTTTGGCTGTGTTGGGTCTTTGTTGCTGCGGTGGGCTTTCTCTGGTTGCAGCAAGCGGGGGATACTCTTTGTTGCAGTGCACGGGCTTCTCATTGTGGTGGCTTCTTTTGTTGCAGAGCACGGGCTCTAGGCACGTGGGCTTCAGTAGTTGTGGCGCATGGGCTCAGTAGTTGTGGCGCACGGGCTTAGTTGCTCTATGGCATGTGGGATCTTCCCGGACCAGGGCTCCAACCCATGTCCCCTTGCATTGGCAGGCAGATTCTTAACCACTGAGCCACCAGGGAAGCCCAGTCTTTGATTTTTAAGATAACCACGTTAAAATTCTCTGAGAAAGTTTCAAAAAGTCAAGAGAGGATCTTAAAAGCAAAACAAGAACCAGTGAAATTGCAGAAGTACCAAATTTGGTACTATTTGCTTTTATAATAAAAAAAAAACTTTAGTAGAGCTAGGATCAGGTTTTTTATTTTATTTTTTTAAAACACAGAGAACGGGAATTCCCTGGTGGTCCAGTGGTTAAGACTCCATGCTTTCACTGCTGTGAGCCTGGGTTCCAACTCTGGTTGGGGAACTAAGATCCCACAAGCTGTGCAGTGCAGCCAGAAACAAAACGAAACAAACAACCCAGGGACTATGGAAGTCTGGGCAAATTATCACGTTTGTATATATTTTTATGAGGAAAGGTCATCAAATTTTAAAGAAATCTATGAGCTGAAAAATGACAAGACCCAGTGGTCTGGAACACTTGTACATCCTTGTCTAGGATTTTCAGTGGTGCCAATACAGCACTTATTTACCCTATCCCTGAATTGTAGTGGACATTTGGTGGGTTGGCTGTCTACCACCCATTCCCCTTTCTTGTAGCAAGAATGCTGTGATTTTGCCTTACAGAACTGCTCTCAGCATGTGGCTGACTCCTCCCTGAACGGGGGTGGAACACCTGATTTAGGCTGAGGCATCCAGCACATCATAGCCCTTCGACTACAAATGGCTCAGGGATCGGCCAATCAGAGCCAAAGGATAGTGTGAGGGTTTTGCTGGAGTTTCTGTAGATACCTGAAATGTGAGATCTGAGGCTTGGGATCGCTGCAGTTATCCATATGAAGAGCCAGAGTGTGAACTGATTTAACCTAGAGAATGCAGTGCTGAAGAGACTGGTAATGTGCTTAAGTCTCAGAATCAAGCTACTCCTGAAACCAGACTAATGCATAAAATCCTTTTTTTGTTTAAGCCACTCTGGGTAGTACTTTCTGTTATTTATAACTGAAAGAGACCTGATACTGTACTTTTTCTTTCAGAGGACTGTGAACTCCGGGAGGTGAGAATAATGTCTTATTATATGTCTAATGACACAAATGAAGGGTTTGGTACAAATTTTAAGCTGAATGGAAGATTAGTGTGTTTTGCTTTGGCACATGTTTTTGGCTAACTTGGCTGTTGTTCAAACTGAAAAATAGTGCAGAATAGTTAGGCTGAGTGAGCACCATTAGCCTTAAGGGATTATTTTATTTTTGTGGTTAATTTTCACATACATTTCTCATATGTAGACACAAATGATGAAATAGTTTTGTTCCATAATAATGCAATATATACTTATGAATATGAAAAGTAAAGATTAACTATTTTCAATAAATTTTTAAAAGACTTAAACTTTGTTATTAGATAACTGTCAGATATATTCAAATTGCTAAAATGTCTGAAATCTGAAAAAAATCTATCAAACAAGAGACCTTTTTTGTTTGAATTGCAGTATTATTCACTAAAGGTAATTCTATTACCCTGAACTTTATTTCCTTTTTGATTACAAATCACACAAAGTAATGTTAACTAGCAAAAGGAAATCCATAATGTTTGTCTTATAAATTTTAGAGGAAAAAGCTCTTAAAAATTTAACCTTGCTTTATAGCTTAAAACCAGTGTTAGGGGTAAGAAAATAAGTACAGTCAGTCCATTATTTGTGGATTCTGTATTTGTGAATTCATCTATTAGCTAAAACTTATTTGTAACCCTAAAATCAATACCCAAGTTTTTGTAGTCATTCACAGACATGCAGGTGCATAGAGCAGCGAAAAATTTGAGTTGCTTAAAGTGCACATTTCTGGCTGAGGTGGGACAGGATGATGCTCTGCCTTCTTGTTCCAGCTCTCATACTGTAAACAAGTGTCCTTTTCTACTTAGTGCCACTCTTTTTGCATTTTTGTGCTTTTTCTTGGTTATTTTGCAATTTAAAATGGCCCAAGCGTAGTGCTGAAGTGCTGTCCAATGTTTCTAAGCATAAGAAGGCTGTGATGTGCCTTACGGAGAAAATACTTTGTTAGATAAGCTTTGTTCAGGCATAAGTTACAGTGCTGTTGGCCCTGAGCTCAGTGTTAATGAATCAACAATATATGTTAAATAAGATGCCTTTAAACGGAAACACACATAAAACAAGGTTATGTATTGATCAGTTCAAAAATGTTGTGACCAGAAGCTCATAGGAACCTAACCCTATATTTGCCCTAGGAGCAGTGGTTCAGTACTTGCTAATTCAGTGTTTGTGGTGACTTTATAGAACATGACTATCACAAATAATAAGAGTTGACTATATTTCTAAGTGATACACTTGTAAACACCTGATAGTGCTTTTCTTTCAATGTATGGATCAGATGACGATTAAATATATTAATTTACCTCCTGATAACAGTGACACAATGAAGTATCTGGGTAGGATAAAGAGTTACCACTATTGTAACTGGAACTGAAAAATTGAGGAGCATGTCTGAAGAAAATTTATACCATTGCTTTCCTTTCAACATTTTTCCCCTTTCTTAAATGTACAACTTTCTTCACCCAACATTTTAATCCTTTATGTTTTTAAAGTAGTGATTTTACTTTTTATTCTGTACCTTTGTGAATAAGGTTAGCACAGGCAGAGCAGTCTTGGAGGCAGATAGATTTCTCAAGAGCAGTTGAAAGGAGTGTTTGGCAAGTTGCATGCTATTTCCTTGAAACCAGAGCATCTTAATTCTGCCAAAAGAAAAAGAGACAGTAAACTTATGTGCCCTAGACTTTGCTCTTTATAACAGAAACAGTAAGCTGCAAATCTATGATGGAATTTGAAGACTTCAGATGTGCTTCTTGGTGTCCAGGAGTGTCAGAGAGGCCAAGATGTTTGGCAAGTCTTCATGATGCCTCAATATTCACTGTATTCCAAATTTAGAATTTAGAATGGGAAAAAATCCAAATGTATGGATTAGTTGTATGTCTAATCACTTGGTTTCTGTAAGCAAATTCCATGGGTTTGTTAATTAGAATAAAAAATTAAATTTCACCTGCAGATTTTGCTAGCATCCTGATGGTCCCCTAAAATGTGGGAAGTTTCCTGAAATGGTTTTTATTCACAGAGATACCTTATCTTATAGGTAAGCATTCAACAATGCCCAGCCACCTTCATGGTAAAGGAGATAGTAAGCAAGAAGCACAAGTCTGTACCTGAAGGTTAAGGCTATTACTTACAAGATTTATGCCCCTCTGCTGCAAGAGGTGGGGAAACACAGAGCTGTCCTTAGAGGAACTTATAGGGGAGGTTAGGCTGAGTCAACCTGTCAAAAACAAAAATCTACTCAGCTTTTCTAAGAAGTATTTTAAAAGGAGATGGTCATCATTTTTTAAAACATCCACAAATGTACTAGTGTTTCTACTGGAGATATTCCAATAAGAACAGCTTGGTAATAGCAGCATGTCAAACACTAGGCTTTGAAGCTCTCTCATCCTGCTACTTTGCTCGACATAAGACACCCTACTTATTCCTAGGTATTCTACTGAGCCTCCAGCTTTGTCCTTTAAACTACAGATATGATGATTTCACTTTTAAAACACATATGCACTGTTGACTTTATCACTTATCAATATTCCTTGCATGAATTCATTCCTGATATCTTCATTTCTTAACTTCTCTTTATCTCTCCAACTTCATCTATCAGTTTCCCCTCCCTTATCTTGGCAACTTGCAGCACAAAGATTCTCTTTCTGTTCCTTGAATAACCAAAGATCATTTCTTCATCAGGATTTCTGTACTTGCTGTTCCTCTGCATGAAAAACTCTTAAGTAGCTTCTCATCTGGCCTGGGCTTATGTCACCTCCTTAGAGATGCCTTAGTGACTACCTTACCAATGTGGGCCAGTCCACCACTCTTCTTCCTCATATCTTGCTGCAGTTTTCTTTTATCCTTCACTATCTAAAATTATTTCTTTACCTATATGTCCCCTCTACTACAACATGAGTTCCATAGGAGCAGACACTTGTTCACCCCAATATTCCCGAGCATCTACAATTAACCCGGTACATAGTAGGTGTTCAAATAGTTGTTCGAATGTTAATAGTACTGGAGTGAGCCTTTCCCTCCATCTTTAGTCTCACCTCTAACCCTGATCAGACACTCAGTGTGCACAGCAGTCACTATGTGGGCGGATCTCATATCCTAACTAAAAGTCAGTGCTCCTCACGGTGTCCACAAGATGCAGGCCAGGGTGCTGCAGCTGGTCCCAGCCCCTTCACCACCACCTTGAATCTCCTCCTGCTCTGCTCCAGAGAGCGTGCCTGTAATAATTATGTACTAATCTCTACTGGTGAGCAGGCTTCTCAGCATAAGATTAGCTTTAAACTCATTTCAAACAGAATGATATGACTTTAGAGAAAAGCACTAAATCCATATCAAAAAAGAGTAAGGAAGACGGGACAAAAGGATTGGATTCTGATCTGTGAAAACTATAATCTTTCCTTCTCTCTTAAATCCTTAGTCTTCCACTTCTCCCTGGATCTCCCTGCTAACTAAATGGTCCTGATAATGCATAAAAAAGGAATGTGATAAAGATTTTGCAAGGACCCAGCATTATTCTAAGGAGGAAAATGGATCTAAACAATTTCACAATATGCTGTGCTGCTTTCAACTAAGTGATAAGCCCTGGTATACATATGTTCCATAAATTCAGCAGAACCAACAGTCCAATAGGTGAATGTGGTTGGAGACAATAGCTTCCAAACATGGCTCTGTCTACAGAGGATATAAAGGAAGGGGAGGGCTTCCCTGGTGGTGCAGTGGTTGAGAGTCCACCTGCCAATGCAGGGCACGCGGGTTCGTGCCTCGGTCCGGGAGGATCCCACATGCCGCGGAGCGGCTGGGCCCGTGAGCCATGGCCGCTGAGCCTGCGTGTCCGGAGCCTGTGCTCCGCAGCGGGAGGAAGGGGAAGTATCAATGGAATGCTAGCCATGTTTACGACAGGTAGAAATTTCTGCATCGTTGGTTTTGGCAAGGCCTTACGCCAACAGTGGCACACCCTCCTAGGGTATGAAGTTAAAGAAATTGTATAAAATGAAGGAGAAAGAAAATTTTAAAAATCAGTTTTGTGAGAGTAAAGGTAGAAAGATAGCTCTTGGAAATGAGAAAGAGCAGGCTATCTAAGGCAGTGACCTAAGGTTACAACCAGGACAGTGAACGGCAGCTGTGTGCTTTTGGTGGAGGGATTTAAGATTTATTGATGTCAGGCTGGTAAGGAATGGAAAACTTACTGCTTTCACCTAACTGAGTTGAGACTGAGGTGTTAAGGCTTTTGTTAAAAAAAAAAAAAATTCACATTCACAATGGAAATCTGCTTCAGTATTTCCAACATGACGAAACACAGCATGTGGTCTTGGTTGCAACCAAGACAAATAAAACCTGTCAGAGTAAACAGAGTTGCTCTTCTTTCCAGATTTGCTAGAATACTTGTTCAACCAACCCAAAAAGCTAAGTAAAGTCTTCAGAGATGCCACAACCATCTTGTTTAAAACTAGTTCTCTTTTCCATGTTAGTCTCTATTTCTCCTTTTTTAAATATGTATTTAATCACTTAAACATGGCACATTTGTTTACTGAGAAATGCATTAGCATTATGCAATTTTACTACCTGCATATTTTCCAAATGCTCTAGCGCACGAGGACACGTGCGTTTTACCATATTGTTAAATTAACTTATTTCTTTGTTGGCACTGTATTATAAAATTATATTAGAGTCTGATACAAAAAAGAATTCCCATACCTCTCCTAGGCAGAAATAAGATATTATGGCTAAAGTTCTGAACACTGGAGTTCACTTTGTTCTAGAAATAAAAAGTAAAATGAAAAATGATACACTCCAACTGGAACACCCCAAACCCTAACACCACTGCTGTCAATGTCACAGTCACCCCATCATGCTTTCTTGAAGTAAAATCTTAATATTGGCTACGCTGACAATGTGACATTTTCATTAGTTCTATTATTTTTGAACAGTATCTCAGCACTATAAGAAATACTCTGAAAGGTGGTCTATGCCTGTTGGCTCATGACTGTGGGAGGACAGCACCATTTTGATTATGTCACTGAATTTAGTCATGAAGTGTGTGTCCTTACTATACACAAAGACACAATTTTATCCTCTGTATTTTGTTACATGCCTCTGTGATATGAGCAAAAAGAGATGTGTTCATAATATCAAAGAAGCACAATTGGGTCACCTTTGTCACAGACAAAAAAAAAAAGCATAACACTGGATTTAGAATGTGCCTAAAACAAATTCCACAGCCTAACAATAAAGATGGTGACTCCTGCTGTTTCAAGTCCACTGCCGCTCAGAGGCATGGATCACCCTGAAAGAGAAAGGGAATGCTGGCTTTTCAACAAAACTGAGGCCGACTTCAGTGGTCTTTATGGCAGAATCAAATAACAACATGGAGGAGGACTCACTGGACCAATTCAGCCCTCCTTGAAGCAAGATATAGAATTTTCCCTGCGAAGCACTGAAGGACATACCATTAAAACAACTGATTATTGCATAGAAGGAAGCCAGGGTCATTTGAGCCTTTATTAAGGATTATTCATTTCTTGCATGAGGAGCCGCCCAGGCTATGGCTGCACATCACTTATGTGGGGTTCTTGGATTCTTCAAATGCTGTGTGTGTCTCATTAGAAGGGAAACAACATTGTTCTTGCTTGAGTAGAGACACTGACCTTCACTGACCAGAATTTTTATTCATATGAAGAGTCCTTGAGCACACCAAATCTCCAAGCTCATATGATCCCTCATCAGCAAGCTGCAGTGTTCTTAGCTCATGTGCAAAATCAGAAAGTTTATATAAACTCAGGTACTGCCTTCATTATTAACAGATAATGTTGGAGCTTCTTCACAAGAATACAATGTAAATTTAATGCTGAGCGGACATTAACCAAACACTATTACCGTCACTCTCGCTGAACCTGTGTTCCAGAAAGAGAGGCTCAGGGCTTCCGTCCCGTCCTTTATGCCATGTGAGATGTTAAGTGCTCCATTTCACATTCTTTACCATCTAAGTACAGCATTCCTATTTTTACACAATGACTAGAAACACATGCGCGTGCACACACACACAACACATCCCTCTCTTGGGAACAAAATCCATTATTTTAGATTACTGAAAGTTTATGTAATGAGGTGAGGTTGCTCTTAGGGGACTCATCTGGGTCACTGGGCTCTACCTAATCCAGGGAAACAGGGACAAATGATGCCTCCCCAGTGGTCTTATATGCTTTTGGTCAGTCAGCTGTGTCCAAACCTCCCTCTCTCCCAAACAAGTGAGAGCCTACCCTAGGATCTTGGGTCCAAGTGTGGAGCCAAGAGTGACAAGGACACGCAGCATATAGAGACACAATCAAAGCTGCAAATTGAGCAGATACTTTGAGGTGTCAATTCCAAGGGGCTAAGCAGGGTTAGAATTAGGCTACAGAACAGAAACAGAGGGTAGGGGGTGGAAGGCAACCTGGGGCGGGGCCCTCACTTCCTGCGTGCGTGAGATCTCAGGCGCTTTTTCAGCACCTCAGCCACAGCAGTCAGGGTACCCGGCCAGGGGAACTGCCAAGGAGGTAGCACCAACTCAGACATGATATTACAACAAGGATCCCCAGCTCACCACCCACCTGTGGGCCCACTTGTACATGGCCTCATGCTCAGCTTCATTCTTTCTTTTTTTTAAAAATAACATAACATTATATTAGTTTCAGGTGTAAAACATAATGATTTGATATTTGCATACATTGCGAAATGATCACCACAGCCTCGCCTGGCTATGCATTTGGACTGCTGATTTGATCCCACATAACACATGAAACCCTGAGCAGACATACCCTGCATGTCCACTCCATTCCCTGCAGCTTCTACTTCCAGGCTTCAGTGCCAACAGGTTTACCACATGGGGGGCAGAGAAGCCTGTAGAGAATCAGTCCCAGAAAGGAATGACTGGTCATATGAGTTCCTACAGACAAAACCCCTTTTTATTTTTTTTTAAATTATTACCATGACTGTGGGGTTTCCAAGTATCTGGATGTCTCTACTACACTGTTTGAATGCAATGGGTGCTCTGTTGATTTGCATTCAACACACTGATTTGTGCAAAAGTTTTCTAACTATTTGAAGTGTGGGTCTGGCCTAACCAGTAAGATTATAATTTCACTGAAGGTATATGGCATTTACATATCCATCACTTGGTACATACACTCTGCCCCCATATCCCCCCCCCACCGCTTCAAATTCTTAGCAAAATAAGCCATTATTGCTTTTTCTTCATCCTGTCTGGTGTTTAGTCCATTTCTTTCCCTCCAAATAAAACTCTCACATGGAGAAATCAACTCCACATTCTGGATACAAGCAACAAGAATTATAGAGAGATGTACTCCAGCAGATTCAGGAGGAGGGAGTTAAATTCCTCACTGAAACAATATAAATACAAGAGAGATCACAACAGCGACATCCAATGGGCAACTTTAAATGTCATAAGAGAAAGGAAGAGTACTGTGGGCTGAGATTGCAAGTGGTTTCACGAGAGAAGGATCCTAAATCATGTTGGATTTCGATACGTAGAAAAAGGGGAAGCATTCCGAAGCCCGGGTTAGACACAAAGGCATGAAGTAGGAATGCTGTGGCCTTTTGGATGGGAGCCAATGAAGGGTTTTAAACGAGAGTGATGTGATAAAATCGGTGTTTTAGGAGATTGATCTGGCAGCAGCGAGCAGGATGGCTGCAAAGGAGAGAAGAATGGTGACGGGAAAGAGTTCAATTATGAAAATCCAGGTGTGGGATGAGATCATTCATTCAACAATTACCTACTGTTTTCCATGTCTTAGATACTCATAGGTACTGGGTTCAGTGGTGAACAGAAAAGTCAGGTCCCTGGCCTCATGGGGTCCATATTATAGGGAAGTTAAAGAGACTCTTTTATGTCTCTCAACATCAGACAGTGGTAAGCAGAGGGGAGGGAGTGAAACAAGGTGATGTGATGGTGACTAAGGCAGGTCCTTTAAATAAAATGCTCTGAGCAGGTGTCATTTTTGCTGAGGCTAAAGGCTGAGAAGGTACAAAGATCTGAAGGAAGAGCATTTTGGGGAGAGGGAACAGTAAGTGCAGACTCTGGGGTAAGGACAACCTTGACTTAGTGGAAGAAACAGAAAGGACCACGTGGCTAAAGCACAGTAAGCAAGGGGAAGAGTGGAGGAGACACATCAGTGGGGGTTGGATCACCTAAGGCCTCACAGGCGATGTTAGAGAACTGAGGTTCTATTTTCACACAGTTAGATTTAGAGGAGGGAAGTGATGGGTCTCATGTACATTTTATAGTTATTTATTTAAAAGATTTTTTTTTTGATGTGGACCATTTTTAAAGTCTTTATTGAATTTGTTACAATATTGTTTCTGTTTTATGTTTTGGTGTTTTGGCCACGAGGCATGTGGGATCTTAGCTCCCTGACCAGGGATCGAACCCTCACCCCCCGCATTGGAAGGTGAAGTCTTAACCACTGGATCACCAGAGAAGTCCCTCATGTACATATTAAAAAGATGACTTTAATGCTGTATGAGAATGGATGTCAAGAGTGGAAGCAGGGACCCAGTTAGGGGCTACTGCCGTAGTCCAGGTGAGAAAGGAGGGTGGTGTGGACAGGGCCAAAAGGACCTGCCAATGAACTGGATATGAGGAATTAAAAATGACAGTAAGGACTATTCTAGTTTTGGTTTTGAGCTGCTGGGTGAGTGCCATTTACTAAAATGGCAGCTGAGGCAGGAACAGATTGAGGGATGTATGGGTCTGGGAGCTCAGTGAGGGACAAGCTGAGACTCAAGCAGAAAGTCGCGTGTACAGGTTTGGTAGTCAGGAGAGAAACCAGGGCTGAAGATAAAATTTCGAGACTCCCTCAGTTTAAGGGCTGTAATTACACCTGAGATCATGAGACCATCTAAATAGCAGAGAAAAAGAAGATGACCCAGGACAAATCTCTGAGGCTATCCAACATCAGAAGTTGGGTAGAGAGGAGCCAGCAAAGGAGGTAGAAAGGGTGGTGAGGTAGGAGGAAAATCAGAAAAGTGGGCCATCATGGAAGCCAACAGGAGAAAGTGTCTCCAGAAAGAGGGGAGTGGCCCACTGTCAAAAAGAGTGATAAGGGCTTGGACTAGAATGGGGTAGTCAAAGAAGCTACCACAAATCAGATGAGATACGTCTCATGTTGCTCCAAAAGAATGAAACCTGCCAACCAATGCCTACCCCTAAAATGAACTACCTTGTCTGACTCTTGCCTAATTTCACATCTTAAGTAAAAGGGGATATTTCTGAGGATGGAGGCAGTGGGGTAGGGGAGAAGAGTAAAAGCAAAATTTGGTTGGGTGTCTTAAAAAGAGATAATAAATGTAAAAATCATTGTATAAGTTAAAAAGCAGAATAGAGAAATAAGGCTTAACTATTTATTACTAAATAATACAAAAAATAAGGTATTGTTACTAATAATGATAATGATGATGTTTCTACTGACTGAAATGTGCTTTTACTGGCTCCAAAAGGAAGATTTAAAACTCTAGGCATAATAGTCTCAGAAATAGGGAATTGCAAAACTGAAAAATATTTCAAACAGAAATAGCTGAAAACTTCAGATTGTGAACATTACTTAAATAGGAATTCCTAAGACATGATATCACTGATTAAAGACGCAGCATATTTATCTTCTCCTAAGACTGAATACCTAGACCAGCAAATACCTCGGCACCAGGTATTGGCTTACCTTACTCAGGTCTCACATAGTTACAGAACAGGATACTGAAATTCAGTTTGCAAGGGGTAGAGGTTTCCCCTTGATAGGTTCTGAACAAAAGTCACTTCCCTTCCAGTTGCTCCTTCCCAATACTTGCCTTTATATTTTCAAGGAAGAGAAAATTCAGTACCACTATTATTTTACCAATGATATCTTCAACCCAACCCTTGTACATCAAAACAGAAGCTGCCTAGGCAGTGGTAAAGTTGGATTTATTAATAATCTTTAAAGACAAAACTTGTTCCAAAGTATTTTTGAATAAATTGTATAGAGAGGTCAAAGTAAATTTAAATGAACATAGTTCCCATGAACTCGTCAGGGGAATTAAGCACAAATGGTATGATTCTTCATCTAGAGCTTTAAAGTTACTCTTTCTTACAGAGTTTCAGTTGGAATTCAGCATGTTTGAATTCCTGGGTGCATTTCTGTGTGCAGATTTCATAAATATAAACCCCAAAGGCAGGCAATTCCACTAATTTGTTCTCTGATGCTAGGCAGTTCCTCATCTCTTTAAGCCTGTTTCATCAACTGTAAAATGGAAATACAACCCCCGTCCTGTTCTGTCGTTTTAGAGACTAGGAGAAACTCTGCACGTAGGCTCTGCTTTTTAAATATCTTCCAGATCAGAGAAGGGGAAACCACATACAGAAGAAATGCCATGGTAATAACTCAAGACGTCAAAGGTCTCCAAAGAAAGGCTTGGAAGTAGTTACCTGTAGGAGTCTAAAATGCTAGGCCATTAAAAGAGGACCAACATTCATACACAGATCTGGGCAGAAGTGTAAACGGGCTTGCTCTTTGCAAACTCGCTTCTCTAGCTCCTCAGTCATAACTGGGAAGCCTTGGCATCAGAAAAGACCCAGCAGGAAAATGGGGGAGGCGACATTAGGGTGGCTGGACACTGATCTTGCAACTGTTTGAGCATCTGAGATGGAAAAGTGCCTCCGAAAAGGAAGAATAATGTGTTTCTTTCTTATTGATGGACACATTTAAAGAATGATTTTTAATGGCAGACCCTCATCATCTTGGCATTCTCCTCCATGTCCAGAAGTGCTGCTGTGTTTGCCTAGACCTATAGCAAGCTGACAAATGTGAAATGAAAGGGAGGAGGAATCTTCAGAGTAAGCAAGAGTTTGTTTTAGAATCTTTGGACCTTAGCAGTCACATTTTCCAGATCATTGCTTCAGAGGAGTCTACTTGGTAACGGGGTTGGTTTCCAAAAAAACATTCAGCTAAGAAAAATAAAATGAAGATGCTGATCAAGAACAGTAATATAGGGGCTTCCCTGGTGGCGCAGTGGTTGAGAGTCCGCCTGCCGATGCAGGGGACACGGGTTCGCGACCCGGTCCGGGAAGATCCCACATGCCGCGGAGTGGCTGCGCCCGTGAGCCATGGCTGCTGAGCCTGCGCGTCCGGAGCCTGTGCTCCGCAACGGGAGAGGCCACAGCAGTGAGAGGCCCGCATACCACACACAAAATAAAAAGAACAGTAATATACTGTTACTATACACTCCCTCTAGCACCCAGGGGTCCAAAGGGGATTCTGGACTAATTCTTGTTAACACAGTGGGGCTTGCACACACTGTACCCCTCCCCTTATCCTCAACCTTAAATATACTGACTCAGCATCTGGCCTAGGGCAGAGGCATATTCTGAATTCAGAGTGTGCAACAATGTTCAGTACTATTAAGACATAATGGCTGCTTTTCAATACGTGGTGCTGGGAAAACTGGACAGCTACATGTAAAAGAATGAAATTAGAACACTTCCTAACACCATACACAAAAATAAACTCAAAATGGATTAAAGACCTAAATGTAAGGCCAGACACTATAAAACTCTTAGAGGAAAACATAGGCAGAACACTCTATGACATAAATCACAGCAAAATCCTTTTTGACCCACCTCCTAGAGAAATGGAAATAAAAACAAAAATAAACAAATGGGACCTAATGAAACTTAAAAGATTTTGCACAGCAAAGGAAACCATAAACAAGACAAAAAGACAACCCTCAGAATGGGAGAAAATATTTGCAAACGAAGCAGTTGACAATGGATTAATCTCCAAAATATACAAGCAGCTCATGCAGCTCCATATCAAAAAAACAAACAACCCAATCCAAAAACGGGCAGAAGACCTAAATAGACATTTCTCCAAAGAAGATATACAGATCGCCAACAAACACATGAAAGGATACTCAACATTACTAATCACTAGAGAAATGCAAATCAAAACTACAATGAGGTGTTACCTCACACCCGTCAGAATGGCCATCATCAAAAAATCTACAAACAATAAATGCTGGAGAGGGTGTGGAGAAAAGGGAACCCTCTTGCACTGTTGGTGGGAATGTAAATTGATACAGCCACTATGGAGAACAGTATGGAGGTTCCTTAAAAAACTAAAAATAGAACTACCATATGACCCAGCAATCCCACTACTGTGCATATGTCCTGAGAAAACCATAATTCAAAAAGAGACATGCATCACAATGTTCATTGCAGCTCTATTTACAATAGCCAGGACATGGAAGCAACCTAAGTGTCCACAGACAGATAAAGAAGATGTGGTACATATATACAATGGAATATTACTCAGCCATAAAAAGAAATGAAACTGAGTTATTTGCAGTGAGGTGGATGGACCTACAGAGTCTGTCATACAGAGTGAAGTAAGTCAGAAAGAGAAAAACAAATACGGTATGCTAACACGTATATATGGAATCTAAAAAAAAAAATGGTTCTGATGAACCTAGGGGCAGGACAGGAATAAAGATGCAGATGTAGAGAATGGACTTGAGGACATGGGGAGGGGGAAGGGTAAGCTGGGATGAAGTGAGAGAGTGGCATGGACATATATACACTACCAAATGTAAAATAGATAGCTAGTGGGAAGCAGCTGCATAGCACAGGAAGATCAGCTCGGTGCTTTGTGACCACCTAGAGGGGTGGGATAGGGAGGGTGGGAGGGAGGCGCAACGGGGAGGGTATATGGGGATATATGTATATGTATAGCTGATTCACTTTGTTAAACAGCAGCAACTAACACACCATTGTAAAGCAATTATACTCCAATAAAGATGTTAAAAAAAAGACATAACGGCTGCAAAGCTGAAAGCCAAGAAAGCCTGAATAATGTGGTTGGGTTATATCATACATGAGGGCTTAATAGAATTTAAAAACCAATTTGAAAATTCCCTCATTCCATAAAGATAGCATTTCAGATGACGGCAAAATCATGCTAGTTCAAGGGATGGGAACAAAGTACATAAGGAATTATGCAGACTCCTCTCCACATTATCCTTCTTAACCAAAATAACCCATTCCCTTTGAAGGTATATCTGATACTTAATACTGACCCAGAAAGAAGGCAATTTCATTAAAACATCTTAGTCTTATTGTGCCCAGCTAGTAATGCCAGTTTCCTTGCTATTTAAAAAGCACACAACTTCATTTCCAAAAGTAACTGTTTGCAATTCAAACTCCATCCACCCAGGCAATGCCTTCCATTTGTCACTAATACTCCACCATTTCCAATTCATCTTGCCTAAGAGGCGCGTTATCCACATGACCACACAAGACCTGAAAGATGCTTCATTCATTTTTAGCCATTTTGTAGCAAATGACTTTGGAACATTTGAGATATTAAATCCAGCATTTCTTTGGACTTGTGACACTAATACCTGAATGTTGGGAACTATCCACTCTTGAGGTCATGCCTCAGCCACCCTCAGTTATGTGAGATTCTGCAATTCTCTGAGTCCTATTCTGTTACTTAAAACTTGTCACTGATAGAAAAATCTTAATATTTTGGAACTGGATGCCAAGACACTTTGGAGATTTCCCTTGCTTTATGGATAAAGAAACTGTTTTACCAAAGCTTTTTATACTGCAATTTTTTTCTCTATATTTCTCTTTGAACAGTGCCTATTTTTATGTATGATGAGACCAACACAGAATTCTCAGAACTACAAGGGACCTCCAAGTTCAACCCCCTTTTTCCAAAAAAAGTCTCAAAAAGTTTTATACATGAATCCTCAGAGTATACTGAATAACAGATATCACATTTTGTTTAAGATTTCATTTAAGGATGGAGAGAATGAGGAAAACTCTCAGCTTTGGATGGCAGAATTCTTTTACTATAAGAAAGAGGTTCTGATCTCTAAATCTAAGATGATACAGATTAACTTTATTTTCGAACTTGGAGAAACAGAGCTGAGTTTAGAATTCTCTCATTTTTTTTTTTTCCAGTCTATATCCTAAGATGCTTTGGCTGACTAAATTTCTATTAAATAACAGTATCCTTTCTCTTGGCTGACTAGAAGAACTACATGTTTTAAGAAGAAAAGAGTTTAAAAAATTATTCAGTCTTATGTCCTTCCCTCTGACTAAAGTAGAAGCCACTTCCCCATTATTTCATGATTAATATGAAAAAGTACAGGAACAATGAGAGGAAGTTCATCTGTTTCCAGTAGTAACATTCTGGTTTCTGTTGGAATTCCATTGGCAACAGAAGGAAGCAGCATATACCACATGCCTGCCCTATTACAATACACAAAGCTGTCAACTTTGAACTCTTTTGAAATGTTAGTAAAGTAGAAAAGATGATTGTGGGTTTCCTTCAATATTATTTGGGTAACCTAGCCTTAAAATAGTGAACAAACATAAGTCCTTTATCCTTAAGGCAGGACCAAACCAAGATATTAGTGGCCTAGGTAAGCTAATAATTTGGCATACCTTCAAATGGATACTTTTCAAAATATTCACTCAACAGGTGTTTGGGTGAGAAGCTGGGCATGGCAGGCCTTGAGAGAGAGTGGAAAGGGGGCTGGTGGGGCCTTTTAGTTTGCATACTCTATTCAGTATAACAAAGACCATGCAAACTGATCAGGCTAGATCTCTTTGGAAGGCAGTTTGGTGACCATCTGTAGATTTTCAAATATGCCCTTCCCTACTCCAAGCTGTTTATCGAGGCATTAGTAACTGCAGCATTTATAACTGCACTGGTAGCTCCTTGAAAGGTTACTGCTTTATACTGTTTTCTCTACCTTGTTGCATTCCCAGTGATGCTTTCATACTCCTTATAGATCCAGCCTCCCTTCTATACCATGTACTGAGTGTTTGTTATGTGCCAGGCACCATGCCAGATACTAGAAATATAAAAGTGATTAAGATACTTTCCCTGCCCTTAAGGACACCTCTTGGGTAGGGGAAAGATTTACAAACAAATAATACAATACCAAAGTGATGAAGCCTATAGCAGTAAAATGGTTATTACTAGATATTACTGGTAAAATGCTCTGAAATCCTTTCTTAAAATAGAAGGTATTTTGAATTTGCCTCTATCTCTGGAAATCTTATCTTGGGTAAGGATTGGAATGAAAAGAGAGTAATGTTTTCATGCCTCCAGTTCTCTGCGGCTGTAACTGAGATGGGAAGGTAGGGATGTGGAATAATATCTACGTGAAACTTAGCCCAAACCTTTCACTTTGCATATTCTTCCTCAAATAATTTTGTCTCTCAAACTTGCTATGTGATACTAGGGGAAGGATGAAGGAAGCTCACCTAGTCCCTGCTACCTGTGTAGCTACACATCCCTGGATCCAGATAGTTTCTCCCCTTCAAAATAATTGCAAACAATATTAAAACTGCATGCAGGAACTATTCCAGCTGGCTTTTGGCTTCCTCTGATGTACACTCCTTGAATAAAGCAGTGGCAAAATTAGATTTAAAATAAGGAACATAAAAAAAAAAAGTACTACTTGTACCAGATCTCTTCAAGGTCCTGCTACGTGTGAAACCCTGAGCCCTGGCATTAGAGTAACTAAATGCATCAGCCAGCTGGAGTATGCACATGTTATGAAATACAAAAACCTTAATAATAAAAAAAACCCTTATTTTGAAGGCATACTTCCACATTGCCTCTGGGTACTTAAAAGTCTGTGAGAACCAGGCATCTGGAATAAAATAGAAATACAGTCCAATAAATTCCCAAGTTGGAAAATCCTCCTATTTCCTTACCTGCCATCAATCCATCTAAAGAAAACCACATAGCCATATTTTCCTCCGATAAAGGAGACATAAAAATATTGATCCTTCCTTGGCAGGTAGCTACTACTGACCACAATAAGCACGAAGAAAGAAACTCTGCAGAGTCTGCCTTTCTAAAACACTAGCCCTGCCAACCTTAATTTTCACAACAGGACCTTTTTGGTTCCAGGCAATTCCTCAGCAGAACAGGACCCAGGTTATTAGACTACGACATTTCACACAGAACCATGATTAGTTCTGCCTTACCCCCAATATTACTATAACCACTCAGTATTTCCAGGGCACACCTCTTTTTCCAAGTGTTTTAAATCTCAGTGCATACAGCTGTAAATATTGGTAGACAGCTTCATAAGCATTTTCACACAGTATTCCTGAGATAATTAGTAAATGAGAAGACTGTGGCCTCTAATAGCCACTTCATCTTTAGCAGTCCCACACTGAGACATGGCTCTCATGGCTGCCTAACCAAGGTAATGTGTGGTTAAGGAGACGTGCTTATGCTGGGGAATGTGCTAGAAAGTGTGGGGGGCATAACAGATCTTAGACGCTATCCCTGTCCTGGAGGAGCTGAGAACCTTGGGGTTTAGCTGGGCCATACTGTGGATTTAAGTGCTCTAAAATATAAAGTACGACGTAAAATACTTTCTGTTAAGAAACAAGAATAAAGATCTGCCAGGCAAAAAACTCCTTGTTCTTCAACAGAACAGCCTTAGAAACAGACACTTGCCTATTCATGTTAGTAGCAATTTAGTAGGGACTTTTTGTAACTCTGGACTTAGTTTAAAAAATTGTATGAGGGATATTTGTCAGGGGTGACTGACAAGGCTAAGTATTTGAGAACTGTACAGTCTCTGATTTATTCTCTCATGGTTCAGCACCCAGAGGGCTGCTTTTGCCCAACAAAGGCAGACAGGAAGTCCAGAGAGCCCCAGGACTCACAGTGCTCCTGCCAGCACCCACGATTAAACCTTTCAGCCCTCAATTAAAGGTCAACATGGTTGCTCAAAAATATTTATTTAAAAAGGCAGTCATCTCAGCCAGTCGAGATTATATTACCACTTCATAAAACTCGAATAAATCCGAAGCAGGGCATCTGTGAATCACGGAAGAAGCATAAAGTTGTGATGTTTTCTGCTTCCTCTTAAAAAGCTACCTTTTCCACCCGTGATTCTGTTCACTTCCCAGAGCGCCATCGCGCGCGCGCACACACACACACACACACACACTCACGCTTATAATTTGCCCCCAGAGGTTCACGGATTTATGGCTCCCGGTTTAATTAAATTTCCTGTAGTGACAATCGAAATCGGCAGCGTGCGGCACAGTGTGGGGCTTCCGTGCCCCCCTCTCCAGCCCGCGTGCCGACTCCAGGGGGAACCCCGCGAGCGCCCAACTGCCGGCACCCGACCTCCGGCACCCACCTGAGCTCGGCTGCTCGGGTCGCCGCTTCCGCTGTGCGCCGGTACTTCCGCCCCGGCCGCCAGGCGCCCGCCCCGCACTTCCGCCCCGGCCCGCGGCCGGTCGGGCTGGCATCAGTGGATCCCAGGTCTGAGCCGATCGTCCCTTTGAAGGGTGGCCGCGCTTGGGCTGTTACGCGTGAAAAGAGAGATACAAGAACCAAGGCCACACTTTTAAAAAAAAAAGTCCACGGAAAAGTGACCTGGCATGTTTGGGAACCATTAATAACGAGCATCAGGTGTGAGAAAATAATGAGTAATACTCAAAACTAACACTTATTGATTGCTCACCATCAGCTTTACGTTCATAACTTGATTAATCCTGAGAATAATCCTATTAAGTATTGTTAGTACCATTTTACAGAAGAAGAAATGGAGGCTGAGTAGCTTGCCCTAGTTCTCAGAACTAGAAAATGGCAGAGTTGAGATTCCACCCCAGGCAGTCTGATGTCGGTATCCCTGAGCTTACCACTATGCACTCAGTATGTATTCAATGCTTTAAGAGAAGATACAAAACAAACCAAGGTCAGGAATGAATCCCCTAAACAAACCACATTGGTTATGTGATAACTTTTAGAGGGCACATCTAGAAAGTAGAGTTTTCAAATTCTAACTTTATCACTTCAACATGTGCTAACAAAAGAGGGGATTTTGTGACTGTCAACAGACTACCTATGATTATTTTGGAGTTGATACACTTTGATAAGACCTCATTTATCTGAAAAAAATTTAAAAAAGAAAAAAAAATCAATCGACAAATTATGCTCCACCAAACAGTTGCTGGTATGTTATCTTTAAAGAAGTTATCTTGGGTCTAGTTATAAACACCTTGGTGGTACATGCATAACTTTGTGGAGTGATAGAAAAGCTTCCTAGAAATGCAACTCCAAATCAGCTTCCAAATCTCTTTTCTTGTTGGAGAATAGAAATACTGTAAATTGGATTTATGACACCTGATTTCATCCACTGAACGAGAAGAATGACTCCACCCAAGGCCACCAGTGAAGGTTTTTAGCATTGGTTACTGGTAAATTTCTCCAAAGAGCCAAAAATTCACAAATTTTCAGAATTTGAATTTAATTAGTAAGAATTTCTTGGATTGTTCAGACCTCCTCATGAGTGTTTTAATTGAGGGTGGAAGTCCCGTGAAATGGCTGGGCATCCCTGAGAACTCACTGTAATCGATGCCCAATCACTTTGGGAGAGCTTGGCTGAGTGCTGCGAGCCCAGAGGACCAGTTTACCTCTAGGTGTAAGACTCACAGTGCTGGGCATATGAGCTAAGCTTGGGAAAATGTCTGAAGTCTGACCAGGAAAAATTGTTGTCTCCAAAATTAAAAAAAAATCTGCCAAAGCAAAATTAATAAACATTGGGCTTCCCTGGTGGCGCAGTGGTTGAGAGTCCGCCTGCCGATGCGGGGGACGCGGGTTCGTGCCCCGGTCCGGGAGGATCCCATGTGCCGCGGAGCGGCTGGGCCTGTGAGCCATGGCCACTGAGCCTGAGCGTCCGGAGCCTGTGCTCCGCAACGGGAGGGGCCACAACAGTGAGAGGCCAACGTACCGCAAAAAAAATAAAAATTAATAAACATTTATTAATGGTTACAAACTGTAATACTGCGTCAGCTATATTAATTGCTGGATTCAGTGTTCAAAACAATTTCGTTATATTTGAAAGCAGTTTTTAGATGAGATGCTCTTCCTGAGGGAGAGTTCTTAAATATACATGATGAGTGTTGAGAAATCACAGCATACTTTAGTTACTTTAGCTAAATTATTTCAAAAGCAAAATTATAAAATCTTACATAGCAAAATTATGAAGTGTGAGATGTATATAGATTTTAACATGGTTCACATGATGTGAAAAGTAAGAGTCTTAAGAGAATATGAAGGTCTTGGGACTTCCCTGGCCGGTCCAGTGGTTAAGACTCCCCACTCCCAACGCAGGGGGCCTGGGTCCAATCCCTGGTCAGGGAACTAGACTGCATATGCTGCAACTAAAGATCCTGCACACCACAATGAATATCCCGAGTGCCGAAACTAAGATCCAGTGCAGCCAAATAAATAATTTTTTTTTTTAAAAAAAAGAGAATATGAAGGTCTTAGTGTAGCCATGGGTCTTGTGCAATTTTGTTCACTCAGAATGGGCTTGTCATAGGCACTTGATCTCCATCTCGTCCTCTAGGTCTGGACTCTAATTCCAAGCTATGCTCTTGGAATCTGGATAGGACTAGTGCAAGGATCTCTGTGTTCTGGAACATCCGTTCAGAACTCACATGGGTTGAGTTGTCTCTTAGATCTCAAGGCCCTGCAAGCTTTGCTGTCAGTTCTGAGACAGAAGCCTGCTTTAGAGGAAGCCTGCTTGTAGAGCCTGGTCCGCAACTCCTGAGTTAACTCCAAGGGTACTTTAGAAAACACATTACCTGTTCTTCCAGCGATGACCTGGAGCGAGGCTGCCTTCAAGACCTCCTAAGGGCTGGACGTGTGGTGAGGAGTGAGGCATCTTCACTCCCTCCTGCCAGGCCTTGCCTCTTAGAGAGCAGGAGCAAAGAAATGGCTTTTGTTGTTAACACTTTCTCTTGAGAACACCTTAGAAAAATAATGTATGTCCTGACAGTTAATGACTGTCATTCATGCCAACTCTCTTTTACAGTAACCTGGCCCTGTGCTGCCACTGAAGAAACATGCAGTATGAACTTTGACTAGGAGGGACAGCCCCAGTAATTGCCCCAACTGGGTGATGTGATCATGATGGTGGAGGTATTTAGAAGCCTGGTAGGTTTCCTTCCCTGGTTTTTTTCTGGTCTTTATAGTGAGCTTATTTGTTTATCTCATGAACGTCTCATCCCCAGTACCGCAAACTCTGTGGGAAGTCATCTGTAGGGACCAGATATTGTGTTATGTTTAAGGTCATGAGAAAAACAGTGGCAACCTCCCAAAGAAAAGACTGGCTTCTGAGTCTGGATGTGTTGGGTCAGTGGGGTCGCTGTTGACTCCCCCAGGCCAACCATTACAGGAAACAGAATTACAAGTCTGTCTTACCAGGGGAGAATGGATCTCAGTAGCCTGATTTCTATATTCCCCTTGACATTTAAAAAACTCTGCTCTTGTGCCAGACATTCAGAGGAGAGTGAAGAAAATTTTAAAAGGAGAAAAATGGTTATTTGTTTTAAGGCTTTCTCAATAATCCACTTATGCCATTTACATTAGAGAAACTTTCCATGTAAACACCATTAATTATGTAGCATAAGAGCCAAATAAAAATGCTAAAAAATAAAAGTAATTGTAGAATAAATTAGTGTAGCTTGAGTGCACATATATTATACAGAGACTGCAGACTTAATACATTTTATTGAGGGAGGTGGATTTGTAATTTTCTATTGTTGGAACTACTAGGATGGAATCAACAGGAATGACATTTTACAGATGGATACCAAAGCTGTTTAAACCCATACTGGCAATGAAATTACGGTTTTTACAGGGGCCTTGACTCATGCTCCCTCTCTATATCTGTCTTGAAAAGACTATGGGAGGAGTTACAGGTTGAGTGTTCCATGGATTTCCCCAGAAGGTTTGCTGGAGCAGGACCTGACTGTCTACCCCGAAATCAGTAGACTCCAGCATCTTCTCAAGTGCAGTAACAGAAGATGCCCTGTGTCTGTGCGAAAGGCAATGAGTTGTGTGTACCCTGCCAGGCAGAGAAGGGCAGAGACTGAAGCTGCTGAGGAAATCTGGTGTGGGGACCTTGTAGTAACAGTGACAGGAAAAATGTACTTTACCTTTTGTAGTATTTTAGAAGTTTTCAGGTATGTTATTTATTTTGATCCTTCACAGGAATGCTGTAACATAGGTAGGGTGTGTATTTTTACCAAGCCCATTTTCCAGACAAGGAAATTGATGCTTTGGGGAGGGAGATCACAGTGAAAGCATGTCCTAATTCCAATCTGTATTTTTTCCACTACCACACTCATATTTCTTTTGAAATGTAAATGAAAAACTCGTGGTTTAGTGTATAGCAATATTTTGTGCTATGTGGCATCTTTTAAGAACATTTGAGTGCATTTACATCATTTCCTCAGGGAAAGCTTTGTTTTACTTAGAGGAGCAGGAAATGGAGTTGAAATGGGAAAAGTTTTTCATTTTTATGGATTAAACCCATCTGTTATGTTCACTAAGCCTGGATCATGGAGGAGGATAGATTTCTCACAGCATAAAGAGAGGAGAGAAGAGGGAAAAGTGCTTCCTTCATTCCCTGCTTCAGATCCACGACTATCCAGGGAGTCCTGTTCAGACAGAACAGGGCAGCCAGCCCATCAGTCAGAAAGAAACACGTCCCCACGCTCTGTGGAAGAACAATCTTCCACAGGGTTGAAGTTAACACTTACTGCTCAGAAGAGTTCTGAGGGATAATTTTTTCCACTGCTTTCAGCACCTTTCAGAAATCTGCTTAAATATTTTGCTATATTATCTACTATGTCTGCACAACACAAAGTAAAGGGAAATTATCTTTCATTCATTTATTGGGAGTAATGCTTACTGAGTATGTACATTCCAGTGCTAGGCGCTAGAACTCTGGGGTTGAACCCGGTAGACATGCCCCTTTGTGTAATGGAACTCACAGTCAAATCTATAATCAAATGATCACATCAGTAAATATTTACTGATCTTTACTGTAGAAGTCCCTTTATCCAATGAGAGGGAGACTGGTAGCTGATTAGGTGATTGGAAAATGCAGGTAGAATGGAAAATCATTAAAATGTGCATAGGGGTATATGTGTGTGTGTATGTATGTTTATGTATATATAACAATTTTAGTTTTTACTTAAAACACATAAATGAAAATTTATTTGCCAAATTTGGTAGGACCAAGGTGCTTTCTTTGAGGATCAGTCTGGTAACTGAAGGTTTACATTATCTTTCTTGCATAAAGCCCACTCAAAATGTATATCATCTATAATTTTCAGTTTTAGACACTTTAAAGTAGAGGGAGAACTTAAAGACACTTGTGAAGTAATTTGAGCTCATTTAGATTTTTATTATTTTTCCTCAATCTTTTATACTTGTCTTGCCTACAGTTTAAGAGCAATTTTTTCTCCAGCTTTTTCAAGTTTTTTCATAGCATTGAACTTAAGTTTTCCTAGAAACAGTGACTCTCTTTTTATGCTCATATTCGATCAGTTTATGTGATATTTAATTAAACTATATAATTACAGTAAACAAGTTCAACTGCCATAAACAGGTTTGGGAACAAAAACAACCCTCTCTTAGTAAGGCTAGAGCTCAGCTGGTGGGGTGGAAGTGATGAGGGTATTAGGTGGCAGAAGTCACAAGCATTTATCATACTCTGGCAATCAGTCAATACATTTTCCAGATGGAGCTGAAAACATCAGTTAATTTCCCAGAGGAGCTCAATTAAAAGAGTTTCTATTATGATTAAAAGCTAATAAACATTAGTAAGGGAAAGCAGTGGGTGCCATAAGGGTCTGTAATTGGTGGGATGTGACTCAGTCCTGGGGTGTCAGGAAAGGCCTCGCAGAGAACGTGACAGTTGAGCAAGATCAGAGGATGATTAGGCAGCTGCTCAGAGAGCGGCTGGGGCAGGGGTCCGGAGAAAAAGAATTCCAGGCAGCAGGAGCGGCAGAGTCAATGGTGTGAGGGCGGAGGGAGTATGTGTTGAAAAGGAGGAAGTGAAAGAAGCCAGTGTTGTCAGAGCCAAGAGCAGACGCTGGGGAGCAGTCCAGGATGAGGCGCAGGGGGGCAGAGGCCAGTTCACACCAGCTTTCTAGGCTCTGAAAAGCAGGAGGATCTTCCTCTGTATTGACCACGGGAAGCTGTCAATGGTGATGAAGCAAGAGTCGGCTTATTTGATCAAGAGCAACAGCTGATTTGTGGAGTTTTGACCTCCAAATCTGATTTGGGCACTTCAGATTATTTGTTTTTACAATCTCAATACACTAGAGATAGTGGAGAAAAAAATATTTTCTTAACCTCTGGCACCAGGATATCTCTTAGGGATGGAACTATCCTTGAATAGGAAAATACATGCATCAGCTGCTGGTGGGCAAATTTGAGGATCTGAGCGTAGATGTCAAGATCATAAGAGATGCTAAATATCTCTGCGGAGAAAGTGGGAGGGAGGGAGAAAGAAGGAAGAGGCAGGTATTGTATTAGTTTCCTAGGGCTGCCATAACAAAGTGGGGGCTTAAAGTATCAGACATTTATTCTCTCACAGTTTGGGAGGCTAGAATTCTGAAATCAAGGTGTCAGCAGGGCCATGTTTCCTCTATGAAGCTGTGGGTAGAATCTTTCCTTGCCTCTTCCTAGCTTCTGGTGGTGGCTGGCCATCCTGGGTGTGTCTTGGTTTGCAGCCGTATCACTCCACTCCCTGGCTCTGTGGTCACATGGCATTCTCGCCATGCTTCTCTGTGCCTCTTCTCCTCTTCTCATAAGGACATCAGTTATATTGGATTAGGGGCCACCCTAATGACTTCGTCTTAACTTGACTACATCTGCAAAAACCGTATTTCTAAATAAAGTCACATCCACAGATACTAGGGCTTAGGACTTGAATGTGTCTTTGGGGGGACATAATTCATCCCATAACAGGGATGAGGAGGCGGGAAGGATTAATAAAATGGTGGGAGGTTAAATGGCTAGGGTGGATACAGCCAGTAAGAAATCGATGGTGCTAGGATGGCAGAAAGGAGTAATTCAGGGTTTTCAAGTGCTTTTCTTACAGTGTAAAATGTAGCAGGCTGCATAACATCTCCCCGATTGTATCCATGTGTTGGCTCCCACCTTTCTGTTGAAGGTTCTGGTACCTGTGTTTGCTGATGCTTTGGAGGTAAAGGGGAGAGAGCACATGACAAGTGGAGTCATGGAGAAGGATTTGGGTCCCATGTTAGGGTGATGGACACCAAGGGTGTAAACACAGGAGACCTCACAGAGAACAATTCAATAGAGGCTGGAAAGCTGAACAAAAGTACTTCTGTGACTGTAAATCCCCCCACACCTAGATACTCAGAGAACTATTGGATTTCTACAGTCTCCAGCATGGGGGTTTGGGTCAACCTTATCTCCATCTTATTGGGCTAGGACCAGGGTTTCAAATACAATTATTAAAAACCTTCCACTTCACTTTGTACTGTCAGCCTTTTTAAGGTATGTGCATGACTTTAGCTAAATTAGGAGTGTTTGTGAGTTGCTTAAAAAAAAAAAAAAAAGATGGGACTTCCCTAGTGGTCTAGTGGTTAAGAATCTGCCTTCCAATGCAAGGGATACAGGTTTGATCCCTGGTCAGGGAGCTAAGATCCCACCTGCTGCAGGGCAACTAAACTTGCGTGCTGCAGCTACTGAGCCCACGTGCTTTAGAGCCCACATGCCACAACTAGAGAGAAGCCTGCATGCCGCAACAAAGAGCCCGCCCACCACAATGAAAGATCCCACATGCCACAACGATGATCCTGTGTGCCGCAGCTAGGACCCAAGGCAGCCAAATAAATAAATATTTTTTAGAAAAAGATTAAAAACCCTGTCTTCTAAATCTCTTGCCCTAGCATTTTCTGAATATAAAAACTCCATGTGGGGACTTCCCTGGTGGTCCAGTGGTTAAGACTCCGTGCTCCCAATGCAGGGGGCCCAGGTTCGATCCCTGGTCGGGGAACTAGATCCCGCATGCTGCAGCTAAGATCCTGCATGCCGCAACTAAGACCCAGTGCAGCCAAATAAATAAATAAATATTGAAAAAACAAACAAACAAAAAAATGAAATGCAGTCTCAGCCCCAGTCCTGGATGGACTGAATCAGAATCTGCATTAAAAAACAAAAAACAAAACTTCATGTGGAATCTCACTTTGATGGCAGGAGAATGTTCTCTGAAGGTTAGTTCTTATTTCTTGTCAGTCTCTCCTTCCTTCTCAGAACACCTTTCTATTGCAGTTCTCTGTTGGTGGCTGAGGCATGGAAGCTCTTACCCACCTTTCACTCAAGTTAGCGTCAGACTCTCAAAATGAGGGAAAGGATTTCCTGTAGTGAGTCCAGATGTTTGTGCTAGCATTATTGCTATTAGCCATCAAGTCTGAGCATTGTACAGAATTAAATCTGTCCTTGAGGCCTGGAAGGGAAGACGATCTTGATAACAGTTTAACATCCTCAGAGTGAAATAGCAGAAGTGGGGGAAGAACCATTATCTCCATTAACTATGATCTCACATGACAGCATTGCTGTTTATTTCTGTGCTTCATTTACGCTGGGATTTAACATAAATGTGTTTTTAAAGCACATAAAAGCCCCCTTAAAACCTAAGTAATTGGCAAATGGTTAGAATAATTAATAAAGCAGTTTTTTCTGTAAGCAGCTTGAAGAAAATGGGAAAATTTGCAGTTGGCAAAGGCATTGTTTGTGGCTAATCCATTATGCCTCTGTGCAGGTTTTCACCCCATATTGTAGGTATTTCATGAGTGCTGAGGCTGTTCAGGCAAAATGAAGCAAAAAGCAGAGCAATTATTCCAGAGCCTATGAACACAGTATGAGCTTATGGTTAGATATTTAGGCAAGAAGTCTCTAGGGTCTTCTCCTACTTTGTGAATCCTGCGTGAGTTGTTGGCTGGAGTAGCTGGATAATGTCTTCTTTACCCCTGAAGGAGCTGGCTCACCCATCCTTCTCCTCACCTTGTGCCAGGGAAATCGTGTCCTCTGGCTGCCGAGGGAAGATGGACCCTCTTGGTAAACTTGATAGTCATCCCCTTGTGCTTTCAGGAACCAGCCTGTCTCCCCAAGCTAAATCTGCATGACTCCTGTCTGCTGAGGGAAGGTGTCCTCCACAGAGAAGACACCCGTGTCAGGGCCAGGAGTTCTGAGCATGCTGGAGGAATGGCCTCTGAGGCTGGACCCAAGGCCTATGCCGTGTGCTGGGCTCTCTCCTTCTGGACAGGGTTCTTTTCTATAATTCTTGTGTGAGGTTCTATTTCCACAGTTCCTGCTCCGCCCTTATTAGTCCTCATAGCAACCCTTTCATGACAATTATTCAGCAGATATAAGACGTGCCAGTCTTCTCTGACATCCACATTTTGACCACACCTTAAGCCCCCGACCATCTTCTCATAACTCTATACAAACTCTCAGTGGCTAACTCATGTTTAAAAGAATAAAGCAGAGAAAGAAAAAAAATATATATATCAGCTTGAACTAGCTCATTGGTGCCAGTTACCCTGAAGGCATAAAGCATTCTCAAGTTTTAAACATTTCATTTTTTTAAAATAACAGCAAGTCAAGTGGGCCAGGATTCAGAAATCTCTTGAAATAGTAATAAATTTTAAAAGATTCTTTCTAAAATCAAGAGTGTTAGCTACTTTCTGGGAAAAAGCAGGAAGACTGAAAAATAACAGTACTTGGGCAGGTGTGAATGTTAGAAAGAAAGTGGGAATCAGTTATTCCCCATTAGTCAAAGAGACAAGTCAGGAGTAATTGGCATAAGCTTGGTGGAAAAAAAAGACATTTAATATAAGAAGAAAACTCATTATAAGTACAAGGAAATTTTGGCATTGCCCTCTTATACTGCTGGTGACAATTCAATTATAGTATAGTCATATTTCTTATTTTGTAATTGTTAATCAGTTAAGGCAAAGATTATCTTTATGAAATTTCTCTTTGCGTGCACGTGTGTGTGTGTGTGTGTGTGTGTGTGTGTGTGTGTGTTCATGAATGAAGAAACAGAGACACAGCAGGGACCTAAGTCACTAGCTCCATTCATCTGGGGAAAGCTCACAACCCAGAATTACTCTTTACTTCCACTACTGTTAATGAGGCAGATGGTTGCTTGTGAAGGCATCTACTCAGTTTTTTGCCCCCCAGGGTGTAATTCTGGGGTTATTCGTGCCTTCTTGGTTTAGCACTGGTCTCCTTTATGATCATCGCTGTCTATCACATTAAGAGCAGATGATGAGGCAGAATCTAAGCAAATGGAATGGTCAGTTCATGTTTCATTGTGTTATCCCTGTCCATCACCCATTTTTAAAGCTTATCTGGTTGTATATTCTCTCATAGCTTGCTTGGATTTCTTTCCTCTTGGTCTGGAAAGAGAGAGAGGGGAAGAGCATGCGCATGCGAGAGAGAGAGAGAGAGAGAGAGAGAGAGAGAGAGAGAGAGGGAGAGAGAGAGAGAGAGAGGAGAGAGAGAGGGAGAGAGGGAGAGAGAGGGAGAGAGTGGGGGAGAGAGCGAGAGAGAAAGAGAGAGAGGGAGAGAGGGAGAGAGAGAGAGGGAGGGAGGGAGGGAGGGAGAGGGAGAGATAGGGAGAGAGAGAGAGAGGGAGGGAGGGAGGGAGAGGGAGAGAGAGGGAGAGAGAGAGAGGGAGGGAGGGAGGGAGGGAGAGGGAGAGAGAGGGGGTGAGGGGGAGAGAGAGGGAGAGAGGGAGAGAGGGGGGAGAGAGAGAGAGAAAGAGAAAGAGGGAGAGAGGGAGGGAGGGAGGGAGGGAGAAGGGAGGGAGGGAGGGAGAGAGAGGAGGGAGGGAGGGAGAGGGAGGAGGGAGGGAGGGAGAGGGAGAGAGAGAGAGGGAGAGAGAGGGAGAGAGAGAGAGGGGGAGAGAGGGAGGGAGGGAGGGGGAGAGGGAGAGAGAGAGAGGGAGAGAGAGGGAGAGAGAGAGAGGGGGGAGAGAGGGATGGAGGGAGGGGGAGAGGGAGAGGGAGAGAGGGGGAGAGAGGGAGGGAGGGAGGGAGGGGGAGAGGGAGAGGGAGAGAGAGGGAGAGAGAGAGAGAGAGAGAGAGAGAGAGGGAGAAGGGAGGGAGGGAGGGAGAGAGAGAAAGGGAGGGAGGAAGGGAGGGAGGGAGGGAGGGAGGGACGGAGAGAGGGAGAGAGAGAGAGGGAGAGAGAGAGGGGGAGAGGGAGAGGGAGAGAGAGGGAGGGAGGGAGAGAGAGGGAGGGAGAGAGAGGGAGAGAGAGAGAGAGAGAGAGAGGGAGGGAGGGAGGGAGGGAGAGAGAGAGACAGAGACAGAGGGAGAGAGAGACAGAGGGAGAGAGAGACAGAGACAGAGAGAGGCATTTGAAGGTTGCTGCCACCTCATGTCAGCTGCGCTTCTGCAGGTGATTTGCATGCCGTTGTCTGTGTGCTGTAACTCAGTAACTCAGTGGTAGCCTGACCTTCAACAGCTGCTGAACCTTTTCATCTCTAAGGGGCAGAGGAGGCCATTATTGCAAGGAAATAACATGTGGCTTTCCAAGCTGCATGAAATACATCTATTGTGACTAGATGAATGACATATTCATGAAAACTTTGAAATGGAAGATCCTCCACTTGCCAAACACTCACCTTGACTGAGCACAGGGCCGGGCAAACAGTGCAAAGCTCTGGCTTGCTCATTTCTTTACGTGTGCATCATGAGCACAGGTTTCTAAGACATGCCATGAAAAGAAAGCTGGGAAGAGTTCTGCATTTCCATGAATTTCCAGTGGAATTCCATGATGATTACATTTTTATTTCATATCAACAAGTACTTGTTAAGTTCCCACCATTCTAACATTATCGTAACAAACCTGCAATACTGTATTATTAGGAAAGGAATTTACTGGTCACATGATGAGTTTCTGCAAATACTATGAAGATCACCCTTCTCCCATTAAACAGAATATCTAACTAGCCTGTGTAAAACTATTCACACCAAGATGATGGGTTTTGATGTTTCTATGTCTTATTAATTTCTGATTAATTAGCAGAGAATCATAGAAACTCTCCCTATCTTACAGATGGGAAAAATGAAGCCAGTAACATTGATGACCAAAAAGATTGTGACATTTAAAATGCTGTGCTTTGTTCTGTTCATAGCTCATCAGGGTGTTGTTCCAGTGCTGCTTAGGTTCATGTACACGCTGTTCCTCCTACCTTCGGCCATCCCTTTCTCGGCCCTAAGATCTCTCCATTTTTACATTCTCTGCTGGGCTGACTGTGCTGGATGGATGAGTCCACTCGCAGCTGTTCACACCTCCTTCCAGTGCTCCGGTACTGCAGGGGCTGGAAAGAGACTCCCTTGCAACTACGACTCCAGATGTGATTTAGGGCTCTGCTAATCAGATGCATTCACACAAGACAAATTCAGAACTGAGTTAAATGGTGAGAGCAATGGTGGTATATTAGCCTCCCCACCGCCCCAGCAAGGGTCTAGTAGGAGCCAACAGTTGTGATCCCTGGAGAGCTGCTAGTGAGGCCTATTCTTGGAGCTAACATTGCATTGGCAGCCTCTTGATTCCCAAGCTCCCTGAGTTTGGCAGAGAGGACACTCCCCTTGGGGGTGGGGAGAGCTCTGCAGTGTTGTTCTAGAATTCTTCTCTCCAGGCTCAGCATAGAACTGCTCCTCCTGACTGTTGAGTGATTCTGTTAGCATCTCGGTCTCTGTAGTAAATCTCTTTCTACTTACTAGCTAGAGTGGTCCCTCTGATCTGCAACGGAGTCCTGACTCATCCACTGCTCAAAGATCACCTGGGAGCCCAGTGCACCCTGAGTCAGCCCTTATTCTGTCACATCAGATTACACTTAAGTTGTTCTCTCTCTCTCTCCTTCCCACCACCCCCTCGACCTCAGGCTGTAAGGTTATTCATCTTTTAGTCCTGCTCTATCTGTGATAAAGCCTGGCCCATAATATTCACTTAAGAGATGTTTGTTTAAATAAATGGATGGATGACTAAATGCACAGGACCAAATGTCCTGCGACACTGAGTTCATGGCAGAATGCAAAACTCGTTAAAAATGCAATTTTATTTCATACATATGCCATGAGTGTATTTTATTTAATAAAATGTAGCAAGGCACACACTTTTAGCTTGATATTAATCATTACCTTTTACTTAAACAGTCAAATGGGATTTGCCACTCAGCAGTTAAATATCTTGCTGTCCCCGGAATACAAGCAACGTGCATTGATGAATGTGAGCCTTGCCTCTTGGCTCCTGCCTATTACATTTCTTCCTGGGTAAATTCCAAACAGGTGGTACTAGATGCCTCTACTGCATGGAGCTATCGAAATTGTGTGTGAGATGATCTCTCACCGGAAACTAAACCCTGCATTTTTTTTTTTTTTTTTTTTTTTTTTTTTTGCGGTACGCGGGCCTCTCACTGTTGCGGCCTCTCCCGTTGCGGAGCACAGGCTCCGGACGCGCAGGCTCAGCGGCCATGGCTCACGGGCCCAGCCGCTCCGCGGCATGTGGGATCTTCCCAGACCGGGGCACGAACCCGCGTCCCCTGCATCGGCAGGTGGACTCTCAACCACTGCACCACCAGGGAAGCCCAGCCCTGCATTTTTTAAACACTGCACTGGACTTAAGGCATTGATTCTTTCTGTGTTGCCATCAGCAACAGACACTGGCTTATGGTGCCAAGAGCCTGAATTGATGTTACATCTTACCTTCCCTCTGATCCTCCCTTCTTGTTATTATTCAGTCTGCTCTCCATCGTTTATCTGTTTCATTTCCCCATTAATATGTATTAAGTGCCTACAGGTTACATTGTAATAATAATAATATAATTTTTTAAACCATTTTAAAAGGCTTTTTCAATTTGTAACTCATTTAATTCTTGTTAAAACTTTCTGAGATCGGGTGGGTAGGCATTGTTATTCTCATTTTATTGGTGAGTGCAGAGAGATGCATAACGGGTAAGTGTCCTGTTAAAAGTTATTCAGCAGAACTGCGCCTACATAGTACCAGCTGACCTTACTTATAGGTTCAGTGTTTGCTTTGATCCCATACTTTTTATGGCAAGAAATAAGACAAAGATAGAGACATAAAATAGATGATATCAAATCTTTTAAGGCTTTGCACTGCAAACCAATATATCACATAGGAAAAGACATAAAAGGAATATCTAGATGAGAGTTTGAAAATACCTCAGCTAAATTACATAAGGTGTTACTACTGTCAATGAATGTATGTGGTGCATCTACATGAAGCACCCGTATGGAGAGGACACAGGAAGCTTAGCTGGCAATGATGAATTTCTTTGGCATTAATGATGCCACTGCAGCAGCGGCAGCAGAGAAGGTCACACACTCATGGCTTCCTGACCTGGTCTGATGACACGTGGGATATTGAACAACATTCCCAAGTCGGAGAGCAGCCAGGGGAATCGGAAGGGCAAAACATCCCAGAAACCAAGTCAAATGGGGATTGCTCAAATAGTCTGGGGAGGAGAGAGGAGGAATGGGGCATGGAGGAGATGGTGTGAAGTGTTTTCTATGTGACACCAGAGAGTAAAATACTCACACCAGTGGGAAAATTACAGGGAGGTAGAACATTTTCTGACAATTACAGGAATCCAAAAATGAGATGAGCTACGCTGAAAGGTAATAAACTCCTCGTCACTGGAAATGTTCAAGAAGATGACCACCTGTCAAGGCTACAGGAAGGAAGCCTCCCTCATGAGGAGCTTAGATAGTCATCTAGTTGTCAGACCAACACAGGCTGGGAGCTGGTTGAGAAGCAGACCACGCCTGGGAGTCTGATTCAGCAGCTCTGCGTGGAATCCAGAGAATCTCTGCTGGGAAACCACTGGACCAGATCAGTGGACTCCACGGTGGAGGGGAGAATGAAGAGGACAACTCCTTCATATTTACATTTTTATATAAAAGTTAAAAAAAGGAAGTAAGCTTACTGATGTTTGAGGTCTGGTGAATCAGATAGTCCCGTCTCACAACTGAGATGCCACATAGGATACTATAGGCAGAGCAGGAGTACTCCAGCACTGAAAGTTGCAGCAGTATCTTCATTGTTCATTCACATTAACATGTTTCCATATATTGTAGTTTATTGGGACCTGTTAAAGAAATTTATGGATGATATTATTTTAAATAACAGAATTGCAAATAGTATAGTCTTTACAATATTTTGAATGAAATGGGAAATAACCATGACAATCTTTTGTGTCACAGAGAGGTTTGTAGCTTACCTTGGGTCAAAATAATTAAAGCATAGTCAAACATAAAGTTTTGTGCTTTTTTTCTTTATGAAAAGACATGTATCCAATTATGCTGACCTTCTGTGATGACAACTAGCTGTTGGTAGTAGAACTCATGGCAGAAATTTTTGTAAAGCAAAACACACTTCATACGTTCCATTTATTTAGGGTTTAGTATGGGCCAGGCATTGTTCTGTTTTAATGAGTTAAGTCACTGATTCTTCACACAGTCTTAGAAGGTAGAGACTGCCAACTCCTTTTTATAGATGAGGAAACTGAGGCACAGAAAGGTGAAGTGACTTCCCCAAGATCACTCAGTTAATGAAAGAGTGGAATTTAAATGAAGGCCTTTAATCAGTCATCTAAACTAATTTACTCCTTCTCTAAAATGAGAAATCAGTTGTTTTTTGACAGTAACTTGTGCTTTGGAGAAAGCATTTTGAAAATAATGGCTGAAAATGTTTCCATTATTAATGTTATTTTTGTTGCCAAAGCTGTATAAGTGTTTAAACTTTAAAAACCATAACATCACAAACTCAGAAAATTTAGAAATAGAATTTCAAAACTGATTTAAAAATGAAGAGTTTCGGGCTTCCCTGGTGGTGCAGTGGTTGAGAGTCCGCCTGCCGATGCAGGGGACACGGGTTCGTGCCCCGGTCCGGGAAGATCCCACATGCCGCGGAGCGGCTGGGCCCGTGAGCCATGGCTGCTGAGCCTGCGCGTCCGGAGCCTGTGCTCCACAATGGGAGAGGCCGCAACAGTGAGAGGCCCGCGTACCGCAAAAAAAAAAAAAAAAAAAAAAGAAGAGTTTCAGTATATTTTGAACTCATTTATTAGATATATAAAACTACAGTAAGTTTCAATTTGTTGACAAGAACAAATGATAGAGCAGGAAAAATATAAATTTACTAGCAAATTTCTATAACAACTTTCACATAGTTGGTGAATGAGATTAGAAATAAGTTTCATAATTTAGTAAGCCCAGCCAGCACTTTTTTCCCCATTTTGTTGGATATGTTTTTGAGAAGTAGATTTCTCACCAGTGGCAGCCATTAAAGCAGTGCCAAACTTTCAAATCCCAGTATCACAAAGTATTAAACTAAGATTTAAAAAAATAATGAATCATATTCAATTGCATTATTCTCAGCAGAGAAATGTTATCAATAGAGGTGTCTTTTTAGTGAGAGAAAAAAATTCTTTGCTCCTATTAATAAAATATAATAAAATAAAAATTATTTTAAAACATTTTATCTCCATGTTACATGTTACCTTTTTAAATTTTCTCATTTTGTGGCTTTAAAGATTGTAATATATTGATACAATAGTGTGTGTGTATATATGTATATGTATATATATATATATATATATATATAAAACGTATAAGTGAATATATAAAAATAACAGGGTGCATGCTCAGATAGTTTACTGAGATGGGCCCATGGTCAGCAAAGGTTGGGGTGGGGTTGGAGACCACTGGATGTGATGTCCTTCAAGGTCCATTCCCTAGTTTGGAATCTTCAGTTCTCAGGTAAATGCTCTGTTCTTATTTGGTGGGTGATAAAACCTAAATGCCAGAAAGACACTTCCCTCCAGGGCAGGCAGCACCTCATTATCCATCCCACTGCCCCAAATCCCGTCAAAAACAAAAAACAAAAAACAAGGCTCAAGACCCACATTTCTGAGTCAACTTAATTTAAGACTTGGAGCTCTCTGTATATTGTACAACATCTAATGCACTGTTGATACCCAATAAATAACAAATCATGATGTTAATAATTAAAATTTGATGTTACTGCTCCTGTGAAATGATTTTCTGAAGAATTATTCCCTATTCACTCATGAAGAAAAATGGCAGGTAGAGACAGAGCAATAGCTTTTAAGAAAATTTAGTTCCAGCTACTCTGCTCGTGGTTTTACTCCCCCATCTTTGGTAAATCTGATGAATAACTGAGCAAGACAGACCCAGAACCAGCCTAAGCTGCTCCACACCGCCCCAACCTTTTGTCTTTCAGTGTTTAGGTGGGAATGTCTAGGACAATGAATTGTATGATTTTAAAGTGCTGACCAACATTAATTAACTAGGGGTACTTCTTTGTTTGAAGAGAGTTATGTCTAATTGTGAATATGTCTCCAATTATCTGCTCTCCTTTTTTGACTGTATTATCATCTGAAATCTGCAGTATCTAATTTCCTTGTACATTTATTTTAGTATGCTTTTTGAAGTAGGTGGCAACCATGAAAAAATGGACATATAGTCACCTTAATGAGACAAATCATAATTGTACAAGATTTATGTTTATGCTCATGTATGTGCATACATGTATTTACACACAAACATACACACACATATCCTTCTATTTGTAACCTGTTCCCTTTCAAGGTGTGAATTTTGACAGTTGTCATACCCACATTGAACTGGACTTCATTCCTTCTGAGCTGAGATTTTGTTGAGATTTGTTTAACAGCAGAAATCAGAAAAGTGCTCCAGAAAAGTAAATTAATCCTCCTGCAGAAGCGAGTGTAATTAATCATGAGAGAAAACTGGCCATGCATGTCAACAGAGTCCAGAGAATTAGCTGAGCCTTACTGATTCATTACCTACCATGGACCCCTCCTCCCACCCCATGCAGGAAGAGAGGTGACATGAAGACGCTAGCCATACCTGACACTGGCAGCATGGGCCTGGGGACCAGATGGATTACAAACTGCAAGGGATGCTGGGCTTGTGTTTTGGCATAAGCAGTGCACACTGTTAATTAGGAGCATAGCTTTGAACAGCGTCTTAAATAATTAGCCAGGGCAGGTATGTGATTGTGCAGGGGCGAATTACAGATTTTTCTGTTGCTTAGAGAAATTTATTCTAGTAACAAAGGAACAAAATGTAAATTAATCTACAACTGCAGGACTTAACATTTATTATGAATTTCAAAGTAAGCTTCTAAGAAAACCATCTACCAAAACCTTCTAGACATAACAGTAGCGTATAAATACTGATGTTGATGTCACGCCTAGCCTAGTGTCCGCACTGCTAATCAGATTCTAGAGGCAGTGTTATATGGTGGACATAACAGTTGTCAAACAGACCCAAATTCAAGGCCTGCCTTTACCATTTACTAGCTCTGTTAGACACAGCAGATTTTAAAATCCTCACAAGTAAGATAGGAATCATAGTACTTGTTATGGGCTGAATTGTGTCCCCCCCCCAAATTTGTATGTTGAAGTCCTAACCCCCAGTGCCTTAGAATGTGACTGGATTTGGAGATAGGGTTTTTATTTAATTATTTTTATTATTTTTAATTCTTTTTAAAAAAATTTTTATTGGAGTATAGTTGATTTACAATGTGTTAGTTTCAGGAGTACAGCAAAGTGAATCAGTTATACATATATCCACTCTTTTTTTTAGATTCTTTTTCCTTATTGGCCATTACAGAGTATTGAGTAGAGTTCCCTGTGCTATGCAGCAGGTTCTTATTAGTTATCTATTTTATATATAGTAGTGTGTATATGTCAATCCCAGTGTTCCAGTTTATCCCTCCCCCTCTTTATCCCCTGGTAACCATAAGTTTGTTTTCTTTCTTTTTTTTTTTTTAACAGGGGTATAGTTGTTTTACAATGTTGTGTTAGTTTCTACTGTACAATGAAGTGGAGTTCCCTGTGCTATACAGTGGGTTCTTATTAGTTATCTATTTTATACATATTAGTGTATACATGTCAATCCCAGTCTCCCAGTTCATCCCACCCCCCACCCCCCGCTTTCCCCCCTTGGTGTCCATACATTTGTTCTCTACATCTATGTCTCTATTTCTGCCTTGCAAACTGGTTCATCTGTACCATTTTTGTAGATGCCACATATATGCGCTAATATACGATATTTGTTTTTCTTACTTACTTCACTCTGTATGACAGTCTCTAAGTCCATCCACAGCTCTACAAATGACCCAATTTCGTTCCTTTCTATGGCTGAGTAATATTCCATTGTATATATGTACCACATCTTCTTTATCCATTTGTCTCTCGATGGGCATCTAGGTTGCTTCCATGACCTGGCTATTGTAAATAGTGCTGCAATGAACACTGGGGTGCATGTGTCTTTTTGAATTATGGTTTTCTCTGGGTATATGCCCAGCGGTGGGCTTGCTGGGTCATATGGTAATTCTATTTTTAGTTTTTTAAGGAACCTCCGTACTGTTCTCCATAGTGGCTGTATCAATTTACATTCCCACCAACAGTGCAAGAGGGTTTCCCTTTTCTCCACAGAAGATAGGGTTTTTTTTTTTAATTTATTTATTTTATTTTATTTATTTTTGGCTGTGTTGGGTCTTCATTGCTGCCCGCAGGCTTTCTCTAGTTGCAGTGAGTGGGGGCTACTGTTCGTTGCAGTGCGTGGGCTTCTCATTGTGGTAGCTTCTCTTGTTGCAGAGCATGGGCTCTAGGCGTGTGAGCTTCAGTAGTTGCAGCATGCTGGCTCAGTAGTTGTGGCTTGTGGGCTCTAGAGCACAGGCTCAGTAGTTGTGGTGCACTGGCTTAGTTGCTCAGCGGCATGTGGGATCTTCCCGGACCAGGGCTTGAACCCATGTCCCCTGCGTTGGCAGGTGGATTCTTAACTACTGCGCCACCAGGGAAGCCTGGAGATAGGGTTAGTTCCAGCTACTCTGCTCGTGGTTTTACTCCCCCATCTTTGGTAAATCTGATGAATAACTGAGCAAGACAGACCCAGAACCAGCCTAAGCTGCTCCATACCGCCCCAACCTTTTGTCTTTCAGTGTTTAGGTGGGAATGTCTAGGACAATGAATTGTATGATTTTAAAGTGCTGACAAACATTAATTAACTAGGGGTACTTCTTTGTTTGAAGAGAGTTATGTCTAATTGTGAATATGTCTCCAATTATCTGCTCTCCTTTTTTGACTGTATTATCATCTGAAATCTGCAGTATCTAATTTCCTTGTACATTTATTTTAGTATGCTTTTTGAAGTAGGTGGCAACCATGAAAAAATGGACATATAGTCATTTTTGGACATATAGAATGGACATATAAATGGACATATAGAATGAAGCTGTTAGGGTAGGCCCTAATCCAATCTGACAGGTGTCCTTATAAGAAAAGGATTCCTCACCATGCCCCTGTGGTATCTGTTTGAAATTGGACTTGGGGCAGTATGGTTCTTTCCCTTGTATCCAAGAGGATGCTGCCAACACAACCTCTTTGAGGAGCAGTAAGCCACCTCTCCCCAAACACCCTTCTTATCTCTGTTCTGGATTCTTCCCTCTGGCTTTTTTCAGGTTTAGCTCCAGGAGAGAGTGCCTCCTCTGGGATAGGCTTTCTGAGCAGGTAAATCCACCTTCTTCTGCCAGTTCAAAATTTACAAAGGAAGGGTTGTCTGCCAATGGTGGAGATCGTGGTTAAGAGAGGGTGAGAATATCTCATTGGATACTGGTGGTGTCATATATTTCTGTACTTCTTTCATTGACATGAAGAGGTGGATACCTAATGGCTCCACAATTTGTGTAAAGTCAAAGTAGATGTCATCTTAGAAACAAACATGAATATCTGTGAGGTTCCCACTCTGACGCTTGGCTTTGGAGCCAGATAAATTAACACAACCCCATGGTTACAATACTTACGCCCCAATTCTAGACAGAAACAGTTGGTAACTCACAGCCCTGTTGCTGCTGCTGGCCTCATGTCTAGCCTCTTGTCTGGGAAGGCAGTGTGCGCCACCGCCTGCTCTCCTCCTGGGCTGACAGGGGAGAAACTGCCATCATGACAGCATGGCAAATGAAACCTGGTCTGGGCTATGCACAGGTGTTACCTTTAAGATGTTGAGGAGGTAAGGTATTCTTCAGGCATGGAATTCAGAAGAGTTCTCTTTCTTTTTTTTTTTTTTGTGGTACGCGGGCCTCTCACTGTCGTGGCCTCTCCCGTTGCGGAGCACAGGCTCCGGACGCGCAGGCTCAGCGGCCATGGTTCACGGGCCTAGCCTCTCCACGGCATGTGGGATCCTCCCGGACCAGGGCACGAACCCACGTCCCCTGCATCAGCAGGCAGACTCTCAACCACTGCGCCACCAGGGAAGCCTGAGTTCTCTTTCTTCTATGGGCCAAGAAGTTTGTTGGCTGCAACCGTTTGTGTATTCATTAAATTGACAAACATTTACTGCAAGCCTACCAACTGCAAACCACTGAAATGCTCTCTGAGGAGAATAATAATAGTAACAATAATAAATAGTTTATTATGTCATAGGCTCTGGGCTAGGCCCTTTACATATTATTATTGATTTTATTGATAACATTTGTTCAGTGTCTGCTGTGTAGTAGGAACTGTGCTAAACAGTTTGCATGCATTTTATTCTTATAATACCTGATGAGGGGAGGTACTCTTGGTCTCATTTCACTGGTGGGAAAGCTGAGATTCGGATGATGCTGAAGGTCACATAGCTGGTACCTGCTGAAGCCAGGGGTAAAACTTAGGTTGTTCTGATCCCAACGTGTATTCTTGCTTTATTTGGTTGTCCAAAAGATAGTTGAGAAAGAAACATTCTTTGATAATCGAGGCCCCTTGTGCGTTATGCTTGGAAGTCACTCTCAAGAGAAACATTCTATAAACAATGCTAGCTTTATTTCACCAAATCACGTGTCTGGTGTGGTTTTCAGACTGTTGCTCAAATCTCCACCCCACACCCTGCAACCAGCTTTTCATGGACATTTGAGAGCTATTACTTTGGGTTAAGGCTGTGCCCAGTGGTGTGTGTGTGGGGGGGATGTTTATGCCATTGTGTCAGTTGCACCTTCAGGTGAGAGTGTTTGTCATGTCGTATTCTCTTAGGGGTGCTGGAGAGGTCAGTGCATGTTGATAGGGAGAAATAGGGCCACAGGATGTGTGAAAGTCTGAGGTGCAGGCCCCTCCAGGACAGCGCATACAGTGAGGCTCAAGTCTTCTGAGGGACTAGCTGGTTTGTGTCACTGTGAGCTGGGATTTCCTGAAGCTCAAGGCTGCTCTCTTTCCAAATCCATCTAATCTCTAGATGGATGATGGCTTGGATAGAAATGTTAGGAAGTAGGCAGAGTCAAGCTGTTTGTGAATAAAAGAAAACTCCAAATCTCTGAAATTAATCTAACCAGGGTCATGTCTACCTACATGTAGCCCATTTGAATGGAGATATGATTCTCTCTGTTTAATCCAACTACAACCTATTACTACTAAAACTAATGTTTATATCATGCTGACCATCTACAAAGCACTTTTATAGGCATCAGCTCATTTGGTTATTCCAGAAAACTCTGGGATGGATCATTTTCTTCCTTTTCCCTCTAAGGGAACAGAGGCTCACATAGTTGAATGATTTGCCCAGGGTCACAGGGCCAGACTGTGGGGCATGTGAAGGGAAGCACACCTCATTTTGGGGCAAAGCCAGAAGTCCTTGGTCACATCAAGCTGCCTCCTTAACTGAACGCTCATTCCCCTTATGGAAACCTGAAAATGCTGGGCTCCCAAATCACAGACAAGTTTCAATAAACAAAAAGGCTGACGGAAGTCTTTCTACTCCTCCTGGGTATACACAGTCAGTCTGAAGGCCTAAATCATGGAAGCACTCCCTCTAACTCTGCTCTCACTGGAGACGGCTCTCAAGGCTTTGCAGCTGGTTGAGTCAGCTCTGCTGTTGAATGGGTGGAGCAGGTAAAGTCAGTGCCCTGGCCTGATTCCTCAGATCTCTCCTTACTGTTTGTGTGCGCCAGTGGGTTTGGTATGATTTGCTGTCAGCGGTCAGGACTGACTGACAGATGTGGCAGTACCTCTGGTTGGATGACTGTCAGGTGGAACTAACATTCCAGAGCTCCCCTGTGGGATCTGGTGAAGTCACTGCGGGAGTGTCTACCAAAGATCACACCTTTGCTTGATTTACTGCCTTTCCCAGTCCTGCTTCCGTCAACCCCTATCAGTGGCCTCTGGGAGGTCTTCCTGGATAAATCACTTGCACTTGAATCCTTGTCTCTAATTCTGCTTCTAGAGACCCTAACCTAAAATAGAGTATCAGAAGTATATTCTAGAATCTTTCAGGTGCCCTAGTTTGGTGTTTATCTTCACATCTTCGATTAAGCAGTTTTGATGTTTATTAGTTGTCTGACCTTAAATTATTTAAAATCTCCGAGCCTCTTTTGGCATCTCTAACACGGGGATAATCACACCTGCCTCGCAGGGCCATGGTAGGGATTTAATGAGATAAGGTAGGTGAAGCACTTAATATTTATAGGTGGTGTTCAGATATTATTACCTATTTTTCTAATATTTTGTGTGGAAATTTCTCTAGTGACATTGGATCAAAGTCACAGAATAATTCTACAATGGTGCAACCTTGTACCTCTGTGAATTTCATAGACTTAGAGACAAAAGCTGTTTATAGCATATAATCCAAGTGTCTCAGGATTTAGCAGCTGCTGATTGCAAATGCAGTCACATCATATTAAACCCCAAATGTCAACAGCAGCAAGCAAACCCCCATTTGACTCAAGCCCAGTCATTTATAGAGCCCCTCCGAGGGGTGCTCACATATGTCCACAATTATTCCACGCTGCTGTTTGCCGAGCCTGGATTTACAGATTTATGTCCCATCGTTTGCACAGAGTTGCTGATCCCGGCCTACTGCTCTTCTCCTGTCAGCGCTGTCAGGTGCTGCTAGGGAAGATGGAGAGCCCCACGCCTAATGTCATTTTCACAGTGGAGCAAACCCGCTGCCCCCTAAGGCCTAAAATCCTCATTATTGTTTTTGTGAGGAGTTTTCTTTTTTATGCTCAGCTGGGAGAGGTATGGCCAGGTTGCTTGAGTCCTCTGTGATTGCTGATAAAGTTCATTCAGCTGCAGATGGTAGTGCCAGGACTTGGCAGCAGCCAGGCCCTATAATAGGCACAGACTCTGGTAAAGCTGGAAACCCACTGCCCCCAGCATGAAGAATCTGTGCCTCAAGGTCGGACCCTGATGGCCACCACGTCTGATAGCCACCAAATGAACAGAATGCTCCTTCTTCTTTGTGTGTGTGTGTTGGCAGGGTCGGGGATGGAGTGAGATACAGGGGTGGGAAAGCAGGAACAATGAAAAGTACCCATAATGAGTTCACCAGAGCCAAAAGAGTTTCAGAATTTATTTATTTATTTATTTTTGGCTGCCTCGGGTCTTCGTTGCTGTGCACGGGCTTTCTCTAGTTGCGGCGAGTGGGAGCTACTCTTCGATGCGCGACCTTCTCATTGCGGTGGCTTCTCTTGTTGTGGAGCATCGGGCTTGAGGCACACGGGCTTCAGTAGTTGTGGAGCATGGGCTCAGTAGTTGTGGCTTGCAGGCTCTAGAGCGCAGGCTCACCAGTTGTGGTGCACAGGCTTTGTTGCTCCATAGCATGTGGGATCTTCCTGGACCAGGGATCGAACCCGTGACCCCCGCATTGGCAGGTGGATTCTTAACTACTGTGCCATGAGGGAAGTCCCGAAAGAGTTTCAGAATTTTTTTATATTTTCAGTTAACACACAGAACCCTTTCTCCTCAGGATAAACACTGCTGTCAATCTCCTTGAGTGGCAATGAGTTCTTGAACCTGCCACCACCTATAACTACAATCACTTGTTCCTCCAAGTTCAAGCCCTGTTGCTGGTCTTAGAGCACAGATAAAGCAATTACTATTTAAAACCACAAGTGGCTGCAGCAGCTTCAGCCTGTAAGTAAGTAGCATAATTTCTCTCTGGAGTAAATAGCCTTTTATTTAAACAAAGATGAGGCCCACGGGGCATGATTTGGAAGGAGGAATTGAAACAGAGAGATAGCTAAACCTATCAGCATAAAAAATAAACTAGGATTTTCTGGGGAGAAGAGTCGAGAAAGGAGAAGAAGGGAACAGGAGCCGCAAGGGATTAAACCACAGCGTGGAGGCCATGGGTGTGGAGGCCATGGGTCTCTGAGAACGGCACGCGTTAGACATCACCAGTGGCCAAAGGGTGTTCCAAGGCGAGGATGTTTTGTGTTTCCTTTTACACTGTTTGCTCTGTGCTGAAAAGTAATTGTCTGAGGTGAGGCCTTGTGCCAGTGGTGTTTCTGGGAAAATCAAGGGAAAGAGTCTGTGTTACTGATCTAAGAGCTAGAATGCAGAGCAAATGGAGCAGCCCTGGGACTGGCTGGGGAGAGAGACAGAGAACTTTTACTATGGAAAGGAGAAATCAGAGGGAGAGTCTCTGGGGAGTCATGGAGCCTGAATTTCCATTCAACTAATATCTGGATGACAGCCTAACTAACCCCCCTTGTCATCTGACTGTCACCCACCCTAGCCCATCGAACATGGCTGTATATGTCTGATTCCCAGTTTGTTTCTAGGTTTTTGCCTGGTAAGGAAGCTCCTCAGATCCCAAATAAGTCACTGGATGCAAACGGCTAAGTGGGAGGAAAAGCATGTGTCACTGTTATGGTGACCCAGCAAGACTCATGGGGTGTGATCATACAGCAACTTTAGTTTGTCTCCCACAACCATTGGAAAAAATTTTTTTGGTTACCAAATACAACCTTTATTCAAAAAGTCCAGCTCATAAAATAACAAACACTCCAAGCTTGATTTGAAGTCACATCTTCTCGCTTCCCCAGTTAAGCCTGCAGAGGTGGGGAGCTGGGGTCCTTGCCACCTCTTTGCTAGAATCTGTTTCTGCTCTTCCAGGGCTTGAATACAGTAGGAGAAGAGCGAGAGTTGTTAACTGGGGCACAGAAAAGTTCTCACGTGACTGAAACTGTCTCGTGGGTTGGGTTTGCGGTCTGTGGGCTGGGCAGCCGTTTAAGTTAAGCTTTGGTTCTTTGGAGAACCCCATCACCGTGGGCCTTTTATCTGAAACTCCCTTGACCCCAGGGGAGGCATCTCCATTGTGGCCGATTGCTTCCTCCTTCTGCAGCCTCCAGACATATTGCAATGTCCTTAGCTTCTCGCCACTAGGGTCTCGCTGCCCCTTTGGGAAGTCTCACTGGACAGAAGCTGACCCCATGTTCATTCTTTGTTACGTGACCCACTTCTGCCCATGGGAAATACGCGTCCATTTGCACCCTTGACAGACTCTGAGAGCGTAGGCTGCCCCACGCACTTATTCTTTGACTCGTCTGTCAGCTCATATTAAGTTTTAAGTGAGAGTCAGACACCAGCTCACGTGTTCTTCAATTGCTCTCCTCAAGTATATGTCCCCCACCCTTCCCAACTTTCCAGACGCAAAGGTTGCATAGCACACTTCTCTTCAGGGAAAACCTCTTTCCCTACGTCCTCTGAGTCCAAGTGTTTTTACGCCCTCTATGTAAATGAAAAGTCTAAGATTTCTCACCTGTACTTGTCACCAACTCTGACATTTCTGCGTGGAAATATAAAACAGTTTGGATTGTAGGATGTTGACTTTATGCTGTGGCTGAAATGTTCCCTCAGAAGCCCCATTGCTCCTCTTTGTAATCTGACTTGCATGAGGGCCACCCACCCATCAGACATGGCGGTTTATGTCTGAGTTCCAATAGGATGATGGTTCAAGTCTTTTTTCCTGAGGGAACTCTTCAATCCCAATGACAATAAGTGGATACAAATGGTTAAGGGGAGGTTATTTCCTCATTCATTCCCCAGAAACATTTGGGGCTCAGTGCTTGCCTCACTGAGCCTCCCTGTGACAATTAAAAAATGTCCAATTGTTCTCCTTTTCACTCTTGGTGGAAGGACAGAAAGTGCTGAAGTGAAGGTATATCAGGATGCTTTTCTCTGACTGGCTTTGAAAATTTTTTCCTAAGTCTCATATAATGAACCTCACATGTTAGGATCTAGCAGAGCTTGGAGAAATATTGTAAGTCTATGTAACCATAGAGCAAGGTAGAAAGTGATTTTCACCACTCTCTTGTTCTTCTCATCCTCTTACCTGGAAAATACCCCTTGATTCTCATTCAGACTGATCTTTTCTCATATAATATAGTGGCCTTCATTTTGAAGTTTTGAATTGAATATGATGCTTAGATTATAAGTTATGTTCTGAAGGATGTGAAAGTTACATCAAATTACAGATTTATTTTGTGCAATGTGGTTGCTGGTATTGGTTGCCTGAAGCCAAAGAACCACGAAAGGTACACTAAGAAATAGGGCCTATGGTTTTGCCAATGTGTCATTTGAGATATAGCTCTCCTTCTAAGTTGGCCAACTAGGTTGAGATTAATGAGGAAGGTGGTGTGTGTGTGTGTGGGAGGGTGGGTGGTTGTGTGTGTGTGTGCGCGTGCGCATACATTTCATTCACCCAATCAATTCCAGTGAGATAATACAGAAGTGGCCATGAGGGAGAAGTAGACAATGGGCACAGATAACCTCCTGTTCCATTCAGTGGTGTTAATTAGTAATGAGCATAATATTCCTTTTTTTTTTTTTTAAAAAAAGGTTTGGCAGTGTAGTTTAGTAAAACAAAGAAACACCAAATGGAAACCTCGCTGCCATTTACTTAGAATCTGAAACCTTGGTTGCTAGTTCTGCTTCCAGCTGGTACTGGCCATAGGACCCTAGACAAATTACTTCTTTGAGCCTCAGGTTTCTGCATCTATAAAATGGTGAAAAACCTATCTATTGTGTGGAACTGTCACTTAAAGGAGACACTGTTCAGGAAGTTCTCTGTGGGACCTGGTGTGATGGGTCATGGCCAGGTGATGGTTGAGTTGACTGGAGATGAGGAGATCTGACACTGGCAGCTCAGGGCCTTGAATCAGGTTTTCAATTTCAATTTGAGTGTGAACCCACTGCCTGTATTGACACAGCACAAAGCCAGGGGCAGATCTGACAGTGATTTGTTTAATTTGATTGATGAGGGCTGCAAAACTGGGTCATTCAGTCTGCAAAGTATCTAGGCTATAATGATCTGATATTGACTGTCTACATTCATCAAACTAAGTGGATAATTAGCATTTGACTTTGTGATGTATAGACAGTAATTGTAGCTCTTTCTCAATTAAACATCTCATTCAAAGTCGTGATTTTGGTTGTCACGTCTGTGCAGATGATTTCCACATTTGTTTATACTTCCAGCTCCTGGCTTCTTTCTTAAAAAAACTATTTTATTTTTCCGTCAGTCACCAGGCATCTTCTATAGCCTCTCTTCAACATATGGTCCTTCCCCAATCTTCCCTCCATCTGTAGTCCTCATTTCAGCCAGTCTCAAACCCTCAGTGTTAACTCTGCCCCCTCCCTACTCAACCCCTTCCACATGCTATCAGATGCCAGACTCTATCAATTCCACCTGTGAAATCTTTTTCCTTCTGTCTAATTCTGCAGCCTTGCTATCCTATGATTTCATCAAGGCCCAGCCTATGATTACAGAAACCCTATAATTGGTCTCCCTTTTCCGGGGTGTTCTCATTCCAATCCATCCTATACATAACGCTCTCATCTTTTCTTCTGCTCCAGAATCCCCTGGAGGGTTCTCTCTGCCTAAGCAATGGAGCCCGTAGCCTTCCACCTGGCCTTCTCAGCATGGCAAGGTCTGGCTCTAACTGGTCTTTCCGACTTCATCGTCTCCCGCTCCCCTTCCTGCCCAGTCCTGAGCGTTCTATCCCTGGTTCCCTGTGCTGACTCATGGCCTCCCAGATGCTGTTCTGTGTTCACACAGGTCCCTTCTCTGGAAGATTCCTCCCCTCATTCTAGCTCTCTAAACCTCAGTCCAAATGCTACCTAACTTTCAAAGGTCGTCACGTACCTCTTCCTCACTGCCTTCCTTTAGGTTCCTGTTTAGAAAGAATCTCTCCCTAATCTGTACTCCAGGCATGTTAACAAGATTTGCCCTACTTTCTCCTCTCTAGACTGTAAGTTCCTCCAGGGCAGGATTTGTGCCAGTCATCTTTGTATTTACCAGGGGACCCAGATCTTGCCTCTAATGCTTGCTTCTTAAATAACTGTTGAATAGATGAATGTCTGTAAAGAAAGCTAGTTTTCCAATATATTTGTTTCTTACTTTCTTGTGTGGGAAGCAACTTCTTATTTGAATATTGTAAACTCACGTGCTGGAATGTTTTGAGACTATGCAATATGCTCCTATGGCTTTTTTCTTTCTGATAATGTAGGTCCTTTATCGGTGGTATGTGGCACTAATTATAGGGAAGAGGAAAGGAAATTCTGGAAAGTAGTTCACTGAAGAGGAAAATGAACATGAAAATTCTAACTATAAATGGAATAAATATGTTTGCTGAGAAGGACGTCTTGAAAGGCAGTATTCTGCTAGGGCAGTGCTGTTTTTAAGGGGAATACTATTGGGTTGGCAAAAAGTTCATTCGGGTTTTTCTGTAAAAACTTGAATGAACTTTTTGGACAATCCAATAATAATTTTATAAAGAAGCATCTTGGAATTTTTTAGGAGAACTTGTAAGAACTGTAGAATAATCAAATCATTGAGAAATTGGGCCAGACTTTTCCTAGAATTCTGTAGCCCATTGGATCTGACAAGAGAGGAAAAATTGGCTGTTGAGCTGGGGAAAAGGACTAATGGAGACAAATTACAGGAATGGTAATGGTTTCACCCCGAGGATAGATGGATGGTGTTTTAAAAGACCATCATGTCATACAGATGGTGAACTGCTATTGTCACTCCCATCACATTGGGGAGCACAGCGGAAGAGAATATGGGCAAACCCAAACATTGCATTTTGAGGCAAAGTGTAGGACGAAAGATGGGATAAGCCTTGAAGATAGAGGTAGCATTTCATTTTGACACATTTCATAGTAATACAATAAAGTGTGCCTTTAATGCTTTATTTTTAGGTTCACCAAAAGAGCCCAAAGTCATGAAAATGTCCTGCACCAAGATCTCTCTAGGAGATCTGAGTTAGAGCTTTCTGATGATGCAGTGTGATCAGTGACTGAAGGAGAGCCTGACAAAGATCAATGCTCAGTATATTACTTTACACACAGTAGGTGTTAGGTTAAATGCTGTTGGGTAAAAAACCAAGATTAACTCTTAAATATTCACAAAGGTTCAGTTGTAATTCTGCCTAAAGTCAAGAGGATGAGCTCCATGTAGACAGAACATCTATGATTTTTAAGCAACTTTGCTATTTTCAATACATGTATAAATGTAAAAGTAGAGTTTTGTGATTAAGTTCACAACTCAAAAAAAAAAAAAACAAAAAAAACCTTTGGGTTTCCCTGGTGGCACAGTGGTTAAGAATCTGCCTGCCAATGCAGGGGACACAGGTTCGAGCCCTGGTCCGGGAAGATCCCACATGCCACGGAGCAACAAAGCCCGTGCACCACAACTACTGAGCCTGCGCTCTAGAGCCCGCAAGCCACAACTACTGAGCCTGCATGCCACAACTACTGAAGCCCACGCGCCTAGAGCCCATGCTCTGCAACAAGAGAAGCCACCGCAATGAGAAGCCCGCACACCGCAACGAAGACCCAACGCAGCCAAAAATAAATAAATAAATAAATAAATTTAAAAAAAAAAACAAACTTTGTGGAACTTTTGGTACAGAAAATGTAGAGACTGTAATTATGTAGCCTATTGGGGTCCATTCTCTTTGGGGAATTGATTCCACTGTAATGGATTTTTTAATTATAATAATTTAACAGAGACACTTTGTAAACTAAGATTGGGTTTGTTGGTCCTAGTAGGGCCAAATTTAATTTCAGGATCTCCCCCTCTCTCTTGTGTTCTCCCCACTTATTAAATGTGTGGGCTCAGGTTAAAAAGATAATCAAAGGACCAAGAGGAAGATAATATAAGGTCAACATCTTCTCCCCATTCCCACTTTCAATTGCTTTCCAGTCTACTGAAGTTGTTATTGTCAAGGCCACTCCAGGTGGCTAGATCCATTGGCCAATTTTTCCTCCATGTCTTACTTGACTTCTCAGCAGTATTTGACACAATTGACATTACCTCTTTCATGAACTATTTTCCTCATTTTTCTTTCAGAACACTTTTCCTCCTACCTCAGGGGCTGATCTCCCTCAGTCTCCTTTATTGGATCATTCTCTTCTCCACAGCCTTGAAACATTAGTGGTTCCCACAGCTCAGGCCTTAAATCCCTTGTCTAGCTATAGTCACTCGCATTTCTATGACTCAAAACCATCTATTGACTGATGACTCTGAAATATATATATCCCCAGCCCCATCTTCTTCCTGAACTCTCTTGACTTATATAAGCAACTGACTACCCCACATCTCCACTTGGATCCCAATAGACATATTCACCGTTTTCTCTGTGTTCTAACATAGATAAGTTCAGCTATTTTTACTTGCCTTAAAACTTTCAAGTTTCTAATTAAGCATATAAATGTTCAGAAGTATATATAATTATCATAAATACTGCAGTTTACTACATTCAAAAGAGGTAACTTGTTTAACCTTATACATCGTAGAAATTATAAGCCTAATTTTAAAATGATTAAGTAAATATCAGAAACTAATACCATTCTTAAAAATAGATGCTACCTGTCTTTCACTGTCAGTATCCACATTATAAAGAGTGGTGTGATTTTCAGGTGATTGCTGCATGCTTTCTTATTCATCCATTAGAGTGATTATGTTCCAACCCAAATCCAGCTGAAACCCAATGGAGTTTGCTTATGTAATTGACAATTTATGATTGTACAGCTTTTTACAATTTTTCTCTTATAATGTATCCCTTGAGATACACTGAGAACACTGAGTGAAATAAAGCAGGTATCATTTTCTTTCCTGCCAAAAATTGAGGCTGAAAGAGACTTGGTGGTTTGTCCTAATCACACAATATAAATGTTATTGTTGCCTTTTGAACCGTGGGTCATCTGACTCCCAACTCCCTTCTTCTCCCAATACCTTAAGGTATTTCCCCTTCAAGGTAACATCCACGAAGTTTTTCAGGCAAAACACACAGTAAAGTCATGACTTTATCATGGATCACTTGGATCAATTTTTTAATTTATAATTTTCAGTGATTATCCATACTATTAAGAAAATTGTACTATCCCCTTGCCATTTTTTGAGAGTGAGCAACCTGCAGTAGATAGTCGTCTCTGTTGATGTTTCCTAGTTTTAAAAATTATCTTTAATTATCCAAAAGATAAACAAATAAAATGGAGAAATAGAGAAAGAAGCAAATAACATTAACTTTCAAATGAACATTCCAAATGAAAAGAAGTGATTTTCCGCACACATTTGGGCTTATATTCTGATAAGCAGGAGATCAGTGTTCAGCTTCATGCTGTTTTTCTGAAGCCCCTTTATTTTTCATTAATCTGTCTCCCTTGTGGGCCTGGTGCTCAGTAATCTGCTCATCTCTAGCGTGATGCATACTATAATCCATTGCTTCTCCTTCCATGCATTTTAATGAAGCCATTTTTACCTCCTTTACATAACTGCTGTCCTGATTTCATACTACAACATAACCATTCATTGTCACATCATTGAGAGCAAATCTTTAAAGAAATAACTCAAAAAAATGGGATGGATACAGATTTTTGATTCCTTTTTTTTGTTGTTGTTATTTTAAGAGAGCTTTGTGAACTCAGCAGCATTTTCATCATTTTGTCTTCAGTAGATGCTCAGGGTTGGAAATAGATATCCCCTGAACACCAATCCAAGTGAGAAAAACATTGGCAGTCAGAATCTGTGTGCCAGAGCTGCTGGGTCCCTCTGTCCTCTTCATGCCCCATCACTTGGCTGCATGCTCTGAACTCCTGCCCCCTGCCCTGGGCTGCCCTTTTGGGAGGGCTTCTGTAGCTGTGGAACCATAGAAGACCTGTGTAAGAAGTACTTGCTTGTCATTGCTGTTTGGCTTCCGTCTTCCTGCTAGCTTGTCTTGCTCCTCTGTTTCCTGCCCATTGTTCTGGACTTGGACCTTCTGCTCTGCTCTGCTCACCGGCGTTTATGCATTCCAGGCCTGTATTTGTCTGCCTGGCTTCTGACCCTTGCTCCCTGTGTGAGGTCTGATTCATGGCCTTGCTCTGACCCTGGTGTCCTGGCTAATGTCCTCTCCTGGCTGTTCTCAGGGGACCAGGGTGCTCCTTGTTCTGAACTTTACCTTCCATGTCTCGCTTCAGCTTGCCTCTCCCTCCCTTCTCAGTCTTGCCTTGGATTTCTGGGTCATTCATTCATTCAACAACTAACTACTAAATACCCAATGTGTGCTGTTGATACAAAGATAAATAAGACGGGCTCTGCTCGTACAGAATTCACCAACTAGAGGATAAGTCGGCCCCCAAAGAGGCAGTTCCTGATTTTGTGAAGCTTATGTAAATTTGGGGGCCCTTGTTATGAAAAAGAATGCAAAGTTATGAATACACACTTAGGAAGAGGCCTTGGAAAGGGTCTATGTGAGCAAGAGCCCTGAAACTTTATCACGTAGTAAATTTACCTGTGTGGATAGATAATTTTAAAAAAGGAGTTAAGTTCTGGGGTAGAGCTATGCAGGGGACCAAGGAAGGGTGAGTAACCTACACCTGGATGTCAGGGGTGGCTTCCTGGGGAGGTTACTGCCAATGAGTTTTATAGCTGAGTACTATTTAAGTAGATGAAGAAGAGAGGGAAGGAGAAAGAGGCAGACAAGGCCTTGCAGGCAGAGGGTCCAGCATATAAACGTAGACTGTAGTGAGTCCTGGGTGCTCCCAGCAGCTCTGTTTTGCTGGAGGATCAGGTGAAGTTGGAGAAGGCAGTTGGTACTAAAACTCTGAGAATCTGTGCCTCAGTAAGCCTCTTGGATTTTTTCTGTTGCTTAGATTTTCATCTCAAACAAACCACTCTGGCAAGTGTGCATATCAGTTAGGAGATGTGGCAGTAGTTCAAGCAACAGGTGACAGAGTTATGAACTAAGCTATAATAGCAGGAATAGAAAGAAGAGATGGGTCAAGATACATGTTGAAAATTAGATGTAGGGCCAGTGAAGAGTAAAGAGGAAGCTCGGGTGAATGTGAGGATGGCAGGACCATCATATGAAAAGGGGGTAGAGAGGACAATGGTTTAAAGGGATTTGATACGTTTAGTCTTAGGGCAACTCATTGGAGGCGTTCTTTTAGAAAAATCATATCTGAGTCTGAGGCTGGAGGAGTCATGTGGGTAGTAGGTGCAGATTAAAGAAGTATCAGCATATAGGTAGTAATTGAAAGCAAAGGAATGAATGAGCTAACTCAGGTAAGTGTGGAGAGAAAGAAATGGAGGGTGGGATCCCAGGAAGGGCGCTTGGGAAGGTGTCGGAACAAGCCATAGGGAGGTCTGAGGAGGTTGGGAGAGTCCAGTGTCATAACAACCAAAAGAGTAAAACATGTCAACACACCAAATGCTGCCGTCTTGCAATGAGAAGACTGAAAAACGGGCATTGGATTTGTTGACAGGAAGTAATTGGAGATGAGGATGAGAGTAGTGATGAGAACAAGCCAGGTTTCAATAGGCTGAGCACTGGATGAGAGGTGAGGAAGTAGTGCTGAGTGTGGAACCCTGGGTGGATATTTTTGCATGAGAAAATCATCCAATTAGCTCCATTTATTAGCATTAGCTCCAGTCACTAGAATCTAATGGACTTTTTTTTTGAGATGGGAGATACTTGAATATATATTTAAGATGGGAGAGATGCTTAAGCATTTTTATAGCCAGAGAGTTTAAATATTCAGAAGCTGGGATAGAATGTGGGATGGAATAAAGCCTTGTTATCTGTGACCCTGTTTGCTTGTTTCCCTTGGGAACTCCCACTCCTGATTCTATTGCTCCTTCTAAGAGATGAAAATTGTCCCTTTCCAAGGTGGCTAATACAGATCTGGCTGGTTGGTCTTCAGATCTTTTATGTTTTCTGTCAACTCGGAGGTTCAGTGATTGACTTATTGATGGTCCAAAGAAACATTGGTGTATTTGTCAGCCTACAGTGGTCTTGAGTCAGGCCACCTTGGAATGAGAACAGCAGAAAGCATAAAACGGGGTGAAAAGGAATTACCCTGACCCTCCAACATCCCTCTCCTTTGTAATCATCGTCCCCTCACTGACTGGGGAACAACTGCCTGGTAGGGAACAATTTGCTTCAAAGGGAATAGCATTATCTAGGGGTAGAAAAAAAAATCAAGAAATGGTCAGTTTGCTCTTGCTTCTGGAACCTCTGATTTAGGCCATTGTTAAAACCACTGGTATCCATTCTAGAGGCAAAGGAAATCAAAAGCTTCATCCCAGAGGCCATCTCAAAGCCGTGAAACTGAGATCCCATTTGCTAGCAGCTGAGAGCAGAGCAAAGTTGGGCACTGACAATAGATGTGAAAATGCTTTATAAACCAGAACATGCTCTACAAATGCCAGCTATCACAATCCTTTCTGAAAGCTGTTTGCAGAAATATTTGCTTGAAGACCCCATAGTACTCAAAATAAAGCAACAGTAACTCAAAGGCAATTGTATTCCTTTTTAAAGCATATGTTTTACTGCAGCATGAGAAACTAAACCTCATTTTCTGCTTAATGCCCACTTGACAGACTTGGTGGAATCGTAGAGCTGGTCTCCCACCCTCTCTCACGTATTGCCTAAGTGTGTGCTGAAGTGGGCCTGCTAGCGATAACCAAACACAAAATGAAAAGCGCTTTGCCACGGCGCTCCCCCCGACCCCCTGCCTTGACTGCTGTTTAAATGATAAATATCCAGTAAAAACCACAGCACTAGAGCCCAATTAGTATTAGAGTTAAGAAACTTTCACCCATTTCAGGGAGAAAATATGTATATACTACATAGTTATGATCAAGGGAATGATGCTATGGGCAAATAAAAAATAAAAAAAACATTAGGACTCATGGTAGGTGACACATTTATCATTAGTACTCAGAGATACCCTGAAGTTAAAATAGGAGCATCGTCTTGTGTGATCTGATTTTTAGAGAAAAGGGAATCCAAACTCAGTTACTCTTTCCCAAACTCAGTCATCCATATCTTACTTATTGAAACCTGAATATGTATGATGATGATTCTATTTCTCTAATTCAAGGCTTTGCTTCTTGCTAAAACAAATTCTTGGGGCAAGTAGCATTTAAAAGTTCTCATCATTATCCCCTAAATGTGAATGAGTTTCTGTTTTTTTCTCTTAAGTAGGAGGGTGTTGCTTCCTAAGTGGGGGTGAGAGGTGGAGAGGAAAGGCAAGGAGCAGCCCATGCTTCTCTTCACAGTTTGCTTCAGATTAGGGCAGCCTGAGGATTTATGGCAGAGCTAGTGGTAATTTACCCATATTCATGCATCCAGCCATCCATTGGATATCCATCCAATATCCATCCATCTCTGTGGCATTAGAATCCCAGTTTTCATTTTGAGTAGACACATATTCAGCAAAAGAACATGGTTCTAAATTTCTCCCCATCTCACTCCTTACAGCTAGGGGTGGCCAATAAGATATAGGCAGAAGTTACGTAGCAGAACTTCCAAGAACATTTCTTAGAAAAGTGATAGGACCCTAAGAACATTTTTTTTTTGCCTTCCCACCTCCTTTAGTTTTCTTTCTCCTAGGAATGCAGATAGGATGGCCTATAAAGGGCTAGTGCTCTAGCAGTCATCTTGTAAGCATGAGGATAAGGGATAGCACCATCAGAACAGAGAGTTGAAGGGAGCCTGGGTTCCTGGTGACAAAAGGGAGTTCCCACACCAGCCCTGGACTGGTCACCTTTGGATTTCCATTACATGAGAAAGAAAGAAATATTAGTTAAACCTCTTTTTTTCAGGTCTCTGCTACTCACAGTTGAACTTAATTCCTATCTGATGCAGATGAACATAGATTTTGTAGTAAACACACACACACACACACACACACACACACACACACACACAAATAAAGTAAAATTTAAAAACCCTGGGCAGAGTTCTGTGTTTACCTTTGGATTCCACAACCAAAGGTGGATAAAGACAATTTGGTAACCTTTCAGAGAAGACCCTCCTACACACACACACACACACACACACACACACACACACACACGCACACACACAAATGCATTACCTTGTCTAAATACATTTATCAAGCATGTGGTTACCTGTAGTATTCTACTGAGTTTCATGATAGAGCTATTTCTTGTTTTCAAGTAGTTCACAATCTCTGATAGATCACCCAGATGCAGGCATGATAAACTATTTGAAAAGCAATACCTGCAAAGACAAGTTAAAAAGACTAGGTAGATTTGAAGAGATTATAAAAAGTGATATAAAATGTCTATTCAAAAGGATTACTGTGCAAAGAATTTTGACCTGGCAGTTCACATATCATGTAAGAACAAGGCAAGTGGGAATGATACCAATCTAGAAAGGATTTTAAGTGAAATGGGAATTCAGGGGTGGATTTACTGAGAAGCCAGTGAAGCTCACCCTTCGTGGGCCCTCATTTGCATGCAGTTCAGATCACTGTTTCTTTCCAGTTCGACTTCCCTTGTGTTACATTTCCCCTTGTGTTGGATGGTGGAGGAACAAATGAGGCATCTCTGGGATCCAAATAAGAGGAAGTTGAGATAAGGATGCCTTTAGTTTGCATTCAGTGGGACATAGTTATGAGGGTCACAATCACTTCTGTGTGTAGTAAGTTATTCCTAGCCATCGGGAGTAGGAATGGCTTCCAGAAATACTCCTGCTGCCCACAGTGGCATCATGACATGAAGGTGCAGAGCCAGAGGTCACACAGTGATATGAACTTGTACTACTACAGCTTCCAATGCTGGAAGTATGAGAACAGTAGAACAGAACCATGTTTGAAATGCACAGAGCCAGAAACTACTCTGGAAAATTATTTTAATCATCTGATGTATAAAAATTTTTAATTTTTTTAAATTGTGGTTAATTAGACAAAACAGAATTTACCATGTTAACCATTTTTAAGTATCCAGTTCACTGGCATTAAGTACATTCACATTGTGCTGCTATTACCACCACCCATCCACAAAACTCTTTTCATCACGCGAAACTAAAACCTTGTACCCATTAAACAATAACTCCACCTCCCCCCTTCCACCATTCCCAGGAAACCACCATTCTTTCTGTCTCTGAACTTGATTACTCTAGGTACCTCACATAAGTAGAATCATATAATACTTGTCCTCTTGGGACTGGCTTATTTCACTTAACATAATGTCTTCAAGATCGATCATGTTGTGGCAGGTGTCAGAATGTCCTTCCATTTAAGGCTGAATAGTAGTCCGTTTTATGTATATACCACATTTTCTTTGTCCGTTCATCTTTTGATAGACACTTGAGGTCCCTTTACATTTTGGCTATTGTGAATAATGCTGCTATGAATGTGGGTGTACAAATATCTCTTAGAGACCCTGCTTTCACTTTTTTGGGGTATAAGTGATGTGTAAAATTTTAAGTGGAGGATGAGGTTCTCATTGATACCTAGTTAAAATGGACATTCTTGCCTATAGAAATTTTTTTATAATGCATTATATGCAATTATAAACACACCACACAGTCTTTTTCTTTTTTGATGGGGATTGCACAACTTAGAACCTATCAGGATTTCTGTACTTGTTGGCACAAACCAACAGTACGACTACAAAATGGCCACAACGTCTATTGGTGAACTCATGTTTCCTGCATCCCAGCTGTCAAAAAAATATTTTCACCAACCATACTAAAAGTACTGATTTATCTTTCTATTTTCCCTATAAAAAGTGTTATAACATCATCCTTATGAAGAGACAATCAAATACTATTCAACCAATTAATGTAGAAAACAGTTACAATAGAGGTGTGTCAGGTAATTAAGGAATAAAACATATTTTGTTATTTTCCTGGACTTTGTGGTGTTTTCGGGTTTTGTGAGCTTTAAAAAATTTGTAATTTGTTATGCTCATCTCAGTCTAGATAAATATTGACATTCTTACCTAATTTTGTATGTGTAATGTTGTATTCCTTTTCTCAAAAAGGGTGCCCCAGTTGTATATGTTTTGGGCTCCACAAAACCTGGATCTGCTGCTGTGGAGGTCCCACAGACCCCAGTGCCGGGCTCAGGAGGTGTCAGTTTCTTTACCTCCCTCCCACTAGATGTCCTGGCTTTCTTGTGACCTGGTGCCTTGTGTAGGGAATGTCTGAGCGGGGCATTTGGGGCCAGGCTGAACAGAGCATTTGGCACCCATGGGTGCTTGGTCATGAGGTGCTGGGTGCCCACAAAGTGTACTTCTCTTTAGCCAACCACCAGGAGGACCAACAGAGGAGGGCAGGTAAGGGAGGTTCATGTCTAACTGAAGGCTGGGCAGTTGTGGTAATGACTTGGCTCCCACTAGCTTCTGTGAACTCATAGTTATCTTTAAATTCTTGGGCAACTTCCTCAGGAGAGGTTCACAGACTCCTTCAACAGCCCCTTCCTACACGGCCCCTACCCAATATCCCTGATTTCTTTTTAGTCTGGAGGAAATCCCCCCTCTTTCCTTGAGTTTCTATCAGAGGTACTCCCTCATTATGAACATCTTTTCCCTTGTTCTTTAAAAATGGACTTTTGGTCCCCTCGAAAATAGACCCTGGAATCACTAGCAGCCCCAAATCGAATTCTCCTATCCTGGGGTGGCAGGTGGGGCTATTATTCTTCAAGTCCTCCCAGAAGGATAAGAGAAAATGTATGTATTCTATCTCTTTAAAGCAGCAAAGCAAGGGAAGGAATACCACATGGTTAAGTTGCCTTATTAAAAGAACCTCACTATTCATATCCTGGCACATTCGTGATAAAGATTTATAGAATTTCAAAGTTGTAAGTGAGCCTACAGATCCTCTCATCAACCCCTATGATATTTTTTATTAATTTTTATTTATTTATTTATTATTTATGGCTGTGTTGGGTCTTCGTTTCTGTGCGAGGGCTTTCTCTAGTTGTGGCAAGCAGGGGCCACTCTTCATCGTGGCGTGTGGGCCTCTCACTATCGCGGCCTCTCTTGTTGCGGAGCACAGGCTCCAGACGCGCAGGCTCAGTAGTTGTGGCTCACGGGCCCAGTTCCTCCGCGGCATGTGGGATCTTCCCAGACCAGGGCTCGAACCCGTGTCCCCTGCATTAGCAGGCAGATTCTCAACCACTGCGCCACCAGGGAAGCCCAACCCCTATGATTTTACAGATGAAGCATGTACAATCCCTAGAGGGTAAATGATGCAGCCAAGGACGAGGCTTTGTGAGCCACAGAGCCAGCCCCACTCCAGGCCGCTTTGTCTCCAGTCCTGTGTTTTCCCTCTGTCACATTCACGTTAGATACGGTGAGGAAGTTTTAGATAGAGTTGTTGAATGCCATGTTACTACTATTTTATGAAAATGGATTTAAAAGTTTTTGCTGGAGGTTGAAAAGAAAAAAGTTCTCATTTATTTGAGTTGGCTTGACTGTGACCTGCCTGAAGGCTTCAGAAAAGGCTAGGTGAACTTTCAAGATCATTGTAGCTTTAATAGTGTATGGTATTCACTCATCCATCCTCTTTAGCAGGAATTTCTTGATGCATCTTCTATAAACAGAGCACCATCTTGTGCACACAGAATAAAACAGTTATGGGATAAAAAATGGAATGTAAAACATGGTCCAAGCCCTCTGGGAGCTTAATATCCAGTTGAGGAGCAAACACTGTGCCCACCTTCCTCCGATATACAAACGCATTTAATATTAGTACATGGCACTTATCAAAATTATGATACAGAGAATTGAGCACCATGGCATCTGTGTGAGCATAAATGTTTGCTGGACCAAATTCTTCTCCTTAAATTAAGATGAGTGTCAAGATTGTCTTACAGTTATTTAAGAATCATAAGCCATTATTTTGAGTGTTTTCCAAGGTAGGACATGCTTCCTTTCACAACCTTGTTGAGGCTTGGGTGCATAAGTATGCAGGTGTCCTATGTGGTAATGCATCTCCTTGATAGGGTAGGCCCTACAAACAGGGAAGCTAACACAGGAGATGGCTAGGAGGAGGCCAGTGCTCCAGCTTGGGTCAGAGGAAAGAATCAGGTAAATGTCTTGAAATTAGGTACATTCTTTTGTCTAGGATTTTATCCACTATTTGGGGAGGGGAGTGGCATGCAAAATTATGGTATTTTTGTCTGCAATCCTCAAAGCAACAAAGCAAACAGTGTATTTTTTTTTTGAAACATACATTGATTTTCCCCCTCCTTGCCCTTGCCCCCTTTCAAGCCTCTAGGCAGTTCTGGGCTCCCTACTAGAAGATTCTTCTAGGCTGGGGATATATGTGGGGAGAGATAGAGGGAAGTTGATGTGAGAAGAGTTTGGTGAATTCCAGAAGGAGGGTCTCTGCATCTTCTTCCTGAGCAGAGTCCCAAGGAGATGGTAAAAAAGGAGGAATCTGAGGCAAAAAGGGCCCTGTAACTGTAAGAGTCCTGAGGAGTTTGAAAGGCCACAGAGAGGTAGTGTCTGCACAGAGTCCAGGTCTACAGGGTATGGACAGCTCTGTAGGTTTCTGTAGGTTTCCATGGCCGAACCCAGCAGAGAATCACAGAATAGTAACAATGTCCACATTTGTGGCATGAAAGTAAGAGACAGAGTCGGGGATGTCCCAGCTATGCATGCATGGACTGCAACCAAGGACCAGATGCTTCCATTGCCAAAACTTGGCTTGACATTGACCTCTTGGAATTCAGACACAACCCCAGGGTGAGGGTCAGGGTCTCCAACTAACAAGAGAACTTCCTGCTGTCTAGGACGGGCAGGGGGAATCAGGCCTTCTAAATAGAAATTAAGTTTTACTATAGAAGAAAAGTTTATTTCTGGCACCCCTGAACTTACTCACTGAGATTCATACCCACTATACCAATTTGTTTTCCTCTGTAAAATATGTCTTAAACAATTACTCTTGTCTTTGTTTGAACTGTTGAAGTTTCACAGGCAGGATTCAGATAAAAATTCGCACAATATTCCTAAAACTCCTTGACTCCTTGTGGTTTCTAACCAATTTTCTGGTAACTGTGCAGAGCTTAGAAACTTCAGTCTAAAAATTTGACATGAGGGCTTCGCTGGTGGCGCAGTGGTTGAGAGTCCGCCTGCCGATGCAGGGGACATGGGTTCGTGCCCTGGTCCGGGAAGATCCCACATGCCGCGGAGCGGCTGCGCCCGTGAGCCATGGCCGCTGAGCCTGCGTGTCCGGAGCCTGTGCTCCGCAACGGGAGAGGCCACAGCAGTGAGAGGCCCGTGTACTGCAAAAAAAAAAAAAAAAAAAATTTGACATGACATTGGGCAGAAATAAAGCCTTTAGCAAAACCTAGCAGAGGCATCCTTCAAATGACTGGACTCTCTGCTGGGAGCATTTCTGGAAAGGTTGCTATGGGCCTATATATGTTGAGACTCTCCTGGAATTAAAAAAATGTGAAACTGGAACTTATCAATGCAGTGTTAGCTAAATTCTTATGCACTGAAAACAGTACCACCTCAGCAGAAGGCAGAAAATGAAGGAATAGAATATGCCCTAAGCCAAAGCACACCAGCTGCCGATTTGTTGGGGGCAGGGATGGTGAATGGGGAGTGAGTGAGTGATCAGAGGTCAATTCCTATAAAACCACCTAAAATTCTATGGCCAGGAGGCTTCTGGATGGCTGGCTTTAGATGAGAAGCGAGGACAATGAGGCTACGTCTCGAGTGTAGATCAAATGTTTTAGATGGCAACAGCACTTAAGTGATAGAGAGGTGGAAAGAAAGAAGAGATCAGGGATTCTACCCAGATTAAGTTTTGCACAGTGACTAGGGATCTTTTTTTTTTTTTTTTTTTTGGCGGTACACGGGCCTCTTACTGTTGTGGCCTCTTCCCGTTGCGGAGCACAGGCTCCGGACGTGCAGGCTCAGCGGCCATGGCTCACGGGCCCAGCCGCACCGCAGCATGTGGGATCTTCCTGGACCGGGGAGGGAACCCGTGTCCCCTGCATCGGCAGGCGGACTCTCACCCACTGCGCCACCAGGGAAGCCCGGGATCTTCTTTTTTAATTGAAGAGAAATTCACATAACATAAAATTAACCATTTTAAAGTACACAATTCAGTGGCATTTAGTACATTCACAGTGTCATGGGACCGTTACCTATATCAAATTCCAAAATATTTTCATCACCCCAAAAGAAAACCCAGTGTCCATTAAGTGCTCAGTCTCCATTCCCCTCTCAAGCTAATGCCTAACAACCACCAATCTGATTTCTGAATCTGTGGATGTATTTTTCAGGATATTCATATAAATGGAATCATATAATATGTGACCTTTTGTGTCTGGCTTGTTTTATTTAGTACATTTGACTCTTGAGCAGCATGGGTTGAACTGGCCCCGTCCACTTATGCACGTATTTTTTTTCCGTAAGTATGTACTACAGTACTATACAACCTGAAGTTGGTTGAATCCCCATATGTGGAAACGTGGATACAGAGGACTGACTTTAAAGTTATACATGGAGTTTTGACTCCGTGAGGGTCAACTGTGTAATGTTTTTGAGGTTCATCCATGTTGTAGCATTAGAGTAGTTACCATTTGATATGCTACTTCTGATGGACCACAGAAAAAGTAAAATTTAATTGTGTGTCTATCACCACTTTGGAAAAGGAGGCTTAAGGTCCAGTTCATTTCCCCAAATAGACCTCTTCCTCTTCTGGATTCTTTATCCTCATGTGAAATGGACATTGGTTGTTTGCTCACCCAGTCTCTGAGCCCCAAGGAGCAGCTCTTGATTGTGTGTAGGGCACAGTCTTTCCCCCACATAGCCTTTGGAGTTCACGTAATGCTGATCCAATCTCCTCACTTTGGAGTAGCCACTGACCTCAGGCTGTCTAATAAGGACTTTCATCCTATTGGCCACAGTTCACGATGGTCAAGTATTCCAGTTTTGGGGATCCCACTTGGAACTACAGAAATGTGTTTCCTTTCTGTTGGACTTGAAGCTGAGTCAGCCTGCCAGGTGTCTCCATGTAAAGAGGCAAGCCAACACAAAAGAAAGCAGAGGGAAAAGAAGGTGTGAGAGAGCTGAATCCTGGGAACGTTGCTGAGCCACTTTGTCCAGTCATGTTTAATTAGTTACAAGACTTTTTGTCTTTTCTTATAGCAGTTTGAGTTGGACCTGTCACCGCAAGGCATGGGCCTGACCACACTCACCTAGGGCTGGGGCAGTGTGCATCGAGACATTCTATCCCCATGCCCCTTCTATCCCCATCCCCATGTGTTCTTTGAAGTGAGGACTCCAGTACTCTATCTTCTTGGCTTGTGTGGATAGTGCTTTACTCTGTCACAGCAGTACTGGAAAAGTAAAGTACTATTTAGTGTTTTGCTATTTACCCACCTACCTATTTATATCTCTCTCTTTACTCATAAGTATTTTTACTATAAGTTCATATGAAAGAAGAAATATGAACTTTTCCTCTTTGGTTTCACGACATTAGATCCTTGATAGGGATACTCTTTTTCGTTCAATACGTTGAAGGATAAAATTTCATTCAATAGCATAGAAAAAAATGTGGGTCATTTTACCAATAAAAAATCTTGAGGAATGTCATTTTATATCATCAGATCTTTCTGATTCAAGTTGTCATAAGCACTGTAAACAGAAAAAAAAAATAGCTTTCAAAAATTAGAGTGGCTTTTTTCCTCAGTCTTTTTAGATTCTCATGTTTCACAGTAATAAAGATGGAAACTGCATATTCCCTAAAAACATTCTCCTCTCCAACACAACTCAAGGTTTTAAGGTAAGCTCCCAACTAAAATTTGGTAAAAAATAACCAGGAGAGAAGTTTCCTTCCATTTTTCTCTTTTGCTTTAATTGAAAAAAAAGAAGATAAATTATAGAGGAATAGTCCCAAGGGCATATTCATTTCGTCAAGGATCTCTCTTTTCATTGCAGAGATTCACTTCACCTTTAGGCCTTTTGTGAGCGCACCAGAAATGAAACAGCTTCTTCAGAAATTATCTTGGCATGCAGAGGTTAATGAATTGATTTCTTTAAAGATTCAGATTTTTACATTAAAAAAACTCTAAATAATCTGGTTGAATATTGTAATAGGTTGAATTGTGTCCCCCAGAAAGATATGTTAAGTCCTAACCCCTAATATCTCAGAACGTGAGGGTATTTGGAAATAGGGTCATTGCAGATGTAATTAGTTAAGATAAAGTCATGACTGGTGTCCTTATAAGAAGATGGTCTTGGGACTTCCCTGGTGGTGCAGTGGTTAAGAATCCGGCTGCCAATGCAGGGGACATGGGTTCGATCCCTGGTCCAGGAAGATCCCACATGCCACAGGGCAACTAAGTCCGTGCACCACAACTACTGAGCCTGCGCTCTAGAGCCCGCGAGCCACAACTACTGAGCCCATGGGCCACAACTACTGAAACCTCCATGCCTAGAGCCCGTGCTCCGCCACTGCAATGACAAGCCCGCGCATCGCAACGAAGACCCAAGGCAGCCAAAAAATAAATTAAAAAAAGATGGTCTTGTGAAAGCAGTGGCAAGTAGTGAGAACACCATGTGACAATGAAGACATTGGAGTTATGTGGCTGCAAGCCAAGGAACACCAAAGATTGGTAGCAAACCACCAGAAGCTAGGGAGAGGCGAGGAGGGATTCCCCTACAGGTTTCAGGGGGAACGGGGCCCTGCCTGACACCTTAATTTCAGACTTCTGACCTCCAGAACCGTGTACAATAAATTTCGGTTGTTCGAAGCCACCTAGTTTGTGGTACGATGCTATGACAGTGCTAGAAAACTAATACATAATATTTTTATATAATAATAGTACTATTTTACAATGATAGAAAAGAAAGAATACTGTAAATAAAACCCCTACCTCTATCAATTTCAAAAGACCTTGAGCTCTTTGCCACATCTACTGTGAGAATGAAGACCATCCTAAGCAATTGGACTGTTGATATCCCAGAAAATGTCAACATCACTCTGAAGGGATGCACAGTTATTGTGAAGGGTCCCAGAGGAACCCTGGGGAGGAACTTTAATTACATCAATGTAGACCCAGTCTCCTTGGAAAGAAAAAGAGAGGCTCTGGGTTGATAAATGGTGTCTTAGTCAGTTCAGGCTGCTCTAAAAGAATCCCATAAATTGAGTGGCTTATAAACAACAGAAATTTATTTCCCACAGTTCTGGAGGCTGGAAAGTCCAAGATCAAGGTCCTGGCAGATTCAGTTTCTGGTGAGGACCTACTTCTGGTTCATAGATATAAAGTCACTAATTCCCTTCATGAGGACTCCACCTCTCAAAGGCCCCACCTCCAAATACTACCACACTGAGAATTAGGTTTCAACATATGAATTTGAGAGGAACACAAATATTTAGTCTATAGCAGTGTGGAAATAGAAAGGAACTGGCTACATTTCAAACTATCCGTAGTTCATATACAGAACATGATCAAGAGCAAGATACTGGGCTTCCATCACAAGATGAGGTATGTATATTCTCACTTACTCATCAATGTTGTTATTCAGTAAAATGGGTCTCTTACTGAAATAGAATTTGTTGGGTGAAAAATACATTCATAGGATTTGGATGAGGCCAAGGCATTGCTTGTTCAGTATTTCAGGCCCAGAAAGATGAGTTAAATCTTGAAGGAAATGACGACTTCATATCAAATGTAGCTGCTTTGATTCACTCACAACAGTTAAAAGCAAGGATAACAGAAACATTTTGGATGGTACATGTTTCTGAAAAAGGAACAGTTTAGCAGGCTGATAAGATCTAAGAGTTGTCCAGCTATGGAAACCACAGGATGCTGGATGATTCCTAAGACCTATTTGTGAAACTTTAAAGATGCGATAAGAGCCCTCTATTGATTTGGGGCTTTTTTCAGAGAGAGAGAGAGAGAGAGAGAGAGAGAGAGAGAAGAGAGTGCTCGCTAGGTCACTTGGTAGTATTATGATCTACGATCCACGATCCTTAAAAAAAAAATCTAGCGATTTCATGTTATAATGTAGAAGACTATAATTATGACAGAGCTCAAAATTCCCCCAAGGGCATGATGGGAAACAGGTGGTGTCCTGCACAACTGCTGTTTCCTTACGCTGGACCCAGCTCCTTAAACCCAGAGGTTCTCAAACTCTTGTGTGAGAACCCTCTTAGTGATCTCTGCATTTCCTCCCTTCCTTCCCTTTCCTCCTACTTCCTCTTGCTCCGTTAAAAAACAAAAAACAAAAAACAAAAAACAAAAAACTCTATAAAACTACCAAACTAAATTTATGAAAACACTGCTACCCTTTAGGTGGGACACCAGTGATAGAACTGATTTTTTTTTTTTTTTTTTTTGCGTTACGCGGGCCTCTCAGTGTTGCGGCCTCTCCCGTTGCGGAGCACAGGCTCCGGACGCGCAGGCTCAGCGGCCATGGCTCACGGGCCCAGCCGCTCCGCGGCATGTGGGATCTTCCCGGACTGGGGCACGAACCCATGTCCCCTGCATCGGCAGGCAGACTCTCAACCACTGCGCCACCAGGGAAGCCCCTGATTTATTTTTAATGTGATATTTCTGTTATTTTTTTGGCAAACCATAAAATAACCCAAACACGCAAGAATTCAGTTTGCTGGCCACTTGGAAGACATTCCCAACTTCCACCCATCCCTGGGGGGCATCTTGAGAATTGCTGTGATAATTACCTGGTGCAGTGGTTTTAAACTGTGGTTGCACATGAAAATCGCCTGGGAAGCTTTAAAAGCCTTCTCACTCCAGATCAATTAAGTGAGACACTCTAGGAATGGGGCCTAGGCATAAGGAATTTGTAAAAGACCCTCAGGTAATTCTAACATGCAGCCAGGGTTGAGTAAAAGTGGTTTAATGTCATGTCTCTTTACTGTTGGAGTCGGAACTCTGATAAAGAGAGGCAGAGGTGAGCACCCATCTCTGCCACTTACTGCCCTCTGCCTTTTATCTGGTTGGAGTTATATAAAGCCTAAGTGGAACTAAGATTAAGCCTGGTAATTGCCATGGCAATGCCCTAGATTTTCCTATCAAATCCAATCTTATTTTGGATGGGGGACACAGAAGTGACTCTAGTGAAGTTAAAATATTTCTGTCCCTATTTAGAATATTCAGCATTAAATTCAAGAGTTTTCCCATACAATTTCAAACACTAAAACTTTTAAAAAGTTTGATTCTCACCTGAATCAAAAAAATTTATCATTAATTGTAAAGTGTGCTTGATCACAGAGAGTTATCTAGGCAATCAGCATCATATATAGCCTTTAATGCCTCCTGTCTGCTGAATGTGAGTTCTGCATATTGATCACAAATTTGCCAATTTCTCTGCTTATTCTTCCTCACTCCCTTCTTTGATTGAATATAAAATAAGCAGGATTTGAAAATCATAGAGCTAGGAGGGACATGTGGAAACCATTTTATCTAGTCTTCTGACTTTACAATTGGATGGCTAATCCACTAAGAGAGTCAGGCTACTGATTTCGGACGCAGGCAGCAGAAAGTGGCAGCTTGCAGCAAGCAATAGTAGGAAGCAAGATCTTAGCTCCAGGAATGGAAGTCCTAAACACTGGACCACAGGGGCCAGCAGCTAAGGCCTGGGTCCCTAGTTCTTACCTTCTTTGTCAAGAAAGAATTCAGGCAAGGAGGTAGAAGGTAAAGAGAAAAGTAAAAAGTTTATTGGAAAAACAAAGTACACGCGGAAAGACGCACCGGCGAACGGAGAGAGAGAGCTGCGCCTGTGGGAAGTTTAAGTCCTTTATAAGGGGGCAGTCTCCTGGGTCTTTTTCTTCTTTTTGGCCAATCATATTGTTTTGACCCTATGGCTAATTTGCTTCTGGACCCTCCCCTGGGTGCGTACGCACCCCTAAGTTAAGATGGATCCCACCGCAAAGGCCTCTGGGAGGAGACAGCAGGACTTACTATGGTCTGGCATCTCCTGCCATTTTGACCCTGTGAAGGCTTTTGCGCATGCGTAGTGTCTCCCTTGCCCCAAGGATGTGAAGTGTGTGACCTCTTGATCCTTTAATAGGGTTTAGTCCCACCGTGTCCCTGCCATAAAATGCAATGTCCGGTTATTTACCCTATTGCTGCTGCTGATTTTTATATCGAGGTGCAGATCTTGAAATATAGACAGGAGTCCGGTCATAAATATGTAGTCCTGGAGTCCATTTGTCTCTTGCTTCAGGAAATGTAAACAGGGGCTGGTAATGAATGTCCGGCCTGGAGCTCATCTTCTTCTATCCCCAGGAGGTGTGAACAGGAGGCCAGTTGTAAATGTCTAGCCTGGAGCCCATCTATCTCTTGCCTCACTACCAAGGTCTTTTGTTAAATTAATGAATGCTGTAGCCTGGAGGATGGCCACAGCCTTCTAACTGGCTCCCTCATTCCTGCCCACCCCCCACCCCCGCCTTTTCTCCACACTGCAGTCAGAGTAATCATTCTAAATACAAATCCAATCAAGTCACTCGGTGCTTGCTTAACATTCTTCAAGGACTCTGCATTTACCTCAGGTGCAAATTCAAACTCCTCAGCCTCACTTAAAATCATCTGTAAACTGATCTGACCCTGTTTCCCTCTGCAGAGTCATCTCCTAGAGCTCACTCTAAATTGCAGTCAGACCAGGGTTCTCAGTGATCTAAATGCGCTTCTCCAAACGTGCCCTATATGCCACGACACATTTGCACATGCTGTTCTTTCCCTCCACGATGCTCTCTCTCCCTCTAGGTAAGGAGACCCTTTCTCTATTCTCCCAAGTGTATGATTCATATCAGGTTGTAGCAAGCAGGGGAGACATCAGAAATTGCAGCACAAGGTGTAGAAAATACGAGAGGACTTACTGAGATGAGGGTAGAAGTTTAGATGGACAGTATTTACATCCTGAAATAAAAGACCTTATTAACTGTTTTTGTATGAAGAGCTTCAAAGTTACATGTAAGACTAAGGTCAAATGGGTTGAGAATGGAACTCTCTGGGGTGGCAGCGGTAGTGATGATATTTCAATGGCCATAATGGGAGAGAGAATGCATTCTTTTATCTATCTATCTATCTATCATCTATCTCTCTATTGTCTATCATTCTCTCTCTAATCTATCCATCTCTAGCTTTAGTTGGAGCTCAGGTACAAAGGTTTAAATTAACCACACTTCTTAGTTTATGCCATATCATTACCATTGGTCCACACAAAGCTTCTGTTTAATGTAGTTTGGTTTTTTGTTTTAACTTTTTAAAACTTTTATGCAGACTCCTTACTCCTGTTTCCTTCTTCCCACATAGGAAACTATTCTGATGTCTTTAATATGGATCCTTTTATTTGTATGCATTCACTGGGGTCCATATATTTAAAATTCACTTTTAGTGGTACTATGTTCTATAGCTCATTCTATATCTTTTTTCACTGTTTTTAATATTATACATGTTGCCATGTGTTTTTCAAGTCTGTGGCATTCTAACTGCTACAGTCACCATATTTGACCTATTTGTCTTCCCTTCCCTCATTCCAGGTAATGAGCACCCAGATAGCCTCCAACAAACAGCATTGAAATGTATATTCTCTTGTAAGTCCCCTTACGGATGTGTGTGAGACTGTCTTTGTGGTAGGTACTCAGGAACAGGTTCTAGAAATGTGCACACATTAGCTGACAAATGGCACTTGAGCTTTGCCAGGTTGTGCCGTGGAGTGTGCACCCATCCACATACCCACCAGTAGGGCGTGATATCCCTCCCTCCCCAACACTTGATGTTACCCAGCTCTCCAGCATCTGCCCACATTACTGGAGCAAAGTGATGCCTCATTTTGTTTTTTGTCTTTTAAATGAACTTTATTTTTTAGAGCAGTTTTAAGTTCACAGCAAAGTTGAATGGAAAATAGGGTGTATACTTGCCCCCACCCAGCTTCCTCCACTATCAACATCCTGCACGAGAGTGGTACATAAGTTTTTTTTGCTTTTAATTAATTAATTTATTTGTTTTTGGCTGCGTTGGGTCTTTGTTGCTGTGTGCGGGCTTTCTTTAGTTGCGGTGAGCGGGGGCTACTTTTCGTTGTGGTGCGCAGGCTTCTCATTCTCATTTTTCTCGTGTTGCAGAGCACGGGCTCTAGGCGTGCAGGCTTCAGTAGTTGTGGCACTCAGGCTCAGTAGTTGTGGCTCGTGGGCTCTAGAGCGCTGGCTCATAAGTTGTGGCGCACAGGCTTAGTTGCTCCGCGGCATGTGGGATCTTCCCGGACCAGGGCTCGAACCCGTGTCCCCTGCACTGGCAGGCAGATTCTTAACCACTGCGCCACCAGGGAAGCCCCCTGTATATGTTTTAATTGATGAACCTACACTGACATATAATCGCCCCAAGTCCAGAGTTTACACTAGGATTCACTCTTGGTGTTGCACAATCTATAGATTTTGACAAAAGTATAAGGACATGTGTCCACCTTTATAGTATCATACAGAATAGGTTCACTGCCCTAAAAATCCTCTGTGCTCCCCTGATTGATCCCTCTCTCCTTCCTAACCTCTAGTAATCACTGATGTTCCCTGTCTCTGTAGTTTTGCCTTCTCCAGAATGTTATATAGTTGGAATCACATAGGATATAGCCTTTTCTGATTGGCTTCTTTAACTTAGTAATATCATTTAAGATTTCTCCATATCATTCCATAACTTAATTACTTCTTTTTAGTGCTGAGTAATAGTTCATTGTCTGGATGTACCACATTTTACTTATCCATTAACCTACTGAAGGATGTCTTAATTACCTCCAAGTTATGACAATTGTGTCTAATTGTTTTGTGAATCCCTTAACTGCTTATTGTGGATATACATAATTTTACTACTTGTGTCTTTTAACCTTCCCACTCGTTTTGTATGTGGTTGATTTACTACCTTCACTGTATGCTTGCCTTTACCAATGAGCTTTTTCCTTTTGTAATTTTCATGTTTTTAGTTGTGGCCTTTTCTTTTTTACTTAGAGAAATCCCTTTAACATTTCTCGTAGAGCTGGTTTGGTGGTGCTGAACTCTTTCAGGTTTTTTTTGTTTTTTCTTTTTTTGCGGTACGCAGGCCTCTCACTGCTGTGGCCTCTCTCGTTGCGGAGCACAGGCTCTGGACGCGCAGGCTCAGTGGCCATGGCTCACGGGCCCAGCCACTCCGTGGCATGTGGGATCTTCCCAGACCGGGGCACGAACCCGTGTCCCCTGCATCGGCAGGCGGACTCTCAACCACTGCGCCACCAGGGAAGCCCTTTCAGCTTTTACTTGATGGCAATTATGAATAAAGCTACTACAAATATCCGTGTGCAGGTTTTTGTGTAAATTTCCAACTCATTTGTGTAAATAATAATAAGTGCCATTGTTGGATTGTAGGTAAGAGTATGTTTAGCTTTGTAAGAAACCACAATACTGTCTTCCAAAATAGCTGTAGCATTCTGCATTCCCACCAGTAATAAGAATTCCTGCTGCTCCACATCCGCACCAGCATTTGGTATTGTCAGTGTTCTGGATTTCTACCATCCTAATAGGTGTGTAGTGTCTTAATTTGGATTTCCCTAATGACATATGATGTTGGGCATCTTTTCATATGCTTATTTGCCATCTGTGTATCTTCTTTGGTGAGGTGTCTCTTTAGGTCATTTGTCCAATTTTTAATCGGGTTTTTACTTTTTATATTGTTGAGTTTTAGGAGTTTTCTGTGTATTTTGGATAACAGTCCTTTATTAGATGTATCTTTTGCACATAAAAACATTCTCTCAGTCTGTGGCTTGTCTTCTTATTCTCTTGACTTCTGCAAAGCGGAAGTTTTTAATTTTAATGAAATCCAGCTTATCAATTATTTCTTTCATGGATCATGCCTTTGGTGTTATATGTAAAAAGTTATCATGAAACCCAAGGACATTTAGATTTTCTTCTTTGTTATGTTCTAAGAGTTTTATGGTTTTGTATTTTATATATTGGTCTATGAACCATTTTGAGTTAATTTTTGTAAAGGGTATAAGTTCTGTGTCTAGGTTCATTTATTTGTATATGGGTATCTAGTTGTTCTAGCAGCATTTGTTGAATATTATACAATAATTGTATAATGTGATAAATATTGCTACATCTGAAATCATATTATGATATACAAATGTGTCAAAGCAATGCACTGTATACCTTACTAATGTTACATGTCAAATTTATTCAATTAAAAAAAGACTACCTTTTCTTCTTTGTCAAAGATCAGTTGACTACATTTATGTACGTCTATTCCTGGAGTCTATTTTGTTTCATTGATCTATATGTCTGTTCCTTTGCCAGTACTGCACTGTCTTGATTATTGTAGATTTATAGTAAATTTGGATGTTAGGTGGTATTCTGACTTGGTTCTTGTTCAATATAGTGTTGGCTATTCTGGATCTTTTATCTCTTCATTTAAATGTTGGATTAGTTTGTCAGCATCCACAAAATAACTTCCTGGGATTTTTATTGAAATTTCATTGAATTGATGGATTAAGTTGTGAAGAATTGACATCGGTTTGGTTTAATTTGCATTTCTCTGATACCAATTAGTTAGGCTACCTCTTTATATACTCCTTAGCATTTTGGTTTCCTTTCCTGTAAATTACTTGGTCATATCTTTTGTCTATATATATAAAGTTTTTGAAGTTCCTATCTTTTTCTAGTTGCTTTGCAAGATTTCTGTGTATGCTCTGGATATTGGTCCCTGGTTAGTTTTATACTTTGTAAATATCTTCTCCCGATCTTCTATCCATTAACTCTATCATTTTGTTCATTGACTAGAGATTCTTAATTTTGCTTTAATCAGATTCATACATTTTTCTCATTATGGTTTGTGTCTTTGGGATTTTGTTTAAAAAGTCTTTCTTCACTGCTAGGTTATGTAGATATTCTCCTATATTTCCTCCTGTTAATTTCATAGTTTTGTCTTTCACCTTTGGTTCTTTAATGTACTTGTGATCACTTTTGGTCCAAGAATTACTTTATTTTTCTACATGTAGTGAATCAATTTTCCAAATTTTGACTCCAAATAATTATTTCCCAGTTAATTTGTGGTGCTACCTGAATTGGAAATCACGTCAAACTCTGGATCTTACTCTGAATAGTACTGGGTCTGATTCTGAGCATTCTGTGCTGTTGCTTTGGCCTATTTGTTATTTCAGTGCAAACCACACTTTTCTTTTTTAATAATGGCTTCATTGTACAGCTGATAGCCTGGTTTGGCAGATTTCTGTCAAGTCTTCTTTTTCATTGTTTAGCTGTTTGTGGATGTTTGTTCATCTCTACAATTTATCTTTAACATCTTTATTGGAGTATAATTGCTTTACAATGGTGTGTTAGTTTCTGCTGTATACAAAGTGAATCAGCTATACATACACATGTATCCCCATATCTCCTCCCTCTTGCGTCTCCCTCCCACCCTCCCAATCCTACCCCTCTAGGTGGACACAAAGCACTGAGCTGATCTCCCTGTGCTATGCGGCTGCTTCCCACTAGCTATCTATTTTACATTTGGTAGTGTATATATGTCCATGCCACTCTCTCACTTCGCCCCAGCTTACCTTTCCCCCTCCCCATGTCCTCAAGTCCATTCTCTACGTCTGTGTCTTTATTCCTGTCCTGTCCCTAGGTTCATCATAACCATTTTTTTTATAGATTCCATATATACATGTTAGCATATGGTATTAGTTTTTCTGTTTCTGACTTACTTCAATCTGTATGACAGACTCTAGGTCCATCCACCTCACTACAAATAACTCAGTTTCGTTCCTTTTATGGCTGAGTAATATTCCATTGTATATATGTGCCATATCTTCTTTATCCATTCATCTGTCGATGGACATGTTTCCATGTCCTGGCTATTGTAAATAGTGCTGCAGTGAACATTGTGGTGCATTGCTCTTTTTGAATTATGGTTTTCTCAGGGTATATGCCCAGTAGTGGGATTGCTGGGTCATATGGTAGTTCTATTTTTTGTTTTTTAAGGAACTCCATACTGTTCTGCATAGTGGCTGTATCAATTTACGTTACCACCAACAATGCAAGAGGGTTCCCTTTTCTCCACACCCTCCCAGCATTTATTGTTTGTAGATTTGTTTGATGATGGACATTCTGACGGGTGTGAGGTGATACCTCATTGCGGTTTTGATCTGCATTTCTCTAATGATTAGTGATATTGAGCATCTTTTCATGTGTTTGTTGGCAATCTGTATGTCTTCTTTGGAGAAATGTCTATTTAGGTCTTCCACCCATTTATTTGATTGGGTTGTTTGTTTTTTTATTATTGAGCTGCTTGTATATTTTGGAGATTAATCCTTAGTCAGTTTCTTCGTTTGCAAATATTTTCTCCCATTCTGGGGGTTGTCTTTTCATCTTTGTTATGGTTTCCTTTGTACACAAAACTTTTAAGTTTCGTTAGGTCCCATTTGTTTATTTTTGTTTTTATTTCCGTTTCCCTAGGAGGTGAGTCAAAAAGGATCTTGCTCTAATTTATGTCATAGAGTGTTCTGCCTATGTTTTCCTCTAAGAGTTTTATAGTGTCTGGCCTTACATTTAGGTCTTTAATCCATTTTGAGTTTATTTTTGTATATGGTGTTAGGAAGTGTTCTAATTTCATTCTTTAACATGTAGCTGTACAGTTTTCCCAGCGCCACTTATTGAAGAGGCTGTCTTTTCTCGATTGTATATTCTTGCCTCCTTTATCAAAGATAAGGTGACCATATGTGCATGGGCTTATCTCTGGGCTTTCTAACCTGTTCCATTGATCTATATTTCTGTTTCTGTGCCAGTACCATACTATCTTGATTACTGTAGCTTTGTAGTATAGTCTGAAGTCCGGAAGCCTGATTCCTCCAGCTCTGTTTTTCTTTCTCAAGATTGCTTTGGCTGTTCGGGGTCTTTTGTATTTCCATACAAATTGTAAAATTCTTTGTTCTAGTTCTGTGAAAAATGCCATTGGTAGTTTGATAGGGATTGCACTGAATCTGTAGATTGCTTTGGGTAGTATAGTCATTTTCACGATGTTGATTCTTCCAATCCAAGAACATGGTATATCTCTCCATCTGTTTATATCATCTTTAATTTCTTTCATCAGTGTCTTATAATTTTCTGCATACAGGTCTTTTGTCTCCTTAGGTAGGTTTATTCCTAGGTATTTTTTTCTTTTTGTTGCATTGGTAAATGGGAGTGTTTCCTTAATTTCTCTTTCAGATATTTGGTCATTAGTGTATAGGAATGCAAGAGATTCCTGTGCATTAATTTTGTATCCTGCAACTTTACCAAATTCATTGATTAGCTCTGTAGTCTTCTGGTAGCATCTTTAGGATTCTCTATGTATAGTATCATGTCATCTGCAAACAGTGACAGCTTTACTTCTTCTTTTCAAATCTGTATTCCTTTTATTTCTTTTTCTTCTCTGATTGCTGTGGCTAGGACTTCCAAAACTATGTTGAATAATAGTGGTGAGAGTGGACATCCTTGTCTTCTTCCTGATCTTAGTGGAAATGATTTCAGTTTTTCACCACTGAGAATGATATTTGCTGTGGGTTTGTCATATATGGCCTTTATTATGTTGAGGAAGTTTCCCTCTGTGTCTACTTTCTGTAGAGTTTTTATCATAAATGCATGTTGAATTTTGTCAAAAGCTTTTTCTGCATGTATTGAGATGATCATATGGTTTTTATCCTTCAGTTTGTTAATATGGTGTATCACATTGATTGATTTACGTATATTGAAGCATCCTCGCATTCTTGGGATAAACCCCACTTGATCATGGTGTGTAATCCCTTTAATGTGCTGTTGGATTCTGTTTGCTAGTATTTTGTTGAGGATTTTTGCATCTATGTTTATCAGTGATATTGGCCTATAATTTTCTTTTTTTGTGACATCTTTGTCTGGGTTTGGTATCAGGGTGATGGTGGCCTCGTAAAATGGCTTTGGGAGTGTTCCTCCCTCTGCTATATTTTGGAAGAGTTTGAGAAGGAAAGGTGTTAGCTCTTCTCTAAATGTTTGATAGAATTCACCTGTGAAGCCACCTGGTCCTGGGTTTTTGTTTGTTGGAAAATTTTAAATCACAGTCTCAATTTCAGTGCTTGTGATTGTTCTGTTCATATTTTCTATTTCTTCGGGTTCAGTCTTGGAAGGTTGTACTTTTCTAAGAATTTGTCCATTTCTTCCAGGTTGTCCATTTATTGGCATATAGTTGCTTGTAGTAATCTCTCATGATCCTTTGTATTTCTGCAGTGTCAGTTATTAGTTCTCCTTCTTCATTTCTAATTCTGTTGATTTGAGTCTTCTCCCTTTTTTCCTTGATGAGTCTGGCTAATGGTTTATCAACTTTGTTTATGTTCTCAAAGAACCAGCTTTTAGTTTTATTGATCTTTGCTATTGTTTCCTTTATTTCTTTTTCATTTATCTCGGTTCTGGTATTATGATTTCTTTCCTTCTGCCAACTTTGGGGTTTTTTTGTTCTTCTTTCTCTAATTGGTTTAGGTGTAAGGTTAGGTTGTTATTTGAGATTTTTCTTGTTTCTTGAGGTAGGACTGTATTGCTATAAACTTCCCTCTTAGAACTGCTTTTGCTGCATCCCATAGGTTTTGGGTTGTCGTGTCTCCATTGTCATTTGTTTCTAAGTATTTTTTGATTTCCTCTTTGATTTCTTCAGTGATCTCTTGGTTATTTCATAGCATGTTGTTTAGCCTCCATGTGTTTGTATTTTTTACAGATTTTTCCCTGTAATTGATATCTAGTCTCATAGTGTTGTGGACAGAAAAGATACTTGGTACAATTTCAAATTTCTTAAATTTACCAAGGCTTGATTTGTGACCCAAGGTATGATCTATCCTGGAGAATGTTCCATGAGCACTTGAGAAGAAAGTGTATTCTGTTGTTTTTGGATGGCATGCCCTATAAATATCAGTTTAATCATGTTTAATGTGTCATTTAAAGCTTGTGTTTCCTTATTTATTTTCATTTTGGATGATTTTTCCATTGGTGAAAGTGGGGTGTTAAAGTCCCCTACTATTTTTGTGTTACTGTCGATTTCCCCTTTTATGGCTGTTAGCATTTGCCTGTGTATTGAGGTGCTCATATGTTGGGTGCATAAATATTTACAATTGTTATATCTTCTTCTTGGATTGATCCCTTGATCATTATGTAGTGTCCTTCTTTGTCTCTTGTAATATAGTCTTTATTTTAAAGTTTATTTTGTCTGATATGAGAATTGCTACTCCAGCTTTCTTTTGATTTCCATTTGCATGGAATATCTTTTTCCATCCCCTCACTTTGGTCTGTATGTGTCCCTAGGTCTGAAGTGGGTGTTTTGTAGACAGCATATATACATGTCTTGTTTTTGTATCCATTCAGCCAGTCTGTGTCCTTTGGTTGGAGCATTGAATACATTTACATTTAAGGTAGTTATTGATATGTATGTTCCTATTACCATTTTCTTAATTGTTTTGGGTTTGTTATTGTAGGTGTTTTTCTTCTCTTGTGTTTCCTGCCTAGAGAGTTTCTTTAGCATTTGTTGTAAAGCTGGTTTTGTAGTGCTGAATTCTCTTAGCTTTTGCTTGTCTGTAAAGGTTTTAATTTCTCTGTCGAATCTGAATGAGATCCTTGCTGGGTAGAGTAATCGTGGTTGTAGGTTTTTCCCTTTCGTCACTTTAAATATGTCCTGCCACTCCCTTCTGGCTAGCAGAGCTTCTGCTGAAAGATCAGCTGTTAACCTTATGGGAATTCCCTTGTATGTTATTTGTTGTTTTTCCCTTCCTGCTTTTACTAATTTTTCTTTGTATTTAATTTTTGATAGTTTGATTAATATGTGTCTTGGCATGTTTCTCCTTGGATTTATCCTGTATGGGACTCTGCACTTTTTGGACTTGATTGACTATTTCCTTTCCCATTTTAGGGCAGTTTTCAACTCTAATCTCTTCAAATATTTTCTCAGTCCCTTTCTTTTTCTCTTCTTTTTCTGGGACCCGTATACTTCAAATGTTGGTGCAATTAATGTTGTCCCTGATGTCTCTGAGACTGTCCTCAATTCTTTTCATTCTTTTTCCTTTTTTCTGCTCTGTGGCAGTTATTTCCACTATTTTATCTTCCTGGTCCCTTATCCGTTTTTCTGCCCCAGTTATTCTGCTATTGATTCCTTCTAGAGAATTTTTAATTTCATTTATTGTGTTGTTCATCATTGTTTGCTTGCTCTGTAGTTCTTATAGGTCCTTGTTAAACGTTTCTTGTATTCCCTCCATTCTATTTCTAAGATTTTGTGTCATCTTTACTATCATTGCTCTGAATTCTTTTTCAGGTACACTGCCTATCTCCTCTTCATTTGTTTGGTCTGGTGGGTTTTTACCTTGCTCCTTCATCTGTTGCATATTTCTCTGTCTTCTCATTCTGTTTAACTTAATGAGGTTTCCTTTTCACAGGCTGCATGTTTGTAGTTCCCATGGTTTTTGGTGTCTGCCCCCAGTGGGTGAGGTTTTGTAGGCTTTCTTGTGGAGGGGACTGGTGCCTGTGTTCTGGTGGGTGGGGCTGGATTTTGTCCTTCTGGTGGGCAGGGCCGCGTCTGGTGGTGTTTTGGGTTGTCTTTGAGCTTAGTATGACTTTAGGCAGCCTCTCTGCTAATGGGTGGGGTTGTGTTCCTGTCTTGCTAGTTGTTTGGCGTGGTCTTCCAGCACTGGAGCTTGCTGGCTGTTGGGTGGAGCTGGGTCTTAATGTTGAGATGGAGATCTCAAGAGCTTTCGCTGATTGATATTACATGGGGCCAGAGGTCTGCTGTGGTCCAATGTCCTGGACTTGGCTTTCCCATCTTGGAGGCTCAGGCCTGACACCTGGCCGGAGCATTAAGACCCTGCCAGCCACAGGGCTCAGAAGAAAAAAATGATAAAAAAAACCCCAACAAACTGATAGAACCCCAAAACAAATAGTAAAAGCAAAACTAAACAGACAAAAATAGCACAAAGAAACATACACACACTCATAAAAAGCAAGCAAACAAACAAACAAACCAAAAAAACGAACAGTCAGAACCCTAGGACAAATGGTATAAGCAAACCTAAACAGACAAAATCACACAGAGACACATATACATACACACTCACAAAAAGAGAAAAAATATATAAAAAAGTAAAGGAGAGAGCAACAAGACCAATAAACAAATCCACCAATGATAACAAGCACTCAAAACTAAACTAAGATAAATATAAAAACCAGAAACAAAACAGATGCAGAAAGCAAACCCCAAGCCTACAATTGCTCCCAACGTCTACCGCCTCAGTTTTGGGAACATTCGTTGTCTATTCAGGTATCCCACAGACGCAGGGTTCATCAAGTTGATTGTCGGCATTTAATCCACTGCTCCTGAGGCTGCACGGAGAAATTTTGCTTTCTCTTCTTTGTTCGCACAGCTCCTGGGTTTCAGCTTTGGTTTTGGCCCTGCCTCTGCATGTAGGGCACCCTCAGGCATCTGTTCCCCACCCTGACCAGAGGGGGATAAAGCCATGGCTGATTAGGGCTCTCTTGCTCACTCATGCCAGGGAGAGGGAGGGGTACAGTAGTCATAATTGGAATGCGGGGCAAGCCTGTGGTGGCAGAGGCCAGCGTGACATTGCAACAGCCTGAGGCGTGCCGTGTGTTCTCCTGGGGAAGTTGTCCCTGGATCATGGGACCCTGGCAGTGGCGGGCTGCACAGGCTCCCAGGAGGGGAGGTGTGGATAGTGACCTGTGCTTGCACACAGGCTTCTTGATGGTAGTGGCAACAGCTTAGCATTTCATGCCTGTCTCTGTGGTCTGAGCTGATAGCCATGGCTCGCACCCGTCTCTGGAGCTCATTTAGGCAGTGCTCTGTATCCCCTCTCCTTGCACATCCTGAAACAATGGTCTCTTGCCTCTTAGGCAGCTCCAGACTTTTTCCCTGACTCCCTCCTGACCAGCTGTGGTGCACTAGCCCCCTTCAGGCTGTGTTCATGCCACCAACCCCAGTTCTCTCTCTGGGCTCTGACCTTTGAAGCCCGAGCCTCAGCTCCGAGCCGCCACCCGCCCCGGCAGGTGAGCAGACAAGCCTCTCAGGCTGGTGAGTGCTGGTCGGCACCGATCCTCTGTGCGGGAACCTCTCCACTTTGACCTCTGCACCCCTGTTGCTGTGCTCTCCTCCATGGCTCCAAAGCTTCCTCCCTGTCCACCACCCGTCCCCACCAATGAAGGGGCTCCCTAGTGTGTGGAAACTTTTCCTCCTTCACAGCTCCCTCCCAGAGGTGCAGGTCCGGTTTCTATTCTTTTGTCTCTGTTAATTCTTTTTTCTTTTGCCCTACCCAGGTATGTGGGGATTTTCTTGCCTTTTGGGAAGTCTGAGGTCTTCTGCCAGCGTTCAGTAGTTGTTCTGCAGGAGTTGTTCCATATGTAGATGTATTTTTGATGTATTTGTGGGGAGGAAGGTGATCTCCATGTCTTACTCCTCTGCCGTCTTGAAGGTCTCCCCTTATAGAATTTTTAGACTCAATTTATAAATTCTTCAAAAAATGCAACCAGCATTTTGATTGGTATTGCACTGAATATGTAGATCAAGTTGAGGATATTTATCATCTTTATAATATTAAGTCATCTCATTCAAGAATTTGAATTGTCTCTCCTTTCATTCAGATCATCTGTATATTCTTTTTTTTTTTGCCGTACATGGGCCTCTCACTGTTGTGGCCTCTCCCGTTGTGGAGCATAGGCTCCGGACGCACAGGCTCAGCGGCCATGGCTCACGGGCCCAGCCGCTCCGCGGCATGTGGGATCTTCCCGGACCGGGGCACGATCCCGTGTCCCCTGCATCGGCAGACAGACTCTCAACCACTGCGCCACCAGGGAAGCCTAAGATCATCTGTATATTCTTCATTGAATCTTTAATTTTTCTCCATGACAGTCTTTTCTAAATTAATTCCTAGATACTATATAGTTTTGAACTGTGAATGTCACTTTATCTTTATTTTATAATGTGCCTTTTATGATTTTGTAAGTTTAAAGTATTTAAGTTGATATTGTATCTAGCAACCATGCTGAGCTATCTGAATAGTTATGTTATTTGGGGGCTTGAAGAAACAGAATATATTGTTTAGTAGTTGTGGATGCCAGACATCTAAAATCAGTAACACTGTACCAACATCAAGGTGTGGGCAGGGCCACACTCCCTCTGGAAACTCTAGGGGAAAATCTGTTCATTGCCTCTTCCACCTTCTGATGGCTGCCAGCATTCCTTGGCTTGTGGCCACATCACTCCAATCTCTGCCACCATGGTTACATTGCTTTCTCTCTTGTATATATCAAATCTCTCTCCGTCTCCCTCTTATAAGGATACATGTGTTTGCATTTAGGGCCCACACGTATAATCCGACATAATCTCTTCATCTCAAAATCCTTAATTTATTCATATATGCAGATTTTTTTCAGATAAGGTAAAGTGTACAGGTTCTAAGGAATAGCATCTTGTATCTTTAGGGGCCATTATTCAGCCTACTATGCTTTCTCAACTTGGTAAAATATATATAATTCAGCTCCCAATATTGCATATTACTTAATGAAGAGACACTGAGGCATTCCCACTAAAGTCAGGTACTAGAGAGGAATCATACAACTCCTATGTAACATTATTTTGAAGCTCTTACCTATTTTAATTAGACAAGAGAAAATAATTGCAGGATATAATAGTTGGACATGAAGAGTTAGAACTCTATTTTCAGATGACATGATTAGACATGTGGAAAATCCAAAAGAATTAATTAAAAGTGACCTCAAATAAAACAATTTAGTAATGTAGCAGCTTATAAAATTAACATTCAAAATCAATAACATTCATAATAGAAACAAAAACCAATTACAAAATGTAATGGAGGAGAAGATCCTCTTATGATTTAAAAAAAAAAATTGCAAAGGTAAAACTTAATTAGAGGTATCCAGAACCTACATGAGGAAAATAAACCTGAAAGTTATAAAAGTTGATTTCAACAAATGGAAAAATGTGCCTCTTTCTTGGATAGAAAAACTCAACATCATTTAAAAATATGTTTTCTCTATTTTTATTTATAAATTTATGAAATGCCCAATAATGGTATCATCAGATTTTTTCCCCCTGTAGCAACACGATATGATTATAAAACTTGTCTGAAAAAACAAACAGGGAAGAATGGTTAAAACATCCTGAAAGAGAACAGCAATTGGGTGAGAGAATGGGAGGGTTTGCAGTTACATTACAGCAAACCACAAACGCTTTATAATTAAGACAGTTTGGTATTGACACATTAATAGACAGACAAGTGGGACAAGAGAGTGATGAGAAATAGAATAATATGCATATGGAAATTTAGTATATAATAAAGGGAGCATCTCAAATCAGTAAGGATAAGATACATTTTTAAAAATAAATATTTTTAATAATAGAAGATTGTGGTTTACTTACAGAAAGATTAGCACACTTAAGAAAATTCAGCATAGTAGTTGTCAATGGAACTCAGCTGACCAAACTATTAAAGCATTGTTTCTTGCTTTATAGCTCTGGACTGAAATCACAGATAATGGTTTCATTGTGTTCACTTTAAACTAGAGATACAAACTGTTTAATAAGTGAAATTGAGATGCTGTGTAGCCAGTGTTGTGCTGATAAATGTTTAATACATACACATATACACGTGTTTGTGTGTATGTATCAATATCTATATCTACATCTATACACATATATATGCATGTATATATGTATACTATTAATTTTACTGATATAAAGGATATTTAGTAATTTATTAATAGTAATAAAATATACAATATTCTGTATTGTCAACACCATATAATTAATTGATTCTCACAGAATGCTTTCTTTGATTTTTGCCAAATTCTTATTCATAACCAACCTATGGTTGTAATTGTTGAGTGTAGCTTTCATGTGAATGTAGGTTGATATTTTCATTTACATTAATAAGTAAGCTGAAAGTGAAATGACAATGTTGAATCTTGACTTATTTGTGAAGGACATGAGTGACTTCTTTGCTGAATTGGATAATAGGTTCCAACTACTGGAAGATTATTTCTCAATTTTTTGTGCTATTCACAGTGTAACAGCTACAGACAAATGCACTTTTAAGATGAATCTACATTGTTGACATTTTCTCCATCATTGTCTTAAGTCTAGGCCAGAGGTCAGCAAACTTTTTCTGAGGGTCACATGGGAAATACTTTAGACTTTTGGGGCCATTTAGTATCTGTTGCAACTATTCACCTCTGCCATTATAGCACAAAAACATCCACAGATAATAGGTCAAAAAATGGGTGTGGTTGTGGTCCAGTAAGTTTTATTTACAAAAACAAGTGGCAGGTTGGATTTGGCCTACTGGCCATAGTGATCTCTATAGTATACAGTCAACAAAACAATAACTTAAGCCCCGATTTTGGCACTGCCAACTTTCATGATGTGAATACTACCACCATAGCCAATTTCATGCTAGCAATATGATTTTTAATACTGAGTTGAGAGATGTACAGCAGCATGCCATTCTAGAGTCTTACCACCACAGACAAAAATAACCCCAAGAACCTTGATAATAGTAAAATGTATTAAAATAATCAGGAAGTGATGAGTTTTGAATATTTATTAACTTTGCTTTGAACATGATTTATTTCATTGTACGTTTATATAATTTATTTTGTAATAATGGCTGTGTTTAACAATCAGCTCACAAAATTCCTGAAAATTTAACAATCAGCTCTTGTGAGCTGTCATGAGCCAGCTACAGCACACCACTGTGTGTAGCCATGTGGGAATAGAGAAAATTGGATTCATTATTTACAATATATACCAGAATAAATTCCAAATGGATCAGAAACACAAACATAAAAATAAGATGAAACCATGCAAGTACAAGGCAAGACATGGATGAATTCCTCTATAAAATGGGAGTAGGGAAAACTTTCCAGACTATGGCTTGAAAGCCAGAGGTATTAAGGGAAATGAGATAGATTAGCTTCAGAAAATGAACTGAGGATTATTCTTTCTTTTTGCATTTTCTGGAACGACTTATGTAATAGGAATTGTGTTTTTAACAGTTTGATAGAGTCAATTTTAAAAGCATCCAGGCCTAGAGCAATTTGGGATGGAGTTTTAACTACCAATTAAATTTCTTTGATCCTTGTAGGTCTATTTTAAATTCCTTTTTTATTCTTGTACCAGTTGACGTCTTATGTTTTCTAGGAATTTATCCATTTTATCTGTTTGTTTTTTAAATCTGCAGTTATTTCCCCATCTTCATTTTGATCTGTGTTTTATTTACTTTCGTTGTCTCTTTTTCCTCTTGATCAGTCTTATCAGAGGTTTATCTTGGTAATGTTTTCAAAGTAGAACTTTAGTTTTATTAATTTCCTCTACTAAGAAAAGTCATTATATTGTTTCTTTTCCTTTATTATATCCTTTTTCTTCTTTGGGTTTGCTTTGATGTTCTTTCTTATAACTTCCTGAGTTGGATGTTTAGCATATTTTTCTTTTTAAATATTTATTTATTTAAATAAATAAATATTGGCTGTGCCGGGTCTTAGTTGAGGTATGCAGGGTTGCGGACTTCTTAGTTGCGGCATGCATGTGAGATCTAGTTCCCTGCAAGGATCGAACCCAGCCCCCTGCTTTGGGAGTGCAGAGTCCCCCCACTGGACCAATGGGGAAATCCCTCTTTTCAACTTTTATTGTTTCCTGATAAGCATATTTAAAGGTGTAAATGCTCCTTCAAACACTGCTTTAGGTATGTCCCACACATTTTGTGTCTTCATGTTCATTCAATTCTAGATAGTCTCTCATTTTGATTATAATTTAATTTTTAACCTATGAGTTATTTAGTAACATGGTATTTTCAAAATATAGGACATTTAAAAAACCTTTCCTGTTACTAATTTCTAATATTAATTCATCTGCATGATATTGTTCCTGGCAAGTTTATTGAGACTTCCTATAGGCCTAATCTGTTAGTTTAAACATGTGTATGCTTCTAAAAATGTGTATTTGCTATTTGTTGCATGAACTACTATAGCATATGTATCAAAGCATATATATTATACATAGCATACCACTGAACATTCATATCAAAGATCTGAACAATATAATTAATAGGATAAGCCCACTAATTATACTGTTTAGATAAGGGTCTGCTTAATTTTTGTTTGCTTAATACATTTTTGATAGTTTGGTTTTAAAAGCTCCAACTATTTATATGTTTCTCTCCATATGCTGTCAGTTACTGTGACCTATTGTTAGGTGCATACATGTTTGTGATGGTTATCTCTTCTCACTCTATTTTTTGTTTACCTTTTACCTTAATTTTTTTTTTTAATCCACTATTATGATTGCTATTCCAGCCTTCTTTCATGGTTTTGGGGTTCTTTTTCTTCCTGTCTTGAACTCTTTCATTTTCAACCTTTTTGTGTCTTTTGGTTTTCAGAATTTTTCTCATACACAACATATGTTTGGATTTTGTTTTTATTTCTTAATACCCTCAGAAAGTATTTTTCTTTTTATTTGTGAGTTAAATCCACTTACATTTACTGTAATTTCTTTTATATTAGAAATTATTTCTCCCACCATATCTTGTATTTCAATTTATTGCATTTTCTGCTGGCTCAAAAAATTATTCTATTTTTGTTCAAGTGTAGCTGCTTAAGACCCTTACTCATGTTTACTTATCCTATTACTTTCTTAAATTTATCAATGTCTGTATATCCAAGGAAATTTTTAAAACTTCCAGAAATAATGAAGAGATCATCAACTAGAATAAGAATCAAATTGAACAGTGGGTGCAAGATGACAAATGGGAAAGATACTTTTTAAATATTAAAAGAAAATAAATTTGAACCTAGAATTTTATACCCAGCCCAATTCTTTCAAATGTAATGACTTTAAAAAATATACATATACACATATTTATACATATATGTGTATGTGTGTATACATACATACATACATACACACATGTATATTCATTTCACTTCCAATGCTGAAGCCTTAAAACTACAGAACAGGTAGTTGGGAAGGGAAGATGGAAGTCAGGTGGGGGTGAGCAGGACAAGTTGGAATCCTTATAGAGGCACAAGCTGGAACCTGTGAACAGACTGAAACTTATGTTAGTTCTTGTTACCTCTAACCTTGAATATATGTGTTTCTTGCAGAAATCGGGGGCTTTTATCACCATGGCCAAACACACACCTGCTTCAGGAATCAGAGAACCTTAAGGGGATCTATGGAAGGTGGAGCATTTGGAGGCTCCACTGCTTCTTCACACCAGTGAAGTGAGGTGGCAGGTAAGTGACAACAACTTTAGAACCTTTCACAGAGATCTTGCTTATGGCCCACCCTAACTGGAAACACACAAGAAAGGGGATTTTGGGAAAGGGAGTTCAGCCTAGCTAAGCTGACACAGCACAAAGCCATGGCTCACAGGTGTTGGCCCTTTTCCTTCCACCATCTACATCTCCTAGCTTCTTTGTATTTTTTGTCTCTTTGTCTCCTGATGACCTCTGGGAGAGTTTCTCAATCTGATCTTCCAACTCAGTGATTTATTCACCTTTGTCCATCTTGCTATGTATCTTATCTATTGCCTTTTTCACTCTAGCTATTACATATTTCATACCTACTTCTCAGTTTAGTCCTTTCTTATGTTTTCTTGTTCTTGCTTAACATTGCTGGTATCAGCCTTAGCCTCTTAATATATTCAGCATAATTATTTTAATTTCTTGGTCCATTTCCTCTTACAATCCTATATAATTTAGATGGTTTATACTGTTGAGTTTGTTGTCTTTCTTGTATAGTAGTTGTATTCCTTCTATGGCTTTCTGGTTATTTCTTTGAAAGAACTCCTCTTCCCCTTTGATATCAGTTACTACACAAGGTTCTGTGCTGGGAAATGGCTACAACCCAGCCTTCAGTTGATGTACCTGTAGGTGAAACAAAGCCAGGGAAGAGAGCCTCATAGAACTGATGGTGATCATTCTAATTTTCCATCATCTACAAATAACTTCTCTAGTATGTCTTTCCCATTTAAACTCTCTAGAAGTAATCTCCATAGATTCACTCTCCCTGCCCTAGGGGTTTGGAGAATACCCAAAGGTAACTGGTCAGTACACACCACCCTTTCCATCCCTCCTTTCTCCTGCAGGGCTTTTGCACATCTCTTATTGTACCCTCCTGACCCCTGCAGCCGTGACTGTTGCTGCCAGTTTCTTCGGTGATTGGCGGTCTGTCACCGTCCCCGGTGGCGAGAAGCGAGAACAGACGAGACCCTCTCCTTTCTCCTGTGGCTCTTCTTACAGCCACCTTAGCTGCCTTCCCTGGCCGGCTGAAGCCTTCTCTCCTTTCACTCATACCCCCACCCCTCCGCAGCCCTCACTAACACTTCTGAGTCTTCAGACTCCCCAGGGACTTCTCATAGGGTTGTATTTTATTCATTTTTAGTCATTAGATCCTCAAATCCGAGTTCCCTCCAGCTTCTATAGTTTCTCTAGGGTTGATTTTTGGGAAGCAGCCAATGGCCAGTGTAGTTTGTCATTTTGACAGGATTAGAGAATGGTTTCTAGAATGAACAGGTGTACCATAAAAAGGGGAGAATTAGAGACAGCAGATGTATGAGTTTTAAGGACAGAAAGGCTACAAGTGCACACCAAGAGTTGCTTTTTTCTGTGTTTAATTTTTAAAATTTATCTATCTATGTGTAACTATGTAAATGTATTTATGTATGTTTGCATATATATGTGACTTTAAAAGTGAAATAATGCTGTCAGGCTTATAATGAAAACAGCAGTCTTCACCCCTTCCTGCTCCAAACTTCTGCTCCCTCAAGGCAACATATTTCGATATTAAAAAAAAACTGTTTATTCTGGTGTTTACTTCCACATTCTAAGTAACATGCTTATATTACTGTTTCTTGATTTTTAAATGTTAGCTATTATCTTTGGTTTCCTAATGTACAAGATGGGAACTTGTACCCGATGTATTTTCCCTTCCAATGAGTTCTCTTCCCCTTCTTACTCCAACTCCTAATATAATTACATCACTGCTTTCATTTAATATTGAGTGTTTACACTATCATGCCCACATAAACACTATTTACAGTTAAGACCTGCAGCATCCTAAGATTATATTTCCTTCCTTAAATAACTTTTTATTTTCTTAGGGTTAATACTTGTCTCTCCCCATTCCCACCACCATAGTTCAGTGCTCTCTATAAACTGTCCTAATTCTCTGATGGAGTTGTTGGATAGTTTCAGGTGAAAACATCAGGTGATCTACCTGATTCTTCCCCTCCCCATTCCCATCCCTTTCGTACAAGCGCCATCTTCCTGCTCACACTAGAGTGCTAGTTAAACCTTCCCTTTACCATCATCTTGAAACTTCCCTTGCCCGCCTCCCTGTATGAGATCTCCTATTCCCTAATTTTGTATCTCCTTATTTCTTCATTCATTCCCTTGTTTGGTGATGAAACTAATATTTTCTGGTCGCTTCCTAAAAAAGAGTCCATAAGAGGTAAAAGTTCAAGTCTGCGTGCAGTGGTCATTTATTATTCAGGCTGCCCCACATTTTTGAACACCCCTTTCCCATTGTTTTAATAGTTTCCCACATTATAAATTCTGCATTCTTAAAGAAAGACATTTTTCAGGTCATTTTCTAGTTGTTGGATTGCAGACACGTGGCTTTGATTATACTTGTCAGCTGCATCTTTGCCAGAGTCAGAATCTGGATCCAGAACTGGATTACTTGGGAAAGAGGTAGGGCCTAAGGCTTCCACTTGGCAGGTGCAGCAGCACAGCAGGGCTCTGAAGTGATGGCAGAGACAGAGGTAGGACCTGGAACCAGTGCCAGCAGCCTCCTGGCTTGGTGGTTTCTGTGAGAGGCAGTGACTCCCTCACTGGGCAGCTCTGTGCCATGGTACTCGGGTGTCACTCGTGGAAACACAGTCCATTTCCTCCACCTCAGTCTGTGAATTCTGTCTCATAGCTAGTCCTTTTGGCTTAAACTGATATCTCAGTCTGTTAGGACTGCTATAACAGAATACCACAGACTGGGTGGCTTAAAATCAACAGAAATTTATTTCTCACAGTTCTGGAGGCAGCATGCTTGGGTTCTGGTGAGGACCCCCTTCCAGGTTGCAGACTGCCAACTTCTTGCTGTGTCCTCACATAGCAGAAGGGGCAAGGGAGCTTTCTTGGGTCTCTTTTATAAAAGGTATTAATCTCATTCATGAGGGCCATTCACCACCCTCCTGATACCATCACACTGGGCATTAGGATTTCAACATACAAATTTGGGGGAGACACTAATATTCAGACCATAGCAACTGGCTAGAATAACTTCTGCTATATTAAACTAGCCTGGCTAATATGCCTTGCATGCCTAAAGGTATCTTTATTCTACTGTAAGATATAAGGGTTTGATTGAGACTAGAATTCTAATTAGAAAATAATTTCCCTCAAAAACTGGAAAGCATTTCTCCATTACCTCTGGCTTCTATTGTTATTGCTTAGAAGTCTGAAGTTGCTCTTTTTCCTGAATCTACATGTGATTCACTTCTCTCCAAAGCTTTTTTGTTTATCTTAAAGTAGTATTTAATTTAAAGTTTTTCTTTTTATTATTATTTTTTTTTTGCTGTACGCGGGCCTCTCACTGTTGTGGCCTCTCCTGTTGCAGAGCACAGGCTCCAGACGCGCAGGCTCAGCGGCCATGGCTCACGGGCCCAGCTGCTCCGTGGCATGTGGGATCTTCCCGGACCGGGGCACGAACCCGTGTCCCCTGCATCGGCAGGGGGACTCTCAACCACTGCGCCACCAGGGAAGCCCTAAAATTTTTCTTTTTTTGTTATCAAATCTACAAATGGTCATATTTTAAAGTCAAATAGTTCCAGATGTTGTTTTATGAAAAAAATTATTTTCTGACTTGGTGCCCCCATTTCCTTATGATAGGAAGCAGCCACTTTTACTAGTAGTATATATGAATATATAGTTAAATGCATTTTTAGCCCATGTGAAATGGATCCCAGGAAGTTTTTCAAAATTCTCACATTTGACTATTATTCACTTTTTCAAGAAAACATTACAGATAAAAGAAGATGACTGCCTTGTATATAAACAGACTGTAGGATATAGATGTTAGAGATCACATAATAACAATTGTTGGTGAGATTTTCCTGTCTTTTTACTCATTTGGTGGTAGAATCTGAATCTGGGCTGGGGCCTGAAATAGAAGGAGCTTCTATTTCTAGGGGTTGGCTCCATGAATGAGAGGTCTTTGAGTTTCCTGAAATCAGCATCCAGGATGGGACTCCTGACCTTGGAAAAGGTGGGGTAGTGAAATCTTAAGAGCTGCACTTGAAAGTCCAGGAAGGTTGTTGTGGAGCTTCTTGGCCGAGCCTAGCACTGTGGGATTGGGCTCCCCCTCCAGGGAACCTAGAGGAACCACTAGAGGCTGGGTAGGCGGTACACTGCAGAGGCCAGCCTCAGCTGATCACCTTCTATTCTATTTAAGCACCTTCAGAAACAGCAGCATCGGGCAGAGGAAGCCACTCCAGGCTGTCCAGGCTTCAGCTGCAACTTCATCTGCCTTCCCTGTGCCTGCTCACTCCAAGCCAACCAGCTTTGGTAGCAGTGGTGAAATTCTCCAGCCATAATGGAGTGCATTTGGCTCCAAAATAGCAAAGTAGTAGGATAGAAACAAACAGGATTCCCTCCTTAGACTTTTTAGCATCTTGGAATCCTGGAATTTCTACATGTATGGAAGGGATGAGGGGATCCAAGAGATAAACTAATTTCCTGCTAATATGGACACTGGGGGCTCCAGTGCATCATCAGGGACCCTCCTGAGGCAAGATTGGCTGTTATTCAACAAACAACCTGTGAAGTAATATGTACTGGTTACACAAATTATATTTTACCGACACTATCTTTCGGTTTCTCTTGACACTAACAACTCTGGTTACCTGCTGTATGGACTGAATATTTGTGTCTCCCCCCACCCCCCAAATTCATATGTTAAAATCCTAATCCCAATGTGATGGTATTAGGAGGTGGGCTTTGGGGAGGTGATTAGGTCATGAAGGTGGAGCCCTCATGAATGGGATTAGCGACCTTATAAAAGAGGCCCCAGAGAGCTCTTGTCCCTTCCTCCATGTGAGGACATGATGAAAAGACTACTGTCTATGAACCAGGAAAGCAGGTTCTCGCCAGATGCCAAATCTGTAGGCACCTTGATCTTGGACTTCCCAGGTTCCAGAAATGTGAGAAATAAATATTTCTTGTGTGAGCCACCCAGTTCATGGTATTTTTGTTATAGCAAAACAAGACCCCTGTGATTTAATTTTTTTTTTTTAATTTTTAGTGGTTGAAGATGAGAGGTTGGGGAGCACAAAGTGGGAGGGACTAGACCTGCCTTTATTTTTCTTTGTCCAGAGTTCCATCCCAAGTTGCCCCTGTTGAACCAAGAGAGTTTCCACACCTCACAAAGCTAAATTTGAATCCACTTTGCATATTTCTTCTATGCAGAATAGGACGTTTTATCAAAGATAGGGAAGAAAAGGTTAACAGCTTTAAAGGTGGACATAAGGAGCTCTGACCTTAGTTTCCCTGAACAATAGCCCAAAACAAAAATACTAAAAAAAAAAAAAAATCCCCAAGCCATAAAACAAAACACCCAGAACAAACAGAAGCACTTGGTGAATCGTTAGATTCCTGTACCAGGGTGAATAATACAGTTTCCACAAACAATGATGAGCCTGATCAGAAACTCAGAGCAGCGTTGGCCGCGGAAGATTTTCTGAAAATGAAAAGAGGCAAATAGCCCAAACCAGGCCACACATCTGTGACCCTTGCTAAATGGCTTGTTTGCTCCATCACAGCTGTTTTCAAGGTCCTGGAAGTCAGTTCCTTTGCTTAATCCAAGGTGAATTGGACCCACAGAGTCTTTCAGTCACACACAGTCCTGCCATAGTCATATTTGCACAGACGTTGTGTCAGCTGTCCTGATTCCTTGGATGATGTGAGGCTGTAGCTATGACTGTGAATAATGAAAGACACATTCTTCCTTTGTAGTTAGAGAGAAAGGGCACCAAAGAACAGATCCATATATTAAATGGAAGGTATAGGTTGGAAATGAACAAATGGATTCCAATAAGATAAGGGAGATTACTTAAATTTGATAGCAAGTGGTTATAGCTTGAAGATATTCGAATATGAGAGGTTCTAGTCAAGCATTTTTTACTAGAAAAAGCAAATCTCTAAAGTAAGCAAAAGTAATCAGAATGTATCAGCTCAAGAGAGAACAAGATATGGCACTTGGAAAGAAAAGGTAATAATGGCAATAATAATGTTCAGCTTCTGTTATTTTTTGAGGCTGGTTCAATAAAATGTAACGTAACATTAGCAGTTTCTTGGAAAAAAACCAGTCAACTGTTCTTCTCTTTTATCTATGGCTCCATATTCCACATAAATTATTCACTGCTGTCGTTAGTTCCTCATAGTTGGTGCATCCCCAAAGAATTCTGTGATGTTAAGTAACAATGAAAGTAAAATTTGTTATATGTTATTTGTTAACTAAAGCTTTATTTATAAATGATCATCCATTTGTTTTTAACCTAAATGCTTCCTCAATTTCAACTATTGGTTTCACTCCATTCAAATCTAGGATTCTTACTATGTATGCTGTAGTCTGGTATATTATGCCATCTTTTTCAATTCAAAATATCCTAGTCACGGAAACAGTGATTTTTCCACATTGCTTGCTAACCTGTTACCTTTCCACAGCCTTGGAGGGATGGCTGTATAATGTGTTACGCTGAGAACAAAATCAAGTTGAGGCAGTGTCTTCTAGGTGTTTCTGTTTAATCAAGCTGGGTATCAGAACCCTAACATCAGCTTGGGTTTATCTGGTCCAGTTGTCTGTATGATAATTCTGAGGATCTTTTTAACTGAGGACTTTATAAAGATAATAAAATGATTTTTTGAGAATAATTGAAACCAAAGCCCTGGAATTAAAACTAACTAATTAAAACTAATAATTAGTTTTAATTTATATTTGGCATTAATATAAACAACAAACTGTAAACTATCACAAGTGGAATTTGATCTCATTTTCCAGTCCTCCCTCCTCTGTATGAATGGCTCAGGGAGTTTTTTCTGTTAACATATCTCTTCTGCTGAGCTCCCCTCTTCCTCATCAACAGTCCATGCTTTTCAATGTCCCTGGCCCCCTGTGCTGGGATGGGCCCATATTGCAGTTTCTCTGGCTCTATGTATGTCAAGTCTAAAGTTTGCTTCAAGTCTAGGCTGTATCCATTGTTATGGTAGACCTGCTTGAGTGTGGGATGCTCTAGAAAATACTGATGTCCTACTGTACTTGAGTATCTGGGAGCACCTATGGATTCTGTGCCAGTCCCTCCATTCTTTCCTTCTCAGCAAGCACTGTCCTGCTTCCACCCTCCCTTCTCCAGCTGTGGTGTAGTCCTCTCGCTGTTGTCTTGGATGATGTGCAGGATTCTAGTCACCTTCTTTTGGCTGAAAGAGTGTCTCCCTCATGGAGATAAGGTGAAATAAATTCCTCCACTCAGTGGTACCAAGATATTTCCTGCTCAGTGCCGTTAAACATCCCCCAAACTACAGCGGATCAGGAGATGTACGATTACTGTCTACAGAACTTGCAAGGAAACCACTTAGACATGAGGATGTGTGTTGTGGAATTAGGGAGAATGGCTCACACCTCCATCACCAACAAAACTCTCTCCCTCCCTCCCTCTTTCCCTTCCTTCCTTTCTTCCCTTCTTATTCCTTTCAATTGCTTTGGAAAGAAGTTTGACTTATCACATACTGGACATGGAGGTGGTGGCTTATTAACCCATATTCCCACACATTTTCAGTCTTGACTCTGCATCAGAATAATATCTAACGGCTTAAAAAAAAAAGAAAAAGATTAGAAGTTTCAGCCCTACTTTTAAACTACTGAAATAGAATCTCTGGGGATGAGACTCAGAAGTCTGTATTTTGAAAAATCTCCAGTCTTTAAAATATATGCAGCCAGATTTGAGAATCCACAGCCTGAATGTTGCCTGCTATAACAATGATGTATCAAGTACTACAGCGGATTGCACTGGTTGTGTTAGAGTTAGTTTAGTTTACCTCTCTCTTTGATGGCCTGGCTTGAGGGACAGGATAGTGACAAGGTTAAGAGTATAAATGGTTACATAAGACTGCCAAAGTTCAAATTCTTATTCTACCCCTGGGTGTTTTATTGAGCAAATTATTTAATCTCTTCATGTCTCAGTTTATTCATCTGTAAAGTGGCATTAAAAATAGTACTTTTCTCATAGCACTGTTGGATGATTAAATAAGATGAGAAAAGTAAAGCGCTAAGAACAGCACCTGACACACAGTAAAGGCTGTCAAAATATCAGCCATTGCCATTATATGGTCATGCTTGAATCATAAGGGTCTCCTGGAGTTTGAAAAGACTTTAAAAGATGATCTAATCCTCAGGCAGTTGGATATTATTATGATTCCCATTTTACAGATTAGAAAGCTCAGGTTCTTTTTTTTTAAAATGTCTTTATTGGAGTATAATTGCTTTACAATGGTGTGTTAGTTTCTGCTTTATAACAAAGTGAATCAGCTATACATATACATATATCCCCATATCTCTTCCCTCTTGCATCTCCCTCCCTCCCACCCTCCCTATCCCACCCCTCTAGGTGGTCACAAAGCACTGAGCTGATTTCCCTGTGTTATGTGGCTGGAAAGCTCAGGTTCTTAAGTGATGTGCTTGCCCAAGATGATTCAGGATGAAAATAACAATTATAATAACAAAAACAATAACAAGTAGTATCTATTGTGTTTACAACATGCCAAACACTGTATTAAGTGTTTGATGTACTTAACCCAGTACATTAACCCAGTACATTAACCCAGTGCTTTTCAACCTTTAACATGCACACACAGTTACCTGGGGATCTTGTTAAAATGTAGATTCTGATTCCGTAGGTCCAGGATGGGTCACAAGATTTCTTCATTTCTAACAACTGATGGTGGCTCTGCTGGTCCAAGACTCACCCTTTGAATAACATGGGTTTAACCTGCACAACAGCCCTGTCTGATGGGTTCTAGTTTTTGTCCTTATTTTATGTACAATAAACTTAGGTTGTGAGGATAAATAACTTCCTCGAGGTCGCAGGGCTTGGAGCTGTAGTAATGGGGCTTGGACTGATTGTCCCGTTGCAGAGCCTGCCTCCTTCCCCATCCCGCCTGACTTCATTCATGCGTATGTGACAGGGGATCTATGCCACTTGGCAGATGTAGAGCAAATGCCATATGTTTCCCAAAGTTTTAAATTCATGTGTCTACTTAAAGCAGAGACACTGATGGTGTGTTTTATATATTTTTAATTGTTCATTACACCCCTGGCCCTTTCAGCTAGAGTGACCCATTTATGTCTGTGGCTTCTCTTGAACAAAAAAGAAAGTCCTAAATTCCAGCTGATGGTAAACCTCATGCTCAGGTCCCTCCTGAGCTATAACACTCACTTCCACCCTTTTAAATCCTGACCTTATTTGATCTGAACCCTTTTCACCGAGGTTAGAATTCTTGGCTCTATATACTTAGATTGGATCCTTCACCCTCCTGTACTGTTTTGGACTTAGCCTGTGCAGCAGACTCAGAGATGCACTGCTTAGGCCCCCTTTGAAGAAAGAGCTTGTTGCCTAGCATCAGGAGTGCTTCCAGCTGTTAACCTCTTCAAGTCTGCTTCAGCTCAGAAGCCCAGGCCAGCTCTTCTCCCAGGCCTGGCCATTTCTACTAATGATGTCCCCTTTATGGGCACCCTTTGCTCAGAGCTCCTCTCCAGGCTGGCAGTGACTTTGTGAGGTTGGCATCATCATCTGACAGCTCCCACACCCAATCCTACTTTCTTTATTTCTTTTCACAAATACCACTCCCCAGCATAGTAAACCTTTTGCACTTCTAACTCCATCTCAGTGTCTGTTCCCCAGAGGTTCCAACCAACACCTCCCACCACTCAGCTAAGTGAGAGCTCTTGCTCAGCCTAACCCAAGTTATCAACCCCAGCTGCTGCCTGGGTAGACCTGGCCTGGTACGTGGTAGACATCTATGCCCAGGCAGGCGCTTGATTATATATAATCACTCAATAGACAGGTGCATATTGAGTAACCATTGGGTACTCATACCTTCATAAGCATAATCACCTCTTCTAAATGTCTCAGATAAAGGAGAAATGTGGCAAATTTAGATACCATGCCTCTATTTAGCCTTTGGTTCCTATGGTAATTGTTTGCTAGAGGTTAAAATTTAGCGATTATATACTACGTCTTAGGATCATTGGGTGCTGCCTACGTAATTATAGGGTTGTGATATAGTGAGGAAAAACAGATGTCACCAAAATAAGATAAGAAGTGACTAGCTATGTCTATGGTGGAAAAAATACAGGGACCATGAGTCAGCAACGTTGAACTGCAGTTCAAAAAGTAAATCACATATTGGATACAGAAAAATAAACAGAGAAAAAGATTGAGGGGCTTTTTAGTTTGGTTTTTGTTTGTTTTTTGGGTTTGGGTGGGTTTTTGTTGTTTTGTTTTTTGGCTATTTATTAATACTACACAGAATCCTGGGTCTTGGTTCTAATTTCAGATGGGGAGTTGTCAACATGATTTAATTGGTTGGGCTCTCAGAGCCCCCTCCCTAATCCCCCCCATATCCATGTATTCCTATATCGAAGAGTTTGGAGTTTTGAATAAAGGGGCAGGTAGAGAAGTGAATGGTAATTTTTGAGTATGAGCTGTTCCCCGGAAGTGCAGGCCTATGTCACTACTGTTTAGATGTGTTTGGCTGTCAGTGGAGAGGTGATGAAAAGAAGTTCTGGATGTCCAGAGGACGGAATGAGATCTTTCCATCTCTGCAGAAGGAGAAATGACTGCGAGATGGAAACCGTGTTGGAAACGAAGTAAAAGACAAGTCCAATTTTGATTAAAGCAGATTTTGGCTACCATAGCTTAAGAGAGTCTTAGGAAACCTGTAGACTAGAAGCAAATCATAAAATAGAGAGAAAGAAATCATAAAGCAGAGAGCTGGGCAATAATATATGTGGGCTGGACAGAAAGGTTTGAAAAATGCATTGTTAGGTCGAAGAAGGGAAGTGAACTACCAAAGAAATTATGAGGTATTCTCTAGAAAATGGGCTTTTCTTGGTGCAGAAAGGGTCATAGGTTACATCTAAAGCTGAATTTCTTGTCAACAAAGACTGACATTATAAATTAACCTGGAAGGTTGTGAAATTCACATCCATTGAAGATAGCTCCAATATGGCCCCGCATGAAGTTGAGAAAACAAGAAATAACCAATTTTAAAGTCTGTTTGTCCCCCACAGTTCCCTGATTTATGGAAAAAGTGAACATTTTTACCTTTTTTACTTTACCTACAGTCTGATATGCATGCAGCAAAGGTCTGAGTGTATAGTTTTCTGAATAACTAGCCTAGAAACCCACCAGAGCACACACAGTGAGTGACTCTGTCACCCATGGAGCAGATAAAATGACATCAATAAATCATAAAATATGCCCAAGAGGGCATTATAAATCATTTAGAGTTGCTATTAATATTTTAAACATGTTCATTTTTAGCAGTGTGTTAAAGTTTAGTGTTTGCATTCCATTTTAATTCAGCACTTGATAATTGAAATATGATGCTGTTAAAAGTGATTAAAAAATTTTTTTTTTTTGCTAATCACTTAAAGATTAAACAGAATGAGGGAACCGATTGTTAGCTTCATTCTCTCTAAAAGTCCCTTCTGGCACTTTGGGCACTGGTCCCCAAACCCAAAAAATATTCTTTGGCAGTACTCACCCAAGAAAAATGGTGGTTTTCAACACATTGGTCAGTAGAGCTTTTTCACTTTCTTTCTGTGACCTGCAGGCTGTTCCACTCTTGACTTCCTTGGTGGCTTTATGCTTTCTCTAGTTGGTCAGGGCATCCTACCTATGCCACTGTGGGTATCCACTTCTTTCATGTTATTAAAAGCATCCCAAGTTATTAATAAAAACCACTCTCTACTGAGAATCTATTTTGTGCCCAGCAGTGTGCTAAGTATTTTTTATTTATAAAATATCATAGGTCTTCATAAAAACTCTATGAGGAGAATACTATTACTCTTACTGCTTATAAGGCAACTTAGGTTCAGAAGATTAAGAAATTAGGCAAAGATCTCAGAACTGGTCAGTGTAAGCTATCTTTATCCTAAAGCCTATGGGTGTTTCCAAGTCAGAACTTGATCCCCTTAGAGACTTGCCTGCTAATACTTATGGCTTCAATGTGTGGATCTCTGTTAAGAGATGCTAATATGTTTGTAATAACTCATACTTCATGAATTATGACTTACTAGCCACCTCTTTCTAGAATACTCATTTTCTTTCAAACACAAAGAGGCAGTTCAGGTAGCTGCCTTCAGGGGATCAGTGGTGTCTTGGAATAGGGCTGCATGGGCGGACTGGCTCCACTTTTCCCAGACCTGGTAAGGGGAAGAGATGTATATCTGCTAGGACTCTTGATTTTTAAGTGACACAAATGTGACTTGAGCTAGACAAAGAAGAAGGTGCTTCCTGGCTTACTGGATTGTATACCTGTAAGGTGTAAGGGTATCTCTGTCTTCAGGTGTGGCTGATTCAGGTGTTAAATAGCTTCATCAGGACATTGTGCCTCTCCATCTCTTAGTTCTGCTTCCTTTGTGTTGGTACCATTCTGGGCAGCCTTTCTCATCACAGTGATTCCCACAAGCTTTCAGCTTAGAGCCTCTTGGTTTATCAACTTCAGAAAAATCCTAGAATTTAGTCTGTGTGACTGATTTAAGTCATGTGTCTGTCTCTAAACCAACCACTGTGGCCAGGGAGGCGGAATACACTGTTTGTCTAACCCCCAGTCACATGTCCATACTTGGATTAGGGGATGGGATGAGGTCAGTCTCATCTGAATCACATGCGAGTAGGAGGGGTGTGCCTCATCAAAGGGAAATGGAGGTTTACTATCATAAGCAGTGGGAGGAATGGATTCTGAGCAAGGAAAAACTAGAAATGGACATTTAAAATAGCTATTTAAATTGAGTGGGTTTGAAGATGAAATGAGAAAATATAAAAGCATTTGATAAACTAAAAAGCACTGTTCAATTTTTTTAAAAAAATTTCTCCTTTTATTAATTGATGTACTGCTTCACTCAGAGCTGAGAAATGAAAGGCTTTAAAACCTTGTACTTTGATTTGATTAGTAGAGCATTCAGTAGAAACCAATGCAAATAAGACCAGCATAACCTTACTAGGGAAGCACAGCTGTGGAATATTCTTTTTTTTTAAATTAATTAATGTATGGCCGCGTTGGGTCTTCGTTGCTGCGCACGGGCTTTCTCTAGTTGCGGCGAGCAGGGGCTACTCTTCGCTGGGTGCACGGGCTTCTCATTGTGGTGGCTTCTCTTGTTGCAGAGCACCGGCTCTAGGAGGGTGGGCTCTAGAGCGCAGGCTCAGTAGTTGTGGAGCTGGGCTTAGCTGCTCCGCGGCATGTGGGATCTTCCAGGACCAGGGATCGAACCCGTATCCCCTGCAATGGCAGGCGGATTCTTACCCACTGTGTCACCAGGGAAGTCCCTGGAATATTCTTTTCTTTTCTTTTTTCTGTTGATTTTATGGAGGAGAGAATCATGGAGGGGGTTCTGAGAGGGAAGAGGGGCTGGATAGCTTTGCATGTCAAGAAAGGTCTGTGGTCAAAATAATAAATAAATAAATGTGCTTTTCCCTCTTAAAAGTTACGCTTTATTTTAAAAAGTAAATATTGATTTTCTTGATACAAATAAAGTTTATATGCAATTTACTGTAGGTGTAATGTAGTCTAAGTTCATCACATAAGCATCAACTTTAAATGATTACTACTTAATCTAATTCTATTTTTTCCCCTTTTGTTTCTCGGGGAGAAGTTCTTTTTTTCTATCAATATATTTCTGTTGTTCAAAAAGCTGTGTAGCCACTTCCATGGCTTAGGAAATTTCTGCTCAGATGTCAAAACCCAGGAAGGCAAATTCTCTCCAGTTTTATTACCTTCCTGGAACTCCTCAGGAAGAAGGCAGGGTGTGCCCATGTACCCTAAGCATTCCCAGGGCCTTTTCTGCTCACTCTACCTGCCCTGAATCTCATTTGGCTCTGAGGGAAAAAAAAAAAAAAAAAAAAAAAATTCCCTTAGGCCACATGGTTCAGCTATCAGGAAAGTATCTGTACAATGTATCCTTCTCCCTTTTAAATCCCACTTATTCATTCTCCTTTGCATTAAATGCTCATCTCCACTGAGTGTGTGCTTTAATTAAACCTAGAAACACTTAGAAATGGAAAAACCTGATTCCCAAAAAGACGCATATAGAAAAGTGCATGAATATATACATATAATTATAACTCTTATGGATATTTTGTTATAGAAATGCACGTTCATAAAAATGTTTAAAAAAGGAGTAAAAAAAAGATTTAAAAAATCTCCCATCTTACACCACTCACTCAGATATTTGCACTATGATAATTGTGGAAACTATGCTTTCATTTTGGGGGGGTGGGGAGGAAGTAGGGCCTGGTATTTGCATATTTTCTCATATATAAAAATGAGATGATGTTACAACACTCATTTATAATCTTTTTTTCATATAACAGTATCTGACTAATATTCTTTTCTACAACAATCTGTTTCTTAAAGGGGTTATGTGTTATTTTTTTCCTAAACATCTACTTTAAGATATTCTTGAACAGAGTAGCAATTGCTAAATACAAATGTATAGCGATTTTCCTCTTTGCATTAATATATTGCTGCCCCTGCCAAGAGAGATGTATTTTAATATTGCTTTTCTGTAGACAATGTCTTAGTGCAAGGAAATAAATCTAACAGTTTGTCCCATGGGGGGTGTTTTAAAACAGAGTTCACTCATTATTTTTCATCATGACACATGGTCTGTCCATCCATTCGCCCATAAGAGTGAACCAGTTCTAAAGAGAAAGTTACTCCTTCTTTCCTGATGAGTGTTTGCAGAGGAAAGGGAGGAATCGATTCAATATTTATTTTAAATGGCATTGATTAAAGATCTTGCTGTTTATGCTTGGCATATTATATCAATGTCAGCTGTACCCTTGTACACAATACATGCCTGGTATACTAGTTAGCCACAATCACATTTTAAAATGTGCAATCCTCTATTCAATTGTTTGTGGCACACAATCATGTTAGATTTTGGAAATGGAACCAGAAGATATCCCACTATGAGTGTATTTCTGTTACTTGTATTTGTCAGAACATTCCTTGATCGAACAAACATGTATTTTTCCCATATCTTTGTAGTATGAAAAATTTCATTTCACCAGTCAGAGAGCATGATCCTACTTTAGAATTGTAGAAATATGATGTTTAAGTCAGGTAAAATAATGCCAGGGAGGGGATTTGGAGGAAAGAAAGTTGCTGACTTGTAAGACTGGAAATGCCAGATACGGTCAGATCGAAAGTGGGCCAGAAGGCTTACTTCTAAGAACCAGGGAATGAGTTTGGGTTTTTGGTCCGAGCAGGGCAGTGGAATAGGAACCAGAGTGCCCTTGGGGAAGAACTTTCATCTGAATATTCCTTTACATGCCAGGCAGTTTGCTTCTGGTATCTCATGGGTTGCAGAGGCCATAGCAAAACAGGATGAGGTTCAGGCAAGGTGTCAGGAGGCAAATGTTAGTTAGCAGCAGGTCAATTCCCACCTCATACAAAGAGCTGCAGGTGTGCTAATTGCTAAAGCCTGGGGTGAATCTCATCTGAAACCAGCAGGTGGAAACCCATGACAGCAAGCAGTTAAATATGGCTTCCCTGCCACGCTCAGAACTAAAGGTCGATTCCAGCATTACTCCTGGCACATCTAACAACTCATAGAAGAAATAAAGGTAAATGATGCCAAGGGCATGGAAGCATGGGCAACCGGGTACATTTTAAGAACTCTTGTTTCAGCATGAGTGTCATGTTTGGTAGGGAATGGTAATAGCTGAGACTGAAAAGACAGCTGGGACATAGTGGAGGATTTTTATATGTTGAAGAATTTGGATGTTTTCTACGGGTGTTGGGAAAACTGTTGATGGTTTAAAGCAGAGGTGTGACAAGATCAATCTTGCCACGGAGATAGATTATTCAGGCAGGAATGTGAGGGATTAGAAAATCAGAAAAGATTAATATGGAGGGCAAGGGGGCCCATTAGAAGGCTAGGGCAATAAAGACAAAAGGATAAAGATATTTGTTGCAGCACTATTTACCGGGAAAAAACACTTGAAACCACCTCAGTAGCAACCAGTAGGAATGAAGCTGTGCAGTCGTGAAAAAGAATAAAGCAGCTCTTTTGACATACTGATAAGGACTATTCTCCAAGATGTGTTAATTGAATAGAGCCAAGTGCAGAATAGTGTATATCTTATTCTAAATATCTGAATGAAAATAAGGGAAAAATATACGTTTGCATAGGCATAAAACCTAATATCAGGGTTAGCTTTGGAGGGGATCTGGGGTGGGAAAGGGGCTTAAGATTCACTGTACAGTCTTTTGTATTGTTGGAATATTTTTCAGGTGCAAGAACTATAATTTTTAAAAGCTCAAAGTCTTATGAAATAGCCTATATGAGAGAGGATTTTTGGAACTTAGTGGTCCCAAGATACGGGTTTCCCTGAAATCAAGTCCCTTAATCACAGCCACGGTGGTTTCCCATTAGATTAGTGTGTAGCATCTTGAACCATTTTCTTGGTGGCTACAGCATCTCCGTTCTAGCCCCCATCTATTTTCTGGCCCAGGTGGGAGATGACTTGGGAGAATGGGGAATTACACGAGCAAATTGGGATGGTGGGCATTCTTGTAAATCTTTCCCCATTACCCGAGAATTCTCTGCCATGACAGAATTCTACCTTCTCTCTTCCTTAGCCACACATGCCAGTTTTATGGATATAAGAATAGATAATAATCTTTTAGGTGGCTTCATGATATGGTCGCCAATATTTGATGAATAATGCATATTTTATTTAAAAACAGTGTTATGACAGCAGCAGTGAACACTGGGATTTCATGTTGTTTGTGGCAAAAAGAGTGCTCTCCCTCCAACCCCCAAAGCCTACCCCTTCAAACCAAGGTTGGTTCTTTGGTGGCTTTTAAAATTTTAACTTCTGGATATAATGTGTAAATATAAAACCAAGCTGAGCTCTCACTCCCAGCGGGTAACTCATGAGCTTGCCTTTTGTCCAAAATACTTAGGTTTTCTCATGTTGCTTAAAGGCTTTGAAGAAAAAAAAAATCCTAGAACTCTGTGGTATGGATTTTTCAGTCTCCCTGAAGCATCCAGAATTGTTTTTTATTTTTCTTCCCCTTTGAATCCATGAAAACAAACCCCTTTTTTCTTAATATAGTTTTATTCACACATTATTAAACTGACTTACCATATTCTGCACCACTGTAGGCTTAGCAATTATGGCTTTCTCTCATTGAGAGAATGAAACAATTATTCAGAATCTCATATAAAAAATTTTTGCCTGATTCTGAAGGCACACCACTGGGAATTTTGCTAAAACTGCTGATGTTATTAAAGTTTACGATTAGGGGAGGTATGGAGGGATAGAGATTAAGCAAATTATAAATGCAACAAATGAAATGCTAAACTGTAAGGTAGGAGTGCATGGCCCTTAGGGCTCAATTGGCTGACATAAAACATTTCTAAGGAGTAGTTTTTACCCGGCGTTTCACCATTCCTTACTTTACTTTGGAAAGTGCATTTTGTTGGATGGGTTTGCTCTGTGTTTTGGAACACTCTGTTTCCAAGTTTGCTCTCTTAAAACACACGCACAATTGTTTCCCTCAGTAAATGCTAGAATTTTGAACATTCTATGGTTTTCTCTAATGCAACAAAGAGAGAGGATCAAAAGTGATTATCCAATGGGACTTCCCTGGTGGTGCAGTTGTTAAGAATCCGCCTTCCTGGACTTCCCCGGTGGCGCAGTGGTTAAGAATCTTCCTGCCAATGCAGGGGACACGGGATCGAGCCCTGGTCCAGGAAGATCCCACATGCCGCGGAGCAACTAAGCCTGTGCGCCACAATTACTGAGTCTGTGCTCTAGAGCCCGCAAGCCATAACTGCTGAGCTCGTGCACTGCAACTACTGAAGCCCGCGTGCCTAGAGCCCGTGCTCCGCAACAAGAGAAGCCCCCACTGGCCACAACTAGAGAAAGCCTGCATGCAGCAACTGAAGACCCAATGCAGCCAAAATAAAATACATAAATTTATTTTTTTTAAAAAGTGATTATCCACTAATGTTTAGCACTCAAAGGCAAGAACACACACAATAATGAGCCGGCAACACACAGTAGAGTTTGGGGATGAGTAAACAAGGGGCCATTATTGCCTACAGTGAACAACCACCTGGAAGTTGAGAGAGTGGTACGTCCTAATCAGAAAAATAAATGACCAGCTGCAAGGTTAAAAGCTCATCATTCAAGGAGTGTCCATCTATTTGAAAGCATCTGGAAAGTAACCTGAACCTGCATTAACTACAAACTCATTTGCAAGGCTTGGCGGCATCTCTCCACTTGACATCTCCCTAATCACTCATCTGTGGGCCGGAGTGTGCGGCCTATGCTTGTGAAAAGACAAAGCAAAAACTGAAAACCAGCAGGGTTTACCACATGGATGCTCGCCAGTAGAGGCAGAGGCGCACGGGAGGAACTAGGTTTTCAGACAGTCTGTACGTGCCCCTTTTCCCTCTCTTTCAGACCCGTCTATTCCAACCATCTTTCAGCTCTTTGTTTGTTTTCTGTTTTTTGGTGAGTTTTTTTTTTTTAAGACATAATTTTTTAAAGAGAAATTTAGACTAACAGCAAAACTGAGCGAGGAAGTTACAGAGATTTCCCTGCCCCCGCACACACATAACCTCCCCCATTATCAACATCCCTGGCTGAGTCGTACATGTGTTAGAGTTGTTGAATCCACATTGATGCATCATGAACATCCAAAGTCCATAGTTCACATGAGGGCTTATTCTTGTTGTTGTACATTCTATGGATTTAGGAAATGTACAGTATATCCACTATTATAGTATCATACAGAGTTGTTTCACTTCCCTAAAAATCCTCTGTGCTCTGCCTATTCATCCCTCCTTCCCCCAATCCCTGGCAACCACCAGTCTTTTACTGTCTTAATAGTTTTGCCTTTTCCAGAATGTCACACCGTTGGAATCTGGGAAGCCTTTTCAAATTGACCTTCTTTTACTTAGTAATATGTATGTAAGTTTCTTCCATGTCTTTTCATGATCTGATAGCTTACTTTTTTTTTTAAACGCTGACTGATATTCTGTTGTCTGTTTGTACCACATTTTATTTATTCTTCAGCTACTGAAGGACATCATGGTTGCTTCCAAGTTTTGGCAACTGTGAATAAAGCTGCTATCAATATCCTTGTGCAGGTTTTTGTGTGGACATGAATTTTCAACTCCTTTGTGTAAATAACAAGGAGCATGATTGCTGGATGATATGATAGAGTATATTAATTTTGTAAGAAACCACCAAACTGTCTTCCATTTTGTATCTCTCCAGCAATAAATAAGAATTCCTGTTGTTCTATAGCCTCACCAGCGTTTGGTGTTGTCAGTGTTCTGGATTTTGGTCATTCTAATAGTTCTGTAGTGGTATCTCATTATTGTTGTAATTTGTTTAAATTTGTTGTTTAATTTTCATTTAATTGAAATGACATAAAATGTGGAGCATCTTTTCATATGCTTATTTGCCATCAGTATATCTTCTTTGGTGAGGTATCTGTTAAGGTCTTTGGCCCATTTTTAAATCAGGTTGCTTGTTTTTTTATTGTTGAGTTTTTCTTAACTTCTTTTTTTTTTTTGAAAAGGAACCAAGCAAGAGGACTTTTCTAATATTCAAAATGAAAATGAAAATGCAACATGAGTATTTCTGTGAATAAACCACAATTTACTTGAAAAGACTTCATTAGATATTGCAGTACATGTGGCACCAGATATTCTCCAGGTGTTATACAGAGTAAAAATTACAGGTTTACAGTGAAGTCAGATGTATATTTCCAAAGTGTCCCTTACAAGGGGATCCTAATCACAAATTGGCAGTATATTGTGAATATATATTATGAAAAGTGCCCTATTGAGGGCAGCATGCTAAGGAGCCCATATTATGCTCTATTGACTCATCAAACAATGATATTAAGAATGGGTCCTAAGGTGTTCCCTATCTGGGTTTTAATGTCCATAGTAGAAGGCGAGACTCCCTTGGCACCTGGCGCAGCACTTTGGACCAAGTATTGTTTAGCAGTTCCAGAAGATAATCAGCTCCAGCGGTCACTTGTGCTTCAAATTTATTTGAGACTTGGGTTATGTACCTTCTTCAAACTCATGAACCCATGTCCAATATATTTCATTTAGTAAATGGCAAATGGAATTGTTGGATGACATAGGTGGCTTTTTATGTGAAAAGCGCTAACAGAAAACTCACTAACTAGGATAAATCAATTCATCAAAAGCCTTTATGGATTATAGGATGAGTCTTCCAGCACATGGCAAGGACCCAATGACTTGAAAGTAAATGACAACACTCAATGACTGGAAATAGTGTTATTGCTTGTCAGATTGAATGAATTGAATGTGTGGCCAACCAATGCCTGCTTGTTATTTTAGAATCAGGTTTTCCAGCTGACCAATATTGACTACTTCCCAAACAGTCACAACAATCCCATAGAATCCCGAGCTTCTGATCATAACATATATCAGATGAGAATTGCTAAGAGCTGAAGGAAAAGCAATTAGGTAAGAACTAGGGAGTCTGGGAAAATATTTTAATTACGCATCTAAATCCCAAACACAATGTTTCCTCACTTGAACACACTTCTCATAACTGCCCAATTAAAATACATAAAAGAAAGGGACAAAGCTCAAATACAGAGAACTGAGATACTCTCAGAATCTAGAAACCCCTTAAAGATACTTCCATTCATTATCTGTTTGGGTTCAGACATCCCCTGAGGAAATGATGACATTGCTCAAGTTCATAGAAAAGCAACAGCCTGAGATGAGTCAGAAAGGTTAGATGTTCACACCAGGGGAGACTTCAGTTCTGCACCTGACAGTTGGAGCAGCTCAGATGTGGCCCATAAGCTTGCTTTACTCTATTTGATTTGAAGACGCAGAATTTAACTTGATTTGAAGACGCAGAATTTAACTTTTGATGCAGAAAAAGGGCACATGCCTAGAGGAGTGTTGGGGTAACATTGCAAAAGATCATAAGCAATTGATCTTACTTTGTTGAAGATGGTACCAGATGATTTTCCAACAGTTTCTTTAGAGACTGATCCCCAGTCTCATCTCTCAAGTGGTGGTAATCTGAGTCCAGGAGCACAGACAATGACTCTCTAGAGTTCTGGAAAACAGAGAAAGGAATCAGTGCCATTTAGTCCCTAAAGCCAGGCTTAGTGTATTTTGTGAGTGCTAGCTGGGCAAGATTCTAGTTGAAGTTCAGTAATAACCCTGTCACTGGTAGGTATGATGACTTGGTAGTTGACATGACTAAAAGAGTTGCATTATTCAGTCTTAAACAAATCAGTGGAACTACCTTTACATTATGGATAATAAAATCATGAATCTTGTTATCCCAAGAGGAAAGAAATTGGAACTATAAAAGTTTACCAGAAAGCTGTAGATAATTCACAATGACAGAGCTAAATGTGCTAGGGGAATTAAGGTTTTGGAGAAAAGGTTAAGCTTATATTTGGGGCCCCTTGTAAGAGAGAGAGTTAAGCTAATTGGTCTGGATCCCCCTGTGATAAGCCAGGGCAGCTAGGCAGTGGGGCTGAGCTCAGGTAGTTGGTGAACACTTGGAAGAAGGAGCAGTGATGATTTAGAGCTTTGACTGCAAGTAACAATGTCTCGAAAAATAATATCTTCAATGAGATAGTTTCTCTCTCTCTCTCACAAGAAAGAAACCTGGAGATAAGGCAATCCAGGACTACTGTGGCAATAACAGCGTCAGGAAATTGCACTTGTTTTGCTGTATTGTGTTTGTTGCTTCCATCCTCAAGGCCACCTCACAGTCCAGGATGGCTGCTTGCCTCTTGCCATTTTATCCCAAGTCCAAGTTGTTGGATGGAGGAAGGTGAGAGAAGAAATAAAGCCCCTCCCATACAGGAAGATTTCCTGAACCTAGCACACAGCACTCTTCATTCAGCATATTGGCAGAAACTAGTTATGTCCTAAGCTGACTGAAAGGAAAGCTAAAAAATAATCTTTTAGCTGGATAGCCATGTATCCTGTTTAAAAAACAAACTCAGAATTCTTTAATAAGGAAGTAGTGGAGAGTAGATTTGGGAAGGCACCTAGCAGTGTCTGCCACACCTGGGTAACCCTCATGAGCTTGTTGATTAAAGTTCTCATTAATGTTTTGTTTCTGAGTTTATTGGATCAAAAGATCCCATCATCAGATGTCCAGGCATTGGCCCTTCCTCATTGTAGTCTCACATTTACCTCCCCTCGGTGCCTGGAATCCCTGTGCTTGGGATGTTGTTCTCTGTGTTCTTCTCAACTATTGTTTTCTGCTGGTCTGACTCCTAGTGTGTAGGTAGACTCTTAGTCCATAAAGCCTGGTACGTTAAAAATGGAATGTTATGATATCCCAACTCTGTGTACCCATTTTCTTAGGACATTCAGCTTCTGGTTTTCTTTGAGGACCCTGCCCCAGGGACCTTACCTTGTGCCAGCAATTCATGTGTATTGTAGCAGAAAAAACACATATTTTTTCTGTCTTACTTACTTTGATGCCCCTGCAGCCAGTGGGCCGTGCTATGGATGATATCTGTCTCATTGATTTCTGCTTCATTCATGGACATAGTCCCTGCTGGTGTTCATCATCTCACGTAATTTTAGGACATCAGAGGCTGCCTGCTAGGGCAGTGGGGTGATACATTGCCAATTGATACATTGCCAATTGTTTTTGTGTGATACATGGTTTTCCAGGTAAAATTTCCTACACGTTTTAGTCAACTGATTTTTTAAATTTTGGGTTTTTTTAATTAAAAATTTTTTTTAATTGAAGTATAGTTGACTTACAACCTTGTATTAATTAGTCTTTACTGATTTTAATAGAAATCAGTTTAACCACATAGCTCTTTTCATCCTGGTATGTTTGGAGACCAGCTGGGGACCAGGTCAGGAAGAACTAAAATACCACGTGAGAAGAGTGCAGAGTCAGGGCCAGAGGGAAGGGATCTGGAATGTTACATTCTCTTCAGAGGAGAGGAGAGGACTGACTGCACAAGCACGGGTTGCACAGATGCCTTGGAAGTGGCAGTGACCACTCTGCTGGCTAGCTGCCCGGCACAGATAGAGCTTCAGCTCCAGAAGAGCCAGGACTCCTGCTGGATCTGTCGTTAGACACCTCAGTCATCCACTTGCTCGCCACTGTGATTTCTTTAATGGCAGAGAAAGAGGTGGAGTTTTAGTTGTGCTCCTGGGAATTTCACAAAAACTTGAGTATGCCCAGAGGATGCTATCTGAATATTATCTATTAGTGTGGTAGTCCAAAAAGATGGAGAATAATGGAATTAGAGAATTATAGTATTCTTTATTTGGACTTCATCAAGAAATCTTGACCAGCTTACCCATGAGGATAAGGGAAAAGAAAATGAAGTAGGTTTGAATCTGATTAAATTAGTATAGTCAATGGGTGCTGATTAATGGAGGTGGGTGTCTAATGGGTGTCACTGGGCTCTGTCCTTGCCTAATGAAGATAGAGAAAGTATGCTAGTTCAGTTTTCAAGGAACATTAAGTTGGAGTGTTAGCTAATATGCTAGAGAATAGGTTAGAGAGAATCAGGACCCCAAACATCTGAGCAACCTGAGATGATGAACTGAACCTAACAACCATGAAGGTTAGTGAGGAATAAATGTGATATCCTCTCTGGAGTTCAAATGACCAACCTCACACATACATGTTCAGGGAGACATGCTTAGGTCCACCATATTTAAGTGGGATTTTTTTTTCCCTTGAGGTATAGTTGATTTACAATATAATGTAAATTTCAGGTGTATAGCATACTGATTCACAATTTTCAAGGATTATACTCCATTTACAGTTATTATAAAATATTGGCTATATGCCCCGTGCTGTACAATATATCCCTGTAGAGCAGGATTTTAACTGTCATTCATTCCTCCATTCAAATGTTTTTCAAAGTCCTTCTTTGCACCCCTTCTTTGTTTGGTGCTGGGGATTTCGTGATAAACAAGATAGACATAATTCATTTCCTAATGGAAACAATTGAATAAGAAATGAAGTACATAAAAACAGTATCCTAGAGAATACATAACATTCAGGGAAGTTTACCATGAGAAAGTGACGTTAAGGCTGAAATGTGCCGGATGAGCAGGAGTTGGCTTACCAAGCCGTGGGGAGAGGAGAGAATGCTGCAGCAAGAGGAAACAGCATGGACAAAGGCCTGGAGGCAAAATGACATAAAACACTGACGGAATGGGAGGAGGTTCGTTTAGACTGTGACATGAAGGGTGGGAGAAATAATGAGAGATGAAACTGGAGAGGGAGAACTGGGGTAGGTCTGGAAGGGTTTTGCAAGTCACTTTAAAGAGCTTGGATATTATTTTTGTTGGATGACAATTCATAAAATATTCTTAAGCAAGGAAGTGACTTAATCAGAGTTTCATATTGGAAGGTCCCCACCAGCTTCAGTGTTGAGGAGGGAAGAGGCGGAAGGGAGCACAACTAGGTGCCTGGTGACCTGTTAGGAAGCTGTTGCAGTCACTGAGGTGAGAGATGGTGGCCAGCACTAGTGACAGTGCAGATGGAAAGAAGTGGGTAGAGCTGAAAAATATACAGAAGTGGAATCAAGGATTTGGTGATGGTTTGGATGTGGGGGACAATAGGGAATTCGAGAGTGGCTCTCAGGCTTCTGTCTTGGGACAAGTGAGTTGATAGTGAAACCATGTTCTGATTTTGGGGAACAGCAGGAAAGGAACATATTGGGGAGAAAAGGTCATGTGTTCAGTCTGGGACAGGTTGAGTTTGAAGCGATCCGGTGTTGTCCCAGTGGTGATGTCCAGTAGGCAGTTGGATAAAAATCTAGAGCCCAAGAGAGAGATTGGGACTAAAGATACAGATTTGGCAATAATCTCAATGAATCAACAAAAATAGTAAATTCAGTCTTTGTCCCTATTCATCAAAGTGGGGCTTAGAATAAGGGAATGATAATTCTGCCTCTGGAGCACAAGATGGCACAGGGGCTGAGAGCTCTGGCTCTGCTCTGCACAGGCCGTGTGGGCCTGAGGGAAGTGACTTAGGTCTTTGAGTTTCAGTTTCTTCACTACAAATTGGAGTTTATAATACCAATTACTACAGAGAAGGACAAATACCATATGAAATCACTTACATGTGGAATCTAAAAAAATGATACAGTACAAGTGAACTTATTTACAGAACAGAAATAGACTCACAGACATAGAAAATAAACTTATGGTTACCAAAGGGGAAAGGGGGGGAGGAAAAAATTAGGAGTTTGGGATTAAAATATACAAACTACTATATATAAAATAAACAACAAGGACTACTGCAAAACACAGGGCACTATATGCAATATCTTATAATAACCTATAATGGAAAAGAATCTTAATATATATATATATATATTATATATATATAACTGAATCACTTTGCTGTGTATCTGAAATTAACACAACATTGTACGTCAACTATATTTCAATACAAATTTAAGAAAATAAAATAAAAATAAGAAAAAAAAATCCAGCTACTGCACAGTAATTTTGTAAGAATGGAATAAAATAATGAATATAAAATGCATTATAGTGCCTGGCTTGTGGTTAATGCTCAAGAAATATTAAGTATTCTCATTATCGTTGTTGCTGCTCTTGTGTTTTGTTCATTGTTTGGGAGAACTCACTCAAAGAGGGAAAGGCAGACTGTGCCTTGTTCAGATGAGACACTGAAATGTGAAAGTTTGTCACAGGAGGAATGGTTAAACAGCCTGAGGCCGGTCAGCTTGATTTACAGGAGTTTTGAGATAGCACTTTTCAAATACACAAATGGCTTCCAGAAGAAAAAGGAGATACAATTGCACAGTGGGACCCGAGAGGATGGAAATAGGATGAACTGACAGGAATTTCAAGGAGACTGACCTCAGCTCAATATAGCCAAAGTTCTCTAAAGATAGAATAGTTAGTTTTTTTGGAAGGAGGGACTTGCTCATCTCTAAATTAGAGATCCCATGGTTACAGTTGGAAGAGTCATACCTGTTATCGGAGGTGGGTCGGAGGTGGTTTTGCTAACTGTAGAGTGAGTGCCTAGTTTGAATAGGGTGCTTGTCTAGGGCTTGGGATCCTCAGCAAGCTCATTAAAATTTATTACAATATTCATTCTCTAACCATAAAAGAGATTGTTTTCTTTTCTCCACTGAGTAGGGCAGGGACTGAGATAGTCCAGATAGAAACACCTCCCTCACATGGGCCTGCCTTCTACAACCACCCAGTCTCCATGTCCCCAAAGCACACAGATAGAGGGCATAGAACCACCTGGAGTGCTGCTGTGAGGTTTGGTTTTTCCAACATCCCCTCTTACCCGCTGAACGCATCATTATCCCTCCCCAGCTGAGCAGTCTTCTCTCTCTCAGTCCTCCCTCCAGGGTACAGCTTCAGGGAAGGCATAGCGATAAGTAATAGATAAGAGGAGGTCAAGACTTTAAATCTCACTATGCTGGGTTTATTTTCTGATAGTAAAATGGAAGGAAAATAGAGTGAAACCTCCGTGATTGATGGGCTCCCTCCTCTACAGAGGCTTTCCAGTTGCATCTTTGTGCTATTCTTGACATTTATGATATAAGGTATTAATATCTGGAAAGAAGAGCTGCTGGTGCTAATTATTCAGACCTGCTCTGACAGTGCACTGGTGAGCAACAATCGTATGTCAGATCCCGTCTACGCATTAAGTCTTTAACTTAAAATAGGTGGGAATTACGAGGCACTGTGGGCTTTTACTGTATACATTTCACCGAAAGTCTCTAGGATATATTAGTAAATCAGCTGTGATAGAGCTGCTGAAAAGCAAGCCAATAACCGTCGGATACACGGAATCCTCAGGAAAGTCTTTGACTTAAGAAATGTGTGAGCAACACTAAAATGTTACAAGGGAGGAACATTGGAAATGATGGGACTCATTTTTTTTTAATTCAGGAAGGAAAATGTTTGCCTCCTCTTTTAATTCTTCAGGTTGTCAGATGTGCCTTGTTTCTAGTAGCTATTTGTAAAGTTAATCATTTTAAGAGTATCAAACAGATTGGGTTTTTACACGTGATAAATTTTTGATGTTGAACCTTTGAAAAATGCAGTGATGTGATTTTTTTTTTCTCTCAAGAGTTTCTCTCCAGAAGCCAGTGTTAATTTGCTGATGCCAACACATGACTAATGGGTTTTTATCTCAAAAGATTAATACACATTAAATCAACAGAGGATTAAGGACTCAGGACCGTACAGACTTTTGTCATCAGAGAATCCATGCTTTGTGATTCTGCCAGATAGGTCAGCAGTCCTCTCCTCATGAGGGACAGTGACTGGTTAGTTAGTTGGTCAGTCAGCCTGGTTGACCCTGTTATTGCCTATCCAACAGTCAGTTGTGTCTTCTTCCTTGTTAAAGAACACTGGTTTTGTTCAAGGAGCAATGTGCTCAGCCCCCAATGATAAGATATGATTTGCCTAAGCCAGTTATGGTGAATTACACCTTTGCCTATGAGTGGTTTAGGGACAAAAAGGTGATGTAATTCTGGCCAATGAAATGTAAGAGAAGTAGGGGTTGAATGGGTTGGAGGGAGAAAGGACAGTGGTTTCTGGAAAAGAAATAAAAGGAGATCAGCATGTGATAGGTAGTCCTTTGTGTCTCTGCTAATTTCCTTCCTGATTTGGGATATGGTAGTGAGAAAACTGGTGCGCGGAGCTCAGCGGCCATGTTGGGATCATGAGGGGAGACCACAGCCAGTGCTCTGAGTGGCTGAACAAAAAGATGGAAAGAGCCCAGTTTTTCCCTGGCCAAACCACTCTGCCTACCCCTGAATCTCTCTTTTTTTTCCTAAATAAATTTATTTGTTTTATTTATTTATTATTGGCTGTGTTGGGTCTTTGTTGCTGCACGCGGGCTTTCTCTAGTTGCAGCAAGTGGTGGCAGAGCATGGGCTCTAGGCGCGCAGGCTTCAGTAGTTGTGATGCTTGGGCTCAGTAGTTGTGGCACGTGGGCTCTAGAGTGCAGCCTTAGTAACTGTGGCACACGGGCTTAGTTGCTCCACAGCACGTGGGATCTTCCCGGACCAGGGCTTGAACCCATGTCCCCTGCATTGGCAGGCGGATTCTTAACCACTGAGCCACCAGGGAAGCCCTGAATCTCTTTTAATACAAATAAATGGTATGATTTTAGCCACTGTTAGTCAAGTTTTCTGTATACCGCTGCTGAAAGTATTCCATACAATTATAGTCAGTTAAGTTTGCAGGCCTGGGAATTGTTCTTGTGCTATTTTTTTGATTCATAAGAGTCACACTTGCATGTAGTAAAACAAAATGTCAAACAATATGTAAAGCCATTAAATAACAAATGAATGTCTATTATCCCAGCTCCCAGTATCCTCCACAGAGGAAATCACTTTTAATTGCTTCTGTTTTAGTCCTTGATGGTTATGACTATAATTTAATTTGCCTATTCTTCTATTCCAAACATATTATTTAAATAGTATCTATTGCCTCCCCACTCTGAAAGATGAGGAATTTATCGTCAACTTTTACTCCCTCCCCATATTTATTACATTTCCTTTATCAGTTATATTTATAATATATCAATAAACATCACTTTTCATATTTTTACTATATAAATATTAAGTGCAGCATCAAGTGAAGTGGTTTAACACCTAGAAAAAGGAATGCAATCCTATGTCACTGAACTATTCAAGGGAGCATGTTCTAGACATTGGTTCTCTTTCTTCACACTCAGATTCTTCAAAATCATGCTACACTTTTGTTGTTCATATTCAAACACTGGTTTTTTTGAACAACTATTTATTTTTCATCCTAAGTTGCTAATTGCCTTACTTTTTTTGTGGAGAGTGAAAACACAAATGTTTTCATTATATTACTAAGATATCAACTTCATCATACTATTTGTTAAGTAGAAAGTACTTTCTTAGCAGATATTAGTCTCATCAATGTCTGACTTCCTATTCTAATTTGGTCAATAATATACTCCTGCAGAACTATGAAAAGGCATGTTTTAATTGTCTTCTAGAGGTGTTGCAGACGAGAAGTTTGATGCAGTTTTATTTCAATTTTCCTGTAAATAACTTTTTCTTGATTTTTGTTTAGCTCCTTTTTTCTTTTTCTTTGGTGTTCAATTCCATAGGGATGGATTTGGAAATAAGCATCTACATATTTGCTCTGCTTAATACTCAATCTTGTCTTATGTTTTTGGTTGGTTTTTTTTTTTCTTTAGTTCTGAGAATTTTTTTCTACTATTTCTTTTTTGAGAATTAACATATAATTTACATGCTATAAAATTCACCCTTTTGAAGCATACCATTAAATGGTTTTTTGTATATTCACAAAGTTGTGCAACCATAACCACTGTCTAGTTTCAGAACATTTACATCATCCCCAAAAGAAACCCCATAATCATTATCAGTCACTCCCCATTCCTCTCTTCCCCTAGCCCCTAGCAACCACTAATCTACTTTCTGTCTCTATGGTTTCATCTATTCTGGGCCTTTCATATAAAAGGAATCACATGGCTTTTTGTGTCTCGTTTCTTTCACTTAGCATAATGCTTTTAAGATTTATCCATGTATTAGCATATATCAATACTTCAGTCCTTTTTATGGCTGGATAATATTTCATTGTATGTATAAATCACATTTTGTTTATTCATCAACCACTGTTTTTTTAATTATTTTCTCCTGTGCATTTTTTCAGTTCTCTCTTTCTGGCAGTTTGGTTCGCAGGGTGTAGTTCTTATATCAATCCCCTATGATTTCAAATTTTCATATCTTTGATCTCTTTTTTGATCAACATTTTAGTAGACTTCCTTGATTTTATTTTTCAGCCCTTCTATTACATGTAAAAAGTTTTAGCAACCATATTTTAAATTTCCAGTAACCCTTTCTTGTTTTCTGGTGGTTCCTTTTTTATAAGAAGCCTCTTTTATTTTTGTTTCCATGACCTTGAGTTCACATTTATTGAGCACCTATCTAGGTGTCCCCAGCTGATGTAAGACACCCCCAAACAGTCCTATCCAGGGGGATAAGGGACATTTCCCTAGGTAGTTGTATCCACTGGGTTGTGAATTGAATAAAATAAGGGATCTCAGTATGTCTGGTGCTCAATGTGTACTCAGTGTACGTAGGACTTTATCTCTCTTTCGCTTCTACATCAGTCAGGCCCTCTTCCTGCCTTTGCTAAGATGGAGCCAGCTTTTCCATGGCCATTCCTCTGTGCTGTCACATAAGGGGACAAACTCTCCAGGATCGCTACAGACCAGGTCAGATGTCAACAACTTTAGGCTTCTTTCCTTTTGTGGTTTGTGCTTCTTTGTTAAGTTCAGATTTATTGGGGCATAATTTATATACAGTAAAATTCACCCTTTAGATATGTTCAGTTTGCTGAGTTTTGATAAGTGCATACACTTATGTTACTACCACCATAATCAGGATAGAGAATAGTTTCATCAAAGCAAAAAGCTCCCTTGGGGCCCTTCTCAAATCTTTCATCTTGGCTGTGGATTTCTTTGAGTATTAGTGGTCAGTCCTACAGATTACTGTTACAAGTTTCCCTGCTGTGGCGTGGGTCTCATTCCCCTAAAACGATCTCCACCGCCCATCAGGGCCTATCTATGAACTCTGTGGGTGGGACATGCTGACAGGATGATTTTCCTTTAGGGTATGTGGGTGTGGAGTGCAGTTCTGCTGCTCAGAATCCACAGTCTCTAATTGCTTTGGTGCAAGGGGATGGGAGTGAGGTGGGAGAGGCTACCTGGACCAGATATTTCATAAGAGTACTTTAATTGATTACACTGATGACTGCCTTGCATGCTATTTCTACTCTTGTTTCTCGTCATCCGTATATTTATGTTCTCCTAGGACTCTGCCATAAAGGATGGCTTTTACCTCTGCCGCAGTCTTCTTCCAAATGTGTTCTGTGTTTTAACTTTCTTCACTCTGGTTTATCCAGTAATATGATCCCATCCTCTTTCTTATTACCAAGAAATTTATCAAAATAAATTTCTCACTGATATTCTTCCTCCTGGTCATGATCGTATCATGACTATTCCTGCTGTATTTCTTTACCATAAATGTCCTGTGATTTTGTGAAGGAGTAGAAGTAAGTATATGTCCTGGGTGTGCCATTTTGAAGCATAAGTCTTCAAGGGACATTCATAAGAATATGGTATATCCAAGAGATCAGCAAGTAGTCAATTACTTGAATGTATTCTCAGATGAAACATTTCTTCAGGGAAAAGAAGAAATGTGATCTCTACCTGGGAACAAGCTTTGTGACTCACATCACCTTTAGCATATACTTTGGCTCTCTGCAGTCAGGTTATTTATTTATTTTAAAATAAAATACAATAAATCCCTAATTAAAAGAAAAATGAACAAACTGTCATAGGTAGCTTCAGGAAGTGTCCCAAAGATACCTAAGTATTGACATCTTACACAACCATAATTTAGTTTTAGCTATTTTGTAAATATGGTCTTATTGTAGTTACTTCATCAACCAAATAACGTGTGGGATGTAGATGGAAGCTACAATTTAATGTTTACTAATGTGGGACCTGAAACAAGGTTGCTTGATCTAGGTCACAGAGAAATTCAAACAGGAGTCAAAACACTGGATCAAAATCTACTAGAGTGGATATAAAAATACAGAATATGCAGTGCCTTACCTTCCCTACCACTAATTTTTTGAAAAAAAAATGCTTTACAAAAGAAGAATCAATTTAAAAGCAAAAGTAAAACACCGATGTCTCATTCCAACCTATAGATTACCACTAAGATGGCTTTCATTTTTGATCTTTTTGTTCTCTTCCTTAAAGTTATAGGGCAGGGGAGGTGGGGAAGCCCTATGGAAATATTCTGTCTTTGAGTTGCCAATAAAAAAGCTTCCTGCAGGCAAAAATCTCTAGTGGATGGGCTGCAGTATCCTCACTATGAGCTCTTGTAGTTATACTATTCTGGCAATAAGAACTCTCTCTTCTAGGAGGAGGGAGGGGAAGGGAATGAGGCCGTCCCAAGCGTCTCCTGAGAGGTTGGTGCCCAGTAGGTCCTGTGTGGGGAAGCCGTCTCATTTAATCACATTTTCTTTCTTCTGGGCCTTGGCTGTGGTCACTTCTCTTGCTCCTCCTGTGGAGTACTTGGGCATGCTGAAGGACCCAGGTGCAGGGGTCTAATGTATTTGAAATGGTGAGAAGCCTGACCTTCACCTTGCTAACCCCTGTCAGGGGTTCTCTCCCACATTATAAGTTTGCTCCTGATATGTGATTTTATGCAGGTCAATGATGTTTTGGGTAAAGTGGTCACCCTAGCAGTGGATTCTAGCTGAGCTCTGTTATGAATGTCTGTCTGGAACAAGCAGCTTAACCTTCATATGAGGTGTTTCCTCGCCTATAAAGAGAGGATTGTAATACATGCCCTGCTTACATGAAGTAACAGATACACCAGGGTCTTTGTGCCTGAGTTTTGGAAAGCAGGAAGCTCTCTGTGAATGTAAGATGATGCTGTTGTGGCCTCCCTTACCCTTGCTATAGTTCTGTGCCTGGCCTTGCCCACAAAGCCCAGCTGCTCCTGTTTCTTCTGTGACCTATGGTGGCACCTGGGGCACTCATGCGTTCATGCATTCAGCTGCCTCACTGTCTGCCAGCAGTCACTTGGTTACTCACCTGTTACGCCCTCCCTGCCTGTGGGGCTGGGCGGCCCTGCAGCAGCCAGTCTCTCTGGAATTAGGTTCTGCCACATGGTCTGCCCACTGTCACACACCAAGACCTCATAAGAGTAGTCACCTCTCCCAGTCAGGGTCACAGGCCCTCGGGGCTAGCACTGAGCTGGAAAGGAAGAAAGAGTTGCAGCCCTCTCAGCATATTCAGGGAGGTGCTTAGTGAGTCTGCGTGACAGCGTACAAGGGTGAGGGCTGAGATGAGCTCACATTTGAAGAATCTGAAGAATTGGGTGTATGAGAGGATGTAGAAAGAGGCTGAGGAAAGGTGAAGGGTGTGTTAGATGCATTTGAAAGCAGCTAATGCTGTGTGAGGGAGGAGGAAGCAAGACCCAGATACGCGATCTGTGAACTTCGTGTTGCTTGTTTCTTTTCAAGTTACTTCCCCCTCTGTTCCTGCGGTATGTGAGCATGTTTCCCCCCATTGTGTCTCTTTCCCCTGCCCTTAGCTGGAAGGGGGATGGCGGATATGTGCTAGGCTGCGGGAGGGGAGAGAGGGAGTTGCACTGCCCTCTAGCTGCCATAGCAGAAACTACAGACATAACTTGGGTTACTGTCTGGTCGGTAAGAAACCTTTGAAAAACGTCTTTTTGCCTGACACTTGGGGAATTCGATTTTATAGGTTTCTTCCCGAAAGGAAAAGTGGGTGAATGCGATAATGAAAAATAGAGGCATAAATTTAAAAATGAAGGTGATCATTTATCAGTGAATTTTTATGGTGGTTAAAATTTTAGTTTTTGGTAACTGAAAACATGGTGTGGGCAGCAGATAAGACCATCATATACCTTCCTGCAGCGTGCCCATCTCATTCCCCAAGCGTTAAGTAATATGGTCAGCAGCAGCAAAAACACATATTGCTGGGGTTTCAGGGTATGGAAGCAGCCTGAAGCCTTCCATCACATTTTCTTCTCAGACCCACCCAGTTCTTGGAGTCCTGTTCCTCAGGAGCAGGTTGGAGCTAGAAGGCAGGGAGAGATGAATAAGCCAAAGTTAAGCTGGAATGTTGAAATCCTAGTATTGATAACTTGGAATCCACAGGCTTGGAGCTGGCTGCAATGCCCTCCCTCTTCAATGCTCAACCTCCAGGTGGGAAGGCAGAGACGTCAAGACTGAGTGACTGTCACAGGGAGAGACACAGGGGAAGTTCTGTTCTGGGCATCGCCAATCTTGGAATTAGTTTATAATCAGAAAAAAGAGAAATCAGTGAGTCAAGACATTTACAAAGTGAAGTGGATGAAAGGAGAGAAGGAGCAAGTGTTGAGTTTGTCAGGAAAGGAGAATGTATAATTAACTGAGCACTATTATATTCTAGGGGTCTTACGTAGTCAAATTAGTTATCCCTCCTAGCAGTCCAGTGAGCAAGGCAGTTTTATGATGCCATTTTGCAGATGAGGAGAAGAGGCACAGAGTGTCTCTTTGCCAAAGTCACATGGCTTTATGGAGCTTTGTGGGAACTTTATGGAGCTCCTAGCCTCTCTTGTTCCAAGGCTTGTGTTATTCTCTTAATGGAAAGCAAGAAAAACATATCATGTCCTAATTATCCAATAGTGCTGTGCCACTTTAGTGCTGAAGAAGTGTCTGAGGCCATCTACTCTACCTCTTTCAATATATTCACATCATAGTTGAAGAGACCAAATTGCCCAGGGTCAGGCAAGATAGGCTTGGAGTGTTTTCCCATCTCAGTAAATGACATCATCATCTACTAAAGTCTTCAAGCCAAAAATCCAGACTCCATCTTAGTGACTCTCCCTCGCCTTACACATGGGATCCATCTTTAAGTCCTGCAAGTTCCAACTCGAAAGCATTGAATCCTTCCCCTTCTCTTGCCTGAATTTAGGCAGCAGTCTCCTAATTGGTATTCATAACTCCACCCTCCACCCATTAGACATAATGATCTTTAAAACATGGTATCTGTCACTTCTCTGCTGAAAGCACATCGAATACTTCCTATACTCTTAGATTAAAATCTAAACTCCTCATGTGGCTACTAGGCCCTCCATGAGCTAATCCTTTTCTACTGAACTCACATAGGGTCCCTCTCCATCCTGCTGGCTGTTTCTTGCCACACTGGTCTTCTGTGCCTTAGACATGTTGAACTCTTTCTCATCTTAGGATGAGATGCCTGAAACACTCTTCCTTAGAATCTGTAGTATCTTCGAAATACATCAATTCTCTGCTTAAATATTAGAAAAGCCTTCTCTGACAGCCATATTCCTATTACCCCCTACAGGTACTATCTATCACATTACTCCATTTCTTTCTTTTTTGGCATTTATCATTATCTATAATCTTGTTTACTGTTTTTCTCTGTTGGAATGTCAGCTTCTTGAAGGCAGGGACTTTACTGTCTTGTTCATCATTGTTTGCTAAGGCTTAGTCCAATACCTGACTTATAGAAAAAGCTTTAAAATATTTATTGATTGAAAAAAATGACCAAATCACCTTGGGCTTCTTGATTCCAGGCCAGTGTTCTTTCCTTCACTAGCTGACGAAGATAGAAGATTTGTGACATACTTGGGAGATTGAAAACAGCAAGTTTGCCCCCAACAGCTAGTAGAGTCAGGAGAATGGAGAACTGGGAAGGAGACAGAGAGCTTGAGCACAGGATGAGGACCGTGGGAAGGGAGATCAGGGATTGAGTCTCCAATGCACTGTGCCAAGATCCCCAGGGAACATTTCTTGACCTACCCACAAACATTTGTGATGGAGTCTTATTACACATAATAGCAAATTCCAAAGCAGCAGTGACAGCAGAAAAGAATGAAAGGCTATGGAAACAAGTCCTGAGAAGAGAAAGTAGCTTTTGGACAAGACTTCCTTCATCTCAGCATTTTTCATGGATTTTAAATAAGGAGTAATATTTTTATTTGCACAGTTATCTTGAAAAATAAAAATTATCTAGTTTCAAAATGGAAATGATTAAGGCACACTTTTAAGTTTTTCTTGCTGTTTTATATTTCTAATAAGTGCAGTGGTTACTCCACCCCTCCCCCACTGCCCACGTATTGGAGGCATATTCTGAAGTATCAGGAATCATCTTACCCATTTTGCTAAAATTTCCTCTAAGTAGCTGAATACAGCTTTAAAATCCTAAGAATTATATCAACAGTTACTCATTGGGAATTTATTATGTTCACTCCTGTGAGCCTTGACCATGCATGATACTCAGACTTGGAGAATCTCAGGGACAGACTCCATGTTCTGTTTTTTGTAGTGTTTCAGGGCCGGGACATAGCAGGCCCTCGCAAAGTATTTGCTGGTAAGTGAATACATATATGGTCCTATGCTGGGTACCTGGGAAACAGTCACTGTCCTCAGAGTGCACAGTAGATGTTCAATACATTTTTTTAAAGGTGTGTGTAGTGAGGGAGCAGATAGGAGAGCGTAGCACAAGGTAGTGTGGGTAAATACCCCAAGAAGAGAAGTCATCAGTAATTTGGAGATGAAAAGGAGGAAATTATGACTTACAATTTCAGGATCAAGGAGAGTTTTGTGAAAGGAAAGTGCTTGAGGGTTGAAAAAATGGACACTTATTTACTGTGAGTGAATGCATTTTGCAGAAATGCTGAGCAAAACTGAGGCAGAAAAGCCTCGTGAGCATAGGATTCACGCAGGAGAAGAAAAGCCAGTGTCTGGGGCACCAGGCTGAGGAGACTGTGCTGCTGAGGCTGAGGCTCCAGTAGAAGGAATTGGTACTGGCAGTGGGGATGACTCCTGAATCACAAATGGAGTGTGCAAGATACTCCTCTGAGGCTTTATCCCACCTCGCTGAAGTACATTCAGTCTGTCTACTGCGGATTCTCTTTCCCTCCCTCGGCATCTCAGAAACTGCTGTGGTTCCTTGAAACACAGAGGAACTGCCCCTAACTTTTGGCTGATCATGGGAGTCTCCTTGTCAAAGCTGTCAAAGACCCTTAAATGGCAGTTGTTCTCTTTCTGTGCTCTTTTGGGGCTGCAGGAATCTTTCTTTACATGGGAACCCCATTGTCCAGGGTACAGCCTCCTTCATTCCACCACACAGCCAAGCCCCTCAGAGGCTCTCTCCTCTCCCCCAGGTACTGCCGGGAGTACGATGGGCATCCCTGCTGTTTGCAGACACCACCGTGCCTTTCTGGTATGGGGCTATGTCTGTTCTCTTCTTCGCTGCACCTGCTTTTGCCTCTGTCTCCCATGGAACTCAGACTCCTCAAGACCAATCAGCCAGCAGGAGTATTAGGGAGTTTGCCTTCAAGATTCTACCACAAAGCTCCCCCGAAGTAAGACGGCAGTTAACCTTTCTACTTGCTTAGAATAGGGGAGGAAAACACTGGTCAAACAAATCACAGATTAATAGCTCAATAAAGTATCCTACGTATTCTTAATTGAGTGGAAAATGAGAAGCCACTGAATGTTAGTAAGTAAGAGTATTCCTATTTATGTTCATTTTTTTTTCTTCCACTATGCTGAGGATGGGGGGAAAATGCAAACCAAAAATAAAAACATGGTGGAGGATGTTAGAATTTGGAGATTTGGTAGACACGGCCTTAGAGGGAATCTGTTTAACATGGCCAGCTCATCTCCTGGCTGCCCACCCCCATTTTTCCCCCTACTTTGTCTAATCAAGTGATAGGGTTGACAGGCTTCCTGTTATATCTAGGTGAGAATCAACTCTTCATTTTTTCCTGGACATTACATTAACTTTACAGGCTATTTAAGGAGAGATTTTTACCTAAGACCATTTTCAAACAGGGCTTCTGGGTGGGTAGAAATTGCACTATACCTCAGGAAACAGAAAACAGTGACAAAAAATGAGAGGTTTTATTATTCTTGCTTACATTTGGAAGTAGGAAGTCTAGAGCGGATACTGGGGCTCCGTGAAGTCCACGGGACCATCCTATATTTCCATCCAGTAATCCTTACCATGTTCTTGGGGCCTCAAGGTCACAACACGGTTGTTCCGCCTCAAATGATGTTTCCCTGCAGGATGAAGGGTAAGGACGAAGCATCCAGGCAGCCGAGTCTATTTGCCTTTTAAAAGCCTTCCCAGAAGTTCCATCTGGTGACTTTTACTTATATTTCACCCACCTGAACTGTGTCACATGGCCATTCATAGGTGAAAGGAGGCTGGGAAATGCAGTTCTCATCAGGCACACTGACAGCCTGAGAAAAATTAAGGATCTGTTAGGAAAGAAGGGGAAATGGATACTGGGTGGGTAACCAGCAGTGAAGGCCACATTACATACCATTTTGCCTTCTTATTCAAGTTAATGTGCCTTCTGGAAGAGCAAACCAAATTTTAGCAAACAAAAGTAAATCTGCAAACACCCACCCAAAGGCAGAGTGATTTTCGTATTGGTATTTCATATTATGCATATTACAGTTTCCCTCCATCAGCACAGATCATCCTGACTTGATAATATTTGTGGATGCATACATGTGGTTATTTATACAACTGTCTCTAATGGCTATTTCTTTATTGAGCATTATTAGTGCTTTTCTGTGCTCTCACTTTTTACTTTTCTATATGTGGACCCGCTCAACTGTATAAATACTTCAACAACCACTTATTTCTAGCTCCCAAATCTTTTTGTCTGAGCCAGTCCTTGCTAATGACTGTGCAGTCCAATATACCTAACTGCATTCAGGATAAAGACTTAGTCTCCCAGTTGCCTTAATTTCAACACACCCAAGTGAACTTATTGTCTTTCCTTCACAAACTTCCACCTCTTCTGTGTTTTCCCACCTTGATGAATGTCCATGCCCAGGCCAGGAACCTGGGAGTCATTTCAGAATTCTCCCTCGCGTTTCTTCCTCCTCACAACCATTTGATGTTAGAGTCTTGTCCAGATAGTGTACCGAAAACTCTCATATTTGCCCTCTTCTCTCTAACCCATTGCCACCTCTTGAGTTCGCCTAGCTTGGACTAGCTCCTTTTAGCTATATTTTTGCCACAATAAATATCTGTTAGATTTCTTCCTCAGCTTTGCATGTATCCAGAATCTGTAGCTCTCTGTGTTATTTTTCAAATTTCTTTATTTTATCTAGATGACATTGAAAAAATACAAGCAATTGTGGATTACCTGAGTGGCTGCCTTACAACTGAGAACTGACAATTGATTTCAGTGCCTGCATGTGTGTTTGTGTTTTTATTGTACAAATGGGCATTACTATAATTATCAACAGCTGACACAGAAAAGAAGGCAGAGACTTTGTAGCCCAAAACAAGGCAATCAGGACACATGAAGTTCAATGAAGTCACTATCTTTTGTTATATTAACATAGGTTTTATCCTAGTTCAAGTAAGGAAAACCATCATGTGGCCCAAGTGGTTTAAGTTGCTAAATTCAAAAGAACCTGTATTCAGTAGCCAGTCCCATGTTAAGAGTGGAAATTTGTTTCCATACAAATGATGTCATCTGTCACATTGAATTAATACCATTCATTTGAATGTCATTTTTGTTTAAATTTAATATGCAAATTTGTATAATTATGTAAGAGCCATAAGCATAAGATGCTTACAGCTAGTTTTAGGTTTGCACAAATATAAATATCAATACACTAAACATATCTAAGTGGCACGTCAGGTCTTTGAGAACTTCTTCTTTTCAAGAGGGTACATACAGGAAAGGAAACCATCAACAAAATAAAAAGAGAATGTACTGAATGGGAGAAAATATTTGCATATGATATGACAGATAAGGGATTAATATCTAATACATATAAGCAGCTCATACAACTCAACATCAAAAAACAAACAACCTGATTAAGAAATGGCAGAAGAACTGAATAGACATTTTTCCAAAGAGGAAATGCAGATGGCTAACAGGCACATGAAAAGATGCTCAACATTGCTAATCATCAGGAAAATGCAAATCAAAACCAATGAGATATCACCTCACACCTGTCAGAATGGCTATCATCAAAGAATACAGATAACATATGTTGGCGAGGATGTGGAGAAAAGGGAACCCTCATGCACTGTTGGTGGGAATGTAAATTGGTGCAGCCACTGTGGACAACAGTATGGGGGTTTCTCAAAAAACTAAAAATAGAACTACCGCATGACCCAGCAAGTCCGCTCCTGGGTATATATCCAAAAAAAAACCAAAAGCACTAATTCAAAAAGCTACATGCACCCCAATGTTCATAGCAGCATTATTTATAATTGCCAAGATGTGGAAGCAACCTAAGTGTCCATCAACAGATGAATGGATAAAGAAGATGTGGTATAGCTATATACAATGGAATATTACTCAGCCATAAAAAGAATGAAACTTTGCCATTTGCATCAACATGGATGGCCTTGGAGGGCATTATGCTAAGTGAAATAAGTCAGTCAGAGAAAGACAAATACTGCATGATACCACTTATATGTGGAATTTAAAAAATACAACATACTAGTGAATATAACAAAAAAGAAGCAGACTCACAGATAGAGAGAACAAACTAGTGGTTACCAATGGGGAGAGGGGCGGGGGGAGGGACAATAAAGGTGTAAGGGAGTAAGAGGTACAAGCTATTAGTTATAAAGTAAGCTACAAGTATATATTGTACAATATGGGAATATAACAATATTTTATAATAACTATAAATGGAGTACAACCTTTAAAAATTGTGAATCACTGTATTGTACAACTGTAACTTATGTAATATTGTACAACTATACTTCAATAAAAGAATTAAAAAATGGGTGCAAAAAAAGAGGATGCGTATATTTCTCAAGTGGATTGCAGAAGGGTCAGCAAAAGTTTTATGTAAAGATATGGAGAATAAATATTTTAGACCTTGATGGCCATACATTGTCAGAAGTCCTTGACTGATGGTATAGCGTGAAAGCATCATGAATATTATGTAAACAAATGAGCATGGTTGAGTCCATTAAAACTTTGTGTACAAAACCAGGCAGCAGGCCGATCTGGACTTCACGTACAGTTTGCCGACTCCTGGCTTAGAGAATACGATCCCACCCAGTTCCTTAGCTTGATGTACACCTCTGTTCACCTCTCTAGACTCATCTTCTACCCGCTCCTCCAAACCTTCCCTGTGCTCCAGCCACAGGGAGCTGCTTGCATTTCCCAAGCATGTCACAGTTTCCCTGATTCCATGCCTTAGCAAATGGTCCCTGTGACTTCCCTTACCCAGCTTCTTAACCTGACTAACTCCTACTCACCCTTGACTTAAAAATCGCTTCCTCTTTGAAGCTGTCTCTGGCCCCTTGTGGCTGAGCTTTTGTTCTGTCTTCTCCCTCTGTTCTTTTTTATATTCACTCTGCTCCCCTGACACTCTCATTGGTCTTGTGATTGGGCACTTACTGGACTATTTCACTGTCTTCTCTTTTAGACTGAACTCCCTCTTCTCTGTAGTATGTGCTGCTCCACCCTTATAATTATGGGTTCCTACCTCCACATTTAGAGGATCAATGGAAGGAAGAGAAGGAAATCAGAGTGTGAATTTCTTATTGACTTCGTATTAGTCCAAAGAAAGTGAGAAGAACCAGAAATGTCTGAGTTTTCCTTAAATTGGCAAAGTTAGGTATTCTTCCATCTGTGGAAATGGGGGCTTGTGAGCTAAGTCAGTTTTGAGGAAATGAAGATTTATGTACATCTAGGTTTTGTGACTGTTAAATTTATGCCTGTGATGGAAGTTATTTAACTTTGACAAATGGAAGGAATCAGATGAAAAATAAAAGACGACAATGAAGAAAAAGAAGACATACCATGTATGTTTGGGGTATTGGTAGGTGGAGTGGGTTGGAGGTGTAATAGTTGAGGTTTGGGGGCAGGAGGACACCCAGAGCGGGTGTTGAGGGAAGCAAGCCCAAGAGTGGTCTTAAAGGGTAGGGCTGGGGCAGTTACCCTGAGCCCTGGGAAGGGTGAAATTTTAGGACTCAGGGACCAGCCATATTGGACTTTCCCTCCCTCTGTCTCTTTGCTTCTCCCTGCTCCCTTCCTCTATTTCTGTTTTCTCTAGATGTTTTCACCCTGCCTGTCTTTTCCTGAGCCATCCAGGATATGGTACTAAAGTCAAGGCTTTGTTACTTACATTTTCTTTTCTTTTCCCTATTCTAAAATTTTAGGATAGGTCAGTTGACTCCTTTGTTCCTAAACGAAATAGTAACAATTCAAGTCACTTCTAACTTTGAGAAATTTTCATTTTTGTCTATATCACTTGCAAGGAAAAACAAAAAGATTTCCACTATGGCTACACATTTTAGGAAAAACTCAAATCATAAAAATGCAAAGTTAAGGATTACTCTTTTGTTCTACTTGATATTATAATTATTTCACTTAAGGGAAACAATAGTCCATATATTAAAAATTGGATAATTTTATTAAGCCATGAATGACTAACAGTGAAATTTCCATAGGGAAAAGAAAGTTATTGTTTCAAAAAAGGGTAATGGGATACAATCAGGGAAAACAACTAGGGCTGCCATCAACACCACACAGACAAATACAAATACAAGACAGTGGGTAAGCATACTGTAGCTGAGTTCCCTAAGCAGAAAAATATCTTAGAAAATTTAAAACCATGTTGTAATTGTAAGGTTTAAGAAGTGATTCTGAGACTAGGCTAGATCTTTGACTAGACCTCTGAGCACACCTTTTTCTAGTTGTGATTTAGATCTTTCCATGGGCGTGTAAATACTATATGTACACTTACTCACCAGACAGATCACATACATATCACTAATGATCAGGAGGTAATAAAATCCTCAATGGGAAATGTCACTGGACACATTTCGTTGTTAAGATTACCATTTATTATTTGGGAAATATAAGTGCTTGTTATCTGATGTGAAAATCAAACTCTTTTGCCCTAAGTAGTTCTCACTAGATGATGATGTTAGTGATTTTATGCAAACATGTTGACATTTTACCACATTATATTTCTAACAGGGTCAAAATTTCAGACAATATTTTTATAAAGAAGACCTAGGTTCTTCTTTTAGTCAACACATGGAGTTTAATGGTCCTTCACTGCAAACATCATCATTGCACCACTGAGAGCTTGTTGTGTGCATTGCATGTGTAGCAACTCAGTACTCAAGCCAGACATATGAGTGCTAATGATTACCCATGTCACAGATGTGGAAGCAGATCCAGAAAGGGCAGGTAACTTGTCTAAGGTCACACAGGTTGTGAGCCGCAGGGCCAGGATGACATCCCCGACAGTCTGGTTCCTGAGGCCACAAGCTTCACCTTCATACTTTACTTCTTAGGATTCTAATTCCCAAGTGTGCCAATTTCTAATTGCTGCAGGATATTTATTCCCAGTCCATGTCTATTTATGATCTATATCTACCTTCCGTGAATAAAACCGACAAAGCTTTGTCTGTGTAAATGACCTATGTTAATGTCTTTTGGCATTAAGATACTCATGGGGAAATAGAAATTATATTGTGCAGTCTTTGTCTGGTTTCCTCATTAATGGATTATGCCTATAGGATATGAATCCAAGCAGTTGAAAAAGTGAAAGAATCATCATTAATAGCCGTACGACTGACATCATATGGCTCCCGATGTGATACACAGAGAGGGACACAATACCCTCTATGTAATGGTACTGCCAAATGTTTCACCTGAATCTAATCATGAGGAAACAGACAAACCCACATTAAAGGACATCCTGCAAAGTAGCTGGCTTGGACTCTTCAAAGGCATCCATGTCATGTCAGACAAAAAGGCTGAGGAACTCTTTAAGATTGGAGGATAAAGAGACAGAACCAAAAAATGCAATGCATAATCCTTGTTTGGATTCTGGGTCAGGGGGAAAACTACCTATAGAGGACATTATTGGGACAAATGGGAAGTTTTCGAATATGGACTGTATATTAGATAATATTACTTTTCCTGAGTGTGATAATTGTGTCGTGGTTGTTTAGGAGAAAGACTTTGCTTTTAGGAGATAGATGATGAAATACATATATTTACACACACATACACATATGTAGAACAAGTTATCAAAATGTTAACAACTAGTGAATCTAGATTAATGACAAATTGGTGGTGGTGTACTATTCTCACAACGTTTCTGAAGGTTTGAAATATTCATAATTAAATATATATATATGTGTATGGGAGCAGGGAAATGAGTGGGGATTTAGATAAAACAAGATTAGCTAGTCGGACATGGTTAAAGCTAAGTGTTGAGTACGGGAAGTCCATTATATTATTCTGTCTACTTTTTTAATATATTTGAAATCTTCCCTAATGTTTCAGTCAGATTTCATGGTGCTGATTCTCAATACATGATGAACGTAAACTGCCATGACAGATTCTGTCTCTCCCTTTCTGTGTCTTGGCCTCACCCCCATTTCTCCCTAGCCCAACTACTGTTTGCCCTTGCCAGCATCCTGACTTCTCTTCCCATTTATTATCCAGACTGAAGCCAAAGGGTTGTTTTTTTTTTTAATGCAAAGTTGATCTTCCCAGGCTCCACTTAAAACCCTTCAAGGTCTGCCCATTGCTTTAGGAGAAAACTTACCATCCCTGCACAGCCTGCCTCTCCTTACTCTCCACCTCCTTTCCCTAGGTTCTGGGCGCACAGTCCTTTCAGGTTTCTGATTTTTACCCCATCCTTCTCTACTCCCATGGAGAGGCTCGTCCCTCTCACCAGAATGTGCTTTTCCCTCTTTACCTCCTTAGTGCTTATTTGTTCTTCAAATATCACTTCTTCACAAAATCCTTCCTTCATCTATCTGTTTAGGGTAAAGCCCCCAGTATTGTCTTCTATGGTGGTAGGCATATTTCTCTGGTGACATTTATCCCAATTGGAATTATAGTTCTCTGTGATTGGATTAATGCTTCCTCTCTCACTGGGTTGCAAGCTCTCTCTTGTATTTTGTTTTGCTGACCATTTCTTCCGCTTACCATTGTGTCCAAAATAGGTGCTTGGTATTGGTACATAACTTTTATACATATTTTTTTAAATAAGGTTTTTCCACTAAAAATATTTAGAATTTTTGTCGTTATAGAATTCTGGTGTGCTTATCTTCAAAAGGATAGGAGATTGTCTCCTAAAGTTTAATTTCAGTTCTTAATTTGTTGTGATCCCTTTGACAATATAGAAACATTACTGTCATAATGCTCCTTGAAAAATTGGTTGTCACTTGGCCTCTGTTTCCTTTCACAATCAATATGACTTCATGCAAAACAATGTAGCAGTTCGCATCATTCCATCAGTCCCCATCAAAGAAATACTGCTTTCCAAAATTAAAATTGTGAATCAACTCACAGGAGGATGTCGTCAAATAAACAAAGAACCATTACTTATATTACACTGCCAAGTTTTTGATAAGCTTAATTCCTCTAAATGCATTTAACTTTAATGAAGGGTCATACAATTTAATAACAACATAAAATGGAATCATTTATCTTTCCAATCCTAGACATTGGGCACATGTCTTCTTAATACATTGTTTCAAAATGCGAAAGTTTTTTTTTCTGTCTCCTTCAGATTCGTCTCTCCTCATTTCTATGTATGTAGCTTGGGGAGTGATCTATATGTACAGGTTTAATTAAATCACTCATCAGACTGTAGTTTTCACGGTTGGAAATCCCAGGGATTTGTTGTTTCAAGTTCCCGAGGCAATGATATTTACATAACCCAATAAAATTTGGTAATTATTAGTATATTAGTCAAGATTATTTCAGTCGCAAGTGATATAAAACCAAATTCGAACTGACTTTGGCAAAAAGGGGAATTTACTGGCACATGCAACTAGGGAGACCAAAGGTGATTGCTGGTTTTGGGCTAAGATGAGGATGGGGGCTCTCCTCATCTCCCCGCTTGCTTTCCTCTCTGCTAGCTTCAGTCTCAGGTAAGCATGGCAATGAGATATTCATGGAGCAACAGTAGGTTATTCATGGATAAGAGGTGATCTTTGAATATTTTTAAATGGGGCAAGGGGCTCCAGCTGAGCAGAAGCTGGGATTTGGAGTCTGTCTGTGTGACTTGTACTTTTTCTTTTCTTTTTCTTTTTTTGGTTTAAAGAGAGGTTGTATTAAAGGCCCCTGGGAAAGGGACAGGTGGGGAGGCATTACTTGGTGCTATCTCTCACATGGCTCAAGGACTAGTTTTTGATCCCTGTGGAAAGTAGAATTATAACAGATGATGAAGTCATTGTTTTTATGAAGAATTTTGTAAACTATGAAGGGAATGCAGCATGGTTTTTTGGTGTATTAAGGGCGTGATAGCTTTGAAGTGCTCCCAGGAGGCAACATTAGTGCAAGATAGGACAGCATCTCACAGAGAAACAGTGATAAGTCGAAAGTTTCATTTCTGAACACACTCTGGAGGCTTCCAGAGCTACTTAGGTCCCTGGTGCACAGAGGCAGAGCAATGCAGATTACAGTGACAATAAATTCAGCCCCTTGTTTTGTGGAGGATGTTTCTAATAAGTTTTATACGGATAGATTACTTGACCTCAAAAAGTTTCTTATAGAGAAGAAATAGTGCAGAAGACATTGTCAGAATTAAAACAGAGTGAGTGAATGTGAAGATACAAAGAAATAGGGTATTATGTGTTGACAAATATTTCAATTTGATAATTCAATAAAAATGCAACTTATGTAGCAAGTCAGTGGCATTATCCAGGGGTGTTTTTCACTTATTGCTTCTAAGAAGGTCATGTTATTGCTCTGTATGGGCTTTCAAAGACAGAACCAGTGTTAGAAGAGCCATTTCAGACATGCTGCAAATAACTGAGCAACATCGAGATTCCTCACATCGACAACACTCGTCCTGTATAAGCTCGTCTCTGGTTAAAAGCATTCAAATTTTTAAGAAACATGTATAATGGAATTGTAGGGACTTATACATTCAAATCAGTCATGTGGTCTGCAAAAGTTAACTGTAAATTGTAATCTAGGTAAAAGCCTCTGTTACTTTTGTTTGTATAAGCTCGGATCCTAAATAAAACAGCTGCCAGCAGAATGCTCATTAAAGTGGATTTAAGATTCCAAACGAAAGGTTATTGATTTCAAAAGGGATAAATACCTCTAAACCATCTGAAGTTATTAAATTACCAATCATCTGAAGTTATTAAATTACCAATTTAGTTCGTTTAGTTTTTTTTTTTTTTTTACTATCTTCGTTGTTTCGTAAGTAAACAGTATAAGGTGTTATGCTTGAAATGAAACTGAAAGATACCAGTCAATAGTTATTTTCCACAGACATTTAGAAATTAATGATCTGCTGAAAAATGGTGATCAGTTTTGATCTCCTTTGCTCCAAATTCCTGGCTCTTATAAAAAATATAGCCTACTTCATGTCTATGAGAAGGGAAGATTAGGATGAGGTTAGATGATAAATTTTTAGCCACCAGCATGTAGCCAAAAGAGCCTGGCTTGGTCCTATCACATTTCCCATGTATATTTATGTACTGTACCATTTGGGTATTATAATAAAAATTTTTATCTGTCCCTGGAGGCAAAATTGAGTTATATATTAAATGGTTATTTTCTTTGTTTTCTGCTTAGGTATGCATGTAATGTGGTAGCATAATATATATTCCACACTTGTTTCATTCCTGCAGAGAGATAATATTTTTGCAGCTGACAGAGGAAAGACAACCTGTGCTTCCAGAATAAGAGAGAACATATTGACAGTATAAAATACAGATGTTCCCTGTGTTTTTTCTACTTCATGGTTGTATTCAGCAGAGGTTAACTTTCATGGGCATATTTCCCTATTTCTTGTTTAGGCAGTTGGACACAGAAGTCCACAATAAATTCAGGATTGCAAAGGTGGTTTCAAGGAAAGTATTTCAAAATGTTTTCAGTGGGAGGAAAGTAACTTAAAAATGTGTTTCCCCTTCCTCCTCACAAGGGACTCTTTTCATAAGATTGTTGGAACCAGAACAACCTTCCTACTTCTCTATAAGGAAGGAACTTGAAGTATATCCAATTTTTCTTTTAAAGAATTTTAAGTGGGAAACAAAAGTAAAATTTTCTTGTCACAGTCTAGGAAAAATAAGTGGAAACTGCTGTGACAAATATGGTATCCTAATCACATGCTTGATGCCTTCTTCTTTCCAGTTTCAGAAAGAAACAACCCAAGGAATGTAAAAGGAATATAGAAAGATCATTTATGCATCATAATCGGAAACTTTTCATCTGCATCCCTGAAGCTAAAGAGTTAGAGATGGAAATGGCACAGGTAGGAGTAAATTAAGGGGACACTGATGAGCCACTATTCACATTTTGGGTGTTCATCCTGGAAAAATTCATTCTTACTCTGTAAGAATAAGAGAAAAATTGCCAGGTAAATTGAGAAATTCAGTGGTTCAAATGAGGGGGATAAAATGTTGAGTATTTAGGTTAAATAACCTCTAGTAAAACAGTTGCTATAGAATAAAGGGAAGAACTTGGGGGTGGGGAAGCTAATTTTCTTAGGTTCAAAAGCATCATATATTACTTTTGTTTGAAAAGTAAAGTAAAAATCAAGAACCAAAAAATAGATCTTAGAGATAAAAAGAAGAATAACTATGGGACATTCTTCTAGAACTCTGAGAGTTGGGAATTCAAGAGAAAAGTTGAGAGGCAGAAAAGATTGAAGCAGGAGAAGCAATATTGTTGTTACAGAAGTTCCAGAAGGAGAAAATAGTATGAATGAATGTCAAGAAATAATTAAAGAAAAAACATTTCAGAGTAGAAGGATTCATTGTTTATATGGAGAAAACTTACCAAAGACTAGGCAGTATAATGAAAAGGAATCATACCCAGATGGTTTTCCATGGCCTGAATAATGAACAAATGCTGGAAGCAGCCAACTGTGAAAAAAAAAGGTCACTAAAAAACGTCATTAGACTTTTTATTTGCAACACTAATGCCAGAAAACCTCAGAGAAAATGTAAAGACTTCTGAAGAAAAAGCATTATGTTCCAAGAATTATAGACTGAGCCAAGCTATTACCTAAATGCAAGGACAAATGAAAACCTGGTTCAGATTTGTAAGAATTCAGAAATTATATGACTCATGTATGCTTTTTAAAAAATATAACTTAAAGTAGACCTTCAAGCAAAAACTAATCAAAATACAGAATTTAATAAAGGTAAAGCTATGTTTTTAGAAAAACGAGCAGTGAGAAGTAAATTTAGATTTAACACTAAAGAATTGTTTTTAATGTGCCTGTGAAACTAAGTTCAATTTATAACAAAGAATTTTAGAAAGAAAAAGGTATGCTATAAACATTCCCTAGAGATGTCAGGTGAGGAGAGAGGTGGAAAAGAGAAAGTAAAATATGATAAAGGTTTAATGTCAAACAAGGAGGATCCATATTTGTAACTATGAATTTGGCATTGACATTGATAAAGAATAAATTAAAACATGTTTAAAAATTTTTTTAAAACAAAACCAATTTTAAGTGAGACCATGAGAGAAAAAAGCACATAGCCCCATTATTCAAAAAGGTGCCAGTGTGTGTATGTGTGTGTGTGTGTGTGTGTGGTTAGTGGGGGAGCAGCAAGAAAATACAGTGAAATGAACCAATGAAGTAAGATGCAAGGATTAAAAAGATAATAGTTTCCTCTTAGATGTTTACTTCCAGGCTGTCATGGAGTAACTGCTACTGAATTTACTCTACCATTTAAAAACTGAACAAAATACATGGTGACAATTTTTAGGCATTGGATAATAGGCAGTACAGGACTAGAGTCCTGGAAAGTCTGTAAATATGAGATAAGCACCACATTCAACCTTATTTTATGTCTGGGGGCACTTCCCAGGATGTGGCACAAGGAGGTGAAGCCCGAGAGAAGAACATCAGTCTCACTGAGCTGAGGAGGCAGAAATTAAAACAGAGGGGTTGTAAAGGAGGAGCTGGAATTAGCAGAATAGGATTCCAGAGAGGAGTAAGCTGTACAGATGAAGGTCTCAGAAGTCAGTGTGCAGATTCTCCTTAGCTCTTTGGCTGAGAGCTGGTCTGGGATTTACATTTATAGGTTAAGATTCTATAAGAACCTGAGATCCAGCAAGACAGCAGCTGCAGTGGAGCTAAGAAATAAATGGAAATGCCAGAGGTTATGCAGTGCTAAAAGATATTGAAGTTTTGGTCCAGTCATAGTGGAAAGACTTCACTGAGCATATCAGTCATTAAATTGAGACCTCAGAAAGGTCACTTTTTAGGAGCCAGGAGTAAGACCATATCCCATGGTTAAGGTCAAAATTAATATACGCTTGCCCAAACAAAGCATAAAATGAAGCCCAAAGAATCAAGAGAATTACCCAGTTATGTAGCTGTTGGCCAGAACAAATGCTACACCGTTAAAGGAGAGACAGCAAAATCCAAATGCTCTACCATATGTTATCCATAACATACAACATTCAATAAAAGCACTACTACATATGCACAGAAGTAGGAAAAAGGGACCCATAATCAAGACAAAAAAGCAAGCAATAGAAAGAGATCCTGAGATAATTCAGATTTTAGAGTTAGGACATAATTTTTAAAATGGTAATTATAAACATGTTCAAGAATTTAAAGGAAAACATGGACATAATGAGCAAAGAGGTGGGAAATCTCAAAAGAGAAATATAAACTATAAAAAAGTTTATATTAAAGTTTATATCAATTAAAAATACTAGAAATGACAATTTCCCTCAATGCCTTGAGATTAGACACTGCAGAATAAAAAGTTTGAAAACAGATCAATAGAAAATATCAAAACTAGAAAACAGAAAATAGATTTTAACAAATGAGCAGAGGCTCAGTATCTTATGGAATAGTATCACTTGTCCCACATGTAATTGACATCTCAGAAGAAAAGGAAAAGGAGAATGGGTCAGAACTATTTAAAGAAATAATAACCAAAAGTATTAAAAACTTGGTGAAAAAAATCATTATGCAGATCTAAGAAACTCATAAAACCCAAGGTGTCATATGTTTCAAAATATTCTTCTAGAATGGAAGCTAAAAATATTTTAAGATGAATGTAAACTGAGGAATTTGTTTATAATAGTCACGGCACTAAGAGAAGTGCTAAAGAAAGTTCACTGGCTTGAATATAAAACTTAGAATTATAAGAAGAAATAAAGATTGTTGAAAATTGTAAATATAAATAAATTTTATTTTCTTATCTTTAAATTTTTTGAAAAGATAATTGACTGATTTGAGCAAAAATAATAACTGTGTTGTGGCATTTCTAACATATGTGATCGTAAACTATGACAATAGCGTTAAGAATTGGGTGGGATAAATGGAGTTCAACTGTTGGAAGATTCTTATATTTTACATGACATGGTATAATATTAATTAGAGGTAGACTGTGATAAGTTAAGGATGTGCACTGTAATCCTAAGAGCAGTCACTAATACACACACCCACATACAGAAAGAAAGGGAGAGAGAGAAAGAAAAGGAGGCAATAAAATCGAGTATTCAAAAGTATTTTATTGGCCAAAGAAAGCAGAAAGAACCAACAAAGTAACAAACATGAGATGGGACAAATAAAAAACAAATTGCAAGATGGTAGAATTAAACCCATTAAACCATATTAATAATTATATTCAATGTAAATGCACTAGATGTTCCTATTAATATTAATAAGTTTCACAATAAAAAGGTCAGTTTGTCAAGAGGATACAACAATCTTAAATGTGTATACATAGCTCCTGGAACACCTAACTATTATTAATTCAAGGATGACTCAACACAAGGAAATCCATTAATGTAATTCATACGTAAATAGATCAAAGGAGGAAAACCTCATGACATTTCAATATGAGCAAAAAATGCATTTGCTAAAATTCAATAATCACTCGATTAAAAACAAGTAAACAATAAGTCTTGGCAAGCTAGCAATAGAAGGAAACTTCCTTAAGCTGATAAAGGTTAGCATATACCAAGAGCAAATATCATATTTAATATAAAACATAAGAAACATTCCTATTAACATTAGAAACAAGATAAATTTGCTCCTAGCATTGCTGCTCTTTAACCTTAAATGGAATCTGACTCTAACTAATGCAATAAGACAAAAAGAATAACATATATATGTGTACATATATATAAATACTATGAAAGAAAGACACAAATATAATTATTTGCACAAGATTGCCTTGAAAATCCAAGGAAAAAATTATTAGAATCAATAAAGAGTTCAGTGTGGCTAGATACAAAATCAGCGTAGAAAAAAATAAATGCTTTCCTATATATTATTGACAATATATTAAAGAATAAAACAGAAATGGAATCCATTCTCAGTAACGATAAAAACCATAAAGTGCCTAACAAAAATATAAGATTCATATGTTGAAACCTATAAAACTATAGGAAAAAAGTTATAAGAAGATCCAATAGATGCAGATACATAGCCCCTTCCTAAATAGACAATATTTTGAGATATTAATCCTTCCCAAGTTAATTTAGAAATGTAATACAATCCTAATCATTATTATAAGACTTTATTTATTATTATAAGACTTTATTATAAGACTTTATTATAATCATTATTATAAGACAAGTTCATTCTATAGGTCAAATGGTAGAGAAAATAATAAGTAATTGCCTGGAAAATTCTGAGAAGAAAAAAAAATGGGGGAAACTTCTCTTTCAGAAATTAAAACATATTTGAAAATATAACTGTAAAAGTATAAGGTTGGTGCAGGTAAAGGCAAATTATTACAATAATTACTAAGATTGAATAGAACTTAGAAGTATACACTGCTATTTCACATAATAGTTAAAAGCTCTGAATCACAAGCCAGGCCACATAGTAGCTGTGCATTCTTGGGCAAGTTAAATAAACTTTCTGTGCCTTAGTTTCCTTACTTGTAAAATAGGGACCATTATATCATCTATATCTTAGGATTGTTAAATTAAAGATTGTTGTGAAGATTAAATAGGTTAATACACATAAAGCCCTTAGAAGAGTGCTTGGAATATGGTCAGAACTATGTAAGTGCCAGCTGCTATCAATGATAACAATGGTAAACAAATCAGTTGGAAGACATTGAAGTACTTCTCAAATCAAGGTGAAGTTCAGTTACCTATTTTGAAAGAAATACAATTGGGGTAGCTGGTTGTCCATTTTGAGAGATATATAGTTAGACACATACCTTACACCATACTCAAAGAACTAAACATATAATTATCAGATGAAAATATAGAAAAAACATTCATAAGCATGGGGTGAAGAAATTGTATCGAAGATATAAAATATTAAAGTCATAAATGAAAATCGTCACATATTTAAATATATAAAAACTAAAAACAAAACAATGTACACAAAAAACAACATTAATAGACAACCCACAGCCTGGGAATATATTTGTATTATATTAATAAAGGATTAATATAAATACAAATCAATAGGAAAAAGACAAACACTCCAGTAGAAAAATTAACAATACATATGAAAAGCAATTTACAGAAAAAGAAATACAAATGTTCAATAAACTCTACAAAATGTGCAAACTCATTGGTAAATTAATGTGATGCATTTTCATCAATTTTCACGTGATTAGCGAACATATAAAAGCTTGGTAATACCCAGGGTTGATAAGGATGTGGCAAAGGGGCACTTTGATACTTTGTTGGCAGGAGGGTAAGAGGACAAACATATTTTGGAGGGAAATTTTTCAGTATCTACTAGGATAAAAACTACCCATTTTTGTTGACTTAGCAATCCCATGTTTAGGAGTTTATTCTAAAGACTACCTCACATGCACATGGACCTAAAGTTTTATGTATAGGAATGATCACAGCAGGAGTGTTTATTATAGTGAAAAATGGGAAAAAGCCAAATATTCATCATCAGAAGATCAGTTAAATAAATTATGGTAAAGTCATAATGTTGAATAACATACAATTATTAAAAAGGATGTAGTACATGAATTTCATATCTTTTTAAAAGATTTATTTATTTATTTTTATTTATGTCGTTTTTGGCTGCGTTGTGTCTTTGTTGCTGCACGCGAACTTTCTCTAGTTGTAGCGAGTGGGGCCTACCCTTCGTTGCAGTGCGGGCTTCTCATTGCGGTGTCTTCTCTTGTTGCAGAGCATGGGCTCTAGGCGTGCGGGCTTCAGTAGTTGCAGGATGCAGGCTCAGTTGTTGTGGTTTGCGGGCCCTAGAGCGCAGGCTCAGTAGTTGTGGCGCACGGGCTTAGTTGCTCCGCGGCATGTGGGATTTTCCCGGACTAGGGCTTGAACCCGTGTCCCCTGCATTGGCAGGTGGATTCTTAACCAGTGCACCACCAGGGAAGCCCAAATTTCATATTTTTATTATATATAAGTGGAAAGTGAAAAAAAAGTAAGTTTCAGGATAATTCCTCTTATTTTTTACACACACATGCACACACACGTGTGTGGGAAGGCATAGGAAAAATACTGAAGTGAAAGTATTATACTAAACTGTTAATCATGGTTAACTCTGGGATGGGGTGAGGGAGATACAGCCTCACATTTTTAGTCTTTATTCTTAGGTACAATTTTAACTTTTTTAAATGAAAGCATGCTCATACACATCTCGTGTAATAAAGAACAATGAGGCATAATAGAAGAATAATGACTTGAGAAGTTGAAGAAGCACCAGGATGCAGATTATTTTCTCAGTGAACGCTCTTAACTTAGCAGCTAATCCATGTAACCTTAAAACTGTTACAGAGCAAACATATGAAATATTTGAGCTCACTTAATATGGCTAACATAATCCTGAAACCAAACCTAACAAAGATAACACATAACAAAGCTACAGTTCAAGCTCATAAGCACGGATGCAAACATTTAAAGTAAAACACTAGGAAATACAGGTAACACACGATATTGAAGTAATGTTTATTCCATAAATGCAAAAACGTTTTAAGACTATGACAGTTCTTAACGTTTTTCACAAGTTAAAAGAGACAGGACACCTGACTGTCTAGAGGTGACCTGCCCATCACTGATCCATTCATTCATTCATTTTACAAATTTCTGTTGAGCCAGGCATTCTTTTCAGTTCTGGCATAAGACCAAACACTGATCCATACCACTAGGAACATACGTTGTAAAGAGAATAATAGATAACTAGACAAATGATAAATGATAAATAATAAAGTATGAAGAAGTATTTAGATAGGAGAAGTACTAGAAATAGGAGAAAGCGATGGTCAAATTTTTACCTGAAATCAATAAGAATAATATTCATGTTGGAGAAAACTAGGATTATTTCCATTCAAGTTGAAAGTAGTACAGCCACTCACTCCCACTCTTAGAGCTGTATTCAACAAGTTCTAACCAATGCAATGGGATAGCTGAAAGAAATGTCATACATATTTGAAAGAAAAATTATAATACACAATTATAATTGTACATTTATATGATTATCTACCTAGAAAACTGAAGACAATCAGTTAAAAAAAATGAGAAGTGTTCAGTAAGGTGGCAGGTTACAAGAAAAATATAGAAATAAATAAATAATGTAAATAATTCATATAAATAAAATAAATATAGAAAAATTGTTATATATTAGTAATAATCAGTTATAATGGAAAAAGATGTCACCATAATAGCAAAGAATAATATAGCATGCTTTGGCACAAACAATGGAAAATGAACAGGACATATAAAAAGATGATAAAGCTCTGAGGATAGAAAAGAAGTCTTAACCATATTTTTAGAGAGAAATAATCAGAATTATAAAGATGCCAGTTCTCCCTACATTATTTATCTATAAACTCAATGAAATTCTAATGAAAATAGTGATGGAATTTGGGGAGAGTTTAGAAATTATTTTTCTTTAAAATTCTAATCTTTATTTTTGTCTAGGTTACACATACTCACTTTAAATATGATGAATTCTGCTATCTTATAATAACAGTTCTCGGCTTTACTCTTTCCAGCTTCTGATTGCCACTCCCAAAGTCAACAGTTTCCAACGCTTTGAGCAGTTTTTACTAGAAGAAGGTTTTCCTGATACTTAAGTTTTGCTTATTTCTTTCAGTTTTGAAGATTATCAATCCACTTCCTATTGTGAAAAGTAAGGTTTAGTTTTCCGACCTACTCCTCAAACCCCAGCAAGACTTCCCCACACAAATACATACCACACAGACGAGCACGTTTCACCTTCTCTTTACCCTGACAATATTTTTGACTCTATCAGTATCTAAGGTTAAAATTAGTATGTCTATGTAAATACTATATACACAGTGTCTACAATTTCCTGTCATATACAACTTGCTTTTGGGGGGAGTTAATAATTGCTCACTTTTAAATTTGCTTTGTTTTTGATACAATTGACAGAGAGGGGGAAGGAAGGAGGGATAGAGGAGAGAAGGAGGGAGCGAGGAAGGAAGGAAGGGAGGGAGGAAGGAGAGAAAAAGAAAACCAAAAGAATGAACCTCTAATTTCAGTCAAGCACTCAGAAAAAAATAAAATCTAAGAATTCAGTTCTTGAAAATATGCATTTGGACCATCTTTCTACTTCACACTGGACTTGGTTACTCTCCAGACTTGCTGCCCCACTTTTTCAGGACCTTCCCTTCATTGTCATCCTGGGCACATTCCTTTTCCTTTTCCTCATGTTGGAGCTTCCATTTGCTGGGTCCCTTGTCTCTTTCATGGTTTATACACTGGTTTGTGGGGAGCACTTCATCCAGTAGATTGCAGGAAACTGCGGCATGCAAGTGGCCTAGGAGGAAATGCTATTGCCACTGCCCCACCGGACACTAGAGAGAACTGCTGTCACCTCTGCCACTCCATCTCAAACCAACCACTGGGAAGACTCTGGGAAATCTGCACTGCCATCACTGCCCCCCATGATGCCCATGACGTCTGTGCCTGCCAGTTCAAAACTCTACCTGGAACAGTGTTTTAAAATTAATCTGCAGCCGCATAGCACAGGAAGATCAGCTCAGTGCTTTGTGACCACCTAGAGCAGTGGGATATGGAGGGTGGGAGGGAGGGAGACACAAGAGGGAAGAGATATGGGAACATATGTATATGTATAACTGATTCACTTTGTTATAAAGCAGAAACTAACACACCATTGTAAAGCAATTATACTCCAATAAAGATGTTAAAAAAATCTGTTAGAACCTTTAAATACATCTTTATAGGTCATGTTTATAAATGTTAAGAAAGGTTAATGTTAAGAAAATCTCCTGGGACTTCCCTGGTGGCACAGTGGTTAAGAATCTGCCTGCCAATGCAGGGGACACGGGTTTGAGCCCTGGTCTGGGAAGATCCCACATGCTGCGGAGCAACTAAGCCCATGCGCCACTACTACTGAGCCTGTGCTCTAGAGCTCACGAGCCACAACAGTGAGCCCGTGTGCTGCAACTACTGAAGCCTGCGGGCCTAGAGCCTGTGCTCTGCAACAAGAGAAGCCACCGCAGTGAGAAGCCCGCTCACCACAAGGAAGAGTAGTCCCTGCTCGCCGCAACTAGAGAAAGCCTGTGCACAGCAATGAAAACCCAACACGGCCAAAAATAAATACATTAATTAATTAATAAAAAAGAAGAGAAAATCTCCTTCATTCCTCCTCAGGTTGGAATAATTTGAGATAGATCAAATTCAAATGGTGGTGGTGCCCAAATGGGTTTATTCTCATCAACTTGGTGGGTAACACCAACCTCTTAGGAAAAATATAGTTTATAATTTTAAGTAAACATATACATCAAACATTTCAACAAAGTAATCCATAACACATGGTCTAATTGCAAGGTTGTAAGTCAACATTTGGTAAAAATATTAAAAATAAACCTTCAAATATTATAAGAAAGCTTTGTCCGTAGCAAACAGACTTATGCAGAAGCTCAGCTTTTCGGTGACAAGATATAGAATGTCCAGTTTTCATTTAAATTTCTTTGTAATAGATATGTACATAATTGCTAAATATTACTTATTTATAAAGCTGTAAGAGCTAGCACAAGGAATAAAAAGTTTTATTTTTTCACATTCATGAAAAATTAAGATCTGCTTCTACTACTTCAGTAGTATTTTCTATCAAATGCTAAATAATATGTTTAACATAGTGGTGAAATATAGAAATTAACTTATTTTCTGCACATGCAAAGGTTTAGCTTTTTTTTTTTTAATAGAAGGATGATAACAGGAATTAGATAGAGACCCATCAATCTGATATTTAACTTTACTTTTCCAGTTATGTTCAGTATTCTTGGTTTGTGCAGTGAATTCTCTTCCCTATGGAATAAAAATGGAAACATTTTCTTAATTTCAGAGTAGAGACCAAGTGACATATGTGCTAGCATCAGTTGTCTCTAGAGACAACACTGAGGAAATGAGATTGGTTTTAAGGGATTGGGACACAAATGAAGAAGAAGAAAATTAAGAAGTAAATTATATGGTGATAACAGTTGCTTTCAAGCACGGTGCCACTTAAATTCTACAAACTTAATCAGAGAAAAGAGTTGTAAGTACTTTCACATTCCAAGTTAGATCAACTTTGGGTTGCATATTATCCATCAGTAATGGTTTAAAATCTATTCTCTGCTTCAGATTTGGAACAATATGAATTTGGAAGACATGGAAGGAAAGAGGCATAGGGCTGCAGAACAGAATTTATAAGCATTTTTCTGAGTTTCTCTTACCTAATTATATATCCATTTTTTGATCAAGAAGACAGTGGTGGCAAGAGTCATTGAAGTGGTTGAAGGGCAGCAGTTCTACACTGAGCCCTCTAATCGGGATTGCACCCAAGAGCCTCTTGTAATATAAATTCCATTCATGAGATAGTTTGAGCCTGAACTTTGAACAATTCCAGATGAGAATAGGTTGCAGAGGAAAATTTGCCAAGGCTGACTGTGATTCTCCATGATGACAAGATTGATAAATGTGGGGTGGGGCTGGGAATCAAGATGATCATACCTCCCCTGCCACCCAGTGGCCAAAGAATGAGTTCTGCTTAATTGGGATGTACACTCCTAGGGTTATGATTTTCTCAGTCTATAATGTTTTTCATTTTCCCATGATCCAACAATCTTTATTTTGAACAATTCATCATCCTCCTAAGGCTTGAGGGATGTGGGTGCGGGGAGGGGAGGGTGTTAAGTTGCCTTGAGGTGTCACGTGGAGAGGGCGTGGCCCAGGTCATCATCAGTCCTGTGTGGCATTTTACTATGATGTAGGAGGCCATCTGGTTCCTGGTTGTCGTTACCCTTCTGTCCTGATGTCTGCATTCCTACCTCATCTCTGGTTTTGCATGGTTCTTGCCGCTGTGTCCCTCATCATGGCTGCAAGTCCCCTCCAGGTCCATCAGCCCCCTCTTGGCTAAATTTCTGTTTTTAGAGGTACATTTTGCATGATATTTCATGCCGCTCTGGGACTGTGGGAAACTGAGGAGTTATCTCATGCCCTGTCTGCCTGGAGGGGCTGCCATTTCAAAGTGGCTCAGGGCATAAATTAAGATGTTTCCAGCTGTAATAGGAAACTTATCTCAAACTGCCTTAAGGCAAGTTTTTAGCTCATAGAAGAAGTCAAGAGGTGAGGTGAGCTTCAGAGTGTGTAGATTCAACAGTTAAAGAGTTGGGTTCTCTCTGCCCTGCCTTCTGCCTGTCATCTTCATTCTAAGGTGGGCTGCTGTCTTGGTTGTATGATAGCTGCCTGCAGAAATTAGGGCTTTCTCTTTTATATAATTGGTTTTTCATGCTTCTTTCTTAAGAATGAAGAGGAATGTTTCTAGAAGTCTCCGGCAAGCCCCTCTTTATCTTTTGTCAGCATAACCGGGCCATAGGCCTATTTCTAAACCAATTTTTAGTAAGAGGAATGGGATTACCCTTAGACCAAAATCAGGCTGAACCCTGAAGCTAAGGTGGGGGCTCACCATCTCCTCAGGCATTTGTCTGTATGTGGGAGGAGTGAGGACCTGAATGAAATATGGAATTTGTTAGGAAAAGAACAAGGAGGACAGATGTTCTCTAGGCAATAATAACAGCCAAGATTTAGTTAGGAAAACAAATCACCCTAGGAATTTCAAACAGAGTGAGATTTAACCCAGGGAATTAAGCTACAAATTTGTTAAAAGGAATGAACAAGAAAAAAAGAAGGGGAGGACATTGATGTTAGTCAATGTTCAGGAACTCCAGGAAGCTGCTGTAGCCCCTGTAGGAGACCACACCTGTCTAACCCTGAATTGCTCTGAGACAGTGCTCTTTTGCCCCTGCAGAGACAGTGCAGTTGCTAGAGGGGGACACTGCTGCCACAGTCAAGGCCAGAAGATGTGGCTCTGCCTTTCTTCTTCCTTTAATCTTTGTTTAAAAACAGATTTATTGAGCTATAATTTATATACCATGCTATTCAACCATTTAAAGTAATTCGCTGGCTTTAGTATATTCAGAGTTGTGCATCCCTCACCACAATCAATTCTGGAACATTTTCATTAGCCCTGAAAGAAACCCCTTCTCCTTAGATGCCACCCCTCAACCCCCCATCCCCCTCCCCAACCCTAGGAAAACACTAATTGATTTTTTGTCTCTGTACCTTTGCCTCTTCTGGACTTTTCGTATAAATAGAATCTTAAAATATATCGTCCTTTGTGATTGGATTCTTTTGCTTAGCATATTTCCAAGGTTCATGCATGTTGTAGCATGTGTCAGTATTTGCTTTTATTGATGAATAATATTCCATTGTATGAATATACCACATTTTATTTATCCATTCATCAGTTAATGGGCATTTGGGTTATTTCAGCTTTTTGGCTATTACTGATAATGCTGATATGAACATTCATGTATAAGCTTTTGTGTGGATGTATATATGTTTGGTATATACTTAGGAGCTGAACTGCTGAGTCATATGGTAACTTTAAGTTTAACCTTTTGAAGAAATGCTAAACCGATTTCCAAAGATGCTGCACCATTTTACATCCCACCAGCAGTGTATAAGGGTTCCAATTTCTCTACATCCTCACCAACACTTGTTGTTATCTTATTTTTTTATTATAGCCTTCCTAGTGGGTATGGAATAGTACCCCATTGTGCTTTTGATTTACATTTCCCTGATGGCTAATGATGTTGAGCATCTTTTCTTGTGATTATTCATCACTTGTATATACTTTTTTTGAGAAATGTCTGTTCGGATACTTTGCCTATTTTTTTAATTGGATAATTTGTCTTTATTATTGAGTTGTAATGTTTCTTAATATATTCTAGATTCAAGTTCCTTATCATATATGTGATTTACAAATATTTTCTCCCATATTGTGGGCTGTCTTTTCACTTTTTGATAATGTCCATTGGTATATGAAAGTTTTTGATTTTGATAAAGTCTAATTTATCTGTTTCTTATGCTGCCTATACTTTTGGTATCGTATTTAAGAATCCATTGCAAAATCAGAGATCATGAAGATTTACTCCTATGTATTCTACTAAGAGTTTTACAGTTTTACTTCATGGATTTAGGTCTTAGATCCATTTTGAGCTAAATTTTGTATATGATTTGAGGTAGAGGTCCAAATTCAGTCTTTTGCATGTGAGTATCCAGTTGTCTCAGCATTTCACTTTAATCTTGTGCAGGTCCTTTCCACTAGCAGGTCCTGAACTGAAACCTGCCCAGCAAGGGGGATTGGGAAATGTAGTTTCTAGGCTTCTAGCCCCTGTGATACAAGGGAGAGATTAGATGGGTGGGAACCAGCCTGCAGTATCCGGCAAACAACTAACACATCAGCCTTCTGTGGGGATTTGCTCTCTCTTTGTTGTCGAAAACCAGCAGTCTCCAACATTTTTGGCACCAGGGACTGGTTTTGTGGAAGACAATTTTTCCACGGATGGGCGGGGCAGGGCAGGGGATGCTTCAGGCAGTAATGCCAGCGATGGGGAGCGGGCCACTCACCTCCTCCTGTGCGGCCTGGTTCCTAAAAGGCTGCTGACTGGTCCCGGTCCATGGCCTGGGGGTTGGGGACCCCTGGTCTAGACAGAAAGCAGGCCACAAGTCTCCTTTTATTCAAAGATCCTAAACCTGTCTAGGATCAGTTCATCACCCTCAGGTCTTTGGAGGGGTACAGGATATAGGGCCCCAACTCACTTTATTCTATTTCTCTCCTTTCTGTTCTTCCCTCTCCCCAGTTAAGAGAATTCTAAAATTAAGTATAAGAAAAACTCTGTCATATATCTTTCCAGATATTTCGTTTTACATGCTTTTGTTCTCTAGTTTTTTTGTTTGTTTGTTTTTTGGCGGTACACAGGCCTCTCACTGTTGTGGCCTCTCCCGTTGCGGAGCACAAGCGGATGCGCAGGCTCAGCGGCCATGGATCATGGGCCCAGCCGCTCTGCAGCATGTGAGATCTTCCTGGACCGGGGCACGAACCTGTATCCCCTGCATCGGCAGGCAGACTCTCAACCACTGCGCCACCAGGGAAGCCCTGTTCTCTAGTTTTATCTCTTTCCTCTCCTAGGTTGAGCCTTCAAGCCAAACTGCCTGTACTAAAAAGTAGGGTCTTGATGGAGATGGGGACAATTTTGGATCAGTATGAAGTTTTATCCTGCCACATATGGTCATACTACTGATGGGGTGAAAATAGAGGTGAGGCGGGGCAAATTCTCATAATAGTTGCTAAAAATAACAAAGTAAGGGCCATGCTAAGACAAAAGAGCAACAATAAAAATTTTCTACTGCTTTAAGAAATATATATGGTACTAGGTATTGCCAACCTTTAAAGACATATTGCATTTCTTTTCTAAATTTTGAAACAGTTTGAAACATACTATGATGAGCTTTTTTAAAAGAATGAAAAAAATCTTAAAGATGTATGAGATTATTTTAGATAGATTATTAGATAATAGAAAGTGGCATTTTGCCTGACAAATTGGGATATGGTTTCGTGACTGTGATGCAATGATCCAGAGACAGGGGTGAGACTTTGGGGAAGGGAGAGAGATTCTCAAGGAGGAGATGAACAATTACAGATAAGGAGCTAAAACTAATGGGTAAGCAAGACACTGATGCTTTTGCTAGAGAATTCCAGTTATGACCATGCAGGTATTAGGGGTAACTTAGCAATGATTTTACAACTGTGTTTTATAATAAACCATAGCATACTACTATAGACTGAACTGTTTAAACACCTTGGAGACTTTAATTTATTTAGCTTAAGAGCTTAGTTGAAAGGAAAACAATAATGGAAACTAAGCTGTAGGATTGCTTTTCCTGAATTCTAAATTTAGCTTAAACATATTTCTAATCATCTGTGCCAAGAATATTTTCCTGAAAATCATTTGAATTGTATAACCTCATCACCTTTATTTATACAGGGATGTAGATGGGCATAACCATACTCACTGTATTTTACTGTGTTGATTTTTAGCCTAGGTAATCCTGAAAATGATTAATTATATTCCATCTGATTATCAAACTACTTAACTTAAATCCAGTGTGATCATAAAAGATGAGTAAATCTTTAATGCCAATAGAGGAGATTCTACACATGGTTACATTTAAGAAGGCAAAAGAAACTGCACCATGTGACCAGTGCCTGAATAAGATTAAATCCCTATTACATTGGTGTCATAAACCAAAAAGGTATAGACTGTGTGAAGAGCAATACAAATTCACAACCATCACTTTGGGTCTGTATAACAGAAGACAAATGTTCTTGCTCTCTAAACTGATTCTCTTATGAAACTAGGTGGCGAACATTACATTGCCAACTATATGAAATGTCCTTCTCCATTTTTAATTTATGTTCAGATGACTTCACATTACATGTGGGTATAAATGGGAAACTTTTAAATGAGCAATAGAAAAGGAAAACATTGTGTGAGAACTCAAGGGTGTGATATCAATATAGCTCCCAGGGAAAAGGGAACCCTCCTACACTGTTGGTGGGAATGTAAATTGGTGCCGCCACTATGGAAAACAGTATGGAAGTTCCTTAAAAAACTAAAAGTAGAGTTACCATATGATCCAGCAATTCCACTCCTGGGCATATATCCAGAAAAGATGAAAACTTTAATTCAAAAAGATACCTGCACCCTAATGTTCATAGGAGTGCTATTTATGATAGCCAAGATATGGAAGCAAGCTAAATGTCCATCAACAGATGAATGGGTAAAGAACATGTGGTATATATATATATACAGTGGAATATCACCCAGCCATAAAAAAAAATGAAATAATGCCATTTGCAGCAACATGGATAGACCTAGAGATTATCATACTAAGTGAAGTAAGTCAGACAGATAAAGACAAATATATGATTTCACTTATATATGAAATCTAAAAAAATTATGCAAATGAATTTATTTACAAAACAGAAATAGACCCAAAGGTATAGAAAACAAACTTATGGTTACCGAAGGGGAAAGGGTCGGGGAGGGATAAATTAGGAATTTGGGATTAACAGATACACACTACTAAATATAAAATAGATAAACAACAAAGATCTACACTATGGCAGGGGAACTATATTTAATATCTTGTAATAACCTATAATGGAAAAGAATATGAAAAAGAATAGATATATATATGTATGTGTATAAATGAATCACTTTGCTGTACACCTGAAACATTGTAAATCATGGCCTTTACTTCTCTGCTGTTGGAAAGGTCTTAATCACACTATAAGGTCATACATACAGCTTCATTCAATATTCAGTATATGATAATACATTGCATGACTTGCTTTAAAAAATACATTTAAAAGAGAGACGGGCCAACATTTATCAAATACCTGCTACATATGGGCAGAATGTAGGCACTTTATATTCACTTTTGTGTTACACAAGTGATTCAGTAGGCACTGGCCACACGTAGCTATTCAAACTCAAAACTTAAATTAATTAAAATTAAATTACAATTTAGTTCTTTGGTCGTACTAGCTACACTTTGAGTGCTGAATAGCAATGTGACTAGTGGCTGCCATGATGAATGGCATAGACGTAGAACATTTCCATCATTGTAGAAAGTTCTATTGGACAGCTCTGGATGTCTGTCTCAACTCTTTCCTTTTTCAGAATGAAATCTATCAATCTTAAATCATGTTAAATAACACCAGGAAGAAATAATCAGTCCAGAATGTGGCATTTTCTCTAAGAAAACTGACCTGAGCTCTTAGAAGAGTCAGCGCCATGGGCAAATAAAGTTGGGGTAGAGGGTACTGTTCTAGATTTCAAAAGGTTTCAGAGAGATAACAACCAAATGTAATGTTTGATACTGGTCTGAACAGAAACAGTTAATTTCTTATTTGTTTCACTAAGGAAATTTGATAATGGACTAGATATTAAATGACAGTATGGAATAATTGTCAATTTTGTTAGGTGTCATAAAGGTATTGTGGTATTTTGGAGTATGTTCCATCTTTTTGGACATCTATGCTCAAGCATTTAGAAGTGAAATATCTCGGTACTTTTCATTTATTTTGGAATGATATAACAAAAATATAGGCATGAAGTGACTATGGCCCAATGTTAACGATTGTTAAAACTAGGTGGCAAGGGCTTCCCTGGTGGCGCAGTTGTTGGGAGTCCGCCTGCCGATGCAGGGGACGCGGGTTTGTGCCCCGGTCCGGGAGGATCCCACATGCCGCGGAGCGACTGGGCCCGGGAGCCATGGCCGCTGAGCCTGCGCGTCCGGAGCCTGTGCTCCGCAACGGGAGAAGCCACAGCAGTGGGAAGCCCGCATACCGAAAAAAAAAAAAAAAAAAAAAAAAAAACTAGGTGGCAAGTACTATGTTTCTAATTTTGATATATTTTTAAACAGCTGAAATGAAAATATTATTGAAAAACCTATCTAAAAAAATTTTTAACATCTTTATTGGAGTATAATTGCTTTACAATGGTGTGTTAGTTTCTGCTTTATAATAAAGTGAATCAGCTATACATATACATATGTTCCCATATCTCCTCCCTCTTACATCTCCCTCCCTCCCACCCTCCCCATCCCACCCCTCTAGGTAGTCACAAACCACCGAGCTGATCTCCCTGTGCTATGCAGCTGCTTCCCACCAGCTATCTATTTTATGTTTGGTAGTGTATATATGTCCATGCCACTCCATCACATTGTCACAGCTTACCCTACCCCCTCCCCATATCCTCAAGTCCATTCTCTAGTAGTTCTGTGTCTTCATTCCCATCTTACTTCTAGGTTCTTCATGACCTTTTTTTTTTTTTCCCTTAGATTCCATATATATGTGTTAGCATACGGTATTTGTTTTTCTCTTTCTGACTTACTTCACTCTGTATGACAGAATCTAGGTCCATCCACCTCACTACAAATATCTCAATTTCGTTTCTTTTTATGGCTGAGTAATATTCCATTGTATATATGTGCCACATCTTCTTTATCCATTCATCCGATGTTGGACACTTAGATTCTTCCATGTCCTGGCTATTGTGAATAGAACATTTTGGTACACTCTTTTTGAATTATGGTTTTCTCAGGGTATATGCCCAGTAGTGGGATTGCTGGGTTGCATGGTAATTCTATTTTTAGTTTTTTAAGGAACCTCCATACTGTTCTCCATAGTGGCTGTACCAATTTACATTCCCACCAACAGTGCAAGAGGGTTCCCTTTTCTCCACACCCTCTCCAGCATTTATTGTTTCTAGATTTTTTGATGATGGCTATTCTGACTGGTATGAGATGATATCTCATTGTAGTTTTGATTTGCATTTCTCTAATGAGTAATGATGTTGAACATTCTTTCATGTGTTTGTTGGCAATCTGTATATCTTCTTTGGAGAAATGTCTATTTAGGTCTTCTGCCCATTTTTGGATTGGGTTGTTTGTTTCTTTTGTTATTGAGCTGCATGAGCTGCTTGTAAATCTTGGAGATTAATCCTTTGTCAGCTGCTTCATTTGCAAATATTTTCTCCCATTCTGAGGGTTGTCTTTTTGTCTTGTTTATGGTCTCCTTTGCTGTGCAAAACCTTTTAAGTTTCATTAGGTCCCATTTATTTTTGTTTTTATTTCCATTTCTCTAGGAGGTGGGTCAAAAAGGATCTTGCTGTGATTTATGTCATAGAGTGTTCTGCCTATGTTTTCCTCTAACAGTTTTATAGTGTCTGGCCTTACACTTAGGTCTTTAATCCATTTTGAGTTTATTTTTGTGTATGGTGTTAGGGAGTGTTCTAATTTCATTCTTTTACATGTAGCTGTCCAGTTTTCCCAGCGCCACTTATTGAAGAGGCTGTCTTTTCCCCACTGTATATTCTTGCCTCCTTTATCAAAGATAAGGTGACCATATGTGCATGGGTTTATCTCTGGGCTTTCTATCCTGTTCCATTGATCTATATTTCTGTTTTTGTGCCAGTACCATACTGTCTTGATTACTGTAACCTTGTAGTATAGTCTGAAGTCAGGGAGCCTGATTCCTCCAGCTCCATTTTTCTTTCTCAATATTGCTTTGGCTCTTCGGGGTCTTTTGTATTTCCATACAAATTGTGAAATTTTTTGTTCTAGTTCTGTGAAAAATGCCAGTGGTAGTTTGATAGGGCTTGCATTGAATCTGTAGATTGCTTTGGGTAGTAAAGTCATTTTCACAATGTTGATTCTTCCAATCCAAGAACATGGTATATCTCTCCATCTATTTGTATCATCTTTAATTTCTTTCATCAGTGTCTTATAATTTTCTGCATACAGGTCTTTTGTCTCCTTAGGTAGGTTTATTCCTATATATGTTATTCTTTTTGTTGCAATGGTAAATGAGAGTGTTTTCTTAATTTCAGTTTCAGATTTTTCATCATTAGTGTATAGGCATGCCAGAGATTTCTGTGCATTAATTTTGTATCCTGCTACTTTACCAAATTCATTCATTAGCTCTAGTAGTTTTCTGGTAGCATCTTTAGGATTCTCTATGTAGAGTATCATGTCATTTGCAAACAGTGACAGCTTTACTTCTTTTATGATTTGGATTCCTTTTATTTCTTTTTCTTCTCTGATTGCTGTGGCTAAAACTTCCAAAACTATGGTGAATAATAGTGGTGAGAGTGGGCAAACTTGTCTTGTTCCTGATCTTAGTGGAAATGGTTTCAGTTTTTCACCATTGAGGACGATGTTGGCTGTGGGTTTGCCATATATGGCCTTTATTATGTTGAGGAAAGTTCCCTCTATGCCTACTTTATGCAGGGTTTTTATCTTAAATGGGTGTTGAATTTTGTTGAAAGCTTTCTCTGCATCTATTGAGATGATCATATGGTTTTTTTCCTTCAATTTGTTAATGTGGTGTATCTGTTGATTGATTTGCATATATTGAAGAATCCTTGCATTCCAGGAATAAACCCCACTTGATCATGGTGTATGATCCTTTTAATGTGTTGTTGGATTCTGTTTGCTAGTATTTTGTTGAGGATTTTTGTATCTATGTTCATCAGTGATACTGGCCTGTAGTTTTCTTTCTTTGTGACATCTTTGTCTGGTTTTGGTATCAGGGTGATGGTGGCCTCGTAGAATGAGTTTGGGAGTGTTCCTCCCTCTACTATATTTTGAGAGTTTGAGAAGGATAGGTGTTAGCTCTTCTCTAAATGTTTGACAGAATTTGCCTGTGAAGCCATCTGGTCCTGGGCTTTTGTTTGCTGAAAGGTTTTAATCACAGTTTCCATTTCAGTGCTTGTGATTGGTCTGTTCATATTTTCTATTTCTCCCTGGTTCAGTCTCGGCAGTTTGTGCATTTCTAAGATTTGTCCATTTTTTCCAGGTTGTCCATTTTATTGGCCAATAGTTGCTTGTAGTAATCTCTCATGATCCTTTGTATTTCTGCAGTGTCAGTTGTTACTTCTCCTTTTTCATTTCTAATTCTATTGATTTGAGTCTTCTCCCTTTTTTTCTTGATGAGTCTGTCTAATGGTTTATTAATTTTGTTTATCTTCTCAAAGAACCAGCTTTTAGTTTTATTGATCTTTGCTATCGTTTCTTTCATTTCTTTTTTATTTATTTCTGATCTGATCTTTATGATTTCTTTCCTTCTGCTCACTTTGGGGTTTTTTTATTCTTCTTTCTCTAATTGCTTTAGGTGCAAGTTTAGGTTATTTATTCGAGATGTTTCTTGTTTCTTAAGGTAAACTTGTATTGCTGTAAACTTCCCTCTTAGAACTGCTTTTGCTGTATCCCATAGGTTTTGGGTCATCGTGTCTCCATTGTCATTTGTTTCTAGGTATTTTTTGATTTCCTCATTGATTTCTTCAGTGATCACTTTGTTAATAGTAGTGTATTGTTTAGCCTCCATGTGTTTGTATTTTTTACAGATCTTTCCGTAATTGATATCTACTCTCATAGCATTGTGGTCGGAAAAGATACTTGATATGATTTCAATTTTCTTGAAATTACCAAGTCTTGATTTGTGACCCAAGATATGATCTATCCTGGAGAATGTTCCATGAGCACTTGAGGAAAATGTGTATTCTGTTGTTTTTGGATGGAATGTCCTATAAATATCAATTAAGTCCATCTTGTCTAATGTGTCATTTAAAGCTTGTGTTTCCTTATTTATTTTCATTTTGGATGATCTGTCCACTGGTGAAAGTGGGGTGTTGAAGTCCCCTACTATGATTGTGTTACTGTTGATTTCCCCTTTTACGGCTGTTAGTATTTGCCTTACGTATTGAGGTGCTCCTATGTTGGGTGCATAAATATTTACAATTGTTATATCTTCTTCTTGGATCGATCCCTTGATCATTATGTAGTGTCCTTCTTTGTCTCTTGTAATAGTCTTTATTTTAAAGTCTATTTTGTCTGATATAAGAATTGCCACTCCAGCTTTCTTTTGATTTCCATTTGCATGGAATATCTTTTTCCATCCCCTCACTTTCAGTCTGTATGTGTCCTAGGTCTGAGGTGGGTCTCCTGTAGACAGCATATATATGGGTCTGTTTTTGTATCCATTCAGCCAGTCTGTGTCTTTTGGTGGGAGCATTTAATCCATTTACATTTAAGGTAATTATCTATATGTATGTTCCTATTCCCATTTTCTTAATTGTTTTGGGTTTGTTATTATAGATCTTTTCCTTCTCTTGTGTTTCTTGCCTAGAGAAATTCCTTTACCATTTGTTGTAAAGCTGGTTTGGTGGTGCTGAACTCTCTCAGCTTTTGCTTGTTTGTAAAGGTTTTAATTTCTCCATCAAATCTGAATGAGATCCTTGCTGGGTAGAGTAATCGTGGTTGTAGGTTTTGCTCCTTCATCACTTTAAGTATGTCCTGCCACTCCCTTCTGGCTTGCAGAGTTTCTGCTGAAAGATCAGCTGTTAACCTTATGGGGATTCCCTTGTGTGTTATTTGTTGTTTTTCCCTTGCTGCTTTTAATATGTTTTCTTTGTATTTAATTTTTGATAGTTTGATTAATATGTGTCTTGGCATGTTTCTGCTTGGATTTATCCTGTATGGGACTCTCTGTGCTTCTTGGACTTGATTAACTATTTTCTGTCCCATATTAGAGAAGATTTCAACTATAATCTCTTCAAATATTTTCTCAGTCCCTTTCTTTTTCTCTTCTTCTTCTGGGACCCCTATAATGTGAATGTTGGTGTGTTTAATATAGTCCCAGAGGTCTCTGAGACTGTCCTCAGTTCTTTTCATTTTTTTTTCTTTATTTTGCTCTGCTGTAGTTATTTCCACTATTTTATTTTCCAGGTCACTTATCCGTTCTTCTGCCTCATTTATTCTGCTATTGATCCCTTCTAGAGTATTTTTAATTTCATTTATTGTGTTGTTCATCATGTTTCCTCTTTAGTTCTTCTAGGTCCGTGTTAAATGTTTCTTGCATTTTCTCTATTCTATTTCCAAGATTTTGGATCATCTTTACTGTCTTTATTCTGAATTCTTTTTCAGGTAGACTGCCTATTTCCTCTTCATTTGTTAGGTCTGGTGGGTTTTTACCTTGCTCCTTCATCTGCTGTGTGTTTTTCTGTCTTTTCATTTTGCTTATCTTACTGTGTTTGGTGTCTCCTTTTCACAGGCTGCAGGTTCACAGTTCCCGTTGTTTTTGGTGTCTGTCCCCAGTGGCTAAGGTTGGTTTGGTGGGCTGTGTAGGCTTCCTGGTGGAGGGGAGTAGTGCTTTTGTTCTGGTGGATGAGACTGTATCTTGTCTTTCTGGTCAGCAGGTCCAGGTCTGGTGGTGTGTTTTGGGGTGTCTGTGACCTTATTATGATTTTAGGCAGGCTCTCTGCTAATGGGTGGGGTTGTGTTCCTGTCTTGCCAGTTGTTTGACATAGGGTGTCCAGCACTGTAGCTTGCTGGTCGTTGAGTGAAGCTAGGTCTTGGTGTTGAGTTGTAGATCTCTGGGAGATTTTTGTTGTTTGATATTACATGGAGATGGGAGGTCTCTTGTGGACCAGTGTCCTGAAGTTGGCTCTCCCACCTCAGAGGCACAGCACTGACTCCTGCTGGAGCACCAAGAGCCTTTCATCCACACGGCTCAGAATAAAAGGGAGAAAAAATAGAAAGAAAGAAAGAAAGAGGATAAAATAAAAATAAAATAAAATAAAGTTATTAAGAAATAATTATTAAGAAAAAAAAATTTTTTTAAGTCAAAACAAACAAAAACAAAACTGGACAGACAGAACCCTAGGACAAATGGTGAAAGCAAAGCTATACAGACAAAATCTCACACAGAAGCATACACATACACACTCACAAAAAAAGGAAAAGGGGAAAAAATAATATATCTTGCTCCCAAAGTCCACCCCCTCAATTTGGGATGATTCGTTGTCTCTTCAGGAATTCCACAGATGCATCAGGTTGATTGTGGAGATTTAATCCGCTGCTCCTGAGGCTGCTGTGAGAAATTTCTCTTTCTCTTCTTTGTTCTCACAGCTCCTGGGGTTCAGCTTTGGATTTGGACCTGCCTCTGCGTGTAGATCGCCCGAGGTCGTCTGTTCTTCACTCAGACAGGACAGGGTTAAAGGAGAAGCTGATTCGGGGGCTCTGTCTCACTCATGCCGGGGGGAGGGACGGGTACGGATGTGGGGTGAGCCTGTGGCGGCAGAGGTCGGCGTGACGTTGCACCAGCCTGAGGCGTGCCATGCGTTCTCCCGGGGAAGTTGTCCCTGGATCACGAGACCCTGGCAGTGGCGGGCTGCCCAGGCTCCCGGGAGGGGAGATGTGGATAGTGACTGGTGCTTGCACACAGGCTTCTTGGTGGCGGCAGCAGCAGCCTTAGCGTCTCATGCCCGTCTCTGGGATCTGCGCTGATGGCCGCGGCTCGCGCCCGTTTCTGGAGCTCCTTTAAGCGGCACTCTTAATCCCCTCTCCTCGTGCACCAGGAAACAAAGAGGGAAGAAAAAGTCTCTTGCCTCTTCGGCAGGGCCAGACTTTTCCCGGACTTTTCCCTCCTGACTTGCTGTGCCGCACTAACCCCTTCAGGCTGTGTTCATCCCGCCAACCCCAGTCCTCTCCCTGCGATCCGACCGAAGCCCGAGCCTCAGCTTCCAGTCCCCGCCCGCCCCGGCCTCTCGGGCTGGTGAGTGATGGTCGGCACTGATCCTCTGTACGGGAATCTCTCCGCTTTGCCCTCCACACCCCTGTTGCTGTGGCCTCCTCCGTGGCTCCCAAGCTTCCCCCTCCACCACCCACAGTCTCCACCCACGAAGGGGCTTCTAGTGTGTGGAAACCTTTCCTCCTAAACAGCTCCCTCCCACTGGTCCAGGTCCTGTCCCTATTCTTTTGTCTCTGTTTTTTCTTTTTTCTTTTGCCCTACCCATGTATGTGGGGAGTTCCTTGCCTTTTGGGAGGTCTGAGGTCTTCTGTCAGCGTTCAGTGGTTGTTCTATAGGAGCAGTTCCACGTGTAGATGTATTTGTGATGTATCTGTGGGGAGGAAGGTGATCTCCACGTCTTACTCTTCCGCCATCTTCCTCAACTCTCTAATTTTTTTGTTTTTTGCCTTTGGTGTCACACATAGAAAATGTTTTCTTAGGAGTTAGAAAAATTAGTTACTGGGATTATCTTCCAGTATTTAATGGGTCATTTCTTTTAATACAATTATTTTTATCTGTTTGAAATTTATTTTGGTGTAGTGTACAAGAAAAAGATTATTTCTATTATTTTTAGGTAGGTAGATGGTAGTGAATATTTTCTGTTTGCTTCTCTAAATTCATTCACCATTTTTTTTCCAGAAAGAGCCCTTTATTTTCATTTAGGGATGTACATTCCTTTCGTTTTCTGGTCATGTGTTTTGGGTAATACGGAAACAAAACATTATAAGCCTGATATTTTAAAAATTACTCTTGACTGAAAAATAACTGGAGCAGAAACCATAGTCCTTTTTGGTAGTTTAATGGGAAATTTAAAGAATGGGAGTCAGTTGAGATGTGAGCAGATAAACCCCATGCTAGCCATTACATCCTACTCATAGATAGGAAAACAGTTTAGAGAGTATTCACATATCTGTTACTATCAAATGAAAGTTAAAGCTATATGTTTATTATATGTCATATTAAAAAGTGGAGTTTCCATGTCTCTTTCCTAAGAAGAATGTCTCAGTCACGGCTTAGACAAGAACATAAAAAGCACTGTAGGTGTTTCAGGAAGAGGCTTTAATACAAGAAATCAGGTGCTTACAGAACCATTACAGGAGCTGAAGGAGGAACGGCAAAGGACTACCGCTAGCTTTTAGGTGTACCACCGCAGAAAGTTATAGAACCTCTGTTGGTAGAGTTAGGAACATGCAAGAAACTTGTACCCATCTCCTGGTACTTTGTAGCTTCGGGATGGGTGGAATAGCAGGGGAGATAGAAGCCATTCCAGAAACCTGCATTTAGAAGGCTCCTGCTATGCCTTCTACTGTTGCCAGAAGGCAAAGAAAAATGACGCCGCCCTCCTGCTGCCTTTCAAGTATCATGCAAGTTTATCTGTAAGATGGAGCCTAAAAATGCATCCCAAAATTTGCTGGCTAGGGTATCAGAGAAATATACTTCTCAGGCCTCCAGACTCTGCAATATAAGGAAGAGATAGAAAAGTTTTTCAAGTGGGCTGGATGTCAAATAGACAAATCCAACAGAAGGAGTGAGGAGCTTTCCTATAATATTCAAATTCTTATTTTAAAACTTCAAAGCATTGTTGGCTTGAAAATTTGAAAGTAGGCTGTGTAAGAAAATATATTTGTTAGAATATTTGATGAAAAAAACAATTTGAAGTTATAAATTATGTTTGTCCTAGAGAATTGGTTTCGCCCACAAATTGGTAAGAATTAACTTCCTATGACATCATCTAATCTAGCAAGAGCTTCTCAACAGGTGGGTCAACCAGCCGCAGGGGTGGCCAAGCAGGGCTGGGTGGCCACAGAAGCCTTGCCCAAGGGATCGAGTTCCCTTGTGTATCCCAGTATGCTGTATAAACATAACTGTCACTTTAGTGTATTATGAGAAAGGCTGCAAGGCACTGTATTTTAGTAAAGCAATCCTCCGTTGTTTTAATGTGAATGATATTCCTGAATATGAAGGCTCAAAGTGAATTAATGTACAAGAAGTATAAGGAAAGACTCTTTCAGGGCACTTGCTCTTCACTTGTGTGAATACATCATGGCAATATAAGGCTGTAAATCTCAGGATGTAATATTAATATTCCAGAGAGTAGTGTTAGGTAAATAACAAAGCAGGCTGATAAAAATTCCCTGGGTTTTCAGAAAAGTTAAAGGCTTGATTAGCTAATTCTTTACCTGCATCTCCTCCTCCCTTTCTTTACTTTTATAGCAAGAGTGAGATAATTATTATAATCTGAGAGATAAGACTAAATCTACTGAGAGCAATATTTGTGCAACTCTGTGGTTTGGGTAAATGTATTAAATGAATTAAGGAAATTCATGTTCAGAAGCCTCTGATCTTAAAATAATGTTCTACTTAGAAGAGAAAATTTCCAAGTGGAAAGTAAAAATCCCCTACTGAGTTATAAAATTTTTGCTTAAAATATATTCACTATTTTTGAGAAATTACTGTGCACAAGGACTCCACCTGGTGCTTGAGATATATCAGTAAACAAAACAGACAAAGATGCCTGCCCTTGAGAAGTTTATATTTGAGTATGTAAAATATAAGTAAATTATATAGGATATTAGAAGGTGAAAAGCAATATGTAAAAAAAGAAAAAGTAGAGCATTTTAAAGGGGATTGGGTGTTCTGGGGGAGCAGGGATGAGTTATCATACTCGATAGGGAGGCTCACTGAGAAGGCACAATTTGGGTTAGACATGTGGAGATGAGGGAGCAAGCCACACATTCCAGGCAGAAGGAACAGCAAGGGCTCTAACGGGGAGACATGGCTGGGGTTTGAGGAAAAGAAAGGATACCAATGTGTCCAGAGTGGAGTGGGCAAGAAGACAGCAGAATATATAAAGAACTCTTACAAGTTAAAAACAACCCAATTAAAAATGGGCAAAAGACTAGAATAGACATTTCTCCAAAGAAGGTATACGAATGACCAACAACCTGCAAAGATACTCAATATAACCAATCATTTGGGAAATGCAAATCAAAACCCCAGTGAGATATCATCTCACACCTATTAGAATGGCTACTATTAAAAAAAAGGGGGGGGGGGAAATAAGTGTCGCAGGATGTGGAGAAATTGGAACCCTTGTGCACTGTTGGCGGAGATGTAAAGTGGTGCAGCCACATGGAGAACAGTATGGCAGTTCTTAGAAAAGTTAAAAATAGGACTGCCATATGATCCAGCAATTCCACTTTTGGGTACTTATCCCCCCAGGTTGAAAGCAGGGTCTCTAAGTGATATTTGTAAATCCATGGTCATAGTAGCATTATTTACAAAAGCCAAAAGGTGGAAGCAACCTAAGTGTCCATCCACAGAAGAAAGGTTAACAAAATATGGTAGATACATACAGTGCAATATTATTCAGACTTAAAAAGGAAGGACATTCAGGCACATCCTACAAGACGATAAACCTTGAAGACAATTATGCTAAGTGAAATAAACCAGTCACAAAAAGACAAATACCACATGATTCCACCTATGTGAGGTACCTAGAGTAGTCACATTCATAGAGACAGAAAGAATTCCCAAGGGCTAGGGGCAAAGAGGAATGGGGAGTTGTTGTTCAATAGGTATAGAGTTTTAGTTTTGCAAGATGAAGGAATTCTGGCCATGGCTGGTGGCTAAAATAGCAAGAAACTCTCAGAAATAGTGTTAGAGTGACAGAGAGCAATTTTCCCAACCACACCGGCTCTCTACTGGGTCATTTCCAAGGGGATACAAAAACATAGTAATTCCTTCCCTCAGAAAACCCTCCTTTGATCCTACATTCCTAAATAATTACTGCCTCATTTTTCTGCTGCAGTTTCGAGCAAAATTTGAAAGAGTTGTCAATACTCTGTGTTAAATACCTCTTTTTCCATTCTCTCTTCAGCTGCCTCCAAATAGACTTTCAATCCATTACTCCACTGTAGAAAGAAACTCCAGACATAGTATCTGTAAAATCAACCAACCCAGAAGCACTGACTGTGTAGTACATGCACAATAGAATTGATCTGATACAGGAGGGTGTTACGTTATTTATTTCATTAAATTGAATTACGTTTTCCCCCTCAATTAGTCCAAATGGAATGATCTGGTCAGTTTGCTTGTCTTTGCTATTTCTACTATTTTCAGAATAAAAATGGGAATAACTTACTAGTGTTTACTTTTAATTTTATAATGCATGTTTGGGCAAGAGAGATTTTATGTAATTATTAAACCATATTAAAATAATATGCACCTTTTCTTTCACAAATACTTGACTGAATTATTGTAGCCACTGTGAACAAATGATTGTTCATTTTAATATGAAAGTATATAAACATTTTCATAAATCTCCTTTTTTGTTAAGCATGAGAAATTTACTTCATGAACTAGGAAGGGAGTTGATGTAAATCTTAGCATAGTGTACTTATTTAAACTTTTAATGGTTCCAACTAATTCTGCATGATGATTTGGATATGCCTACCCTGGGTCAATACCTCCATTCATTGGAGGCCAAATTCCACATGTGATGCAAGAAGAGAGACTTTCTTACTGAGGGTCATTGTTTTACACTAAGTGATTATTCAAGAAGGTCCAATTTTTGCCTAGCTTTTATTTACTTGTCTGGGTTCCATGATAACATTTCTTTTTTTTTTTTTTGCGGTACGCGGGCCTCTCACTGTTGTGGCCTCTCCCGTTGCGGAGCACAGGCTCAGGACGTGCAGGCTCAGTGGCCATGGCTCACGGGCCCAGCCACTCTGCGGCATGTGGGATCTTCCCGGACGGGGGCTCGAACCCGTGTCCCCTGCATTGGCAGGCGGACTCTCAACCACTGCGCCACCAGGGAAGCCCATGATAACATTTCTTTACTGGTCTTCATCAAGCTATGTGCTCATTATCTGTTAAGTGTATTTCTCCCTAACATAGACATCTTCTTCTATATATCTTTCATCTCAGCCACATCCCCTTCTGTTTTTGAGAACTGTTTCCCTTATGAGCAGGGCTACTGCGTAGAGTTGTGTAGTCTGTGCTCTACACAAAGGCTCCCAGCAGAGAGGGCAAGAGAGGCTAAAATCCAGGCATGCTCTGTCCCCTAAGCCCTGACAGTGGCCTGTAAGCACTGGAGAGAGGAAAGACTCTTTCTAACTTCATCAATTAGAGGCATGCATTTTCCTCATTTGCACAAAGCACTGTAGAGGCTAATAATAATCTTGCTTATGAGACTTGATCAGAGGAAGAGCCTTTCTTTTGGGACAGAAGCACAGAGGACATATATTTGCTTCTTTTTTTACAAAAATATATTTTGTTTGTTTGTTTGAATTTTATTTTATTTATTTTTTTATACAGCAGGTTCTTATTAGTTATCTATTTTATACATATTAGTGTATATATGTCAATCCCAATCTCCCAATTCATCCCACTACCACCACCCCACCCCCCACCACTTTCCCTGCTTGGTGTCCATACGTTTGTTCTCTACATCTGTGTCTCTATTTCTGCCCTGCAAACCGGTCCATCTACCATTTTTCTAGGTTCCACATATATGTGTTAATATATAATATTTGTTTTTCTCTTTCTGACTTATTTCACTCTGTATGACACTCTCTAGATCCATCCACGTCTCTCCAAATGACCCAATTGCGTTCCTTTTTATGGCTGAGTAATATTCCATTGTATATATGTACCACATCTTCTTTATCCATTCGTCTGTTGATGGGCATTTAGGTTGCTTCCATGACCTGGGTACTGAAATAGTGCTGCAATGAACATTGGGGTGCGTGTGTCTTTTTGAATTATGGTGTTCTCTGGGTATATGCCCAGTAGTGGGATTGCTGGGTCATATGGTAATTCTATTTTTAGATTTTTAAGGAACCTCCATACTGTTCTCCATAGCAGCCGTATCAAATTACATTCCCACCCACAGTGCAAGAGCGTTCCCTTTTCTCCACACCCTCTCCAGCATTTGTTGTTTGTAGATTTTCTGATGATGCCCATTCTCACTGGTGTGTGGTGATACCTCATTGTAGTTTTGATTTTCATTTCTCTAATAATTAGTGATGTTGAGCAGCTTTTCATGTGCTTCTCGGCCATCTGTATGTCTTCTTTGGAGAAATGTCTATTTAAGTCTTCTGCCCATTTTTGGATTGGGTTGTTTGTTTTTTTAATTTAGAGCTGCATGAACTGTTTATATATTTTGGAGATTAATCCTTTGTCCATTGATTCGTTTGCAAATATTTTCTCCCATTCAGAGGGTTGTCTTTTTATCTTGTTTGTAGTTTCCTTTGCTGTGCAAAAGCTTTGAAGTTTCATTAGGTCCCATTTGTTTATTTTTGTTTTTATTTCCATTTCTCTAGGAGGTGGATCAAAAAAGATCTTGCTGTGATTTATGTCAAGAATGTTCTGCCTATGTTTTCCTCTAAGAGTTTTATAGTGTCCAGTCTTACATTTAGGTCTCTAATCCATTTTGAGTTTATTTTTGTGTATGGTGTTAGGGAGTGTTCTAATTTCATTCTTTAACATGTGGTTGTCCAGTTTTCCCAGCACCACTTATTGAAGAGACTGTCTTTCTCCATTGTATACCCTTGCTTCCTTTGTCATAGATTAGTTGACCATAGGTGCCTGGTTTATCTCTGAGCTTTTTATCCTGTTCCATTGATCTATATTTCTGTTTTTGTGCCAGTACCATATTGTCTTGATTACTGTAGCTTTGTAGTATAGTCTGAAGTCAGGGAGTCTGATTCCTCCAGCTATGTTTTTTTCCCTCAAGACTGCTTTGGCTCTTTTGGGTCTTTTGTGTCTCCATACAAATGTTAAAATTTTTTGTTCTAGTTCTATAAAAAATGTCACTGGTAATTTGATAGGGATTGCATTGAATCAGTGGATTGCATTGAATCTGTAGATTGCTTTGGGTAGTATAGTCATTTTCACAATATTGATTCTTCCAATCCAAGAACATGGTATACCTCTCCACCTGTTTGTATCGTCTTTAATTTCTTACATCAGTGTCTTATAGTTTTCTGCATTCAGGTATTTTGTCTCCTTAGGTAGGTTTATTCCTAGGTATTTTATTCTTTTTGTTGCAATGGTGAATGGGATTGTTTCCTTAATTTCTCTTTCTGATATTTCATTGTTAGTGTATAGGAATGCAAGAGGTTTCTGTGCATTAATTTTGTATCCTGCAACTTTACCAAATTCATTGATTAGCTCTAGTAGTTTTCTGGTAGCATCTTTAGGATACTTTATGTATAGTATCATGTCATCTGTAAACAGTGACAGTTTTACTTCTTCTTTTCCAATTTGTATTCCTTTTATATCTTTTTCTTCTCTGATTGCTGTGGCTAGGACTTCCAAAACTATGTTGAATAATAGTGGCAAGACTGGACATCCTTGTTTTGTTCCTGATCTTAGAGTGAATGCTTTCAGTTTTTCACCATTGAGAATGATGTTTGCTGTGGGTTTGTCATATATGACCTTTATTATGTTGCGGTAGTTTCACTCTATGCCCACTTTCTGGAGAGTTTTTATCATAAATGGGTACTAAATTTTGCCAAAAGCTTTTTATGCATCTATTGAGATGATCATATGGTTTTTATTCTTCAATTTGTTAATATGGTATGTCACATTGATTGATTTGTGTATATTGAAGAATCCTTGCATCCCTGGGGTAAATCCCACTTGATCATGTTGTATGATCCTTTTAATGTGTTGTTGGATTCTGTTTGCTAGTATTTTGTTGAGAACTTTTGCATCTATGATCATCAGTGATATTGGTCTGTAATTTTCTTTTTTTGTAGTATCTTTGTCTGGTTTTACTATCAGGGTGAGGGTGGCTTCATAGAATGAGTTTGGGAGTGCAATTTTTAGAAGAGTTTGAGAAGGATGGATGTTAGCTCTTCTCTACTTGTTTGATAGAATTCACCTGTGAAGCCATCTGGTCCTGGACTTTTGTTTGTTGAAAGATTTGTAATCACAGTTTCAGTTTCAGTGCTTGTGATTGGTCTGTTCATATTTTCTATTCTTCCTGGTTCAGTCTTGGAAGGTTATACCTTTCTAAGAATTCATCCATTTCTTCCAGGTTGTCCATTTTATTGGCATAGAGTTGTCTGTAGTAGTCTCTTACGGAGCTTTGTATTTCTGTGGTGTCTGTTGTAACTTCTCCTTTTTCATTTCTAATTATATTGATATGAGTCCTCTCCCTGTTTTTCTTGATGAGTCTGGCTAAAGGTTTATCAATTTTGTTTATCTTCTCAAAGAATCAGCTTTTAGTTTTATTTATCTTTGCTATGTTTTCTTTCTATTTCATTTATTTCTGCTCTGATCTTTATGATTTCTTTCCTTCTACTAACTTTGGGTTTTGTTTGCTCTTCTTTCTCTAGTTCCTTTAGGTGTAAAGTTAGATTGTTTATTTGAGATTTTTCTTGTTTCTGAGGTAGGCTTGTATTGCTGTAAACTTCCCTCTTAGAAATGCTTTTGCTGTATCCCATAGGTTTTGGATCATCATGTTTTCACTGTAATTTGTCTCTAGGTATTTTTTGATTTCCTCTTTGATTTCTTCAGTGATTTCTTGGTTATTTAGTAACGTGTTCTTTAGCCTCCATGTGTTTTTGTTTTTTTTTTCCCTGTAATTGATTTCTAATCTCATAGCATTGTGGTCGGCAAAGATGCTTGATATAATTTCAATTTTATTAAATTTACTGAGGCTTGATTTCTGACCCAAGATGTGATCAATCCTGGAGAATGTTCCGTGTGCACTTGAGAAGAAAGTGTAATCTGCTGTTTTTGGATGGAACGTCCTATAAATATCAGTTAAATCTATCTGGTCTATTGTGTCATTTAAAGCTTGTGTTTCCTTATTAGTCTTCTGTGTGGATGATCTGTCCATTGGTGTAAGTGAGGTGTTAAACTCTCCCACTTATTGTGTTACTGTCTATTTTCTCTTTTATAGCTGTTAACATTTGCCTTATGTATTGAGGTGCTCCTATGTTGGATGCATATATATTTATATTTGTTATATGTTCTTCTTGGTTTGATCCCTTGATCATTAGGTAGTGTCCTTACTTGTCTCTTGTAACATTCTTTATTTTAAAGTCTATTTTATGTGATATGAGAATTGCTACTCCAGCTTTCTTTTGATTTCCATTTCCATGGAATATCTTCTTCCATCCCCTCACTTTCACTCTTGTATGTGTCCCTAGGTCTGAAGTGGGTCTCTTGTAGACAGCCCATCTATGGGTCTTGTTTTTCTGTCCATTCAGCGAGCTTGTGTCTTTTGGTTGGGGCATTTAGTCCAATCACGTTTAAGGTAATTATCAATATGTATGTTCCTATTACCATTTTCTTAGTTGTTATGGGTTTGTTTTTGTAGGTCCTTTTCTTCTCTTGTGTTTCCCACTTAGAGAAGTTCCTTTAGCATTTGTTGTAGAGCTGGTTTGGTGGTGCTGAATTCTCTTAGCTTTTGCTTCTCTGTAAAACTTTTGACTTCTCCGTTGAATCTGAATGAGATCCTTGCTGGGTAGAGTAATCTTTGTTGTAGGTTCTTCCCTATCATCACTTTAAATATATTGTGACACTCCCTTCTGGCTTGTAGAGTTTCTGCTGAGAAATCAGCTGTTAACGTTATGGGCATTCCCTTGTATGTTATTTCTCATTTTCCCCTTGTTGCTTTCAATAAGTTTTCTTTGTCTTTAATGTCTGTCAGTTTGATTACTATGTTTCTTGGCATGTTTCTCCTTGAGTTTATCCTGCCTAGGACTCTCTGCGATTCATGGACTTGGGTGGCTCTTCTCCTTCTGGGACACCTATAATGTGAATATTGTTGTCTTTAAAGTTGTCCGAGAGGTCTCTTAGGCTGTCTTCATTTCTTTTCAACCTTTTTTTTTTTTTTAACATCTTTATTGGAGTATAATTGCTTCACAATGGTGTGTTCGTTTCCTGCTTTATAACAAAGTGAATCAGTTATACACATACATATGTCCCCATATCTCTTCCATCTTGCATCTCCCTCCCTCCCACACTCCCTATCCCACCCCTCTAGGTGGTCACAAAGCACTGAGCTGATCTCCCTGTGCTATGGGGCTGCTTCCCACCAGCTATCTATTTTACGTTTGGTAGTGTATATATCTACATGCCACTCTTTCACTTTGTCACAGGTTAGTATTCTCCCTCCCCATATACTCAAGTCCATTCTCTAGTAGGTCTGCATCTTTATTCTCATCTTTCCCCTAGGTTCTTCATGACTTTTTTTTTCTTTTTAGATTCCATATGTATGTGATAGCATATGGTATTTGTTTTTCTCTTTCTGACTTACTTCACTATGACAGACTCTAGGTCCATCCAACTCACCACAAATAACTCAATATCGTTTCCTTTTATGGCTGAGTAGTATTCCATTGTATATATGTGCCACATCTTCTTTATCCATTCATCTGTTGATGGACACTTAGGTTGTTTCTATGTCCTGGCTATTGTAAATAGAGCTGCAATGAACATTTTGGTACATGACACTTTTTGAATTATGGTTTTCTCAGGGTATATGCCCAGTAGGGGGATTGTTGGGTCGTATGGTAGTTCTATTTTTAGTTTTTTAAGGAACCTCCATACTGTTCTCCATAGTGGCCGTATCAATTTACATTCCCACCAACAGTGCAAGAGGGTTCCCTTTTCTCCACACCCTCTCCAGCATTTATTGTTTCTAGATTTTTTGTTGATGGCCATTCTGACCAGTGTGAGATGATATCTCATTGTAGGTTTGATTTGCATTTCTCTAATGATTAATGATGTTGAGCATTCTTTCATGTGTTTGTTGGCAATCTGTATATCTTCTTCGGAGAAATGTCTATTTAGGTCTTCTGCCCATTTTTGGATTGGGTTGTTTGTTTTTTTGATATTGAGCTGCATGAGCTGCTTGTAAATCTTGGAGATTAATCCTTTGTCTGTTGTTTCATTTGCAAATATTTTCTCCCATTCTGAGGGTTGTCTTTTTGTCTTGTTTATGGTCTCCTTTGCTGTGCAAAAGCTTTTAAGTTTCCTTAGGGCTCATTTGTTTATTTTTGTTTTTATTTCTATTTCTCTAGGAGGTGGATCCAAAAGGATCTTGCTGTGATTTATGTCATAGAGTGTTCTGCCTATGTTTTCCTCTAACAGTTTTATAGTGTCTGGCCTTACACTTAGGTCTTTAACCCATTTTGAGTTTATTTTTGTGTATGGTGTTAGGGAGTGTTCTAATTTCATTCTTTTACATGTAGCTGTCCAGTTTTCCCAGCGCCACTTATTGAAGAGGCTGTCTTTTCCCCACTGTATATTCTTGCCTCCTTTATCAAAGATAAGTTGACCATATGTGCGTTTATCTCTGAGCTTTTTATCCTGTTCCATTGATCTATATTTCTGTTTTTGTGCCAGTACCATATTGTCTTGATTACTGTAGCTTTGTAGTATAGTCTGGGACCCTGATCCCTCTCGGCCCGTTTTTGTTTCTGAAGATTGCTTTGGCTATTCGGGGTCTTTTGTGTTTCCATACACATTGTGAAATTTTTTGTTCTATCTCTGTGAAAATGCCAGTGGTAGTTTGATGGGGATTGCATTGAATCTGTAGATTGCTTTGTGTAGTGAAGTCATTTTCACAATGTTGTTTCTTCCAATCCAAGAACATGGTATATCTCTCAATCTATTCGCATCGTCTTTAATTTCTTTCATCAGTGTCTTATAATTTTCTGCATACTGGTCTTTTGTCTCCTTAGGTAGCTTTATTCCTAGGTATTGTATTCTTTTTGTTGCAATGGTAAATGAGAGTGTTTTCTTAATTTCACTTTCAGATTTTTCATCATTAGTGTATAGGAATGAAAGAGATTTCTGTGCATTAATTTTGTATCCTGCTACTTTACCAAATTCATTCATTAGCTCTAGTAGTTTTATGGTAGCATCTTTAGGATTCTCTATGTATAGTATGTCATTTGCAAACAGTGACAGCTTTACTTCTTCCTTTCCAATTTGGATTCCTTTTATTTATTTATTTTCTGTGATTGCTGTTGCTAAAACTTCCAAAACTATGTTGAATAATTGTGGTGAGAGTGGGCGATCTTGTCTTGTTCCTGATCTTAGTGGAAATGGTTTCAGTTTTTCATCATTGAGGATGATGTTGGCTCTGGATTTGTCTTATATGGCCTTTATTTTGTTGAGGAAAGTTCCCTCTATGCCTACTTTCTGGAGGGTTTTTTATCAAAAATGTGTGTTGAATTTTGTCGAAAGCTTTCTCTGCATCTATTGAGATGATCATATGGTTTTTCTCCTTCAATTTGTTAATATGGTGTATCACATTGATTGATTTGTATATATTGAAGAATCCTTACATTCCTGGGATAAACCCCACTTGATCATGGTGTATGATCCGTTTAATGTGCTGTTGGATTCTGTTTTCTAGTATTTTGTTGAGGATTTTTGCATCTATGTTCATCAGTGATATTGGCCTGTAGTTTTCTTTCTTTGTGACACCTTTGTCTGGTTTTGGTATCAGGGTGATGGTGGCCTCGTAGAATGAGTTTGGGAGTGTTCCTCCCTCTGCTATATTTTGGAAGATTTTGAGAAGGATAGGTGTTAGCTCTTCTCTAAATGTTTGATAGAATTCGGCTGTGAAGCCATGTGGTTCTGGACTTTTGTTTGTTGGAAGATTTTTAATCACAGTTTCAATTTTAGTGCTTGTGATTGGTCTGTTTATATTTTCTGTTTCTTCCTAGTTCAGTCTTGGAAGGTTGTGCATTTCTAAGAATTTGTCCATTTCTTCCATGTTGTCCATTTTATTGGCATAGAGTTGCTTGTAGTAATCTCTCATAATCCTTTGTATTTCTGCAGTGTCTGTTCTTACTTCTCCTTTTTCTTTTCTAATTCTATTGATTTGAGTCTTCTCCCTTTTTTTCTTGATGAGTCTGGCTAATGGTTTACCAATTTTGTTTATCTTCTCAAAGAAACAGCTTATAGTTTTATTGATCTCTGCTATAGTTTCCTTCATTTCTTTTTCATTTATTTCTGATCTGATATTTATGTCTTCTTTCCTTCTGCTAACTTTGGGGTATTTTTGTTCTTCTTTCTCTAATTGCTTTAGGTGTAAGGTTAGGTTATTTATTCGAGATGTTTCTTGTTTCTTAAGGTAAACTTGTATTGCTGTAAACTTCCCTCTTAGAACTGCTTTTTCTGCATCCCATAGGTTTTGGGTCATCGTGTTTTCATTGTCATTTGTTTCTAGGTTTTTTTTTGATTTCCTCTTTGATTTCTTTAGTGATCTCTTGGTTATTAGCAGTGTGTTGTTTATCCTCCACGTGTTTGTAGTTTTTACAGATTTTTCCCTGTAATTGATATCTAGTGTTATAGCATTGTGGTCGGAACAGATACTTGATACGATTTCAATCTTCTTAAATTTACCAAGTCTTTATTTATGACCCAAGATATGATCTATCCTGGAGAATGTTCCATGAGCACTTGAGATGAATGTATATTCTGTTTTTTTTGATTGGAATGTCCTATAAATATCAGTTAAGCCCATCTTGTCTGATGTGTCATTTAAAGCTTGTGTTTCCTTATTTATTTTGTTTTGGATGATCTGTCTACTGGTGAAAGTGGGGTGTTGAAGTCCCCTACGATGATTGTGTTACTGTTGATTTCCCCTTTTACGGCTGTTAGTATTTGCCTTATGTATTGAGGTGCTCCTATGTTGGGTGCATAAATATTTACAATTGTTATATCTTCTTCTTGGATAGATCCCTTGATCATTATGTAGTGTCCTTCTTTGTCTCTTGTAATAGTCTTTATTTTAAAGTCTATTTTGTCTGATATGAGAATTGCTACTCCAGCTTTCTTTTGATTTCCATTTGTATGGGATATCTTTTTCCATCCCCTCACTTTCGGTCTGTATGTGTCTCTAGGCCTGAAGTGGGTCTCTAATAGACAGCATATATATGGGTCGTGTTTTTGTATCCATTCAGCGAGCTTGTGTCTTTTGGTTGGGGCATTTAATCCATTCATGTTGAAGGTAGTTATCAATATGTATATTCCTATTCCCATTTTCTTAATTGTTTTGGGTTTGTTATTGCAGGTCTTTTCCTTCTCTTGTGTTTCCTGCCTAAGGAAGTTCCTTTAGCATTTGTTGTAAAGCTGGTTTTGTGGTGCTGAATTCTCCTAGCTTTTGCTTGTCTTTAAAGGTTTTAATTTCTCTGTAAAATCTGAATGAGATCCTTGCTGGGTAGAGTGATCTTGGTTGTAGGTTTTTCTCCTTTATCACTTTAAATATGTCCTGCCACTCCCTTCTGTCTTGCAGAGTTTCTGCTGAAAGATCAGCTGTTAACCTTAAGGGGATTCCTTATGTGTCATTTGTTGTTTTTCTCTTGCTGCTTTAATATATTTTCTTTGTATTTAATTTTTGATAGTTTGATTAATATGTGTCTTGGCATGTTTCTCCTTGGATTTATCCTGTTTGGGACTCTTTGTGCTTCATGGACTTGATTAAGTATTTCCTTTCCCATATTAGGGAATTTTTCAACTATAATCTTTTCAAGTATTTTCTCAGTCCCTTTCCTTTTCTCTTCTTCTTCTGGTACCCCTATAATTCGAATGTTGGTGCATTTAATGTTGTCCCAGAGATCTCTGAGACTGTCGTCAATTCTTTTCATTCTTTTATCTTTATTCTGCTCTGCAGTAGTTATTTCCACTATGTTATCTTCCAGGTCACTTATCCGTTCTGCCTCAGTTATTCTGCTATTGATCCCTTCTAGAGTTTTTTTGTTTTTGTTGTTTTGTTTTTTTTTTTGCGATACATGGGCCTCTCACTGTTGGGCCACCCCTGTTGCGGAGCACAGGCTTTGCACATGCAGGCTCAGTTGCTATGGCTCACCGGCCCAGCCACTCCGTGGCATGTGCGATCTTCCCAGACCAAGGCACGAACCTGTGTCCCCTGCATTGGCAGGCATACTGTCAACCACTGTGCCACCAGAGAAGCCCTAGAGTATTTTTAATTTCATTTATTGTGTTGTTCATCACTGTTTGTTTGCTCTTTAGTTCTTCTAGGTCCTTGTTAAACGTTTCTTGTATTTTCTCCATTCTATTTCCAAGATTTTGGATCATCTTTACTATCATTATTCTGAATTCTTTTTCAGGTAGACTGCCTATTTCCTCTTCATTTGTTAGGTCTGGTGGGTTTTTGCCCTTCTCCTTCATCTGCTGTGTGTTTCTCTGTCTTCTCATTTTGCCTAACTTACTGTGTTTGGGGTCTCCTTTTTGCAGGCTGCAGGTCCGTAGTACCTGTTGTTTTTGGTGTCTGTCCCCCATGGCTAAGGTTGGTTCAGTGGGTTGTGTAGGCTTCCTGGTGGAGGGGACTAGTGATTTTGTTCTGGTGTACAAGGCTGGATCTTGTCTTTCTGGTGTGCAGATCCACGTCTGGTGGTGTATTTTGGGGTGTCTGTGGCCTTATTATGATTTTAGGCAGCCTCTCTGCAAATGGATGATGTTGTGTTCCTGTCTTGCTAGTTGTTTGGCATAGGTTGTCCAGTACTTTAGCTTGCTGGTCATTGAGTAGAGCTGGGTCTTGCCGTTGAGTTGTAGATCTCTGGGAGATTTTTGCAGTTTGATATTACATGGAGCTGGGAGGTTTCTTTTGGACCAGTGTCCTGAACTTGGTTCTCCCACCTCAGAGGCACAGCCCTGACTCCTGGCTGGAGCACCAAGAGCCTGTCATCCACACAGCTCAGAATAAAAGGGAGAAAAGAAAGAAAGAAAGAAAGGAAGAAAGAAAGAAAGAAAGAAAGGGAAAGAAAGATAAAATAAATAAAGTAATATAAAATTTAAAAATGTATTAATATAAAAAATAATTATTAAGAAAAAAATTTTAAGAATTAAAAAGAAAAAAACAATGGACAGACAGAACCCTAGGACAAATGGTAAATGCAAAGCTATACAGACAAAATCACACACAGAAGCATCCACATACACACTCACAAAAAGAGAACAAGGGAAAAATATTTGTATATCATTGCTCCCAAAGTCCACCTCCTTAATTTGGGATGATTCCTTGTCTATTCAGGTACTCCACCGATGCAGGGTCCATCAAGTTGATTGTGGAGATTTAATCCGCTTCTCCTGAGACTGCTGGGAGAAATTTCCCTTTCTCTTCTTTGTTCGCCTACCTCCTGGGGTTCAACTTTGGATTTGGCCCCGCCTCTGCATGTAGGTGGCCTGCGGGCATCTGTTCTTCGCTCAGATAGGATGGGGTTAAAGTAGCAGCTGATTAGGGGGCTCTGGCTCACTCAGGTCAGAGGGAGGGAGGGGTACGGATGCGGGGCGAGCCTGTGATGGCAGAGGCCAGCATGACAATGCAACAGCCTGAGGTGCGCCATGTGTTCTTCCGGGGAAGTTGTCCCTGGATCACAGGACCCTGGCAGTGGCAGGCTGCACAGGCTCCCGGGAGGGGAGGTGTGTAGAGTGACCTGTGCTTGCACACAGACTTCTTGGTGGCTGCACCAGCAGCAGCCTTAGCATCTCATGCCCGTCTCTGGGCTCCGTGCTGATAGCTGCGGCTCGTGCCCATCTCTGGAGCTCCTTTAAGCAGTGCTCTTAATCTCGTCTCCTCGCGCACCAGGAAAGAAAGAGGCAAGAAAAAGTCTCTTTCCTCTTCGGCAGCTCCAGACTTTCCTGGACTCCGTCCCTGCTAGCTGTGGCGCACTAGCCCCTTCAGGCTCTGTTCACACAGCCAACCCCAGTCCTCTCCCTGGGATCCGACCGAAGCCGGAGCCTCAGCTCCCGCCCCCACCCGCCCTGGCACGTGAGCATACAAGCCTCTCGGGCTGGTGAGTGCTGGTCAGCACCGATCCTCTGTGCGGGAATCTCTCCGCTTTGCCCTCGCTCCCCTGTTGCTGCACTCTCCTACGTGGCTCCGAAGCTTCCCCCCCACCGCCACCCACAGTCTCCGCCAGCCAAGGGGCTTCCTAGTGTGTGGAAACCTTTCCTCCTTTACAGATCCCTCCCATTGGTGCAGGTCCCATCCCTATTCTTTTGTCTCTGTTTTTTCTTTTTTCTTTTGCCCTACCCAGGTTCGTGGGGAGTTTCTTGCCTTTTGGGAGGTCTGAGGTCTTCTGCCAGTGTTCAGTAGGTGTTCTGTAGGAGTTGTTCCACGTGTAGATGTATTTCTGACGTATTTGTGGGGAGGAAGATGATCTCTGCGTCTTACTGTTCCGCCATCTTGAAGCTCCTCTGACTCATTCTTTTTTCTTTATTCTGTTCCATGGCAGTGAATTCCACCATTCTGTCTTCTTGGTCACTTATTCTTTCTTCTGCCTCAGTTATTCTGCTATTGATTATTTCTAGTGTATTTTTCATTTCAGTTATTGTATTGTTCATCTCTGTTTGTTTGTTCTTTACTTCTTCTAGGTCTTTGTTAAACATTTCTTGCATCTTCTCGATCTTTGCCTCCATTCTTTTTCCAAGGTCCTGGATAATCTTCACTATCATTATTCTGAATTCTTTTTCTGGAAGGTTGCTTATCTCCGTTTCATTTAGTTGTTTTTCCGGGGTTTTATCTTGTTCCTTCATCTGGTACATAGCCCTCTGCCTTTTCATCTTGTATCTTTCTGTGAATGTGGTTTTTGTTCCACAGGCTGCAGGATTGTAGTTCTTGCTTCTCAGAGCTCAGTAAAACTTTATTCCGCTCGTCTGCTGATGGAAGGGGCTGGTTTTTCTCCCTGTTGGTTGTTTGGCCTGAGGCGACCCAACACTGAAGCCTACCTGGCTCTTTGATGGGGCTAATGGCAGACTCTAGGAGAGTTCTTGCCAAGGAGTACATCCCAGTACTTCTGCTGCCAGTGTCCTTCTCCCCACGGTGAGCCACAGCCACACCCCACCTCTGCAGGAGACCCTCCAACACCAGCAGGTAGGTCTGGTTCAGTCTCCTATGGGGTCACTACTCCTTCCCCTGGGTCCCAATGCACACACTACTTTGTGTGTGCCCTCCAAGAGTATAGTCTCTCTTTTCCCAGTCCTGTCAAAGTCCTGCAATCAAATCCTGCTAGGCTTCAAAGTCTTATTCTCTAGGAATTCCTCCTCCCATTGCCAGACCCCCAGGTTGGGAAGCCTGATGTGGGGTTCAGAGCCTTCACTCCAGTGGGTGGATTTCTGTGGTATAAGTGTTCTCCAGTTTGTGAGTCAGCCACCCAGCAGTTACGGGATTTGATTTTATTGTGATTGCGCCCCTTCTACCATCTCATTGTGACTTCTCCTTTGTCTTTAGATGTGGAGTATCTTTTTTGGTGAGTTCCAGTGTCTTACTATTAATGATTGTTCAGCAGTTAGATTCTGGTGCTCTCACAAAAGGCAGTGAGCGTACATCCTTCTGCTCTGCCATCTTGAACCAATCCTCCAAATATTTGCTTCTTTCGACTCATTTTCCACTGGGTCTTGGCTCAGCCAATTGGATGTATTTGCCCTGGGCTTTGATTTGAGAACTGAGACAAAGGAGAATTCTTCTGGCAGCTCAGGGGAGGCAGCAACATCCCATTCCTAGAGGGAGTGATTGCCTCAGTCAGGATCCAGGGTAGGTGGTTTTGTTGGTGAGACATCCACTATCCCATATCCACTGGTGGGGAAGGGCTTCCCCAGAACAATTCCAAGGAGTGATTTTAGCTTTTAGTACAGAACCTCACCATCCCTGTGTGCTTCCCCAAGCCAGTCCTCTGGACTTCCTGGCATCTCACCAAGTACCCAGTAGCTTCTCAATAAATTCTTTTTCTGCTTAAACTACTCAAAGTCAGTTTCTTTTGCTATGTAACCAGTTTATTGGAGAGTCTGAACTCAGTGGGATCCTAACATGAAGCCCCTTTATTTCTCCAATAGTGTTTTCAGGTGTGCTTTGAATGAGACTTGTTTTCTGTCCCTTCACAACATCTCGGGTAGCTCCTGTAGCATTCCAGAGACTCTCAGCTTTTGAAACATCAAGGACAGTATAATCCACTGTACAGCTTGAATCTCACATCCAATTTTACACTCTTCCCCTCCCCTCAAGCCCAGGTTTGACCAGTGGTGCGAATGGTCCCACCCTGGGATATTTGGTGTGCTTTGCTTCTCTCTTCCCTCCTCTACTTCCTTCTCTTTCTTCATCTTTTGGGTCCATCTTTTCCATCTCTTTCAGAGTGTTGGGTTCTGGAGGCAGAACTGAGGAAGGGATTGATGTCTCCTGCTGAGCTGCTGTGGTCCACATAGGGTGGTCAGTGCCCCCTGCAGAGGAGACATCTAGATCCTGCTGAAGTGCAGTGCATGTGTGGGCTATTCAGGAGGCCCTGCAGGGTCCTCGGCTGCACAGGCCTCTGACATGGATGATCCTTCACAACCTGAGTTCTTCTGCCCCTTGCCCTTTCAGCTCCTGCTCCTTGGCCACATACCCCCACTAGCAGGCAACCTTCTTAGGCTAGATTGTGACAAAACTGCTTAAGCCCAGATACCCTCCAGTGGTGTCTATTTGGCCTTAAGAAAACCCAGGTGTTCTTTTTTTCTTTTTAATTAAAAAAAATTTTTTTCCCAGGCATCCTTGCGTCACCAAGCAGTGGGAATAGAAGCTACACACTGTTGTCTCTTGACAGTTCCTTTCCTCCTGTTCTAATATGTGAGGAGATATGCCTGTTCTACATAAGCAGAAGTCTGTGTAGGGGTGGCAATGCCAGATTCCACCTCTGGCCAGCTCTCCTCATTTTGTGATTGTTTTCCTTGTCTTCCCCTACATCTTAAGTTAACTTGCCATAGAAGGGAAGACATATTCCCCTTCCCTCTAATATGGGAAGGAGAAAAGTCACCAGTTGGGTGACAGCTTCCATACAGCAGGAATTCTGCCAACTCTTCTGGAATTCTTTAGTTTTTTCCGATGGGGGTAAAGGGATAGAGATTCTGTGTGTGTGGTGGGAATGTGTGTAGAAGTACTTGATGGTGCTATCAGAGCTTGTTTTGTTTACTTATTAAGTTCTGCAAGGGTTGTGTCTGCATGCATTCTTTAAAATGTGGGCCAATTAGCATCTATGCTCTTTGGCTGTGAGACTATAGCCACAATTCCCAAACAATTGGAAAACCCCATTCACCATCCTGTTATACTTGCAATAACAAGTATAATAAGGGCCCTTACTGATTCACAGTGCTCTGTCATGTATAGTTTATTGGTGGTTTAGTATCTGTTTCCTCTTCCCAGTGGCACTCCAATTCACTTTTGGGACATTTCCTCTCCCCACTTTTCTGTGCTCTTAGAGGGATGGTATATCAGGCACCTGCTCCCCTATAGGAGTTTGAAGGGACAAATACTTCATGTTGCCACAGGTCTGGCAAGAGGGAATGCAAAACCCAAGTTCAACCAATGGATGTACTCTTCTGTGACTTTGATCTTGAGAACATGTTGTGAGGTCTAAGGAAAGAAATTGTTCAAGTTCATTAATCTCAATGGAGACAGCATGACCAGGCTGTTTCCACTCTGAATCTTTGGTACCCTCTAGAGGAGCTCCTTCTTATATTCAACTTTAGTACCACAGCCTCCCACCTCTTTTGGAGTCCCTCAATAGCCTCCCCAGTTTTGTTTTTATTACGTTAGTCAGAGTTGACATTTGTTACTTGAAACAAGAACCTTGACTGATGTAGTAAGTACTGATACTGCAGAAAAAAGTAGATCACACCACAGGAATTTTTTTTTTTCTGATACTGATCTCATTGCCATGGTCACTTTTGGTCATCTCTAACTTTCTTTTCACATACAGTTATGAAAATCCGTATTATGTAGAATGCTTAGACTTGTTTATTCCAAAATGGAATAGATTTATTTGTGTCAAATGTTACAATTTTAAGAAGGAAGGTCAGGAAAATATCAGTCTCTTTACTTCTATCATTTTCTGACCTTGGTATATGGAAGAGGAAGCTTGTTCCCTGTTGAAACTCTTCTAAGCATGTTACCACATCACATGTAGACTTTTACACGAACATCCTACATAGGCATGTTGTTGATTCAAGAGCTTCTCCAAGCATAGTGTTACACCAGGAAATATACCAGTAGTACTTTTACAAACTGACAGTCCAGATACATTTGAAAGTCAGAAGAGTAATTTAGCACTTAAATAAAACGAAATAAAATAGAACTTAGCTACTCAAGATGCAGTCTGAGAGACACGCATATCACCTTAGGAGTTTGTTAAAATGTAGGCTCCATCCCAGATACTGAATCAGAATCACATATTAGCAAAATCCCCAGCTGTTTAACATGTACATTGACGTTTGAGGAGCACTAGAATAGAAAAATATTAGAGGACATGACATAACAGTAAGTGTTGTTTGATGAAACTTGTTCCAATCACATACCTATGAAGATGTGAATTTGGTCATGACGAAAAATGTACTTCTTACTGTGGGTCACAGTAAAAAAACAACTGGAGAGAGTGACAGAAGCAAGATGGCCCAGTAAGATGCCCCTCATTATATTCCTACCTCCCAACAAAAATCTGGCATCAGTTCATAGACAAAGGTGACTGTGGGAAATGTGGGATCCAGCATCATACGCCAAAGGAGGAGTCTCTAGAAGCCAAACTTGTTTGCTAAGAGTTAGACCTGCTAGGCTGATTTCATTTCCTTTATTGGAAATCTTCTCAGACAGGTAAATTGAAGGAATGAGAATACATCTGGATTTATAAGGTAATTGAAAAAAATATCCCATGAAATCCTTTTGGATCAGATGAAGAATGTGGGCTGATGTAATAGAGTTGTAGTATTTATAAGTGGTTGAATGACCATACTACAGGATGTGAATAAATTTAAATGGAGAATAAAGTCCCTGTCAGAATATGCCTTTGACTTTCACCTGCCTCCACATGTTTAATAAGTATTTGCTCAAGAGCATTGTGGCTTGCTGATCAAACTTCAGATATCTTGATTTTGAGCTCCTTAGCCAGTATACTAGGACAAGAATTAGCTCCACCAAGATCTCAGCAAGTTCTAAAATGGACTGCATATAGAAAAATAGAATTTCATAGGGCTAAATTAATAGTTCTGTAAAATTACTATGAAAGTCACACCTAATTATATAAATAATATCTTTAAAAGCCAGATTTAATAACAAATATGAAAAATAATTGGAGTTTTAGTAGATTATAAATTCTATGTTAACAGAATAGTATAGTTATCCACAAAAAAAACCCATTTAATCTTATACTATATGAATAATGCTTATAGTATTCAGAATAAAGGTAGTAAAAGTCTCACTTTAATCCAGATTGTTCAGGCTTTATCTGAAATGCTTTATGTGTTCATTCTGGGTTCCACATGTGTATCGTCCAGAGTTCTTTGGATAAAAGCAATAAAAACCAAGTCTATCCAACTCAAGGAAAACAAATACAAACATACCAAAAAATGTGAAGGAATTTGTTCAAACAGTAGCTCCTAAAAATCAAAGGGAAAAAACTTCTTTTTCTGGCCATAAAGGATTGACTGGACTTAGGATCCTGCCCTAAGCAACCAATATTGAAACAACTCTTTTCAGATATTGCACAAGAAGATTGTGGTCCCAAAGAAAAAGTAAGCAAATGAAGTGAACCCTAGAATCACTCAGGCTTTCTGACCAGAGATACTTCCTGGACTACAGTGCAGGTGAGCACAGGAGACAGACACTGGAATTCAAAGAGGCTGAGGTGGCTGGAATTTGTAGAGCAGTGGACCAAAGAGGAGAGAATTACACAAGGAAAAACCTCTGTAAGTTTGCATAGGGACCTTCTGTTGCAGAATAGTAAGCCACAATGAATAGGGTGAAACTGTACAACACAGGTACACACCCGTCAAGAAGCTGTAAGCTGAACAATTCCCAGAGATCTTGAGGGACTGATAAACCGAGTGAAGAGTAAGTAGTCTTCAGTGAACATCTAGGGACATTCAGTAGAGATCTCAGAAAGGTCACGCCTTATTATAATGTGTCAGTCTGGGTCTAATCAGGAGATAGAAACCACATAGGTTAAACAGGGGTGTGTTTCATATAAAGAATTATTAACTCTGGTAAAAAACGACTGTAAGATATGACAATTCTGTATGGTATTCTAGGGTGGAGAAAGTGCTAAAGAAAGGACAAAACTGGAAGGGGTTCAGACCTTATTATAGGAGCTATAGTTCAGTCCACTGGAGAGCACAGAAGTTTGCTGGTTTGCCTAGGCTGGAGCTGTTCTGCCATCTCTAAGCCATCAGAAAGCAACCCTCTGCAGTGCAGGCAAAACACTGGTAATTAGTAAGGTAGTATGGGCATGCAGGGAGAGTAGTAGCTCTATGGGAACCCTCTGGACGACAGACGAGCTCGGTAGATACTCTCCAGTTCAGAAACAAGCAGTGCAGGGAGTTGTAGAGGGTGCAGGGACTCAATGGCAAACCTCTCAGTGCAGGTAAGCCATGATTGTGGGACTAAAGAGGGAATTGGGGTACAAATGTGGGCAGGAGGCTTTCGAGTGATGATGTAAGCAGAAGACCTTCAGGGCACTATCTTTATGGGGAGGGCTGCAGGACATTTATCACTGTGCCAGAATGGGGCTATGAGGTCTGTTGAATAGATAAAAAATTAATGAACCTCTGGCCAGACAAAGAGTCACAAGAAAATGAAAATACAGACCAATATTCCTCCTGAATATAGACATAGCTGCGCAAAATTTTAGCAAATCAAATCCAACAGTACATAAAATTTGTAATACACATTGGCCAAGTAGGCTTTAAACCAGTAATGCAAGGCAGTTTTAACAATCAATCCAATCAATTAACAAAATAAAGGAAAAAAAAACATGCAGTCATTTCAATTGATACAGAAAAACATTTGACAAAATTCAACAGTCATTTATGGTAAAAACTTTTAATGAAGGGACTTTTTCAAACAATAAAGGGTGTCTATGAAAAGTCTACAGCTAACATCCTACTTCCTGGTGAAAGACTGTTTATTTTCGATCTAAGATGGAGAACAAGACAAAGATTTTAACTTTTACCAACATTAACATTTTATTCAACATTGTCCTAGGCATCCTATCCAGAGCAATAAAGCAAAACAGAGAAATAAAAGTAGCAAAACTGTATTTATTTGCACGTAAGAAATCCTAAAGGAACTTTAGAAAAACTGCTAGGACCAATAAGTAAATTTAGTCAGGCTGCAAAATATGAAACTATTGTACAAAATTCCATTGTATTTTTCTATATTAGCAACAAAAAGTTAAAAGCTAAAATTTAAAAATAATTCTGTTGACAGTAGCATCAAAAGTTAAAAAGTACTTAGGAATAAATTTTTAAAAATATGTGAAAAACTGGCATGCTGAAAACTATAAAATATTGCTGAGAGACATTAAAAATGATCTAAATTAATGGAGAGATACAACATGTTTATAAATGGGAGGATTCAATTAACATGTCAGTTCTTCTTGAAGTTATCAATATATTCAAGGCATTCTCAATCAAAGTGAGCTTTTTAAACATTGACAAGCTAATTCTGCAATTCATATGGAAGATTAAAAAAAAAACCTCAAATCTTGAAAAGCTGAACAAATTTTGAAAAAAAAAGGAACAAAGTTAGAAATTGAAGTCTTATTATAAAGCTACAGTAATCAAGATAGCATGGTATTGGCAAAAGAATAGAAATATGGATCAAATGAAAGGAATAGTGAGTTCAGAAAAAGACCCATTCTCATATGGCCAATTGATTTTTAATGAAAGTGTCAAAGTTATTCAATGGATAACCCTGATAATGTTTCAGTAATTATTTCCATAATTATTCATTGGAAAAGATAATCTTATCAGCAAATGGTGCTGAAACAAATGGATATCTATATGAAAAATAATGAACTTCAGCCCTTATCTCAAACCATACACAAAAATGAACTCCAAGTAGATCACAGACCTAAACATAACAGCTAAAACTAGAAACTTCTGGAAGAAATCATGGGAGAAAATCTTCATGACCTTGGGGTAAGCAAAGATCTCTTAGATAAAACATGAAAAGCAAAGCTGTAAAAGAAAAAATTGATAAATTAGACTCTCAAAATAAAAAACCTTTTTTTTCAGAGACAACATTGAGAAATTAAAAGGCAAGAGACAAACTGAAAGAATATATTTGCTATACACATATCTGACAAAGCACTGGTATTCAAAATATGTAAAGAATTCCTACAACCCAATAGCAACACAACAAGAACACAAAGGATCTGATTAAAAATTGGGCAAAAAACTTTGGATGCTTCAGCAAAAAACAAATGGAATGCAAGTACATGAAAAGGTGGTTAACATCTTTGATGGTCACCATCATTATTAATTAGGGAAATGCAAATTAAAACCATAATGAGATACCACTGTATACCCAATGGAATGGCTAAAATAAAAAGACAGAAAATACCAAGTATTGATAATAATGTGGAGCAACTCTCATACATTGCTGGTGGGAATGTAAAGTGATGCATGAACTTTGGAAAACAGTTAATCTCTATTATATATCTGAACACACACTTACTGTATAATCCAGTAATTCCACTCCTGTGAAATAAGAGATGTAACATCATATGTCCAAAAAAGGGCTTTTACAAGAAAGTTCCTAGCTGCTTTATTCATTATAAGCCTAAATTGGAAACAACATAAACATTTGGTGAATGGGCAAATTGTGGTATATCCATACAATGGAATAATACTCACTAATAAAGAGAAAGCAAACAGCTTACACAAACAACTTTGATGAAACTCAGAAACTTTATGCTTAGTGAAGGAAGTCAGACACGAAGGAATACATACTATATGATTCCATAGTAGGAACTCTAGGAAAGACAAATCTAATCTATAGCTACAGAAGGCAGCTCAGTGGGCCAGGGATAGTGAGGTGGGGAACTGACTTCAAAGGGGTACAAGGGAACTTCCTGGGAATGGAATTGTTCATTATCTTGATTGTGTATAGGTGTATACATTTTTCAAAACTCACCAAACTGTATCCTTCATATGAGTGCAATATGTTGAGTGCAAATCATGTCTAATAATGTTAATCAAAAAAATCAAAGGAAGTGGAGTCACTAGGTTTCATAAAGCATAAAGCAGGGGGTAGCTTTGGGGAATAAATGCTGTGACCTAATGGCCAATCTCTAGAACACTGTCAAATGGATCAATCAACTCTAGATTTGTTCCTCCTTGTGTTGCTCTGATCAAACTTAGGATTCATGGCAGAGAAGGTCTGAGGGGACTAGCTTAGGTCAGGTGCCCACTCTTGGATCTGGAAAAGCTGGACCATCCTGACTGACTTTCCCACCCAGACCGCCCTGAGTGTGGCAGGGTGGTCCCCCAAGAAAAATGAAGGTACTGTTAACCAGAAGAAGGGGTGATGATACCTGGTAAACAAGCAAACAAACAGAAACAGTCTCCCCTTGTTTGTGTCCAGGGGTGAACACTTACCCCAAGGTCATGAAGAGGATGGTGAGGGGCTTCAAACATATATGTTCATTCATTCCATTCAAGCATAACTTTGAGCATGGACTGTTTGCCAGGTGCTGTTATTGTCTGGGGTCGCATATGCATTTGAGGTCTCTCTAAAAAGAAAGAGCTCGTATTAATGTAAGGAACAGAAGCCTGGTAGGAGTGGCTCATCTGGCGTGAATATGGAGCACGAGCCTTTTGGGGAGGATGAGGGAGGATAGAATTCAGCTTAACATTAAAAAAAAACCACCAACAACAACTTTCCACGAATAAGAAGTTTGTATCTTCTTGGGTGGTTCGCATGCAGGGTAATTCGTAAGAGGAAGGTGATCAGCCAGAGAAGTAGATTCTAGAATTCACGTCTCGCTCAATACACAGATGGGGAAAAAGCCTTTTTCATCGTTTTAACTTTGCGTCTTTGGGTTTCCTGGGGCGTCCCCGGCGAGTCGGCAGAGGGAGCCATTCCCCAACAAATCTCCGCGCGGGGCCTCCGCGGGCCTGGAGGGATTTTCTTGCGGGTCCTTGGAGTTCTCTCTCCGCCCAGCCTCGGTAAAGTGGGCCCCCTTCGTCCCCCGCCCCCCAACTCCTCGCCCCACCTCTCCAACCACTTTGTTGCCGCGGCGCACACTCTTCTACTGCTAGGTCACTCTTCCCTTCTCTGTCCCACTGTTTCGCTCCTTCCCTGGCACCGCTGGGGCGTGCCGTCCACTCCATCTGGTCGCTCGGGTGCCTCCCCCAACCCTCCACTCCTCGTAGAGGGTCTAGAACACCTCCGGGGACTTTGACACTGGGGCATTGAGAGTGAGTCGGGACGCAGACGGGCACTCCCTCCACCACCTTTAGGTTCACCCCCACGCGGTGACCCCAAGGTTTGCCAATTTAGTAGCCAGACTATTGGCGGAGTCGCCTCGGCGCGGTGGAAGCCTCTCAGGACAGGGGCGACTCGCGATCGGGCGCAGGAGTCGGGCCAGGAGGATCCTGCCGGTCACACTAGGGACTGCACGCGGCGCCGAGGACGCCCCCCTCCAGCGGTCACTGCCCCGGCGGCAGCAGCTGCAGCAGCGGCAACTGCTCGCATCCCGGGCCCGGCTCGGGTTACTCCCCTCCTCCTTCAGCATCTCTGGCCAGACGGAGAAAACCTTACTCAAGTTTGCAACGAGTACTTTCCCCGTGCGCAAAACTGGGGTTCTGGAAATGCGCAGAGACCCGCCTCCTTTCCCGTGCGTCTCCTTCTTTGAGCCTTAACCGAGACTTCCAAGTATCGCTCTCTTCTGGGACGCTGCTTGGAGGCTAACTGCGCTGTTTGGAACAGATTTTGCTTCTCCGCTGGCGTTGCGTGAAAACCAGGGGAAAAGGGTTGCACTGCGAATCTCAGGATCTCGGGTAAGAGTTGGGCAAACTCCGTTCTGGCAGCCGCTGGACCTTGGCCGGACGCTGGATGGTTTCTTATGGATGCGGGCACATTTTCCTTAACCGGGATACCCCGGGTGCCCCGTGAGGTGGGATGAGACGGGCTCAGTCTGACTTGTTTACTTGTCTCAAGGGTTTATTGTTAGTGTTTGGATTTGGTCTTGGGGCTGGGTAGGAACTTCTTGGAGTATTTTTCATGAGGAAATGCCCCCGTTACGCATTTTATTTTGCATAATTTCTGCCCTTGTATTTCCTTGTTTGTGTTGCTTCTGTGTTGACCGGTGTCATAGCTGGGTGTAGGGAGGTTTGGGGAGAATGAGACTGAGAACGAAAAGCAGTTTCGGCGGGGCTCTTGCTTTCAGATCGGCTTTACTTCTCTGGGATCTTGTTTTCTAAACTTCTCTTTCTCCGGGACTTGATATTCAGATTGTGCGGTCAGACGTGGGGATGCTCCCTCTTACTGCGCTCTCAGCGTCCTTTAGGGGCGTCAGGATCAGAGGCTGGGTGACTTAAACTGAAGGAGTCTCTTATTTCTTTGAATACCTGGCACCTCAGGGAATGTTGGGAAGGGCGGTTCTTCCAGCCATAGTTACCATGGAAAGATCTATCTCCTATTGGTCTTTTAAAGTCCTTTCATCTAGAGCTTTTACCCCTGGTTTAGGGAAATATTTTGTCTTTATTTTTCTTTCTGGAAATAAGAATGGTACCACGGAGTAGATGAAATATAGTGATATCTTTGATACTTCTTTAGAAAATATCCCCACATGAGGACCCAGATTCTTCAGGGGAAAGTTAAAGTTTGAGATTTTGTTAGCCCTGAAGTTCTCAGGCAGTGATATCCATGCTATCCCAAGGCAGAGGAAAATGCCGTTTCTTCTTGGCCCTCCTGGCCTTTCTCCTTTATATTCTGAGTCTCAGTTTGTGTATGGTGTTCCCAACTAAAGATGCTTCATTCCTTATGGATGAAAAGACTGGGACCGGATCATTTTCCTGATGTGAACGCTCCAGGAGGTCAGCTTGCAGGGTACTTTTTGCTGTGCTGCTCTGAGGTCAAAGAGTTCAACAGAAGGGTTGCTCTGGGACCAGGGGGCCTGGGGGCGACTGTCAACTCTGCCACTTTCCAGTTGTGTGATTTTGGATGTTACTTAACCTCTCTCTCCTCATCTACAAAATCAGAATAATAACAATGCTTACGCCAGAAGGTCGTCCAAAGGATTAAATGAGTGGATGTGTGTGGAGTGCTAACAAGCCTGGCAGATAGTAAGCACGTATTAGCTATTATTATTATTATTAGCATCATCATCATATTATTCTAACATTATTAACATGTTGTATCGTGATGATATAGTTTTTGTTAGCTGTCATTAAGTGTTAGCTATTCTTCCTATTTGAATAGACTTTGAAAGCTGTGCCCATGTGGCCTTCACTCCCACCTAGAATGTGATGCATTGTCAAACTTTGCTCAGACGTGGTCTTTGTATTGCTTTCTGCTGGGGACCCTTCAGAGGAAAGAACAGTGCATGTGGCAGGGCTGGGATTTGTAGGGGAGGGGTCATGGTTTGGTGCCAAATGGTGCTTGGGATAGGCTAGCAGGTGGGAAATCAACACTCAGTTTACAGCCTGTAAACTACATTGCCTTAGAAACTCCTTGCATTACTAACCTCCTTTAACCTATTTTTTTAAGAGGTTAATCATTTGTTCAATAAATGTTTATTAAGCATCTATTACAGTTCAAGCACTGTTCTAGGTTCTATATTATTTAAATTCGTTGGCTTCATTTTAGAAATGGATATGCACAAGTATTTGCTTTATGCCCATCCCCCCCCCCCACATCAAGTTTAGGGCTTCACGTGGCACTATCACTCTATAAATTAAATCCCCAACACTTTTTAGCTCTAATGATTTCAATACCTGTTAAAATGAAGAGCATGTATCACTGAGGAATTGAACAAAATATTCAGTATAACTTCTAGCAGGGTACTCCTCCCATCGGCTTCATCATGTGTGGGGAGGTAGGGAAAGAGCTGGATAATCTCTGGTGTTCCTTCCAGCTCTAACATCCTTAAGTTAGCCTTAGCTCATTGGTGGTTGTTTTTGAACATCATTTTTTTCTTTTAACATTTGTTTTAGGTACATAAATTATGTCACATCATTGCATGTCAGTCAAAGTGAGTAATGACACTGATAATAAAAAAGGAAAGGCATTTAGCTCTGCTTGTGTTTCATCAGCTATTCTGAGACTTTGATGTATATCAGAAACATGGAGTGGGGCTTATTAAAAGTATTAGATGAAGCTGTGAGAAACTGCCAAAATTTGACCATTTTTGATCTAGGTAAAATGGCGATTTCATGTATAATAGTTCTACCTAATATAAATCCTAGCCACCTCTGCTTGATTCACGTGCAATAAGTCTTGGACGAGATGTGAAAAGTCTGCATTTTTACAAGTTCCCCAGATGGTTCTAATGCAAACTTAAGTCACAAGCTCATTTTCAGCAGCGAATTTACCTTCCTCGTGATTGTTTAATAGCATATATCTAAAATACAAATCTGATTGTGTCATTCCCTTATTTAATAATCTTTGGCGGCTCCCCAGATGGTAAGCATCAGTGTCACCTGGGTGCTTATTGAAAATGCAGATTCTGGAGCTTCATCCCAGATGTAAGGGCCAGAAATCTGCACTTGAGCAGATCCCCAAACGAATCTGAGGTGACCTCAAATCACATTTGGAGAAACACTGGCTTACAGCATAAAGCTAAACCTCCTAACATGATACACAAGACCAGCTTCACATATAATCTCTGGGTTGTTTCTCTGCTTCCCTGTTCTCCAGCCTTTCAGCCCCACTGATGTTGATTTTGTTACTGTTCCTTAAAGAATACACTGCCTCTTTCACTCCTCCCGGCCCTGGCTGTGTATGCTGTTCCCTCTGCAGGAAATGTCTTTGCTCCCTTTTTTGGTCTAACCAACTTCTTACTACCTAGTCATCCTTCAAGATGCAGTTCAGTTAAGACCTCCCCTCTGAAGCTTTTCCTAGTTCGCTCACATAAACGGTGGTATCTCATGTGATTCCTATTCTGCTTTGTGGATAGCTTTAATATAGCATCTATCATACTGTTATCAACTATGTTATGTTACCTGAATTTTTCTCCAACTGATTGGTGAGTTTATCATTCCTTATTCTGAGCCTTTATTCCAATGGCTGGCACATGGTAGTTATATAATAAATGCCTAAAGAATGTGGAGGAAGAATGAATGAATGAATGAATGCAGTTGACTTTTTCTTAGCACACCAAGTGTTTGGGACAGTCACTATGTACATACTAAGGGTTGTGGAGAAGCCATTCAAGAATTTACAGTTTGGCTGGACAGAGTCTACAAAGTTAATAACACAGAGTGAAAAAGGACAAAATAGAATATCCTAAGAAGACTTATGAAACACCAGATGCCACTGAATTGATGTTACATGTTCAACATTGTGGCAGCATTACAATACAAGAGCTGAGTGTATCATACCTTTGGGATAGTTTTGGTTGTGAATGACAGCGTCAGGGCACTGTAATGGTTTACCCTGTGCTTTTTAGTTTATAAAACATCTTTGCATCTTTTTTTGTATTTGATCAGAGACATGGTGACTGGTTCAATATTGGTTTTCCTACTTGAGTACAGGATGCAGTCCTAAAAATAGGTCCAAAGATTGTCCAAAAGCCTACATGTTACAGGGAATGCTGGTCCTAGAGAGACAAGTATGTTATAAATTTATAATTATATCTTGCCATTTAGACATAGTATTCAGTATTTACTTCTTTCTTTACTTTTTCTTTCTTTAAATATTCTATAATTTTGATATTTCTTCCTGTTTGAACCCCAGTTGACCTGTTCAAGTTAAATAAGTGTCTGGTTCAGGCTAAAGATTTGCCGTTTTGGCATGTCTAATAAATTCGATCTTTGTTTCACATGTTAAGTTTATGAGACAAAGTCTTCTTATAATTATGATTAGGTTTTTAATTTTTTCATTTTCCACTTATTTTTTTTATAATCATGGAAATATGCAATATTATTTGAACAAGTGAACAAATTGCAGGGTAATGACAAAGATAGTGATGCTTCAAAAATTGAACTTTTAGCTCATGGGCAGCTCCACCATAAAATAAACAACAAAACAATGTTCTTTCATAGGCTGAAGTAACAGAGTTCCAGTAACATAGAGCAGGAAGGGAGCAGTGTCAATGAATGAAGTACAAACATCCAGTTTGTTTGGACTTTAAAAAAAGCAATATTAAGAACGAACTCTGCTCTCATTTTCTCAAGGATGTGTACCCAGTATTTCATTTTAAAAATTAGCTTAGCTTTAAGAATTAACACAAGATTCATTGGATTCTGTTGATTTGTCTTCTTTTTCAGTTGTTTCCAGCATGAACTTTTTCTAGCTTAATTTAAGCTTGCATCTGGCTGTACTTTTGTTGTCTCTTAACTACTCTCCTAATCTCTTGATTTACTCATTCATTCCTTTATTCTCTCTCTCTGAATTTCCCAAGATTTTATATTTGTCTCTTGTCTCTCTTTTTTTCCCAATTTAAGATTATTTTTCACTGTAATCATTCTAACTCTTTTAAAAAATAGTTATTGCAGAAGATTAATTTATAGCAATTAATAAAAGGATTACTCATATTATGACGAAAAAAGAAGATGCAAACCAATGTTATTTTCCTTGATACAACTTTATTTGTAAAAGTGCAGGTCACCGTCTGGATGCTATTTGATGATGCATACTTTGTGCAATTAGCCAGTCTGGAAAGTGTGAATGTGATAATATATCCTGTTATTATAGATGTTCATTACTAGTGATTTTTCTTGTTTCCGGTCCAGTGATTTATACTCTTAGATAAAGAAACTATGTAAAGCACTTTAACCACCTCAATTTCCTGCTTAGAGGGCAATAGATTGTACCCTTTCCCTCATCCAACACAAAGAAAACAGTATTTTAGTATAGAAAGCCTCATCTTGATACATACATGTGAAGGATATCAGCATCTGTTAAAAACATCTTATCTTTGGGAGCAAGGAGGCCCCATCTAGAGGGTGACTGAGTGCCTGTCCTTAACATCCTGGCCAAGCCAGCTGAGCTGCACAGATTGGGTTTGTGCTAAAACCTCACCACAGGTGATCATTCCCATGATGGAACTTTTAAATACCTTTGGTAAAGAATCATGTTCATCTGTCTTTTTTTTTTTTTAAATAATTTTTGGTGACAAATTGAAAATCAAACCCCACAAATTCAGTTTGTTTCACAGAGAACAAAGTAAAAGTATGAAACCTTTGTTTTGGGTCCAGGGGATTAATTCTACAATCAAAATGAAAAATTTCAAATATCTACCCCCACTGATATTTTGAGAAGGGTACTTTATTATTTTTTCGGTCAAGGAATCATGACAAGATGTGACTTTTGTTCTTTAAGAAAGTAATTGGTGTGAGTTTTATTTTGGCTCCATCAGATATGTATTTGGTGTATAGGGCATAGGGATAAATACTGTGTGGAATTATCAAGATACTTGCCTTTAAAAAACAGATTTAAAAAAAAATACAAGTGACTGTATAAGGCTGAGCGTAGCCAGGGCCAGGTGGACAGTTCTGAGAGCCGCTCTGAGGGCTCATCCTAGAGAGAGGTCTCTGTGTTCACCAGAGGTTTCCTGGCAGTGTAGGGCCTTGAAGGAGAGAGATTTGAGTACATGAGGCATTTAAGACAGGGGAATGCCAACACATGGCTGCAGGAATTTGCAAGACATCTTTAAGCAACAGTTACTAAACCATTCCATAGGAGTAATGAGTTAACATTTGAGAATTGTTTTATGACAGCCACACCCGGGGCTATAGGACTAGATTCTGCCTGTGCCCACAGCACTAATGTGTTTTAAAGGAGCCCCTCATATTACAGTGCTATTATTCTATTATATACACCCAATGTGGTTTGGGGAACCCAACTGAGAGTCAAGTGAAAAATTGAGCCCCCGTTCCATGCGAAGGTGTGAAATGAGAAAACTGTTATTTCTTTCAACCACTATGGTGCTTCTTAGGGGTGTGGATGGAGACAGGACTCCTGTTTCTTCTAGCATCATCCAAATCTGCATTCATATTTTCCTTTAAGAAGTTTAGAGATGATCTTGCCACGCTACTCTACCGTCTTTTTTAGCGTAAGGTTATCCGTCCAACCATGGATTTCGCTTCATTTCTCCTTCACTTCATACACTATCATCAAACATTCAACTCTGAGTGGCTGACTTTTAAGGCTTAGGACAATGAAGTTCACATCTTGAAACTTAGCGCTAAATATTCAACATGCTTGTTTTTTGACAGTCCATCCCACCACTGGAACTTTCTCACCGTCCATCGTTTTCTGAAGCCTCTGCCAGGTTGCTACAGCACCTCCTTTTATTCTCCCTGTACCTCCCTCTTTTTGCTCACTGCTGACCCCACCCCCAAATTCCTATTATCTTCTCAACAGCCATTATTATTTTAAAAATTTCCTGTCTCATTCCCCACATCCCTTGGTGCCCTCATCTTTCTCACCTGTCTTCTCCCATATGTTTTCCCTCACACGAAGATTGGATAACCATGGTATAACGTATTTGCCCTTTCAATATCCCCCCACCTCCTGTACATCCCTTGAACAGATAGGTGTGCAAAATCGGGCCATCAGCAAGGTTAGAAATGCTCGAGGCCTCTGCTTTCAAACTTCAGGGGCATAAGAATCACTGGCAGATACTGGCTCACCTCTAATGATTTTGATTCAGTAGGTATGCAGTGGGGACCAGGGATGTATATTTTTTAGTATATGTGCTGCTGAAGTGAGCACTGGGGATGGGTATTTTTGACAAGGTATTATTCTGACACAGATGGTCCATGGTTGCACTAATAATTCTTGTTAGGGCTATATCGCTCCATTCAGAAGGCATGAATTTTGTCTCCTTTTCTTTTCTCTTTTCCTTTCCTTTCGTTTCTAATTTTTAGTAACTCTGTCAGAGGGGGTCAGAGAGAATAGCTGGTCTGTGAGAAACCGTGCCTCTCTGTCTCTGCTTGGAGGGACAATGGCTGTAACACAACGCTGTTCATGTGACAGCCGGAGAAAGGGGGCCCATTGTTCGGGGCTTGGCCGATGCTCCATTCCACTGCGGTCCGTCATCCAACTGAGCTTGGTAGCCCCAAGGAAACAGACACACTTGAATCAGAGAGACAAAGAAAGGAGGTCAAGGCCTTTCACAGTTAAACTACTTGCAGCAATGTGTCAGAGGTAGGATTTGGGAAGGAAAAAAGTAATTTTGTGGAAGCATCATTAATCTGCTGGTTTTGGGGGGCATGAGACACGGCATTAAAGGGACACAAGTCTGTTAGAACTCCCAGTTGATCTTTGGCCAAAGAAGAGTTGTTTCCTACTATGCCCAGTGACTTATCTTATGGAAAGGCTTTATTATTGATTTTAACAATAAAAAAAATCTCCCTCAGTCCATGATAGGCAAAGGTACCTTTCTCAGCCTCTTTTCCCCACGTTCATCAAAGACAAGTATCTGATCTGAAAGCTGGCCTAAATCAAGGCCTGTGATCTCAGAGAATGATTCTTTGTGGTTGCCAGGTATACGATATATTAAAAATTTCCTTACAAATCTAGACTCAGGTATCAGTTTAGAAGCTGAGAATTTTTTGAGGTTGTCATACAGTTAAATGCATTAGAAAGTTCTTGATATACTTGGACGGTTATAAGGTTGGGGGACTCCCCAGGTGTCATGTAGATACCAATCCTCACCCCCAACTTCCAAACTGGATTCTAGCCCTGGAGGGAAGGGGTTGTAAACTTTCTGTAAAGATCTAATCTAGAGCCCAACAATTGGCTACATTCTTTGCATCAGAAGAAGATTCAAATTCAAGGTCATAGCCTCAGTAAAGGTCACGGACTTTTCACACAGGATTGTTCTTTTAGCCTGATTACTCCCTTTATGAGAAAGTTTGTCATTCATTCTGCCTTTGCCTCTGGGTTCCTTTTAAAGGGAAACTTAGTCCCTTGTTCCTGTGGATATTTGTAGGTGTCTATTTTTTTTTTTTTTTTTTTCTGCAAATTAGGCACAGAGTGCAGCCTTGGGTTAAGCCAAATGGGAAAAGCCTTCCCTGGATGTAATGGGTTATGGAGAGCCCATTTACACAGTGTCAGGCAGCTAGTGCTCATTGGCCGTAGGAATCCTTTTGTCTCTGAGGTAAGAGGTTTTCTGACTGGGCGTATCAGGCTAAAGGAGGTTTGTACCCAGGAGAAGGCGATATATGATTCGCTTGAGGTCACTTAGAGCTTCTTGTAATTGAGTCCGTCACTGCACCTTGATTACAGACTATCATTGTAAGTCCATTAAGGGAGGAGAAGCAAGTGGATTGCAGAGGGGCAAGTGGCTTATTTATTCCTGTGTTTCCACTCCCCCTTCCCCCTTGCAGTTTGTTTATACTTTACTAAGTGGATATTTGGTTTTACCAGTGATAGAGATGCCTTTGAAGTGGAGAAAGGGAAGAGGAGACTGTTCTTTGCAGGTGGCAGAAGAACTGTGTTCAACACGCTCCTGATTAGTTCATTAATTTTCAATTCGTTGTCATTAGGCCTGTTCATTTGGCTCCATTCCTGTGATTTAGAGAGGCTCACCCCTCGGTGCTGTGAGGGATGAGTACTGTGTTCTACTTGAAGTTCTGTGTAGATGCAGCTTGTGTTGAAAAAATAGGGCAGGGATATGATGTCTTTCACTGTGGTCGTTCATGTCCCACATTGAATGCTAAATGCACTTTTAGGCGTAGGATGCTTGCTGGGACTTATTTTTGTGTCAGGATTAAAGCCCTGGCCAAGGAGGGTTTCTGGGATGCTTATATTGTTCTGTTTAATCTGGGGGCTGATTAAATGGGTGTGTTCATTTGGTGAAAATGTATTGAGCTGTTTAATTTTGATGTGTAAACATTTTTGGTATATATTTTGTACTTCAATTAAAAGTTTGAAAAAAAATTTAAAGCATGATGTTTAATATAGAATTAAAACTGTAACAGTGATGGAAAACAATCAACTCTGAGCACCCCAACTGTCACAAAATTTGGGTCTTGCTGGGGCTAAGAGGGCCTGGAGCTTTAAATATCTTTGAATTTGCTCTTACTTCCATAGCCAGAAGAGCTGCGTGTCAGAAAGCAATGGACCAGCACCATCATATTTGATTGTTCTACTTTTCCAGGCAGCAAATCCAGTGCCTAAAAGGTCAGCAGTGTCAGCAGAGCCCCACTCTTCAGAATCTAAAACAAAAGTGCCCCTCCAAGTTGGTCAGCTAGTAAATTTTCTCCTTTCCACTCTCCGCCCTCCTCCTGTTCACTGTCATCTGTCAGGAAAAATCAGAGAACAACTCTGGGTCATGGGTGTTTTTCTGAATCTTTAGATGACAACTCTCCTGAAGTCTAATATTGGACTGCTATTATTTTCTTTTTTCTTTCATTTTTCTAACTGGGAGAAAGTGAGATGAGGTATGGGGTCTTTGTCTCATCTCTCTCACTTATTTCAGCCATCACTTCCTGAGCTCCACAATGAGCTCCGGGAGCAATACCTGTGAAGGTGGAATGGCCCTATAAGCAAAAACGATGCTTCTGACACATGGGCGACCTGTGATCCTTTTTCTATCTAGAGGACGTTATTCATCATCAGTGTGGGTCATTGTACCTATAGAACATCCTAGCTTGCTGTTACCATATGGAGCTGGTAGACTCAAATGGAGACAATAGGAGCGTTTTTTGGTTTCCTAAAGGAAAATTTGGAGTTCTTCACTTTGAAATGGTTCAAGCACAGCTGTGAGAGGTCTGAGTAACCTTCTGTACACTTCCTTTGGGCATTGGGCTTAAATGTTAACTGTTGATTTACACACACACATGTGATTAAAGTCATGAGCTAGGAGACAAGATTTTGATGGTCTGGGTCTACTCCTGGCTGGTTGTGTCATTTACTGTGTGAAATGTGACACCCTGGGTAAGGATCTGGTCACCCCTAACCCTCGTGATGTTGGGCAGGCTACTTACACTCCCTAAGCATCTTTTCATCCCCTGTGAAATGATAACAGTATATATTTCAAAGAGTGTTACATTTAGCATAGTGGTAGGTACATAGTAAGCTCTCAATAAACATGTTATCATTATTTAACACCAAATAATGTTAAAATGGGGAAGAAAAATTAACACGGTTAGGAATAAGTTTTGCTTATGATTTTTATGACCAAATTATTCATGTGCTTAAGTAAGATTCTATTAATTAAATACAGAAGTTAGGAAATCTGATCTCTGATATACTCTGATATAATCAATAAGGAATTTAAAATATTCTGGAATACAACAACAGTTAAATTTACTCATGGGCCTGAATATTTTTTAATGATGATAGTATCTTATTAAAAGAAAAGTTATTTATCTCTAGTACAGAATTAGGATGAGGCTTTTTTTTTGTAATTAATTAATTTATCTTTGGCTGAATTGGGTCTTTGCTGCTGCGCATGGGCTTTCCCTAGTTGCAGCGAGCGGGGGCTACTCTTCATTGCAGTGCGCAGGCTTCTCATTAAGGTGACTTCTCTTGTTGCAGAGCATGGGCTCTGAACACGTGGGCTTCAGTAGTTGTGGCACGTGGGCTCAGTAGTTGTGGCTCACGGGCTCTAGAGTGCAGGCTCGGTAATTGTGGTGCATGGGCTTAGTTGCTCCGCGGCATGTGGAATCTTCTCGGACCAGGGCTTGAACCTGTGTTCCCTGCATTGGCAGGTGGATTCTTAACCACTGCACCACCAGGGAAGCCCAGGATGAGGCTTTTAGTTAATGAATTTGTTCTCCTCTCGTAAGATATCAGCAGAATGGAGAAGAGGGTTCAAACAAAAACTTGAGCACAAATGTTCACAGCAGCATTATTCACAATAACTCAAAGGTGAAAACAACCCAAATGCCTACCAACTGATGACTGGAGACTGGATAAACAAAATGTCATAACTCCATACAATGGAATATTATTCATCCATAAAAAGGAATAAAGTATGATATATGCTAGCACACGGATGAATAATGCTAGTGAAAGAAACAAGACACAAAGGCTACATGTTGTATGATTCCATTTATATGAACTGTCAAGCATAGGCAAATTCGTAGAGACAAAAAGTGGATTAGTGTTGCCAGAAGCTGGGGGGTGGGGAATGGGGAGTGATTGTGTCATGGGTATGGACTTTCCTTTGAGGGTGATGAACTGTTCTGGAAGTAGATAGGGATGATGGTGGCACAATGTGATTAAATGATGAGTTTTATGTCATGTGAATTTTATCTCATTAAAAATTTTTTTGCCTTTATTAAAAAGAAATCAGCAGATGTTTTGCCTTTAGATGAGATATATCTGTATTGGTCAGTTGATCTCTGTTCACCATGTGTCTGAACAGCCAAGCCTTTGCTGCACGTTGGAGGAAATACTCAAAATGACAAGCCCTGGCCCCTCTCCTCAGCACGTTGCCAGTCTGTGGGGACAGAAAAGGATGAGGAAGCAGGTGGTATGTCTGGGTGAACCCATCTTAGAATGGGGAGAGATCACTGTGGGTTTGTTGATCAGAGAAGGCTTCTTAGAAGAGATGGGAATTTGAAAGGTAAGTGAGCTTCATGTAATGGAGAAGAGGGAGAGAGTAACCCAGCTGGTAGAAATGCAGGGCTGGGTGAGGGAGGGTGAGGGCAGAAGCAGGGGCAGGCAGAGATAGCCAGAGTGGAGTGTCTGTATAATGGAATATCAAGAAGTAAAGTTAGAATAGGTTGGAGTAAGTTGGAAAATTTTTGAAAGCTGCTTAAATTCACTAGGCAGTGAATAGCAAAGGATTATCACTGATGATGGAGTAGAAAATGAAATAAAAACGAGGAAGATGATAAAGAGGCTATTGCAGTAATTTCACTAAATCTAACACAATCTGCTAGTTATTTAATAAATATTTATTGAGCACCTATTATGTCCCACGTGATTTTCTATGCTAGGGATAGGGCAATACCTAGGTAAACAAGGTCCCTGCCCCCTTGGCTTCACGTTCTATGATAGTATACATTTCAAGCATTGACTGCTCTGTGCAGTGGACAGATGTAGTTGAAAAGCTAAGGCACAGGTGTGCTATAATGTAGTGGTTTAAAGTGTGGGTTCTAGAACAAGACTTCCTGGGGTTAGAATCCTGGTCTGCTCCATTGTTTACTAGATATATAACCTTGAGCCAGTTACTGTAGACTTCAGTTTCTTTATCAATTAAGTGGGGATAATATTAAGTCTCTCAGAGAGCTGTTATGAGGATTAATTGAGATAATAAATAGAAAGGACTTAGGACACTATGTGGCATACAGTAAGCTCTCAGTAAGTTTTATTTGATTGTATTGGATTGATTAATTTCTACTCAAGGATTTGTCTAGGTCACTTCTGTTTTTTTTTTGTTTTTTTTTTTTTTTTTTGTGGTACACGGGCCTCTCACTGCTGTGGTCTCTCCCGTTGCAGAACATAGGCTCCAGATGCACAGGCTCAGGGTCATGGCTCACGGGCCCAGCCGCTCCGCGGCATGTGGGATCCTCCCGGACCGGGACATGAACCTGTGTCCCCTGCATCGGCAGGCGGACTCTCAACCACTGTGCCACCAGGGAAGCCCGGTCACTTCTGTTTTTAATACAGTGAGGCTATTGCAGATTCCTGGTGTGTTGCCTCTCAGGTCTAAGCTCTCTTTCATGTGCCATACTATTTTGGATATTGAACTTGTTGAATTAATTAGTGTAGAAACTCTGCCTTCTTAATTCAGGAAAGCAGCAAAGTTCCTCTCTCTAACAAACTACAATTATGATCTTGGCTTGGGCAAAAAAGCTTCCCAATAATGTTCCTTCAACATTCTGAATCAAGAAGTTTTTTTAAACATCTTGGCCTGAGAGATACTTCCCTTTCAGTACTAGGAGGCTAGTGCTAAGGAACGTGGTTGATGCCCAGACCTTACTATATCCAGTCTCCCTCTGGAGACACAGGCACAATTTGAGTTTAATTTCTTTGTTTTACCTCATCACAAGTGCCCCTGGCCACCTCAGCTCTCCATGCCCTTTCTGGGAATTAGGGTAAAATAGCCAACCCCCTCATCAAGAAGTATGTTCTTGGGGCTTCCCTGGTGGCGCTAGTGGTTGAGAGTTCGCCTGCCGTTGCAGGGGACACGGGTTTGTGCCCCGGTCCGGGAAGATCCCACGTGCCACAGAGCGGCTGGGCCCGTGAGCCATGGCCGCTGAGCCTGCAGAGGCCACAACAGTGAGAGGCCCGCGTACAACAACAACAACAACAAAAAAAAAAAAAAAAGAAGTACGTTCTTGGAATGTATCTAGAAGTAATCCTTGGAACTTGTGGGAACAGACTGCATAAAGTGTGAGGGCCCTTCTACTTTTAGCATAAATTGATTCTAGAATATAAACTTCTTGAGCACGTGGGATATATATTGTTTATCTCGCAGCCCCCAGATAGTGCTATGGACTGAATTGCGTCCCCCAAATTCATATTTTGAAGTCTTATCCCCACAGTGTGCCTGGATATGGGACCTGTGAGGATGCGATAAAGATTAAATGAGGTCATAATGTGGGACCCTAATCGAGTAGAGCTGGTGCCCTTATAAGAAGAGGAAGAGACCCCAGAACTTTCTCTTTCTATCATATAAGGACACAGTGAGAAGGGGGCCATCTGCAAGCCAGAAAGAGAGCTCTCACCTGAAACTGAATTGGCCAGCACCTTGATCTTGGACTTCTCAGCCTCCAGACCTGTGAGAAATAAATTTCTGTTGTTAAGTCACCTAGTCTGTGGTATTTTGTTATGGCAGCCCTAGCAGACCAAGACATATAAACTTTTTCTTTTTTCTTTCATTCTTCCTTTTTCCTTCCTTCCTTCTTTCCTCCCTCACTTCTGTCCTTCCTTCCTTCCTTCTTTCCTTCTTTCTCTCTCACTCTCTCTTTCTTTTCATAGAATAGGAACTTAAGCATTTGTGGACCTAATTTCGAGATTATTCAGAACTATAGGGACAGAAGAATAACATGAAGTGGAGAACCTGACCCACAATCCTAATCCTCATTTGAATGGATAATTTTGACCTTGTCTCCCACTGTACACCAGTGAGGCCACCAGGTATCATCATTGCTTAATGGAAACTTCCTCAGGACCCCATCTTTCCTCTAGTGGAGATGCTAACAATTGGTGAACAGTCAATAACGAGTGAGGACCATTGTCCAGAGCATGCGAGGTGAGGGAATGGGTGGACAATGTATGCTTTGGACTTTCAGGTTTTGAACAATTGACCTCTTAGCTATTCTTTCATAGGAGGCAGAGGAATTGAAGTGGTGAGAGTGTGAGGGGAGGGTCAGTAATGGAGGCCATGCCAGCCAGGAAGCGCCTCACCTGGGCCAGGAGAGGTCAGGTGGTTCTTCCCACTGAGAAGAAGACATCCTCCTTCAAGAAGGGTGAGGACTGTGCCCGAGCCCAGCCAAGGACTCAGCTGCAGAGAGTTCCTCAGGAGAGCTAGCCAGGTGGTCTACTTTTATTTTGGTGAAGACCAGCCTGGGGCAAAGGCACTGTTCTTCCACCATTCAAAAACAAAACCAAAAAGCTTATGACGTGGAGCTCTGCCAAGCTAGGGAAGGAAAAAGAAATCCTGGCTTTTTTTTCAAGGCAGGATGTAAATGATGCTTTGTAGTTTCACTTGTGCAGCCACTGGGGACTGTTTGGAGGGCCTCCCCGCAGCCCATCACTGCTGTAGGGTTTAATTTTTATGATCGTGATCATCATCCTATAAGCTAACCCTCTAGGTTCAGCTGTCACCTTCCAGTGTAATTGTCTTTGATTGAGGATATTGTGTTGTTATGACATCCAGAGAGCTTCTGAAAGAGATTCCCCAAATTTGCCTTTAGAATTTTAAGTGAGTGCTTATGGGTTGCCTTCTCCCTAAAGGACAGAACTCTGCTCCTTCTGAATTTGCAGAGTTAAGGTGTGGCAGACAGAGGCATTACCTCTCTCTCTATCCACAGAGGATTTCTTATAGCTTGATCTAAGGAAACTCTTGTCTAGTTGGGGAACTTGGAAGAACATTTTTCATTTCTTGGCTAGGTTGTATTCTTTGTGAAAATGAGGCTATGTCATTAAGGCCGCAGTGACAGGTAGATTCATTCCCTGGCACATAAGGGAGACCACAGTGTTTTCATGGGTTAGTGGCTGACGTGCCCAGTCTGTTTCCTTTGATGGGGAATGTGTCAGGCTCCACTGCTGAGGAGGATGGCAACCACGGCCTGACAGGCAGATCTTCAGGACAAAGTGTCAGTCAGTAAATACAGGGCTTCAGAAGCCAGGTGAGTTTTTCACTGAGTTCTAAGAACGAGTTCGTTAAAACAAAACAAAAGCAGCTTCCCAGTCTCTGTCTAGGAGTTGGATCCATCACAAGTGAGACCCTAGGCAGAGCAAACCTCTTCAGTGTCTGCTGGTAACCAGAGTGCACTTTCGTCCATGGTGTGCTCCCCGAGACGTGAGGAGACGACCTCTGCCAGGCTTTGGCCACTGTGCCCACAAAGAAAAAGCCGTGTGCAGTGACTGTACCACCCATTCTCTGTGTCCCAGCGGTTGTTGGCAGCGGAGCAGCTAGGGAGAGTGAAGATGCCTGTGGGTTGTCAGGGTCAGGCTTCAAGATCATTGTTGAAGGCCCAGTGGGGACACCATGTTTAGAGGAAAGAAGTCCAGATGAAGCAAAATTGCTTAAGGAGAGACTGACTTTTGGTACGTTTCACTTCATTGACGTGGTTCAAGTTTTACCTTAAATGTACTTTATGCTGACTTGTGGGAGATGGTGGAATCACCCAAGTTTGAAATTCCAGCATTACTCATGAGAGTAGCTGCCCACTTTTAGAATTGTATCATTTTGAGGTAGTTTTTTGTGTTTTCTCATCTTGGTGCCAATGAAAAGCATAAACAGTGATGTCAATCTCAAGGTCAGTGTCACTAATTCATATATATATATACTCGCATGGCCTTGGGTGAAACAAATAAATGCTTCTAGAGTGAGGGAGTGTACCTCCCCTTAGAGCTCTACTAGGTGGCCCAGAATGGTGGGTTGAGCCATGCATCTGGAGCCAAAAGCTCTTGATCTGAGATCCACGTCTGCCACCGTTTGATCGTAGACACGTAAAAAACGCTTTCATGCCTGATTCCTTATTTATGAGATGAAGAGGTCAAAAAGGTTCTTTGCAACCCCATGGCCTCAACCGGGAAGCCTCTGGGGCGTGTCTGGAGGGCAGGGTGCAGCTGAACAGGTGGGTGAGACTAGGGTGGGTGAGGCTCACTGCTGGCAGCACCCTGAGCAGAGCTGCAGCTTCGCAGTGGCCACGGGGCTCGACACCAAATGGAGGGAGCACAACCATGTGACCTACAGAGCTTGCTCCTTCTGCCCCTTCTCTGCCCTGGAGAAGCCGAGTATGAGTTTGGGGACAGCTGCCTTTGTGAGGCTCTTCCTCTGCACTGGCTCCTGGTTTTGGTGCAGCCTGGCTCCAACATGTGGAGCTTAAAGCACAACTTTAGCAAAGTCCCCGGTTATAGCTAACTTCAGACCGAATCTAAACTACCTTTTTCTATCCATAATGGATACATTTTCTTCTACTCCATTATAACAGATCTTCAGGAAAATGGGTAAAAATGAATTGTTCTCTCTGTGTGTCTCTCTTTTAAAAATTTACACACAAATTTTTTAAAAAAAAGGAATTGTTAACCTTTAAAATCTGATATCTGCTGATGTTCTCCAAGAGACCCTGGAAAGAGTGTCCAGTGATGGCACAGAGACCCAGTTTGGGAGTGTGGTGTGGAAAGCCCAGTCCTGCCCCTCTGGGTAACAGAGAGCCAGGATTCTCTAATCCACACCACATGCGGTGACCTGAGCAGACCCGACAGGACAACAGAAGGCTTGTTGTCTCCTTGCCGACCAGTTGCTCGGAAGCCCTGGTACAGCTGTGGCCGGCTTTGTGGGGAAGTGCAGCGGGACTTGATCTTTTAATCTCTTTTCTCCCTTATAGGTATTATAAATAACAACTGGTCTGTAGGAGTACCTGCCAGAAGGGATTGAGATCTGCATTCTGTACTCAAAAAAGCATTGTTTTGTATCATCTTAACTTCATTAGCCATTAGAGGAGTGGGAGGGGGGGAGAATAAAACCCCAAAGCAGAGCTACTTCGATTTGACCCAGAAAGTCCAAGTTGAGGAATTTAGAATTGAAATCGAAGAAGGCAAGGTACTCCAAAACCTCAAATTCCTTAGAACTTCTCTGAGAAAGTAAAAATTGCACACAAGTCAACATCCCTAAGTTCATTCCAAGTTGAACAAGTGAATTGGAGTTTTGAATTCAGGCAGACAGTGAAAAGCTGGGATTCTGACAAGCAGGGTGGCTTCCAAATGTTGGATGCTCTTTGGTTTCCATTTGCTTAAAGTTGAGAGGGAGTTCAATTGTCCATTTTGGCTTCTGTTTGTTGGTTCTGGAGGAATTATGATCTGTTTTAGAGCTCTCTAGGAGGGCAGAGAGGTTACATTCTGCCACCTCCCTCCACGCCCCACCCCCGGCAGAGAAGGCAGTGGCGACACTTGGCTGATGCAGGATCACACAGATGTTATTATGTTTGCTGATGTTTCCCTCCTTCCACCCTTGAGTTCTAGAAACTAGATTACAGGTCCATGCGTGATCCATGGAAGAATGCATGATGTGTGTTGTAATCATGCAGACAGGTAAAATAAGAAGCAAACAAGAAGCCCCTACCTCTTGGGAAGATATTTGTTACTTACTCCTTAGAATTTGGCTTATTTCTAGTTATTTCTTTTTTAAAACTGAGATAACATAGGCATAACGTTTGCCATTTTAACCATTTTTAAGTGTACTATTCTCTGGCATTAAATATACTCATATTATTGTGCAACCATCACCACCATCCATCTGCAGAACATTTTCATCTTCCCAAACTGAAACTATGCACCCATTAAACAGCAACTCCCTGTTTTCCTGTGTCCCCAGCCCCTGGCAACCACCCTTCTATTGATACTTTCTGACTGTGGATGTGACTACTCTAGGTACCTCATATAAGGGACATTGTACAATATTTACACTTTTGTGTCTGCTTTATTTTACTTAGGATAATGCCTTCAAGTTTCATTTATGTTGTAGCATGTTTCAGAATATCCTTCTTTTTTAAGGCTGAATAATATTCTATTGTATAGATATACCACATTTTGTTTATCCATGTATCCATTAATATACATTTGTGTTACTACCACTTTTTGGGTATTGTGAATAATGCTGCTATGACATTGGTATACAACTCTGTCTGAGTCCCTGCTTTCAATTCTTTTAGAGTATATACACAGAAGTGGAATTTTTGCATCATATGGTAATTCCATGTTTAATTATTTTAGTTAACGGAAACTCCATACTCTTTCCTACAGCAGCACAGTGTTTTACATTCCCATCAACAATGCACAAGGTTCCAAATTCTCCTCATCCTCAGCAACACTTGTGATTTTCTGGGTTTTTTTTTTTTTTGATAATAGCAATCCTCATGGGTGTGGAGGGGGGATCTCGTTGTTTTGATTTGCATTTTCCTAGTGATTAGTGACGTTGAACACATTTTCCTATGCATATTGGCCAATAGTGTATTTTCTTTACGAAATGTCTATTTAAGTTCTTTGCCCATTTTTAATTAGGTTGATTATCTTATTGTTGCTGAGTTGTAGGAGTTTTTGTTTTTCCATATTCTGGATATTGATCCCTTATCAGATGTATGATTTGCAAGTACTTTTTCCCATTGTGTGGGTTGCCTTTTCACTCTGTTGATAGTGTCCTTTGATGCACAAAAGTTTTAAATTTTTATGAAATCCAGTTTATCTGGTTTTTCTTTTGTTATTTGTGCTTTTGGTGTCATATCCAAGAAGTCACTGCCAAATTGCTTTTAGATATTTTAACGTATAGCTCCTTTCTCTGTAATACCACAAAAACCATTACCTGTGTAATTTTATCTTTTGAAGGAATTTTGCTTTGAAATAACTCTTTTGTTGTTGTTGTTGGCAGATGGACTTGACATAATTTCAGAATTGGTTGATTTCACTTTCACCCTGCTCTGTCATCTCTCTTCTCTTCATAAGGGATCACAAAGGCTCATTGTGGATAAAGAGAAAAGAGAGAGTAAGGGAAAGGCTTAGTTAGAAAAGGACCTCAATCATTTGTATTATAGGGGCTGAGGAGAGAAAGGCCATATTTCAGAAGTCTGGGGAATATGAGAGGGCCCTTTAGCAATCACGACTTGCAGGAAGTGTATGACACCAAACTGGACTGCCATTTGTCTGAGAAGTCTGAGATTTATTTCCTAAAGCTCATTTTTTCCCCTCAGGCTGGAAAGATTGTTGAAAAGTGGGCAGATCTTAGCTGCAAACCTCTAGGGAATTGACACTCAGTCTCTACCCCAAGGACAGAAAAAGTTGTTCCATATCTGAAATGCCTCCAAGTGTATAGACAATGACTTTTTAAATTTTTCATTCCTTTTTAGAAAACACCATACATTCCTTTCATTTTTAATAAATGCTGCTCTGATTCTTCTTATAGCGTAGAAAATTCTTTTCCTGCTTGCCAACTTCTCATACTTTACTCACTGTTATTTCTGGGTTATATTCTATGCACAAAGCACCATTGATAGTAACCACACATCAAAACACCATGGATATTGCTTGGTATAAAAATGCGACTGGGGAGTGCATCATAAATTTATACAATCTCATCCTCGAAGAGCAAATTAAACACACAGAGAGAGAAGCCCTCAAGGACATTCTTCTTTACACTTGATTGTTCCACAAGAATATTTACAAGGTATATATGTTGTAGTCTTTTCTCATTTCTTATGTTACAACCATATGTCACGACTTCTGTAGCATTGGGCCTCTGTTTACTTGAGACAACTCTGGTTAGCTGAGTATTGGTTTGTTTCCCTACCTGGCATGTGTTCAAATAAGAGATTTCCTGCTTATACATCTGGTCTAAAGAATGGTTTTCTGTGCTAGTAATTGTCCCCGTGCTACTGCCTGCACAGGGATACAGAGAGCTGTGGGTGTCTGGATTTTTGCAGTTTTAAAAAGTTGAATGATGGCGTACTTTTTAAAGGCAACTCTTTTCAAATGAACTGCAGTTTAATTAGTAGATCCCCACTGGCCTCCATACACAGACTTGAAGGAATCAGTGAACAGCTTTACTGGGGACAGGAGCAATGGCAATAAGTTTCTCTAATACATATGTTATAGGATGAGATGTTAAGTTCCTAAAATCCAATTTGGTGGTTGGTTCATAGAGCCCAAGGCATCCAAGGAACTGGTATCCTGAGAAAGCACCTTTCTGGTATTGGATATTAGCTGCATATTTTAAAGTCATAATTAGTCTGGGAGCTAGCAAATGCATCTCATTTGCAGCATCCCATCATAACTCCTAATTTGAATGTCTGCAAGTAGGCACCACAACAAAGCCAGAACTGGGCCCCTCCTGGTCTTGCCCTGCTCCTTCCTCTCCCCATTGTGCCTGTTTATCATGGGCTGCAGGCAAGTGTGGTGGAGCCTGAAGGAGAGAGAAGCAGAATTCAGAGCGAGAGGCCCAGGCCCTGCTCCCAGCTTAACTGGCACCAGGAAAAATGCCTTCAGCTGGCTCGGGGGCTTGTGCACTCCAGGCTTTGCTTGTTTGCCATGGAAATCCTGGTTGTAACAGAGGCCGCTGCCATTCAGACAGCGAGAGGGAAGCTGCTTTCATGGGGAGGCTTTTTTGGCACCGTGTCCGACATACACTCCAGTCAATCACGGTAAAGTGCCTAATAACAGATGTGGTAATTAAGCCTGAAGAACTCTGTCTCTATTTTTTATTGCAGGGAATAACAAAGTGCCTCATTAAACCTCCAATCATGCTGATTTTTGAATTGGGCATCCTGATGTCATCAAAAATGACATCTCTGCAAGAGCTTTCTTCCTAAGTCTTTATCAGCCTAGGGTGCTGACAGGGACAGGTTGGTTCAGTTTTGGTGGGGACAGTTCTGTTCTTTCCGGTCTGCCCTTTGCACTCCAATACTGAAGCATATGCAGATTCCTGGGGTACCATCAGATTCCTTTAAGTACTTTGGATAAAAATAAACAGTTTTATTAACTTTTATGTGCTTGTGTGAATATAAAATGCTCCCTGAATCTCTTTGGTCCAAATTCTACTGCTTATAGCAAGAAATTAACTTCAGCTTTCAATCCTAGAAAGGTTTCAAATAACCTGAAACCATGGTAAATTACCATATTTTAATAAGATAAATTATCTTGGAAAAAGATTTAATTATATCTGAAAAGGTCTGTCTTTGATTGTGGCAGTTTCTAAGGCAAATGTCTTCATTAAGGTTGTTTTCCCTTCTTTCTTTTTTAATGATGAACATGAGTCTGGCTCATCATGGAGAAAATGAATCTAAGAATTTAATAACTTGGGCCAGGTAGAAAAAGTGTATGTCCTCAATAGTAAGAGAACATGGCTTGAAACTCTCTGGAGAGCTTCCTGGATTGTTTAGAGCTGGGTCTATGTGATCGTTGGTGCTCTTGGGAAAGACAGCGAAGTGCTCTGCCCATTTTTGATATGCCTCTACATGACTCTATTGGATAGTGTAGATTTGGAAACAGCATTTATATCATGAAGATGATTTTTTACTTGTTTCTAATCCAGTGTGGCCATAAGCATAGAGATGCTTAAGTATTTTGAAAAGGCCCTGGATCCCATTTTATAAAATTATTGACTCATACCCTTGTTTCCTAATGCATAATTTTGAGTTTTTCAGGATATTACCAAGAGAATTTCTAGTTGATTATATTCTTAAATTTAGCCCTCTTAATCTAATCCAATGAAGCAGATGATTCATCGAGCATAATCAAGGTTTAATTTAATTTCAACCCAGGTATTAAAAAAGCATAAACTTGACCTGCTCATCTAATTAGCCTTGAACAAGCAGTTTGTATGTATTTAACATTTGTACACACACATACATGGAAAGGGATACTAATGTTAATGGCACTCCATATTTGTTTATTCAAATGACACCTAATCACTTTTTTACTACCTTTATCCATTTAGACATTTTCTGCCATTGATGTCAAACATATTTCTTGCCAAATATGAAAGTAGGCACGTGCCCACAGACCTTACCACATTAAAATTTGTTTTAAGAAACTATCTCTATGTACACCTTGCATCAAAAAGTGAGACCTCCTAGGTACAGTAGGAAAGACCTGTGGTTCAAGAGAAGACTGTTGCAAGGATTATTCAGTTGCTGGAAAAGCAAAGCTTTTCTTTAAATAAGATTCCTATTAGTTTTCTTATATTTTCCTTAACAATAGCAAGATCTTCTGGGATGATACAGCTCATGTTTTAGTTCCCGTTCCGTTGCTGGGGAAATGTTTCTATAAATTCAGAGAGATACCTTTCGGATGAAGTGGAAACTTGGCCAGCAGAGTGGTCCTGAGCTAAAGCGCCACCTCCTGGTGGAACAGATCACTTCAGGGATGGTTTCTCAAAGTTACTTGGACGTTTTCCCCAGGTGTGGATGCCGTTCTCAGTTGTTAATCTCTCACCTCAAGCCTCTAGACTCATATCAACTGTCTGTGACTCACAGGATACAATCCCCTGACTACTCTTCAGCCTCTCAGATCACTGCTGAAAACAATGTGGATGTTGCATGCCCCACGGCCCCAAGTTTTGACCTATCTCAATTAACAGCCGTTTATTGAACATCTGTTATATTCTTACCGATGGGGAGAGAAGTAGAGATCAAAGAGGAGTGGAATAAAGACAAGATAAAGACATGGACTCTGCCTTCAAGGAGCTTGTAGTCTAGATGAGGAGGGGGGTTGGTTATGTGAAAAGATGACCAGCAGCACAAGGTAACATACAGATGAAGGATGTGGAGAGTTGATTCCATCAGAGATTTCTATGAAGCTTTTAGTGAAAAGACCAAAGAATATTTTTACTTATGTCCTGAAAACATCATTAATTAGATATGGAATGAGAGAATAAATTATTGCAAAGAGAGAAATAAGTTGACAGGAAGCTTATGTAATGGTTTGAATTTCAAACAGTTAGGGAGGCGTACATGTTGACCCAAGGGAATCATAGAAATTAATCATAGACCCTTTCAAATTAGCAGAGCAAGAAAAATATAATCCATGCAGGAAACTTTTTCCATCCTCCATAGATTCTTCAATTGAGATAGGCTTCATGTATAGTTTAAATCCATTATATTTTATTTTTCCTTTTAAAATTAAACGATTAGAAAGTTTAAAACCTTGAACAAATGACAGTAATATAGTTTATAGGGACTTATTCATAAGAAGGAAATTAAGGTATTCAGTATGATGGGGTCAACTTAATCTTGAATGCTTTGTGCTGCCTGTAGTTTCCAATATTTATGATAAAATGAAGATACTACTATTAGAGATTTTGAAATTAAAAAAAGAGTCAAGGAAGGGTATTTATAATAAAGGCAAAAGAGAAATGACATTTAAAAGATCAAGAACGGAGGAAGGGAAGAGATTTTAAGAAATGTCATAAATTGCAAAGCCTGTGGCCCTGCAGAGTTCAGAACTCATGGCTTCAGTTCAAATACCTTTAGCTTTTTTGGTTCAAATTGCCCTTAAAGAGTTATTAGAATCTGCTTGAAAGTAAAGGTATTAATCACCATGAAACCTGTAACTATATTGATGTTAATGTTACAGTTTATTTATTTATTCTTAGCGTTATACTTGGTGTGCATTTATGCCCACCTGTGCTTTTCATTTTCTTTCCTTATTTGGGTAATGTATGACACATGTACATTCGGGGTCCATTAAAATCTTCTTTTGCTTGTATCACAATGTGACCTTCATTAAAGACCATCAAGGGCCTTAGGTAGTTCTCAAAATTGAGCCTAGGGCTTCCCTGGTGGCGCAGTGGTTGAGAGTCCGCCTGTCGTTGCAGGGGACACACGGGTTCGTGCCTCGGTCCGGGAAGATCCCATGTGCCGCGGAGCGGCTAGTTCCATGAGCCATAGCCACTGGGCCTGCACGTCCGGAGCCTGCGCTCCGCGATGGGAGAGGCCACAACAGTGAGAGACCCGCGTACCGCAAAAAAAAAACAAAAAAAAAATGGAGCCTAAAGTTCTTTTCCTTTCTATATTTCAAGGATATATTTAAAATGACTTTATAATATAAACTTTCCCTTTTCTAAACTATATTTATATTGCACTTCATGAACGCGTCGAAGCAGGGTGGTCCTTCAGTTACTGTAGACTGTAATAATCTGCTAATTGTTGAGGGTTTGTTCTGGTGTGTTCCCAGACATTGTTTTTATGATGAAGTTTGCTGGGATGGGTCCCTCTACCAGCCCACACAGAAAGGCCCTAGGAATTGTGCTCTTCAGCCATGGGGACTCAACTCTTCCCAAGAGTTCTTAGCACAGCAAAAGGCTGCCATTGAGAGCTTGGTTCCATTGCTCCTTTGCCCCTGACTGCTGTACCTTTCTTTGTTACTTATATTGCGTGAATCCCAGCGCATCCTGGTCCCTCTCTTTACTGCTCCCAAATGTATACTCATGGTCACCTCACTTTGCCCACAGCTGAGATGAATATAGGTCTACAAAAATCATGACCAGATGTAGCTTTGTGTGAGCAGGGGTGCTTACTGAGAATAAAGGAATGCCAATGAAAAGAAAACCTTTAGCTTTTAAATGAATTTACAGAATAACTATTAATTAAGCCCTTGAAAGTGTCCATAGGTTCTCTATATAAACAACATAATTTTTTTCTCTAATTTTGAACAACTACTTTTCTAGCAAAGGTTTAATTGTTTTCCTATGTTTATATTCACTAGTATTGTAATCATTTTATTTCAACTCCAGGATTTCCCTTTGTAGTAGTATAGTTTAGCAATTAAATGGGATAAAATCTTGAAATATTATTGAGCCCTCCATATGTGGTAAGAATATGTAAAGATGAACAGTGTACTCTTTTGATATCAGGGAGTTTACCAGCTAGTGGAGAGATGAATAAGAAAATGGTGAATAAAATAGTGTGTGTTATTACTCTGACAAAGTCCACATCATCTACTCCCTGGATGCCCCAGAGGTTATGAGGGTAAAGAAGAAGGATGTCTAGGTTGGCCTGGGAGCTCTTCTAAGAGGAAGTAACCTTTGATTCTTGAGGAACTAGTGAGAATTAAGTTGACCAGATAGTTAAGGGCATTCCAAGAAGAAAGAACAGCATGGGGAAAGACATAGAGGAGTGAGAACGTGTAATATTTTGGGAAATTCAAGTAGCAAGGATTGCTCAAGTGATATTTAGAAGTGATATATACCTGTGGGAATTTGCTGGGTGATAAGGCTCAGTTTGGGCTTTACCACAAAGGCAAGCTCTCAAAAGGTTTTAAGTATGAAAGTGTGATGTTCTCATATGTGTTTTGAGAGGGTTGGTGGCAGCATGGAGGATGAATTGGAGATTAATTGGAAAAAGGATAAATTGATCAAACTGAAAAACTAGTCAAAAGTTAGTGGTTCTAGGCCTTGGTTTTAAAACCTACTTTATCTTTACAACAAAAGGTCAAACTAAAGGACCAATACCACAGAACTGTTTATTGCTGTAGTTAGAATGAGGAATGAAACTAAGTTAATAATAAATGATAGAGGCATATATTTCTCAACTCTTTATTTTGTATTCCAGTGTTAAAATAAAATTAAAAACTTAATGACTCAGGAAGAGCCCCCCCCCCCCAAAAAAATACTGGCCATTTCCTCATTCCTGATAGAAGTTTTTGGTAAGATATAAAAGTGATAACCAACTTAAAATGCTGGGACCATACTAAGTAGATACAGTTGGACTGAAAATGAATTTAAAAGTACATTGGAAAGCAGGTAAAAATCGCCAAATGCTATGTTAAAAAATAATTATAAAATCATCCTAGAATATACAAAGATTATAAATACTTGCAGTAAGAGATAACGACTCTTGCAGTGATTTTGCCATTGGAAAATTGCCTTAAGCCCTAAAAAATAATGAAAAATAAATTAATGAGAAACATTTCCCATAAGAAGATCAAGCATATTTGGCTGAGAATGAGAGAGAAAAATTAAAATGCCCATAAGAGTTGTAAAATTATGCCCCATTTCAAAGTAACAAAGTCCTCCCCCAGAATTTTTTAAAAATAAAAGGTACTTTAAGTTATATAAGAGATGTACAATGGACTCATAGTACATAAAAATTATTAGTTCTGGAAAAACCCATAATTTGAAATATATGTATTTTCAACAGATTTTTATTAGTTCAATTTACCAATTCCAAATCTTGCTGGAGAAGTCCTACCAGACACAAAGCTTTTTCTTCTTTAAACTAGTTTTCTTTACTTAAATTCTTTATTCAAGTCTACATACTTGACTCTTCTCTATACTTTATTATTCTTTAAAGTTATTTATTCATTCATTTGTTCTTCATTCATTCTTTTGCCCTCCTCTCTGTGAGGTGCTGTTCTAAGTACCAAGGACATCACAAAGAACCAAAAAGGAATCATTGCGCTGAGGAATTGGGGGAATGTCCATTTACCTTTCATTAACTCCTTTGCCTCAGCCATTAGCAAAACTTTTATGAGGCTGTGTCCACTCTGCTCCTTCTATGCAGAGATTGGGTGGACATAACTCATGGTGAGCTCCTCCTCCTTGGAATGAGAAAGGGCATTCACGAGTTACCTGATTAAAGTCTTGGCCATTTGTCAATATTTTAGAGTTAAACTTTTATAAGAACCCCAGGGCCTATAACTTGTATATTTGTATTCTGTTAAGACTGGCATCAACTGCAAAAAAAAAAAAAAAAAAAAAATTTTGTCTTTATTATCTTTATGTGTAGCAATTCAGAATATTGTGCAAGATAAACTGATAGGATCTTGCATTTTGGTCCACTATTAGGCTAAGGAGAAGCTATTTATGAAATAGGTTTGTGACCTTGGGCATACATGTAATTTCTCTGGATCACAGCATCATCATCTGTGAAATTAGGGTACTGGACCAGCTTCCTGCTGACGGCCATCTTCCCACAAAAATCGATGAATCATAGGCATTCTCGAGGTTTATAAGAAAGGCAAATGGAAAATACAACTCTCATTTTAAGTCTCCTTGCCATTAAACTGCTTTCCCGACTGATATGTCTGAACAGGAAGTAAAGCAAGAGCGAATCAGTGACCCATCAGTGATCAAAGTTTGACACTCAGCCAGACTAGAACGTCAGTCGCTATAACTTCCTGTCCCCGTGCCATCCAGATCCTGGATTTCCCTAAAAATGACAGAGAAGGACAAATAAGATACAGGGAAATCAGAAGAGAGTGTTATGGATAATGTGAATGAAGGAAGTAGTATGGAGAATGGCTCTTAACTTTCCTGTCAATATGCGATTGTTCTCAAACTATTATTCAGGGTTGTTCTCAAACTATTATTCAGGGTCAGACAGGGTCAATTCTTGAATAAAAGATCTGTCTCGATACCACAGGAAGTGGTGCTGCTGCTTCAGCATGTGGCACTTCATCTACTAAAACAAAGCCCTATTTTTAAGAGTCATAAAGTTGGGGTTTGGGTTGTGGCTTCTTATATTTGCACATAGATGCTGTTGGTGAGGAAGCGGAAGTGGGAGAGATGGCAGCTCCAGCATTTTCTCCAGAATGTCCTGCCAAGTGCAGCTTTGAGTAATTACCTTCTGCCTACTTACACTTCCTCAGAAATTTCCTCACATTTTATCCCAAATCTTCAAAGCTTTTGCCCATGTGGGCTTAAAACCATGTGGATAAAAGTGTCCAGACTCCTTTGTGGCGATGCCTGCAGCTAGAGATGTCTGTGGTCACTCTGCATCCTGGTCTGGATTAGTGGTTCAGAGCTGAGTAACCCTGGGAAGAATGGCAGTGGAGTTCCGCTGTCACTGATTATTTGCAACATCTGTACAGTCTAAACATGGAAATACCTTATGTACTTTCTAATTCACATTTTCAGTTTTGACCAGGAAGTTGCTTGGTCACTTGAAGAATCTAACTTTGAATGAATTTGCATTTCAAGAGGCTCCAATGCACAGATGGAGTATTATTTTAGGAAGACTATGACTGTTATACCTGATGGAGAGGTACTAATAATTTGACTGGAGTTAAGAAACCTGAGTTCTGTGATCTAATGTCAGACCACCCACAGACTAGCTCCGTGATCATGGTCAGGTCATCCTAACTTGGGCCTTCAGTTATTCCGTTCATAAAACGAAAGGATTTTGACTGGATTCCATAAAACCATAAACTGTAACTTTCTGTTCTATTTTTTAGCACAAATGCTCTGTGGAACCCAGGATATGTGTAGTGCTCTGGAAAATTTTGGGGAGCCAAATGAATGTTAAAAACTTCAATTAAAAAAAAATTTAAAAAAAACACTTCAATTATATGGCCTGTTATGAAGTATTAAAAATAGAGGAATGGTATATGTGTGTGTGTGTGTGTGTGTGTGTGTGTGTGTGTGTATGTGTGTTTGCCTTAATAGAATCTAGATAGATGCAACTGACAGGAGAATTTTCTAAAATCTTGGTTCCATAGAAATTCTTTTCCTCATGGGGTTTGTGTTCCTCTGTTTTCTTCTCTAAGAAATGATCTTTGAGGAAAGTAAGGCTTGACTTAGATTGCTCAGCTGTGCCTAATGGTGAGTGTCTCAGGAATTGAGGGTTAGCACAATGACCTAGAGTTGGACGAGCAGGTCCCCCTTGTCATGCCAGTGATGGGGGCAGATGAACGTCGTCATCTTTCCTACTATAGCAGCATGCACCATTGAAACGGACCTGCCCGAGAGGAGAGGGACCGTGCAAATACTTGGGCTTCCTGTTATTGTTCTGTCCTCCCACCAGCCCTGCGTGCAAGGAAAGACCTAAGATGCTGAGACACTCAAAGTATCCTGCTGCACATCAGAGAATTCTACTGATATTTTCTCCTCTTACCCTTTAATTTGACTTTTCCTTTCTAAAGGAAATTGCCTTATTTTGTCATTCATTCTGTTTCCATTGGATTTTTTCCTGCTTGTACTGTGTCAGGATATTGGTCAAACCTGAAATGTCCAGCTTCTTTAATTAGTATTGTTGGTTGAAAGAAAACAAAAAACAATAGTCTCCCTTTCTTTCTGGGCTGATCAAGTTCTATTTTCTAGTTCATTTTTCTTATACACATTTATTCCTGGACTGCCTGAGGTCTCATGAAGTGTTTGGATATTTTAACTTGAGTAAATCTTAAACCATGATATTCAATGCCATTCCTGACCTGGCTCTAAAATTCCTTTTCTACTCACTTGATTTTCTACTCTGTGCTCCAGACAGCCTTGCCCATTTGCTTTTCCCTCTGGGAAGCTGCTTTCTCTTGCTTTTGCTCCTACTCGTTCCTTTGGGTGCAACCTCCCCTGCTCCATCTACCCAGCACAGCCCTCAATATGCTCTTATCCCCACTTTCCAGCTGGAAATACTTTCTTAACTTCCATACTTACTTTGTAACCTCTTTTGACCCTAATCATAATTTTTATTGCCTTGTTATTACTATCCACATGATAGGGCTCTCACATTAGATTAGAAATTCTGGGAGGGCGGAAATGTCCCTGATCAATGTCTGCTGATTGAGAAAACAAATGTTTGTTCTTCAGCAAAGGCTTTGAACTATGTTTATGTGAAACATTGTTAAAATAATTACATTATTAGGACAGTTGATGAAATTTGAATTAGGTTAAGGTTACATCGTACTTTAGCATCAGTGTTAAATTTCCTCAGACAGTTGGGTTACACATAGGTGAACATTCTTCTTTTTAGAAAATGTAAATTGAAATATTTAGAAGTATTTTCATATGTACAAATTACTCTCAAATGGTTAAAGAATGTGTATATATATTGCCTATATATGTGTATGTAGATAGAGAGTGATAAAGTAAATGTGGCAGAGTGTTAGCAACTAGTGCGTCTGGGTGAAGGGCACTCTTTGTTCTATTTTTATAGCTTTCAAATATATTTGAAATTATTTTAAAATAAAAAGTTAACAAAATGAAATAATTAAATTTTATATGCCATCTAATCAAAGATAATCACAGAAGACTAGGAATAAAGGAACATGTATTTGTAGATGAAAAGTTAACTTATGGAAAAGTCTAGAATCCATTCATTTAATATTTTACAAATGACATTGCACAGAGCACGTGATGAAGTCTCCAAGCTGTGAAGCAGATCAACTCTTCTGGATAGTCAGATGCTAAATGGTTAAGGATAAATGGCAGGATAATTTGGGACAGTGCTTTGTGTGGAAAAGCAGCAGATGCACCTTAAAACACAGGTATTGTGAGGTCATGCCTCTAGGGACGCAATAAGTCGAAGTGCAATTAGAAGTTGATGGGCTCTTGCCAGGAGTTCTAATGTAGAGAAAAGATTTCAGAAGCATTGCAGGTGGTTTCTTTTGTGTACAACTGATACTGAAGATGCCAACTAAATGGCAGGCATTTTTGAGAGCTATTTTGGAAGTCAAAATATTTTTGGTATAGACATATTGAAATATAGGCATATTGGATATCTATTGCTGTGTAACAAATTAACCTAGTGGCTTAAAACAACAAACATTTATTATCTCATAATTTATGTGGATCAGGAATTTGGGAGAAGCTTAGTTGGTGGGTCTGGCTCAGGGTCTCATGAGGTTGTAGCTGGTATTTCAGCAGGGACTACAGTCTTCTGAAAGTTTGACAGGGGCTGGAGGATCCACTCACATGGCTGTTGGCAGGAGGCCTCAGTTCCTCACTATGCCCATCTCTCTATAGGGCTGCTTGAGTGTCTTAATGACATGGCAGCTGGCTTCCTGCAGAATGGTGATCCAAAAAGCAAGATGGAAACTGCAACGCCTTTGATGACCTAGGTTTGGAAGTTATACTCTGTCAGTTTTGCAATATCCTATTGGTTACATAAGTCTATTCATTGTGAGAAGGGTTTACACAAGACAGAATTCATTGGAGGCCATCCGGGAGGCTGGCTACAACAATAGGGTATAATTAGTGCTGCAAATCATAGCTGTTGAAAAAGGGAAAGAAGGAGTGTATCTTATAAAAGGGATAAAGGGCTTTTTTGTTGTTGTTGTTGGATGGGCCAAAAAAATTAGAGATCTTCATGTTGGGAAGAATAGGTAGGAATACTACTGAGGAATATTAAATTGTAAGAGTTTAGGAAAATCAATATAATTTTATTTACTGAATTCTGGAATGAGAAGTAGTGTTTGAAGTTTTGAAGTTTGAAGTCTTTTTCTAATAAAGAAGAGGTGTATTGTTTTCCCAGTAGGAGATAAAAATAGACTGAATCAAGAAAATATAACTGGGATTGAGAATGGCTTAAACCCAGAACAGCTCTCCCAGTTATCAACCCTATTTTCTAGTATGTGTCCCAATCCTGCCAATTCTTTCTTTCATTGCTCTCTCACATACTTCCCATTCCTGAGGCTACCACCCTGGGACAGGCATCCCACGTCACACCCGAAGACACTAATCTCCACTCACTTTCTTCACCACCAGGAGGCAATCCCTTGGTTGGATTTTGAACACCTACTCTGTGTTAATCTTCAGAACACCTCTTTCATCAAATAATGCACCCTGCTCATAGACTTAAGTGTATTCCACTGCAGACAGAATAAAACCATCTGAACTCCTTAGCCTGGGGCTCCAGACCCTTCATCAAGAAGCTCTTCCTTCCTTTCTAGCACTGCTTCTCAAGATTCCTTACAAGACCTCCTGCTCTCCACTCTCAAGGCTTGACTCACACTTTTCCTTCTGCCTCGTGGCCCCTCCCCATTGTATTCATTTGTCCAAAGGCTTCCTTTAATCCTGATGTGATGCTGAGGGCAGATCGCAGATGTTGCAGTCATCAGCCAGCCATGTTCCAATCACTGCTCTGTTTTAATTGATTTCAGGTGAAACATTTAATCTCAGCCAGTGAGATTATGCATGTGAGGTACGAGGTACAAGGTAGGCACTCAGTGATTTCTAGTTTTTCTCCTTTTGGAAACTTTCTTTTCAAGTTTGACCTCTTTCATGAGCCTTCACTGCTCACATCGATTTTTCTATCTTCTTAAAACTCTGGCAATTCTTTCTACATTGACTCATTTGTCAAATAATTATATTTTATTTATAATCTTCCTCCATAGTAGATTTTGAACTATTGAAGCTAGAGACCATGCTTCATAAGTCATAATACTCCCCGCAGTTGCTTGCACTTAGATCCTTAGTGAGGACTGTTTGTGGACTTTTTTCCATATGTTGTAGGAGATGGATTTACAGGGATGTCATAGAGTACTTTGCAGAGTTGATGATGAGCGGGTGACCATGGCTTCCCCCAAACTCTCCCTTAATGTCACCTAGATTACACCTGTGGGGCGGCTGGTTAAGTAGGTGAGGCTGTACCTCTGTGTTACCCCAGTAGCTCTTTCAGTCTTAATCCTTAATTGTGGCTGCATCCTGCTGCGTTGAGATGGCCAACGGTTGTGGCTGTTCTCCGTGTGGTGTGAGCCCCTCAGGGTATCTCAGTGCCTGGCAGCCTCAGGGGTTTGCCCAGTTTTTGCTTGATGTGAAGTGCTCAGTGAATGCCAGAACTGATATTAAACACCCACTTCATGCTAATGTGTTAGTTTTTTTTTTTTGGTTGTTTATAAAATCCTTATAAGTTTATAAAATAGGATTTGAGAATACCTTTCTTTTTTTAAATGTTAATAGCCACACTCATTTAACTTTTATTATTAGAAGCTTCCAAGGAATGCTGGGGGGGCTGCCATTACAACATGATTTAGTTTGACTTAGAAGCATATCTTGGTTGTGGTATTTGATGTGAGCAAAATGATGTGAGGATCCCCAGATGAAAATAGATAGCATTTTCCTGCTTCCAGTGTGTAGTTATGCTTGAGTAAATTAATACGCTATTAGAATAACTAGCTTTGGGTGGTGAAAATAGAAATCAGGACAGTGCCTCAGGGATTCCTTTTATCGGTGAAGTAGTATTTCCATGGAAGTCGTCGTCTGAGGTTGTTCTTGGGGCAACCAGCAGGCATTACTCTTTTGACATCTTGACTACCCTGAAGCTGGACCTTTGATACTCTATTCACAGGTTCAGAGCTCCAGGAAGCGTACAGCACATCTAGGCAGCCTTTCTGAGTGATTCATGGTAAAGCTAGTACATCCTTTACAGATAACGTGATAGAGTGATCAGTAGACTAGGTGACTCTTGGTATCCAGGGGGAAATTGTGAGAATGTGGCTGTTCTTAATCAGTAAATCACTTTCATCGAGAGAACTGTGAGAGGATTTTAGAGTAGTGAGCTTGAAAAAACAGTGGGTAAGGGCATCCAAGTTATTTCTATGTGTGCACTTAATGATTCTAATAAGGAAATAGATTTTAGAGCCAGAAAGAATTGTCTGAAATCATTTATCCTTCTGTTGTTGCAAAAATAAATTAGCAAGTCAACACCCCATTATTTATTTCTCCCTAACACACTCATAAAGAAACTACTCCCTGTCATCACAACTCGGACTCATCCATTGTAAGGATTTTATTCAGCCTGATTGTTTACTGAGTTTTTTGTAGTAGAATAAGCAAAGCCTGCCTTCCCAGTAGGCAGTAAGAGTTAACTCTGCCTGCTGTGTTTCCTCTTTCTAATAGGAGCACTTTAGCAATGCTCATCAGTTGTACTGATTTTCTGTTTTGATTTTTCCATAATAATTAAGTGAATGATATGGAATGCAATCAAGTTTGGCACTAGGGGGTTCATGCAAATGTCTCTTTATTTTTTTACATTTAAAATTTTGTGAAACTTAAGAGGCAAATTATTTGAAGGCAAAGACTGGGTGGGTAGGGGTAGCTCAATATCCAATTTAGAGTTTTGAATATTTTCAGAACGTCTGTTTCAGGAAGCATATCACCACTGTGTTGCCTTTTTTTTTTCAGTTGAAATAATGCTCTTTTTTAAAGATTGTGTTTTGTTTTCATTTGCGCTCTAAGATTATAGTGTCAGACAAGATGGCACAGCTTAAAAGAGAAATGAGGAAGAAAAATATTTATTGAAGTTTTTTCCTTCAGGGTAGACACAAAGGAAAAAAGGTACACACGTTTACTCATCAAAACCTATAGAAGAAAACAAATCAAAAAGGGAAAAGGTATATGAAATGCCTTACCCACTTGTTTTGATTGCCTATCAGTGACAAGACAAACAAAAGGAAGGACCACCCATGTTTCTGAATATAGGGAAATATTTCATTTCTATACTCCTTTACAGCTCATTGGCACATTTGGGAAATGTCTTCTCCCCCTACCATGTATCAATATAACATATGAATTATTTCCTCAAATGATTTTAATCAGTTCATGTGAGTTTGCACGATCCTTTCTTCTTGATTTAGCAATTCTTTTTGCTTTGAACATTTTATACTTTAATGTAGATGATTCTAGAACTCAGTTAATTTTCTAATTTTGATTTGGAAAATGCTTTGGGAGTAAGAGACGGAGTGACATATATACAATTTTAAATATACTGATATTTTTCCTTCCATGAATGCCGCCGGCAACTTTGCAGTGCGGTTTGATTTTTCTGTGTGCTGAATTTCAGAAGCAATAAGGAGGTGACCAAATTCTGCTTTTTCTTTTTTCTCTGCCATCCCCTTAGTGAGGTTAAACCCTTCACGGGGCCATGCATCAAGTACAAAACAAAAAGAGATACCAAATTAACGCTAAAATTTTCACATTAAAAGAGAACACAGGGACTTCCCTGGTGGCTTAGTGGTTAAGAATCCGCCTGCCAATTCAGGGGACACGGGTTCGAGCCCTGGTCCGGGAAGATCCCACATGCCGCGGAGCAACTAATCCCGTGAGCCACAACTACTGAGCCTGCGTGCTGCAACTACTGAAGCCCACGAGCCTAGAGCCTGTGCTCTGCAATAAGTAAAGCCGCCGCAGTGAGAAGCCAGTGCACTGCAACGAAGAGTAGCCCCCACTGGCCGCAACCAGAGAAAGTCCACAGGCAGCAACGAAGACCCAAGGGAGCCAAAAATAAAATAAATAAATAAATTCATTAAAAAAAGAGAGAGAGAGAGAGAGAACACAGCCTCTTCCTTTTTCTTGGCAGTTTGATTCATTGCTTCCAGCAATTTCCAACTTTACAGACTAAACATTTCTAATTGGGAAATGGATGGTTTGAGTCTGAGTTGGTGATTCAGGATATAAACTTTCCAATCTGGGGTAATCGTTTGTGAGTAGTTGGCAGATTCCTGCTGACCAGCTCTTGTTTTGTCTTTAGGAAAGAATGAAAGTTAAGATACATATTTCACACTTCGTTGAAACAGAATACTTACCTGACATAGATAAGGCAATGAGACAGAGATATTTGCCATGTTTATTTGTTACAAGCAAAATATAAGAGGTTTACTTTTTTTGATGGATGAGGAAAACAGCACAGTATATTACATGTCCTTAACTGTGAAATGGGGATGATAAAAATACCTACGTAAGTTACTGTGCAGATTAAATAGGTAATTCACATAAAAGGTTCAGCACTGTGCCTGGCACAGAGTGATAGGTCAGGAAATGTTAGCTGTTATTGTTTATCATCATCATCATTACTTTGTATTTATTTCTGTTAAGTAGCATAGCTTCTCTAATTATATAATGTTAAGCTTCAGATTTTACAACTTCATGATGGTTAGCCTGTGAGAAACATCAGTAATTTGAATTAATTTATAAGCAATATTTTGGCTACTCATTTATGCTTTATATGTTGGAATTATTTCATAATGATTGAAATCTCTCAAAGATTTCACTACCTCTCATAGTGGCTTACACTATCTTTTAATTATCCTACAAATCCATGACCTTTATTCCTTATTCCAAATCAAACATTTTCTTTTGTTTTAGCCTTTGTGGATTTAGAGATAGGTAATTTGTCATAATATACTTAATATACTTGTGCTTATAACAATCTTGATTTTAAAGAACTTAATACTTCCTCGTTTAATCTATTGTCTGGAATCTGAAGGATAAACTATTTCCTAAGGTTAGGTGTTTGCCCATATTGTTGTTTATTATTTGTTTGTTTTAAGATAAACTTACCTTTTAAAACCACAAGATGATTATTCAATGAATTTGGTTCCCAGACACTAAAAACTGGTAATCTCATGGTGTGGAAAATTAGTACAAATTCTCAAAATGCCAGCTCTCACCCAGAAAATAACTGCTTAGTCCCATAATCTGACCAGTTGTTACTAGTTTCACCAGTTTACCAACAAGCAGGCTAATGCTTGTTTTCTTTTTTTTTTTTTTTTTTGGCCTCCCGGCATGTGGGATCTTAGTTTCCTGACCGGGGATTGAACCTGTGCCCCTTGCATTGGAAGCGATGAGTCTTAACCACTGGACCGCCAGGGAAATCCTGGATCAGCTATTTCTATGTCCATTTTTATAATGATTATATAAAATCATTTTATATAGTGTGACAAACTTTTCCTCCTCACTAAGGGCCAGGTTCCCCACACCCCTGCCCTCCCCTGCCTCCCAGGAGGAGGGCTTCTGTGCTTCCATCTCCATGAGGGGCTCACCCTCCACCCAAGGGGCCGTATCAGGCATCCCTCCTCACTCTTACTCCCACATCAATCACCAAGTCCTGTCTATTTCGCCTCCTGAAAAACTCCCAGAGTCACTCAGTTCCCTGCAACCCCAGTGTTACTTCCTTATTTCACTCGCAGTGGTGTCTCACCTGACCTCCCTCTAATAGTCTCCTCCTGCAGGTCCCTCACCCCCTGAAGCCAGTGATCTTTCGAATGTCACCCTGTAGCCTTTCCTAGCTCTCGGTAATCCTCGGATGAGGTTCACATACTTTGCAATGTCTTATAAAACCCATGGTGATACGCCCCATATCTTTCTCCAGCTGAGCTAGTTTGAGCTCCCTAAGTGTGCCTGACCTTCCCTCACCTCCGTTTCCTCTGCCTGGAACATTCTCCTCCCTCTTCTTCTGTCTCCTTTGCAGGCCTAACTCTTCTGAAGATATGTTGCTAATTGTTTTTCCTTTTTGGTCTTTCTTCCTCTCAATAGTAATACCAGGTTCATTTTTTCTAACACTGACCCCCAAACACCTTTACACTTTTTTTCTATACACCTATGTAGAAACCTCTATAAAACAGCTGGTTTTGTCTCTGTTCAGCAGATGGGGAGACAGAAGCACTAAATATAAGAAATGTAAATCACAATTATTAAATTATAAAGATCTTGATGGGCAGGGACAGGAACTAGATGTGTGTTTTATGTCCAGTGTTTGCACGGTGCCTAGGATAGAGTGGGCATTCAGTGTACGTTGAATGAATTATTGAATGACTCTCAGTTTAAGCCTGAGGTGCCTCTCTCTTGAGTCAATGGAGCTTCTGTTTCATTATTTATCCTTTAGGACAAATGAGGCCAGATTCCTCTGTGTGCCCTCTTTTTCCAGAAGGGAAATATGCCTGGTGAGAGAATCTGGAAGACTGTGTTGCTCTGAGCTGTTTGGGTAGATTCCTTTAATGTTAGCTGGCATGGAAGAGAAGGTCTCTTGTTATGGTGGCAATTAATGATGATTTGCACTTTTTAGTAATTTACAAAATGGTGACCATCCTGACAACTTAAGAAATATCTCTCTGTCCTGGACCGTGAAAGCTGGTGACCCATCTTAAATCCAAGACTCGTTATGCATGTTTCAGCCCTAGTAACAACTGGTACTGAATAGTTGATGTGCTCAGAAGAATTCTGTTTGGGTCATTTTAACGCATCTTTAATTTGGATTTCTTTTCTTGTAGGTTGTTCTTCAGAAACAATGGTTATTTCTTTGAACTCATGCCTGGGCTTTATCTGTATACTGTTATGCCACTGGATCAGGACAGCATCATCTCTGAACCTTGAAGACCCTAATGTGTGTAGCCACTGGGAAAGGTAATGGTTTTGAAAGTAATCTGAGAAATAATTTCTGATAGATTCCTTTATGTACTCTCATTATCAGTACCATATATAAAATTAGAATTTGAGAAGAGATTATAAAATTACTTATATGTAAAAATCATTAGTTATATGTAATAATTAGATAGTATAATTCACCTTGGTCTTAGATATTATATATTATGTGAAGAAAACTTGATATACTTACTGATTCTAACAAAGGTGCAGTTGTAAGACCAAGGAAAACATTAATAGATTGATTAAAACGACCTCCCTAAGGTCTTCTCCCTGCTCTGTATCTGTTTGCAATAATTTGGTGGAACTGGACCTATGCATGGGAACCAATGAGGGAGCAGTGGAAGACAGTGTGGAATAATATCCTAGAGTGTTGAAATGAATGGCATAAAAAATTGTGCAGTAGGTGGCCTGAAAGGGAGACATGATTTCTGGAGGAACTGGCAAGGCTGCATGGAAGTATTGTCCCCTGAGATGTCTTTGAAGACCTGAATAAGACGAGTAGATGGCAGTGATTGGGTGGGGTTCTAGGATGGAAGGTAGTTTGAAACCAGTGCCATGCAGACAACTAAGGACTGTGCCCAGTAAAACTAGAGTCAGTGCAGGATTGAGGAGGGCAAGGTTGAATAGATTATTTGAAAGCAGATGATGTAGTATCCAGATCTAGGTGATTTGCAGTAGGAAATACAGAAGTACAAAATAATAGGTCATCTTATAGTCCCTTTGGGAACACAGAAACAGCACAAACCATTTAGTGATACTGCAGTGCCGTCAAATGCAGTTTACTGTGCTCTCATGTGCTACTTGCATTCCTAGGAAAGTGTGTATCTTTATCCAAAATTAACATTGCACTTGCAAGTTGTTCAAGCAAATAGAAGGTGTCAAGTACTAGAGATTAATACATATTTGTAATAGCTGTAAGTTCAATGACATCAAACTCTTGGTCTCTTTTTCCTGTCACCCTCAGCATCCTGATGAGTACACCACAGAGTAAACATTCTACTCGCTGTGTCACCCACTGGTGGGATGCACAAAGCTCAGAGTCTTTCAAGCACAGCAGCTGTATTATTCTAGGGGCACACTGGTTCCTCACTCATAGCGTTATTTATCGGTGAGGGCTCGTCCCCATCTCCATTGGCAGTATTACATTCAGGGTAACAAAAACATATTTTCCTGATCAATCAATCGAGTTATGTAGCCTTATGAAACTTTAACCTGTAGAGGAAATATGAATGTGTAATAAAGTTCTATATATTTGTGCTATTAACTATGTTATATAGAATTTAAGGGAAGGGACCTCCTATTAATTATCTTTATAATTTTCACAGAACCACTCATAAAACATTTCATCAACAAAGTACATAATAAATATGATTAAAGTAATAAAAATGAATTGATGAATACGTGAATAAGAACATATCAAATTTAGAAGAGGGATCGTCCATTGGTGGTTGAAGTTCTTGGCAGATGATAGCTTTGGAATGGGAGGAAAAATCAAATTTGTTAGGTACTGTGAGATAAGAATCAAGAGATCTTGGTAATACATTAACTGTGGAGGTGAAAGAGGCAGAAAAGGCTGAGATTTAGAACCTGCTGTGAAAGAGTGGAGGTGTCACTGCACATATGGAAAAATAAAAAGAAGAGAGCTGATTTGACAGGGAAGAGATTATTGTGGTTTTATCATGTTGTATTGATATGATCAGTTTGAAATATGGGCCTGGATGAATGTTTAACTTTTCATTTAAACAAAACATTAAAAAGATATTTCCCCCAGGTTTTCTTTTTTTTTTTTACTGGATGTGTTGGGTCTTCGTTGCTGCACGCAGGCTTTCTCTAGTTGCCGCAAGCAGGGGCTACTCTTTGTTGCGGTGCAAGGGCTTCTCATTGCTGTGGCTTCTCTTGTTGCTGAGCACAGGCTCTAGGCACGCAGATTTCAGTAGTTGTGGCTCGAGGGCTCTAGAACGCAGGCTCAGTAGTTGTGGCGCACGCGCCTAGTTGCTCCGCAGCATGTGGGATCTTCCCAGACCAGGGCTCGAACCCGTATCCCCTTCATTGGCAGGCGGATTCTTAACCACTGCGCCACCAGGGAAGCCCCCCCCTCCCCAGTTTGTTTTGACATTGTCCTATCTTATAATCGTCGTGGACAAAAAGGCCTTATGAAATATAAGAAAGAGTATTGGCTTAGCCCTGTTTTTTTCACTTAAGCAGTCCAGTGATCTTGGATGAGTCTCTTAACATCATCCAATTCAAAGATTTATTGTGAAACTTTCATCAAATAATGTATGAAAGATGTTTTGTAAAATAAAAAGTGCTGGATGAATGTAAAAAAAAAAGAAAAGAGAAATATGGGCCTGAAAGTGTTTGGGAATATAGATTTGGGAGTCTCCAGCATGATGAGAGAACAGATGAGCTCTCTGAGGGAAAGGCTACAAAGAGAAAAGAATCCAAGACTTCAGGTAATCCAGCACCCACTCAAATGTACACATTTTGTCCTGATTTCTTGCTCAATATTTAACCATACTTACCAACACATAATTGCATTGTTCTGTTCACCATTTTAAATTCCCAATGTCTAAAACACTGCCTTGCATATGGCATGTGCTCAGTGAATAATTGTTGAGGAGTAAACTCACCTTCTGGTAGGAAAGGAAATGACTAAATATGGACATCAGTAGTGGGGGTGGGGAGGGCGGAGTGATAGAGAAGGGGCACATTAATCTCTAAACCTAATATAATTCCACTGTTGTACAGGTGATTAGAGTAACCGCTAAAATACTCACTAATGGGGAAGAAATTCAGTGTGGAAAAATAGGAAAATGATGGAGATTTTTTTCCTGTCTATATTTTTCCTATAAACTGCTAAAAAGAAAAATTGACAGCTACAATTTTCTTATTGATAGATTTTCTGTTATAAGGCTAGATAATGATTCTTTGAAGAAAGGTTAAAAAAAAGTAGAATTGTTTTGGCAAGAATGGAGAAAAGGAGTATAAATTAAAATGATCAAATAAAGGTGCAGCTGACAGGTTCTCCTGTATTTTCAAAAACTGAAACGAGCTTGAATTGAAACAGGGAGAAGAAGATTAGCTTCAAGGACAAAAGTCCTGGTAGTAGGGCCAAGTAGTGCTCATTGTAGGTTTTCCTTACACTAAAACCCACCTGTCACCAATGGTTCCGAGCCATGGAATCACCTGCAGCCTTGCTTCTCAGAGTGTGGTCTGTGGAGCTGCAGTGGCAAGAACCTCAGCTGGGAGCTTGTTGGAAATGCAGACTCTCAGGTCCCTCCCCAGACCTACTGAATCATTTATTTTCAAATAAAAGTATGCCTCATTTTAATGCAGCAATTGTGATTCTTAGAAGTTATACATGAAAGGAAATGAAGGAAAATTAAATCATTTAAAATACACAAGGGATGCTTGTTATTAAAGGAATTCTGCACAGCATCCTTTTGGAAAATGAATAACTCCATGAATCATCTGTTCCTTCTCCCCATCTCCTTTCCCTGTTGTGTGAGTTTAAGTATTTCCATATAATGGGGTTTCTTCTAAAGAAGGCACAAATGAAGAGAAGCCTTTCTCTGCCCAACCCCTTGGGGGTGGGACACAGGAGTGGTAATAATTGAAGCTGCAGTCCTGAAGCAAGCAGAGATAAGAAATGATAATTATTACCATATTTAATTAAAGTAACAAGACAATCTAGGCAGATGAAATGTAATTAACCACTTTGGAATGTGTCCAAGTGATGATGGCTTTTCCCCCCTGTTCTTTGACCTTAAATTAAATCTTGTTGGGGTTCCTCCCTGGACAATACTTAATAGTTTAAAATCACCGTGATGATATGTTTTCAGTGTGTTTGAGAAGATTAAACAAACAAGCAGGAGATAAAGGGTTTTGCATCTTGATGCTGAAAATAGTGTAGAATTGGGACCAGATTCCTTTTATACCACAGTTTGCCACTCACTGTCTGCTTTAGAAGCTTTCAATATTCTACAACATCTGAGAGGGGACAGAGGTACAGGATGCTGTCTGGGGGTCTTGGTGTTGGTACCGGCTCTAGACTGACCACTAGCACTGGGAGCTCGGTGTGGCTTATTTGTGATGAAAATGAGATTGGACTAGACAATCGAGAAGGTTGCTTCCCATTCTGTGACTTTAAGAGCAGCTGCAGATGAACAGGGAGGTGTGGACTATCAAGAGGTAGTAATTAAGTTCAAACAGCAGCACTGAGGACCAGAGGAAGTCATCCAGTTCTCAGAGACATTTCCCTTCATGATGCGGGCACACAGCTTCCAGAAAGTGGCCCCTTGAAAAGTGACAACAAGGTAATTGTCTAATGATAGGTGGGTATTGAGCAAATTAGGTGTAGTTGTGAGTATTTGGTAGTCATAATTTGAAGACTATTTACTAACATGGAGAAATGCTTATGATAGTCTTAAATTTAAAAGGTAGGTTTAAAATTATGTGTATAGCATGAGTATGAAAATATAAAAACAAAAAGACAAAACTATAAGTAAAAACTAAAAACCCTAGGGATGGTAAAAGAAGTACAGCAAAATGTTATGTGTGGTTAGGTGAGAGTTATATAGTTCTCTCCCTCTCTTCTTAAAGATTTGTTTTCCAGATTTTCTAGTGTGATTGTAATATCATTAAAAATGAAAAGTTGGGGCTTCCCTGGTGGCGCAGTGGTTGAGAGTCCGCCTGCCAATGCAGGGTTCGTGCCCCGGTCCCGGAAGATCCCACATGCCGCGGAGCGGCTGGGCCCGTGAGCCATGACCGCTGAGCCTGCGCGTCCGGAGCCTGTGCTCCGCAACAGGAGAGGCCACAACAGTGAGAGGCCCCGCGTACGGAAAAAAAAAAAAAAAAAAAAATTAAAAAAAAAAAGAAAAGTAAAAAAGAGATTGTTTAGAAAAGAAAAAGAATGTATGCAAAAGAACAGAAAAGAAATTTGGGTTGAAAAGGCTTAGAGCCCTTCTCCCGTAAACTTAAGTGGAAGCCTCAGTAGCTGATCAATGTGAAAAGTAATTTATATTCGGTCTGTTCCTCATTGAGTTTGAGACTGAATAATTCTAATTAGAAGTGTCAAGACTGAAGAGAAATGCTCAACCGTAATGAATTTTACACTTCGATTTCCCCCAAACTCTCTATATTTCTCTATTAAAGTAAGAGCAGGTTATTTTTAGCATTTACGTGCTGGCCTCTTGAGAGCCCTTTGAGGGCAGGAATTGAATAGAATTTATTCAATAAACATTTGTTGAATTGGAATCCTTAATGGTTTGATTATCCTTTTATAGAGAAGAGCTTTTTATATCCTAAAAGCAGAGAAGCATCCTGCAAATTAAGCTATTGGTGAGCAGCAAATGTCCAGAAGAGGAAGCTCATGTACTTTAACATTTTCTCTTATTGAAGAAACCTTCCAGGCTGCTAGAAATTAGTGAAAACACTTTTCACGTTTGCTTGTGGAGTCAGCTCCCCCATCACATCCAATGGCGTGTGTTTGGCCAGGGTCCCTTAGTTGATTATCACTTTTGCTCTCCAAGGCATTCAGATCTTAACACTTAACATGGCCTGTGAAATTTTGTGGGAATACTGCATCAGGCCTAGTTCTAACAAACCAATTTAGTTCAGCTAAATTAGTACTATGGAGCCTGGTAGATTACATTTTTTTCACCCAAGCAGCATTAATTTAGGGTGGTTTCTTCTTCATTCCCATAGCACATGTGGAAAGTTGTTCTGTTTTGCTCATGGGAATGTAGGACTGCCTAGATGGCAGTTCCACACACACAGGACATTCATTCACTTTGCTCTCCACTAGAAATGGAATGGAGAAATAATGCTGCAGGCCTTTACAAGCTGCTGGATAGGGAGGGAAAAGAATTGGCGAGGAAGTCTTAGAAACTGCAACAACCTGAACTTCAGGACACGGCTAGGGGTCTGAAGAAAATCTGAATAGCTTCACGTGATATTTCATTCCAAGAACGTTTATATTTTAACGCAGGCCTCTCGCTTTACCCCAAAGGAGTTATATCAGAGATGTAGGCAATGGCATACTCGACGCTCGTCTGAACCTGTTCCTGCAGGTGTTGTCTGCTGGAATAGAAGGAAGTAGTCATCTGAAATGTATGTTAGAAATGCAGAATGCCAAGTAAGAAGGGATCTCCAAGAACATCTCTGAACCCCTGGTTTTATGATGTGATTGTCAAAACCCCGGGAAGTGAGGTTACCTGCTGAAGGTCAGCCAGGTGCTCAGTGTCAGATCAGGATGATAACCCTGCCTTATTCTAATCCAGTGATTTTTTCACTGGGACTTACTGCATCTGCCTCAGGCTTGTGGAGGATCCCTAAATTTACCTAGAAATCAAGTTGCAATGTCCCAAAGAATCAAGTACAAACAGTATGAATTGTATGATTAATTCATGGATGTCTCATAATGGCTGAGAGAGACCACTTAGAGAAAGAAAGCTGTGTTTGTGAGGCCAATACTGCTTAGCTTTTCAAATTAGAAGTTTCTGCTCTCTATCTAACCTGAACTCTTCAGGCTGAAATTTTAACCTCATTCCCTCCGTACCTTCTGTAGTTGATAGTTCCTATTAATGAACTTGGGCTATTGATCTACACCAAGTGAGGCCATGATTGAGGCCCATTTTGTTGTTGTCATTGTTGTTAGCATGAGTTAAAGATTTTAGTGGAAATCTTTAAGAGACTGTTAAAGAAAATAGAATAAAGTGTTTTGAAAAGAAGATTCTCCAGATTTTCCTGTAGGCAAGAAATCTGAGCTCTTGAGCATGTGATAGACTGCTTTGAAATGAAGAAATATAGGATTGAACATTGAATATTCTTTGTATTTCATGGGTGCTTTTCAGCCACATTCTTAGGCCCATAGGAGTGCATGCTTTTACTCTAACAAGAAGCTGTTAGTGAAAATATGTTGGAAAACAGACTGTTTAAGTAGCAACAGGTTGTTCATATGATTATTTCAGGCTAACTGTCTCAGCCATATGTTTAGAATTGGGTTTAAAGACTTCTTTGTAGCTTCTATGTAGAGGTTGTATATATTCTTCCATTGCCTAAGAAGTAGGGCAGGCACAAGAAAGAAAATTATTACAAGTTCCAACCAGAGAAATATAGTCTTTCTGATTTTCCAAAATCAGTAGCAAAATGTACTTGGATTGTCTTTTTGCTGATTACCCTTATTATTTGCATGAGGCCTAGATTGAAAACAATTTGTGAAAGGTCTTGATATCCCTGGACCCCGGGGGAGGGGATGGAATTAAATACAGAAAAATATGTGGTGATACGTTTTTAAATTTAGGAATATCAGAGTTTTGGGTGAATAGTAAATGAGATTTTTTTGAACTGTATAGGATGAACCCTTGTCTTTAAAATATATTATTAATATTGGATCTTTTAGGGTTCTAATACAAATAGAAACCTGAAAAAACCTGAAGATTCTTTTAAAGGTCAGTGTGGAGTTGCAAGTGGAGATAATTTAGCCAATCACTGTTTTTTTGGTACACAGCCTATCAGTAATGTAAGAAAGAGAAATACTGATTCCTTCTCTTTCTTCTTCTTTTCAGCTACTCCGTGACTGTGCAAGAGTCATACCCACATCCCTTTGATCAAATTTACTACACTAGCTGCACTGACATTCTGAACTGGTTTAAATGCACGCGACACAGGTAATGGAAGCTCAGATGTATTTCTGTGTTTGGCAAGCTGGGAAGGAGTCTGATATGAGATATCTCGAGATAAGTGAAGTAGGGAAGTCGTGAAACTTGATTCCTTGAAATAAAGTGTAGGTTGGCTTAAATGGACAATCCGTATATTCTTAGCAAATTAGTGAGTTAGCATAATATTGGTCAAAACATATATCCCATGTTTCTTCTTAATTATTTTGGAGTACTTTGCTTTTTATACCTTTATTATATTTAATAGCTTTTTGTATTAAAATATAAAGTCTTGATTTCTAATCAAATTACAGGTCCAATAAAGTAACAATGTGATTTTTTCCCCTTTCTATAGAATCAGTTATCGAACAGCCTATCGACATGGAGAAAAAACTATGTATAGGCGCAAATCCCAGTGTTGTCCTGGATTTTATGAGAGCAGGGAAATGTGTGTCCGTAAGTAAGACTTGCATCCCTTGGAGGTTCATTTATTTTTTGCAGTGTTGGTTTGCATTTAGGGGAGGCTGGAACAGAGGCCTGGGGAGATGGGTCATCTTGGATCATTCCCTTTCATTCACTGCTGCTTTCTTGGCCTGTGTAAGGAGGGAAGCATTAACTGTGTCCCTCTGTCCTATGAAAAATCTCCAAATGAATGTCACTTGAGGAGAAAGCAGATGTTGTAGAAAGATGATTCAAGGCTGGTTGCTGCGATGTTCATTACAGTCCTTCAATAAATGTCTGTTTGGAAATTGGTCAGGGAGTCATTGAACTTAGGTCACAGAAGAGAACAGAGATATAACCTTCCTGCAGCAGCTCAACAGAGTCCCGAGTCAACTTCTGAGAGGCCAGCATGTTCTTTTCTGATACATAGAATGATACGCTTATTAAAAGTAGAGGAGCTTTCGCAATAGGAAATGACTGTAAGTCTGGGTTACAAAGTAGACCTTTTTTCATTGTCATTTCTCTCCTTCCTCCCCTCCCCATCTCACCAATTCATTTTGCGATGTTTTGTTTTGTTTTTTAACATCTTTATTGGAGTATAATTGCCTTACAGTGTTGTGTTAGTTTCTGCTGTATAACAAAGTGACTCAGCTATACATATACATATATCCCCATATCCCTTCCCTCTTGCGCCTCCCTCCCACCCTCCCTATCCCACCCCTCTAGGTGGTCGCAAAGCACCGAGCTGATCTCCCTGTGCTATGCGGCTGCTTCCCATTAGCTAGCTATTTTACATTTGGTAGTGTATATATGTCCATGCCACTCTCTCACTTTGTCCCAGCTTACCCTTCCCCCTCCCTCTGTCTTCAAGTCCATTCTCTACATCTTTGAGATGACTTAAGAGAAGTTTGATGTTTTATGATGCACTTTAGGAAATCCTAGAATATCATGTGACATGCAGTTTGCAATTGGGGTTTCTTACCATTGTGTGTAGGACACGTAGAAGAGAGCGACAAATATAATTTTATTCAAATATTTTGGCTCAACACAAAGTTAGAGGGACACCTTTGCTTTCTGAGCTGAGATGCTGCTGTTGAGTAGTATAGAGAGAGACAAAGTTCTGCTCTAATTTGGAGGTACTAGGAGTGGTTGGACACATCACTGGGCTTAAAACTCTGCAGAGCTGAGTGATAGCACTGGCTTGGCCATCAATCATCTGGGTGGCCCTGGATAAACCATTTATAACTCTTTGAGGCTAGTTTGCTCTCAAGCAGCAAGGGGGCTTGGACCAGTGTATGTGTCATCTTCCTTCCGATCCCTGGAGTCTATTCTTTATTTATATAGACAGGGCTGATTTCTCAAATTTTTATTCAAAACCAAGGCTATACATAATAAATGTTCGTTGAAGAGAAATTATAAAATGTAACTAAGTGAAAAGAAGAAAATACAAATATGTTGTGAATGTCTTTCCTGGTCAGTAAATGAACTTCTATAACATTTAACAAAAGTCAGTATGTTATTGCATTATAGATGTTTATTTGACTGATCTCAACTCTTGAATATTTACATGATTTCCAAGTTTTAACTATTATGGACTGCTTTAGAAGACATCATTGTGGTTAAATCTTTGTTCATATCCATAATTAATAGGTAAGGATAACTTCCTAATAGTAGAATTGCTGGGTCAGAGGCATACACATATTTCTAAGATGTTTGGTGTTTTTCCAATATATACCACCACCAGCAGTATAGAATGTCTTTTTGCTTATACCCTGTGGCAATTTTCCCTTTGCTATTTTTTTCTTTATTTGCATGTGTTTGATTAATAATGATGCTGAATAAGAAAACTTACATGTTTATAATCAAACATCTTAGAGAATAATCATGAAGTGATCTCTGTGGCCCAGGCTGATGGGAAATTTTCAAAGGAAAGCCCTGAATACACACCGAGTGAAGAGTGGGGAGGCTTTGCTGGTTGGGCTTGCCACTTTACAGAAGCTTCGGGATGATATTATCTTGGTGCACTTAACCAGGGTTCAAACTTACAAATACAATTGTCAGCACACTGAGAAAATAGTTCTGTCTCCCAGGATTCTCTTCTCTTAACCCAGGTCATAGGAACCATCTATAAAGCTGGGATGCTAATTCATTGTTACACAGAACCTGGAGAGGTGCTTACAGTCTTCCAGTCATACCTTTTCTCCTTGAAGGTCTGGCATGTGAGAAACTAGATTTTATTGGCAGCTGATGTGGGGAGTGTGGATCCGAGCAAGGTCAGTTAGAGAGAAAATTTTTAGTGCTTCGTGGTTCCAGCCTCCCATAGCCCAACGCCGCCATCATTTTATTCAGTAGTGCAGCCTGCCTCAGAAAGCAAGGTGATCCCACAGCACCATCATACCTGGTAAAAATTATTGCCATCATATGATGGTAAAGATAACTCTTCCTTGATCTCACACAAGACAGGTTGCAAGGTGTCCTCCTGACCGCTTGGATGGACATCTCTAGAATTTGCCTCTAAAATTCTCCTTTTCTAAGCCTTCTTGGATGACCAACTGTTCCTGGAGACTGAAATATTTTTTCTTTAGATAGGTTAATATATTTAATCAGCTTACTGTCTAGTCTCAAAGGCCTAGAAGCTATTTGATCTCTTTAAGGGTATTTTGCATGTCTCCACTCGGATGTCTTGATTTCACAGCTTAACCCCAGAGGACAATCATGCTTCCCTGATTTCCTTGTTCTTGGGGATGCCACTGGTAAATCTTCTGTTCTCTCAACAGCTGACACTAGTGAGGCACCCTTGTGGATAGAGAAGGAAGAGAGAACACATGATTCTTTGTTCTGCTTTCATAATCTTTTTTTCAACTAGGTTTTGCTGCCAGGCACCTAGCACTGTCACCATTTTAACTGTTTCCAGCAAGTTAACAAAAGGAATTGAAACACAGGAATTGATAATAATTTTAGTTTAATTTTGGTAATCAGTTTACCTAGAAGGCAAAAAAAGGATGGTTTCACATAACCACCTGTATTAGGAAAATAGTTTCTTTTAGGTGTCTGGGGTATCTCCCCTGGAGAGAAAGTCCCATCCTCCCATCCCTCTCCACCCCTGCTGCATCCTGCCCAAGATTATGCATCTCTGCTAAACTCTCAGGCTGTGCAGAAGCTGCTGGTCCACAGAGCACACTTTGGATAACAAGGGTCTGTGTTCAGAAGACAGACATGTACCATCAGGCAGGAAGAGCCAAAATGGAGAGTTCAGGGAATAGCGTGGTTAGAAGCCTTTCCTAAGAATCTGGTCGGAGAAAAAGAATGAATTGGAAAATCTTCCAAGGAGAAAATACTAGACATGAAGATGTCTATGATTCCTTCCTGAGGTTTTAACCTGTTCATAAAATTAATTAAGCTTGTAAGTGTATTCATTTTTCAGAGTTACTATTATTGCCTAATTGTGTGTTTCATTGCTTTTTTAAAAACTGGAATATCATTTATTTACTTTCTTGACTTTTTAAAATATTTGAAATAATAGAGTTGTCATACACTATCATGTTAGTTTCAGGTTACTACATAGTGATTTGACATTTCTATATATGAAGAAATGATCTCCAGGATAAGCCTAGTAACTATGTGTCCCCATACAAAGTTATTACAACATCATTGACCATATTCCTTATGCTGTATATTACTTACATACCTGTGGTTTATTTATTTTATAACTGGAGAGTTTTACTTCTTAATCGCCTTCACCTATTTCACCCCCACCCCCTCCTCCCAGAAACCACTCATTTGTTCTTTGTATCTATGATTCTGTTTTCATTTTATTTTGTTTTTAGATTCCACATATAATTGACATTATACAGTATTTGTCTTTTCTGTCTGACTTATTTTACTTAGTATAACACCCTCTATTCATTTTGTTGCAAATGGCAAGATTTCATTCTCTTTTATCTGAATAGTATTCCACTATATATGTATATCACATCTTCTTTATCCATTTATCCATTGATGGACACTAGGTTGTTTCCACATGTTGGCCTTTGTAAATAATGCTGCAGTGAGCATGGGGCGGCAGATATCTTTTTGTGTTAATGTTTTGTTTCCTTCAGATAAATATGCAGAAGTGGAATTGCTAGACCACATTGTAGTTCTATTTTGAATTTTCTGAGGAACTTCCATATTTCCATAGTGGCTGTATTAATTTATGTTCCCACCAGCATTGCTTTTCTCCACATCCTTGCCAACACTTGTTATATCTTGTTTTTTTGATGATAGCTATTCTAACAGATGTGAGGTGATGTCTAATTGTGGTTTTGATATGCATTTCCCTGATGATTAGTGATGATGAGCACCTTTTCACATACCTGTTGGCCATCTGTATATCTTCTTTAGAAAAATATATATTCAAATCCTCTGCCCATTTTTTAATCAGATTTTTTGGTTTATTTTTGCTTGTTGATGGTTTTGTTTGTATTTGCTTTGCAATGGCTTTTTAGTTTGGTGGAGTCTCAGTTGTTCATTTTTGCTTTTGTTATCTTTGCTTTTGGTGCCAAATCCAAAAAATCATCACCACAACCCCATGTCAAGGAGCTTACCACCTATGTTTTCTTCTAAGAGTTTTATCATTTCAGGTCTTGCGCTCAAGTCTTTAATCCATTTTGAGTTGATTTTTGTGTATGGTGTAAGATATGGTCCAGTTTCATTTTTTGCATGGGGCTGTCCAGTTTTTCCAACATCATTTATTGAAGAGACTGTTCTTTCCCTCTTGTATGTTCTTGGCTCTTTTGTTGTAAATTAATTGACCACACATATATGCATGGGTTTGTTTCTGGACTCTCTATCTGTTCCATTGATCTATGTGCCTGTTTTTATGCCAGTACCATGCTGTCTTGATTACTATAGCTTTGTAATAAAGTTTGAAATCACAGCGTGTGATACCTCTAGCTTTGTTCTTTTTTCTCAAGGTTGCTTTAGCTCTTTGGGGTCTTTTGTGGTTCCACACAAATTTTAGGATTGATTTTTCTATTTTGGTGAAAAATGCCATTGGAATTTTGATAGGGATTGAATTGAATCTGTAGATGGCTTTGAGTAGTATGGACATTTTAACAATATTAATTCTTCCAAACATGAGCATGGAATGTATCAAATATATTTGAGTCAGGTTTTATGTATTTGTGTCTTCTTCAGTTTCTTTCATCAATGTCTTATAGTTTTTAGTGTGCAGGTCTTTCACCTCTTTGGTTAAATTGTTTCTAGATTTTTTTATTCTTTTTGATGACATTATAAATGGGATTTTTTTCTTAATTTCTTTTAAAGTTAGTGTTAATAATTAATTTTGATTTACTAAAGTTATAAATCTAAAACCTAGTTGTTTCTTGACATAGAAACCAAACTTACGGTTCCCAAAGGGGAAACGGAGGGTGGGAGGATAAATTAGGAGTATGGGATTAACAGTTACAAACTACTATACATAAAATAGATAAGCAACAAAGATTTACTGTATAACACAGGGAACTATATTCAGTATCTTATAACAACCTATAATGGAAGATAATCTGAAAAAATATATATATGTAGCTGAATCACTTTGCTGTACACCTGAAACTAACACAATATTGTAAATCAACTATAGGTCAATAAAAAAAAAATAAACAACAGCAACAACAACAAAACCTAGTTGTTTCTTAAGCTAAAATCACCTTACAGGTGTTTCATTCATCAGCCTAACAAAATTTAACAAACACATAAACATAAAAGGGCCTTTGACTAATGTTTTACATATTTAAACACCATCAAGTTTTTAAAATGGAATTTGTATATTTAATAAATTTGAATCCTATTTTAAATAATCCGGCTTTTAGGGTGACAAACGATCCCATGTGCTTAAATAATTTTTGTAAATCTAATAAGTTCAACTTATTAATAAGGTGGAATCTTAAATTCTCTTAAATGTTCTAATATTGTATTTGTAAAATTTCAACTTTAACATTTCTAATCAGTTATTTCACTACACTTTTAAAAAATGAAATTAGAAGACCAGCCCCTTGTTGCAATAGACCACATTCTTTTATGTATTATAATTATCTTCTCAAAACAAAAGTTATAAACACTATAGATTTTGATTCTCACACACGTTTCTATATTAAATTCAAAATATTCACACAGCTGACGGATACCCCCTAAGCAAATAATTATATCATCTCATTTTTTGGGGGGGGGGGTTATTTTAAAATAGTATTCTGGTGGTCTCTTTTCAGTTTGCTAATATTATTTAGTTAGTTAGCTAATTGTAGTAAAAACTACATAACATTAAATTTGCCGTCTTAATCATTTTTAAGTGTACAGTTCAGTGGTGTTAAGTGTATTCACATTGTTTTACAACAGACCTCTAGAACTTTTTCATTTTTCAAAACTGAAACTCTATACCCATTAAAACCTAATTTCCCCTCTCCCCTACCTTCAGCTCTTAGAGACCACATTTTTACTTCTACTTTATATTTCTAGGATTTTGACTACTTTAGATACTTTATATGAGTGGAATCATGGATTTATTTCACTTAGTGTAATGTCCTCAAGATTTTTCCATGTTGTAGCCTGTGATAGGATTTCCTTTTTGTTTTAAGGCTACATAATATTCTTTTGTATTGTTTTCTGAAGTTTCTTAAATACCAGAGAACATGTTCTTTGATTAACTGCCTTGACCAAACATACTGAGCCCTTTATCTACTCTAGATGTTGTATCCTGTATTCCTTAGATTTAAGACATATGATTTAATAGTCCTAGTTTTCAAGTTAGATTACAACCCTCTACCCAGTTGGCTATACCAATTGATTGAATTTTGTGTATCTTTAGTCATTAAGATATATAAATGTATTTTTTGGCCTAACTTTAACTACCATGATAATTGCTACAATTATCTTTTCTTTTCATATAATTCTTATCTTTTATGACCACACATCTCTTGTAAATATTGGTATCTGGTTACATTTTGCAAATCTCATAGCTGTGTTTGAATGTGAAATCGCAACCTCTAAAGTCATCGTGTTCATCCTCTTCCACCTTGCCTTGGTGCTGATCCCATGTATTGTCTGAAGTCACAAGGGTGTCAGTTGTCTGGCTTTTCCTCCAGAGTATTAATTTCCTCCACAAGATCACCAATCTCCAGACACTTCTCGTCTTCCATCTTCTCAGCCCCCATACCCCAAGATTTCATATAGTTCTCTAATTTAGAATTTTGACCTTGTTCCCAAAATGAAAAGATGCATAACACAAATTGGCTTAAACATAGTGCTTTCCAGGATTATCTGTTAACATCTATTTCCTCCTCACTGTTTTGCCTGCCTCACTTATGTTTTCTTCCTTTCTTCTTTCTTTCCTTTCTGCATTCCCTCCTACCTACCTGCTTATTCTAATGTTCGACACTTAAAGATGCTCACTGCAGCCACTAAACTATCTTGTATCTCTTTGCACATGCAAAAGATTAATAAGACAAATTTAGTGGGGTTTCTGGGACAAAGAGTATGCATGTTGTAACAGTAAGATTAGGTTTGGCTATGAGTAAAACTTTGTTTCTTTCTCACATGAGTCCAGAGGTTGGTAAACCAATAAGGAACCCAGGCAATTTCCACCTTTCTGCTCCACCACGTCTAGGGTGGAGCCTTCATCTTCATGTGCCATTATTGATCACCCCACATCAATCTAGGTCCCAAGCAATGGATGGAAGAGGCAGGAGAAAGAGGCAAATGACAATGCCAGCTGTTTCCTAAGGAGAGTTTCTAGAAGTGATCACATTCCATTTCTGCTTTGACTAGACCTTAGTCATATGACCTCACCAAGCTATAAGGGCATCTTTATTCTGGGTGGTCAGGGGCGCAGTAAAAATATATTTCTGTAGGAAGGGAATAATGGATATTGGGAGAAAGGAGAAATCTGAGTCACATTTTAAGACTTTTTGATACAAACTTCCAAATTGCTGTCTAGACAGGTTCTAATAACTTGCATGCCCACAAGGAGTATATGAGGGTGCCCACTTCCCCATATCCTCACCAACATTAGGCATTATTATTTCTTTCAACCTGTTGGGTGACAAAAATGGTACCTTGCTTTACTTTGCATTTCCTTAATTATTATGCTGTTCTCTTAAGAAATATATGTTTGTTAGTCACTTGTATTTTGGCTTCAAGGGGGATAAAGTGAGAGTGCTTTGTGTCTCAAGAGCCATAGAAATGCTGGGTAGAAACAACAGGTGTCAGTGGAGAGAGAAATGTGCTGATTTCCAGGCTGGTAAAAGAGATAGTTTGAGACTGAGACTTGAATAACAAATGCCACGGGCCAAGCCAGCAAAAGACCCAGGCCCTTCAGGGCCCCTTACCCTTACCACCATCTCTGGGATCCATTCTCTCCTAACCCCAAAGTCCACAGGTCCCTCTCTCCCAAGGCCTCAACTGTTTGTAGCTCTGGGAATGGCTTGGAGCCAGGGCAGCCCCTTGTCTTCTCCCACAGCCCCCACCATGAGCCCTGAGGAGAGAAGCATGATCCCTGCTACCATGGCAGCGAGGGGAGCTCTAGGGAGCCCTAGACAGTGATATGCAAACTCCCAGGTCTGCGGAAAGGAGCTGAGACCCAGACTTGTGATCTCCACAGTCCTGTACTTGAGGAGTATATAAGGATTTGAGGCTGCCCTAGGCATCCAAACCATTATTTACAACACTAGAACTTTAGGAAGATGTGTTTGGCCATACACACAACTGATTTCCAAACACATCTTTGGAAGCTGACCTCTTAGCAAGTGGGAGTTGCCTGTAAATTTGGTTTCATGGGACTAGGAAAAGCTCACAGGACAACAGCAGAGTGGGAAGTTGGCAGCTATCCCTCTGTGGGAAGGATTGGCTAATCCTGAGATGAGGCTAGCAATACATTTTCCCTCCCATTTCCTTTACTGATGGCAGAGAAAGCAGATCACTGGAAGCAAGGCTGCTTGCCGCAGAATCGTGAATGGACAAAGGGCATGGCCTGGGGTCCCTTCTCTGGTGCAGCTCCCATCCTTTGGCCCAGATGCCCAGTCTTCTGCTGCTGGAGGCTGCTGCAGAGGAAAGGACTGTTGTGATGAATGTTTCCTTTGTGGTGGACTTGACTCTGTTACCCTGTTTTTGTTAGATTGTGGAGGTCAAATGCTAACTTCAAATTAAAGCTATAATGGGGGCATCCTGGGCAGTGTGGCTTACAGGGAAGACGCAGGAAGAGGTTTGGGGCCTGGGTCGCCACCCTGTTGCCTTGTAGGCCAGCCCTGATGGTAGAGGATCAGTTCCCATGGATGTGCCCTGGCTGTCTTTGGCAATCATTAAGAGAACTTTGGAACTGTAAATAAGAAGGCTTCACTCCCGCACACTGAACTGTATATGATTTCCTGTGTTTAGTAGAGAGGAGTGTGACAATTGATTACCATAGCACTGAATGAATATTCACAGCTGATTTTTAACTTGGCCACTTTTGTGAAAAAACTGAACTGGCTAGAACTCTGGTCAGTGTTTATATAAAAAATATTTCCTGCTGATGAACTTTACTCTTGTTTGAATGCCATGTTTCAATAAGCAATGGGTTTTAAACCCAAGTTTTGGGTTAAGGGCTTAAAGACATCTGCAGCTCACTTGCCCAGGACTATTTTCCTTCCAGAAGACTGAAATGCCACACAGGGGGCACGTTAGGGACGCAGTTAGGCTATTTGCCACATAACTCATACGTTTCCACCTATTTCTTCCTTTTATATTGGAATATTATGTTGTATTAGACTGGAATTAACAAAGAGCTTCCCTTTGGGGAGAGAGGGTAACATTTCTTAGAAGCGGCTACCTCGAACATTGTGTTTGGAAGGATTTTGAGGCCATGTCTATGCTAAGAGAGAAAACAGAGTGACTCATTAATGATTTCTGTCATGGTCATTGGGTGGCCTGAGTGCCCCACATTTGCAATCCCTGTATTAGACTCTGTCTGGCATCCTGTGACATTTTGGACCTCTTGAGTCATGGAGATATCAATAGAGATTCCTGAATCATGCACCTGGTCATAGGCTCCTGTTATACCTAACTTCTCCATTTAACTGGGAAGTTATATGTACTATTCCTGTTCTTGTCTCCAGGCAGAATGCATTTCCTCTTTGTGAGCTGGAATATTTAGCAAGTTAACTCAGGATAATATTGTAGGCAATTTTATTTAGGGAGTGGAAAAAGATTTTCAATGGCCACATTTTGCCTCAGTGTCAGCCATCGGAGGATCCGATGGAGGGGGGAATCGCAGGCTTGAGGAACTGGCCAAATGGTCAAGGCTTTTGGGAAGAGCTGCCCTGCAGGTACTTGTTTCCCCCACCTGGAGAGGATGGAGGGACACCTTTAATTCTTTATCCAGGCTTCATGTTATTTTGGTCTTTTGCTGCTGAAAAGTCTTGGGCTCAGATTTTTCAGGATGAGAAGAGCTAGAGTGCAGCCTTGTTTTTGGGGGCTGTGAAGATTCAGTCTTTGATAGAGGGCTGTTTTGGGGTGAGCTGGACTTCTCTGGGGGATTCCTGGGAGCATGGTGAGAATTTAGGGGAGGAGGGGCAATCAGAGCCTTCTGCTCTGGATTTGTTTGAGTCTCACACTCACAAGTTTGTTTAGTAATAAAGTTGTGATCTTGTCAAATATTTCCAAACAACCTTAGTGTGTAGATTATTTTAAGCAGACCCTTTTGAGTATAGATAAAAGTGAGACAATCCTGTTAAGCTATCCAGAGAAACCATGAACTGACAGCAAAATCAGATGGTATTCCTAAGTACACCTACCCATGATGCCCTTTCTGCCACTGGCAGTGGATTTTTTCATGTTTCCATAGGGACCCTGTATTCTGTTGCCATGGACCCCGACTTGGTTCAGAGGAATGTACCAGTAAATACTGGGAAAGATTCTTTGTCAACATACTGCACCAGCAGAAATTCCAATTTTCCCACACATCTATTGGAATCTAATGTTTTCTGGTTTTGGTCATTGGTGTCTGCTAGTAGTGAAGACTGGATATCTGATAATCAATGCAGGGAACCTTTTTTGCTTTATTGATTATAAATGCTTGCTCACTACTTAGGGTTTTATAGATAGAAATCATGAATTTAATAATGATAATGAAAACCACTATGAATTCAAGATAGCCTCCATCTAAACAGATGGAAATCTTGTCTGCTGCCTGCTTTTTCCTTAAGGAAGCCTGACTTTAGAGTCCCATGGAGACAGGGCCAAAGGGAAACAATGGAAAGCTTTACCTTATCTCTAGAAAATGAGTTTCTGCAATTTCAGTCTGTGTAGGACAGGTAGAATTTTTACAGTCCTAATAATGTATGCAGTCTCCTTACAAGGATAGATAATAGCTAACGTAGAAGCTCAGAACTGAGAAGCAATTGTTTATTGCACTGTGGTTCAAATATTGTTAGAGAAAACTAAAAGTAACTGAAAAATTACACTTTGATCTAAGTGACCAACCACAAAACATTAACAAGACCAGGTGATGACAGAACTTGCATCTTTTAGTCTGGGATAGCACTTTTACAGGTAATCCAGTGGTAAACCTAGTACATCCCTCCAACCACACACACAGATGCTAAGAGGAAAGGGAGACTGATGCACAGATACAGGCAATGCTCCATGGGCACTGTTCTTTTCTTAAGCTACAGTAATATCCCAAGTTCCAGATGTCGTTTTTTTCTTGCTGAATAATTCTTAAAAAGATTTAAAGGAAATCATCTAGAGCTCCAAGAGAACTATCATATAGAAAAGCAGTCTTCTTAGCTAGGTCACAGAAGGCAGCATGATCTGAAGGTGGACCTCCCTGGCCAGCTGGGCTCACTGGAGGGGCAAAAGCTGTATGACAAGTCTAAAGATATGTCACCCAAACTGAGGTTTAAGCTTTAAAAACAACTGAGTTAATTTATTGAACTCAGCATGTAATTGAGGGACAGAAAAAGAAATGTGCTACCTCAAATGAAATCCATCTGTTGATCCAGGGAGGAGAATAGGTTTCCAGAAACTTGGACCCTGGGTATTATCTGTAGCTGCGTGCCCCAAGTGTGAACTACTGAGTACTCTTCTTGAAGAATTCACTGTTGCATTATCCAGTAAAATTGGGAAATGCCTTGTGCTGGATCCCCTTTATCAAAAATTCATATTTGACATGTAAATTTTTATTGAAGACTTTGGGAATAATTGGAGTAAATGCATGTCTCAAACTTATTTGGCCATAAAATTCCCTACCTCTCCACCCCTCTTTTCTATTTCTTCTAAGAACATGATGGAACAAATAGTCTCCAGAGTCTACTTATTTGGGAAACAATGCTGTAAGGCATTTGGTTTGCTTTTATATAACCTTAGGCTGATAATTATAAATATTTAACTTTATCAGAGACTCTTTGGATCTTTATTTTCTTGTTTCTTTTCCAGCTTTATGGAGATATTATTGACATATAACATTGCATAAGTTTAAGGTATACAATGTGATGATTTGATATACTTACATGTTGCAAAATGATTACCATGACAGGGTTAGTTAACACCTCCTCCATCTTACATAATTACCACTTCTTCTTCTGTGGTGATAATATTTAAAATTTACTCTCTTAACAGCTTTCAAGTATTGATATATAATACAATATTGGTATCTGTAGTCACCCTGCTGTACATTAGATCCCAAGAACTTATTCATCGTACAACTAGAAGTTTGTGCCCTTGGATAAACATCTCCCCATTTCCCTCACCCCTGCCCCTTGACGCCCAGCCCTGGCAACCACCGGTCTACTCTCTGTTTCTATTAGTTCAGCTGTTCCAGATTCCACATATAAGTGATATCATACAGTATTTGTCTTTCTCTGTCTGACTTATTTCACTTAGAATAATGCCTTCACGGCCATCCATGTTGTCACAAGTGGCAGGATTTCCTTCTTTTTTATGGATGAATAATAGTTCATTGAATATGTGTGTGTGTGTGTGTATGTATGTGTGTGTGTGTGTGTATATATATATATATATATATATATATATATATATATATATATAATTGCACATTTTCTTTATCTACTCATCAGCCAAAGGACATCTGGATTATTTTCATATCTTGGCTATTATGAATGCTGCTGCAATAAACAGGGAAGTGCAGATATCCCTTTGAGACACTGATTTTATTTCCTTTGGATATGTACCCAGAAATAGGATTGTGGAATCATATGGTAGTTCAATTTTTGATCTTTTGAGTAGCCTCCATACTGTTTTCCATAGTGGCTATATCAATTTTCATTCCCACTAACAGTGCGCAAGGGTTCCCTTTTCTCTATATCCTCACCAACAATTGTTATCTCTTGTTTTTGATGATTGCCATTCTAACAGGTGTGAGTTGAGGTGATATCTCATTGTGGTTTTGATTTGCATTTTTCTGATGATTGGTGATGACAAGCACCTTTTCATGTACCTGTTCGTGTGTGATCCTTTTATATATTGTTGAATTAAGTTTGCTAGTATTTTGTTGAGGATTTTTGTATCTCTATTCATCAGAGATATTGGCCTGTAATTTTTTTTTTTTTTTTGTAGTGTCTTTGTCTGGTTTTGGCATCAGGGTAATTATGGCCTCATAGAATGAGTTTGGGAGTTTTAGCATAGTTTGAGAAGGATGGGTATTAACTCTTCTTTATATTTTTGGTAATGTTTTCATGTGAAACTGTCCCGTCCTGGACTTTTGTTTGTTGGAAGTTTTTTGGTTACTGATTCAAATTCACTGCTACTAATTGGTCTGCTCAGATTATCTACTTCTTGATTCAGTCTTGGAAGACTGTATATTTCTAGGAATGTTTCCATTTCTTCTAGGTTGTCCAATTAGTTGACATATAACTGTTTGTAGTATTCTCTTATGATTGTTTGCATTTCTGCGGTATCAGTTGTAATTTCTCCTTTCTCATTTTTTATTTTATTTATTTGGGTCCTCTCTCTCTCTTTCTTTTAATGAGGCTGACTAAAGGCTTATCAAATTTTTTAATCTTTTCAAAAAACCAGCTCTTGGCTTCATTGACTTTTTTCTATTATTTTGGGGACTATTTTATTTATTTCTGCTCTGATCTTTATTATTTCCTTTCTTCTGCTAACTTTGGGCTTTGTTTATTCTTCTTTTTCTAATTTCTTAGTTAGGTTATTTATTGGAGATTGTTCTTATTTCTTGAGGTAGACCTGCATTGCTATAAACTTCCCTCTTAGAACTGCTGTTGCTGTGTCCCATAGATTTTGGAAAGTTGTGTTTTTATTTTCATTAGTCTCAAGGTATTTTCTGATTTTGTCTTTGATTTCTTCATTGATCCATTGGTTTTTTTTTAGTAGCGTGTTGTATGATGTCCATGTATTTGTGTTTTTTCCCATTTTTCTTCTTGTAATTGATTTCTAGTTTCATTTATGTTGTGGTTGGAAAAGGTGCTTGATATAATTTCTGTTCTAAATTTGTTGAGACTTCTTTTGTGACTTAGCATGTGATCTATCCTGGAGAATGTTCCATGTGCCCTTGAGAGAATGTGTATTCTGCTCTTTTTGGGTGGAATGTCCTGTAGCTATCTATTAAGTCCAACTAGCCTAGTATGTCATTAAGGCCACTATCTTCTTATTGATTTTCTGTCTGGATGTTCTTTCCATTGATGTGAGTGGGGTGTTAAAGTGCCCTAGTCCCCCCAAGTTGATTTGTACATATAAGTGATATTATATAATATTTGTCTCTGTCTGACTTACTTCACTTAGTATGATCATCTCTAGTTCCATCTATGTTGCCGCAAATGGCATTATTTTATTCTTTTTTATGGCTGAGTAATATTCTATTGTATATGTATTCCACATCTTCTTTATCCATTCATCTGTCAATGGACATTTAGGTTGCTTCCATGTCTTGGCTATTATAAATAGTGCTGCTGTGAACATTGGGTTGCATGTATCTTTTTGATTTAGAGTTTTCATCTTTTCTAGATATATGTCCAGGAGTGAGATTAGTAGATCATATGGTAACTCCATTTTTAGTTTTTTAAGGAACCTCCATACTGTTTTCCATAGTGGCTGCACTGTTTCCCACTAACAGTGTAGGAAGGTTCCCTTTTCTCCACACCCTCTCCAGCATTTATTATTTGTAGACTTTTTGATGATGGCAATTCTGACCAGTGTGAGATGATACCTCATTGTAGTTTTGGTTTGCATTTCTCTAATAATTTACATGTTGAGCATCTTTTCATTGCACACATCTTTTGTATCCATTCATCTATTGGTGGGCATTTGGCTTGTTTTCATATCTTAGCTAACGTGAATAATGCTGCAATAAACAAGGGAGTGTGTATATCTTGTTGACATTCTGTTCGTATCAGAATATTCTAAATTTGACTATATACTTACCTTTACCAGCATGTTGGGTATTTTCATATTTTTATGTTAATTAGCATCCTTTTATTTCAGCTTGAAGAACTTCTTTTAGCATTTCTTAAAGGCAGTTATGGTGGTGATGAAGTCCCTCAGCTTTTGTTTGTCTGGAAGAGTTTTTATTTCTCCTGCATTTTGAAGGGCAACTTCACTGGATAGAGTGTTCTTGCTTGGCAGTTGCTGTCTTTCGAAACTTTAAATACATCATTCAATTATCTCCAGGCCTCTAAGGTTTCTGCTGAGAAATCTGCCCATAGTTTTATGAGGGCTCCCTTGTAAGTCACAAGCTTCTTTTCTCCTGCTGCTTTTGAGATTCTCTCTTTGTCTTCAATTTTTGACAACCTTATTATAGTGTGTCTTAGAGAAGATCTCATTAAGTTAAATTTGTTTGGTGACTTATGAGGGTCATGTACTTAAATATCCAAATCTCTCTCACATTTGGGAAGTTCTCAGCCATTATTTATTTAAATAAGCTTTCTGCCTCCTTTTCCCTCTCTTTTCTTTCACGACTTGCTGTTGACTTCCTTTATGGTACCCCATAGTTTATATATGCTTTCTTCACTCTTTTTTATTCTTTTTTTCTTTGTTCTCCTCTGATAGGATAATATTAAAATATCTGTCTTCCTCTTCACAGATTCTTTTTTCTGTTTGATAAATTCTTCTGTTGATGCTCTTTATTGCATTTTTCATTTCATTCATTATATTCGTCAGATCCAGAATTTGTTTGGTTCTTTTTTATGATTTCTATCTCTTTGTTAAAATTCTTTTATTGTCTGTGTATTATATTCCTGATCTTATTGAATTGTCCTTCTGCATTTTCTTGTAGCTTATTGAAATTCCTTTTAAAAAAAGCTATTTTGAATGCTTTATTGGGTAAATCGCAGATCTCCATGTCTTTGATGTTGGTTACTGGAGGATTATTGTGCTCCTTTGGTGGTGTCATGTTTCCTTGATATTTAATGTTCCTTGAATTCTTTCGTTTCTGTTTCCGCATTTTCAGTAGCAGTCACCTCCTCGGTCTTTACTGACTGACTTTGGCAGATAAACTATCTTCTGTCAGCTCTGCTAGGGATTCTGAGGCTTTTTCAGACCTTCTATTGATATGCCTGCTCCATGCTTCTTGCTCCCTCTTGTATGAGAATTCTCAAACTTGTATGCCTTCTCTACATCCTGCAGTGCACCAGGCCAGGTACTAACAGCTTGCCTTTTACCTTCCCAAGGGCAGAGCTAAAACTCAAGTTGGTGGTCTCTCCCTGGTCTGCAGATTGGGACCAGCTTTCTTCATGTGTTCAGTAGCAATTTGCCAAAGCTCATTCTCACCACTGTTGGGAGCATGCACAGAAAGCTGGACAAAAGGTAGGGGGTGGTGTTGAGTGAGGTACACTGAGCACTGGGGAATGCCCACGGCCAGTTGGGGGTATCCACAGGCTAGACATCCCCTCTGGCTCATGGGTGGGCTCATGGGTGTGACACAGGTAGTAGGATCCACATTCCTTTAATGCCCTCTGAGATTTCTATCTGTTTCTCTCCCAGACTCTTCCCTCCCCCCCAGTCATGCAGCTCATGACTCCATACTGTGCATGTGGAGAGGGAGAAACAGGCCTCTTTGGCAAAGTCCTACACAGCTGGGGAAGCTGTTCACTCACTCACATGCACTAGCTTTCCCCCATATGAGAAATCACAGGCTGAGAAGGACTCTCTCGGCACGAGCTATGCTGCCTTGGTAGGAGGGGTAATGTGTATAAAGTCTAACTGTTCCTCTTACCTTCTCCAGTGTGTACAAACTTGTATTTTTTTTGCTCCAGTGACATGCTGGAGCTTCTCTGCTGGAAACCTGTACTTCTACAAAGGCTCTCTCATCCATGGGTGATTGTCTAAGACATTGTTCTCCAGGGGCTTCTGGGCCATGGCCAAGATAGACTGGAGACAGTTCATGGGCCACTCAGTGTCCACAGCTGGGACTGAGATCTGTATGCCTATTACCTGATGCACAGGTGGGTGAGGCTGCTTCTGGGTCCCTTAGTGTATAGTGCCGGATTCCATAGCTCCCACAAAGGCACTTTTATCTATGGGTGAGTGCTGAATTATTGTTCTCGAGGAGGGATACCGTGATAGATATGTCAGGCGTGTTGGCTGTGTCACTCCGTAATTTCTTCTAAGGACAGTGATGTCTGTTTTAACAAGTGAAAAAAGGGAAATATTTAGTTCAGTCATGACAGAATATAGCAGGCACTTCCTTCCCTTCACCATTGCATAGATGATGTACCTGTTTACTATCTACATCAATTGGTACAGCATTGGCTGGGCCTCTCCTCCAAGTATTGAGCTATTAGTAACAGCTATTTCGTGGAAAACAGGTGTTTACCAGAAGTGATGTCAATGAGTCAATGCATATGAAGCAGATCTTGATATTAAATTCAAAATAGCTGTATAAGTGATTGGCAGTGGTTACGGGGCTAAATACCAAAATTAAGAGAAAAGGACAGTTATGTGTAAACTGTAATCTGTCAAAGAACTTAAAAGCTTTTTATTCTGAACATTTCAGGACCTTCACTGATTTTTTATAAAGCAGGCCAATAGTCTTTGCTGGAGGTGGCAAACTAGCAGGCTGGATGATTTGCTACATAATCATGTTTTGTTTGGTCTACGTAGTATTTACATGTAAAGAACTTTTAACATAAAACCTAAGACTTTCATCTTCCACAGAAAAATCAGCATATTGGTAACACTGGCTTGACATTCTTATGTGGCAATAGGCAGGAGATACTGAAGGGGAGCCTACCCTTTTATTTATTTATTTTTAATTAAGGTGTAATTGACATATAATATTACATGAGTTTCAGGGGTACTGCATAATGATTCAGTAATGCATAATGATTTGTACATACTGTGAAATGGTCACCACAGTAAGTCTAGTTAACGCTTGTCACCATACATAGTTACAAAATGTTTTTTTCTTGTGATGAGGACTTTTATGATCCATTCTCTTAGCAACTTTCAAATATGCAATACAGGATTATTAACTATAGTCACCATCCTGTACATTACATTCCCATGACTTATTTATTTTATAACTGGAAGTTTGTACCTTTGACACCCTGGAGCTGCCCTTTTTAGATGAGCACATGCTCTCTGAGTTTCCCAGACCTTACCTGACCTACTTACTCTTCTCATTGATCCCCACTTGCTCCTGCAGGCATTTGAGTTTGTGTTCCCTGGTATTTATGAGGCATTCTAGTAGCAAAGTTTCTGCTGCCAGCCTTCTCTTAGATGTTTGATCCTCCCCTTTTTGAAGAAATTCTGCCACTTAATTTATACATTTGGTTTAAGGCTTTCATACTGAAATGCAAATGTCCCTGACGAAGGAAATAACCCCCTTAGCTGTTATAACTAGCTGTTGATTCTTCGGTATGAGGACTCTGTTTACTCTCAAGCTAGTGTAGACAGGGAAGGAGAGCAGAAAGAACATTAGGGCACCAGAGTCCAAAAGGAAATGTCCAGGGACCACCACCTAGGAGGGAGGAGGGGCGGGTATACTGAATGGGAAAAGTGGTAACTATGATTGTCACTGCCCTCTTCACTTTCCCTAGGACTGGCCTTTATTATTAACATGCGATTCAGACGTACTGGATAGCTGGAAGCAAAGTGTCTAGAAACAAGTATCAGCAAGATGAAATAGGGCAGATGAGGAAATGCCATGGGGTACAAAACATGCTGTGGGAAAGAATATTTGTCAAAGAATTCCATGGCTCCATAGAGAGTGGTCGGGCCATGAGGAATGCCAGTCAAAAAACAGAAGAGCCTGGTATGGCACTTCCCGTAGAACTGCCATGCTTTCCTAGTGACATAAACATGACAGGACAGGGAGGGAAATAATTTGTCGCAAATGAAGGTACCTTCCTTCTGGTTTCTTCTCTAAACTGTCTGCTGATGATTTTGAAATCCTTCTCAAATTGAATCAGTTTGCAGTCGTATCAACAGACCAGTTGTAGGCTGAGTTGTTAGGAATTTGTGCTTAGGAAAATTAGAGTTTATTCCAGCACTCCTTAACTTTTTGAAACTGTGGTCTATTAGGATCATGTTACTAATGTTACTTAAATCTGATTTAACTTAAAGAGACACAATGTGGGAGTTGTGGCCAGAATAGATAATGCCTGTGTATGTGTGGAATTAAGCTGAAAACTCTTTCCATTTTTAAATGAATGAATAGGATTATGTGCTCCACAGTTGGTATTACAATCCCTTGTGTGGAATCCATTACCATAGTCAATTTCAACACAAACGTTTTTTTTCCTGTGTATGTCATTTATTTTGTAGAGGAAAAGCTCAGTGTAGAACTTTGCATTGTGAGCTTGTAGTATTAGCATTTCCCCAAGTAAATGTCTTGGGAGGCTCTAAAGGCAATATCTTCATAAACATTTGGGGAGCCCACCCACCAATGACCAGACTCTTACTGAAATTGCAAAGTGTGTTCAGTGTTTTAGTGTTAGCTCAGATTTTTTTTAATATGTCTTATTTGTATAGAGAGAGGTCTCTGACCCTTGGTGGAAGTTCTCACGTTCTACCTTTCTTTTTTAAAAATAACTTTACAGAGGTAAAATTGACATAAAATATACTGCACAGATTTAAGTGTACAATTTGATAGGTACTGACATATGTCTACAACAATGAAATCATCATGTCAGTCATGATAGTGAACTTGTTCATCACATACAGATATTTGCTCACATCCCTTTGTAATTCCTCCCAGCCATTCCTACCTGCATCCCTCACCCCCTGGTAACCACTGATCTGCTTTCAGTAACTTCAGGTTAGTTTGCATTTGCTAGAGCTTTATACAAATGGAATCACAGTGTGTTCTCTTTTATGTCTGGTCTCTTTCGCTCAGCATAATCACTTTTGGATTCATCCATATTGTCACGCGTATCATTGATTCGTTCCTTCTTATGGCTGAGTAGTATTCTGTTGTGTAGATATACCATAACTTATTTATTCTTTCATCTGTTTATGGACACTTGTATTATTTCCAGATTTTGGCAACTACAGATAAAGCTGCTCTGAGAACTTGTGTACAAGTCTTTGTATGGACTTATGCTTTTATTTCTTTTGGGTAATACCTAGGAGTGGGATAGCTGAATCATTTGGTACTTGTACATAGTGTTTAGAGATGCTTTATTTGTAATAGCCCAACACTGGAAGTAATCCAAATGTCCATAAACAATTTAAGAAACTGACAAAATTTTCCACAGTAGTCCTCCACTAGCAATGTACGAGAGTTCCAGTTCCTCTAATCCTCGCCAATACTTGGTACAGTCAGTCTTTAATTTCAGTCATTTGAATAGATATGTAATATTTTCTTATTGCAGTTTTAATTCATACTGTTCTAGTGACTAATGATATTGAGCATCTTTTCATGAGCTTATGTACCATTAGTACATCTTCTTTGGTGAAGTGTGCAAATCTTTTGCCTATTTATTTATTTGTAATTGAGCTGTTTATCTTCTTATTTAGTATTTTTGTATATTCTGAATACAAGTTCTTTATCAGCTAATTTTTTTAATAAATATTTCTTCCATTCTGTGACTTATCTTTTCATTCTCTTAATGGTATTTTTTGAATAGCAGAAGTTTTTAATTTTGATGGATAAATTTATTAATTTGTTCTTTTGCAAGTTGTATTTTTTGGTGGCATATCTAAGAAATCTTTGCCCAGCTCAAGATCACAAAGGTTTTCTCCTATGTTTTTTTCTAGAGGTTGTATACTTTTAGGTTTTATGTTTAGGTTTATGATTCGTTTTGAGTTAATATTTGTATATGGTGCAAAATTATATATCTATATTTATTTATTTGCCTATGGATATCCAAATTTTCCAGCATTGTTGAAAAGACTGTTCTTTCTTCACTGAATTGCCTTTGTGCCTCTATCAAAGTATAATTGCCCATGCATGTTTGGATTTATTTCTGGACTCTCTATTCCATTCCATTGATCTATTTGTCTATATTTACATCAATATCACACTGTCCTGATTACTGTAGTTTTTAAGCCTTTAAATCAAGTAGTATTAGCCTTTATCTTTTTCAAAGTTATTTTGGCTATTGTAGGTACTTTGTATTTACATATGAATTTTAAAATCTGCTTGTCAATTTCAACCAAAGAAGCTGCTGGGATTTGGACTGGTATTGCATTGAATCTGTTGATCTATTTGGGAGAAAACTGCTCTTAACAATAGTGAGTCATCTGATTCATAAATAATGTCTCTCTCTCTATTTAGAATATCCTATATATTCTGCTGTTGTTGGGTGGAGTGTTCTGTAAATGTCAAATGGGTCACTTTCATTGATAGTTTTGTTTAATTCTTTAATTTCTCTCAGCAATGTTGCTAGTTCTTAGCGTATAGGTCTTTCACATCTGTAGTCAGATTTATCCCTAAGTTTTTCACATTTTTGGTGTTATTATGAATGACTTAAAATTTCAATTGTTGGGCTTCCCTGGTGGCGCAGTGGTTGAGAGTCCACCTGCCGATGCAGGGGACACGGGTTCGTGCCCCGGTCCGGGAAGATCCCACATGCCGTGGAGTGGCTGGACCTGTGAGCCATGGCTGCTGAGCCTGCACATCTGGAGCCTGTGCTCTGCAACGGGAGAGGCCACAACAGTGAGAGGCCTGCGTACCGCAAAAAAAAAAAAAAAAAAAAAAATTTCAATTGCTGATTGTTTCTTGCCAGTATATAGAGGTATAATTAAGTTATTTGTATTGGTTTTTATCTGCAAACTTGTTAAACTCTCATTATTTTAGTAGCTTTTTTTGTAGATTTCCATCAGACTTTCTATACATATGTATATATATTTCAATAATTTATAACTAAAGGCAATTTTACTTCTTCCTACCCAATCTGGATGTCTTTTACTTCTTTTTTCTTGCATTATTACCTTGCTAGAACCTTCAGTACAATGCTGACTAGAAATTATAAGAGTAGACATCCTTGTCTTGTTCCTAATCTAGGGGTTCAAGAGAATTTTTTTCAGGAATGGATGTTGGATTTTGCCAAGTGCCTTTTGGACATTTTTTGAGATAATTATTTTCTGCTATTATATATATATTTTTTTCAATTTAGGAACTGACTCACCAGAAAGGTCTTCCAAAGGGGCAGTGTATGTTAGGAATCATGTTTGGCTGTGATAAGTAGATATCTTAAACATATATAGAGGAATTTTTAATTTTTATGTAATGAAAAGTCTCGAAGTGAGTGGTTTATGGCATTTATTCATCCATGCAAGAAATTCAGATCAAAGTGTTCCATGATTCCCTGGGCCCTTCCCTCAGATCTGCAGATTCAGCCTTTTTGTCTACACACCTGTCATCAGGAAGAAGAAGGAGATGGGGGATTGCTCTTACCATTTATCTCTCCCCCTATACTGTTTCCACATGGACACATCAATCCAGAAAGAGGGATGGAAATGTGGTTTCTTGCTGGTCACACCATTGTCCCTGGTGAAAGTGGCATTCTGTTAATAAAGGTGGAAGGAAGACTAGACATTAGGTATACAATTAGAGATGTCTGCCAAAGACGCTGCTGGTAATCACTCTTTGTACTTGTCCTTCACATGCATGAAAGCTCCATCAAGAATGGAAGGAAAGGAATTTTAGATGTGGATTTTTAAAAATACATTTGCCAAGTGCAACTATCTAGACTTCCAGTGTTTTCTCACTCTCCATGACTGATCAGCAGTCTATGCACGTCACATATATGGACCACTGGTGGCTGTGGGGTGAGAGCCCCTGACCCTATGCAGTGGGTTTTGTAACCTTGGGGATGGGATGAAAAGAGGATGGAGTATGAGGCAGCTGCTTTTGGCACCTCTTTCCTGCAGCTTTATTACAAAGGTGTCTACTTCCTCAGCTCAGATGTTCTCTCTTTCCTGAGACCCTTCTTGATCTCACTCTAGTTGGAATCAATTGCTCCCTTTCCTCAGCTGCCACGGTATTCTTATGATTACTTTTTGAGATGTAATTCACATACCATAAAATTCAACTATTTAATGTGTATAATTCAGTGGGGTTTTTAAAGCATATTTACAGAGTTGTACAATCAGCACACAATCAACTTTATAGTATTTTTATTTCCTCAATAAAGCCCTGTATCCATTAGCCATCACCCCACATTCACCCTCAGTCCCTCCCAGCCCTAGACAACCACTAATACACTTTCTGTCTCTATAGTTTTGCCTATTTAGACTTTTCATATAAATGGAATTGTTGAATATGGTTCAGAGTATTTGTTAATAATTCTGTATTACATCTGCATTCTGCTCTGCAGTTAGGTTTTGTGGAGCCTATATTTGACCTCCTCTGCAGACTAAGAGTTCCCAGTCTGCCATCTTTGTATCCATAGTAGTGCCTAGTAATGTGCCTGCTACCTCAGTAAATATTAAATTGAAGGAAAAGGGAATTCTCTTCCTTTTTATAAACAAACACAATAAGGTATGCTACAATGTAATGTCTGCAAATATGAAAACAAAATGATTCCTGTCTGTAGTGAATACTGCAGTAGCAATTAGATTTTTGTAAAGACTTTGCATGTAATTGGCCTCAAACAAAAGTATGTAGTGGTTAAAGTTTATCTTAGGAGTCAACTCTCTGCTTTCTTTCTCTTCCTCATTTGAATCTTCTAACTCCCGACTCGCGGTTGTCTCATACACCTGCCCTAATATCTGACCCAGCACAGCTACTACCATCCTCTTCCCTCCTGCCTCCCCACTGCCATCAAAACTCATCAGAAGTTTTGGTCCACTGGGATTCAGGCACCTGGGTTCACTCCTACTTCTGCCTCTAATGCCAGCTTCAAATACTGGGAAAATCATTCCATTTTCCCAGTCCCCATTTTCTTGCCTGAAAAATGCGGAAATGACGTTCAGTAAAGGCACCTTTAACTCTAAAAATCTATGTTCCTCTGTAGCAACTCCGAATAAAAAAATGAGCAAAAATAAGATTTGTCGCTTATGCTCTTTATTCATGACATCAAGATAAAAGACACTTCTGGGGAAAGATGGATTAGGTGGAAGGTGTGTGTTTCTATTGGACAGTTATTTTCAAGAGATACTTTGATCATGGAAGCATTTTTCAAATTAACTTAAATGCATTGATTATAATATATCCTCTAGGACACAGGTAGGTACTGTGTTTAGAGATACAATTGGTTTAAAGGAGTCTTTAGTCTGCCCACTCTTACTTTCACCTTTCTGCCATACTCTAGGTGTAAATCCAAAGGGAAATGTATATGGCAGAAGAGAAAACTATTGAGTACAGTTAGTAGCTCTCAGTATTAAAGGCAAATATTTACAAGTGAAAGAGGAATGAGATCCATGTCACTGGTAATGGGATTTAAATGGATTTAGGAGCTAAGGCTGAAATAGGAGCCTAATTAGAGAAGATTCGAGGGTCATCGGGTCAGTCCTCACCTGTCCATCAGGCAGACAGGCTGTCCACAGCTTTCAATTCATAGTTGTGGCATGTTCTTCTCATCAGTGTCTCTTGCCCCCCAGTTCTTGAGGGAGAAGGTGCCTTGGCTGCTCTTTGCAACTTGATGTGTCTGCAGCGGTGTACCAAGTATGGTCCACATATTCAGCTTACATCTGGTCTCTGTAAAAGATTACTGAAAACTCAGAATGTGATATTAATGATTTTCTTAAAGAGAGATGTGAAAAAGAATCATATTGGATAGATTGTCTTTGCTAGCATTTTCCTGATTTTAATTGCCCTTTTAAAAATAAGAATAGGATAGAGAATAAAATGACAGTTTCCATGGATGAGAAAGCCATACTTAGGATAGTTCTTTTGTGCTTGTCCTTGAAATCTAAGCTATTGAGCATTTGCTACAGGAGACCTCTGTTCCCTTTCTCGTTTCCAGCTGACTTTGGAATTTTCTATATGACAAATTCATATCTTTAACCCACCTTGGGTTCTCACGTGGAGTTTGTTAGTCATAAAACTCAGCACCCAGAGTAGGTGGCATTTGAGGCTAAAAGAGGAAAGATGAAGCTAGGGTAGGAATCTAGCTCAGTCAGTTTCCTAGAGGCAGGCTCTGTGTTTGTCACCACATATGCCATGGTTAGTGTTACTGCAATTTGGAGAGTTGGGACATCAGAGAACACAGAGTTTTCTAGCTTGCTCTCTTCTCCTCTGTTGTCTCTCTTTGCTCCCACTGGTCTTGTGGGTGCTTGGTGAGAGCTGCTGCTGAATGTGGAGAGTCCCAAGCTGCGGGATAGGGCATGGAACAGAGATGGCACTTGTGTGACGGTCTAATGTCATGTGGAGATTCTGCAGCACGGCAGGAGAATTTTGTGTTCTTTCCTTTGAGAATCCGTACCAATAATATTTTCCATTACTTAGATCATTATTTGACTTTAGGCTTCAATGCTTCAAGTTGATTCCTTTGACTCTAGCTTTAATTAAGAAAAAAAATCATTAGGAAAGCAGATTGTCCCTTCCAATTCCTAATTAACTTACAGACTAATTTGTTTTCTGCTATCTATTTACGTTTTGCTTCAGACTTTAGCCAAATGTTATTATTTCAAGGTTTTCGTAGAAATAATCTAGATTTTAAAATTACCATGATAGGATTTTTTTCCATCTATTACAGTTGACTGGACTTCTTGGTGTTTACTTCATAAAACACAAAGTTCATATCATCAGGAATCAAGCGTGAGAGTATTCGTATGATTATTCAGCAATCTCAAAGCATTTTGAAGCAGATCTCCTTTGATTTTTACATATAGAAATTCACTTAATATCCTTTTTTGTAATCAACAAAACAAGAGTAACAAAAAACAATCAATTGGTATCCAAGCATAAGCAATTCTGATTCCTAATCTTCTGGGACCCAGGTTTAGCTTATCATGCATTTCTTTACCCATTTTAGTAAAGGCCATCTTGATATTGGAGGAAAGGTTCTAGACCTGTTTGCTCTGCGTTACCTTTCTTTCTGGTTGATTCAGGTGGGTACAGTGGAAATCTTTTGGGGTTACTCAGGGGCTAAGAGCCAACACAACTACAACTAAAACCACAGTTTAATCTGCATTCTGTGTAGTGACTGTGCATATCAAGGAAGTATTTTAGGGGAGAGAAAGATGTGTAGTAAAAGAAGGTGAAAAGGAAGATAAGGAGTGAGAAAATGAAAGCAGACAGAAAAAAGGGGAGGAGCAAACTGAGACCTTCCCATGGAACATCCCCCAAAACCTTCCTCTCCTGGCCACCCGCTCTTTGTAGATAGGAAACCCCAGGTAGCTGTCATCCAATCCAGTGTCCTGGAAACCCAGAGATTTTCCAAGTTTCAAATAGTGGAACTGATTTTTCTGTCAAATGAAATTATGTGTAGATGCCTAAGATATAAAGACAAAGTAGTGTTTTATTAATATAGATATACATTATAAGTTAACATTTATAACATTTTCTTAGTGTAAAATTCATGGGTGAGACCAACAAGAGTATTTTAAATAAACACAAAAATTTGCAATTTGAGGATATGAATGATACTTCTTTTCATCAACCTTCATATCCAATTTCTGTGTTTTCTTTTCTTTTCTTTTCTTTTTTTTTTTTTTCGCGGTACGCAGGCCTCTTACTGCTGTGGCCTCTCCCGTTGAGGAGCACAGGCTCCGGACGTGCAGGTCCAGCGGCCATGGCTCACGGGCCCAGCCGCTCCATGGCATGTGGGATCCTCCCGGACCGGGGCATGAACCTGCGTCCCCTGTGTCGGCAGGCAGACTCTCAACCACTGCGCCACCAGGGAAGCCCTCTGTGTTTTCTTTTAGATGCACACTATCAGAAAACTCTGGTTTCATATTAAAGAGATCTAGTATCTGATTTTTAAAACTTCTCAAAATATACAAACAGAATTTTAAATAGTTTTAGTATCTTGATGCAGGATAAATTGGGAATTTGATGTCTGAAGGCTGATCACTAACAGTATGTTGCAAGTATAGATGCCATCAGTACATAAGACAAGTTAGACCAAGCATGGTCAAATTTACATATTTACAATGGGTGCCAGCACTCTCTGTAAGATGGGGGTGTCCTGGCTACCATAAAACAGTGTGATACAGGGTCCAGAACATGCCCTACACAATTAGAACTGGGCCTTCTGTGGCATTTAGTTGAACCTTGCATACTCTAGTTATGTTATTTTGCTGCCTTATACATGTATAGCTAAATTTTAAGAAATAACAGTACAGAGCTATGGCCTTTTGAATGAATGACCCATCTGCAATATCAAACATGCATAGAAATGGCTGGAGGCACTGAACCCTGAGATTAGCACATGTCGACTTAACCTGGCAGCAGAAGTCAACATGTTGTAGGGCAGTGTGTTCATATGTTACAGGCAGATTTTGCTACTCATTATAATTAAATACGTAATTGTATCAAGTATTATGAGGTTGCTAAGCATCTCCTTGGAGCTCTGGTGTCAAAATCTCTAGCTCATCTGGCCTGATACCCCTCACCAAATTGCCTGGATGCTAAAGAATTATTCTAGTAATAGGACATAAACGTGTATTTCCTGAAATTTTGGTCACTTCATTTTGTTGCAGTGTCCTCATCAGGTGACCTACCTGATAGTTTCTCTTATAACAAATTTATATCTTTCATTAGAATATTCCCAGCTAATTCTCAGAATAAAGTCCTGACACCTTAGTTTGGTTTTCAAAGTGTCTCTCTCTTTCCAAAGCTATTGCTCCAAACACTGCACCCAAACAGATCTTCTCATTTCCATTTGTTTTTCTTTCTACTGCTTGCTTTTGCTTTCTCTTCATCTAAAATGCCTTTCATTTATATCTCTTCATGTCGAAATCTTTTTTTTTTTTTTTTTTTTTTTTTTGCGGTACACAGGCCTTTCACTGTTGTGACCTCTCCCGTTGCGGAGCACAGGCTCCGGACGCGCAGGCTCAGCGGCCATGGCTCACGAGCCCAGCCGCTCCGCAGCATGTGGGATCTTCCCGGACCGGGGCACGAACCCGTGTTCCCTGCATCGGCAGGCGGACTCTCAACCACTGCGCCACCAGGGAAGCCCTCGAAATCTTTTTGATAAAAACCTTAGAAGTGATTATCACTTTTGGTCCAGCAATATATATATTACACACGTATATGCTATACTATATATACATATATATATATATACAACATATATAAATATATATACACAACATATATAAATATATATACACAATATAGACTTACACACAGTATATAAATCACACAAAAGAATATTTAATGACATAGAAAGATTTTTTTCTCATTAAGTGGGAAGGCAAATTGAAAAATATTATGATTCTCTTTTTTTTTTCCTTAAGAGAGAGGTTTATTTTGCTTATTGGTATATTATGTTTGGACAGTAGACCTGTTTTACTTTTGTAAAAAGTAAAATTAATGAAACTTACCTCTAAAGCATAGGATACCTTATCCCATCCTTAAATGAAATTCTGGAACATCTGAAATCCAAACTCTTCCAAGTTGTTCTCACAATTCCTCATATATCCAGGTATTTTAAAGAAGATTTAACCAACCTGAGTGGCACTAATGTTGAGGATAATGCTGATGTGCAACACAGCATATTTCTGATCCGTTTCCATCTGCCCACTGAGCTTTCCTTTGGAAATCATCAGACTAATTATCCACTCATGTTTGCAATGATACCCCTTATTTTCATGGGTTGGGTCACACCAGTGATATTCGCTAACAAAAGAGGAATTGAGATTTACTATTTCCTAAAGACCTGGGTGACATTTTTCGAATATTCTCCTCAAAGGAAAAAGGGCATCTAAGTCTGCTGTGTCATGGTTGTGAATAACATGTGCACAAAGAAATTTGACTATTGTTTCCAGTGAAGGTATTATGTAAAGGGAATACCTTTCAGACTACTCTTGTCGCCCGGGAGTCCTGAGATCTTGCTTTGTGGTTTGTTTGTGCATCCACATACGCTCCTCCTGAAACAAAGAGGATATATTTGGTAGTCACTGATAATTTTTTTAAAAAGTGGATTAGGCAATTTTCCTTGAAACTTCTTTGCTAATTTAGCATGAAGTAGAATTATATAGTAGAAATGAAGGAATTTATTTGGAGGTATCAAAATAAGAAGGGGAATTGTTTGGTTACACAGAGGACTGTAAGAGGGCTGAGGAACGGATTGAAGAAAATTATCAAGCATGCGTGTTGTTTTTAAGTGATACTTGAGACTGAGATGTGAAACAGCTGTGTTGTTGGGGTTTTTTTCTTGTGCCAACTTTCCTTATTTGATTGATTTTTCTCTCTGACAGCCCATTGTGCTGATAAATGTGTCCATGGTCGCTGCATTGCTCCAAACACCTGTCAGTGTGAGCCTGGCTGGGGTGGGACCAACTGCTCCAGTGGTAAGTTTCCACCTGCTGTTGTCTGTCTCCGGATGTTTTTGCTGTATGGGCCTCTTGTCTGCAGATTACATGAGCCACAGGTTTCCCTCTTCATCCCAATGCAAAATGTGGTGTAGATTCCCAGTCCAACTCACGAATACTGTTTCTTTTAAATCTCTACATGTATTATACACAGAACTGTTATGAATAGAGTATAAAGAAAGGTACTTGGAAAGAAGATTTCAATCATCTGATTCTTGTACTTCTGTGAATATCAATGCATTTTCCCGGGTACGGTCCAGAAGTTAGATTCCTTAACTCAGTAAGGCAGTTGTGGTAACACGGCTACTGTATTCCTGCGTCTGTTTTTACTTGTTCGTTTATCTAATATATTTTCTTGGTGATGAAAACTTACCACTTGTTGGTTCTAAAGCAGAAGTAAAATTGATATTTTCAATGCTTAACATATTTATCTTTGAATTCTGAGGTGCAAATAATAAGTACTTGCTCAGATTACTGGGGAGAATTATTGGTAATAAACGAAAATTCATGAACATTTAGGTATTAAATCAATTCATAATATAGTATATAATTTTTGTCCATTATGTTAGAATTATAATTGTAAAATGATGGTGTTTTGGACTATAAGCAGATTGCGCTTAAAATCCTATGTTCATTATTATGAGGATTAAATGATGGAATGTCATGTAATACAGTTGCTTTTCTAAATTTCACAGTTAAAACTTAGGTTTTCTGGCTAACTCCTTGCTGTGCGTGTAATTGTGCACTCTTCCTGTTCCTTTATACTTCGTTTTGCCTTGAAAAATGTGAGAAGGAATTGAAGTGCAACTAAATTGTAATGCATGAAATGTTTACATTTAGAGAAAGGGAAAAATAGTTTTAAAAATTAGCAGACTCTCATGACAACACAACTTTGTCCTCCTTGCTACCAAAGAATTTTCTGAAACTAGTCCAAAAGAACTTTAAGCTATGTAGATAAGCTGGTTTTAAGAATTTTTACTTGCTTTCATTTGGAATTGGGGAGATTACTCTTTATCTTGTTAGAACTACTTGTTTTAGACTTGTGATCTCTTGACTGCCTCTAAAACAGCATCTTCAGGGGAGGTCCTTATGCTGTCTGTGCATAGAACATTCCATGTGAAAGAGCCTTTTTGTCGTGTCCTAAACAGGGATGTGTGTGTGTGTGTGTGTGTGTGTGTGTGTGTGTGTGTGCGCGCGCGCACGTGCGTGCGCCTTTCTGCCCCGACAGGCTTCCCATTCCAATGGGTAACTGTCCTGCTGCGTTTTGTTAGCCTTCTGTTAGAGATCAGGAGGGGAGAGGGCACTTTGTTCACATGCTGTTGAGGCAAAATGTTTGGGATGTGGGATCTGGCTCATGTCCATTTTTCTGGCCAACTGACCTCAAATGCATTGTTGCTTTCATTGACTTTTCCAACTTAAAGATCAGTTGTGCCTACACATTTGGAAGAAAAATAACATTATTATATAAGCCATTGGGAAAGAGAAGAGTGGCTATATTCTTCATTTGAGAAATGAGATTTGTTACTAATTTCAGGGTGAGAATACTGTGGAATAACTTTAGTTGCAGTCATACTTTGTCCCCTAAGAACTGAAGCTTACCTCGAACTAAGAGATCAGACTAAAGAGTGTGTAAACAAAACAAAAGGTCTACATGGGTTTCAGACTCTCTAGAACTGATTTAGGCCTTCTAGAAAACAAGCTGTTGCTTTATTTCGGAGTTGACTGACTTTTGAATGAAGCCTCTAGAATTCTGACAACACGTGTTCTTTCAATCCTGGATGATGATATTGAGGTGACTTTTAGTTTATTCTCCACAGCTTATGTTTTGGCTTTATCATGAACAGAAGCATAAATAAATGTGGACAGATATCTGAAGGCTTTAAAGATGTTCTTAGAATACATTTCTGACACCTTTTTTAAGCACCTAAGAAAATGCTATTCTGAGCCAGAGCACTGAATTTTGTTACCTGGGTTTTATCTATAGCTGTTACCCTAATATCACTCATTAGGAAGTGTGTAATTTAGTTACTCTTGGCCAGATAATTCTTGAAGCAAATGCACACTCTAGTAATCTACTAAGTAGCAGAGTTAAAATGGCCTAATTCCCAAGGATTTTTCTCTCTCTGCCCCCTCTTCTCTGGTTATTGTTAGGCCTATATTTGATAATATATGTTAGATCCAGAAAATGATTGCTTTTTTAATGACACCAGTTCCTTGTATTAGTCAGGGTCCAATCAAGAGACAGAAACTGCAATAATTTTTTTGAGTAAACCTTTCATTTTGGAACAATTTTAGAAGAGTTACAAAGAGAGTTGACAGTTTCCATACACTTGCATCCAGTTTTTCCCTTAACATATTAAGTTACCATTAGCTTGGCAAAACTAATTGCCAAAAGAAATTGACATGAATACACTACCAGTTAGTTCCTTACTAGTATATTACTATTAAACAAACTCTAGACTTTATTTGGATTTTATTATTTTTTCCATTAATGTCCTCTTTCTGTTCCAGGATCTAGTCCTGAGCACTGCACTGCATTTTCACATCTCCGCAGTCCCCTCTGGTCTGTGACAATTGCTCAGTCTTCGTTTTTCATAACCTTGACAACCTTGACAAGGACTGGCCAGATATCCCGCAGAATGTCCCCCAGTCTGTGTTTTCCTCCTGACTAGACTAGGGGTCCAGGTTATGAAAATACCACAGAGTTGAAGTGCCTGTCTCATTATATCGTATCAGAGGTATGATGATATTCACATGACAGCACTGATGGTGTCATCACTTGGTTAACCTTCATCATTTGGTGATGTGTAGTGTTTGCCAGGTTTCTCCACATAAAGTTACTATTTTTCCTTTTCCTTTTTCTCTGAGAATACGTCACTAAGTCTAGCCTACCCTCAAGGATGAAGGGTAGAGATTAAGCTCCATGGTTTTGAGGGGGAGAATATATACATATGTTATCTGGACATATTCTATAAGGAAGATTTATTTATTCCCTCCCATTTAATCAATCATTTATTCATATCAGTGTGGACTTATATATATTTACATGAGAAGTCAATATTATATTGTTTATTTTGTTGCTTAAATTGTTCCAGCTTTGGCAACTGGGAGTTCTTTTAGGTGGCTTCTGTGTCCTTTTCATACGCCATTGTCCTTTTGTTTGGTCGTTTTGTTTTGTTTGGTCTTTTGAGCAGTTCCTTACTTTCTGCTACTGTAGGATACTCCAAGCTCACTTTGTGTTTTTCCTGCTTCAGTCCTAGAATGAGCCATTGGAGAATGGTATTTAGAAACCAAGATCTGGGTGCTGGTGTGCTCGCTGCTCCTGGAACGCATAGTAACTTGAGCAGGGAAAGTTTATTAAAAAGAATCATTAGCTATAACACGAATTTGGTGTAGAGATTGGCTAGTAGAAAGTAGATAACACTCAAAAGAATACAGGAATGGCAGAAATAAGGAGCATCCACTACTCCTAGGGCTGAGATAGAATACCCAAAGAGGAAGCCCCATTAACGGTGTGATGCAGACCTTGTTAGAGCACAGCCACAGCTCACTGAATGGCAGAGAGACTGCCATGGTACACCCCGAGTGAAACTTGCTGGAAATGTGCTTTCTGGAACTTGCTAGAAATCTGTTCTATAGGATGCTTGAGAAAGCTGTTCTGGAGAAGTGTCTTACCAGAAGCACTCTGCTACAAAAAAGCCCAAGGGGGAATGCCAGGGCAAGTTGCTGGCTGATGGGTGCTGCTAGCCACAGTGCACTGTAGGAGCTGGATGCTGAAGAAGCTGCCTGTGCTGGAGAAGCCACTCCCACTGTGCTGACAGGGCAGGGGCTGGGTGCTGGAAGAGCCATGGGCACTTCTGGAGTCAGTTGAGCTGGCACACTAGAACCATGATGGGCAACACCTTCCTCCTACAGTGTCTCTCCGGCACCCTGCAGAAAACGCTTAACAGTCAGCCAGCTGGCAAAGGAAGAGTACTTAAAGGGCCCACATCCATTTTTGTAGATAAAAATGAAGGATAAATTTAGCCCTGAGAGACAATAAAGTGATAACTGGTCCAGTCCACTCCTTTGTTTACTCAGCTCTTCTGTGCACCTTTCTACACACATTTGAATTCTTGTACATCAACAAAATGACTCTGCCTTTCCATCTAATAAAATACAGCCTGACATCTTACAAGTTAAGATGTTCTCACTCTTTTCCCAAAATTAGGAGATGCAAGTCCCCAAAGTCCTGGTATCCATAGCTGGTTATATTAATTTTTCCTGAAATTCAGATGAAGTACCACAGAATATTTTGCTACCTAGATACTAAAGTTATCTTTCAACAACTTTTATTTTATATAAAATTAAATAAAAATGCAAAGAGCAGAAAAAAAGAAAATAGCTTCTACAAATAAACACATAGATGTAGAAAGCAAAGAGAAATGTTAAAAACTACTACAGGCCTCTTTTCTGTAATTAGTCACATGCTGTACTTGTATGTATGGCCTCCTTCTTCCCCATTTCATATTTCTCCCTCTCAGCCCAAACCTCAGCTACTTAGGGTTCTTCATCTGGAGGAGTGACTCAAACCTCCATTCCTGAAGGATCTGAATTCTCAGTTGTCCTGCCTTTTATTGGTTGTTGACACTTTCCATTAGCCTTTACTACCAGACGTGGAAGTACCAAGAGGTGCCCCAAAGAATCCCTTGGGTTCCAGACGTAGTTCAGCTTTCTCCCGTTATGCAGCAGCAGCCCAGTTTCCCTGGGCTCATCAGGATCAATCATTCCAGGCAGAAGAGTAACTCGTTTTCATAGCTCTCTCTCTGTATATTTTTTCCTTCCCAATATACATGGGAAATTAAGAGTCTGACAGCACCTTCACAAGCACAAATTTAAAAAGCCTTCCCTTGGAGGTTTAGTATGACTGTCTACCTTGTCAGTGGATGGACGGATTCCTATATATGGTATACAGTCAGTGTTCCTGGGTCTCAATGTATTTTCTGTATGAAAAACCAGGTGTGTCAGAGAACTGAACATGGTTTGTTTGCTTGAAGTGAAATCATGATTTATTTGACGACTTGGGCATATTACCTCTTTTTAGGTTTGATTAAATGATTTTTTTTTAAAAAAAGCATGCATGTATTTTACTTCTATTGGCATCCTAAAGAATACCCTAGCCTATGTGACATTATCTTAGCTCTAGTTCTCTCTTTCCTCCTCTTTCCTGTTCTCTCTCTGTTCCTCCTCCATCAATATCTCTTATCTGTTCATCAGTCCTGTATTTCTCTTCCTCCCTTACTGGATGATAACTCCTGGAGGGCAGGGGCTGTGCATTGTTAATGTCTTTGTTAATGCCCGGAGGCCTGTGCATTGTTAATGCCAGGCCTCCACTGTGCCTGGCGTGTGATTGGAGAGCAGTAAATGCTTGTTTCATTTAATGAGATTGAATGTATGATTCTGAGAAGGTCATTCATGTGTTCATAGTTTGAACTTTCATTGAATACTGTGTGCAAGGAACTGTGCTGGATGCTGCAGATAAAGAAACCAATGAGGAATAGTTGTTGGTTCCCACAGAGCTCGCGGCCTGGAGAAAAGTAGACAGACTTGTAAATGTCTCATCCTGAGAAAGAGAACCGCCTCAGGAGAAGAGGTGGATTGAGGAAGGTAGAAATGGTGGTGGGTAAAGTAGTGAGAGGTTTTCTGGCTGGACTAGAAAGAAGGGCCTAATGTTGTGCTGGGGACAGAAAGCAGACTGCTGTGGGGTGAGGGGTGATGCAAAGATGCTAAAGCATAGACTCCTCTTCCAGAAACTTAACTGGGAAGTCAACAAGGAAGGGTAAAGAGTTAGGGAGTTAGTAAAAGACAAATGCAGGCTCAGGAGAAAGTTTGGTGTTTGTTTGCTTTTTTTTTCTTTTGCGCTACGCGGGCCTCTCACTGTTGTGGCCTCTCCCGTTGTGGAGCACAGGCTCCGGACGCGCAGGCTCAGCGGCCATGGCTCACGGGCCCAGCCGCTCCGTGGCATGTGGGATCTTCCCGGACCGGGGCACGAACCCATGTCCCCTGCATCGGCAGGTGGACACTCAACCACTGCGCCACCTGGGAAGCCCTGTTTGTTTGCTTTTGATTGTGTTTTAAGGTGAAAGAGGCTGAGAGGATGGTGAAAGAAAAGACAGAGTCTGGAGATTGAATTGAGAGTTCATTTAATCGAGGGAACACAGCTCCTGAGAAGACGGATGGGATCCTGACACTGATGGAAGGATTAGTGTGAAGTACTTCCCATTCCCAACAAAACGAGGGAGGAAAGAGTGGCAGGCAGGATGTCGATAGGTTTCTGGGCTCAGGAGCTCACGGGCAGTGGGGAGGAGCATCTGAGTGAGTTCATATTTGATGACCTTTCTTCTCTTGGTGAACTGGGTAAGAGATAATCTGCTGATATCAAGGGAAGCAGAAGTTGGGTACGTTGATAATGATGATGACAGCAATAGTTCTCCTCTATTGAGAGCTTAGTATGTGCCAAGCATCTTTGTAAGGGCTTTACAGCTTTACAGGAACTAACTCATTTAATGCTCAACAGATGAGATGGTTACAATTCTTGTTTCTATTTTACAGATGAGAAAATAGAGGCACAGAAAAATTAAGTGTCTTGCCTAAGTTTATACTTCTGGTAAATAGTGGAACCAGACTCGCATCTCTTTCACAGCCAGTAATTTAAATGAGGATCTGGTGCCTCCTGGAGCTGGAAAGGAGATTTGGTGAAAGTGATAAGGGTCAGTGAATGAGAGCAGGAGGCAGGACTGATACCACCAGACAAAAGAGCAAGACAAAAGTTCCTGAGAGGTGTCGAGGGCACACTAACATGTCATTTAAAATGACACCAATTTGGTTGAATGCGTTTGTAATTTCCTCATTTGTAACATTAAGAATGTTGGGCAAGATTGTATTTACGATCCCTTTCAAACCTATGATTCTATGTGTGATTTACTCTCATAAATATGTGTCTGCAATCCCCGAGATCTTTCTTTGTTTTGGAAACCCTTTAAACCTTTTGTATGAGTAGCGATAATACATTTGTTCTCTCAACCCATATAATTCTATTTATGATTTTCTAAAGGTCTATAGAGAAATTTATTTCTCCTCTGGCTATAGGGCACATCCAAAAACACATGGAGAGTCCTAAATCAGCCAGCAGCTAGCAAATAGTTTTCAAATGCTTGTTCCCTAGGCTTTTGACATTAGTACCAATTAGAAACAAAAAATGGAAATTAATTTTGGTCTAGAAAATCCAAACTGGAGTTTATTTAGTCACCAATAGCATTTCTGGTTAAATGTACTTGGAAGTAGTGAAAACATGCCTAGGAGGCCAGACTAGCTCAAACATTTTCAGGTACAACATTAAGAGTACTGATAACCTTTTAGATAAAGCAAGCACGCTGTGCTGCTCGGAATAAGTAATAAGAATTTGCCTGCAGGATATTCGAATGGGGGAATCCATTTGAAGGGTATTACAAGCCAGAAGTTGTAGGGCACAAAAAGCTGACTTGTTCACCAGCAAAGTCTGCTGTAAAGGTCTATTGACTGGATACAATAGAGGATCGATGTTGTCTGGGGAGAGAAGTCACTGGAGCCCAGTCCTCAAGGCAAGTCGTTAACATACCCATCACCCTGTCAGAATTACTTTCGAAATCAGGTTGATGGAGCAGCAGAATAAGAGTGGATCATTTGGGTTCACTGGCATGAGGGCTGGACATTGATGACAGGTGGGAAGGACTGAGCTTGGGATGAATGGTTCATCAGAACTGCCCAAAAGCAATTTCACTGATGGACTGCCCGAGTATCTTGATAGAGGTCGCACACAGAAACTGCTGATTTTGCCTTTGTGAAGGAGTCTGAAACCTGGGCTTTTGTTGGTTACTCTCTGGAGGGGCAGACAATCTCTTCCACCTCCACCCACCCAGCTCCCTGTTGGAACTGAATGACAGTAGACTTAGTGCCTCTCCATTCTGTGCTGTCTCTTTGCCTCACTTTCCTTGGCTTAAAATAAGCTTCAAAGTATCTGTGTCATATGCTTGTGAGAATTAAATGACACAATGGCATGATAATGGCTCAGTAAATGGTACTTACTTACAATTCCTTGTGTGACAACTGTGCCTTCCACCAGACTTCACATCAGACTGGTCTGTGGACTGGAGAATGGATGGAGGGGCTCTTTGAGGACATCTCGTTTTGCCCAGCAGGCCACACCCTTCTTGAGCAGGAGCCTCTCTTTGTCCAGAGTTGCTTGCCAGGAGGCTCCCCAGACAGAGCCCTGGTGCAGTTTTTTGCATTATCTCCAACCTCTGACCATTAATGTCCTTACCAGATGAATTCACGTCTGGTTCGTATTGCTCGGGGCACGGTGAGAACACTATAGATGTTTATGTTACTAGCGCTAGTTGGTTCACATGCTGTAAAGACGAGGCTGGGCTGTCATTTTATTTAACTCCACTCCACACACATCATTTATTGATATGTTTTCCTTGTTTTTTTTTTTTAACTTTGTGTAATCTCCCTCTACATCTGTTTATCAGAAAATCTTGGTTCAACCTGAAAATATAAGATAATCTAACCTTTTCCTACTCTCTACTCCTGCCACTCAAATCCAAGCCACCGTCCTCTCTTAATTGGTGATCACAATAGTCTCCCTACTGTTGCATCCACTTTAGCCCCACTCCAGTCAGTTCTCTGTATTGAGACCAGAGTGATCTTGTAAAACTGCACTTCAGAGCATGCTGCTCCCCTTCCCCAAACTCCCCAGTATTTCCCATTATGGTTAGAATAAACGCCAGAGCCCTGACGTGACCCACCAAGCCCTGTTTGATCTGTCCCTCCCTACCTTCCCGGCCCCTTCTCATCCCACGGCTCGCTCAGGGTACCACACTGCTCGGCCTCTGCCTACCTTTCTTGGAACACAATAGCTTCATTTCTGCCTCTGCACTTGATATTTCCTCTGCCTAGAATACTCTCCTCCCTGGAACTTTATGTGGCTGGCTTCTAATTTAGGTCAACGAACTTTCAATCTATGTGTCACCACCAGGAGAGGCTTTCCCTGACTACATAAAGAATATTCTCCCATAACTATCTATTACGTCATCTTTTTAACACTTTTTTATGGCACTATTTGAAAATACTTCATTTGTTTTTTTGTTTGTTTGTTTGGTTTTGTTTTTTTGTCTGTATTCCCCTCCAGGATAGAAGGCCCATAGAAACGTGAATTTTGTCTGTTTTATTCACTGCTGCCTAGCTAATTTATTCACCTAATGTCTAGCACAGTGCTGGGCACCCAGTGATTCTCAATAAATATTTGTGGAAGGAAGGAATGAAGGCATAAATGTTCCAGGAGCAGTAATGGATATAAACATGAGATATGAGAGATGAAAGACCCCGCCTCTTCTTTCAAATGCTTTCAGTTTAATAGAGGGATTGGAAGTCCATCTACAAATATATAGGCAAAGCGTCTGGAGAAGTCAAGGAGGACGTGGTCAAAGGTCTTCTAGAGAAAGGGCATGACCTGAAGTCCTTCCTTCAGTGGCCTTAAGGGAGCTCAGGCTCCACTTTGGCTGTGTGCAATGCAGGCTCATTCATCCTTGGTGAATTCCCATAAACTAACAGCTGCAGTGAGATTGTAGAAGCCAGGCAAGATGAACTAGGTGTCAGTTCCATAAACTTTGAAGAAGTTGTGTAGTAAGACAGCTCCTCACCCTCAAAAGAGGAAAGGTTTTACCTTACCTGTAAAATCGGGAGACTAATACCTGATTTTAGTAAAGCCATGTACATTTCCTCTCATAAGGTTATGCTGTTAATTGGCTAAAATTAAGTGCTCTGGTTTATTATATAGTCCGGTATCTTTCATGACTATATCAAATTTCTTATTGTTTGTGATTGTGTCAAAGAATGTTTTTTAAATACTTGCAAACTTCCTCAGGGCAGATAAGAAAAAAAACTGTTTTTTCCTTCTTTGGTCAAAATATCTTCTAATTCATTGACAACCAAGTTGACTTTAAAAAGTTTGAATATTTGTACATATATGTTAGAGCAAAGTAATCATGTTTGACATGTGTAAATTAATAAAGTGTAGAAAGTAATAAAACAGTAACATTTATACTACTTATAAAGACTGTTTCAATAGGGTAAGTAGTAGAGGTTATAAGTGCCCTGCCTCTGGGCCATAAATGGTGTCTTAAAATTCTGTGAAAACCTAATGGTTTTACTACTCACTACTCTTGCACAAAGTGAGTGGAAGTAACTTCCAAAGAAAGTTTAAATTTTAATGGAATTGATTTGAACTTGATATTAGTATATAGCCGTGAATTTTTGTTCATGTATTAAAGAAAAGCCCCTTTATCCTTACAAATAAAAATAGCCTCATGTTGTAAAATTAGTATTACACAAACCAGATTTATCCATGCTGTAAATTAGTTCTTAGAATAATTAGACTGCATCAAAGTTAGTTCTTTAAGACACCATAAGCAAAGTTAAAAGAGAAAGAAGAGAATGGAGAAAGATTTCTACAATGTATAAAACAAATGATTAGGGCTTCCCTGGTGGCGCAGTGGTTGAGAGTCCGCCTGCCGATGCAGGGGACACGGGTTTGTGCCCCGGTCCGGGAAGATCCCACATGCCGCGGAGCGGCTGGGCCCGTGAGCCATGGCCGCTGAGCCTGCGCGTCCTGAGCCTGTGCTCCGCAACGGGAGAGGCCACAACAGTGAGAGGCCCGCGTACCGCCAAAATAACAAACAAACAAAAACAAATGATTAGTATATAGGATATGTTAAGAACTCCCACAAATCAATAAGGGAAAAAAACCCCTCAACTTTAGATTAGGCAAAGGATACAATAAAGTAGTTCTTCAAGGCAAGGAAACCTGATTGGCTAATAAGCATATGAGAATATTTATCTTTGTAATAACTAAGGAAGTGCATAATGAAGGAACATGATGTCATTTTTCACCATCTGATTGGCAAACGTCTAGAAGTCTGACAATATCAAGTGTTAATGAAGATGTGAAAGGAAGCTTGCACACACTGCTCTCAGGAGGGTAAGTTGGCAGAGTAACTTTGGAGAGCAGTTTGGCTGCCTCTAGAATAATATGTTGATTTGTGTACACCATAGGATTAGGTAATTTTATTTTGACTTCTTTATCATCTGTCTGTATACCTTGGAGAAACCTTTGCATACATGTATAGGGGATATAGTCTTTGCATCTTTGTAACAGTGAAAATTTGGAGACAAGTAAAAATGGCCTTGAATATGAGAAAAGATAGATTTATTGGAGGTTGTTAATACAGTGTAATGCTGTGTAGCCATTCATTCCTATAAATTTCTATGTAGTAATACACTGCATTAAAAGATGTGTCAACATTAGTGGATCTCAATATCGTAATATTGGGTGAAAACAAGATACACAGTGATGTAAACATTTTAATAGAAAACTAATAAATTCATAAAAGTTATGCGATATATTATTATTAATATATTAATAATATATTAATTCATGCAATATATAATTTTTGGACACACAAGCAGACTAGAATGATACACATTAAAATCATGACAGCGGGGACTTCCCTGGTGCCACAGTGGTTAAGAATCCGCCTGCCAATGCAGGGGACACGGGTTTGAGCCCTAGTCCGGGAAGATCCCACATGCCGCGGGACAACTAAGCCCGTGTGCCACAACTACTGAGCCTGAGCTCTAGAGCCCGCGAGCCACAACTACTGAAGCTCACGTGCCTAGAGCCAGTGCTCTGCAACAAAGAGAAGCCACTGCAATGAGAAGCCCACACACTACAACAAAGGGTAGCCCCCGCTCACCGCAACTACAGAAAGCCCACGCACAGCAACAAAGACCCAGCACAGCCCAAAATAAATAAATAAATTTTTTTTTTTTTTTAAAAATCATGACAGTGGTTCCCATTGAGGAAGGAGTAGGGAAAGAACTGAAAACAAGGTACAAAGGAGATAAAAGGGAATTTAACTGTAATGTGTTATTTCTTGCATTAAATGATGAAGCAAATGTGATGTAATGGTCACAACAGTTAATTCTAGGTTGTGAGAACGTGGGGCTTTGCTATAGTAGTACTTGTCTTCTGTGGTTAAATTTTTTTTTTTTTACTCAAGAAAACTTAAATTTTTCAGACCATCCTGTTAGCACTGAGGGTTTGAGACCTGATTTTCCTTACTGTTGGGTTTTAAGCAAATCATTTAAGGCTTCTGCCTTTTGGCCTCTCACATCCAGGATGAAGATAATAAGTACTTGCACAGTGGTGGTCCTGAGTATGTATCCTTCAGTGCTCACCTCCAGCCCACCTCTTCTGGAAGCCTTCTCCCCTCCCTGCTCTCCTCTGCCCAGAGGCGCAGTGGGTGTAAGTCCTCTGTGTTTGAGTGTTCTGTGCACTGCAAGACTTAGCACATTCTTTTCTGATGAGTCTCACTGTTGGCCAGTCTCTTCCAGTAGACAAAGAAATCTTAGCTATAGGACAGGTCTTAGGGAGGAGCAATAGTAAGTACTCAACAAACAGAACTTAGTAACCATAGAAGCTGCTTTGTACATTTTTAATGGAAGAATAAATGGGCAAAAGAGCAAAAATATGGCAAGACTTTATAAAGCAGGATATCCCATAATGGCTCCCAAGGTCGTTGTTTTTCTTTTGACTTCAGTGAATAAATGTAATCCCCCCAAATCCCTTACTTAATCCCAGCCTACAATTTATATCCTTGAGATTTCCCTCCACTGTGAATAGAGTCATCAATATGCTCTCGTTGAGAGACATCAACATTCAGATTTAGAAACATTAAAGAATAAACATTTCACACCCTTTTTTCTGGTTCATAATTTGGGATAAGCATGCACTGATGTTATAAAATGACAGTTCATGCTTCGAAAATTCATTTAATAAACATTTTTTAAAGAAGAAGAATAAAGGTTCTCTCTCTCGGCCACTGAATAATATTAATATAAACGGCACTGGGTGGTTGTCCATAGTGATTGCTGGCACTCTGTCAGCTCTCCAGCCGGCTTTTTGACATGTGAAGGACATGAGGTTTTAGTGCTTTCAGAGGATCTGGAAAATACATTTTTATTGTTCTTCTTCATGGATGGAGAAGCTTTACAAACTTGTTTTATTTTTAAAGCACTTGATGTTTTGAATGAGGATCTTTTCTTCTACATTAACAAAGGGAATGACACACCATAGCCTTGTTAGCCTGAGGCACAAGGAATGAAATCACAGGGAGATAAAAGACCCTGAGGGAACCAAGGCTTGGGAAGAAAGTGTGTATATTTCAGGAAGAATCATGTTTTTCTATCCTTTGAGACAGCAGAAAATTATTTTGGTCTCTTTTGAAACCCACAGCACTCTGTAGAGATATTTTCTTGAAAGTGACTTATTTGTGCTTTGTCTATATATGAGAATATGAAGGGCTGAATTTTCTTTCCTATTAAATTCTCTCATAATCACAGATTTTCCTATATTTAAAGTCAATGGAGAACATCACGGTGAAACTCCATGTAAAAATATATTTTTAAGTCCGTATAGCTGACTGATGTAACCTAATAGATGCTTGACATTTAGATGTTAAGGGCACTTACAGTCTTAGTTACTTTGAACAGCAACCCTGGTGAGGGTAGTTATGTATTATAAACTGATGGCACTTTCCCTATAATAAACATAAGTTCCAAGATTCAACACACTATCCCGTTGTAAGTATCTGTTAGAGATGTATCCACAAAGTTCTTGAAACCCATATAGTTCTACAGTTTTACCTCTTCGATCCCAGAGGTGTTAAACCAAGGTAAAACAAAAACAAAAAAACGGACTATTCAGTTCATCTAAAGGTTTCTTTATACCAAACACAAGCACACAGAATTGGGCCCTTTTGTTTTTCGCTATAATTCAGAACCAGTTGCTTTAAAAAAAGCATCTTATACTTCAAACTGTGTTTCAAGGCTGTTTCTGTGGTCTTGGTGGGTGTAGATAAGCTGGGGAAAAATCAAGTCCTGGAATTGATGCCTTCTAATATGGCAGGATTCTTTAGATTTTATTTATGACCATCTACTTCTTTATGCTAAGGGGAGGATTATTAAGAAGTTCACATGTTTGTTTCTAAGTTTCTCCTTTTATATTTCTGGGCTCCATGTATGAGCCTACACCTCTGAACACGTTAATCGTCAGCAAGTGAGCAATTTCTAAATCCAGTTTTTAATTGACAATTAAGAATAGGATGTAAATTAACGCTGGTTTTCATCCCAGGTCTGAGCTTTTTCCAATTGGCTTTATAAAAATGGATGAAAAGGGTGATACTCCAGGGCTTGTTTTTACTTTATGGAGTTACTGGGCAATTTGTTTTTGGAATTCACATTGTGAGAACCAAGTTGTCCTTTTTGGCATGAATGATTCATGCAAGACAAACAAATAATGAAAACCACCGACAGGCCTGTTATTCCAGCCTCATATACAGCTGGAGGATGTTTTTCTAGGGGTGGGACGCTCCACTGTGCCAACCACCGGAATAAAATTTCTGCTGCTACCAGATCTGTGCTGTGTCACACATAGCAACAAGTACTTTTGATGTAATTAGTACATTTCACCATCCCCATTTTACCAAAAGAAAATTAAGTATAATAAAGGTCAGGGACTTGCTCAAGTTTCCATTCCTATGAAGTTGCAGTGTTCCTGCTAAGGTCCAGGCCTGTCTAATGCTAAGTGATTGTACCCATTTCTTGAGCCAGCTAGTGATTGATGAATTTTCTAACAAGGTGAATTTGATGGTAACCATCACTTCTTTCTCTAAGGGAAAAATGATTTCATCCTTTTTTTTTTTTTTTTCTGCTGAGGGAGTCCTTTGGATGAGACAATGTATTCATGTGCCCTTGTTCTTTCCTCTGGAGTATCTGTCCATTTGGCATTTCTCTGTATCTCTAATTGTTCTCCTTTCTTTATTCTTGGTCTACACAAAAACAAGAGATTTACTAAACCATCTCTCATTTGTTCAAAGATTTTTCCTAATGCCTTGTTTTTGTCAATACATGCATGGCTATGGACATGTTGGAACATTTCTTATCAAACCATTCTGATGAACCTGCTACTAACACTTTGAAGCCTGGGAACTCTCATTTTAGGCGAACAAGTATTACTTCTCAAATATCTGTGACACTTTTGTCCTAGAAGGTTCCCCTTTGAAAAACAGGCCAGTAATGAGCACTGATATCAGATCCAGTAATTGATGAGCATTGCTCACTTGGGATGGTCCACAGGGTGTGTGGAAGAGCACAGATATGGAAGCATTGATGGGTTTGGGTTGAACCCTTGCTTTTGCCACCTGAATGCTAAGTGACTGAGCAAATTATCATCTGAGTCCATTTTTCACATGAAATGTTGGAGTAATTATACCCATCTTATCGAGTTATTGTGAGGTTAAAATAAAGTAGCTGCATAATGCTGACACAGGTTCAAAACTCAGTGTATCTTGGAACCTATTCTCTCTCTCCCTGTCCTTTGCGTGGAAAACTGGACTGCTTGAAGTGAATTAGGAGAGGAGGATGTACCTAGCATTGTGATGGTGGTTTTGAGGTTTCTCTGCTTGTCCAAGTTAGTTATCCTGCTCTGCATGCAAAATCACTTTCATTCACTCGCCAAATATATCTTGAGAGCCAGCCATGTGTCAGGTACTATACAGGCCTAGTTTTCAGGTTAGAGTACTCCTTAGCAGGCCAGCTAATAGCATCAGTACTGTTTTCACAGTGAGTTCACTGCCCTTTCTGTTTGCATAGAATCATTTTCAACTTACAGAAGCTCTTGAGATCTTAACCATCTCCTTAATTTTATTTTCTCTTTGAGAAACGCCCTATGTTCTCACTACTGAGATAATTTCCTATTTTCAGTGGCCCTGAATATTGAGTCACTGGCTGACCCCATAGGTTCGCTCAGTGAAAGGTCTTATCGTTGGCTGCTCCGCCTTAATGGATCATATTAGATGAAAAACATAATTGTGGGATATTATGTTTAACCAAAATACGTGATTTCACTACTTCAGGAGCAGAATGGACTTGTGAAAAGTGCTTGGACTTTTGTTTGCAGACAACCTTGGGTTTAAGTACTGACACCACAGTCTGGTGTTTTTGGACATTTTACCTACATGTTTTCATCCTAAATATCCTCCATGTGCTGAAGGTGATAATGACACCCACCTTGTCAGTGCTGTGAGGACTGGAGAGAGGTGTGTAAAGCATGGAGCACGGAACATAGCACAGTATAAATGCTCAGCAGATTGAACTATTTAAAAATGTAAATTTTTGCTTGCTTTTCTCCTCCTGCCAAAAGGATACATTCAATTGCAGAAAATTTAGAAAATCTAGTTAATCTAAATGAATTAAAAAAAAATCACGCACAGTCTTAAGACCCAGAGTTACCCAGTGGTCCCATTGGCCCACAACAGAGTGCTTCAATATCTGTCTCTCTGTCTCTGTGTCTTTCTCATTCTCCCTCTTCTCCTCCCTTCCCCACATATTAGGTTCAACCATATACAGTTGCTGATATTAGGCCATTTTTGACCTAAGTTAATGACAATTTCATCTAGTTTATTCTAATCTGTTGCTAAAATTGGATCATGTGCTACATATTTTTAATCTACTTTTTACAGTTACAATATTGTAAACATCTTTCAAGTTCATTAAATATTCTTCTATAATATCACTTTTAATTGATGCATGGTATTCCATTGTATGATTATACCAAAATTTTTTTCACCAGTCCTTTCACCAGTGCTAGAAAATTAGGTTGTTTCTAATTTTTTTGTTTTTATAAACAGTGCTGTTATAAGCATCCTTAAAGCTTGGGCGGGGGTAGAATAGAGTGGTTTAGAATCCAAACTGAAGATGGGAGGTCTGTTCTTCACCCCTCTTTGCCTGTGTAACTTTAAGCACGTCACCTGGATCTCAGTTTCTTCTTCTATAAAATAGGGGTAACTGTAGTCCCTGCTTCATAGGGACACTGTGGTCATTCATCTATTTCAGGTGCTTAGAACAACGTCTGTGGGCACAATGTAAGTATTACTAATTGTCTTTACACACTTATGTTTGTTTCTCTTAGAAAAATCCCCAAAGATGAATTTATGAGTAAAGGGCTTTTGACACACTTTCCCAGACTAATCTCTAAACTAGATGTGGTATCTGCTATCCCATAATAGTGCATAAGCATGCTGATTTTCCCAAAAAAGGGAGAGATAATCATCCTCACTGTAAGTATGGACGGAGAGGACATGTCTAATATCTCTTCTTCTCTGCTTATTTCTATACTTCTTTTTGTTGTGCACACAGCTAAGAAAGATGACAGTGGCCATGATACAATAGTGTAGAAGCCCAAGAGGGCATTCATGGATGTTTGTCATGTAAAAGGCTTTTGGCCACTGCATGTATCATTTTTCTGAATGTAACACCCCCTGCAACCTCCCTCTCCTTGCAGTGGCCCCTTTTTCCCATGTACAAATCCTCTGCCCTTTACTTAAATATGGCACCCTCTGCCTTTAGGTCTTCGCTTAGACATCATTTTACCAGGGAAGGCTTTCCCGACTCACCAACATTGGTTAAGTGTCATCCCTGTGCTTTCCGTTGTACCCAGTCCATATCCTTACCTCACTACCTGTCACAGGTTATTCTCTTGCCTAGTAACTTGACACCTTGCCATTAAACTATAAGCTTGTAGAAGCATGAGCTTTACTGTTCTTGTTTGAAGTCAAGGCCTGGTACCATGGCTGGCACAAGGCAGGTACTTAAGAGATATCACTTGAGTGAATTTCAGCTCCCAGCCCCTGAACATAACCTGTGGTTACAGATGTCATCGGAAGTTACAGCCATTAGAGCTCCAGGGAGTCCATTGTCTTGAGAGGAGCCAGTGCTCTGCTAAGCTGTCCCGAAGAGCTGTAGCATGGTCTGTATACTCCTGACATTACACAGTAGTTTAAAATCCCTTTTATTTCCAACTTATTATGAGAGCTTCTTAGAGCAAGCTGTCTGTGCTGAGACCCTCGTTAAGCTGTCTCCTGAAACATCTGCATGATTCTGGGCACATGGCATCTGATAGCCCATTTCTAGCTGTTGGCACAATAAGAACTGAAACCAGAAGCTGAAAAGGAGGCATCGCTTCCTTATTAGCATCTGGGTTCTTTTCAATTTAATCTGAAACAAAATTTTGTTCATTTACCTTTTCCTATTAGGTTATTCAAGTTGTTTCCATGTTAACTACATTAAAAAAATTTTATTTTATTGAAGTATAGTTGATTTACAATGTTGTGTTAATTTCTGCTGTACAGCACAGTGATTCAGTTATACATATTACATTTTTTAAAAAAGTTGTCTGTGGGAGACAACCCAGTCCCTTTTTCTTGAGGAGTGAAATACTTGCCCCTTGAAATTTGAGTGAGGTGTTAACTAAAAGATGTCAGATGATTTGAGTTCAGACTCTCTCCAAACTGTCTTTCTAAATACAGTACTTGAATTCAGGATAATTGGCCAAGCTTGGCACTAAACATAAGGAACAAATTCTCCCTCTTGTACTAGACAGTCAACATACTCTTGTATTTGTAGTAATCAGGGAAGAAAGCTGGCTTTTGTGCGATAAACTGTGTAACTCACTAGTATACATTTAAAAGTGGGTATGTTGAAGCAGTTAAATATGACAAATGAAGAAAGGAAAGGAAGTCACATTGATGGCTACATTCAAGCCAGGCTTCTGTATCTTACTTGTCCTACTTCCTGTCTATTTGTCTGTAGACTTCTGTATGTGGATTTTCTTCCCAGTAGAGTTCATGTTGGTGCTTAGTATTCACATTGTGAGGCCCATGTATCAGTGGCTTTTTAGAGAAATAAAACCCCAAGGGGAGAAGCTGTCACTTCAAAGCATGCCACAGTGCTTAGACATAGGCAGGAAATTAACCATGTCGGCACGATAATATTTCTTTAAAAGCCTGAAACCCTTTCTTTAATGCTGATAGTTATCAATGTCTGCTATAAACTTGTTTCTACCATGAGGAAATATCTTAAGGGTTTTTTTTGGTTTTGTTTTTATCTAATCCCGAGAAAATAGAACTGGTCTGTGCCTGACTGCTCTGCTGGGAGAGAAGCTGTTGAATGGGATGTACAAATAAATGGGTTATGAAGGAGAGGAAAGACCAGTTCTATCCCCTCAATGCTTAAATTCTTCCTACCACTCTCCTCTTGTTGTAAAATATATTCTATAAAACATATGTGCTCCAGCCCCTTCTTACCCCAATATCACAGTGAGGGAAAAGAACTCTAAGTCATCGTGATGTTTTTTTTTAATGCTTTTGACATGATCTTGATATCCTTATCAAGGTAATTTTATTACCTACATTGTTGTTCTGCGTCAATCAATTAATCCCCCATTATACATAAGGAATAATGGATCTTTAATTTAGCACCTGAGGCTCCCGGAAGTTGAGAGGGATGTGGACATTCTGGAGAGGATTCAGCAAAGAAAATGAGTGAAATTGAGTAAACTTTTAAAAACTACATAAAAGTATTGAGGTTGTAGTATTTAGTATAACAAAGAGCAGTGTCAAGGATGTATTCATGTTTAAGGAATAAAATCATTTACAATATAGGGAACAGTGATGTACAGGATTGACTATGCTGTTAAGAGGAGGGGGGGATCAAGTTATAGGATAATGGATTTGGATTACATGGAATGAAGATTTTCCGTACTCTTAGGATTGATGAACCAGGGAACAAGTTACAAAGGACTATGTAATTTACCTTGGGGGACCTTCAAAACAGGACAGATTCTTCTCCAACTGGGATAGCTGAGAGGTCTTAAAGGAACATACCATGTAATTTTTTTTTTTTAAGAATAAATCTTAGATTGAAAGAATTAAAATTGAAAAAAACCCACAACTTTGGCCATATCCATAGGCAATAAAAGATGCTACTCATATGAATAACAATTAGGCTGAAATATCATCTTGGAACTACCACTTAATCTTATTTTGTGAAAGAATATTGTGAGTTCTTCAGTAATTGCTTTCTTGATCTGCTTTAGGTTCGATAATTCTCTTCCACTGCTTTTAATTGTGTGAAAGTATGTTTATTAAAGTACTAATGAGACCAAAGCCATACTGATTAAAAACAGAATTATTCATTTAAACCTTTTGAAATTATGAAATGAAAGGTAGGTTCTAATAATGTAAGATAAATCCTGCATGTCTAATAGTCTAATAAGTTGTTTGCTATGTGCCTAGTTTTGTTTTTTTCAATAGTTTATTCCAGATCTGTTGACGTTACAAAAGTTTTATGAAATGAAACTTTCTTTTTATCATAAAAGCAATTTATCCTAGGAGCTCTAGGCAGGGTGCTTCCTCCCTAGTGACTTTTATAGCGTCTAATTAATAAATGCACCGCTGCCTAGGAAATGCATATTGAGAGTAGGCTTTGCTTATTGTCACCCTTCATAAATTTTAGAATGTTTGCAATTGAGGTTTTTTCCTTCTCTGCTCTCTTTTTCCTGCTCATTGACTTGAATCATGGCCATTCTTCCTTTCCTTTGGAACTGCATTTTAAAATCTGACTTTTAGCCCAGGACCAGATGGCTTCACAGGTGAATTCTATCAAACATTTAGAGAAGAGCTAATACCTATCCTTCTCAAATTCTTCCAAAATATAACAGAGGGAGGAACACTCCCAAACTCATTCTACGAGGCCACCATCACCCTGATACCAAAACCAGACAAAGATGTCAAAAAGAAAGAAAACTACAGTCCAATATCACTGATGAACATAGATGCAAAAATCCTCAACAAAACAGTAGCAAACAGAATCCAACAACACATTAAAAGGATCATACACCATGATCAAGTGGCGTTTATCCCAGGAACGCAAGGATTCTTCAATATATGCAAATCAATCAATGTGACACACCATATTAACAAATCGAAGAACAAAAACCATATGGTCATCTCAATAGATGCAGAAAAAACTTTAGACAAAATTCAACACCAATTTATGATAAAAACCCTCCCAAAAGTAGGCATAGAGGGAACTTACCTCAACATAATAAAGGCCATATATGACAAACCCACAGCCAACATCGTTCTCAATGGTGAAAAACTGAAACCATTTCCTCTAAGATCAGGAGCAAGACAAGGTTGTCCACTCTCACCACTATTATTCAACATAGTTTTGGAAGTTTTAGCCACAGCAATTAGAGAAGAAGAAGAAATAAAAGGAATCCAAATCGGAAAAGAAGAAGTAAAGCTGTCACTCTTTGCAGATGATATGATACTATACATACAGAATCCTAAAGATGCTACCAGAAAACTACTAGAGCTAATCAATGAATCTGGTAAAGTAGCAGGATACAAAATTAATGCACAGAAATCTCCTGCATTCCTATACACTAATGATGAAAAATGTGAAAGAGAAATTAAGGGAACACTCCCATTTACCATTGCAACAAAAAGAATAAAATACCAAGGAATAAACCTACCTAAGGAGACAAAATACCTGAATGCAGAAAACTATAAGACACTGATGTAAGAAATTAAAGACGATACAAACAGGTGGAGAGATATACCATGTTCTTGGATTGGAAGAATCAACATTGTGAAAATGACTCTACTACCCAAAGCAATCTACAAATTCAATGCAATCCCTATGAAACTACCACTGGCATTTTTCATAGAACTAGAACAAAAAATTTCACAATTTGTATGGAAACACAAAAGATCCTGAATAGCCAAAGCAATCTTGAGAAAGAAAAATGGAGCCGGAGGAATCAGGCTCCTGGACTTCACACTATACTACAAAACTATCAAAACAGTATGGTACTGGCACAAAAACAGAAATATAGATCAATGGAATAGGATTGAAAGCCCAGAGATAAACCAATGCACCTATGGACACCTTATTTTTGATAAAGGAGGCAAGAATATACAATGGAGAAAAGACAGCCTCTTCAATAAGTGGTGTTGGGAAAACTGGGTGGCCACATGTAAAAGGATGAAATTAGAACACTCCCTAACACCATACACAAAAATAAACTCAAAATGGATTAAAGACCTAAATGTAAGGCCAGACACTCTAAAACTCTGAGAGGGAGACATAGGCAGAACATTCTATGACATAAATCACAGCAAGATCCTTTTAGACCCACCTCCTAGAGAAATGGAAATAAAAACAAACAAATGGGACCTAATGAAACTTAAAAGCTTTGCACAGCAAAGGAAACCATAAACAAGACAAAAAGACAAACCTCAGAATGGGAGAAAATATTTGCAAATGAAGCAGCTGACAAAGGATTAATCTCCAAAATTTACAAGCAGCTCATGCAGCTCAATAACAAAAAAACAAACAACCCAATCCAAACACGGGCAGAAGACCTAAATACACATTTCTCCAAAGAAGATATACAGACTGCCAACAAACACATGAAAGGATGCTCAACATCACTAATTATTAGAGAAGCGCAGATCAAAACTACAATGAGATATCACCTCACACCAGTCAGAATGGCCATCATCAAAAAACTCTACAAACATTAAATGCTGGAGAGGGTGTGGAGAAAAGGGAACCCTCTTGCACTGTTGGTGGGAATGTAAATTGATACAGCCACTATGGAGAACAGTATGGAGGTTCCTTAAATAACTAAAAAAAGAACTACCATATGACCCAGCAATCCCACTACTGGGCATATACCCTCAGGAAACCATAATTCAGAGTCATGTACCACAATGTTCATTGCAGCTCTATTTACAATAGCCAGGGCATGGAAGCAACCTAAGTGTCCATCAACAGATGAATGGATAAAGAAGATGTGGCACATATATACAATGGAATATTACTCAGCCATAAAAGAAACAAAATTGAGTTATTTGTAGTGAGGTGGATGGACCTAGAGTCCGTCATACAGAGTGAAGTAAGTCAGAAAGTGAAAAACAAATACCATATGCTAACACATATATATGGAATCTAAAAAAAAATATGGTTCTGAAGAACCTGGGGCAGGACAGGAATAAAGACACAGACATAGAGAATGGACTTGAGGACACGGGGAGGGGGAAGGGTAAGCTGGGACGAAGTGAGAGAGTGGCATGGACATATATACACTACCAAATGTAAAATAGATAGCTAGTGGGAAGCAGCTGCATAACACAGGGAGATCAGCTCTGTGCTTTGTGACCACCTAGAGGGGTGGGATAGGGAGGGTGGGAGGGAGATGCAAGAGGGAGGAGATATGGGGATATATGTATATGCATAGCTGATTCACTTTGTTATAAAGCAGAAACTAACACACCATTGTAAAGCAATTATACTCCAATAAAGCTGTTAAAAACAAAATATGTCTTTTAAATGCTTTTTTCTGCCTTTGTATTACCTGGTTTCATGTACCTCTTATCTTTTTATTTGCTGTCCATATCAGTTTCAGGTTTGTTGTATTTTAAAGTCAGTGACGTTAAACATTTAGTCAATTTTTTCCCTACCTTTTCTGGTTACCTCCCAATCACATGTATTTTGATTGATTACTTTGAAAGCACAGCAGCAGTTTCCTTTTCGAGAGCTCGGCGCGTACCTGTAGCAAGGCCAGCCCACTCCTCAGTGGACTGCCTGTGGGTCGCCTCTTTGTCCCTCTCATCCTTGCCTGAGGCAAGGCCCCCTCACTGATCCCCTGAGTACTATGCTTCTTGCCCCAACTCCCGCCTCTCCTTGTCAGCTGCTTCCTGCCCTCCTCATGCTGTAGCCAGCTGATCTTACTAGAAGGCAAATCTCCATTGTCCCTCAGCGCTTAAAATCCTTTACTACCAATCCCTTGTCCACCAGATGCAATCCAAACTTCTTGGTGTGCATAAAAACCCCTGCATAAGCTGACCATTCCCATCTGCCTAGCCAGCCTCCTCTCTCCCTACAACTGCTCACACCCTCCCCTAGCCAACGACTCTGGCCACATCAAACGCAACATTCCAGGTGCAGGGAATAGGCTGAGCACAGGCATGGAGTTGAACAGTATAGCAATGCTTTAGCAGCGGAGTGATAGGAAGTGGTCCACTGCGGAGCACCAGTGAAATATTGCCATGGATGTGTGCCCGAGCCCTGCTGCTCTGTTGAGGAATGGTGATGAAGGGATCATCAATCCACTCTCTCCAAAGGGAGAGGAAAGCTGCTTCTAAAGGGCTTGCCATTACCCACACCTGTACTCTGATGCCCTCCACTGTTTCTTTCCCCAACCTCAGCCTGCGATGGTGATCACTGGGGGCCTCACTGCAGCAGCCGGTGCCAGTGCAAAAACGGGGCTCTGTGCAACCCCATCACGGGGGCTTGCCACTGCGCTGCGGGCTTCCGGGGCTGGCGCTGCGAGGAGCGCTGTGAGCAGGGCACGTATGGTAACGACTGTCACCAGAGATGCCAGTGCCAGAATGGAGCTACCTGCGATCACGTCACGGGGGAGTGCCGCTGCCCACCCGGCTACACTGGAGCCTTGTAAGTGACTTGCTGCTGAGCAGCATAGCAGAGCCCACCCACCCTCTCTGTTCATGCTGCTGGTATATTCCTGCGCTTCTGTTTCTGTTGCTGCCTGAAGAGTTACTGAGGGAATAGGACCCCAGGCCCAGATGCTGTTTGCTGTAGAGCATCAGAGCCCAGCCAGAGCCTCAGAGCCAGCTTCCATGCCTTCTTTTGGCAGAGCAGAGGCAGAGAGGGCCAGGATGCTGTGCTGAATGGCAGTATTGGGGGTTGTTGGGGCAGATTTGGGTTCCACTTTGATACTCCCTCAATTGCATTCATTACACGGCCGGCTGTTAATGATCCACGTTGTTCTGCTCTGTTAATTAGCTGGATAAAGCGGGGTGGGTTCAGTGCCTTAGAGAAGAAGGAAGGTGAAAGATGTCAGAAATAGTCCATGATGAAAGGTTAGCTGGGTTATTTAATGCCCATAGATATGTATGTTGCTTTGTGAATTCGAAAGTACATATATCACATCTGTGCAGGATATGTGCACACAGATAGTTTAATTCTTTCTGGGGAACACTAAAGCAGTTACTTAATCTCTACTGCTTTATTTTGTGGGAAAGGCATTCTGCGGTTTGCTTGTATTAGCAAACAGACTAAGAGGCAGAATTTGCCAGAAAAAAAGTAGGAGATAAAACAATTTTCTTCCCTTAATGAGAAAATTACACTTGTAAGTCACAGAATTAGAACTTGAAAAAAATGTGGCTGACTCGGTAAATACTTCCTGCTGACAGTGTTAGGGCTATACAAGTAGGGCTAAGGAAAGAATTGCATTAGCCAAGAAAGCCCTGATTTTCAGAAGCATGGATGATCATCTCAGACTATTTAATTGTTAATATTGCTTTTATGGGTTTTTATCAAGGCCACAGTTGCATAGGGCTTTGGGAAACTTGCAGCAATTTTACAGGAGAGTAAAAAAGACAATTAAAGCCTTAGGGAAGAAGGTGTATTCATACAATATGGGGTGGGGGCTTGTCATTCTGAAGAAGAGAACGCTGAAAATTGGTTATGAAGATTTTGTACACTAATGGGGTGATGTGTAGACGTTTCAGTCTCCTTTGAGGTTAGCACAAACACACCAAATAGACTTCCAGTGTAACCCATTAGCTTTATAAAAGTTACATGGAAAGTACCTGTCACCAGGGAGCGTGTGGCCCACGAGAGTCATCCTTGGTGCTCTCTGATAGGACAGATTCTCCTCAAATTGAAATGGTTTCATTAGAAAATATCCCAAAACATGGGAATTCCTTGGTGGTCCAGTGGTTAGGACTCCATGCTCTTACTGCCGAGGGCCCGTGTTCAATCCCTGGTCAGGGAACTAAGATCCCACGAGCCTAGCATCATCCCCCACCCCCCCAATCAAAAAAGCTAATCACTCAGAAGATATCCCCAAACAAAGGGAAGGACTAGGTGACCCCTCAAAGACCCTTCCAGCCAATATGATTGATGCCCTTGATGTTAATGAAACGAACAATACTGGACAGAGAAATCTGGTCTATTTTAGGGCTGTGGGTGCTGCTGTGTCTGTGAACCTAAGGGTTGTGTGGTTGGGTAAATCATAGTGTCCTTTGTCACATGTTAATCCCTCAGCTGTGAGGATCTTTGTCCCCCTGGCAAGCACGGGCCACAGTGTGAGCAGAGATGCCCCTGCCAAAATGGAGGTGTATGTCATCACGTCACTGGAGAATGCTCGTGTCCTTCTGGCTGGCTGGTAAGCTCACTTCCACCCTTCCAAAGCACCCTGTTCCAGGATACTCAAGTGAAAACGCATGTGGAGGACTTTGATACAAAAGAAAGTTACATTGATGGTTAAAGATTCCAAAATTGGAAATACCTGATCATTTCAAAGCTGGAATTTTTCAGTCCAGAGAAGGCAGAAGGTGATTAAATCCTGAACTTGAAGTGTATTAAGGGTCCTCATGGAAAAGATAGTAGGCCATGTGTTCTGCATTTCCCCTCAGGATATAAAAGGGAAATATCTTGCCTTACACATGACAGCAAGAGCTGTCAAACCCTGCAACTATTTAAATAAGCATTTTCATAATTATGCTCTGTGGATCATTATTATTCTTGGGAACATTATTCTCAACAGGTTAAGTGTTATGTGAAAAAGTTATTCAGTCTTATGAATCTCGAGACACATTGAGGAAAGCTGGGTTTTCCAAGTATTGCAGAACTTCTCAGAGGTTATAGTATGATACTTTAGGAGGAAGCTATATCTCACCACACTTCCCAGACTTTGACTGTGATACTCTGTCTTTTTTTAATAATTAATTTATTTTTATAATTTATTCATTTACTCTTTTTGGCTGCGTTGGGTCTTTGTTGCTGTGTGCAGGCTTTCGCTAGTTGCGGTGAGCGGGGACTACTCTTCATTGTGGTGCGTGGCCTTCTCATTACCCTTTATGTAGTGTCTCACAGGCTTAATGTTATGTGGAATAAAAAATGTCAAAGCTGGTTTACTAAGTAGATTACTCTGAAATCAGGAAATAACATTGGTTCGTATTTCTCTAAGTCGGTTTGTGTATAAGTCTGCTTGAAGGCAGAAGAGTGAATGACCAATGTCTGTTTCCTTCGTTAACATACAGAAAATAAAAGAACAATTTACTTGATGATTACCTTCCATCTCCATGAACTGTAGTGAAGTTGTTCTTGCAGGGGTTCAAGTGACTTAATTGCCAAATCCAGTAGCAACTCCTCTCTTCTCATTCCACTTCACTTCTCCAAAGCTTTTGACTCTGTTGCTCATCCACCTCCCTTTCCTAATCTCTTTTCCCTCCGGTTTTTGATAATCCTCTGTCCTACCTCTCTTACTAAAAATCTCTTTTCCTAATCCCCCTTCTTTTACATACTGCTTTCTTACAGTATTTCCTTGGTTCCAGTCTTACCTTTCTCTTTTGTCACTATAAATCTTTTCTGGAAAGCTCATTAGGATCCATGGCTTTAACAACCATCTGCTGATTTTCCCAAACCTTGACTTTCCCTCACTTGACCACAGATGTGTATTTGATGTGTCTGCCTTAGGAGCCAGACATGGGATGGGACTGGTTTGGGATTGCCCTTGTTGTAGGCATGGAGCAAAGGAGACCTGGAGTCCACTTCCTGGTGAGAATCACAGGAAGTAAGGTTGAGTTCAAGATGTTAAGACCACTGGGACAAGTGGAAAAGAAATATCAGAACCAAGGCAAGAGCTGGAAATGGTAAGTGGGCAAGACAAGGAAGCAGAGCCTGGGGAAACTCTATGAAGCAATGGAGTCAGTGCAAGGGGGCCTTTTATTGATGCCTCATGGTGAGGTGAACAGGGGAGCTATTGAAGTACTGCTGAGCTGGAAGCAGGCCCGTCAAAGTCAGTGGTCATAGAACCAAATTTGTTGTACCCCTAATCCTTTGTTGTACCGCAATTCCTTTTTTACCTTTTTTATCCTCATTAAAACCAACACTTCTTTTTTAGTTGCCCAAGGTAGAAATGCTGAATTATCTTTGACTCCTTCTCTTCTTTTATTTCTTGTATTCAACCTTTTGCCAACACTGGTCATTGCTTGGTCCTTGGCAAGGGATGGATTTTGCTGGGATAGCAGAGTGTCCAGGGAGCTCTGTGTTCTTTGAATGAGGAGCTATAGGCATGTTACTCCTAGGATTTTTGTGTAGACATTGTCTGTAGAGTTGCCTCATCTTGAGATTGAAGCTTTGTTCTTCTTCTGGGTTGGGGTGGTCATGATGTGGGATAGTGGTAACCACAAGCTTGGACCGTGAGTCCCAGTAGGTGGGCAGATGGCCCTCTCCATCAGCCCAGTGGAGCCTCCCCAATACTCTGGGGCCCCTACCTTGATAGATGTTTCTTACTGAATGTTTCAGGTCATTTTTTTATGTGCATAGCTGAGCTTCCAACTTACACTTCTCTTTACAACATTTTCTTTGTGCAATCATCCTAGGTACTTTTCATGATGAATATATATTCCTATCACACATACACATGTATGTATTTCAACTAATAGGAATAATGTGAGCAAATAGCTTTAAGTAGGACATTAATCCTTATTTATAAATAATATTTCAACAGCATCTCTGAAGCTTATGTGGGACCATTAAAAAATGTGAGTAGTTAGTCCCTGAGAGAGTGAGAATTTTCACCAGAACCCCTGCTTATCATGGATTAACCCTCGGCGTGTTATTACTTTAGTCATGTTAATATGTTATGCTAGGATGGAGGGGTCAGAGCTATTTTTACATCTTTCCCCCTCACCGTGTTGTGAGCTAATTAAAGGTTGCGACTTTATCTTTGATTCTCAGAGCTTAGCACGATGCCTGGCACATAGATGATTCTCAGTTAAGTATTGATTTGAATCACCTCTCGAAGGCTTTTTCAGTTCCAAGATTCTGGAAGAACTTTCCTCATTGGTAGATAACTAGAAACCACCAGAGGAGACTTAATTAGCACACCAACTGCCTTTGTAGATAGCCAGGAGTTAGAGGAAATGTATTTTCTTACACTACCCAGAATAAACATTTACAAAACCATCTGGTGTTCGCTAGCCTCCAATATCAGGGTGCTCACAGTCTGTCTTTTTTATAGAGAAGGAGGACAAAGCAACAGCTTCCAACATTTAAAAACATTGTAAAAATTCCTGTTACTTGGGATATGTTGTTTGCTGAAACAGTAACTCCAGTAAATAGATGATAAGCTACAAGCCCAAGTTATGTAGACGAGTGAAGTAGAAAGTAGTAGAATATTTCATTGACTTATTGGCAAAGTATCTTATACTTCTCCACATAGTACTGGAATAAATATGACAGTATCTGACAAGACAGACGGCCTCTAGGGTGAGGAGATGTGTCCAAGTTACTCTCTCGATTTTTCTCCCCAGGAAATAGGCTTTCCTGTTGATCTTGGCCCAACAATGTTTGTTGAACCTGCTGAAAATAAAAGTGTATTTTCTTCTGAAATAAAATGTCTAGGTTCATTTCTGCTGAAGTATTTCTTAGGCAACGTTATCATTAATTCAGGTACAAAAAATGTCAGTCTTTTCTTATGCTTCCTTATAAGAAATAGAACCAGTGATGAAGTTTATTTTCTCTAGAACATATGGTGAAGCATTTGGATATTCCATTTGGGCCAGATGTTGTCATTTATGTAATGGATGCTCAATAAGTATTGTTGACTTACTGTACATGTAAGGCACAAGGAAGAATACTTAGGAGGATTTGTAAATTCCTTAGGTTTCCATAATAATTTGATGTAACTTTATTTTTTTAATATAGGTATTTCTTAAGATTACTATTCTGCCACCTATGAGTATATCTTGAGATTTAGGCTTACTAAGCAAATAAGTCAATTTAGAATTTCTAACACTTTCGAGATGATGAACAGAGTGTACGTGTTCTAAAATCTCCTTTATCTAATCTTCTTGCAGCCCTGTTCCTATATCCCTCCTCCCTTTTTGTTTCCCCTCTTTTCTCCCTTCTCCTTTGGCCCTTCCCTGGCTGGAGGCCCATCTAATTTCCCAAGTCTCTTTGAATGCAGGGCACAGTGTGTGGTCAGCCTTGCCCCGAGGGTCGCTTTGGAAAGAACTGTTCACAAGAATGTCAGTGCCATAATGGAGGGACATGTGATGCCACCACGGGCCAATGTCACTGCAGTCCCGGATACACAGGGGAACGGTAAGGGACATCCTTGTGCTTCTCTGACTGTTTGTAACGGTGTGAAAGGAGAGCTTGGAGGGTCCAGGGAACACGTTTACTACCATTTGTCTGTGACTATTCTGTAATCATCCAAGAAGCATCTGTAAGGTATCAGTGTGTTTGACAGATTCCTTCCCAACTCAGTGCATAAAAACTGGATCACAGACAGCAATGGTGAATTGAAGATACAGCAATGGTGAATTGAAGATATTATATTTTATTTTAAAAAAATAATAAAATATCAGAACCCATGATGGATGAGTTCTACACAGTTAAGTGTTTAGGACAACCACTTCAAGCACCAATACTTTTTACATTTTAAAGATTTTTGGATAGATTTATTTTAAAATGGGATGTGTACTTAGGTATCTTTAAAAAGTATGTCAGGCATACAAGAAGCACATGAAAAGCTGCTCAACATCACTAATTATTAGAGAAATGCAAATCAAAACTACAGTGAGGTATCACCTCACACCAGTTAGAATGGGCATCATCAGAAAATCTACAAACAACAAATGCTGGAGAGGGTGTGGAGAAAAGGGAACCCTCTTGCACTGTTGGTGGGAATGTAAATTGATACAGCCACTATGGAGAACGGTATGAAGGTTCCTTAAAAAACTAAAAATAGAATTACCATATAATCCAGCAATCCCAATACTGGGCATATACCCAGAGAAAACCATAATTCAAAAAGACACATGCACCCCAATGTTCACTGCAGTACTATTTACAATAGCCAGGTCATGGAAGCAACCTAAGTGCCCATCAACAGACGAATGGATAAAGAAGTTGTGGTACCTATGTACAATGGAATATTACTCATCCAGAAAAAGAAACAAAATTGAGTTATTTGTTGAGATGTGGATGGATCTAGAGACTGTCATACAGAGTGAAGTAAGTCAGAAAGAGAAAAACAAATACCCTATATTAACGCATGTATGTGTAACCTGGAAAAATCGTACAGATGAACCGGTTTGCAGGGAAGAAGCTGAGACACAGATGTAGAGAACAAATGTATGGACACCAAGGGGGGAAAGCCACGGGGGGGCTGGGGATGGTGGTGTGCTGAATTGGGCGATTGGGATTGACATGCATACACTGATGTGTATAAAATTGATGACTAATAAGAACCTGCTGTATAAAAACATAAAGTTAAATTAAAAAAAAAGTATGTCAGGCATAAAGTTACCTTCTTATGATGCTGTGTACTCTTAAGAATAGCAGTCGTGTTTTTTTTTGATATTGAACTGCATGAACTGCAGTGTATTTGATATTGAACTGCATGAGCTGCAGTGTATTTTGGAGATTAATCCTTTGTCAGTTGCTTCGTTTGCAAATATTTTCTTCCATTCTGAGAGTTGTCTTTTCGTCTTGCTTATGGTTTCCTTTGCTGTGCAAAAGCTTTTAAGTTTCATTAGGTCCCATTTGTTTATTTTTGTTTTTATTTCCATTTCTCTAGGAGGTGGGACTAAGTGAGAGAGTGGCATTGACATATATACACTACCAAACGTAAAATAGATAGCTAGTGGGAAGCAGCCACATAACACAGGGAGATCAGCTCGGTGCTTTGTGACCACCTAGAGGGGTGGGATAGAGAGGGTGGGAGGGAGATGCAAGACGGAGGGGATATGGGGATATATGTATACATACAGCTGATTCACTTTGTTGTACAGCAGAAACTAACACACCATTGTAAAGCAATTATACTCCAATAAAGATGTTTTTAAAAAAGGATAAAAAAAAAGAAGAATAGCAGTTGTTTCATTGTGCAGTGCTGATAGAGTAAGACCCCGTGGGACTCACAGGGCTCTCTGGTCGCACGTGATGCTCGTGTGGTGCGTGGTTTTTACACCCATTGCTTGTCCTTTTTTGTCTTAGGTTGTAAACTGTTACCCAGAGTGCTTTTACGGCTTCTAATTAGCTCTTTAATCTGTTGCATTCTGGAAGACTTGATAACCAAGCTTGCTAGATGTGTGCGTAAAATTAGAGAAAGAGGCTTGAGAGGCAGAAGAGTATAATAGCCAAAAACAAAGATTTTGGAACCTGTGTCCTTGGAAACATCCTAATCTATAATGTTCAAATAAATAACTGTACTTTCCTCTAGGGTTGTTATAAGGATTAAATGAGTACATTAAAGCATTTAAAACAGTGCTGAAACTTGCAGATATTAGCTATTATTGTAGTGGAATGATTTCTATGAGCTGTATAAATACTAGCGATTATTTGAGTGATGTCTAGAAGCTATATAGATACTAGGTATCATTATTTTTTTGGTGATATCTGTGAATTAAGAATTCCTTTAACCTTCCTCTCTAATTTTTTTCTTTCTAAAATTCTGGTCTAATTTTATGACTTTTAATAAGATACTGTAGGGTGTTTCCCCCCCCACACACACTTAGACTCTGCACTTCCTTATTAAATTTTTTTATAAGTATTTTGTAATTTTTGAAAAATCCCATTTAAGTTTTTTTTTTTTTTTTTTTCTTTTTTGCGGTACGTGGGCCTCTCACTGTTGTGGCCTCTCCCATTGCGGAGCACAGGCTCCGGACGCGCAGACCCAGCGGCCATGGCTCGCGGGCCTAGCCGCTCTGCAGCATGTGGGATCTTCCTGGACCAGGGCACGAACCCACGTTCCCTGCATCGGCAGGCGGACTCTCAACCACTGTGCCACCAGGGAAGCCCACATTTAAGTTTTTAATTAGATATTTCTGGATAAAGAAGAACTTGCCTTTGAATATTTTTTTATTTAGCCACCCTACCAAACTTCTTAGTTAATTCTCATGTTATTTTTAGCAAATACTATGGTTATTTTATCATCTACAAATAAAGACAAGTTAGGCTCTTCTTTTCAAGATTTGTAATGATTATTTTATTTTCTTGAGTTGTTGCATTAATTTAAACCTCTGAATGAATGTTGACAAATAGAGGTAATAGTGGGAATTCCTGTCTTCTTCCTAATTTTATTGGAAATGGCTCCAGTATAGTTTCATGTTTGTTACTGTCTTTTGCATGCTTCAGTAGGTTTTTTTTTTAAGATTCTTTTTGATGTGGACCATTTTAAAAATCTTTATTACACTTGTTACAATGTTGCTTCTGTTTTATGTTTTGGTTTTTTGGCCGCGAGGCATGTGGGATCTTAGCTCCCCGACCAGGGATCGAACCAGCACCCCCTGCATTGGAAGGTGAAATCTTAACCACTGGACCACCAGGGAAGTCCCCTTGAGTAGTGTTTTTTTTTTAAATTAATTATTTTTATTTTTGGCTGTGTTGGGTCTTCGTTTCTGTGCGAGGGCTTTAGTTGCGGCAAGTGGGGGCCACTATTCATCGCGGTGCGCGGGCCTCTCACTGTCGCGGCCTCTCTTGTTGCAGAGCACACGTTCCAGACGCGCAGGCTCAGTAGTTGTGGCTCATGGGCCTAGTTGCTCTGCGGCACGTGGGATCTTCCCAGACCAGGGCTTGAACCCGTGTCCCCTGCTTTGGCAGACAGACTCTCAACCACTGCGCCACCAGGGAAGCCCTGTTTTTTTTTTTTTAATTCCTATTTTTATTAGGAACTTTTGTTAGTAGTATCTGTTTAATTTCATTAAAGACTTTTTCATCTTTTGTTAATATAACTACATATTTTCCTTAGTTTTTTGATGTTATGAAGTATTGACACCTTTAGCACATGGTTTTTACAACATGTAATTGGGCTACTCAGAAAGTTTTTGTGCCCTACATCCTGGTTTATGATTGTATTTTGGAAAATGATGTTGTTAGATGAGTTCTGGATCCATGTGGCATTAATATCTTAATATAGAAAGATAAGTCAGGAAGGGAGAGGCATGGGACCAAGCAGAACCCTAAATAATAGTTCTGTGTAATATTTTTGGACCCTAAAAATTTAAATATAATGGTTTTCTTGCCCTGTAGGGATTTAAGTCTCAAATTCAAGGAAACACAAAATCAACAAACATACAGGCCGGCTTATACTCATCTTTACATGATACAGGGAAAGGGGATAACATACAGGGAACATAACATACAGGGAAAGGGGATAACAGCTAATATTCAGGTGAGTTTTAGATTTGAGGCAAAGCTGGCAAAGAGCTAGAGAAAGAGAAGGAAAGTGAAGAGGGAACTTGCTTCTTGACTTGTTTTTATAACTGTTGTTTTTCCGATGAACTGATGACATGACTCCTGTTTTCAATTCTGCTCTCACTATCTGGGTTCAAGAGTTAACACATGCAGACACACACACACACACACACAACACAATGACAACAAGCACATTTGTCATCGTGAAAGGGAAATAATAAGTGGTTATAGAACCATCTGTGGCAGGAGGTGTGGGGAAAGCAGCCCAAAGGCCTGGGGACTTGCCATTTCCCCTGTTTTGAGAAGTCAGCGAAACTTGATCACTGAGGTCAGATCAGAGGGAAACAGGTACCACCGTAGGCAGCTGGCCCAGAGCGTACCCAGGATGTGGTGACGGCCCTCCCAGCCAGAGAGAAAACAGAACAAACAAAACGGGCACCTTGTAAGCAGGCAGAGCAGATCATGGGATGCCCCCATAATAGGCTGTAGGGTTTGTGGGACGGTTGAGAGGACAGCGTGGTGAGGAAATCTCATGCGGCACAGCCAAGTATGAGCGGTGAGAGCATGGCTTTCAGATCCTCACAAAAATTCTTCTGAAGGGGTTAAAAGAGTGTTCTTAATGCTGATGGGTTGTCATGGCATCATCGCACTGGGGCCTTTGATGGCCTAGCATGAGTCCATGTACATAATTGGTGCTCCTTACGCATTAGCTGAGTGGAGAGATCCGTGGATCAGTTATGGACTCTGTTAAGGTGAAGCCAGCCTGCCATGCTGTCTTCTGTACCACCCTGAAAGTGAAGAAGAATGTGGGCCAAAGGAGGTGAAGTCCAAAATTGGAGACAGGAATTGGGGGATGCAGAACTGGCCTTCAGTGGAGGAACTCTTTCCTGCTTCTGGGATTGTGGAAAAGTTGGCTCTTTCCCAGTGTTCTTTATATTTCCCCAGAGCAGCAGTTCTAGATGTTTGAAAGGTAGGCAGCCTATCTATTGATCCCAGTTTAATGAGGAATGTGATTCTTTCACACTAAATCATGGTTTGGCCCATTTATTCAGGTCACTCTTGGAGGGCCATGCTCAAAAGGACAAAGGAGAAAAAGGAAGCTGGCGCCCCTTATGTGCTAACTCACTTCCTTTTCCATAAGTTAACAGTGAGATGCAATATGATAATCAAAATGATATTCAAACAAGCCTGCGACCCTCACTGGTTTGGGTATTGGTGTCATGTTTTATGAGGTTATCTCTACTTAATGCTTGTCCATTTTTCCCAATTCCAGGGTATTATTCAAAATCTAAAAAAATAAAATAGGAACTTCACATTTTCATATTTCTACTATGGCCAATATTTATTGCTGTATTTTTATCTGCCTCTCTGCCATCTCTCCTAAGAAAATATTTCCTCTTTTAATGACTTCTAAAATTACTTTTCTTATTCCACATGGGACCACAAAAGCAACATTAAGGGCATAAAATTCGTTGGGAAATGATGCTTCTTTTAGAAAAAGCCCAAAAGGGAGATAAGACTGCTTGACAAAGACTTCTAATTCAGCCAATGAGAAGGATGTAAGCTACTTCATGATTGCATTTATTTTTAAGGTGGAAAATACCTACTTCTAGAAAGATATCCTACCATTTTGGTGTGGTAGGTGGAAGCAGACATAACTATTATTAATAGGATTCTCTTACAAGTACAACATTGACAAAAAACAAGTGGGAAGGTAAACCAAACTTTACTGGCTACTTCAGTAAGTAAAATTCAAATGGCTTTTTGCCATTTAAAACAGAAACTCAGTATGTTTAAGTATATGTTAGAAAGGTAAATATGGGTCAGGCCCAGCTATTATGGATTTTGTTTTCTCAGAGAGAAGGAAGTCCCTGCCAAGATAGGACAGAATAGACACACTGCTCCCCTGTCATTTGGCGGCAGACATTTTTCCATGCTTCACGTTTTTATCCTGTTCCCCACTTTTAGAGCTGTGCTTTTTCCTGAGTTAAAATCCTGGAGTCCAAAGCATAACATTTGGGTTTCTTTTAGTGGTTTTATTTACCTTGAGCATAACTTTTTGTTTTTTTCTGGTACTGCCTTGCAAGGATGTCTGGACAGACAGGTTGCCAAGCTGTCTTGCCAGCCTTCAGTGGAGCCATGAGGAGGCCCAATGATTGTCCTATAGCATTTCTTTCTCCAAAGTTTACATCTTTAAGGAGTAAACTAAGTGACTTGGCTTAGTAAAGCTTCTTACAAGTTAAAAATAGAGTATCTTTAAAAAATACTCTGCTCTAAAAATAGGTTTACTCATGTGTACCTTTGCAGCACACGTCTGATTTTTGCTAAATAAACTTGGTTCAATTACTCCAGAACTTTTCTAATGCTTTGTTGAGTGGTTGATGTGAAGACTTTGCCATTGACAAGCCTAAAGGTGTCTAGAGTCTGTGAAACTAAATTTGCAAGAGGCCCTTTTCCCTAAATACATGCCAGAACCAGAGTTAAGGAGAAAAATATCAAAGGGTTCTCAAGATTTATCCTCTGCCCTTAAATAGAATCCCATCCAGCCTTGGTATTGTTAGTCCTCACACCCTATCATTAAAAACTATGCAAAGCCTTGTGGAAAATGTTTGCTTTTCAGCCTCTTTGCTGTTGCTTTGAAGTCCGCTTGGATTCATTATCATGCACTTGCCCTTGCCCTGTACCCATTTGAAAAAATGCAGTGCTGACCTACATTTTGGACTCTGGGTCTGGCATGACTTGAGAGCCACATGGGAAGTGGCTGCTGAGACTCACAGAGGGTACCCTGCTTGTGGCAGCACTCTGGGTAGGCGAGACCCCGGCTTCCCCTCCCTTGGCAGAAAGGGCTCCTTCTGCTACAGAAAGTCCCTTCAAGTCACCTTGCCTGGTCAGAAAGAAACTTGGCTGGCCTGATAGCTAGTCTTGTGTTCCATGGAGCCATGATGATTTTCTCTTCTCAATTCCCTCCAGCAACTCAGCTTCCCACCAGATCCAACTTACCTAGAGCATATCCTTATGCCGGGACCACACTGTTAGGCCATTTTTTAAAAGACAATAAAGTGAATCTTTTTTCTTACTATTTAGTAGCCCTTCTTCCCAACAGAGGACAAAACCCCATTTAATAAAAATTTTGTGTTCGAGAACTCCCAGCATCTCTACCATCTCCTGGCAGGAGTTCCCCAGGTTGAAGTTGAGGACACCTCATTTCAGTAGCTCAGACTTTCCCACATCTAAGGAGGACTTTGTTTATTTAGCTACATAACTTTCTAAATGAGGAGCAGTGATTGCCATTCAGCTTTGAAAAGAGCAGATACATGGCTGAAATTAAAAATTAATGTCAGTGTGAAAGCCAAGAGCATTAATATTTCGTTTCAAGTTTGCTACAAAGTTTTCTCTTTGAAATGGGGAAAGCATATATCTTATTTTAATTGAAGATAGGTAATTTACAATGTTGTATTAGTTTCAGGTGTACAGCAATGTGATTATACATATTCTTTTCCAGATTCTTTTCCATTTTAGGTTATTAAAAGATATTGAGTATAGTTCCCTGTGCTATACAGGAGGTCCTTGTTGTTTGCCTATTTTGTATATAGTGGTGTGTACCTGTTAATCCCAAACTACTAATTTATCTCCCCCTGCCCACTACCCCCTTTGGTAACCGTAAGTTTGTTTTCTATGTCTGTAAGTCTGTTTCTGTTTTGTAAATGAGTTCATTTGTGTCATTTGTTTAGATTCCACATATAAGTGGTGTATGATGTTTGTCTTTCTCTGTCTGACTTACTTAATGTGATAACCTCTATGTCCATCCATGTTGCTGCAGATGGTATTATTTCATTCTTTTTTAGAGAAAGCATATATTTTAATTCCCTAATGATGGGCTGGGAACTCACACTAGGGCAGTTCATCTTCTCCCTTTCCTGGTATCTTCTAAAGTGCTATGTGTGCCTTTAGCAAGGACTAGGTGTAAAACATGCTTTTCATCCCAAGCTCATAATTTTATTTTGTTTTTGTTTTTGCTATTTCTTTAAACAGGTCATACTACTGTTACTACTATAATTTATCTTAATGCTTTTCATATCTGTAATGGTACAATTACCAAATAAATGTCAAATCCAAAAAGGATATCATTGTAAACGTAACAAAGCCTATCTGAATCAACTGTGTATTTCCACAAGGCACTGACTAATCTATTTTATGCTCCCGCCTCCTGCATGACAGGTGCCAGGATGAGTGTCCCGTTGGCACCTACGGAGTTCGCTGTGCAGAGACCTGCCAATGTGTCAATGGAGGGAAGTGTTACCACGTGAGCGGCTCCTGCCTCTGTGAAGCAGGCTTTGCTGGCGACCGCTGTGAGGCGCGCCTGTGTCCAGAAGGGCTCTATGGCATCAAATGTGACAAGTGGTGTCCCTGCCACCTGGACAACACTCATAGGTGAGGGTCAGCTGCCCCTGGAATGATGTGTCCTATTAAAGTTTTCACCGCAGTGTCCACTATTTAGAAGGAGGGATTTGCAGAGAGATTTCCACCCTGAGACCCTTCTTGCCTCTGGGTCATCCAGGGCAGGAACCACTAAGTAAACAGAAGTCTTTTCCACTTAATGGAACAAGTCAGAAGTGCTAAAATTGTTAGATGGCCGTGGATGGATATGAACCCCTATTCTCTATTAATGGCCACTAGAAAATATTAAACTTGCTGAGGTTAGTAGAATATATCCCTAAGAGAGCGACATTCCCTTAGAAGCAAAGATACAATGAGAGACATAGGTTAAGCCCAGTTTAGTATGTAAAACTATCACAAAATGATTCTCACTGCAGCCTCTTTTACTTGACGTCTGCCTAGCCAGGAAGTGTACTGGTGGAAGTTTTGTGACAGTGTGTCACATGTGGTTGTGAGATATGTGTTCAGAATTGATTACTTGGACATAGAATTCATAGAGGTCTTTTGGCTCAAAAATTTCTCGAAGAATTTATGAACAGGAAACCAAGATCCCACCCACTTTTCTGTACCTTGTTTGCCCCTGAAAATATCTATCCAACCGTTTCTTCCTCTCCCTCCCCCAAGGACCAGATACATATCACTTAAAGTTCTGGGCCTCGTTTGCATACTGCTGGAAAAGTTGAGTTTGAGAAAAATGCAGTGCATTGTATAGCAGTTCAGATGACACCAGAATTACCTTCATTTTCGTTCAGCACAACTGTTACTTCATTTATGTTTCTGAAAGGTAACTTGTGACCACGTCAAATCTCAAATGCACAAAAGTTAAAAGTAAATAGAAGCCTGTAGTGGGTCTCTTCTTTAAACCTTTGTTGGGAGCCAAAAAGAAAAAAAAAAAGAAAAGGACTCTGCACTCTGTGTGTGTGTGTGTGTGTGTGTGTGTGTGTGCTGAAATACATTTTAGTGGGACATATCAAAGAAGTGCATTCTTTTTTTTTTTTTTTTTTTGTGATACACGGGCCTCTCACTACTGTGGCCTCTACCGTTGTGGAGCACAGGCTCCGCACGCGCAGGCTCAGCGGCCATGGCTCACGGGCCCATCCGCTCTGAGGCATGTGGGATCCTCCCGGACCGGGGCAAGAACCCACGTCCCCTGCATCGGCAGGCAGACTCCCAACCACTGCGCCACCAGGGAAGCCCAAGAAGTGCATTCTTAATGTGTCTCAAGCAACTTAGTAAGCTACTTTAGTCAACTTCTGGTTTTCTTCATTGGAAAATATTGCCACTCTTTACATGACAGTTTGGGGAGTAAAAATGAATAATCTCTGCAGGATTTTGTTTTTCAACTCTTTAGTGTTGAAGGAGCTGGCAGGATTAGGGACAAGTCATAAGTTTGGCTCATTAGTTTGGCTCAAGTCATTAGTAATGGCTGAGGACTTTTTAATGCCAGTGTGCTGTTTCGTTGTATACAGATGCAGCCTGAAATCAAATAGATTAATAAACCTATACAAAGGATCTCTGCTATGAGAAGGATTGGAGAAGCAGAGGAAATGTTGATTTTGTTGGAATTAGTTACCATATTAGTAGCTGCAAGGTGCAAGTGTACAGTTTTTAGGTTGACGTCAGTACCATATAATTTTGACATAGATCATGTGTACCTAAGCATGTATGCTTTAACAAACAAGTACATGAACTTATTTGATAGTCACATAGATCAAAAGAACACTAAAATCTGTCTAATAATGTATAACAAATAATCAGAAGATTAAAAAGCAATTAGCCTATGAAGTGGCTTCTCTAGATAATGACAGCTATTTTTTAAAATTAGCTTGTACAAATTTCTGTTAAGACCAGTTGAATGTTGATTATATGACTCTGCCTTTTTGAATTCACAGTTGAAGCCACCCATCTATTCTTATATCTTGAACTTCTATGTAAAATTCCTAGAAACACAAGGTTCCCTTTGAACCAAAAGGCATAGAATCTTTGTATTAATTGAAAGTCTAACTTACCATTTAATCAGGCAAGAGTGTAGCTTACTATTGCATAATACATGATGTATATTTATCCTAAAAGTCTTTGTCATAATTAATGAAATAACTAATGCACACTATCAGTTTACAGTGTCTTTAGGTAAATTTTTAGTTCTGTGGATATGTCTGTATTGACATATATTGAAGCCGTATATTTGAGTAAGGGTTTGTATCAGTTAGTTTTGCTGCATAAAAAAAAAACCTACCCTAAACTTAGTGGTCTAAAACAACAATTATTTGTTAACTGATGATTTTTTGCTTGATTCTTTGGGCTGGGCTCAGCTTGGTGGTTGTTCTGCTGGTCTGCCTATGTTCAGCTGGAAGATCAACTAGAGGCTGGAATTCCTGGAATTCCTCACTGGAATTCCTCACTCACAAGTCTAGCATTTAGCTAGGTGATGGGAGTGACTGAGCCATATGTCCCCAGCATCTAACAGGTTAGCCTGGGCTTCTGTAAGTGGTGACTGGCTTCCAACAGCAGCAAGAGAGAGGGCAAGCCCCAACATGGAAACACTTTTCAAACCTTTGGTTATTGTCATGTTTGCTAATGTCCTTTTAGACAAAGCAGGTAACACAACCAAGTCCAGATTTGTTACACTCCACCTCTTAGTGGGAGGAGTTACAAAGCGTTTGTAGCCATCTTTATTTTGCAAGCTATCGTAAGGTTGAAATGAATTTAAATATATTTATAAGTGATATTAGTATTTTAAATTACAGCACTGTTATAGAGCCTAAGGACACTCTCTGTGAACTGGACTTCTTAAAACTAACTTTTATAGTGGAAATGATTTTGAACAGGAAAACAAAATTCAAGATTCACTGAGATTCCACATGGGATATGTATATTAGCTCTTGTTAATAAGGACATTTAATAGCTGTGGGCAATCAGGGTGTGCCTATTTGCAAATGCCACCTAATTGTCATATATTTGAGCATGAATAATATCTAAGGAAATGAATAAAAGGAAGTTCAATGATTCATTCTATTTTAGCCAATATTATATAGGATACCTGTAATAATTTAACTCTTAAACTGAAAAACTTTACTAGAATATTTTTATCTAGTTATATATGTGTAAAAAATGGTAGATATTCCTATCTATGTTTAATCCGATCTTCATATTACACAGAGCAATCTGTTCTTTAGAAAGAAATCAGGTAGGAGGATATTACCCTTCAACCTCCACTCTGCTGCTCTAACGACAACACGTAAATCTCATTACCAATTAAGCTGCCTGCGTGAGAACCCATCAAATGCCTCCAAAGTGCTCTGGCTTCCTACATATAATTACAAATTGCAGAATACTAATTTTGGTGTCAATCAATTTGAGAACCAGTGTGCTGCACTAATACTCAGTGGGGGGCATTGAATATCAATTTCTCTGCCTGCCTCTAGCTTAGTTCAATTCTCTGTCCCCGAATTGTCTATTCTGCTTAACATTTATATCTATACCATGAATATTATTTTCTACCTTTTAATGTAGAATAATATTTTCTATCAAAATATGTCCTTTTTTTAAATAGTATCTTAAGGTGAACTACTTTAACCAATCCATCACTTGGAATATTTCTTTTCTTTTTGTCATATGTAGGGCCTTTCTAAAATAAACTTAAATTTGTCCATGCTTCTTGCACAATACAAGCTTTTATTGGTCCTGCTACCCCTTTTATCCTTGCAGTTTTAAAATTTAAATTTTAGCAATTCTTTTTCATATATAGACCTCCTAGCAGGCTGCTATCAAACTTCCTTTTCCTTTGGTGTGAAAACAAAGAAAGAAATCTGGGTTCAAGTTTGATTCTGCCACTACCTGTGCAAGACTTTGAATAAATTCCTTTCCAGGTCTCTCTTCCCTCATTTATAAAATGGAATCATACCTAACACTGTGAGCATTAAATGAAATCATGTACATGGATTGCTTAGCATGGTGTTAGCATACATTCAGTGCTAGTCTGTGCACCTGCTTACAATATCATCATAAATGTCACTTAAGTGACTGTCTCCTGCAATTAATGGTGATTCCTTTTAAGTCATAAATTTGACATTTAAAAAACTAATTTTAGGGGAAATCTGGCCTTTGTATGCAGACATACAGATTATAATTTAACATTGCTGGATGACTTCGAGAGATCAGGGGAAGCAGATTTGTGTGGGAAAGCACGATCCCTGGAGTCAGACCCCACCACACATCAACTGTTGACAGTTTCACTTGTTCGCTTGATCAGTGCTTACCGTGGGCTACTGTGCCCACGGCCAGGTGACAAAACACCCTGAATTCTTGTCCTCATGGAGCTGGAAGTCTAAATGGGAAAGAAGACAGGGGAAGGATTATAAAAATAAACATAAGATTACAGATTGTGATAGGTGAGATGAGCAGGGTGCAGTGAAAGAGAATAATAGGAGAGACCTAACTGAAACATGAGTGGTCAGGGAAGGCCTCTCTAAGTAAGAGAGATTTAAGCTTAGCCTGGAAGGAGAAGATGGAGAGAGCTAGGCCAGGAGTGGGGAGACAGCATTCCTGGCAAATGGAATAGCCCATGTGAAGCCCTTAAGTTGAAAAACCTCAATGCTCTTACAAACTAAAAGAAATCTATTGCGGTTGAACATAGTAATAAAGAGAGAATAACGATGAAAGAAGAGGTCGGAAAGAAGGCAGTAGCCAAATGATGAAGGCCTATGGGCTATATTTAGGGTCATCATATATCTGGTGTCACAGGAACTGTTTGGTTTAGGCCTATTGCCCTAATGTAATTATTAGTAACTCCCTCTTCACTCTTAAAAATGTCCTGGTTTAGACAATAAATAATCTTCACTCTAGCTGTATTAAACAGTATGGATTTTATTCTGAGTGTAGGCTTCAAAGAGAGTCTTTGAAGAATTTTAAGGAAAATGATACCATATGATCTACTTTTTAGGTGATGAGGCATGAGTGAATGCAGGGAAGAAAGTCGGAAGGCTATTCAGGAGTGTAGGAGAAAGATGACCTTGCCTTGGAGTGGGATGGTGACACTGAAGATGGAGCGATGTGGATAGATTCAAGACATATTTTGGAGTTAGAATGGTTAGGTCCTAGTGATGAAGTTAATATGGGAGATGAGGGAGAAGGAGTTATCAAGGATAACTGTGAGGTTTTTAGCTTAAACCACTGAGTGGCTGGTGGTGCCATTACTTCAGTGGAAAGCAGTTGAAAGGAAACACTGAGTGAGGAATGAAGAAAGGGAAGAACCAGAGCTCCGTGTTTGATGGTTAAATTTGAAAAGTCATGGAGATGCCAGGTATTTTGCCCAAGGATAAATAGCAGATAATTAGATCTGAGTAGTTCTAAGTTCATTTGAGATTCAAACTCTTATCTTATGAGTCCAAACCTTATATACCCAAGAAACCATCTTAAATGTAGAGTTGTGCTTGAATATTTCTTCCTGTCATGTTTCCTGAGTAATGCTTGTGACGGATGCCTAGGCCTTTGCTTCTGGGCACTTAGTCGCCATAGGGACCTAAAAGTATATTTAAATAAATTTCTAAAAATGAGTAACAAACTATCTAACCCACAGGCCTTTTCTTTAAGAAAAAGAGATAGGAAATGAGATTATGGGGTGTGGCTGAGACCCTCACTTGACAGATTAGGATGTCAGGCACAGGGAGGTTATGTGTTTTCACTGATGTTGACCAGGTAGTGGGAGAGCTGGAATGTACAGTCTCAGTCTTCATCCCTTCCAGGTCATGGTTTTTTTTGCAGAAAATCTATGAACAGTCCTCCGGTGAGAGGTCATTTAGCAAATGTCTGGATGAAACAGTGGGTTTTGTTGTTGGCCTGAGTTAAGGGGAGGGTTTTATCTCCATCAGGGGAGAAACACCATCTTCAACAGTCTTTCAGTTGTGAGCAGAGCTAGTTTGATTGTTCAGATTTTCCTTTGGCGAGAAGCACATGTGTTTTGAGAGTTACAGAGCACCCTGTTGTGTGAGCCTCGCTAACCCGTGCCTCTTAGCGCAGCTGATGTGTCCATTTGCTATGGGGTGACAGCTGGCTGCCCGGCCCATCAATGCGACTGCTGTTTCAGGTAGAGACAGCTGCTCCGCCACCAGGTATGGGGAGCCGAGAGAAGAAATAGACTAAAAAGGTCGCTGCTCCAGGAGTTCCTTGGACATCACTCTGGTGAACTGACTTGGTAGTGTTCATTGGATGGAGTTCTTTAGATAGTCTCCTCTAGTTGACATCTTATCAAATTAGTGCTTTCACTTTACAAAAATTAAAATGAGTTGCAGACAAAAGGACACAGTTGTTTAGAGTCATCCTGCTAGAACATGATGCTGATTTCATGCAACATTTGTGGTACCAATCAGGTTTCAGCCGATTAATTAAATCATACCAAGACTGGGAATGAAGTTTAAATGATCGTGCATGGAATTACCCACACATTTAATGATCATGGCTAAAGCAACATTTGCACGGGCCTTGGGTGTCATGTTTACCCGAGAGTGACTTGCTCCTTTCATCCACGTCTCTCAGCTGTCACCCCATGTCTGGAGAGTGTGCCTGCAAGCCAGGCTGGTCAGGACTCTACTGTAATGAGACCTGTTCTCCTGGATTCTACGGGGAAGCTTGCCAACAGATCTGCAGCTGCCAAAACGGGGCTGACTGTGACAGTGTGACAGGAAAGTGCACCTGTGCCCCAGGATTCAAAGTGAGTGGCTTGGGCTGTGGAGGAAGGAGATAAGGGGTGCAGCTTGGAGCATATTGATACCATGATTTATTTGACCTTTTCTGAAGTCCAGTGAATGTGCTAAAAATCAATCACATCATTAACAAGAAAGAAAATGAAGAGAAAAGTAATAATAAGAGAAATACTTACCTGAGAATGATAACTGGGCAAGCCGGTGAGACTATAAAGTGGCATTAATATTTAATTATTTAATTAATATATGTCATGAAGTAAGATGTATTTTAATTATTCCTTATGTAATTATTTTATCATGTTTTATAGGTAGCAAAGAAATTTTCCAAGTAGGATATGTATTATTGTCAACCGTTTTTGTTTTAATTCCATGCAATTTGAAGGTGCATACTACATCGTTAGCATTTATTATATATTAATATCCAAGGATTAGTAGTATATAAGTTTTTCAGTCCCTTTGAGAATCTAGACCTTTCCAATATGCCTATAAGCTAACAGGAAAGAATTTTGCCTAGTTTCCAGGATTTCTTAGCAACAGATTAGAAATTTTTGTTTTGAAGGAAAATGGGTTGTTCTTGAGTTATTTTCTCCCCTTTTTGAGAGAACATTAAACTGTGAAGAATGTTGATGATTACTCCAGAGCACATAATATAGAATGAGTGAGTCATAAAGTCTCAGAGCTGAGATCTTTACAGGATTTTCTAACCTGTGTCACAATTCTTTGGTTGAGCCCTTGAATTATCCTTAAGAGTCTTCTGTTTTTAAAGGAGGGTGACCTCCAGTCACCTTTGGTAACCAACTTCTATGTTTAAAAGCTCTCTGTCAGATAATAAATTGAATCATGCTGCTGGCTGAGTGTGTTCTATTCCTTTGCCTCACCCGCTAATCGTATTACATGTTATACAAGGCAGTCTAGGAAGCATTGCAATTTAATGTATAGTTCATATTTATGTTTATTGACAGTAATTGTACAGCTACAGTTTGTTGTTCTATATCTACTTGTCTGAGCAAGGACAGAGGGTTTTGAATTTATTTGCTACCAAGGAAAACTAATGAAGGCAGCAGGCTTTTTGGGGGTCCTATTCAATACTGTATCCTAAATATAGGCCAGCTAGCATTGCCCTTGAATCTGTACAATTAGTATAGTGGTGATGTTATAATAACTCTTAAAAATACAATGTGTTAAAATTAGAGAGGGACTGTAATTAGAATGGACAAGATATATTTTTGTTCATTTGTGTTGGCCTTATTTCATGTGGTAAAATTGCATGCATTTTCCTATTTGCGCCCATCTAGGGAATTGACTGCTCTACCCCATGCCCTCTGGGAACCTATGGGATAAATTGTTCCTCTCTCTGCGGCTGTAGAAACGACGCTGTCTGCTCTCCTGTGGATGGGTCTTGTACTTGCAAAGCAGGTGAGTGGGTGAATGAGTCTGTTACCTGATCCTAGTCCTGTTAACTCCTAAAAGCACAGGAAAGAAACTTTAACTAGGATTCTAGCTCCAGCTGTGCAGAAATACGGTGCCTGGACTCAGCAAGACCCTTAGCCAGGGAGAGCTCTCCTGCTTTCGTGAGTCAAAGGGAGAGGCTCACATGAGATTATCTCTGAAGTCGCTGCCAGCTCCAAAAGTCTGTGAGTCTCTGTGCTTTGGTGAAGCGTAAGCAAGCAGACATGTGTCCATTCCCCTAAATTGATTGGCCTGGAGTCCTGACAAGAATGCAGCCAAGCACCTGATTGTACGTGGGGGCCGGATCGTGTTTATTCACAGTTGCTGCAGCAGCCGGCATCCTGGATACTCACTGTTCATGGTTCATGGGCTCCTGCTTTAAAGATGGGGTTGTTCTTTCAAACGCAAACTTTCCTTCTCCCTCCCATATAAATATTTCATTTGCTGACCTGAACAAAACTCAGCACCCCACAATGTGCATCACTGCGCATTAGACAGTGAGTGATGTACGTTGTGCAACTTCACTTCATCTCTCTTCCCCCAGTAGCCCGGTAGTGCTTCTCAGCGTTGGCATCCTTGACAGCTGTGCGGGTGCTTTAGCTCATTTCTGATAGAGGCTTTACATGGCAGAGCCAATGCTCCCTGAGCTGTGGCAGGGGCACTTCTGTGCACCTCTGAGATGTTTCTCAGGTGAAGAGTGGCTTGGAAAGGCTGGGCAGAGCTCCCTGCTGCCTTTGTTTGCTCACGTGCCCTGGCACTCTTGTCGTGGCAGGCTGGCACGGGGTGGACTGCTCCATCAGCTGTCCCAGTGGCACATGGGGCTTTGGCTGTAACTTAACATGCCAGTGCCTCAACGGCGGAGCCTGCAACACCCTGGATGGGACCTGCACCTGTGCACCTGGATGGCGTGGGGAGAAATGTGAATTTCCCTGCCAGGTATGACCCAACTGGGAGGGCCGGGAGGAGCTGATGCCAGAGGGTTAGCTTATTTTTGCAGACTTCATGATTTAAAGTGCCTGGTAGTGAACCAAACCATAGTGACTACTAGAAGAATTGAGGTGTTTCAACTCAGATTGGATACAGGATAGGAAAAGGAATAGATGTGGAAACTAGTTAGGCAGCTTTGTGAGAATCCCTCCCTTCCTCTCTCTCCTGGTTCCCGCCACCATTCCCCTCTGTTTTCTCTATTCTAATATACCCATATCTTCGTGGCAGCCAGTAACCAGCATTTGTCAAACACCCAGTGTATGCCTGTCAACTCTCCAAATATTGTGTTTCCATTATAATGGAAATCCTCCAGGCTTTGGGGTGGAAAGTGGCAGGACATTGAAAGGGGGTGGTGATGGTGTCACAGAAAGCCTCAGTGAGGTGGGGAAAGGTTTGGAAACAGCTGCCTTTTAACACAGATATCTCTGAAGTAACACAAATCTCCACAGATTTCCATGGTTCAAGGCTGACTCTGTTCCCTTGACCTACTTTGGAGGCACCCATCATCAGAACCCCTGTGCCGAGTGTGCCGCAGGCCAACAGGGTGGGCAACGGGTAGTGCATTCTGTAGTAACAGCCCATTTCACTTGCTTCCTCTCACGCACGGGGCCAGTTTCCTTCCCTCTTTTCCATTGCTCTCTCTCCCTACGCTCCCGAGCCATTAAGCATTCTCTCAGTGGTGTGTGTTCTCTGCCTCCCGGGGATCATCTGATGGTGAGGTGACACCATGACCCCCTGAACTGGCCCCCTCGAGGGGGTCCTTCCACAGAGCGCTTTTCTCCCTGGGCTTCCTCCTCATTAAGTGCAGCCCATTTGGCAGCTAGAGAGCATCTCACCGGAGGCTATTCCATGCCCTCCAAACCCCTGGGACAAAGTTAGCTTAGCTTTGCCTCCTGTCATCCACCAGTGAACAGATTATCAGTGCTCTGAGGTGGGCTTGAAGATCACCCTTCACTCCCAGTCTGAGTGTGGACAAAGCAAAGCCCCCAGTCCTTTTTTTCGTATATTATTAGATGCATTAATAAATCAGCAAAGGCTGAAGATGGTTTAGTGGCTCACACTGTAGCAAAGCTAAATCCTATAAGCCAGAACAAACATTAGTAGAACCTAAAAGTGTTTTTTTAATATTTTATTTTAGTAAGCACTAGACAAATGATTATGCCATCTAACACCCACTACCTGTTTAATGCTGGTTCTCGGTGCCTCCCTGTTGGTAATTTTGCAGCTTGGTGCTGTGGGAGGTTTGTAGTACTCTCCCTCAGTCAGGACCTGGCAAAAGAGCAGGGCTTATAAATGCAGAACTTTCATTCCTCTCCCACAAACTAAATGATCACGTCCGTGAAGAGTCTCATCTCTGCTGGACCACCAACGCGGACGTGCATGTGAAAACATTAAGGTCTGGGAGGGGATGAGGGCGGGGGTGGGGGTGGGGGTGGTGCCGACACACACTGCATCCTGGCTCAGGAGGTTGAATCAGAATGTTTCATGTGGTTTCGATGGCATCATGGAGAGGAGGATGCTAATTAGGAAAAGTGACAAAAGATGTTAATTTCTCCTAGTTCTATGTATCTCATTGGCAATTTATGGAAATGAGCTTCATCATTAGAACTGTTATTTTTTAAATTTTAGGCTTTCTTTATGTGGGTCAGGGACTTCCCTTTTCACTAATGAATAGAATGCCTTGTAGGAGAATAAAATTCTGGAGCCGTGTATGGTGGCAGATGTTAACTTATTGTGGTGATCATTTCACAATATAAACAAATATTGAATCATTATATTTTAGACCTGAAACTAATAAAATGTATGTCAGTTATACCTCAATGGGGGAAAATAAATGCCCTGTAAGGAGTACTGAAATATTTTATAAAAATCTTTAGGAACAAAAAGACAATATTTTTATGAGTTGTGGCTCATGGTAAGATAAATATTATTTTAATTAATTGGCATGTTTACCTATATTTGGTTTGGCATAGTTGGTTCACCGTTCGTATGGTAGACATAAACTAAGGTTTGAGCGATTTAAAAATGCTTACCTCTTACAGCCTAGCCTATATTTGGGGGGCCAAGAAGACATGGGAAGAGGTGATTGTAATGCACGCTGCTGAGAGGTGTTTGGGAGGGGAGGGTGCTGTTTCTGAAACGGCTGACTGAGGTCCCTCTCATCTCCCACCATGGGATTCCCATCCCTCATTGCTATCTTCCATGCAGGATGGCACGTATGGGCTGAACTGTGCCGAGCGCTGTGACTGCAGCCATGCAGATGGCTGCCACCCCACCACGGGCCATTGCCGCTGCCTCCCCGGATGGTCAGGTGAGAACCAAGGGCCACTACTTGAAATGGGAAACTACTTGAAATGGGAAACACGCCAACTTGTGCCTAGCGCTGTTCCTTGCTACTTCAGAGAAACATGCACAGGTCAACTTTTCAGAAAAAATTGAAAATATGGTAAAGTCTCCAGGAAGCGGACAAATTTTTACCCAAGAAGTATTACTGCTAGGCCTAATTAATCTGTAATCCAGGGATGACTTTTTGTTGAATCAGGCAAGAGCAATTCTCTTGAGCCTTCTGGTATGGATGTTACGGAAAAACCTGAACGAACTTTTTGGCCAACCCAATAAGCTATCAGAATTCACGTCATCAAGAAGGGAAAACTGAATTGCTGTGAAGAGTTTAGCAAGACCTCTGTGGTATTTTTGAGCATTGAGGAAAGAATGATTGAAATAAACCATAAGAAAATAAGTTCACCTCAGTGAGGCAAAACTATTAAATAGTTTTATGGTTAATATGCAAATATTAAAATATTTATTACTAGAAATATTTCTTACAATAATATTTGTCTTAAAAATTCATAATATGGGGCTTCCCTGGTGGTGCAGGGGTTGAGAGTCCGCCTGCCGATCCAGGGGACACAGGTTCGTGCCCCGGTCCAGGAAGATCCCACGTGCTGTGGAGCAGCTGGGCCCGTGAGCCATGGCTGCTGAGCCTGCGCGTCCGGAGCCTGTGCTCTGCAACGGGAGAGGCCACAACAGTGAGAGGCCCGCGTACCGCAAAAAAAAAAAAAAAAAAAAAAAAATTCATAATATGATTGAGGACAAATTTTCTAACCACAAGGTAGAAGTTTCTCCTTATTTATATGGCTTCTTGGTTTCAGCCAGGAAGTTTATCAAACTAACAGTGGTCTTGGGAGAAGAACCATGTTTTTACTTAGGATATATAGACTTGGGAGATGGCACTAAATGCTCAAGCAAATTGGGATCTTGCTCTTCTTTTTGATACGTCAGTTCAAGGGTGTTCTAAGAAGACAAAAGAAGACAAAAAATAGAATTTTAAACCCTCGTTAAGAAAAATTACTAATGGGAATGCAATAGGAAAGTTATCAGATATTGGAAAGAATGAACTGAATATATTGATGAACATTTCTTCTGTAAGTAAATTGAAATGTTAAATGCTGATTGCCAACTTAGAGTGAAATCCTGTTAAACTGGAGACAGGATTAGAGGTAGATAAATGCACCAAAACTTTCATTTAAAATTATATTCTCATTGGAAGTCATTTGTGTGTGCCTTTGTATATATTTGTGTCTAAATATATTTGTATATATATTTAGAGAAGAGAGGGGGATTTGTAAGACAGAGCTGCTTCCATATTGGTGATTCTTCAGTATCCTCGAGAATAGTTTTTTAACTTGTCCTCTAAAAGAGAAATTGATGGTAACGAGCCCAGTATTCTCTTCAGTGATGGTTCATATTTTCAGAAGATGGGTCTTTCAGAGAAGACTCTTAGCCTGCATACCAGAGTTGTCATGTTGAGGAAATTATGGAGTGGCCTTACCTTTTAGCAAAAATGCACACAAAGAAGACTCTAGAGAAATAATAATAAGTAATGCTTATTGAGCGCTTACTGCAGGCTTACAGCTCTATGAGGTAGAAAATATTATTTTCTCCTTTTTACAGATGAGGAAACTGAGGCAAAGAAAAGTTAAGTGGCCTGACCCAGAGTCCCAGAGTCAGTAAACATGAGAAATGGGATTTGCACCAATGCTGTCCCACCGTGTAGCCAGCTCTCTTAACTTTTACACCCTACTGCCATGCATGGACTTAGTCCAAGAAGTGCTGGGGGGAGAGGGAAGTTACGCTGAGATTTATTTTCAGCATGGATGAAGACTTCTGAGAATTATATGAGAGGACCATGGTGCTCAGTGCTGATAACTAGCAACCTTTTTATAGATAGGTAGGTAGGTAGGTAGGTAGATAGATAGACTCACATATCATAGAATTCACCTATTTAAAGTGTAGAATTCAGTGGTTTTTAGTGTATTCAAACAATTGTACTGCCATTACCACTATCAATTTTAGAAGATCTTCATTACCACCCTACAACAAAAACCCTATTAGTACCTATTAGCAGTCATTCTGCATTTACTCCCAACTCACCCTTCTACACCCTTCTCTCTACTCTAGGCAACCACTAATCTACTTTCTGTTTCTGTAAACTTGCCTATTCTGGATATTGTATAGATTCATATAACATGTGGTATTTTGTAACTGGATTCCTTCTCTTAGCGTATGTTTTTAAGGTTCACCCATATTGGTGCATATATCAATACTTCATTCTTTTTGACTAGCAAATAATATTCCACTGTGTGGATAGGCAACATTTTATTTACCCATTCATCAGTTGATAGACATTTGGGTTGTTCCCACCTTTTTGGCTATTATGAAAAATACTGTTATGAACATTCTTGTACAGTTTTTGTGTGGATGTATATATTTTAGGTATACACTTAGGTGTGGAATTGCTGGGTTGTATGGTAACTCTAAGTTTAACCTTTTTAAGAACTACTGCACTTGTTTTCCAAAGCATCTGTACCATTTTGCATTCCTACCAGCAGTGTATGAAGTTTCCATATCCTCACCATACTTGTTATTATCTTTTTGATTATAGCCATCCTGGTGGGTGTGAAACCTTATCTCATTGTGTTTTTGATTTGCATTCCCTCAATAAGTAATGACGTTGAGCATCTTTTCATGTATTTATTGGCCATCTGTGTATCTTCTTTGTAGAAATACCTCTTCAGATACTTTGCTCATTTTTAAACTTGGGTTATTTGTCTTTTTATTATTGAGTTGTAATATCTCTTTATATATTCTAGCTCTATGTCCCTTTTCAGATATATAATTTGCAAACATTTTCCCTCTGTGATTATTTTTTCACTTTCTTGATGGTGTCTTTTGCCACAGAAAAGTTTTTATATTTATAAAGTTCAGTTTATCTACTTTTTTCTTTTGTTGCTTGTACTTTTGGTGTCAAATCTAAGAAACCATTGCCTAATCCTAGATAACAGTGATTTATGCCTGAGTATTCTTCTAAGCATTTTATAATTTTAGCTTTTATATTCTGGTCTTTGATACATTTTGAGTTTGTTTCTATATATGGTGTGAGGTAGGGGTCCAAATTTATTCAGTTGTATGTCAATATCCTGTTGTCCCTACACCATTTGTTGAGAAGAACATTCTTTCCCCCACTGTATTGTCTTGATATCCTTGTCAGAAAGCAATTTACCATAAATGTGACAGCAATTATTTCTGGACTCTCATTTCTATTCCATTGATATATATGCCTATCCTTATGTCAGTAACATACTCTTTTGATTGCTGTAGCTTTGTAGAAAGTTTTAAAATTGGGACATGTGAGTCTTCCAACTTTGGTCTTCTTTATCCAGATTGTTTGGCTATCCTGGGTTCTTTGAATTTCCATATGTATTTTAGGATCAGCATGTTAACTCCTGCAAAGAAACAAGGTGTAAAATTAAAGAGGATTGAATAAATAGATCCATGAGAGTAATATTGCCAACTTATCAATATTAAGTCTTCAGATCCTTGAACGCAGGAGGCCAACAGTAACCTCTGCAGTGGTGTCTCTCAGCCCTTTGGAATTTGTTGAGAGCTTCTTTGGCTTCTGGCAGGAGTAAACTGAGAAAAACTGTAGTGTGCTTGATTTCTAGTGTTTGAGAGCTACCTTGGGAAACAGGTCAAGGCTTGTGTAATAGACTTCATTTTCTGTCGATAGGAGCTACCCACAGAAACAAGGACTCCCTGGCCCTCTAATTCCTCCCTGACTTGCAAAGGCTGAGATAACTGACTTCCCAATGTGAAATTCCACCTTCCCATGTTTCTGTTTGGCTCTTAATTACTAAATGTTAAAACTACATCCCTCCAGGGATTAAACCAGATTTTGTGACTTCACAGCGTTCTTGAAGTTCTCAAATGTAGTGACCAGTACTAAGTTCTCAAAGACCACAGTGAAGCAAATAGCATTTTAGCCCCCTGGCAAATTCAGAACTTAACTAACAGAGAAGTCACATCATTTGTTTTGGGCCATACTCCACCAAATCTACTTTTGTCTTATGAATATAGAGGAAATGTGAGATGTTCCTGAACACAACAGTCATTGATCAAGTATACACCTGCTTTGATGATTTAGAACAAGCCTGTGAAAAGCGTGTGCTAGTATACATGAGAAAAGCAAGAGATATGATTTAGCCTGAAGCCAGCTAGAAAATGTGTTAGTTACATTCCATAGTCTGGGTCATGGGGTAAGACAAATGATCCCATCTGGCCTTAGACCTGTGGAGCTCCTGTGGGGATACGGTGGCTTTGTCACACAACATAATCTTTTTTTTTTTTTTTTTTTTTCGGTATACGGGCCTCTCACTGTTGTGGCCTCTCCCGTTGCGGAGCACAGGCTCTGGACGCGCAGGCTCAGTGGCCATGGCTCACGGGCCCAGCCGCTCAGCGGCATGTGGGGTCTTCCCAGACCGGGGCACGAACCTGTGTCCCCTGCATCAGCAGGCAGACTCTCAACCACTGCGCCACCAGGGAAGCCCCACACAACATAATCTTGTAATCCTCTGTCCATCTGTGACTGGTCTGCTTCTCCAAAGGGGAAGAAGTTTTGCTGCTTCATTTGTTCTATCACTTGTTGCCCACCATCTCTTTGCTTCATGGCTCCAGTGTTTAATTCCTATGGGTCTTCTGCATGGGCTGTTGGTCTGTAAGTATCTAAGACTGCTGGGAGACATTTTTTAGAGCAGTCATCCCCTGCACTCAACAGAACACACTTGTATAAGCAAACATATGTAGAGGAAAAGAAAGTTCCTGAAGTTCTGGAAAACACCCTACAGTTGGATCAAGAATTGGCTTATTTTTCTAAAAGGAAAGAAGAGTAGACTCTGTATTATGTACACAGAACACCATTTCATTGTCAAAACTGGGTAGACTCATCATTTTTCATTACATACTTGTTTTGAGTAAGTGCCTCATAAAGACATTTCAAAATAGGAAGAAAGCTTTGCTTTTCCTTTAGATATCAGGTTTGGGGCAAAATAAGTAACCTCAGTCCAGGGAAGCAAGTGATTCTTTTGCCTTCCTCCTTATTGTGGAGATTGCTGTAGGTGAAATGTTGAGAATCGCTGGAGACGGTAGCAAGTATGTGGGATGATAGGGAGGCTTTTGTGAAGGAATCAATGAAATCTAACACAGGGACCTGGGCTCTTCCCTCGACCAAATCGTCAAGATACTGTAGAGGCACCAAATGTGCTCAGCCGCTGAGGATGGGGAGAGGCTGATCTGGCCTACGAGTATGGATCCAGAAAGAAGGGTCAAGAGACCTTTATCCCTCTTTGCAAAGAAACTGACACACCCACATTGAGAAAGTCAGGCACTGACATGATATACTGAGGAGGTCAGCTTGCTTTCTCACCAAGGGGCTCATCACCATCCTTGTAACTTCACTCTCTTTTCTAATGTTTGACAGTCTTTTTTCTTAAAGGAAACAAGACTCTTATTTATTTCTACTATAATTGATAGTCCCATTTTTACCTAGTCATAAAATAAGTTTTCAAAATGTACTACCATAAATATTAACCAAAAGTTGCATCTGACATCCCAGATACTATTTCCAAAAGAAATGTAGCATTTTTTAAAAGAAGAGACATGCACTTTTATTATATGTTTTTAATTAAAACCTTAATTTATTGATGTGTTTAGCCAATAGGTTACTTTATCAAACAGAGGCAGATTGCATTAAAAAAATGGGAAAAAATGAAACATCAACAAGATATAGGCTGTGTCCTGGGCTCCTTCTCCCACACCTCTGCTACACACACACACACACACACACACACACACACACACACACACACTCTAATAAAATGAGACTGCCTCTTCAAAATCATTATTCTGAAATTCCAGGTGTCAGTGAAATATAGTTAGGTGTATGTGTGTGTGTGTATGTGTGTTTCCAGAGTAGTGGAGTGATATGCTTTATAAAGTTTTTCCCAAAAACAGAAACACGCTGATGTTTTTTTTTTCCCCTTCCTTTCTGCTCTGACTTCAGTCAGCTAGATCACCTCTTTGCTGAGTGTTACAGCTAATCAAGATTTCATTCCAGCTGTCTGGGAGGATATGCAGTCTGCAGGCTGGTTCCCGACCCTGGCTAAGATCACTGTCACCTGGGAACTCCTTTAACTCATGTATTCCTGATCCCCACTTCACACCTACTAAATGACAGTCTGGAGGGTGCATGAGGAGGAGGATGGAGCCATTGCCAGCCCATAAAGTGCCGTTCAGACAAATTTGGAAAAGATTTGGAATTCCCTCAGGGTGTGCTTCTTGGTGGTAGAAAGCAACGAGCTGGATTTCTGCTCTAACTTAGCCCTTTAGCCAGGGGCTCTTGTGCAGTGTACAACCTGCACAACCTTACCTGTTGGCCCTGTCTGTTATTTAAAAAGTTACCCCGGTAATTGCAGGGGCAATTACCCATCTGTGGGTTGGCTTCTGCTCTACCTTGCTACTCTAGTGATTGAAGAGGTTGGAGTCCATGGGAGCATTTCTGCGACAGAAAACCTCATAGCCAGTGGCAAAAGACTAGAGGAGGCTTAGAGATACATTCATTCCGGAACAAAAAAGTTAAATGCTAAACTGAGAGAAAGGAGATTAAGATGCCAAAGCAAAGTCTAGGAGTCTTAGGATAGAGAGTGGGACTAGCAAGGCGTGGATAATGATGAGGAGGGGAAAGGAGAGTAGGAAGAGAGGTGGGGTGCTCGTCTGAGCTCAGCCAGGAAGGGGGGCACTGGAAAGAGGAAACACTGCAGGCAACTTCATGAGAAGAGGCCAGCTTTTCTACTCTTTTCAGCAAGCAGAACCAGGCCTGCAGTGGTCCCAGCACCTCTCCAGAAGGACAGTCCCCCTTTCTAAGTTTCCCCACACTCACCGAGTTTGACCAGCTGAGTAAGAGAGCTGCTGCTTCGGACACTGATCGGTGATGCCTGAATTGTCATAGTAAGGGGAGACCCAACTTTCTTTGTCAAGTGACATAGAAGTGCAAATTGAAGTGCACATGAGTTTTAATCAACGTGCTTTGCACCCAATCAGCCACAAGTGCAAATGACTCGTTATTTGACCCTTTAAGATATTGGGGCTGGAGGGTGGGAAATGTTTAGCACATGCATATGTCTGTCTGTCACATGGTCTTGGGGGAGGGAGTAATTTAAAAGCAGAACATGGGGTCCCTAAAGTGAGGGTGGAGGGAGGGGCTCGCCCTCCCAAAAGAAAGGCTGTTGTAAAAGCCAAGCTTCCAGATCCCTAATCTGCCTGGCATTCCGTTCTGTTTGCTTTTATCTGGGCCCGGACTAAGGCGGGCCATGCTCTCTGGTGTTTTGTGTTGCCACTGCAAATACAAACATCTCTGATTTACATTATTTATTTATCAAGATTTTTTTTCAACTTGGCTACCAATATAGCAGTTCCTTCTTCCTTTAACGTTTATGGTATCGAAAGAGAAAAATTTGATTTAACAACCATTTATTGAGTATCTCCACGTTGTATGCAACCGCAGTGCTTCGGTGCTAGGAACAGGAAGATGAGGTGGCACCGGCCCCTGGACGGCAGGAAGACATTCATGACTCTCAGGGAAGGCATTGTGTGGGCAGAGGTGGATAGGCCAGGGAGTCACTTGTCTACACTGCCATACGCCTCTGCTTCAGGTGTCCAGAGGATTAGAAAAGCAGAGATAATGTTATGACTAAATAATTTAGTTCCTCTCTCCTATAATCACCAGGCCCAGTGATTGTTAACAAATCTCACTCTTTGCTCTAATAGATATTTAGTAGCTCATTGCTCGGGAACAAGACATCAAATCAAAATCATTTCCTTCATTCATTAACGCCCCAAATATTGCAATACTTGTATGAGGAATATAAACAATTAAGCAAGACAAGGAGTTTGGGTTAGATCTCTGAGAGGGGAAATAATGACACCCCAGATGATTTATTTACTGCATTCATGCCATCACAAATGCCTAGTGAATGCTGATTTCACGTGGAGACCGTGGGCATAATGCATCAGGCATTAAATGCACGAACATTTCTTTAGAGCTGCTTAGCTGAAGTTTATCACGATCACTCAGCCATTGCCTAGCAACTCGTGAAGGCTGTCAAAGAGCTCTTTGTCCTCAGTCCTGGCAAAAACAGTCCCGCACAGACCTCCTTATCAGTGTTAGAACATTATCAGGAAAAAATGCTTCCATTGAACTAGAGAGTCCTGCAAATTTTAAGATATCCCCTTCCGATTTTGTCCCTTCTTCCAAATAGTGTAGGAAGTTGTTTCCTGAATTAACTCGTATTAAAGCCTCTATCTGTACTTTGATAAACATTCCAAAAGAATTTCCTTAAGATGTCCCATAATTCTTCTATTGCTTTATAATCTGCACTAACATTTAAAATCACACACCTAAGCTCATCAAAGTCTGTCTTGCCCAAAATAAGCAGAGCAGACATTTCCGCCCCCTTAGCTGGGAAGAGTCCCCATTTTAGGTACACAAAACATTCATGTGTTGGGCTTCCTGGTTTGAGTGCTCTTCTCGTAACTTCTTCGGAGAAGCAAAGAATGATATGGTTGCTCCATACAGTTGGAAAATGGTTCTGAATATTATGTTGGAAAGAGGAACTGTGCTTATTGACTCATTCAACAAACATTTATTTAACACCCTCCATGTGCTGGGCACTGCAGTGAACAAAAGCAGGCATCATCGGTCTCTCCCTCACAGAGCTGCCAGAATTCCTAAACTACCCTGGATGGAATATGGGCGGGGGGATGGTCTTTCATCTGCATTCTCTCCTGCACCTCTGTGGAATTCATCTTGCCCCCAGGTGCCATTGATTTCATTCAAGACCTTGTCATTTTTATCACTTTTTACTTGGGTAACCCAAAATAGCCACCTGACATGTCTTCTTTCTTCCAGGCTCATCGTCTTCAAACCATCATCTTCCCTCCTACAAAGCACAAATCTAACCATGCCTCTCTCCTACTTAATTGTCCATCTGGTCTCTGTTAACACCAGGAGGAAGCTCATACTCCACAGCATGGCATCCTTGGCTCTTCCCTATGTGACCACTGCCTGCTGCCCCGTTGCCTTTCCTGCTTTTCCCAGCACCAATTTCAGCTGTCCCCAACACTTGTGATTTCTGAAGGATAGACACATACTTCTTAGGGCATGAACCTTGCACCCACCATTCTGTTAGCCTGGGACCCTCCTCCACCTTCACAAGGTAACTCCTTCCCTAATCATGATCCCCAGACAGGGTTGGATATGCCTGTTCTGGGGCCATCATCACTCTAGAATTGGAGGTCTTTCTTAGAGAACCTTTCACGAGCAAGCCAGCAGTTTCTAGACCCCTTGAATGTTTATTGAGCTGAATTCTCTTTTCTGTCTTTGACAAACAAGGAAAGAAAAAGACGTCTTATAGCACTCCAGCAAGGTTGGCAAAGAGTAGGATAAGAACAATGGAAATAATTAAGGAATAAAACGCATACACAAATACACACACACACACACAAAACACACAGCCCCTCCCCCCCCCAAAATGGTTAAAGCAAACTTACAATTCCCTATCCTGGAGAAAGTTTCATTGCAGGGTTAGCCCTATATGGAGGTCATATCAGTGGCCATATACCAAGTGTGACCTAGAGAAGCACTTACCTCAGTACTACCTCCTAAATTTCAGTCAGCCTTACTGCCTGAAATTCCACAGCTAGAGATTTATTTCTTAGGCTTCTAACATGTGTGCTGTCTTAAAATACTAATATTTTCTAGAGAAGATAACACCTCAGCAATGATACATTTATCTTATCTTTTTCTGACTGTAGGATGAAATGAAAGATAACAGGAGGGCATAGAGGTCCAGAGGGGAGGAATAGCAATAGGAGAAAATGGTGCAGCAAGAGGAAAAAAGACAGCTTCATGCTTTTTTCCTGGAGTTGCCCCTTGACTGAAACATGCTTTATATTTGTCTCCAAATAGATTTGGCATTAATATCTGCAAAATGATGACTCACTTTTACTAGTGATAGAGAAAAAAAAAAAGGAATTGAATTTTTAAAGCAAGTTGGTAATAGAATTGTTATAATTTACTTGCCAAGGAAAGACTTCTTTGCAGCCCTAAAATAAAAGTTATTTAAATGTAAGCTTGGTTCTGTTGAAATATGCTTATATGATTGGAGACAGAAGGCTTGATAGATGATCTCTAGAATTCCCTGTGATTCTCTGGAAATGAAATGACGGGTAAATCATGTGAAAAAAAGCTTATCTTTGCAATGGATCTCCTTGCTATATCAGGGGCCTTGTTACTTCTATGAAAATTACCTAGATAAAGTTGATTGTAACGGACGGTTATGTTAACCAGCTGGACAAACCTACTAGAGAAGAGGAAACAGATATGAGATAAAGGATCACTTTATTCTGATTTGCCAATCTGCCCTGGCGTGTTTTTCTTGACATGCTTTGATTGAGAATGTGCTAATTAATACATAAATCATGATAATCTCTAATGTGAAAAAGCAGCATATGCTTTTTGATCGAAAGTGTATTCCATCTTAACTGCATTTATTGTCATGTAGAGATTTGGTAAGTAGTTGATAAACTAAATCACCATAAATGGCTAAATCTCCACCTCCTGCAAACGCCTGTCCCACAAAAAAAGTGTCAAAACTCAGGACTAATTTTCAGGATGATTTTCAGATTAACCAGATAATCATTCAGCTTCCACTTCTTTAAAATCCTAACTCGGATTTGCCTGGGTATAGCTCTAGACCAAAATGGCCAGGGTCGTCTGGATCTCTATGAAGCAGGTGTCCCATGTTAGCTGCTGCTAAATAGGAGTCCTGGCTCACCATCAGAGCTCAGGACTTGAACTTGAATAGAGAGTGAAGCCTGTAGCGGGTTACCTTTATGGGTACTTCTTTCAAATTTGGAAAACAAACTTTAGATTTGCAGCCTCTTTCAAAGTGGTTTGCTCCTCAATCCGTTTGATGCTTCTGCCTAGTAGAGCTATGAGTCAAAACACCAGCTAAGGCTCTGGGGCAGCTTTAGCACATTGGGGAACATAGCATTTGCAATTCCATCTCAGTTTTTCGAACGAGATTTGAAAGAAAGATCAAATATTTGTGAACTCAAGAAAGAAAATATCATAGTAGGCCAAAATTCCACGTTTTATTTCATGAGGAACACTTAAACCCCAATTGGCTTCTAACAGGCCTGCTTGCCTTTCTTCAGCCAGCAGCCAAGCTAAAATAACAGTCTGTTGTAAGTTCAAGCGAAACACAATGAGGTCTGTGCTTTTTCATGCCTACTTAACAGCCTGTACCATGCAGAAGACTTTCAGATAGAGAAAAACAGGAACAGTCAAAAGTGGAGTTATTTCAGCAGAAATGACTGGCCACCAGTTAGCAACGTTCACTTTATGGTTTGGGGCTGCTTCTGTGTTAAGGTTTGGGCCATGGTAACTTTTCTCCTAATCAATTTAGGAGCAAAAACTTTAATACAAAACAGGGCCTTGTCAGCCTCCTTGGTGCGGGCGGAGTTCGTGTTCTGGAATCGTCAGAGTGGGAGTGGGCTTGTTCCTACTGTGTTTTCACTTGGTCTGAGGCCAGCAGTCTCCAGTTCACTCCTAATTATAACTCATTCTTCTTGCCTCTCAATGCAAGGAGCATTTCTTTGAGTTGTGAAGTATTCTGACTTACAAGAAAGAGCCCCCTGTGGCATTTCGAATACAGATTTACAAAAGAAACTTCCATTTATTTCAAATAAAACCTGGCTTTATTTTTATTTTTTGCAACTTTGGATTTTCTTTGTTTCCTTTAGGCATTTGTTCACTCATAACTGACTCTAAAGTTTCTCTATTTCCAGATTGAGAGTTAAACACCTGCATATGGGTTCATAATAATCAATAGCTTAGACAACAGCTATGAGTAACTTCATTTGTGATATTCTGCCTGTGTCTCCCCAATGGCAGATTAAATGTTTAAAGAGGAATTTCGTGGCACAGATTAGTATATCTTTCTGTCTTGCACACTGTATTTTCAAAATATTTTAAGACTGTGTTTATTTGTTTGCTCCAGGGGAAGATTTTCTTTACGTAACACAATTTAACTACCTTTTGCTTCACCTTATCTTTTTACACTTTGTCCATTTCTCCATAAAAACAAAGAATGGGGAAGGGAGGAAGTTGCCGGAGGCTAAAGGATATAGTATTTTTTATAAATTTTGCCTTCAATAGACAGAGCCCTTGGGCTTCTCCTCTGCTGTCTCCTCCTAAAGAAGAAAAATCAGTATAACAAAGATGTTCTATTTTTTCTCCTTTATGATGCCACAGAAAACAGTTCTGGGATTATTTTAATGTTATGACGACATGATATATGATCCAATATATGATGATGTATTGGTGTGTATAAGTGGATTTTAAGCCTTGCATCATCCCCACTCACTGCTGCCCGTGATACCTCAGAGTCGATACGGTGACCTTGGTCCTGGTCTCTGACTTATCATCCCAGGCGCCCGCCCCAACGGCTTCTCACTCAGCCTTGCCCGTGTGCCTTGTTTCAGGTGTCCACTGTGACAGCGTGTGCACTGAGGGACGCTGGGGCCCCAACTGCTCCTTGCCCTGCTACTGTAAAAACGGGGCTTCGTGCTCCCCCGATGACGGCATCTGTGAGTGTGCACCAGGGTTCCGAGGCACCACTTGTCAGAGAAGTAAGTGTCTTGTTAGACGGCGGTTTCCATCTTCCCTTCTCAGATCTCTGTGTACAGAATCCTGATCTCTGTCCCACCCCTCAATTCATAGAAGTGTTCTGTTGCAGTCGAGGGCAGGGGAGAGTGGCGTAGGTCACCCTGTCCTTTGCAGAGCTGGCCTCACTCGATAGCCCTTCCCCAAAGGCTTCATTCTTTCCAACCTTCAGGACTAACCTAACAGATGGGGCTTTAGCCATTTCTTCTCAGGAATGATTTCATTGCCTCGTTGGCATCATCATCAGTTTCTTGATCCCGCCTTAAATCTTGCAAATGGTGTTCCAGAAATCCATTGACCTGTAACTATTTTATTCAACCATTTTGGCATTGGCCTTACCTCAATTACCAGAAGTCAACATCAGCCAAACTTTGCGGCAAGTCATACGTCCTTCTAGTAGTCTGAAAGCCAGTGCTCGGGGGAAAATAGGATTGCAGAGCTCAAAATGGGGGCTGATGACATTGGTCAACAGAATTTTTGAGTTAGGGAGTGATCCATAAGATTTCCCTCAATCTTTTAGTAAATGTAATCAAGAAAGGAATATATGACTAATTGTAAGATACATTATTCTATTTTTTTGATTATGATTTTTTTTGCATTAAGGGTTCTATGCTGTCATTCTATACTTAAATCCAAATAATGTCTTGGGAAGCGCCTACTTATAAAGCATTTTGCTTTTTCACTTTTCAGTCACAGTCGTTAACCTGGACCATTTTGAGGAGGAACAATCTTTTAATTCTGACTGTAGATCTATTTATTGCCAGAAATGACTCTTAAAGAATAAAGGATTAACGCGTGGCTTGAAAGTATTTATTTGGGCCTTGTTAGTGTTTAGAATTTTATTTATTTAATTTATTTGCTCAACAAAAATTCCTCAAGCCCCTGCTCTATGCCAAGCTTTGAGCTAATTGGGGCCATAAATGGGAAAATAAAGAGAACTAAGACATTTTGCCTGCCCTGAAGCAATTCAGAGTTTACTGGCTTCTTTTCATTATTAAAGAGTGCCCTCATTCCTTTTGTTGTTGTTTTATACTTGGAAAATTCTCAGTATCACTAAAAAGAATTTTTTTTTTTTTTACCTCAAACTTGAACTAGATCCTTATGTGGAATAAGAGAGAAACACATCTCCGGGAAGATAACTATTTCCTTTCTGTTTTCAGTCTGCTCCCCTGGTTTTTATGGGCATCGCTGCAGCCAGACGTGTCCACAGTGTGTGCACAGCAGTGGGCCCTGCCACCACATCACAGGCCTGTGTGACTGCTTGCCTGGCTTCACAGGCGCCCTCTGCAATGAAGGTAGGGTGCGCAGGCTTTGGGAGAAATACGTGGTGGTGAGCACGCCCCATGCAGCCTGTCCTCAGGCTTCCCAAAGGACACGTGCGTCTTCAGCTAGCAGCTAGCGGTGCCTTCTGGTATGCTGTGGCTGCAGCTTCTGTAAATATGACTGAGCTTTGGAAAAGCTGGCTTGCCAATCCAGCACAATCTCTTTATTCTCTGAGCTGTGCTACTTTTCAGTTTTAATTGGAAACAGCCTTCCATGAAAAATCAATATGAGGAAGGATTTTGACTCCCTGAGCAAGGAGCCAGGAAGATTTCTAGAAATGTGGTGATGTCTCCTGATTTATGTTGCCTTAATGAGGGTCTTTGGCTTCAGATGTTTGTAAAAATGAGCTCATTCAGGATGAGGGATGCTCTTGAGTAGAGGCAGCTACCAAATGGACGGCTGGGTTGATGACCTTTAAAGTCATTTCCTATCCTGAGTCTAGGGTTCTGTGAGATGAGATGTAATTGTGAGTTTCTGACCTATGATTTATTCACAGTGTGTCCCAGTGGCAGATTTGGGAAAAACTGTGCAGGAATTTGCACCTGTACCAACAATGGAACCTGTAACCCCATTGACAGATCTTGTCAGTGTTACCCAGGTTGGATCGGCAGTGACTGCTCTCAACGTAAGTCTTGTTTGGGAACAACTGATAAACCATTTATTTACATTTGTTTTCAAATTCTTTAGGATTGAAGTATGAGTACTTAAATAATCAAGAAAGACTATATGAATAATTATAGGATATGTTATTTTAATTTTTAAGTGGCTTTTTTCCCCTCAGTAAGAGTTCTATGCAGTGGTCCCGAATTTAAATCCAACTCATGTCTTGGAAAGAACCTAAATAGGTAGCACTTTGCTTATTCACTAAAATGATTCTTCATTTGTAAAATGAGGGTCTTGTACTCAGAAAATCCATTCAGAAGTTCATTCCAGACTTCAAGTGTCAGCTATGATTTTTCCCTTGCTCTTGGGCAAAAATGGTACACACAATTATGGGAGAAAATTTTTTCATTTTTTAATTACTTCATATTTATTTATTATCTTCTTGGGGCCATATTCCCTACTGGGTAACCATATAGAAACTGTGTTTCTTCTTTTAAGTAGTTCTTGAAGTGTTAGTATGAATAAAAAGTACTTCTTTGGTATATCAAATCATTTGACCCCATAATTTTAAATGTTATTTCACAGATACTTTATCTGAGGTTCTGATTGCTCTTCAGTAGGCGATGACCCCTAATGATTTAATCTGACTATTTTCTGCTTTGTCCAGTTAAGAGTTTTTACAGTAAACCAAGTCTTACAAACAAATGGGAACCTTCACATTTAAAACAAGCCTCTAGGGACAGCTCTAGAGTAGAGTGACACGTGCAGGTTTAGACATCACAGAGGTGAATTATATGACCTTGGGTTCCTTAACTTCTCTCGAGTCACACCATCTTGTGCATATGGTCTCTGCTCAAATGTCCTCTCCTCAGAGAGGCCTTCCATAAAGGAGTGGCCCCCATCATTCTTGTCCCCCTTTCCCTATTTTATTTTTTCTTATAGTCCTTACTGCCCTTATTTTTTTGGCTGGCTGGGTGATTGGTTGGTTTGCCTGCCTCCCCTACTAAACTACAAGCTTTCAGAGGGTGATCTGGATCTTGTCTTGTTCTCTGCTATCTCCCCTGAGCCTAGAACAGTGCTGGGCATATATAGGTCTCAATGTGCATTTGTTAAATAACTAAATCTGTAAATTTGGAATGATGTTTACTCTGCCCACCTCGCCCTGCAGTCTGTGTACGAATACCATGTCCGTCATGATGGCTGCTGTCGCCATCAGCATTACCATCGGAATTGAGACTGATGTGGAGCATGGTCTTTCTCAGTCCCTATGCTCACTGCTGACCTGTCACACGCGAGGAGCTGTGTAAGGCGGGTGGGATCCTCTCTTCGGGGTACTGGCCTCAGGACTCTCACAGAGCTCTCCATGCATGCTGTGCTTTCAGCCTGCCCACCTGTGCATTGGGGTCCCAACTGCATCCACACGTGCAACTGCCACAACGGGGCCTTCTGCAGCGCCTACGATGGGGAATGCAAATGTACTCCGGGCTGGACGGGGCTCTACTGCACTCAGAGTAAGTGGCATGCCTTCGGAGGCTCTCCAAGGGGGGGCCCACCCCAGGGGACACGGCCCTGCCCTGCGCATGCATGAGCTGAGCTCCCCAGGGTTCCTGGCTTTGGAGAGTTTCGTCACCCAGTGACCCTGAGACGTCTAAATTCCTCTAGGCAGTTAAGAGATACCACGTTCCAGGTTTGCTGTCCCTGTGTCGTATCAGGACACTGAGGTGGAGCGATGCTATAAGTGACGGTGTGCAGCTTCTTTCACTTCTCTCCTTTCACCAGGCCCTATTTACATGGCTCAGATTCCCTGTCATTAATTCTGGCAGCACAAAGGTTAGGATAAGTGGCAGTGATTAGAAAGGAAGTGAAGACAACAAGCCTCACTGCCTGACCTAATGTGTGCTCCTGGAGAAGACCAATTCTGTGGGTCTTGAATTTTAGCGAGCTCCGGAATCACCCGGCTGGCTGGATAAACACAACTGCTGGCCCCGCTCCCAGAGTGTCTGATTCATTAGGTCTGGGGTGGGACCTGAGGATTCACATTGCTAACAGCCTTCCAAGGGGTGATGTCAGTCTGGCATCATGCTTTAAGAACCACTAGTTCTTTTTTTCCATTTTATGTCACACAATGTCTTCACTGTCTCTTCTTCTATGAGGTTTTTAGCGTCATAGGGTATAATGTACAAAGTACTCCACAGCTCAGTACTGTTGGGATAAGAAGACTGATCTCTGCCCTCTTGTCTTCAGTGGAATAAAGGAGGCAAGACAGGAAAGCATGTATTATGGTGATCAGTAATAATAATATATAATTTTAAATCACGGAAATGAGCTGAGGAAGAAAGATGGGTCAGAAATCAGTCAACTCTTATTTAATACTAATTAGAGAACATAATTAGAGAACAGACTGAACAAGTCTTTTGGAAGTTTCTAGAAGGGGGTGTAGACCTTGAGCCGTGATTTGAAAGGAAAAATTGACGAGGAGGGAGGTTGTCTCAAGAATATTCTGCCAAGATTGTATATATAGAAAGTTTTTCAGCTCTTCAGAGAAAAGAAAAAGGAAAATTTATTGTGCATAATTCTAAAATTAGGACCTGCTTCAATCAGGAGACCTTTTGAAGTAAAAGTAGCACAGCACACTGGGAAGAACATGGGGTCTGGAGCCAGACCTCCCCGTGTTTGTATTGTAGCCCTGCCATCCTGCCATTTGCTGGCTGTGTGACTTGGGCTCAGTTTCCATCCATAGGGTGAGAATATCTATCCCTGTGTTTCTGGGTTATTGAAAAGATTCAATGAGAGGATGCAGGAAAAGAATCTGGCACAGAGTAGGTGCTGGATAATTATGTGGAAATGATGTCATTGCATGCTGGCATCCATGCTCTGCCTCTGTTTCTTGAAAGTTGAGCTTTCGTTAAAACTTCTGTAAGAAAAAGGGAAGATTAAAAAGCACATGTGATGCTTGGAAACAGCCGTTGAGCAGCCCGCATTGAAGTTTTCTTGATGGCAGAGAGCCCTGAAACACTCTTGCAGGGCAGCTGCTGGCCCAGGAAAGCCTATAGGGCTTGTGCATGTTCTCAGCCCAAAGGCCCCAGTAGGCTGGGTCTTGAAAATTGTGCAGCAGTAAGAAGGCTTATTGCTTTTTTTAGCAATGCACATATGAATTGCAGGTTTTATTAAGATCAGAATTCTACCACACATCTTTGCTGAAGAAGATACTATTACATAAGAGAGTAACAGAGGAGGACAGGGCTAGTAGCAGATTTGGAGACATTCTGTACTATAAGTAAAAGCATGTAGGTAATTTTAACAAAGTACTCATTTCAGTCCATGGAATTTGAGTCCAGGATTCTAGTAGTTGACTGAAAAACATGAAAGGAAATGTCCCCGGACTTCCATGGGGTTGATGGAATGATTTGTTAGAAGACACCAGCTTGCCTCCAGGGATACCAGTGATGGTTAAACCGCCCCAGGCATGGAACTGCTCTTCTCCCTGCTCTTGAAGTACAAGTTCCTCCCAAGAGCTCCATCTTGGGACTTCAAAGAAGCCGTTGTGAGAAGCTGCGATGTGCTTTATTCTCTTTATTCTCTCTCTACGGGCTCAGTGTCCTTCAGGTTCAAACAAACATGTTGGAGGCGGAGCTGGGTTTCTCCTCAGCGGGCTCTTGACTCTGCTGTCCTTCCTTCTCGCACAGGATGTCCCCTGGGCTTCTATGGAAAGGACTGTGCATTGATATGCCAGTGTCAAAACGGAGCTGACTGCGACCACATCTCCGGACAGTGTACTTGCCGCACGGGCTTCATGGGGAAGCACTGCGAGCAGAGTGAGTGTGAGAGCGAGGCATCTCTAGGCGCTGTTATTTCCCCTAGAACTCCTGACGATGCGAAGGCAGGACCCACAGCTTTGAGGTTGTTCCGCCTGATGGCTGGTCCCTTAACAGCGCGGTTGACTTCCTTCCCCTCCCAGAGACCCCGCTACCTTGGGATTCTTGCTGGCTGTCCTTGTCCTCAAAATTCTTCTGAGGACCTGATCAGCGCTCTGGGTGGAGGGGGTGTGGCTACAAGGATGAAGACAGAATTCAAGTTTTCCATCTGTTCATCCTGGCTCTTTCTCTCTCCCCTTCTTATTTTTGGAATGTGGCTGCTCAGAGCTTTAAAAGAGGCAGTCAGGCGTTCCTCACGGCAGAGGCAGTGCCAGGGTCTCGCAGTGGAGGGGTGTGCGTTCGGTAGGGCCAGGTTGGATGCACCGGGGCAGAGGGGCTGGGAGCCCAGTGCCAGCCCCGCCGTGGGGGAGGGGTGAGTCCGTGCAAACACGGCCATGCTTTTGACAACCTTCTCTTGATAGTACTTTTATACCGTTTCCACTAACTACTCCTCATCTGAGTATTAACAACCTTCCAGACAATATATTGCCTTCAATTTTTTTGTTGTAAAAATCCCACTCAGGGAGCATATACTCTATTGGAATTCCCCATCCTTATGGTTCCATTTCTACCCCAGCAGCTGTGCATCTGCTCACAGGGCTGTAAGAACATTAGCCTTAGACTGAGTATTTCAAAGTAGTTTATCGTTCCCTTCCTCTGTGACTTTCATTCAATGTTCAAGATGAATAAATCAGGTCTTAGGGCCGTATGAGGCTCACTCTTTCACCATAAATGACAGGAAAGGTGCAGGATGTTTACATCCTGCTTACAGAGTGTGTGCTCTTGAGGATGCAACAAAGATTACATGGCTGTAGGAGCAATGTGGCCTGGAAAGGTTGATCAGCAGAGTAGGACTTCGGCAACAAAGCACTACTCTCCCTCCACGACCCCTCCCCAGAACCTCACAGCACCACTGGACAGCCAGGTTTGCCTGGCTGTCTATGTGCCAAACTCTAGAATATATCTGCCTATCCTCCCATCTAGTAAATAACAAGAGTGACATCCAGGAATCAGCCTGGACAGAGATGGCCCCATTTTAGTTTTGCACTGCTAGTTCATTTAATCATGAAACAGATACTGAGTCCCACAGTTGCCTGCACACTGCTTTGTGTATATAAATATTATGTGTATGTGTATAAATGTCTAAACATATATACACATACATATATGCCTAGAAACCAGAATAGGCTCTAAACTGACTTTCACTTGAATGCCAGAATGGTTATGGGCTTATTAAATAAAAACATTTTAAGTGCTTCCGTGATGACTCTGAACATCAAATTAAAATGTCCTGGGGCTTCCCGGGTGGCGCAGTGGTTGAGAGTCCGCCTGCCGATGCAGGGGACGCGGGTTCGTGCCCCGGTCCGGGAAGATCCCACATGCCGCGGAGCGGCTGGGCCCGTGAGCCATGGCCGCTGAGCCTGTGCATCCGGAGCCTGTGCTCCGCAACGGGAGAGGCCACAACAGTGAGAGGCCCGCGAACCGCCAAAAAAAAAAAAAAAAAAAAAAAAAATCAGAAAAAAAATGTCCTTATTTTTGGAGACTTTTCCTAATGCTCATGTGTAAATAGAAACCCTGTGTCTGACAGAGAGCTCTGATAGTAATAGCACATTGCCCCCTGCTGCTCACTTTACAAAAAACATCAGTATTTTGTCATGATAATTTTTACATTTAACATGCCTAGTATATTCTTTGAAATTCATGCCCAACTCCTTTACAAGTTTCTACATCATAAAAATCTCACTATTTTAGTCTCTCAGTCTTCAACCTGCAAATCCAAATTTTGAGCCTTTCTGTGGTAAATGAAGTTCTTACCTAGAAAATTAACAAAGCTTGCCCTCTCCCTCTTCCCCTGCTCCCAGCTAATCCAAGTCAGAATGTGCTGTCAGGAGGCTCCTAAAGCCTACAGTTAAAATGTACATGTTCTCGGGCTTCCCTGGTGGCGCAGTGGTTGAGAGTACACCTGCTGATGCAGGGGAAGCGGGTTCGTGCCCCGGTCCGGGAAGATCCCACATGCCGCGGAGCGGCTGGGCCCGTGAGCCATGGCCGCTGAGCCTGCGCGTCCGGAGCCTGTGCTCCTCAACGGAAGAGGCCACAGCAGTGAGAGGCCCGTGTACCGCAAAAAAAAAAAAAAAAAGTACATGTTCTCAAAGAAGCATCTCTAGTTTACACTTTTCAGTGTAGTCCCCTTCTATCCCGTAGTTTTGCCTGGTGGAGTCATCTCAGATTGCTCTTAGTGATGATCTTCATCAGCTCCATTGGGGTTCCACAGACACTCTACAAACCTCCATCAGGGAGGTGGGTACATACAATAGAACCTGAAAGTGCCGAGAGCCGTGACGAGGACCTCAGTCTCCGGCCCTGTGCTGCCTGGCCTGTGAGTCCCAGCATGACTCGGCACACCAGCCAGCTCTAGGACACCCTAGGTGGTACAAGTCTCCTTGGACAGGGATCCCCTGGAAGGGCTGGCCTCCAGGCACACCAGATCATACAGTAAGACCCTTGCCCCAGGTTCCCAAGGCTGGAGAGCTACATTGGACTCTCATCTTCTTCTCAGAGTGCCCTGCAGGAACATATGGCTATGGCTGTCGCCAGATATGTGACTGTCTGAACAACTCCACCTGTGACCACATCACCGGGACCTGTTACTGCAGCCCAGGATGGAAGGGGGCACGATGTGATCAAGGTAAGGATGCTAGTAAAGGATACTTACTCAGATGAGGACCCTAAAGCTGAGAGAAGTTGAGTGATTTGCCCAAGGTTACATAATATCTAGAATATGTTAGTGTTTTGATACCAGGTTTGCCTGATTCCAAAGCTCATGAGTTTTCCACTGTGCCTACAATTTTTTTCAGCTTTATTGAAATATAATTAACCTGTAAAAAGCAACACACATATATATATAATTATACTGTATATATGTATACACACACACATATATATATAAAACACATATGTACAACACAAAATATACAACTTGATAAAATCTGATGTATGTATACACCCATGAAACTATCACCACAATAAAAATAATGAATACATCCATCAACCCCCCAAAGTTCCCTCCCTGCCACCACTAGGTCCCAGGCAATCACTGATCTACTTTCTGTCACTATAGATTCGTTTGCATTTCCTAGAATTTCATATACGTGGAACCATACTGTACTCTTTTTTGTCTGATTTTGTTTATTTGGCATAATTAGTTTTGAAACATGTTGCTGTGTGTATCAATACTTCAATTCTTTTTATTGCTGAGTAGTATTCTATTGCGTGGATATACTGTAATTTGTTGACCCATTCATTCACCTGTGATGGACATTTGGATTGTTTCCAGTTTTTGGCTACTGCAGGTAAAGCTGTTGTGAACAGTAGTGTGTCAAGTCTTTGGGGACATAGGCTTTCATTTCTCTTGGGTAAGTTCATAGGAATAGAAGGATTGGGTCCTATGGTATGTGCATGTGTAGCCTTTCAAGAAACTTGTGCCTGTGGTTTTTAACTAGGGTGTATATCACAGTCACCCGGGACTACCTGCAATAGACATAGTCAGTCCTACTTGGGCAGTTCTGATTCTGGGGTGGATGGCTCCCTTGAGAAAGATGGTTCTGAAGCATGGCCTTCAGAGAGCTCCTAGCACATGTGGTGCTTTCTCTATGTCATAAACACATGGGCTGTAAAGGCTTCAGAAAATTCATGTAGTGATGTAAGTGAAGTCATCTTAAACAGTAAACTATGTGGGTATTCCTATTTAACTTTCTTTCATAAAATAACTTTGACACGCTCATGATTTGTATTTGACCATCATAACAATACAATGTCATATTCCACAATAACATTGTTGTTACAAATACATTGTAATCACACTCCACTGGCCTTGGTGCCTGCCTTTTGGGGCAGGCTGTCTTATAAGGTCTAGCATCTAGAATCATAAAGTCATAGGGATATTTGAGCTGGAAGTACCTTCATGGAGGCCATGAAGGATGTATTCATTATATCCTCTTTTACAGATGATGAAACTGCAGCCTAAGAGCTTAAGGGAAAGTTCAGAATGTATGGATCCATTTTTTTAGATGCCAGGTTTCTTGATTGTCAGCCCCACTTGTGGCTTCACTTGATGGAACTCAAGGAAGAACTATGTAAAATGAAATTTTGAATTTTAATGAGTAAGGTTTTAGGGTGATGTTACCAGGTATTATTGGGACAGACCTTTCTGTCATAGAAAATACCTCATAGAACATATCTTCTGTGGTAAAAGGCTCATTGAAATTAGGACAAGACAGATCTTGATCTTGGGCTAGATTTTTTTTTTTTTTTTTTTTTTTGCCGTACGCGGGCCTCTCACTGTTGTGGCCTCTCCCGTTGAGGAGCACAGGCTCCGGACACGCAGGCTCAGCAGCCATGGCTCATGGGCCCAGCCACTCCACGGCATGTGGGATCTTCCCGGACTGGGGCACGAACCCGTGTCCCCTGCATCGGCAGGCGGACTCTCAACCACTGCACCACCTTGGGAAGCCCTGGGCTAGATTTCTAATGGACTTATTCTTGACTGGAAGGAAAATTACTTTCCTCTTAGAAATGCTAAGGATAGACATAAAGTTAGGCACTTGAGTTAGCCATTCATAAGCTTAATGCTGGATAATAAATAAAGAACAATAAAAATTAGATAAATTATTACCCCCAAGTAACTGCTGATCTAAGCGTTTGGTTGGAAATCTGTGAGAAGCTCTCAAACCCTACTGTTAAGTCTTTGGGTTCAGGAAATCCTGTCTCTTTTTTGAGGCTTAGATATGCCCTCTTCTGGGCACAGACAAGCCAACAACATCTGAACATGAGGAATGTTTGTTTTTCCTTCCTTCTCTGTTTCCAAAAGTTTCTAAATTGACATTTCATGAACTGAAAATATCCAGGCATTAGCACAGTGGGAGATTTTTGTAAATAGAGACCAAATATGTATCCGGCACATTGTCATCCTTACTCACATCTCTTTTTCTCCTTTTCCAGCTGGTGTTATAATAGTTGGAAATCTGAACAGCTTAAGCAGAACCAGTACAGCTCTTCCCACTGATTCCTACCAGATCGGGGCCATTGCGGGCATCATCATTCTTGTCCTAGTTGTTCTGTTCCTCCTGGCGTTGTTCATTATTTATAGACACAAGCAGAAGGGGAAGGAATCGAGCATGCCAGCAGTCACCTACACCCCCGCTATGAGGGTCATGAATGCAGACTATGCCATTTCAGGTGAGACTGGACTCACTAGAGGCATTTTATTCCTTGAAAAATGTGGCTTCATCCTGGTTCTTTGAAACTGAGCATTTTTGGCTGTGCTGCCTGTTGTTATTGTCAATCAGCCTTGAGAAAATTTTATGTTTGGAGAAGATGCATTGTTAGAAATGCGTTTTATGTGACAACAGTGGTAAAATCATCACTGTTGTCTTCTATGAGGGATTTAAAATTGGATTCATTATATGGTTGCTTTAAGTGTTGGGAATTTCAACCCGGAAGGAGCTTTGGTGGGCACCCAGTCCCAAGCTGTTGTCATATGTGGGGGACAGGGTGGGGAGAGGAAGAGGTGGCCATAATTTTATTGAGGTCATGGAGCAGATCAGGGATGAGGACCCGGTCTTCTGTCTCTGGCCTTGCATTCTTCCAAGGTGCCTTCCAGCCTGTCCTGGGGCACATGGGAATCATTAGCTGCACAGCAACCAAGTTATATAAGAAACAGTTTGGAGGGATTAGCAAGAACCAAGGCTGTTCTTTAAGAAAACTCTTTTGAATCTTCCTTTCTGTCACGAGACCCCATAAAAAGTAAATTTTTAAGTGACACGCTCAATCCTGAGAAGAAGTAACCACATAGGTGAAGAATTTGGAAACTTAAGGTATTTATTAATTTGGGGGCAATCACTGAAGGATTTCAGGTGGGTTACATGTTTATAAATAAAGTGATTCCGGGGGAATCCATAAAGTAGCTGATTTACTTAGTAGTGCACTTCTAGTGCGGAATATTGTGTCAAGAATTCGAGTGTTTAAAAAAAGAGGAAAGTTACAGCAGAAGTAGCTTCAAAGTGATGCCTTTCCAGCTTCTACAAGCTCCAAAGCAAAGAGCAGTTGTTGGTGGATACTTTCACACTTTTCCAGGAGGCAGGTAGGAAGGCAGATGCCTGCTGCCTCTAGAGGCTTTGCTGCGTATGCAGGGCAGGAGGGGATTCTGTCCCGCCTGTGATATGGAAGCAGTCCAAACATTTGTTCTTGTTATTTTGCTTCCCTCTTTCCCACGGGCATGTAGGGAGCCTGCCATCTTAACCATTTCCTTCTCTTCTGGCAGAAACCCTTCCTCACAGCAATGGTGGAAATGCTAACAGCCATTACTTCACCAATCCCAGTTACCACACACTCACCCAGTGTGCCACATCCCCTCATGTCAACAACAGGGACAGGATGACCATCGCAAAGGTGAGAGGAAATGGTCTAAGCCAGTGAGGGTGGGCAGGGGAGAGAGGAACGAACAAGCGTGTATGAGGGCTACTGTTTGCCAGCTGCCGTTCTACGTACATACGTCTATTATCTCATTTATTCCTCTAAACAATCCCATGGGTGTGTATTAGGATCTCAGGTTTACTGACAAAAACCCCTAAGTAATGGGGAATTTAAGTCACTTCCAAACATCGCTTGTGAGTGAGGCTGCCACGAGGTGAGTCATCTCGCTGTCCCTACAACTTGTACTGTTTTTGTTGCACTTCTTTGGAAAAATGTTTCTAACATTGCATGAGGTTCTAAAGTAATGTCTCAGACCAAACCTATAGCGGACTCAGGCCTGGGTAAAATTGCCAAGTTTGACTTTCGTGACCACCTGTCTTCTAGTGCCCTTTCCTGGCCACCCGTACTTGAGTAATGACAACAACAATAATATGCATTTATTTCACTTGAACCACATGAAATTGAATTTTTGTGGGTCAAAAATTATCAAATAGAAACAACCTAATACTATGTGACAAGCAATTCTAATTATTTTACAAATTTCTATTTGTAAAACGATTAGAATGATTTAATCTTCACACCAATCCTATGAATCAAGAGTCATTATCCCATTTTACAGATGCCAGTAGAGGTTGGAGGCCCCAGAGTGGCTCCTCTGGTACCACCCAGTTCACCCCCAGGTCTCTTCCACAGTGATCTGAAATCCCAAACATTTCTCTCTTCCAAACTGCACCTGAATTATATTTCCAGTCTCCGTTGTCTAATTCCAGCTCTCTGTTAGAAGAAAACCAAGCTAATTAAATTAATTCAGTTGCAATTAAATTAATGCAGCTGGATTTTAATTATAGTGACTCATAGTTAAATAGCACTTCATATTCTCCAGAGATTTTGATATTTATCATACCATTTGTTCTTATTCCCATTCAGGGAGGGAGCAAAGTAGATCATCTTATCCTCATGCTTATGGCTAAGAAAACTGCTAAGAGTGACTCATACAAGATCATACAGTGTTTGATGGGAAAGCTCAGACCAAGAATTTGGTTTTTTCAGTTCAAAGTTCCATGTATGTAAACCCAAGTAAGGTCTAACTGGCACAGAGCGACAGCAGGAAATGGAGGAGTTGCGGCAGTGGAGGGAATGGTTGGGGCCGAGGGACACATACTCCTGCTGCCTCTAAGTCCTGCCAGGTCGGAAGCGGTCACCTTGGCCTCCTGGTGCATCCTCATGTAAGGACCGGTCCTTGATACATGCCATGGACTTACTTTCCCCAGATGGGTAACACTTCACTGTGCCATATTGTATTTTCTCTTTAAATCTTTTGTTGTTTATATTTTTAACAGTCAAAAAACAATCAGCTGTTTGTGAACCTGAAAAATGTGAATCCTGGGAAGAGGGGCCCTGTGGTGGACTACACAGGCACGCTGCCTGCGGACTGGAAACACGGCGGCTACCTCAACGAGCTTGGCAAGTCCCCCCACTTCCCCACCTTCACAAGCATCTTTGTCTTTTAGTCACCGCAAACAGTCACAGATTCATGACAGTGCCAAAGCGATCTATTGAAAACATGCATGGAAAAACAAAGTCATAGGATTATACCTAATCCCTGTATGGGGCTTTTACTGTCCTAGGGCTTTATTTATTCAACATTTATTGAGTTCTTACTATGAGCCAGGAATTGATAAAAAGAGACAAGGATCTCTGCCTGCTCGTAGCTTACATCTCACCTCTCCACGTATTAACTCACCTAATTCTCACAAGTACTGTTACAGGTACCATTATTATCATCATCATCTCCCTGTTACAGTTGCGAAATTCAGTCATAAAGAGGTTAAGTAACTTGTCTAAGTTCTCAAAGCCTATTAAATGGTGGAGCTGGGATTTGAACCTAGTCAGCTTGGTTCCAGGGTGTGTGCTTCTCTTTGCTCTCTGTTAATCTGAGGCACCCTCACTAGAGGCCCTTCCTCTTTTAGGTGAGGAAATAGAGATATCAATTAGATATCTAACAGTAAGTCAGTGGTTCTGAAAATAGTAAGTCAGTGGTTCTCAAACGTCTGGGAATCGGGACCCTTTCATACACCCTTAAAAGTAATCGAGGAGCCCAAAGAACCCCTACTGACATGGGTTATATCTGCTGATATTTACCATATTACAAATAAAATCTGAGAACATCTTAAAGAGCTAGTTATTAATTTATAATAACATCTCATTTCATGATAACATAAAATGCATTTTTATGAAAAATAACTACATTTTCCAAAATGAAACAAAAAAAATTAGTGAGAAGAGTGGCACTGTTTAACACTTTCATACATCTCTTTACCATCTGGCTTAATAGAGGACAGCTAGGTTTTCATATCTGCTTCTGTGTTTGATCAGTAGTGATCTTACACTTGGTGTGGCTCCTGGTAAACTCCAACATACACCTGAGAGAGAATGAGAGTGGAAAGGACAAATAGTGTTATATTATGATGAGAACACAACATTTACTCTCGGGGCCCTCCTGCAAAGGGGCTGGGGATTCCTGGACCACACTTAAGGCACTGCTCTGATACCCCATTGAGCATGTGGTGCAGCCCCTTATTTTCAGGGAGGAGAGGAATGATATAGTAAGTAGCATGTGTGCAGTGTCTTAGGGGCAGCAAACCCTTTCATATGTATTTATTTGGTGGTAAGGTTGCCAGGAAGTCCCATTAAATTGGAATTTCAGATAAGAAACAAATAATTTTTGTATAAATATATCCCAAATATTGCACGAGGCAAACTTATATGAAAAATTATTTGTTGTTTCTCTAAAATTCAAATTTAACTGGACCTCCTGTGTTTTTATTTACTAAATCTGGCACCCCCTACTGTGTGGGCCCTTCCACAAATCTTGTTTTATAGAGGAGTAAGCAAAGAGGTTAACTCTCTTGTCCAAGATTTCATAGAAGGAAGGGGGTAAAATTGGGTCTCACAGTTGGTCTTCTGCCTCCCCTCACTTCGATCCTTCTGTGAATACTGTAGATGTCAATTCACCTGAGCCACATGGAGGAACCAACCCCTGTGGGCTCTGGAATCCCCTCTTACTATGGAAATGGAAATGTTTGGTAGCAAATGAGTACAAATTCTTAACTTTTATCTGCATTCTTCAATTGATAACCAACATTATCACTAGGATGTGTATTTCTACATACTTAGAGTAAAATTACTTATATACCAGGTTCACATTATACTTACTGGTGAAATCACTTAACTTTAGGGAGGTTAATAATCTAGCTCAAAGAAGTACGTGAATCGATAATAGTAAAATACCACCCAGCACTAATGAGGGAAAAGTTCTCTCATTCTATCTCCACTGAATGGAGTTTGTCCTGATTCCAGAACACAACACACAGTCACTGTAATTGTCACATATAAATTTCTCCGCTTTCTGTCTCAGTGAGACCCAAGGGACTGATTATTAGTAACATAAAATCTTCATTGGAAATTCTGGATCTCCTTGGCTTGTTCCCATCCAAAAGTAATTCTGCATTTAATATCCCTGTAAAGTTGTTGCATAGAAAAAGTCTTTTCTTACAAAGAACAGAATAAGGCACATTATGGATAATGAAGTGTGTAGTAGTTTTAAATGATGGGAAAGTTGTGATGCTGTCTGAAAGAGCCCTGAACTTGACACAAAAGCTGTGAGATCAATTCCTCGTTCTGTGATATGACACTGTGCCAGTCATCCTCTCAAGACTGATTTGTTTGTTTGTAAAATAGAGATAAGGATCATGTTCTGGCTCATTGTATGAAGTAGATTAACTGGAGCATTTGAAAGTGCCTGTTCAGGGATTGGGACAGACAGGAGTTTATGAGGAAGCCCACGTGCTTCCTTGTTAAAACTGCACCCTGATCTTCCAGGGCAGAGAAGACGGAATCTGCCATGAGTGGCTGGTCTCATAGCCCCACTCTTGTTCCCTGATTTACTATCCACCCCATGTTGCTACTCTCTTTAACCCCTTGGGGAAGGCTAGCCATTGTACAGCTAAGATCAAGACAGACATTTAACAAGACTTTGCCACAGTTTGGAGATGGCCAAGGGAATTAGGCAAAGAATAACATAGAGTTCTTTGATTAGGCTGCTGTCAGACCATAGGCTGCCTATCTTCACCGGGTCCCTTTAAAAAGTCCAGAATCTCTAAGACCACCCTTACTTCTGATACCAACTACAAGTTCAAGTGTCCTCAAGACCACCCACAGGATCAATAATTTGCTAGGAAGACAGAACTCACTAAGAGCTGTTATACTTATGGTTACAGTTTATCACAGCAAAAAGGTACAGATTAAAATCAGCGAGGGAACAGACACGAGGCAGAGTCCAGGGAAGTTCAAGTGTGAAACTTCCAGTTGTCCTTTCCCAGTGGAATCATAGAAACTGCTAACTTTTCCTAGCAACAATGTGTGACAAACTATTACATATATAGAATAGAAAAACAACAAGGTCCTGCTGTATGGCACAGGGAACTATATTCAATATCTTGTAATAAACCATAATTGAATATGAAAAAGAATATATATATATATAACTGAATCACTTTGCTGTAGCTCAGGAACTGACACATTTTAAATCAACTGTACTTCAATAAAATAAACTTTTAAAAAAAGTGTTACAGTAACTGAAGCACCATTCATTTATATGGCGCTTCAGAATTTGCAATGCCTTTCCCTGTGGTCTATTTCACTTCATGTTCCCAACAACCCTGTAAGACTTAGAAGGTGGGTTGTGTTTTCCCCATTTTAGAGATAAGAAAATTGAGGCACAGCGAGTTGAACATCTTGTGTAAAGTCACGTAGCTAACAAGTGATGAGATCCCAGTCCTTTGTCTCAGTTCTAGCCCTTGAATCAAGTCTACTGATTCATCTGTGCCTCAGTTTCTGCCCCATATTGACCAGCCTTTCCCAAAGTCACTGAAACGAGCAGGAGAATGCTCCGAATGCTGTATAACATTTTTTTAAACTCTTAAGTACTGAAACATCTGGCACAAGTGATCTGGTGTCGAGGTTTGGAAAGCAGCATCCTTGGCTATTTCCTGCAGTGGGGAGACAGTGGGTACCCAAACCATCTTCTCCAAGGACCTGAGAATATTAGATGAGTTTTCTCTTTCTTTCAGTCCACACTGGATATTTTTTTCTTCCTTTGTTACAGGTGCTTTTGGACTTGACAGAAGTTATATGGGAAAATCCTTGAAAGGTATAGTATAAATTTGAGGAAGAAATACATTTATCAGAACACAATTAAAAAATTTTTTTAACTCAGAGACAGAAATAATTTGTTAAACCAGCGAAAGCGGCACTGTAGGGAAAATGTAGCCTTGTTAGGGGGTTTAATTACTCCAGCAAAGACATGAGCACGTTTGACTGCCAGCAAGAGAGTGAACATAGGTGGATCCTGTTAGAGCAGCAGTCTTGGAGAACCAAGCCTTTGATTTGCTGGGAAAACACTCATAATTCCTTTCAAAGAAATATAGTTTGTGGGGAGAGAGAAATATGAAAATGGAAATAGCAGGGAAAAGAGGAAGAGATCAGCTTGGTTACATGTTCACTGAAGCCTGCTTTTTGGAAGGAATTTGAGTAGTAACTTCAGGTGCCCAGACCTGAGGTTTTACAAAGAAGCCTCACAGCATAGTTGCCTTCCTTACCATGATAATAGTATCTTCTTATGCTCCTGGGGTCAGCAGCAGATGGGGTCTTGACTGAAGGCTGTGAGGAGTCAGAGACTATTAGTAAAATAGAGTGGAATTAATTTTATTTGAGTGTGATAATAAAAATGATATCAAATCCATGATGTTTACATTGGTCCTCACCTTAGAGAGGAGCCAAAATTACTTTGTGGATGGGTAATTTTATAGAAGATTCTCTCCAAAATACGTAAAAAATGGATGCCATTATTTTCATTGTTAAAAATTATAGGTAACTATGAAGAAAAATAAGTGATGTGCCCAAGTCAGTAATCGCCAAGAAAATAAATGATGTTGCCCATGAAATAGCATTTGCTTCCCCCCACCTCATCTCTCTTCACAGACCTGGGAAAGCATTCTGAATATAATTCAAGTAACTGCTCCCTAAGCAGTTCTGAAAACCCATATGCCACTATTAAAGACCCACCCGTCCTTATTCCCAAACACTCAGAGTGTGGTTATGTGGAGATGAAGTCACCGGCGCGGAGAGATTCCCCATATGCAGAGATCAATAACTCAACTTCAGCCAACAAGAATGTCTATGAAATTGGTAAGTTTTCCTAACCAAAGAAAGAACCTAGTGAGTGGGAATATTCTTTTCAAACAATTTTAAAGTCCTTGAGAATACAATTGTTGCAGTCCATATACACTGTATTGAAAATAATGGTCTGTATTTTAAACGTTAACCTGTGTTTATGGTGTTCATATTAGTTGGTGTCAAATGAACTTTTCAGGGAAAATACCATTTAGAAAATTCAAAGTAAGTTTTTTTTTTTTTTTTTTTACCTCCCACCCGGTCATCCATCTTTTGTTTTGTAACCATAGTGACTATTTTAGCACGCATGTGCAATAACATATGTATCATATTAGCTAATATGTCAAGTTAGCCAAAACAAATGGTTCAAGTGGATTAAACAGATGTTTCCATTTCCTGATTGCATTCATTATATTAATTTAATGCTTTTAGCAGGATTGGAATATTTTACTTTTAAATTTGTCTATTAGATTAGTAATACTCTCTGATGTGAATCTGATACAAATTGATAAGAATTCAGTTAGTGTTAGAGTTATTTTGATTGCCCCTTGCAAATGCCATTTGAGGAAAGTTAAAACATACCAGAGCTATCCTGGGCAGAGCTATCCTGGGCTAGATAGTAGAGCTTTATATTTTCATTTTTCTTTCTCCATATCTTTCTCAATGTTTATGATTTAAGCCTGAAAAAAATTCTCTGCTACAGTTGACCCTTGAGCAACATGGGTTGGAACTGCACGGGTCCACTTATACAGGGATTTTTTTCAATAGTAAATGCTACAGTTCTATGTGATCTGCAGTTGGTTCAATCCAAGGTTGTGAGGCCATGGATAGGAGGGCCAATTGTGAAGTTACGTGTGGATTTTCAGCTGCAGCGTGTTGGGGGGAGGGTGTGGAGCACCCCAACCTTGCATTGCTCAAGGGTCAACTGTACTTATAAATGAAGTGACTTATTTAATTCTAGTCATTTGTCATTCATTTTAGGCCATAGACATGTCATGGAAAGATACGTAATTCTTTTTAAAGTATTAAGACAACTTTTTGAAATGGAAGCCATAATGAACTACATTTATTTCTAAGAAGTCAGTAACAGTTCCCTTTTGAACTGTCCCCTAAGCCCACCACTGTGAGATGGGAACTCAACTGAGAGCCTGAGTCCTGAGTTCTAAAACTGTGCACTTGTTATGTGTTTCCATGAATCAAGTGACCCCCAGAGGACCTCGTTGTTTTACCTGTAGAGGAAGGGGTTTGGACTAGATTATCTCCAGGTTTTTGCAGACAGTGATTCATGTCCAGGGTTTCTGTATATTCCCTTGATGTCTTCATCCCAACCATATAGTCACCCTTTGTTCTGAGCATCGTTTGTGAGCATCAGTGGGTCTACCAACCACAGAGTAGCCACCTCTATGTGATTATAAAAGGATCATTTGTTTTAAAAAATAATATTTTCTTATATATTTTTTAAATTTAATTAATTAATTTATTTATTTATTGGTTGCGTTGGGTTTTCGTTGCTGCACACAGGCTTTCTCTAGTTGCGGCGAGCAGGGGCTACTCTTCGTTGTGGTGCGCGGGCTTCTCATTGCGGTGGCTTCTTTTGTTGCGGAGCACGGGCTCTAGGCGCGCGGGCTTCAGTAATTGTGGCATGCAGGCTCAGTAGTTGTGGCTCGTGGGCTCTAGAGCACAGGCTCAGTAGTTGTGGTACATGGGCTTAGTTGCTCTGCAGCATGTGGGATCTTCCTGGACCAGGGCTTGAACCTGTGTCCCCTGCATTGGCAGGCGGATTCTTAACCACTGCGCCACCAGGGAAGTCCCTTCTTATATTTTTATAAAAGCTCCTCTGGTGTGTTTGATATTTGCAAGGAATGCCATATTCTTTTTTTTTTTTTAATTTCCATTGCTGATCAGTTAATGTGTCCCTGGTTGTCACAGAACCTACAGTGAGTGTTGTCCAAGGAATATTCAGCAATAATGGGCATCTCACCCAGGATCCATATGACCTCCCAAAGAACAGTCACATCCCTTGCCATTATGACCTGCTGCCAGTCCGAGACAGTTCATCCTCCCCCAAGCAAGAGGATGGCGGCGGCAGCAGCAGCAACAGCAACAGTGAATGACACCAAAGGACCACTGGGTAGCCGCTGGAACCCTTTCCAGAACTACAGTTCGGTTCTTCTCCATCCTCGAGTTTGCCACCCTGTGTGAACGTTAATCTGCTCAGTAGGCAATTGTTGGACATGAACCAGAAAGCTCAAAACTGAGGGTGACTGACTGTAGGTCCTTTTTGTACAGGTGGCTCAGAAGGAGATAGCAATGTGATTTCCCATTCTTGTTAGTTTTAGAACTGCACTCATGAAGCATGACTTATTGTAAAATCTTGGCTAAAAGCATGACCGTGCAGGACTCTTTCAGTGACATGGGTTGCAGTGGACGTTGGTATTGTTGCTTGAAAAATTAAAATTTAAATGTTTTCTTTCTCATTTGCATTATAGAGCTGTACCTAGGATTGTGCGGTTTACCACAAAATATACTTCATAAAAGTGTGAATCACTCAGCGTGTAGAAGAAAAAGGGCCATCTTATTGAGTTCTTACTGTTTAACTTCTTTCAGCTGGACTCGGAATTGTAAGGATAATATGAGCCCAGCAGGAACCATTCTGCCAAGTGGCATTACTGGATAGACTCTGAATAAACTCTAGAGGTGGATAGCAAATTTAAATATGAGAACTTTAGACTTCTTTTAGAATGAGGAAATGTACCATTAGAATTACCTTAGAAATGCTAGAATAATTGCAGGAATCAATACGCAAATGTGCCAGGCAGAAGTGCTTCTCCTCTCTATTTGATCCTTGGCCCACTTTAGATACATGACATTATTCTGATTACTGTCCCCATCATACACATTCACCACTTGAGATCCGTAACATATCAATAATTATTTCATAAATATAGAAATGAAATAATTTTATTTTTGACAGATTGGATTGAATGAGTGTATAATGATTGGAAAAAGTTGTAAATTTTAGGTGTAAGATGATGCTTAAGTTTTGTAAACCATTAGTAATACAGGCTGTAATATAGAATTAGCAGAAAGTTTTGGTTAATTTTTCCCTAGAAGTGACCGAAATATTTTTGTGCATATTTGAGAAAAGGGCACTTTCCTTTTATTAATTGTTGATTTAGAGAAACTATGCTTAAGCTGGTCTTTTGCATTGCTAATATGACATGTACCCCATTTTTCATCAGTTTGTATTTCCATTTTTAAGTTGTATATTCTATGTTTTGTAGTGTTTGGATTGTTAATGAAAAAATATTATATGTTTATTGTTTCTTGTGTTATGGCTACTTTTGTTTTTGCTTGAGAAAAATGCACTGTTCTTGTTTCTTTTGGAGGGAGGAGATGAAAATATATAAATCAAATCCATTAAAATTGGTCATTACTAAAATAGTACAGTAACCACAAGTGCATGGCTTATAATGGAAATAGAGAAGCTTTTTAATATTCTGAAATGGGCTTCCTTTAGATCCTGAGTCTTAGTTAAACCAAAGGGGAAGGGAGCAGGGAGACACTGTTACTGAGAAAGTACCACAGACTGGTCTTACTAAAGACCTTCATTAGGGTGATATGATTGATCATCCAAACTGGAACACTTCTGAGAGTAAGTGAGGGCATTATGAACAAGTCTCCTGCAGTGGGCTTAAATGTGGGCTGTTACAGGCAAACCAGAAGAGATGTTCATCCTGGGCATACTTATGCAATAACATTTTTCACTCCAAGATAGTTATCTCAAGAGGATGCTGATACATGATGCAAGAAAGCCAGTTTCTCTTTGACCTCCCTGAGCAAGCTGAAGGGCTGAAAGGCTGAATGAGGAAGCAACTTCATAAGAGAAAACAGTGGTCATCAATCTTTTAAAGACATGAAATGCTACTTGGTGTCCTACCTCAGTGAGTCAAGTCACAAATATGTACTGCACCCCTGTTCTGCCATTAGCATACACAAGGCATTGCACCTGCCAGCTACTGAGTTGGGATATCCAGTGCTTTCCTGTCGCACACCTGCACCTGTGATGTTCGTTTGGTCAGGTGGATGAGAGAACAAACACACTTAGAACATTCACTCCTTTGATGGCTGTTTCTTTCAGGGAACTCCAAAGTTAATTCAAGGAAATGGGGACTCGCCTGGAACACACCTTAGAAACAATTGATTTATTCCAACAGTTACCTGCTGGTTGGCCCTTTGTTCTAGGCGATAGACATCTAATTGAGACACTTGTGGGTCAGTAGCCACAAAGAGTCCTTTTTGGTTAGAAAAAAAGAAGACATCTTTCCCCTTCTTTTTTAAGATTCATCTCTTCAGAGCTCCATGGTAAGTTGAGTTTCCCCATTACTCCCTGGAGATAAGTTAAAAAAAAAAAAGAAAAGAAAAAGAAAGAAAAAACAGTTTCTTTTCTCATTCCACTATTAAAAAAAAAAAAAAAGAAAGAAAGAAAGCTTCATGTCCAAAGGCAACAGCAATGTAAGTAGAAAACCTGGGCAGCAGATGCGGATCCAAAAGGGGCACTGCCATCCCTCCCTGTGCAATCTTTCTGACAGATCTCTTGCTCAGGATGGCTGCTGTCCTGAGACAACATTTGTACCTAAGGCAATTCTTACTTATTAGGGTTCACTCAGGATTTTTCAAACAACAGAACACACATAGCATGTTGGATGTCGTAAAACTACATGTTATATTTGGAGAGGTCTAGTTGAGAGATCAAAATTTTCTAGATACTTTCATATAGACTTCGGTAAAGAGAGAAATACTTTTGTCAGAATGAGAATTAAAGACAAAAAGACCTGACAGTTTTTTCCCCCTGAAATTACAACCTTTTGGACTTTTCCAGATTAAATATCAAATTTAATTTAATGGTGATGTTATTCGTCTTACATAGTGAAGCTATTCTCATGACCTTTGAACCCATATTAATTTGGAATCCTAAAAATAATCTCTTCCCTATACCCTGTAGAGGTCAAAGCAGTGAATGAGCTTGGCGACATGCAGCAAAAGCCATTCATGTAGGAATGTCAGCCAAACTATTATACTTTCCCTAGTGGTTGATATATCAGAAAATTTATAAACTATTTGTGTTTCTATATAGATACATTAAAACTGGCCCAAATGATAGTTTGTGTGCTTGCTTTAATAGATAGAATGTTATTTGTAGTTAATTATATGATAAGGAATATTTCATAACTATTTACAATGTTTGATATAGATTCCTCTCCCATGCTATAGCAGTAATGTTAACAGGGAGCTTAATGTGTTTATCATTATCTCTATGGAAAATTATTCATCGATTTCAGGAAAACCAACATAGAATTTTATAATAGGACAGTTGTAACCTGTCCCATCCAAATCCATTAGCACAATAACTATGTGCTGTGAGAAATGCAAGCAACTTTATGAAAATGTGATCATGTTGACCCCAAAGAGCCACAATAGTAGTTATCAATTATTGGGATTTTTAAACTATAAATATTGCAAGAGTTACACAAGAATATTGCAATACCAGTTAGAATTCATGTCAATGTTAGAAGTCCACTTACCACTTAAAATGAAATGAAATCATAAAAAAAGTGAGTTTTAAGGTTATGTTTTTAAAATAATGGATTTTCTATCTTTGAATAACATGTCTCAATTATTCACATTAACTATTTAAGAGGTATGCTGGTCTTAAAAACTTTATGTCATGGACGTATACCTAGATGTGTAAATGTGAATCACATGGTGTGGATGGGTGCTTGTCTAGTAACTAAAGATGTATGGCCAGCTGCCCTTTTAGGGTCCTCTTAATACTGGTGTCCTTACACTGGGTCTGTTTATTCTAGTTCAGTATTTAGTCCAGGCTTCCTTTTGTTATGAACAAATCGCAATATATATTTTTAAAAGGAAAAAAATTAAAACACATTAGGATTTTCATGATTGTAGCAAACAAAAAATGCTTTCAGTATTAAAATATCTCTTTTCCAAAGATGATTAAACTTTCAACAGTATTAGCCTACATTGTCATTTATATGACCAACTGAGTTTATAGATTAATGCAATAAACTTTCTAATAAAAAACTTTAAAGTGGTGTTTATTTCTATGTTTGATTCTATTGTTAATAAAAGAGAAGAAAAACCTTTTCCTACTGGCAAAATTAGTATTTTTTCATGTGTGGCCCCATAGCACTTTATATATACATTTAAAAAATTATTATATTTTATTATATGTAATTGCTTGTGTACATGTTTTTTCTCCTGATCACTTGTTCTTTAAGGACAGAGGCAACATTTTATTCATATCCGGATCCCTGGAACCCAGGTTAGTGCCTGAGAGTTGGGTCTCTGTAAAAAACTTCAGGTTATCTTATGTGGATTTGCTTTTTAAATCTCAGTAGCCTGTTAGTGCTTCATTTTATAATTAAAAATTTTTTTGAAACTCTCACTTTATAACACTGTGTTCTAGGGATCAGATATGAATAAAACATTGCTGCTTCTCTCAATAACTGTTTATTTTACTGAGGACCTGGGTGCCAAGCACAGTTGGGGATGCAGAGAAATAGAAGACATGATCTCAAGTAGCTATTATTTCGTTAAGGAAATGAAGCATCTTATTAGCTGCGTGACCTTGGTAAGTTACTTGACTTCTCAGGACCTTGGTTTCTATATTGTAATATGTTGGAAATAATAGTACTTATTTCAAGGGGTTTTGTGAGATTTCAATAAATTTATACATACAAAACACTACTATGTATCAGTGCCCGATACGTAGTGGATAGCTGGTAAATGTTAATTATCATAATTATTATGAAAAATTAGCTAATGTGAGCCAGTTTGCAATAACCAGATAAGTGATGAAGCTGGTAAATCAGAAGTGAGCATTTAATGAATATTATAAAAGCTACATGTTTGTGGGACCATATCCTGATCTATTTTTGTACTGCAAAAACATTCCGTACATATTTTATTTCTAGAGGTGTAACTTAGGAAAACAGTAATAACATAATTTCATCTTCCAGTAATATGCTATCTTCCTAGAATTTGAGACTGATTTTTTTAACATCTTTATTGGAGTATAATTGCTCTACAGTGTTGTGTCAGCCTCTGCTGTATAACAAAGTGAATCAGCCATACGCATACATACATCCCCATATCCCTTCCCTCTTGAGTCTCCCTCCCACACTCCTTATCCCACCCCTCTAGGTGGTCTCAAAGCACCGAGCTGATCTCCCTGTGCCATGCAGCTGCTTCCCACTAGCTGTCTATTTTAATCAACATTGTGAAAATGACTCTACTACCCAAAGCAATCTACAGATTCAGTGCAATCCCTATCAAACTACCAATGGCATTTTTCACAGAACTAGAACAAACAATTTCACAATTTGTATGGAAACACAAAAGACCCTGAATAGCCAAAGCAATCTTGAGAAAGAAAAACGGAGCTGGAGGAATCAGGCTCCCAGACTTCAGACTATACTACAAAGCTACAGTAATCAAGAGAATGATTTTTAAACTTTGGATGTGGGTTTGTGGGAAAATGGTGACCTGCCCTCATATTCCCATCCTGGAGAATACAGCCATCCAAAAAAGTCAAGGGCTGACCTTGGCAACCTGAAGAGGTTCCACACACAGTGAGACATCAAGTCCTTGAAAGAAGGTGCAGGTTGAAGGCAAAATGTAAATGGGAGTGGCTGGGAGTTGATGGGGCTGCACTATGGGGAAGGGAGTGTGGGGAGAGCCAGCTAACCTGGGGGATACACAGAAAGTAAGGGAAGAATGTCTCTGCAGTTTGCATTATGCAGCAGTGAGAGAGACTGACTGTTTCCGAATGATGGCATCTCAGGAGGGATAGTTTCCATGTTGGGCTAAGGTCAGCCTATCCCATCTTGGACTTGTGAACTGGGTCTTCTGTCAGTTATATTAACAGGGATTACTAGCTGCCAATGAAGGAAAAATCCCTACTCTGACTGTCAATACACAAGAAAGAACCAGAGAGATCCACAGAAGTGTTGAAAACCAGCACACTATCAACATGAATCGGCAGAGAAAGATCGCACGCCACTTCGTGGGAACATGCAGCCCAGTCAGAAGGAAAAGAGGCTGACCTGGAAAACTATGATAAGCCTCTATTATGGAGATGGAGCTACTGTGGAAAATGGAAGAAAACCTAGATTTAAAATGGTTTAAACTCTTAAAAGGATATAATTATAGGACCAGAGTGAGTTTCCTGGAACTGAAATGAATGATTTACCAATTTCAAAATTTAAAATTTAAAATTTTAAAATTTAATAGAGGCTGAATTCATGTTTTGGAAGACAAAATGCGATCAAGAGAAAATTTCAAAAATGGTAAATATGGGTGAGGGAACCAGGAAAGACTCGTCCAAGAGACCCAATTTGAACCAGCTGCTGATCCAGAAGGAAAAAAAAAGAACTTGGAGAAGTAGTAATCAAAGAAATAATAGAAGAAAAATTCCATAATCTATGCCCTTGCATACTGTGAATCTTTCAGACTCTTAGATCTTTCTTTCAAATATGAAAGGATCTACTGGGCTAATGAAAGAGAATTAATGAAAAAATATGGAGACACAAATCCTAGTGAAATTTCTGAACTCTAAGGCTAGAAAAATAATTAGAATGGTACAAGTAGAATTAACAGAGTGTTTACAAAGGAAAGATAATTCTATTGAATAGTGAGAGTGTAGGGTGGGAGCAGACATGGGAAGGAGGCCAAGGTGGGAAAGGGCAAAAGACTGCCTGACAAGTTCTCCTGCTGCAACAGCAGCTACCCTCTTCCTAGGACAACATGGCTACTTGACAGCAGATTGTTAAATAGCCCCCATTCCATTCTGTTTGAAATCTCTGACCCAGTTAGCATAGACCAGGAAGAGACAGTGACAACAGGAAGAGGAAAGGGAGCCTATGTGACAGACTGGCACAGGATAAGCTGGAAATACCAAAGCACCAGCTAATCATCCTTTACTGAATTCCTATTATGGAATCAGCAAAAGTGTACATGGCCATTGGCTTATGGTGGGTTGTTCTTTCTCCTATATTGATGTCCTGAACTTCTTTACTGATGATAAAGCAATAGAAAAATCCATATATGCCAACGAGTGGCCAATCTGCCATGGTATATTGATGATTGGCATATGATTGAGAAGTTTATGAGACAAGTGATCTTGCAATACCTAAGGGCAGAACTTGAAATCCATTAATTTCTTATAACCTCCACTAAATATTCCACAAAACAGCGAAAATACTGCTGAAATAATGCTTGAGCCTTTCCATTTTCTAGGCTTCTATCTAACCGTACAGGCTAGTTTTCCTTTAGCTGCATCTTGTACATTAGGACAATTAGGAGAACAGATAGGAACACTGTCCTCTCTGAAGGTCCAGCCATGATTAGGGACTTGAGACATTGCTTCCCAAGTGTTTAGAATAGAGTTTTAGACGCCGCACTGAAATTAAGGTAAAGAATTCAGTGATTGTGGACAATATCCAAAGTTCATTTACATAGAAGTCATTTTATATCTCATGCAGGTTTGGAGGCTCATGCTAGCATCCATGCTTGAGTTCTACCAAGTATGCCACACCATAAAGGATAACGAAGAAAGCAGAGCTAGTACGTGTCATCGTGTTCCAATATTTGGAGTCATGTCTTAAGACTGATTTTATAGTTAATGAGAAAGAGACTGTCTTTCTTATAACCTATTTCACACAGATGGCTGGAAAACCTGGCTTGACAATAATATAGTATTTTATATTACATGATAATATAGTCAGTATATCCACATGCAACTGTAGAGGAAAGCCACAAAGACTAAGTATTTTGCTTCAGATTAAATATCTACACCTTGTGTATAACCAGAAAAAAGAGGCTTTTTGTTCTCTCTGTGGCCCAGATGTTTTGTATGTTAACAAATTATTCAAAATTGAATGGAACTTAATAATTCAAGACAATGCTTAAGTTGTATATATCTAAATATGCAAGAATTTTTAATTTTACATACTTATTTCTTGAGGAGAAAATACAAAAGGAACAACTGTTGTTTTTTTAAAAAAAGTAAAGGGCTTCCCTGGTGGCGCAGTGATTGAGAGTCCGCCTGCCGATGCAGGGGACACGGGTTCGTACCCCGGTCTGGGAGGATCCCACATGCCACGGAGTGGCTGGGCCCGTGAACCATGGCCACTGAGCCTGTGCGTCCGGAGCCTCTGCTCCTCGACAGGAGAGGCCACAACAGTGAGAGGTCCGCGTACCGCAAAAAAAAAAAAGTAAAAATAATTTAAATATCCCTATGGTCTTGCTGACACATTCATGGGATTCTAGTTCTTCTTTTTTAAAATTTGCTATCATCCCCCCAAATATTGGGGAGACTTTGTTTTAACAAATGCTTTTGGAACTAAGAAACTAGTATAGACTATTCTGCTTCAACATGTTTATAACATCTATTAGCTCTTGAGCAGGTGGTAAATAGAGGATGAGGTCAATATAAAGAGGAGGGTTGTTAGTTCACATGCAACTTTTCTTAGGCAGAGGGAGCTAGAATAATGGGAATTAAATGATAGTCTTCAACAGGAAAGGGGAAAACTCTAATCTTGGCTGCTGCTCAACCATCACTTCTTGAGAAAGACCTTTCCTGACCACCTGCGTGGGATAGACCCACCATCCTATATGCTTTCACCTACTTGATTGTCTTCCTGAGGCTTAGTCTCTGAAGTTAAATTATTCAATCTCTTTGTTTATTCATTTCTTGTTTGTCTTTCCAACTAGAATGTAAGCTCCATGAGGGCATGATCTTTTCTGTATGGTCCACTGCCATATCACCAGAACACTCAACAGTGTCTGGTCCATGCCAGGGTTTCAATAAATATTGATTGGGGCTTCCCTGGTGGCACAGCTGTTAAGAATCTGCCTGCCAATGCATGAGACAAGGGTTTGACCTCTGGTCCGGGAAGATCCCACATGCTGTGGAGCAACTAAGCCAGTGCGCCACAACTACTGAGCCTGTGATCTAGAGCCCGTGAGCCACAACTACTGAAGCCCACACGCGTAGAGCCCGTGCTCCACAACAAGAGAAGTCACCGCAATGAGAAACCTGCGCACCTCAATGAAGAGTAGCCCCTGCTCACCGCAACTAGAGAAAGCCCATGCACAGAAACGAAGACCCAACACAGCCAAAACTAAATAAATAAAATAAATTTTTAAAATAATTAAAATATATATAGATTGAATGAATGAATAATGGCTTGTGCTTAACTTTGGCAATGCCAGGTTTGGCTTTGTTATTCCTCAGCATTTTTCTTAGGTGACTTGGAAATGTTGCTTCTGCCATCCCATCCTACAATTGCAATAATCCATGATGAGAGCTGCAAGTTCAGGAAGCTGGTAACATAAAAGTATATAGGACATATGGTAGTTCTATTTTTAGTTTTTGAAGGAACCTCCATAGTGGTTGTATCAATTTACATTCCCACCAACAGTGCAGGAGGATTCCCTTTTCACCACACCCTTTCCAGCATTTATTGTTTCTAGATTTTTTGATAATGGCCATTCTGACGAGTGTGAGGTGATACCTCATTGTAGTTTTGATTCTCATTTCTCTAATAATTAGTGATGTTGAGCATCTTTTCATGTGCCTCTTGGCCATCTGTATGTCTTCCTTGGTGAAATGTCTATTTAGGTCTTCTGTCCATTTTTTAATTGGATTGTTTGGTTTTTTTGATATTGAGCTCCATGAGCTGTTTGTATATTTAGTCTGTCATATGGAGTGAAGTAAGTCAGAAAGAGAAAAACAAATACCATATGCTAATGCATATATATGGAATCTTAAAAAAAAAAATGGTACTGATGAACCTAGTTGCAGGGCAGGAATAAAGACGTAGACATAGAGAATGGACTTGAGGACGTGTGGTGGGAGGGGGAAGCTGGGGCTAGGTGAGAGTAGTATCGACATATATACACTACCGAATGTAAAATAGTTAGCTAGTGGGAAGCAGCAGCATAGCACAGGGAGATTGGCCCCGTGCTTTTCAATGACCTAGAGGGGTGGGATAGGGAGGATGGGAGGGAGGCTCAAGAGGGAGGGGATATGGGAGGTATGTATGCATATGGCTGATTCACTTTCAACAGAAGCTAACACAGTACTGTGAAGCAATTATACTCCAATAAAGATCTATTTAAAAAATGTATACAGGACAGCAATAGCCTGTTTAGCAAAATTTTTTTAAAATTTTATTTCAAAGCTCAAGTCAGGTCTTTGATATTTTACCCACAATACTGAGAGCCCCAGCTCCAGAGGTTTTAGATGTCAAGCGCATTTCCACTGATTTTTTCAGCAGGTATTGCTAGGGAGTATATTTTATTGGGAAGTGTTACACTCAGCCTTGCCCACTCCTTGCTTCCGTGAGCCCTCTATTATAGCTGAGTTGTGCCACATGCTGGTCTCCATTCTCTGCCCAGCCCCCACCCCCACCCCGCCCGACTATCTTCTTCCCTTTCCCTGCACTTCCCCGCATCTCTCCCTTTGTCCCTGTGGCTACCTGCACAACATTTGCCCCAAGGCCATGCTTTCCATAGGCTGCTCTCAGGCAATGATTGAGTGCAGGAGGGAAACCAAGGAAAGCCCTTTTCTGTGAAATGAGGGATTCCTTTGACGGTTGACTTTGGCTCAAAGACTCCCCATTGGCCTGACCTAAAGTTTCTTAAAACTGTGCTTGTACTCCAGGATCTTCCTTCTCTCTCTACTTCACAGGACCAGACTTGCAACAGCCTAAGGAGAACATATGACCGAGGTGTACCGAGGTAAAAATATGCCTTGTGAAACCTGCCCTGTGCAAACATCTGTATGGTCTGCTTTATGTAGCACTCTGTTCTGTTACTTAAATTCACAGCTCCTTCCTTTCCTTGGTCTCAGCCTGGTGACCCCAGTGGTGTGCTGGTAAATGTTTAACAATCCGCTCTCTGAAAGAATGAAAAGGAAGTGATTTGTAGCATTTTCCCATTTCTATGGTGTAAATACTCTCCCACCATGGCTAATCTGAAAATACCAACATGACATCGCTGAATGTGGAGTTGGGAAGAGATACTCAGTAGCAGGCCATTATATAGTATTTCCCCAATAGATGCAAGTGACTTCAAGGGCGTAACTAATAGTAAAAGGTAGTAAAAGAATTAAAATGGCTGAATTTTGAGTATTTATTACTTTCAAAAATATAATGTATTGAATTGTAAGTCTATATGTTTTAATTTTAATAATGGCTATGTTTAACAACTGGCTCACAAAATTACTGAAAATTTAACAATCGTCTCTCACAAGCCCATATGAGCTGCTTCAGCACATCTCTAGGTTACCACGACCCTGATTTCTGATCATCCAAGCAAGGGGCCACAATCTTTACCCAAAACACGGCCAATGATTCATACAGTGTAGGGGCTGGAAGGGAGCTCAGAGCACATCTTCTTCTACATTTTCACTTTACATCCAGAAAAATGAAAGTCCAGAAGATTTATACATTCAAGCAAGCACTTATTTACTGAAAATACCATGGGCTGGGTCTTCTTAAATATATTTATTTCTCTTGTGCTCATTTTACCAGAAAAAGATGATAGGAACCGGATTCCCTCATTCTTAGGAGATCACCAGTCTAATTATTTGGCCATGAAGGAGTCCCCCTCGTTAGTGGCTTTCCTGTGAAGCGCTGAATTGGCTGACTTTACTCAAGGGTCCTAGGCTCTGTGTAATATATAAACTCTTAGCACAAGGATTTATTTATGAATTGCCATTCAGAAAAAAAATGCACTTATGCAGGAAAAAATGCCCTTGATTACACCATTGTTTGTAACTATACACAGAGTTCCCTAACCCTATAAGTGAGTAATAGAACCCACTTGAGACTTTTTCCAGGATGGATGCCCAACTAATAGAGACCTTTAAAACTACGTGACTATAAGAACTGGATTAACTGTTTTATTCATACTGCACTAATTTTTAAAAGATTCACTTTTTTTTTGAATGATCAAGAGGTTTTTTTAAAATTTCTTTTCATTAGTGGATATTCAGGAATTTATAGGTAACTTTCCTAATGTAAACACATATGTTTAAAATTAAAAGAATTCTAAACTTATAAAGATTCACTTTAGTATTTCTGCTCACTAAATAGCTGGACATTGATAAATATCAATTGCTGTCCTTTATGTTTGAATTGTGGCTACATATTTATTAAGTTAAAAAATGTTCTGAATGTTTTATTTGTATTGTAGGTAAATTTTCTTTTCTGGCAGAAAACAAACTGGAGCGGAGTCACTTGAGAAAGATAATTTTAAAACACTAGAATTAAAGGCAGGATTTGTCTTACTTGCCTGAGATGTTGAAAGAGAACCTTGAGGGGCTAAGCTGAAATGTTGATCTCCAGAATGTTATTATTTTAAAAGGAGAAAAGGAGGGGGAAAAGCTAGGAAAACAGATGCAGAGGCTGAAAATATTGTTATTTTCCCTCACAGAGGAAAGTATAAGGTGATTGCCAATGGATACCCTTAAACCTAGAATGGGGAACCATGGGGCCATATTAATCACTAGAAAATGCCTTTTGGTTATAAAAAGAGTACTATTTCCCTTACTAGGGTAATTGATTCTTCTAGGAGCTCAGCACCTGGTATAAATAAAATAGGCTTCCATTAAATAATATTGATTGAACAAACAAGTATAAGAACATTATGTGCTTCATTAATGCTTTAGGCACTTTTAAAGCAAAAGTCAGTATTAAAATCATGAATAGTAAAAAGCCACAGTGCCATTAAACAAACGTTTAAAGACTAAGCACGGCATATTAAAACAGCGTCATGTAACTCTATATATTACATAATACAAATTCCCCCTTTGGCTGTTACTGGTTCTAAAGGCAGACTGATTTAAGCCAAGACAGCATCTCTAAGAAAAACTGTGTCACTGCCCAAGGTGATTACTTTAAGGAAAACATTTGCTTGGTGTTTACATCCTGAATTATTCATTTTTAAAAAAAAACCTGGACTCACCACTTTATAGTCAGAGCTCTTATACTGTTAGAAATTGGTTCAGAGGCTAAGGGAAAAAAAGTTCTCCCAGGAAAACCTCAGAGGAATTTTGGAAAACCAGCAACTGCTCTGAGAGGCAGGGAGTGCAGTGGCCCTTACCCAATGACAGGGCTGGCTGGTGACCTCAGCCCTTATGGGTGTGATCAGCCAGTACCAAAATCCTCTGGTCGCAGTGAATTTCTTCTTGACCTTTTTACTCACAGCTGTTCTCAGCATCTTGTTACCTAAAGCATGCAAAAGTGGAGACTGTTGCTTGTATGTAGCCATTACATTGTTGATTAGAATAGAAGGCCTACAGCATTCCTTAATAGAACTGGAAGATGCTGCTTTGATTTCTCTCTGCTAGTCTACAGAGGATCATCTTACCCTTCTTTGAACTCCCTCCCCACTTTCATCCCACTGCATACAGACCACATCATCTCTTCCAAGTGACATTGTTTTATGTTGCAAAAAAGATTTTGCTAGTGTATTTAAGGGATTCTGACCTCAATTTTATGGTTAGTCACAGTTGAATTATTTAAGTCTCCATATTAATTTTACCTTTCTCTCTATATACCTTACTATCTTCATTGTCCATGTTTGCAGTGCTTTAGAAGTGGCTTTTATTGTGACTACTTCAAATTCTTTCTAGGACTGAGAGGAACATACTCTAAAGCAATATCATTTGAGAATGATAGAAAATGAAGAAATATGGAGTGGCAGGATTGGTGATTTTCAGTTTTTCAGTTTTGACACCTTCTGTGATCTTTTTTTTTTTTTTTTTTTTTTTTTTGCGTTATGCGGGCCTCTCACTGTTGTGGCCTCTCCCATCGCCAGAGCACAGGCTCCGGACGCGCAGGCCCAGCGGCCACGGCTCACGGGCCCAGCCGCTCCGCGGCACGTGGGATCCTCCCGGACCAGGGCAGGAACCCACGTCCCCCGCATCGGCAGGCGGACTCCCAACCACTGCGCCACCAGGGAAGCCCCCTTCCTTCTGTGATCTTGATCAGGGAAATTCATTTCACTTGGCTCTAGTTTAGTCGCCTGAAAAAATACTGACACTGTTCCTCACAGAATTGGCATAATGTGTAAAGTATATATTTGAAATCTCCTAATGAATGTGCCACTTACTGGAAACTAATATAAAATAACTTTAAGGGACACTGAAATATTTGTTGAAGCTCGAATTTACCGAAATTATCATTGTAGAAGGATCAAGAAGGAAGGGATATAAATGTGATTTTCTAGAATCAGTAGATTCTTACAGGATGGTGTCATTGGTATAACTATGGAAAGGATGAATCAGTAGTCCCAAATCCTGATTTAACTTGTTCATCTCTAAGATGAACCTTCTGTGTAGCTCTATTTAAATCACTTTACCTTCCACCATATGAGTGACATCTGGTGTTTCCAGCAGCTGACCACATTGGAGAAAATAAGGATGGGAAAAAAACGTCCATGAGATAAGTTGTGGAAAAGTCCTAACCTTTATGGAATAATGCTGCTGTGAAAACAGCAAATATTATTTTTAATACAGGGATAATCTCATGTTAGTAAAATATTTTTAAATAGATTAATGAACTTCATTTTTTAGAGCAGTTTTAGGTTTACATCAAAATTGATCAGAAACTACAGGGTGTTCCCAAATACCCCTGCCCCTACATGTACAACCTCCCCAATACCAACATCCTGCACCAAAGTGATACATTTGTTATAATCGTTGAACCTACATTGGCACATCATTATGACCCAAAGTCCATAGTTTACATTAGAAGTCACTCTTAGTGCTGTACATCTTATGGGTTTTGACTCATGTATAATGACATGTATCTAACATTGTAGTATCGTACAGAGTAGTCTCACTGCCCTCCAAATCCTCTGTGCTCCACCTACTCATCCCTCCCCACTAACGCCTGGCAACCACTGATCCTTTTACTGCCTCCATTGTTTTGTACTTTCTAGAATGTCATATAGCTGGAGTCATACACTATAGTACGTAACTTTTTCAGATTGCTTCTTTCAGTTGGTAGTATGCATTTAAAAGTTTCTTCTATGTCTTTTCATGGCTTGATAACTCATTTCTTTTTAGTGCTGAGTCATATTCCACTATGTGGATGTACCACACTTTATCCATTCACCAGCTGAAGGACATCTTGGTTGCTTCCAAGTTTTGATAGTTATGAATAAAGCTGCTATAACCATCTCTGCACAGGTTTTTGTGTGGACATAAGTTTCCAATTCATTTGGATAAATGCCAAGGAGTGCAATCGCTGGATTGCATGGCAAGTATATGTTTAATATTGTAAGAAACTGCCAAACGTCTTCCGAAATGGCTGGCCATTTTGCATTGTCACCTGCAATGAATGAGAATTCCTGTAATTCTGAATCTGCACCAGCATTTGCTATGGTCAGTGTTCCAGAATTTGGCTATTCTAATAGGTGTGAAGTGGTATCTAATTGTTTTAATTTGCAATTCCCTCATCACATATGATGTCAAACATCTTTTCATATGCTTACTTGCCATCTGTATATCTTCTTTGGGGAGGTGTCAGGATCTTTGGTCTATTTTTAAAATCACTGTTCACTTTCTGATTGTTGAGTTTTAAGGATTCTTTGGTATATTTTGGATAACAGTCCTTTATGAGATATGTCTTTCGCAAATATTTTATCACAGTTTGTGGCTTTTCTTCTCATTCTTTTGATATTGTCTTTTGCAGAGCAGAAGTTTTTAATTTTAATAAAGTCCAGCTTATCAATTATTTCTTTCATAGCTCATACCTTGATGATGTATCTAAAAACACATCATCATATCCAAGGTCATCTAGGGTTTCTCCTATGTTATATTCTAGGAAGCTTATAGTTTTGCATTTTATGTTTAGGTCTATGATCCATTCTGAATTAATTTTTGTGAAGAGTGTGGTCTTTATCTAGATTCATTTTTTTTGCTTGTGGATGTCCAGTTGTTCCAGCACCATTTGTTGAAAAAACTGTCTTTGCTCCATTGTACTGTCTTTGTTCCTTTATCAAAGATCAATTGACTATATTTATGTGGGTCACTTCTAGGCTGTCTATTCTGTTCCAGTTGATCTGTCTATTCTTTCACCAACTTTCTCCATTTCATCTGTAGGTTAGTGTCTGACATTAATTTGGGGAAAATTCTCAGTCGTTATTGCTTAAACATTGTGTTTGTTCCTTTCTCTCTTTTCCTGCTGCTATTCCCACTGTGTGTATGATACAACTTTTATAGCTGTCTCACAGTTCTTAAATATTCTGTTCTGTTTTTTCTGTCTTCTTTCTCTTTGCTTTTAAGTTTTAGAAGTTTCTGTTGTCATGTCCTCAAACTCAGAGATTCTTTCCTCAGCCACGTTCAGTCTACTGTGAACCCATCAAATGCATTCTTCATTTCTGTTACAGTGTTCTTGATCTCTAGCATTTCTTTTTTATTCTTTCTTAGGATTTCCATTTTTCTGCTTATATTATCCACCTGTTCTTCCATGTTGTATACTTTGCCTTTAAATCCCTTTATCATAGCTTTTTAAAATTCTTGATCGGGTCATTCCAACCTGGTGCCGTATCTGACTCTGGTTCTGATGCTTGTTCAGTCTCTTCAAACTTTGTTTTTGTCTTTTACTATGCTGCATAATTTTCTGTGAAAAGATGGATATGATGTATTGAGTAAAGGGAACTAAGGTAAATAGGCCTTCATTCATGTAGTGGTGAGGTGTGGGGGGAGAGGAAGAGTTCTTTAATTCTGTGATTGGCCTCAGCTTTTCCTGAGCCTTGTTCCTGGGCTATGAATTTCCCAATTGCTTCTCGGGTTTTAAGTGGGACAAGTTGATTAGAGAGGGCTGGAGTTGGGTATTTCCCTCCCCCCAGGTCAGTTAGGCTCTGGTTAACTAGTTTTTCCTGAGATCAAGCTTCTTAGGAAGACAGTGTTCTGTCATATTTCAAAATGGTTCATTTACCCCTTGCCCTGCTAGAAGCATGAGGGGATTTTTCTATGATATTCACTGCGAGAACCTGGTCTGAGCTCCTGGAGATAAAACTCACTAAAGCACGGAGATCCTGCACTACTGGGTCCCCCTGGAGTTTTTTTTAATTTAATTTTATTTATTTTTTTATACAGCAGGTTCTTATGAGTTATCTATTTTATACATATTAGTATATATATGTCAATCCCAATCTCCCAATTCTTCCCACCACCACCACCACCCCCGCCCCCACCACTTTCCCCCTTTTGTGTCCATACATTTGTTTTCTACATCTGTGTCTCTATTTCTGCCCTGCAAACCGGTTCATCTGTACCATTTTTCTAGGTTCCACATATGCGTTAATATACGATATCTGTTTTTCTCTTTCTGACTTACTTCACTCTATATGACAGTCTCTAGATCCATCCACATCTCTACATATGAGCCAATTTCATTCCCTTTTATGGCTGAGCAATATTCCATTGTATATATGTGCCACACCTTCTTTATCCATTCATCTGTCAATGGACACATAGGTTGCTTCCATGTCCTGGCTATTGTAAAAAGAGCTGCAGTGAACATTGTAGTACATGACTCTTTTTGAATTATGGCTTTCTCAGGGTATATGCCCAGTAGTGGGATTGTTGGGTCATATGGTAATTCTATTTTTAGTTTTTTAAGGAACCTCCATACTGTTCTCCATAGTGACTGTATCAATTTACATTCCCACCAACAGTGCAAGAGGGTTCCCTTTTCTCCACACCCTCTCCAGCATTTATTGTTTGTAGATTTTCTGTTGATGCTCATTCTAAATGGTGTGTGGTGATACCTCATTGTAGTTTTGATTTGCATTTCTCTAACAATTAGTGATGTTGAGTAGCTTTTCATGTGCTTCTCGGCCATCTGTATGTCTTCTTTGGAGATATGTCTATTTAGGTCTTCAGCCCATTTTTTGATTGGGTTGTTTGTTTTTTATTATTGAGATGCATGAGCTGTTTATATATTTTGGAGATTAATCCGTTGTCCATTGATTCATTTACAAATATTTTCTCCCATTCTGAGGGTTGTCTTTTTGTCTTGTTTGTAGTTTCCTTTGCTTTGCAAAAGCTTTTAAGTTTCATTAGGTCCCATTTGTTTTTTTGTTGTTTTTATTTCCATTACTCCAGGAGGTGGATCAAAAAAGATCTTGCTGTGATTTATGTTAAAGAGTGTTCTTCCTGTGTTTTCCTCTAAGAGTTTTATAGTGTCTGGTCTTACATATAGGTCTCTAATCCATTTTGAGTTTATTTTTGCATATGGTGTTAGGGAGTGTTCTAATTGCATTGTTTTACTTGTAGCTGTCCAGTTTTCCCAGCACCACTTATTGAAGAGACTGTCTTGTCTCCATTGTATATCCTTGCCTCCTTTGTCATAGATTAGTTGACCATAGGTACGTGGTTTCATCTCTGGGCTTTTTATCCTGTTCCATTGATATATTTCTGTTTTTGTGCCAGTACCATATTGTCTTGATTACTGTAGCTTTGTAGTATAGTCTGAAGTCAGGGAGTCTGATTCCTCCAGCTCCGTTTTTTCCCCTCAAAACTGCTTTGGCTATTCAGGGTTTTTTGTGTCTCCTACAAATTTTAAGATTTTTTTGTTCTAGTTCTGTAAAAAATGCCACTGGTAATTTGATAGGGATTGCATTGAATCTGTAGATTGCTTTGGGTAGTATAGTCATTTTCACAATATTTATTCTTCCAGTCCAAGAACATGGTATATCCCTCCATCTGTTTGTGTCATCTTTGATTTCTTTCATCAATGTCTTGTAGTTTTCTGAGTACAGGTCTTTTACCTCCTTAGGTAGGTTTATTCCTAGGTATTTTATTCTTTTTGTTGCAATGGTGAATGGTATTGTTTCCTTAATTCCTCTTTCTGAGCTTTCCTTGTTAGTGTATAGGAATGCAAGAGATTTCTGTGCATTAATTTTGTAACCTGCAGCTTTACCAAATTCATTGATTAGCTCTAGTAGTTTTCTGGTGACACCTTTAGGATTCTCTATGTATAGTATCATGTCATCTGCAAACAGTTTTACTTCTTCTTTTCCAATTTGTATTCCTTTTATTTCTTTTACTTCTCTGATTGCTGTGGCTAGGACTTCCAAAACTATGTTGTATAATAGTGGTGAGAGTGGACATCCTTGTCTTGTTCCTGATCTTAGAGGGAATGCTTTCAGTTTTTCACCATTGAGAATGATGTTTGCTGTGGGTTTGTCATATATGGCCTTTATTATGTTGAGGTAGGTTCTCTCTATGCCCACTTTCTGGAGTTTTTATCATAAGCAGGTGTTGAATTTTGTCAAAAGCTTTTTCTGCGTCTATTGAGATGACCATATGGTTTTTATTCTTCAATTTGTTAATATGGTGTATCACATTGATTGATTTTCGTATATTGAAGAATCCTTGCATCCCTGGGATAAATCCCACTTGATCATGGTGTATGATCCTTTTAATGTGTTATTGGATTCTGTTTGCTAGTATTTTGTAGAGGATTTTTGTGTCAATATTCACCAGTGATATTGGTCTGTAATTTTCTTTTTTTGTAGTATCTTTGTCTGGTTTTGGTATCAGGGTGATGGTGGCCTCATAGAATGAGTTTGGGAGTGTTCCTTCCTCTGCAGTTTTTTGGACCCCCTGGAGTTTTTAATTCTCAGATTTGTCCACACTGGAGCCTCCAGCAGTTCGTTAACTGAAGGTCAGGTTTTCCTGCCTTGGCACTGGTTCCAGCAGGGGTTTCTGCTCTGGTAAGTTGTGACTCTCTTTATCAGTCTGTCTGTCTCTTCAGTTTTGAAAGCAGTGGTTTGCCCTGTGACCTCACTTCTCTGATGGATTTAAGAAGCGTTGCTGATTTTTTTTAGTCTGTTCAGCTTTTTACTGGTTGTTAGGATGGAGTGGCGACTTCTAAGCTCTTTACATGCAGGACTGGAAACTGGAAGTCTGAAATACCATTTTTACATCAAGTAAATGATGACTTCCTAAAATTATGACTGTGAAATTGTGTTGCAGAACAAATGCCAAATTTTTCTTTCCTCTTGAATATGCCAAAGACCCTTATTTCTTGGTTTAATAGCACACTAAGAAGGGCCTACTTTGTGTTACTGGAAATTTTCAATGATTAACATTTCTGCTGTTTTCTTTTAATAACAGGAGAAATGTACATTTTGAAAGTTTCATTTTTAGCATTTCATGTAATGGTTTTCATGTGTATAGTGCAGAGTTTTGAAATGTATGTTAAAAAAAACCTTTTTTTACCCTTTGGGAACTTCTAGTCTAAATTGAATTTTCTTCCTTTTACGTAGCAACCATTCTTTCTGGTGTATGATGGCAAAGCCAGGAGAAAAAGTATTAATGTGTTTCCTCAGTACCTGGTACTCTGTGAATGCATAAAAAGTTCTAAGATATTAAAATGCAACTATGCATCCTAAGAATAAGGTTTACAATATTTATTAAAACAGTCACTAAAATCACTGTGATCAGACATTTATTTCACTGCTTGAGTCAGTTATTATTTAAGTTGATATTTAGGTAATAAATTATTACTTTTCATTTGAATGAGTCAAAAATTCATTCAAATTGTCCAGTTCTTCACTTTGTTTCCTTCTGTTTTTCTCATCCAAACATTTATGAAATAATGAATGAATCCTTTCCTGTCAAGACCCTGCTGGGCAATAAATCACTTTCTATTTTTATCAGTAAGTGATTTCATTTACCTCTGATCAATGCATCCAAATATTTGCTTAAATTGGTAAGACAAACCCAAGAGAAATCAGGCTTGGATACCACTATTAACCTTTTATTTTTCTGCAGTTATTTTCAGTTACCTTGTGCAGTGGTCACATTACTTTTTGATACTTGCTATCATCTCTGCTTCTGCTATCAGCAGTGTTTTGCCCAGATTCAGCAACATATGTGATCTATCCTAAGTTTTTTTTTTAAGTATTTCCATGGCTTAAATGAAAACAGAGTAGGGTCATTTATCACTTTTGAAAGCTAAAGATTTTTTCACAATCCTTCAGCACATCAATGAGGTGGAGCTAGGCTTTTTCACAGCTAGGCCACAGCTCACAGCTTTCATTGGAGTGTAATGCATTACCATGTCCACACAGATATAATGTCCCAGAGCTTTGATATTTGTTTTTTCTTAGCATCATAAAGTTTCTGTGAGGTAGCTGACATGAAATGCAGGAAGTCCAAACTCATGATAACTTGGTAGTTTCCATTGAAGGGCTTTGAATTCTCCCGGTCAGTCAGAAATCAAATGAGTTGGTTTGGTTGCAAAGCAAGAAGTGGAATTCTGCCTTAATACAAACTCAGGGAGGAGTAGAAATCTTTCCAAATGTGGAATGAAGAACCTAAGTTCCTATCATAGGTTTGTGTCTAATCAGAAGAGACACTCAGCATGGTTTAATAACCCAATGTGCACAGGTATCCCATGAACATCTGGTGTGTGCTCTCTAATCTAGCAAACATGCCTATGTGTGGCTTTCCAAGTCAGAGGAGACTCAAAGAGGTAAACGGCAGTTTGCTTTGAGCTTAGCTCAGGTCACTTCTGGCTTAGTGATGAGCATGTATGTCTGAACTGGGATGGGTTATGAAGATATGCTTGGATCTGAAGAGTTTCTTAGATATCTGGCCTTGAGATAGTTGCAAATTTTTAGTAAAAGGCAATAATTTGTCAGGTTCTAACACTCACTTTTTTTATTTTTTCTGTCTCATCTTTCACTTTTTAAATTTTTATTTTATATTGCAATATAGTTGATTTGCAAAACTGAGTTAGTTTCAGGTGTACAGCTAAATGATTCAGTTATACATACATCCATTCTTTTTCAGATTCTTCTCTCATAAAGGTTAACCCAGAATACTTAGTAGAGTTCCCTGTGCTATACAGATCTTTGCTGATTATCCATTTTATATACAGTAGGGTGTATATATTAATCCCAAACTCCTCATTTATCCCTCTGCCCCACATTTCCCCTTTGGTAACCATAAGTTTGTTTTCAAAGTCTGTGGGTCTGTTTCTGTGCTGTAAATAAGTTCATTTGTATCATATTTTTAGATTCCACATACAAGTGATATCACATGATATTTGTCTTTCTCTGTCTGACTTACTTCACTTAGTATGATAATCTCGGGTCCATCCATGTTGCTGCAAGTGGCATTATTTCATTCTTTTTTTTTTATGGCTGAGTAATATTGCATTGTATATATGTACCACATCTTCTTTATCCATTCATCTGTTGATGGACATTTAGGTTGCTTCCGTGTCTTAGCTATTGTAGATATTGCTGCAATGAAAACTGGGGTGCATGTATCTTTTCGAAGTATGTTTTCCTCTGGATATATGCCCAGGAGTGGGATTACTGGATTGTATGATAGCTCTATTTTGAGTTTTTTAAGGAACTTACATACTGATCTCCATAGTGGCTGTACCAATTTACATTCCCACCAACAGTGTAGGAGGGTTCCCTTTTCTCCACACCCTCTCCAGCATTTATTGTTTGTAGACTTTTTGATGATGGACATTCTGACTGGTGTGAGGTGATACCTCATTGTAGTTTCGATTTGCATGTCTCTAATGATTAATGATATTGAGCATCTTTTCATGTGCTTTCTGGCCATCTATATGTCTTCTCTGGAGAAATGTCTGTTTGGGTCTTCTCCCCATTTATTGATTGGGTAGTTTGGTTTTTTTGATATAGAGCTGCATGAGCTGTTTGTGTATTTTGGAGATTAATCCCTTGTCAGTTGCTTCGTTTGCAAATATTTTCTCCCATTCTCTGGGTTGTCTTTTCATTTTGTTTACGGTTTCCTTTGCTGTGCAAAAGCTTTTAAGTTTACTTAGGTCCCATTTGTTTATTTTTGTTTTTATTTTCATTATTCTAGGAGGTGGATCCAAAAGGATATTGCTGTGATTTATGTCAGACTGTGTTCTGCCTATGTTTTCCTCTAAGAGTTTTATAGTATCAGGCCTTACATTTAAGTCTTTAATCCATTTTGAGTTTATTTCTGTGAATGGTGTCATAGAATGTTCTAATTTTATTCTTTTACATGTAGATGTCCAGTCTTCCAGAACCACTTATTGAAGAGACTGTCTTTTCTCCATTCTATATTCTTGCCTCCTTTGTCATAAATTAGGTGACCATGGGTGTGAGGGTTTATTTCTGGGCTTTCTATCCTGTTCCATTGATCTATGTGTCTGTTTTTGTGCCCATACCACACAGTTTTGATGACTGTAGCTTTGTAGCATAGTCTGAAGTCAAGAAACCTGATTCCTCCAGCTCCACTTTTTTCCCCCCACAGAATTGCTTTGGCTCTTAGGGGTCTTTTGTGTTTCCACACAAATTGTAAAATTTTTTGTTCTAGTTCTGTGAAAAGTGCCATTGGTAATTTCATAGGGATTGCACTGAATCTGTAGATTGCTTTGTGTAGTATAGTCATTTTCACAATGTTGATTCTTCTACCCCAAGAACATGGTATATCTTTCCATCTGTTTCTGTCATCTTGATTTCTTTCATCAGTGTCTTATAGTTTTCAGAGTACAGGTCTTTTGCCTCCTTAGGTAGGTTTATTCCTAGGTACTTTATTCTTTTTGATGGGATGGTAAATGAGATTGTTTCCTTAATTTCTCTTTCTGATCTTTCATTGTTAGTGCATAGGAATTCAAGAGATTTCTGTACGTTAATTTTGTATCCTGCTACTTTACCAAATTCATTGATTAGCTCTAGTAGTTTTCTGGTAGCATCCTTAGGATTTCCTATGTATAGTATCATGTCATCTGCAAACAGTTTTACTTCTTCTTTTCCAGTTTGGATTCTTTTTATTTCTTTCTCTTCTCTAACTGCCCTGGCTAGGACTTCAAAAATTATATTGAATAAAAGTGGCGAGAGTAGACATCCTTGTCTTGTTCCTGATCTTAGAGGAAATGCTTTCAGCTTTTCACCATTGAGAATGATATTTGCTGTGTTTTTTGCCATACATGGCCTTTATTATGTTGAGGTAGTTTCCCTCTATGCCCACTTTCTGGAGAGTTTTTGTCATAAATGGGTGTTAAATTTTGTCAAAAGCTTTTCTGCATCTATTGAGATGATCATATGGTTTTTGGTTTTTTTTAACATCTTTACTGGAGTATAATTGCTTTACAATGGTGTGTTAGTTTCTGCTTTATAACAAAGTGAATCAGTTATACATATACATATGTCCCCATATCTCTTTCCTCTTGCATCTCCCTCCCTCCCTCCCTCCCTATCCCACCCCTATAGGTGGTCACAAAGCACCAAGCTGATCTCCCTGTGCTATGCAGCTGCTTCCCACTAGCTATCTATTTTACGTTTGGTAGTGTGTATATGTCCGTGCCACTGTCTCACTTTGTCCCAGCTTACCCTTCCCCCACCCCGTATCCTCAAGTCCATTCTCTAGTAGGTCTGCATCTTTATTCCCATCTTGCCCCTAGGTTCTTCTGATTGATCATATGGTTTTTATTCTTCAATTTGTTAATATGATGTATCACATTGATTGATTTGCTTATATTGAAGAATCCTTGCATCCCTGCGATAAATCCCACTTTATCACAGTGTATGATCCTTTTAATGTACTGTTGGATTCTGTTTGCTAGTATTTTAACACTCACTTTTTAGAAGCAAAGGTTCAAGTTTAGATTTTGTAGCAACTATCTCCATTTTATATTCCCACGGGAATATAAAAGTTAATATTTATCTCTAAACCTACTAATCTCTTTTCATCCTGAGAGAAATAACCCAATAGGCCTGAATGGAGATTCTCTAAAAGGGGCTCAGAGATACTCATTTCATGGACTTGACAAAGAATTTATTCAGCTCTCAAGAAGGTAATCACAGGGTCAGGAATGAAAAGGGGACGTTAAGTCATTTAAAGAGAGGTTACAACTCCTAAGTGTTGATACGACACTGATTCTGTGTTCTCATGGCATTTACGACTGAAGATGTCTCACAGGAGTTGTAACTTAGAGCATAAACCCTCAGATCAATTGTAAGATGGGTAAAGGTTTGTTGAGGGTGATAAACTGGTAAAAAATATCAAAGAAAATTATTTGCCTGGGCTTACAATATGTTTTAAGCACAAACTCTTTCATCTTATTTTTTTCTATGACTATAATTATTTTTATTTACTAATTTGTACTGGCTCATTGTGAATTATTTCAATCCAGAAATAGGTTTTGTAACATGCCATCAGGTTACAAACATTCGTATGTGCACAGAAAGGTTCTGGAAGGACACGCACACAAAAACCAGTTTTGGTTGCTTCTGGTGAAAAGAAGCAGGGAGGGAAGTTGCTTTTCATTATATATACTCTGTAGTGATTTTTGTTAACCATGTCCAAATATTAGGTTTTCAAATTTTAAAAAAAGAGTAGAAAACAATGACTGAGAAGGACATCATGTGTGTGCATGAGGAGGAGACAAACATTTACTTCAAAATTATAGTGCAGTGTGAGAAATGATAAAACAGATTCATGCAGATGGGACAAAGAGGAAGTGCCTAACTGTAGTAGCTATTGTTTTGAAGTATAGTTGATTTACAATATTGTATTAGTTTCAAGTGTACAGCACAGGTATTTGATATTTTTAAATTATACTCCAAAGTTATTACAAAATATTGACTATATTCCCTGTATTGTACATTACATACTTGTAACTTATTTATTTTGTACCTAGTGGTTTGTTCCTCTTAATCCCTGTCTCCTATTTTGCCCCTCCCCCAACCTCTCCCCCCTCTGGTTACCACTAGTTTGTTCTTTGTATCTGTGAGGCAGTAGTTACTTTCTTGTAAAAGTAGGAGAAAGTATTGCATGATGGAGCCCCCTTTTCTTCTTACACAGTTAGCATCCAACTTTTTTGTAAAATAATCCTCATTTACCAGTTGGAAACATGGAATTCTGTTGTGCCTAAAACAGTCAGATTCTCATGAAAAAAGGAAGCAAATGCAAGCAAAAACCCAAGAGGAATGGTTTCAAAATAGAATACAACATTCTCGTTGTGGGGAAGAATCATTCTTTAATACAGTCTTCTCTGATTATTTTTCCCCTTTCTTTCCTTTTATTTCTAGTCATGATTCAGGCAGGTCCAAGAATCATGTTCATGGTTTGCTGCTATCAATAGTAAAGTAAGATATGTCCATGGGTTTGGTCACGGACTGTTTTTGTATTTTAAGTGAATTCTTCCATCCTAGATGATGGCCTGACCCGATGGCTCTATATCTGTGGCACTGGGTTTGCCAGCCTGTGACACAATGGTGACAGTGCCATGGAAGTCAAGCTGAAGGCCATTTGCACAGTGCGACATACCTCCTTGCTTTGTGCACTTGCAGGGATTTTGATGATGTGATCCATTGTTAGAAACAAGGGGCCACTTCATCTTGACATGGACAAAAGGGGTGAATTACTGAAAAGCTTGAAGGAGTTAAGTTTCTCACAATAAACCAACAGTCTGGGAAGCATTGGCAGCAATATAATCCTTTAGAAACATATTGCTTTGGGTTTCTGTTCATTGTCTGCTAGAGTTCAGAATTCCATGCTTCTAGCAGAAAAAAATGGAATGTTTTAAATGTATGAAACATAATAGTTTATTATAAGGGGGAAGGTATTGTGTTTGTAGGCCCCTGTTTGGCAGATTTTCCTTGAAAGTTTCAGAAATCTCATGTTGAACTTTAATGCCTCTAATTCTAAAATGTACTTCAACCCCAAAGTTGCTGCATCTCTGCACTGTCACAAAAGGATGCTGATTGGTTTTTATTTTTCTGCATGTCTCATTGCTCTTTTTCTTTTCTTATAATCTAAGAAATACTTGAAAATAAATTTATTTTCTATATGTAGAGTTTATCTCAATTGTTACTAAGAAAAATAATTCCATTAATTAATATAGTCAAAATGAATAGGAAAAAAAATCCTCAGTCTGTTAGATGAGTCCTCCTGTGACCCCTTTAAGCTTTCTAGTTGATAAAGGTGGAGAATACCTACAACAAGCCATTCAGACAATGTTTCACAATGTTTATTTAACAGCCAGTTTGCAACAAAAGCCAAAGGAAAAAGGCTAATAAAGTAAATAGGGATTTACAAAGCTTCTGAATAAAGGTGAGAATTAGATCAATATTATATTCTACACTTACAGAAAGATTATTCACTTAAAGGTTCTAAAAATTACAATTAAACACAATTTAGAATTATTCACTGACCTTTTATACTACCATTTCTAGTAGTAGAAAACTTCCATTTCAGTATGAAACTATAGCTGTTTCTGCATTCCACAGCAGATAGTGTTTAAAGGGTGCCAAGTTATTGTAACATAATTTTATCAACATTTCAACTACCTAAAAGCACATACTATATAACAATACAAAGAATGTCACCTAACCTGTGTTAATAAAGATGAATTTTAGCTTCATTCACATCGAGAATTTTGCTTAATACAATAGTAGAACAGGTTCTTAGATTTTAACCCTTCTCTCCATAAAAATGATTTTATACTGGTATTGAACACCTGTTTCATTTGAGAGAGTTTACTGGCGCTGACTGTCCTCTGTCTGTATTATGTACTTTGTGAATTGTCTGCAACCAATTAATGATCTAGATTGTCTTTCGCTCGCCAAGCCATGAGCTGATTCCTTCTGTGATGGACTGTTATCGTCATAAAATGAAAAATCATTTACTATTGACTTCAATAAGACACACGGAAGACAAATTGGCCCCTAATGATAACATCATGCTCTTCAAAGCCAAATGGAAATGAATTTCAGATCATGGGCACCACTGCTCCTTCTCTTATCACTAGAGGTAATGAGAGCTAAACATACTTTCCTTCAATGTATCAAAGGTAATTTGATAGTTTACATCAAGATTGTTGCCAAGTGTGTTTGGTTTCTGTTCCTACCCAACCATTAACCTATTAATCGATGTTCTCTGACAAATGCTGAGCTCAAGATCAGTTTCCTGTCTTCTTGTTATAAGAACCCTCTTCAGCTTCATATTCCCAATTCTTAACCCAGTGCCTGACCAGTAGTAGTTTATCTTGTAGCTACTGGAATACATGCCAAATGTTTTTCCAAACTCCACATGTATTAACTCATTTAATCTTCACAATAAGGAGTATTTATAAGAAGTATTATTATCACCATTTTACAGATAACAAAACAGAAAGGTTAAGTAACTTGCCCAAGGTCATATCACTAGAAAATGGAGGAGCAAGCCTTTTAACTCAGTCTGATTCCAGATCCTGCATCCTTAACCACTAAGCTATGCCTATCCAAGCAATATTGATTTCACCGAACTGACTGATTTTGCTAAGTACTTTCACAGATACCCTGACCAAAATGCTGAAAGGGAGATGAGGAAACTTCCTTGTCCAATAAGATCTGATGACTCAGCAGAGGTGGGAGCTAAATTATGTTTTCCTCACCTTCTGATTTATTTTATTCTACTTTAAATTAAATACCAAGGCAACGTTTCTTTTGTATGTGTGTGAAGTGCTCTCAGTTTATGAGTTCTCCTAGAATGTCACATGCAACTTAGGTTCACTATTTTCATCTTTAAGTTGATTTCTCTTTAAATGAAAGATTCATTTTCATTAGAATGTAAGTTAATCAAGAGTGAATGTGTAATTCATTTTATGAGTAGGCAAAGTGAAAAGAAGTTCAGGCACTTAGCAGGTGTGTAACATTTAATGTAGTATTTTTTTTTCCACTACACTCTATATTTATAGATAATACTGTGTTGAGTGTTTGGCTATGAATACATGTCCTTTTCCTCAAAATCCTAGGTAATCCAGTAACTATTTTGAAAGGAGACCATGCTATGCCATAAAGCAGATATTAAATAATGTAGTATTGTTGTTCAGAGGTGGGAATGATTACTTCTGGCTAAAGGAATAGGGTGTGGGAAGAAAGACCCAGAAGAACATCTCCCAGGATGGGTGATCGAAGGATGAATAGAATATGGACTTATAAAAAAAATGCACAAGACCATTCCAGGTAGAAGGAATAATCAAAGGAGGACAACGCCAGTTCCTAAACCATGGTAGACTCAACTAACATGGACACTCTCCTGCTACAAACACCTGAAGATTCTGGAAAAAAATAATAGGAAAAATAATGTAAATACATGGCTGATGTTGCAAGAGAAAAAAAAAGTGGAAGGGGAAAATCCTTGTGGTATCAGACAAAAAGAGTTACTGGAAACACAGAGCAGTAGAAGTAGAGACTATTACTGCTGTGGTCAGGAGGTGGGATATCAGACCCACAGTTAGGTCTTATAGGCCTAGAAGCTGAAAATTTAATGTCTGCCTAGAAACAGGAGTCTTGTCCTCCAAGAAGATATGAGCTCTTGTCCCCCATGAAGATAGGAAAGGCTGCTCCTCCATGACAGGAAGCTAGAAAAATGACATCTATAGGACCAAGGATGGGGAAGAATATCTAGAGCAATGTGTAGGAAAAAAATCTCTAGAAAAAAAATATGTATAGTTCATTGGGTAAAACAATCATCTAAGATGAAAATTTGACATGAAAATTATTCAGTGGCTAGTGATATCCCTAGGGTACCAGATATTGTAAAAATCAATCCCATTCCTAAGTGTCACTTCTACAACCCAAGCTGCATAGGATTAAAGATAAAACAATGAAATATTAGGTATCAAAGATACAATAATCCCTGCTAAAGGTGAGCTTACAACAAACATTACCAAACAAATAAGGACATGGCATCATAGGTGAAAACTGACAAATACAGTAAAAAGAAGAGTAACACCTCCACGAATTTGAGATAATAAATCCATCTGAAAAGGAAAACAAAACAATTATGTGTATATTAAACAGAGGGATAAACAAAGGAATGGAATCCATAAGGAGAACCAAGACATCAAGACCAAAGAACAATCGGCTTTGAGAAAGAATAAAATGAAATTTCTGGAAATGAAACATACAGTCATTTAAACTGTCAGGGTTAAACAGCAGATTACACACAGTTGAACAGGAATCTGTGGCAGCCATGAAACTGCTGGTCAGCTCTGCGGTGGGGAGTGTAACTGATGGGTGGCCCCAGGTTTGCTTTGCTCTGAATCTTTCCCCACAGTAAGGTGGAGGCAACGCTTCCAAATGCCTGATGCCAACAAATGACTGAGTGCGCTAGGGATAGGCAGACCGAGTCCTTCGAGACTCAGCATTCCTCTAATGAGTGACTGTGCCCCAAGGCTTCCCATTGGCCTGGCTGAAACTTTCTTAGACAGTTTAAGACGCTGCTTATCCATCATTCCTTCCTTCCTCTCTCCTTTGCAGGAGTCAGACCTGCATCCCAGTCTGACAGCTCCCTACCTCCTCCAGCTCCCTCCCTTTCTTCTTTACCATCATTTCCCTCCATAAATCTCTTGTTGTCTAAATCCATCTTGATGTCTGCTTCTCAGGGGACCAAACAAATGAAGAATAAGATCTGAAATACAGATCTGAGAAAAATGATCAAGAATGCAAGACTGGGATATAAACTACCATGTAAAAGTGAGGGCAAAATTAAACATTCTAGTTAAAAAAAGACAACAAACAAGACGTTTTACTTACAGATCCTGCTTGCTAATAGAGTTCAGGAAAAAGAACATTGGACCCAAAATGAAGGAATGGGTCCTAGAATCAACAGTGGTAAATATACGGATATTTGAAAATGAGAATTAAATATGAAAGCAACAACAACAACAAATGATATAATTATCGAGATTTTTTTAAACAACCCAAAATACTAGGTCATAATAACATGGAATATGGGAGAATAGAGTTAAATCATTGTATGGAACTTTTATTGTTCAAGAAGAAGATAAATATATTTGAATAAATTTATCCTTTTTAAGTCAAGTAGGCACAAAAAAACAAAGGCAGTGTCTCTTATAAACATGCTAGTTTGAACATATGTGTTTAGCACCACTTATTGCCCAAATCCCATTAAAATGGCAATAAATAAATAAGAAAGAAGTAAGCCCACAAAGAAAAGGAAAACAGAAGATGGGAGGACAACAGCCAGCCTGTGTTTTTAAAAGAATTGAAGACATAAAGTGTATGAACTAGAAAAACACATTATAGAAGGGAAAAAGGAAATATAATACAAGAGACTTTAATGGGTAAAGCCTATAAGAAACAATCTGATTCACGTCACAGAGTGAGGAAAGGCCAAAGAATTGGAGGTAACAGGCTTTGCTAAAGTGCAGGTTGCGGGGGCGGGCAGGTAGAATTGGACGATTGATTGAAAGCATAAAAAAGTTTGAACCTCAAACCACCTCCATGCTGCAAACAAAGTGGCTATCCTTCCTCCACCACAGCAAAAAACAGAAAGTTTATTTTCTGAAGACAGTGACCTCGAGAAGCTCTAGTGTTATGGATGCTGGTATGACCAAGAGCAGGAGTGAGGTGCCAAACTACAATGAGGGAGTCAAGTCAAGCCCTGCAAGCTCCCTCCTCAGCCCTCTCCTTTCCCTGGGCTCTCAGAGCACTGAAACCCAGGCTGAGAGTCTCAGGTAGACGTTACAAAGACTCCTCATTGATGAAACTGACCAGCCCAAGAGCACAAAACAAAACAAAAAGCAGAAAACAAAAAACAAAAACAGCTCTGGATCCTCTATCATTTGGGGATATCAGTAAGAGAGTTAGAAATTTCAGTTAGCTTTTAAGGGCCTTGTTCTTAAATATGAATAGAGAGTCCATGATCACTAGACATTAAAGGAAAACTTCCAAAGTGAAAGAAAGCAATAAAAGTAATTGAATAAACAGAAAAAAAAGGAACTTGGAAGATGGAGCAAATAATTTGGATATAACTGATTAATATTCTATGAAAAATAGAAGTTCTTACACCTTTGAAGTAATAATAAAAATTTCCATTGAAAAACTAGAGAATAAAAAAGCATTGAAAAGGAAAATTTTGACTGTAGAGACAAAATTTTTAACAGAAGAATTAGAATACAAAGTTCAAAAATGTTTTCAGAAAGTAGAACAAAAATCTAACAGATCGGCAATAGGAGAGAAATGAAAAAATTAGAGGACCATTTCAAGAGCTCTATCATCCAAATAATAGGAGCTTTAGAAGAAGGGAACAGAAAACCTAGGAAAGGAAAGTATCAAAGACATAATACAGAAAAATGTGAGGACCCAAAGACATGAGATTCCAGACTGAAGTTGCCCCACTGACTGCAGAGCAGAACGAATGGAAAAAAAACACAAAAGTCTGTTAAGGAAGCACATCACTGTGAAATACCAGTACATGAGAGATTAAGAGACAAACTTGATTTCCAGGAGAAATCACAGAATCTCATAGAGAATGACATTGTACTTGTCAGCAGAAATATTTTAAGGCAATGGGAAGATGCTTTTGAGATTCTAAGGGGTAATGATTGTCAGTTTAGATTTCATACCCCCATATCCAGTCAAATAATCAAGTGTGAGAGTAGGATAAATATGTTTTTAGACATGCAAGTTCGGAGAAAAATCTGCCTCCCAGGCACCCCCTTTTTAGTAATCTTCAGAAGGAAGTGTTCTCTCAAAACAGGCTGGTGAACTAAGAAACAAGAAGTCATGGAGTGTGGGTGCAGGAGAGCCAATATAGCAATAGCAGGATGATTGTGAAGAGGAAATCCCAGGAAAATAGTCAGTAGTTAGTCAATAGATAGTGTCTAGAATTAACATTTTATTTTATTTTATTTTATTTATTTTGGGCTGTATTGGGTCTTCTTTGCTGTGCGCAGGCTTTCTCTAGTTGCGGTGAGCGGGGGCTACTCTTCATTGCGGGCTTCTCATTGCGGCGGCTTCTCTTACTTCAGAGAACGGGCTCTAGGTGCACGGGCTTCAGTAGTTGCGGCACACGGGCCCTAGAGCACGCGGGCTTCAGTAGTTGTGGCGTGTGGGCTCAGTAGTTGTAGATTGCAGGCTCTAGAGAGCAGGCTCGGTAGCTGTGGCTCACGGGCTTAGTTGCTCCGCGGCATGTGGGATCTTCCCAGACCAGGGATCGAACCCGTGTCCCCTGCATTGGCAGGTGGATTCTTTACTACTGCGCCACCAGGGAAGTCCCTAGAATAAACATTTTGAAACATAGCATAAAATGCTATTTAAAAATACAAAGATAAATATTCAAAGAAAGAGCTGTAAGTGTTCAAAGAGGTTGCTTCTGGGAAGTGGGATATAAGAATAGGAAGGCTGGCCTGTTCCTTTTCATCCTAAGCCTAAACACTTAAGCTTTGACTTTCTAACCTTTTTGTATTACTTTAAGAAAATTAATCTTTTGGATTAAGTGAACCTACAAAGTACAGAAAGAAAGTCAGTATGGGGAGCAGTCAGTGAAGTGGAGAAAAGGAAATGTGAAAATTGTTTTTTGCATATACATATATCCATTCTTTTTCAGATTGTTTTCCCACATAGGTTATTACAGAATATTGAGTATAGTTCCCTGTGCTATACAATAGTTCCTTGTTCATCATCTATTTTATATACAGTAGTGTGTATATGTCAATCCCAGTCTTCCAGTTCATCCTTCCCCCCCTTTCCTCTTTGGTAACCATAAGTTTGTTTTCTATGTCTGTGAGTCTGTTCCTGTTTTGTAAATAAGTTCATTTGTATCATTTTTTAAGATTCCACATATAAATGATATCATATGATATTTGTCTTTCTCTATCTGACTCACTTCACTTAGTATGATAATCTCTAGGTCCATCCATGTTGCTGCAAATGGCATTATTTCATTCTTTTTATGGCTTAGTAATATTCCATTGTATATTATGTACCACATCTTCATCATTCATTCATCTGTTGATGGACAAGGAAACGTGGAAATTTTGATTAATCTATTTTATCATGAGAAAGGAGGAAAAAAAGGAAGCATAGCAAAATCATAAAAATAAAAGCACAAACTAAGATCATAAAAACAAATCTAAAATATGAATAAAAAATAATAAAATGGATTACACCTGTCAGATGAAAGTCAAAAGTCTCATATAAGATAACAGATCCATCTCTGTTTTGTTTAAATGACATACTTAAAGCATGATAATGTAGGAAGATAGAAATTTCAAAAATGGGAAAAGATATACCAAACAAACACTCATCCAAAGAAAGTTGTCATTATTATATTATGTCAAACAAAATAGACTGTAAGGTAAAAGATTTATTAGGGACAACTAATTCCTGCATGTGGATAAAAGAATTTACCCGGAAGCCATGATTCTGAATCCATGTGGGCCTAACAATGTGGCCTCAATCTATACAAAGAAACACTGAAAGAATTTTAAGGAAAAGTGGGAAATGGCAAAAGTTGGGAAAAGAATAGCATGTTTTAAAAAATGTAACAATCTTGCGCTAAATTTATATGAGTGTATGTGTGTGTAAGGTACTGTATACATAATATAGATATAGGTATAGACATGGATAAAGATATAGGTATGTTTGTGTCTTTACATATGATTTATTGAACTATCAAACTGGTTCTTATAAAGTGCAAGGAGAAACCAGGAAATCTTTCAGCTTCTAAGGACTTTGTTCCTAAATGTAATCCTGGCAAGTTCAGCTCTTCCAGTCATTTTCGGGAAATGAAAGTCTAGTCCAGTCCAATATAAACAACTCTACACTCACACAATTTTAGATGGTCTCCTTCCCCAGCTCAACTGTCATAAGTGTAAAATCCCACCATGGGGAAGCAGGATATAGCTGGCTTCTTTCCTCTTGCTTGGAAAACTCCCTTCTTCACTTCCTAGATGTGTTTTTGGCCAATGGGGACAGGAGGTGGGGCATAAAAGGGGATTAAGGAAAAGGGAACAATTTTTCAAGGCTCACAATGTTACAATCTGGTATGAAGCTTTGCTTTGTGGCCACACCCAAATTCTGGCTCTTTTTTTTTTTTTGCGGTACGCGGGTCTCTCACTGTTGTGGCCTCTCCCATTGCGGAGCACAGGCTCCGGTCGCGCAGGCTCAGCGGCCATGGCTCACGAGACCAGCCGCTCCGCGGCATGTGGGATCCTCCCGGACCGGGGCACAAACCCGTGTCCCCTGCATCAGCAGGCGGACTCTCAACCACTGCGCCACCAGGGAAGCCCCTGGCTCTTTCTTTTAAGAGACACTTTCGTGAAAAATTTTTAGAGACCTTTTATTGTTGGCAGTTTATAAATCCCTGGATTGGCTAACTTCTGACAGTCCACTCTTCTGTTTTACTCACCATATCCCTCCTAAATCATGAGTATCTCCATCCCAAGCAGCCATAAAATCTTGAGAGAACTATGCATCCTTTTTTGCTAACAGATTCTGAAAGTGCAGTCCAAATCCAGGCAGACCTCCAGCCAGGCTCTCACCTTTACTTATAAATCAGGTACCAATTACAGTGTCCCCCAATTCTAGAAAGCCCCTGTCCAGCTCTCTGATTGGTTCTTTTGAAATGTGCTCCTTGATTAAAATGATATTAGCATTAGCACAAATCTGGAAGGAGAGGAGAAACACCATGGCTCTCCAACATTTCTTCCCTGACCTCTTCATCAACACGTAACCAATCCCCTAGACTAGTCTAATGCACCTTTGAAGTGAGTGATGATCTAAGGGTTGTAAAGCCCATCTCACACTCTCTTAGAATGTAGAGCAAAGATGTACATTGACAGCTATGCAACTTCTGGAAAACACCAAGACAACAATAAAAAGTCAGTTAACATCTTGTTTCTCACACATACCACCTTGCACTCATAATTTAAATCCTTTAAAAAACCACAGCGCAAGTCTCAACACATATCAAAGAACAGACATGATACAGTCTTAGTTCTTGTATCTCAGTGCAATAAAATTAGATATCAATCAATGAAAAGATAACACCTTCATAGACTAGAAAATTTAAAACACAATTCTAAATGAGTCATGGGTCAAAGAACAATAATGAAGTGAGAAAATAATTAGAACGGAATTACAAAGAAAGTCCCTATGTACCAAAACTTGTGCACCTAAAATCTAACTTAAAGGGAAGTTTAACTGTATACAGTAGGGAAAAAATTTACCTGTAGAGACTAAGGATTTTAACTTTTACTAGATGTCAATAGGATGTTGCTTATAAATTTTATTGTATTAGATAACTTATACTATTTGTAACTTTTTAAAAAGCAATTCTTATTTTCTCATTTTATTTTTGAGGATATCTCAAGTAATTTCTTTAAAAAAAAATCTAGGAAAAATCAGGGTCTTAAAGATGAAGAGTCTTCAATGGCAATGGCAATAAGTGCTGAAAGCCCAGAAAGAAAAAAAAATTTAAGGCGTTGAGCTCCCTCTACAGGCCCAAAGGAAAAATTCCCAGGAAAAATAAGAAACTTCAATTAGGTAGTAAATCCCATGTAAAGTTGTTTAAAAATTCTCGGAACTATTCACATTGCTGCTTCACTTTAAGTGGAGCATCCATGGTGGTGAAAAATTGATGTGTACCCAAATGTTGCCGCGGGGAGAGTGTATCCATTTCACCTATATTACTGACGAGAGAGACACATTATCTCGCCCCCTAGTAGATATTTTCAAAAATGACACAAAGATCTTTTCTAACCAAGAGACTAAATTATTAAATCATACAATTTAGATAACCCTGGTTGAGGCTCTCAATATTATTTAGTCCAATCGGTCATTTTGTGCTTGAGGAAATGTAACAAACTTACTTATGACAAGAAGAGAAAGTCTTCTCAATTTGTATATTTTTTTTGTTTGTTTTCCTGGCAGTTTTTTTTTAATTTTATTGGAGTATAGTTAATTTACAATGTTGTGTTAGTTTCAGATGTAGAGCAAAATGATTCAGTTATACATATACATATATTCATTCTTTTTCAGATTCTTTTTTCAGATAACTTATCACAGAATACTGAGCAGAGTTCCTTGTGATGTAGAGTAGGTCCTTGTTGGTTATCTAATGTATAGCAGTATATGTATATTAATCTCAAACTCCTGATTTATTCCTCTCTCCAGCATTTCCCCTTTGGTAACCATAAGTTTGTTTTCGAAGTCTGTGAGTCTGTTTCTATTTTGCAAATAAGTTCATTTGTATCTTTTGTTTTTTAGATTCCATATATAAGTGATATTATATGATATTTGTCTTTCTCTGACTTACTTCACTTAATATGATAATCTCTAGGTCCATCCATGTTGCTGCTAATGTCATTACTTCATACGTTTCTACGGCTGAGTAGTATTCTATTGTATATATATATATACCACATCTTCTTTATCTATTCCTCTGTTGATGGACATTTATGTTGCTTCCATGTCTTGGCTATTGGAAATAGTGCTGCAGTGAACACTGGGATACACGTACCTTTCCGAATTATGGTTTTCTCTGGATATATGCCCAGGAGTGAGATTGCAGGATCATATGGTAGTTCTATTTTCAGTTTTTAAGGAACTTCCATACTGCTCTCCATAGTGGTTGTACCAATTTACATTCCCACCAACAGTGTAGCAGGGTTCCCTTTTCTCCACACCCTCTCCAGCATTTACTGTTTGTAGACTTTTTGACGATGGCCATTCTGACTGGTGTGAGGTGATACTTCATTGTAATTTTGATTTGTATTTCTCTGATACACAGTGATGTTGAGCATCTCTTCATGTGCTTTTTACCCATCTGTATGTCTTCTTTGGAGAAATGTCTATTTAGATCTTCTGCCCATTTTTTGATAGGGTTGTTTGTTTTTTTGATATTGAGCTGCATGAGCTGTCTGTATACTTTGGAGATTAATCTCCTGTTTGTCGCTTCCTTTGCAAATATTTTCTTCCATTCTATGGGTTGTCTTTTCATTTTGTTTATGATTTCCTTTGCTGTGCAAAAGCTTTTAAGTTTACTTAGGTCCCATTTGTTTAGTTTTGTTTTTATTTTCATTACTCTAGGAGGTGGATCCAAAAAGATATTGCTGCAACTTATGTCAAAGAGTGTTCTGCCTATGTTTTCTTTTAAGAGTTCTATAGTACCCAGTCTTACATTTAGCTCTTTAATCCATTTTGACTTTATTTTTGTTAGAGAATGTTCTAATTTCATTCTTTTATATGTAGCTGTCTAGTTTTTCCAGCACCACTTATTGAAGAGACTATCTTTTCTCCATTGTATAGTCTTGACTCTTTTTTTTTTTACATCTTTATTGGAGTATAATTGCTTTACAATGGTGTGTTAGTTTCTGCTTTATAACAGTGAATCAGCTATACATAAACATATATTACCATATCTCTTCCCTCTTACAACTCCCTCCCTCCCACCCTACCTATCCCACCCCTCTAGGTGGTCACAAAGCACTGAGCTGATCTCCCTGTGCCATGCAGCTGCTTCCCACTAGCTATCGGTTTTACATTTGGTAATGTATATATGTCCATGCCACTCTCTCACTTTGTCCCAGCTTACCGTTCCCACTCCCTGTGTCCTCAAGTCCATTCTCTAGTAGGTCTGCATATTTATTCCCATCCTGCCCCTAGGTTCTTCATGACCTTTTTATTTTTTTAGATGCCATATATATGTGTTAGCATACAGTATTTGTTTTTCTCTTTCTGGCTTACTTCACTCTGTATGACAGACTCTAGGTCCATCCACCTCACTACAAAAAATTCAATTTTGGGGGTTTTTTATGGCTGAGTAATATTCCATTGTATATATGTGCCACATCTTCTTTATCCATTCATCTGTTGATGGACACTTAGGTTGCTTCCATGTCCTGGCTATTGTAAATAGAGCTGCAATGAACACTGTGGTACATGACTCTTTCAGAATTATGGTTTTCTCAGGGTATATGCTCAGTAGTGGGATTCCTGGGTCGTATGGTAGTTCTATTTTTAGTTTTTTAAGGAACCTCCATACTGTTTTCCATAGTGGTTGTATCAATTTACATTCCTGCCAACATTGAAGGAGGGTTCCCTTTCACCACACCCTTTACAACATTTACTGTTTCTAGCTTTTTTGATAATGGCCATTCTTACTGGTGTGAGGTGATATCTCATTGTAGTTTTGATTTGCATTTCTCTAATGATTAATGATGTTGAGCATTCTTTCATGTGTTTGTTGGCAATCTGTATATCTTCTTTGGAGAAATGTCTATTTAGACCTTCCGCCCATTTTTGGATTGGATTTTTTTTTTTTTGACATTGAGCTGCAAGAGCTGCTTATAAATTTTGGAGATTAATCCTTTGTTGCTTCATTTGAAAATATTTTCTCCCATTCTGAGGGTTGTCTTTTCATCTTGTTTAGGGTTTCCTTTGCTGTGAAAAAGGCTTTCAGTTTCTTAGGTCCCATTTGTTTATTTTTGTTTCTTTTTTTTTCCATTTCTGTAGGAGGTGGGTCAAAAAGGATCTTGCTGTGATTTATGTCATAGGGTGTTCTGCCTATGTTTTCCTGTAAGAGTTTTATCGTGTCTGGCCTTAAATTTAGGTCTTTAACCCATTCTGAATTTATTTTTGTGTATGGTGTTAGAGAGTGTTCTAATTTCATTCTTTTACATGTAGCTATCCAGTTTTCCCAGAACCACTTATTGAAGAGGCTGTCTTTTCTCCATTGTATGTTCTTGCCTCCTTTATCAAAACTAAGGCGACCATATGTGCGAGGGTTTATCTCTGGGCTTTCTATCCTGTTCCATTGATCTATATTTCTGTTTTTGTGCCAGTATCATACTGTCTTGATTACTGTAGCTTTGTAGTATAGTCTGAAGTCAGGGAGCCTGATTCCTCCAGCTCTGTTTTTCTTTCTCAGGATTGCTTTTGCTACTCAGGGTCTTTTGTGTTTCTATAAAAATTGTGAAATTTTTTGTCCTAGTTCTGTGAAAAGGGCCAGTGGTAATTTGATAGGGATTGCATTGAATCTGTAGATTGCTTTGGGTAATAGAGTCATTTTCACAATGTTGATTCTTCCAATCCAAGAACATGGTATATCTCGCCATCTATTTGTATCATCTTTAATTTCTTTCATCAGTGTCTTATAGTTTTCTGCATACAGGTCTTTTGTCCCCTTAGGTAGGTTTATTCCTAGGTATTTTATTCTTTTTGTTACAATGGTAAATGGGAGTGTTTTCTTAATTTCACTTTCAGATTTTTCCTCATTAGTGTGTAGGAATGCAAGAAATTTCTGTGCATTAATTTTGTATCCTGCTACTTTACCAGATTCATTGATTAGCTATAGTACTTTTCTGGTAGTATCTTTAGGATCCTCTATGTATAGTATCATGTCATCTGCAAACAGTGACAGCTTTACTTCTTTTCTGATTTGGATTCCTTTTCTTTTTCTTCTCTGATTGCTGTGGCTAAAACTTCCAAAACTATGTTGAATAATAGTGGTGAGAGTGGGCAAACTTGTCTTCTACCTGATGTTAGTGGAAATGGTTTCAGTTTTTCACCACTGAGGAAGATGTTGGCTGTGGGTTTGTTATATATGGCCTTTATTATGTTTAGGTAAGTTCCCTCTATGCCTACATTCTGGAGGGTTTTTTAATCATAAATGGGTGTTGTATTTTGTTGAAAGCTTCTTCTGCATCTATTGAGATTATCATATGGTTTTTATTCTTCAATTTGTTAATATGGTGTATCACATTGATTGATTTGCATATATTGAAGAATCCTTGAATTCCTGGGATAAACCCCACTTGATTATGGTGTATGATCCTTTTAATGTGCTGTTGGCTTCTCTTTGCTAGTAATTTGTTCAGGATTTTTGCATCTATGTTCATCAGTGATATTGGCCTGTAGTTTTCTCTCTTTGTCACATCTTTGTCTGATTTTGGTATCAGGGTTAACTGTGGCCTCGTAGAATGAGTTTCAGAGTGTTCCTCCCTCTCCTATATTTTGGAAGTGTTTGAGAAGGATAGGTGTTAGCTCTTCTCTAAATGTTTGATAGAATTCACCTATGAATCCATCTGGTCCTGAGCTTTTGTTTGTTGAAAGGTTTTAATCACAGTTTCCATTTCAGTGCTTGTGACTGGTCTGTTTATATTTTCTATTTCTTCCTGGTTCAGTCTCGGAAGGTTGTGCTTTTCTACAAATTTGTCCATTTCTTTCAGGTTGTCCATTTTATTGGCATATAGTTGTTCGTAGTAATCTCTCATGATCCTTTGTATTTCTGCAGTGTCAGTTGTTACTTCTCCTTTTTCATTTCTAGTTCTATTGATTTGGGATTTCTCCCTTTTTTTCTTGTTGAGACTGGCTAATGGTTTATCAATTTTTGTTTATCTTCTCAAAGAACCAGCTTTTAGTTTTATTGATCTTTGCTATTGTTTGCTTCATTTCTTTTTCATTTATTTCTGATCTGATCTTTATGGTTTCTTTCCTTTGGCTAACTTTGGGTTTTTTTGTTCTTCTTTCTCTAATTGCTTTAGGTGTAAGGTTAAGTTGTTTATTTGAGATATTTCTTGTTTGTTAAGGTAGGATTGTATTGCTATAAACTTCTTAGAACTGCTTTTGCTGCATCCCATAGGTTTTGGGTCGTCGTGTTTTCATTGTCATTTGTTTCTAGGTTTTTTTGTTTTTTTTTTTTTTTTGGTGTATGTGGGGCTCTCACTGTTGTGGCCTCTTCTGTTGTGGAGCACACGCTCTGGACACGCAGGCTCAGCGGCCATGGCTCATGGGCCCAGCCGCTCTGTAGCTTGTGGGATCTTCCCAGACCGGGGCACGAACCTGTGTCCCCTGCATCGGCAGGCAGACTCTCAACCACTGCGCCACCAGGGAAGCCCTGTTTCTAGGTATTTTTTGATTTCCTCTTTGATTTCTTCAGGGATCTCTTGGTTATTAGGTAGTGTATTGTTTAGCCTCCATGTGTTTGTATTTTTTACAGATTTTTTCCTGTAATTTTTATCTAGTCTTATAGCATTGTGGTCGGAAAAAATATTTGATAGGATTTCAAATTTCTTAAATTTACCAAGGCTTGATTTGTGACCCAAGATATGATCTATCCTGGAGAATGTTCCATGAGCACTTGAGAAGAAAGTGTATTCTGTTGTTTTGGATGGAATGTCCTGTAAATATCAATTAAGTCCATCTTGTTTAATGTATCATTTAAAGCATCTTGTTTAATGTATCATTTAAATAAGTGTTTCCTTATTTATTTTCATTTTGGATGATCTGTCCATGGGTGAAAGTGGGTTGTTAAAGTCCCCTACTATGATTGTGTTACTGTCGATTTCCCCTTTTATGGCTGTTAGCATTTGCCGTATGTGTTGAGGTGCTCTTATGCTAGGTGCATAAACATTTACAACTGTTATATCTTCTTGGATTGATCCCTTGATTGTTATGTAGTGTTCTTCTTTGTCTCTTGTAATAGTCTTTGTTTTAAAGTCTATTGTGTCTGATATGAGAATTGCTACTCCAGCTTTCTTTTGATTTCCATTTGCACAGAATATCTTTTTCCATCCCCTCATTTTCAGTCTGTATGTGTCCCTAGGTCTGAGGTGGGTCTCTTGTAGACAGCATATATACGGGTCTTGTTTTTGTATCCATTCAGCCAGTCTGTGTCTTTGGTTGGAGCATTTAATCCATTTACATTTAAGGTAATTATTGATATGTATGTTCCTGTTACCATTTTCTTAATTGTTTTGGGTTTGTTATTGTGGGTCTTTTCCTTCTCTTGTGTTTCCTGCCTAGAGAAGTTCCTTTAGCATTTGTTGTAAAGCAGGTTTGGTAGTGCTGAATTGTCTTAACTTTTGCTTGTCTGTAAAGGTTTTAATTTCTCTGTCGAATCTGAATGAGATCCTTGCTGGGTAGAGTAATCTTGGTGTAGGTTTTTCCCTTTCATCACTTTAAATATGTCCCGCCACTCCCTTCTGGCTTTCAAACTTTCTGCGGAAAGATCAGCTGTTAACGTTATGGGGATTCCCTTGTATGTTATTTGTTGTTTTTCCCTTGCTGCTTTTAATATTTTTTCTTTGTATTTAATTTTTGATAGTTTGATTAATATGTGTTTTGGTGTGTCTCTCCTTGGATTTATCCTGTATGGGACTCTCTGCACTTCCTGGGCCTCATTAGCTATTTGCTTTCCCATATTAGGGAAGTTTTCAACTATAATCTCTTCAAATATTTTCTCAGTCCCTTTCTTTTTGTCTTCTTCTTCTGGGACCCTTGTAATTCGAATGTTGGTGCATTTAATGCTGTCCCAGATGTCTCTGAGCCTGTCCTCAATTCTTTTCATTCTTTTTTCTTTATTGTGCTCTGCAGTGATTATTTCCACTATTTTATCTTCCAGGTCACTTATCCATTTTTCTGCCCCCGTTATTCTGCTATTGATTCCTTCTAGAGAATGTTTAATTTCATTTATTGTGTTGTTCATCAGTGTTTGTTTGTTCTTTAGTTCTTCTAGGTCCTTGTTAAACGTTTCTTGTCTTTTCTCCATTCTATTTCCAAGATTTTGGATCATCTTTACTATCATTATTCTGAATTCTTTTTCAGGTAGACTGCCGTATCCTCTTCATTTGTTTGATCTGTTGGGTTTTTACCTTGCTCCTTCATCTGATGTATGGTTCTCTGTCTTCTCATTTTGCTTACCTTACTGTGTTTGGGGTCTCCTTTTCACAGGCTGCAGGTTCATAGTTCCCGTTGTTTTTAGTGTCTGCCCCCAGTGGCTAAGGTTGGTTCAGTGGGTTGTATAGGCTTCCTGGTGGAGGGGACTAGTGCCTGTGTTCTGGTCAAGGAGGCTAGATCTTGTCTTTCTGGTGGGCAGCTCCGCATCTGGTGGTTGCGGTCCTGTGCCCTTATTATGATTGTAGGCAGCCTTTCTGCTAGTGCGTGGGGTTGTGTTCCTGTCTTGCTAGTTGTTTGGCATAGGGTGTCCAGCACTGTAGCTTGGTCGTTGAGTGGAGCTGGGTCTTGGTGTTGAGATAGAGATCTCTGGGACATGTTTGCCATTTGATATTACGTGGACCTGCGAGGCCTCTGGTGGATCAATGTCCTGAGCTTGGCTCTCCCACCTCAGAGGCACAGGCCTGATGCTCGGCCGGAGCACCAAGACCCTGTCATCCACACGACTCAGAATAAAAAGGAGAAAAAAAAGAAAGAAAGAGAAAAATAAATTAAAATAAATTTAATAAAATAAAAAAATAATTATTAAAAAAATTTTTAAGTAATAAAAAAAAGAAAGAAGAGAGCAACCAAACCAAAAAACAAATCCACCAATGTTAAGAAGTGCTAAAAACTATATTTTAAAAAAAACGGACATACAGAACCCAGGACAAATGGTAAAAGCAAAGCTATACAGACAAAATCTCACACAGAAGCATACACATACACACTCACAAAAAGAGTAAAAGGGAAAAAAATATATATATATAGTTGCTCCCAAAGTCCACCGCCTCAATTTGGGATGATTCCTTGTCTATTCAGGTATTCCACGGATGCAGGGTACATCAAGTTGATTGTGGAGCTTTAATCCGCTGCTTCTGAGGCTGCTGGGAGAGATTTCCCTTTCTCTTCTTTGTTCGCACAGCTCCCGGGGTTCAGCTTTGGATTTGGCCCCACCGATACGTGTAGGTCGCCTGAGGGCAACTGTTCTTTGCTCAGACAGAACGGGGTTAAAGGAGCCGCTGATTCGGGGGCTCTGGCTCACTCAGGCCGGGGGGAGGGAGGGGCACGGAGTGCGGGGTGAGTCTGCAGCGGCAGAGGCCGACATGACATTGCACCAGCCTGAGGCGCGCTGTGCTGTGTTCTTCCAGGGAAGTTGTTCCTGGGTCACGGGACCCTGGAGGTGACGGGCTGCACAGGCTCCCGTGAGGGGAGGTGTGGACAGTGACCTGTGCTTGCACACAGGCTTCTTGGTGGCGGCAGCAGCAGCCTTAGCGTCTCATGCCCATCTCTGGGATCTGAACTGATAGCCGCAGCTCACGCCCATCTCTGGAGCTCATTTAATCGGCGCTGTTGAACCCCTCTCCTCTGCACCGCGAAACAAAGAGGCAAGAAAAAGTCTCTTATCTCTTCAGCAGGTCCAGACTTTTTCCCGGACTCCCTCCCGGCTAGCTGTGGCGCACTAGTCCCTTCAGGCTGTGTTCACGCCGCCAACCCAAGTCCTCTCCCTGAGCTCCGACCGAAGCCTGAGCCTCAGCTCCCAGCCCCACTCGCCCCGGCGGGTGAGCAGACAAGCCTCTCGGGCTGGTGGGTGCCGGTCGGCACCGATCCTCTGTGCGGGAATCTCTCCGCTTTGCCCTCCGCACCTCTGTTGCTGTGCTCTCCTCCGCGGCTCTGAAGCTTTCCCCCGCCTCTGCCACCCACAGTCTCCGCCCACGAAGGGGCTTCCCAGTGTGTGGGAACCGTTCCTCCTTCACAGCTCCCTCCCACTGGTGCAGGTCCCATCCCTATTCTTTTGTCTCTGTTTTTTCTTTTTTCCTTTTGCCCTACCCAGATACGTGGGGAGTTTCTTGCCTTTTGGGAGGTCTGAGGTCTTCTGCCAACATTCAGTAGGTTTTCTGTAAGGGTTGTTCCACATGTAGATGTATTTCTGATGTGTTTGTGGGGAGGAAGGTGATCTTCACTTCTTACTCTTCTGCCATCTTGAAGCTCCTCCTCCAATAATCACTTTAAACATTACTGGTCCAAATGTAACATTTAAAAGAGGCTATCAGAGTGGATAAAAACAGGACCGAACTATATGTTGTCTATAAAAACAACCCACTTTAAATATAAAGACACATATAGATTAAAACTAAATGGATGGGGAAAGACATACCATGCTAATATTAATGAAAAGAAAGTAGGATTAACTCTATTAATTTCTGAGACAGCAGACTTCAGAGCAGGGAAAATTATCAAGGATAAAGCAAGAAATCATATATGATAAAAGGGTCATTTCTCCAAGAAGATATAACAATCCTTACTGTGTATGCACCTATCAATAGAGTGTCAAAATATATAAGGCAAAAACTGATAGAAAATTGAGGAGAAATAAATGAATCCACTATTATAATTAGTGACTTTAGTAATTGGCAGATACAGCAGGCAGAAAATCAGTAAGGACTTAGTTGAACTGAACAGTGCCTTCAATCAGCTGAATATAATTGACATCTATGGACTACTTCAACAACAGCAGAATACAGTCTTCTCAAGCTCACATAGAACATTTATCAAGATAGACCATATTCTAGGCCATAAAACACACCTTAACAAATTTAAAGAACAGAAATCATAAAAAGCATGCTCTCAAACCACAGTAAAATTAGGCTAGAAATCAACAACAGACAGAAAGCTGGAAAATTCTCAAATGCTTGAGATTAAACAATACACTTCTAGTAACACAAGGGTCAAAGAAATTTTAAGAGATATTTTAAAATATTTTGAACTAAATGAAAATAATAAAAATTATAACAGAAATCAGTGAAATTGAAAACAAGAAATTAATAGAGAAAAATCAATGAAACCCAAATCTGGTTCTTTGAAAAGATTAATAAAATGATAAACTTCTAGCAAGGCCAACTAAGAATAAAAGAAAGAAGATACAAATTACTAATACCAGAAATGGAATAGGGGCCATCACCACAATTTCATGGATATTAAAAAGGATAATAAAAAATATTATTAACAGCTCTATGTCCACAACATTGATGAAATGGAATAATTTCTTGAAAGACAATCTACTGATTAAAAATCTAACTTCTAAAATCAAGAATAAGAAACAAACAACCTGAATAGGAAAATTGCCAAAAGATCTAGACAGACACATCGCCAAAGAAGACATACAGATAGAAAATAAGCAAATGAAAGGATGCTCAACATCATATGTTATTAGGGAATTGCTAATTAAAACAATAATTAGATACCACTATCACCCTATTAGAATGGCTAAAATTCATAACACTGACAACACCAAATACTGACAAGGACATGGAGCAAAAGGAATTCTCATTCACTGCTGGTGGGAATGCAAAATTGCACAGCCATTTTGGAAGACAGTCTGGCAGTTTCTTGCAGAACTAAACATGCTTTTACCATACAATCTAGCAATCATGCTCCTTGGTATTTACCCAAATAAGTTGAAAACTTATGTCCCTACAAAAATGAATGTTTACAGTAGCATTATTCATAATTGTCAAAACTTGGAAGCAGCCAAGACATCCTTTGTTAGACGAATGGCTAAACAAACTGGTATATCCATACAATGGGCTATTATACAGTGATTTTAAAAAATGAGCCATCAGGCCATGAAAAAAACATGGAGGAACCCAAAATACATATTGCAGAGTAAAAGAAACCAAGTCTGAAAAGACTGTGTACTGTATGACTCCAACTTTGTAACATTCTGAAAAAGGCAAAACTACGGAGACAGAAAAAGATCAGTAGTTGCCAGGGGTTGGGTGAAGGAGGAAGGGCTGAATAGGTGGAGCACTGGGGAATTTGGGGGCAGTGAAATTGTACCATCAATACTGATTCATCAATTGTAACAAACGTACTATACTAATGCAAGATGTTAATAACATGAAGAACTCTGGTTAGGGGGCAATATATGGGAACTGTCTGTACTTTCCATTCAAATTTTCTGTAAATGTAAAACTTTTCTAAAAAATAGAATCTATTAATTAAAAAAAATAAGAGAGTTAGAATATGACAAGGATTTGAATCCTGCCACTTATAATTTGTGTGGGCTTCAGCTCTTACCTTCTAGAGATTCATTTTTCTCATCAGAAAATAAAGATAATAATATTGACCTCCTAGTATTGTTTTGGGATTGAGTGAGCTAGCACATGAAAAGCTCCAGAGAGAGCCTGGCACACAGTAGGCATTCAGCATTTATTAACTCTTTGCCCTTTTCTTTCTTTTGTGGATATTAGTACTTAATAGTTACTAAACGTTGCAGGACAGAATGGGGCAAGAAATTCCAGGAGCAGTGCAGAATCAAAAGTACAGCTGAAGCAGAAAATCATCTAACAAGGAGATCAACCTTTGGCATTGTAAAGAAGCAAAGCTCATATTTCCTTCTAATCTTCAAGTACAATATATTGAGCTTTACAACCAGAAGCAGCCTCTTTTCTTTAGATAATAGAAGCTGAAACCCCATGTTCAGAACATGATCTTTGTTTCGCTGGCCCCCTTTACAGGCTCCAATTTCACAAATTCCATAGAGTACTTCATTTTCATGAATTTTCTCAAAAGCAAAGCCCATTTAATTTTGCTTCTCCAAACTTAATTGAAAAGCATTGCTTCCCATAATGCCTGCTTGCTCCTCTTTCCCCAAATTTCTGCAACTATAAGATCTCAGAATTGCTCACAGCCACTGGTTGTTGTACAATATTTTCCCTGCTCCAATGTTCTGCTGCATGGGCTGGGTTTCTGGCTTGTCCTAGACTCTGATTTTGCCTCTCAGATTGAGTGTAAGGGTTTGAGGTTGGAGATACAGACTGGAAGATTAGGAAGGGTCTTGGGAATTGTATTAATCCAATAAATCAAGTATGTGTGTGATTTAAAAATACAAAGGTAGTTACTATCAAAAATATATAATCAACTAAAAGTGGACGGTAGCAGTAAGAAAAGGCCAAGGGCTTATACTGGTTTCATCTTTATTCACAGTAGGCAGTCAATAGGTGTTACACAGAGGGTCAAATATGTCACATAAATAATAATTATAAAGGTAATTATTAGAACAAAAACAAACTAAATTATCAGGCATTACACACACATACAAAACATTATAGGCAATATAATGAAAAATTATAGAAAAGAAAATCAATATAACAGAAAACATTATATGATAATATATTGGATGAAAACTAAACATTTATGACACGTAAATAAAAGTAAGTTGATTAACTCCTCATTGAAAGAAAAGAATCTCAAACTGAATCATAAAACAAATCCTAATTATATTTTCAAATTCAGGAGATATACCTAAGATAAAATAACTCATAAAAATTGAAAATTAAAGGACGAGCAAAGGCCTATCAGGCAAATGTGAAGAAAATGTTAAAGGACACAATCCACCTCGATGATCTCATCATTAGGAATACCTATTAATCAAACAACATTGTACCAAAATAATTAAAGCAAAAATTACAGGAAACAAAGAGACAATAGAGACACTTTAGTTACAGGAGATTTTAATTCCAGTATCTCAGTCTATGACATAGCAAGTGAATAAGAAATAAGTTTGTCAATAGAATACATAAATAATATAAATAATAGGTAGTTACAAGTGTTTTGCATGGAACTAAGTTCCATGACTTCACATTCTTTTTACATACCCATAAAACACTGGAGTTAACTGGACATTTTTTAGGACACAAATAAAACCTTAGTCAATTTAAGAAAGTTAGATGATAGAAATAAATAAGAAGTATAAATATCATACAGAACTGGTAAACAAAAGCAAATGAATTCATTGGCTGTTGGAAACAAGCCAATTCAGTAAGGTGACTGGTGACAAAATTAATATGATGAAATAAATAGGCTTCTTATATGAAAGCAGTAATCAATTAGAAAATGCAATAGAAGAAAAGACTCTATTGAAAATGGCAATAAACAGATAAAATAATTAAGAAAAAATTATGAAGTATTTAAGTTCTATTATATATTTTTTAAAAATAAAATGTTGTCAGGGCACATAAAAAGAGTTTGGGTAAGAAGACAAAGCATTATAAAGATGCCAATTTTCTTTAATGCATCTATTTGATAGGATCTCAATGAAAATGTCATCTGAGTTTTACTGTAATATAGAAGAACTGATCATAAAGATCTAATAAATTTGATTCTAGAAAGATAAAAAAAATTCTGCATGGCAAAACTCACATACACACCAAAGAAGGCAAAATATTTGCAATATGTATTATATATAAAGGTCTAATTTCTTTATTGTATAAAGAACTCCTATAAACTAATTTTTAAAAATCAGTAATATAATGTAAGCCCAGAGATCACATCAAAAGAAATCCAAGTGACTTTTACAAAAAACAATGTGCTTAATCTTACTCTTCATAAGATAAATGCAAATGGATATATTTTCTACCTGTAAATCAGCAAAGATTCAAATATTTGATAACAAACCTTAGCTGGAGAAGGAGAAGAGAAGCAGGCCTCATACCTTACTGGTGAGGGTATAAATCAATACATCCCCAATGAAGAGCAATTTGGCAATATCTCTCAAAATTCCAAAGATATAGCACTTGATCAAGTAACTCTACTTTTGGGAATTTATCCTACAGTTATGCTTGTACATGTGTAAAATGACATGTGTCCAAATAGAATCAACATAGCATTGCTAGTATTAGCAGAAGATTGAAATGAACTACATGTTCAGGAATTGGTACAACTTAAAGAAATTATTGGCAATCTAATCCATTCAATGGAAGCATATCTAGCTCTTTATAAATGAAGTAGCAGAAATGAGTGATGTGGAAATAGCTCCACGGTGTGTGTGTGTGTGTGTGTGTGTGTGTGTGTGTGTGCGCACACATGTGCCCATGCACGTGTTACCGACCAGGGTTCTTGGCCTCCTTAGTCAATAGAAATTGATCAGAGATCAGACAAGAAATTCAGGCGAGGCTTTACTGGGGCCCTGCTGCAGCAGGGAGGAGCCAGAACAAATAACAGTTTCCCTTGCTCACCTGCTCTCTTGGTGGGGGGGGCAAGCTGGTTCCTTATATGGGCTGAGGGTAGGGGTGTGTCCAGGGGGTCTGGCTGGAAGGGTGGCTTAGGTGGGTTGCCACACTTTTGTGGTGCTGTGTGGAGGGGGCATGTACAGTACCCTGTATTGCTCCTGACCCCCTGCTTTTGCTCTCAGCTCTTCAGAAGTGGCAGTTGGGCTTTTGGGGCTTTTTTGTGTCTTGCTGTCCATCATTTTCCCCAGCTGCACATGCATGCAGTTATTTTTAGTCCCTTACAGTTTCTTTGTATTTTGTTGCTCCAAGAGAGATTTGTCCGGGTGCAAGCACTGCAGCACTGCAGCAAAGGGTCCCAGGTCCCAGTCTTATCTTATTCCCCCAAGAGACTCTACACCCTTATTTTTAAGCGGTAAGGGGCCGAAGGTCTCTTCTTCTGAAACTTCTTCCTGCTGGACAGGGGCCACAGACCCTAGCCTACCCCAGAGGTGTAGAAGTCCCTCACTGACTGTTCCAAGAAACTGTAGGGACCCGGGCCACTCTCTGCTGGAATGGGTTGAATTCCTTGAGCCATCATGAGCCTTACTTCAAACTGTTGGAGCCAAGAAGACACAAACTTAACTAGAAGGTTAAACAAACAAGGGCTAAAAAGGGGAAGAACAACAATAGCCATTAAAGGGCTCAGAAAGGGAAGGAACCAGGTTAACTTTGGGCTTCCTTAACCGTTGACCAGGCAGTGGATGCGATATCGCCCCTGCCAAAATTGTGAAGCTGCTCTGCCCCGGGCGTATACCTCCTTCATATTAACTTCTACCTGTCCTGTCTCGTTGACCCGGATGCAGCAGGAAGTATTAGTTATCACACAAACTGTCGATGGGTCCTGTCTTTGAATAGGCATCTCAGGTTTTCCACTGGCTCACAGGTGTATTGTTCTTCTGTTGTGACCTGTGAAGGTAAAAGCTTTAGTCTAGACAAATGTACCCAACTAGATATCCCTTACAGTCTGACAGCAGCGAGGGTAGCTAAAATTACTTTACAGGGGCCCTTCCATCTTGGCAATAGTTGGTCTTCAGGGAACCCCTCTTTCCAGGTTTTAAGAAGAACTTGGTCCCCGGGGTTTATTTGTGAAGGAACTGCTCCTTCCTCTGTATTTTTAGTGGGAGCCAGCAGTGCCTTGCGGGCATAGTCCTGGATTGCCTTCTGAACTTGTCCTGGATTAAGAATATATCTCAGGGCCTGGTTCATGTCCTCATGCAGTAGAACATCAGTAGTAAGAAAAGGCCCCCCATAGGTCATTTCAAATGGGCTAAGCCTCAGACCGCTCCTGGGGGCTACACAGACCCTAAGGAGTGCAATAGGAAGCAAGTTGGTCCAGGGTGCATGAGTTTCTTGGCAGGGCTTTGCTAAGGTTTTCTTTAAAGTATGGTTCATTTTCTCTACCTTCCCTGAAGACTGGGGGTGCCAAGAGGTGTGTGGCATGTAGCCTATCCCTAGGGCCATTGTGAGCCCCTGTATGATTTTGTCTATAAAAGAGGGCCGTTATCGCTCTGGAGGGACATTGGAAGTCCAAACTGAGGAATTCTTTCCTTTTTTAAAAAAGACTTACAGACTTCCATGGCCTGTTCAGATTGGGTGGGGAAGACTACAACCCATCTCGTGGGAGTATCAACAAACACCAGAAGGTATTTATATCCTGATCATGGGGGCATTTGGGGTGAAATCTAACTGCCAGTCTTCCCCCGGGCTTGTCCCCTCAGCCCTGAATTGACCTGAGTAATGAAGGGGGGATTGGATGGGCCTATGGGTTATTATGGGCACATAAATCACAGGCAAGCGTTCCTTGTTTTACCGTCCTTTTAAGCCCCATCCCTGAAAAAGCCTTTTGCATCAAGTCCCATAATGCATCCCTCCCATAGTGGGTGGCATCATGTAAGCTCTTAGTGAGTTTCCACTGTTGGGCCTCAGGGATTAGAACCTTAACCTCCTTTTTATACCAGCCTGTGCTTCCTTTCTCATAACCCCATTTCTCAGCATTTTCTTGTTCCTGTGGGGAATACTGGGGAAGGCTAGGGAGTTCACAGGGGCCAGCCACTAGGGCTATAACTTGCTCAGGCTCCTGCAGTCCAGCTGCCTGTTTTGCAATTTGATCAGCTTTGCTGTTCCCTTGGCTCACTAAATATCCATCCCTCTGATGGCCCCTACAGTGGGTTACTACTGCCACCTGGGTCGGGAGCTGCACTGCTTCTAAAAGAGCCAGAATCAAATCTGTGTTTTATGGGGGAATTTCTAGCGATTAACATTCTTCTTTCTTTCCAAATGGTGGCATGAGCTTATAGCACGTGGAACCCATACTTAGAGTCAGTAAAAATATTTAATTTCTTATCCTTCCCTGATTGCAAAGCTCTCATTAATGCAATTAGTTCAGCCTTCTGGGCTGATGTCTGGGGTGACAGGGCCTTGGCTTCTATGACGTCATCTAGACTAACTATGGCATACCCCTCCTTTCGGGTTCCCATTTCTACAAAACTGCTCCCATCAGTAAACCTTCGACCTCAGGGCTGTCAAGAGGCTCATCTCGAAGATCAGACCTGCTGGAGTAAGTTTGTTCTATGGTCTCTATACACGGATGCACTAAGCTTCCACTCTTGGCCACTGGAAGCAGAGTTGCTGGGTTCAGGGTTTGGCACACCTTTAAGTGAATGGCAGGGGTGTCCATTAGGAGGGCCTGCTATTTTGTTAACCATCTTCCAGTTAACCAATGATGTCTTTTGTACCTGATGAGGGGTTAACACATCTAAGTGTTTTCCCAGGATAAGCTTGGAAACCTCATTAACCAACAGGGCTGTGGCTGCTACTGCCCTCAGGCAGCTTGGCCATCCCAGGGACACTGAGTCTACTTGTTTTGGAAAGTTAGCCACTGGTCTCTGATCTGTTCCCAGCTGTTGGGACCCCTAGTGCTCTCCCTGACCTCTCGTGAATGTATACGGTGAAGGGCTGTCCAAATTTGGACGCCCCAGTGCTGGTGCTTTACTCAACTCAGTCTTGAGAGTCTCAAAGGCCCCTGGTGGTCCTATTCCATTGAAGGGGTTCGCTTTCTTCTCCCTTTAGAGCCTCATATAGGGGTTTTGCTATAAGGCCATAATTTGGAATCCAGATACGATAGAACCCAGCTATCCCAAGAAAGCCTCAGAGTTGCCTCTTTGTGGTTGGAGATGGTAATGCACTAATTGCTGTTTTTCGATCTATGGCCAGGGCTCATGCCCCTGGGATCAAAACAAATCCTAAATATTGAACCCGTTGCTGTGAGATCTGAGCCTTGGTTGGAGAGACTTCATATCCCCTTTTTGCCAGAAAACATAGGACCCTAACAGTATTTTGATCTGAATCTTTTTGGTCTCACTGCTTATCAATAAATTGTCAACATGATTTTATTTTTTTTAATTTTTAAAAGTAAATAAATTAATTTATTTATTTTTGGCTGTGTTGGGTCTTTGTTGCTGTGCACCAGCTTTCTTTAGTTGCGGTGAGCAAGGGCTGCTCTTCACTGCAGTGCATGGGCTTCTCATTGTGGTGGCTTCTCTTTTCTTGTGGTGCATGGGCTCCAGGCACGCGGGCTTCAGTAGTTGTGGCACGTTGTCTCAGTCGTTGTGGCTCGTGGGCTCTAGAGCGCAGGCTCAGTAGTTGTGGTGCACGGGCTTAGTTGTTCCGCGGCCTGTGGGATCTTCCCGGACCAGGTCTCGAACCCGTGTCCCCTGCATTGGCAGCAGATTCTTAAACACTGCTCCACCAGGGAAGCCCCAAATTGTCAACATATTGTAACAGAGTTCCCTTCTCAAGGCCCAGTTCCCTCAGTTTCCTTGCTAACACGTTTCCAAAAAGATGGGTGCTGTCCCAAAGGCCCTGAGGAAGCACTGTCCAGCTACACTGGGTAGCCCGCAGGGTGTCAGGGTCCCTCCATTCAAAGGCAAAAGGGTATTGAGAGTCCGGATGTAGGGGAATACAGAAAAATGCATCTCTGAGGTACAAAACAGAGAAATACTGAATGCTCCCTGGCACTTGGGTGACAAGGGTGCGTGCATTTGGCACCGATATGTGAATAGGGATGCCTGCCTCATGCACTGCGTGTAAGTCTTGCACAAACCAATACTAACCATTATGCTTCTGAACGGGGAGGATCGGGGTGTTCCGAAGGGATTGGCGAGGGCTAATGAGTCCGTGTTTTAGGAATTTGCTGAGCAGCAGTGGGTTCCCCTCAGGGCCTCAGACTTTTAAAGGATATTGTCTTTTCCAGGGGTATTTTTCCCCAGGCCTTAACCTTACTTTTATTGAGGGAAGATGTTTTGCCCTTCTTGGCACCAAGGTATCCCCAAATGTAGGATCTACTCGTTCTCTAATTTCTTGGGGGATGTCTTGGGGAATATTTTGATGACCAGCAGGTGGGTCACCTGGGGCTATCAATAGGTGCATTCTGTTTGAATTCTCTATCTCCTTGGGTTTCACCCTGTCCTAAGAATACACTGGCTCCTAATTTATTTAGCACATCTCTTCCGAGGAGGGAGACAGGGCATTCTGGCATACACAAAAGAGAGTGAGTAATAATAATGGACCTGATTCCACAGGCAAGAGAAGACGTAAATCTCCCTGCCTTTGGCTGTCCATCAAATCCCTTCACAATACAGTCATGGTTGGAGAGGGGACCAGCTGGCCAAGTCAGCACAGAGCAGGTGGCCCCAGTGGCTACAAGAAATTTGGTTTTCCTACCTGCCACATTGAGGGTGACCCGAGGCGCCACTGGAGTGATGAGGATGGATCGAGTGGGATTTGGAGCCGGGCAGGCACTTGGGCCCCATCAGTCAGCGTGCGGGCATCTCTCGTCTGAGAGATTTGCAAGGACCTGGGGCCAGCCGGGTTTGCCCCTCGGGTATCCCACAGGAGGGCGCTCAGGACATTCTCCTCTCCAGTGCCCCCTCAAGCGGCACTGACAAAAGGCAGATTGGTTCAGGCCCTTTGGTGGTCTGTCCAGCCTTTGGTGGTCTGTCCAGGCTTCTCGGCCCTCCAGGGTTGTCTCGAGGTGGTGGGTGGATTAGAGCAGACAAAAGCTGCCTTTTCTTTATTAGCCTCTTATACTTATTGACCTCCTCCATTAAGTCTCAGTTGTTATAGATCTTGAAGGCCTCCTCTACCAAGGTTGACAACGGGGTTTGGAGCCCAGCCTCAAGCTTTTGTAATTTTCTCCTGCTATCAGGAGTAGCCTGGCTGATAAAATACATAGCCAACAGTGTCCTCCCCTCCGCGGACCTAGGGTCTGTATTGGTGTACTTCCTGAATGCTTCTGTCACTCGGCTCAGGAAGACTGCCGGGTTTTCATCTTTTTCCTGTGTAGCCTCTCGAACCTTATCATAATTTACAGGCTTCACCATGCACCTTTTCATTCCTTCTGATAGACTAGTAATGTAATGTCTCATCCTAGCCTGGAGATCTTCGTATTCCCAGGGCAGGTCATGTTCTGGGATTCCATCCCCACCTGCCGGATAAATTGTCGACCGTGTGGATGGGTGACCAGTAGGCCATCTGTGTGTTCCCTGGCCTTTCTCAGTATATGCTCCTTTTCATCCAGGGTGCAACAGTGGGCTAGAATAACCATGATGTCCTGCCAGGTTAGAGAGAATGTCAAACCCAGCCTGATAAATTTGTCCATAAACTTGTCAGGGTTCTCTGTGAATCTGCCAGACTTCTTACAGATTCCTAAGTCTCCCATTGAGAAGGGGACATGCACTCTAGTAATCCCTCCATTCCCATCAGCTACTTCCCGAAGAGCGTAAAGACCTTGTGGGGCAGAGATGGGGGCTAACTTTGAACCTGATCCTAGGTGACAGGAAGTTCCACTACAAGTTACCCTGGAGGGACTAATCTCTCCCTCCTGGGGCAAGAGAGGATATAAAGGGACATAGGGAGGCAGAGTTTGGGATTGGTCAGAGGGACCGGGAGAAGTAGGTGGCTCCAGGGAAGTAGGTGGGGCTTGGTTTCCCTCCTGAGAGCTGGGGAAGGTTAGAAGGGGATCACCTAAAACATCGGGAGTGTTTTCTGATTCCTCAGGCTTTTGATTACAGGAGCCGCATAGAACGGGGTTTCGGTAAAGGACCATGAACGCTTGAATGTAGGGAACCTCAGTCCATTTTCCCATCTTGTGACAGTACAGATCCAATTGCAAGATGGTATTATAATTTAGAGACCTATTTTCAGGCCATTTTTCTCCATTCCCCAACTTATATAAGGGCCAGGCAATGTTACAGTAGAGTTTAAGTTTTTCTCTTTTCAGCACATCTGTTTTGAAAATTTTCCAATTTTTAAGGATACGCTTCAGAGGTGCTTCTTCTGGCTTAGAAGAGGATCCTCCCATGTTGAATAACCTGCAACCGAGAAAGAGTGCTCCTAGAAATGATGCCCAGCATCCTGAAAACATTTACTAGGAGGCTTTTGTCCTATAATGTTTCCCCATGCTGGGGGTATTTCTTGAGATTGAGCATCTATAAAACCTAGGATGTTGGCTGCTTGGAAGTGGCCAGCCCAATATGTAAGCTGTAACAGTGTCTGGGCTGCCAAGGCCTGCAGTGAAGAGGGTCCTAGAGGTGCAAAAAGGAACTCCTGGAGGAATTGGAGTCGGGAATTGGAAAATGCCATGGGGGTCAGGACCTGAGGGCCTAGAGGTGGGAGTATTCCCACAGGAGATTTGTTTTTTGGACAAAGAGTAAGGTGTGATATTAGCGGCTATCCCCTATCTGTTTCGTGGCTATCATAAAATTGGGGAGAGCCTGATGACTCCATCTGACACAGGCAATAGCAAGTTTTCACAATGTGTCCCATGTAATTTAACCTACCAAATGAACCCAATTAGTTTAGGATCTCTCTTTGTGATGCGCCAGGGGCCCCTTGAAGCATCCCAAAGTTAACTGGAAGTCAAAAGAACTTTAATTAGAATTTGATATTTGGGAAGCCTGTCAAAAAGTTCAGAAAGTTTTAAAACACCCGGTCAGATAGGATCATAGGTAGCTGTGAAACAGTACTTACGCCTTGAGCTAAGGTGAAGAAAGATTTCAAAAGTAAATACAGATCACTTAAAGGCACAGGGACTCACAAGATCTGATATAAAAAGCCGCATTCCAGGAAAACTTCGTTCTCTTATGAGAGGGAGAAACCAAATACAGTCTTGCATCAGCATACTCTTAATAAAAACCATTTTGCTAATTAAATTAATCCAACCTCAGGAAGTCCTGACCACACAAAAAATTCTTTTCCCAATATTCCTTTTCTGCAAACCTTCTGCAACTTTCTGTAGCCATATTATCCTGTCCTTTATTCTTTCCATTCAGAAATAACCAGTGCCAGGACAAAAAGTCACCTTTTTCCTTTTAACAAAATATATTTCCATTCCTCATACCTTCTTTTTTGAAAACACACATGCTACTTTCCTTAAGCAACCATGAACTGTCTTTTATATTAGCATTCCCTGATTGGAATATCCCATAACCTCTAGAAACATGTATCTTCCCAAAGCACAAGTTCTTTCCTTAACGTGGCTCAAGACGTGTCAAATAAACCCAAACATCTTTAGCTTCCCTCTTACAAGAAAACAAAAGTGGCGGTAGTCAATTTAGACCCGCTTAGCAGTTAATGTTCCAATATTTCGTTTTACTTGAAATGCCCTGGATATGCAATGGATTCCTATCATTTAACTTACTTTAGTTTCAAGTTACCAAAATTTGGAGAGACTATTTTAGATGGACATTTCTAAAACATAATTATTCCTATAGAGTTAACCAAAAAGCTCTTATCCCAGTTATGTTTACTTAAAAGTTTAATCATATTAGACAATTTTTCTTGTTGACAGATTTGATAACAGAAACAATATGTACTTATTGACTTGCAATAATCTTAGGTACAATGAATGTATTGTACTTAATGTGGATGACTCTAAAGACAGGTCTGTATTAAGTAAACCCACAAAATTAAGCCCAAAAAGCCAATTTCTACAGAACTAGAGATCTCATAGTTTTCTCACTTGAATTAAAAATGGCCCTTTTTTCCCCTCAGTCTGGGGGATTACAGATGAATCAGGTAGTTCCTCAGAGCCCAGGCAGAATAGTTACATTGCAAAGGCAGAGGAGAGAGATGCAAGCCCCTCTCCTTTCCTTTTTTTTCTTTAAAATCCCACCAAGTAAACCAAGGCTGGAGTCACAGGCAATGTGAGCTGTGTTTGTATCTCAAGTCTTAAGAACTGCACTGTGCCCCACGATGTCAGCAGAGACTTGCCGGAGCAGCTGGACAGACAGAACTACATCACAAACAAAGATGCCAATGCCAAAACTTAAAGACACGAACAAGGAGTCTTCAGGATGAAGGGGATGGGAGTGTAGGGGTGAGGACCAAGGGAGAGGTAAAGGGAGAAGGAACGGAAAAGACTGAAAAAGAGAAGAGGCAGAAAGAGAGAGATTGTTGTTTCAATCCGCCCCCTGTGGGTGTCTATTCAGGCATCAACCTGTGTGCTTCCAGAAAGGGCCAGCGAAGGAGGGAGCCCCCTGTCCACTGCCCACTGGTGTGATCAAGCCCAGAAACCAGTCAGTTGTACGTCATCTGTGGGACTCTAACCCACAGGTGGGACTCTCACCCAGGCATACACCAGTGTATAGAAATCTGCTGCTTCAGCCCGTTCCCACCAGGACTTCTCTTAGCGGCAGGAAAATAAAGCTGAGAATATTGGGGTGATCAGACTTCCAGCCACTACATGATATGAGGTTTGAACCTCTATCACTCTCTTAGATCTCAGGTCAGGGAGAGCCTGCTGGACCAGGATCTGCACGGTGTCAGGCGAGCCTCTCCCACCTCTGCTTGTCACCTGTCAAGGTGAGCCACTGCCGGCCAGAGGGAGCGGGTCTCACAAGCTGAGAGGAGTGATGCTGTAGCTGTCCGACATCCACTCTCGGAAGAATAGGATAGAAGTAGGAGAGGACAGAGAGGAGAAGTAGAGTTTTCAGGAGAGGGAAAGGGATGGTGAGGGAAAAAAGAACAAAGGAGAGGGGGAAAGCATTGCCTGAATGAGGGTACTAAGGTCCTCAGGGTCCAGGTAGGCAGACATACCAAACGTGGTGATGTTGAAACAAGAGGTTCAGGAGGCTGCTTGCTACCCACAGGGAATCTGCGTTCAGTGGTCCTCGAGGTGCCCAGAGTCTCTCCTGGGAAGGGGACAATTGTCCCTTCGTGGTTGCCACCAAGTATGTTAACTGACCAGTGTTCTTGGCCTCCTTAATCAGTAGAAGTTGATCAGAGGCCAGACAATAAATTCAAATTCAAATTTATTGGGGGGAGCAAGAACAAATAACAGGTTCCCTTTCTTGCTCGCTCACTGAGTGGGGGTGAGTTTGTTCCTTATAAGGGGTGAGGGTAGGAGTGTGTCCAGGGGTCGGCCAGAGGGGTAGATTAGATGGTTTGCCCACCCCTTTGTGGTGGTGTGTGCAGGGGGCATGCACAGTACCCTGCTTTTGCTCCCGACCCCGTGCTTTTGCTCCTGACTCTTCAGAAGTGGCAGTTGGCCTTTTTGGTCTTTCCTGTATTTTGTTGTCCATAATTTTCCCCAGCTGCACACAGTTATTTTTAGTCCCTTATAGTTTCTTTGTATTTTGTTGCTCGATGTTTATCCAGGTGTAAGCATTGCAGCACTGCAGCAAAGGGTCCCAGACCTGTCTCGTACACATGTGTGGGTACACTCATGTGCATGCAGTATTTACACACACACACCGAGCACTGAGGTATAATACAGTATATGTGGTGTATTTCCAGTTGGGTAAAAAACACAAGAAAAAGAGTATGCATTACATGTGCTTGTGAGATTCAGAGCAGTGGTTGTCTCTAAGGAGAAGAACAATGAGGTTTAGAGTATAGACTTATGAGAGAAACTTGGCATCACACACTTTTCTATAACTTTGAATTTTGTACTGTGTGTATACATTACTAATGAAAAAACATATCGACTCAAACTTTTAAAAAATGTTTAGCATCTGAAATAAAAATCTGAATTTATACTTGCTAAGTGAGACAGAGCTATGCTTGTAGGATCCAGTCCCTGAAAAGAGCCAACTGCTGACTTTTATAGGGACTGTATTTGATCCAGTCATTAGAAATACGGTTTGCCAGCTCTCCTTCCTCCACCAACTATATTCATCGGGCTCCCAAACCTGTTGAAGCTTTCCGTTGCTTTGTAGACCACAGTAAAGCTCTGTGGAAAAGTATCACATAGCCTGGAGTGGAAGCAGGTGGGCCCTTAGGGAACTAGTGAAGATTTCCAAGGCAGAGGTGATGACGTTGGCTAAGGTGACACCAGTACAGCAGAGGGGTGGGGTCAATACTAAGAATTTGCGAAAGGATTGGATGTGGAGGGTGAGGGAAGGGAGGAGTCAAGGATATCTCTAAGGTGTTGTTGCTTTTAAATAAACTTTAGTTTTCAGAACAGTTTTAGATTCACAGAAAAATTAAGAAGATAGTACAGAGTTCTGTTATACCCCACACCCAGTTTCCTCTGCCACTAAAACATCTTACATCAGTGCCTTTGTCACAATTAATGAACCAATACTGTTATATTATTAACTAAAGTCATGCTTTTATTTGGGTTTCCTTAGTTTTTACCTAATGTCCTTTTTCAGTTCCAAGATCTCATCCAGGATACTTCTGAGAGACTGAATATAAAAATGGACAACGGCCAGACCACATATAAAAATAGAACTCTGACCTGCAACCTATAGCAACCTGCCCAGGAAGCCAAATAGTAACCCCTGCAGCAATCAGCCCCAAATGACCTAGAGTTGATTAATAACTGAGAGCTTCCAATTTAGGACCAACCAGAGAAAGCCAAATATGTCCTCCTAACCAATCACATAGAATGTTGGGCTTCTAGATATCTCACCTACAGCTTCCTCATGCCACAGCCTCTAATCAGGGCATACCTGAAGCCTTCCCTTCTTTCCCCTAAAAGCTTTTCTACTGCACTGCCTGCAGTGGTGATGGCTGACTCCCTTGCAAGCTCTGAGTAAAGAGCCTTTTCTTGTTCTCCTTTGGGTGGCCTTTGTTTCCGCACCACATTACGTTTAGTTGGCGTTGTCTCCTTAGACTCCACTTGGCTGTAATAGTTTCTCAGACTTTCCTTACTTTTGATGAACCTGACAGTTCTGAGGAATAGTGGTCAGGGATGTTGTAGAATATATCGAGTTTTTGTTTTTTTTTTTACATCTTTATTGGAGTATAACTGCTTTACAACGGTGTGTTAGTTTCTGCTTTATAGCAAAGTGAATCAGCTATACATATACGTACATTCCCATATCTCCTCCCTCTTGGGTCTCCCTCCCACCTTCCCTATCCCACCCCTCTAGGTGGTCACAAAGCACTGAGCTGATCTCCCTGTGCTATGCGGCTGCTTCCCACTAGCTATCTATTTTATGTTTGGTAGTGTATATATGTCCATGCCACTCTCTCGCTTTGTCACAGCTTACCCTCCCCCCTCCCCGTATCCTCAAGTCCATTCTCTAGTAGGTCTGTGTCTTTATTCCCGTCTTACCCCATAGAATATATCTTTATTCTCACCATCCCTCAGGATTATGGGTCTTGGGGAGGAAGACTACAGAGGAAAGTGCCATTTTCATCACATCATATCAAGGGCAGATTCTATCAACATGACTTACCACTGTTGATGTTGACTCTGATCCAAGGTGTTTTTTACCAGAGCAAATGCAAAAGCAGAATTGCCATTCACTGGGCACAAAGAGTGTAAGTAGAGTGGGGTTATTTTGGAAACATCAAGAGTTTTAATTAGCCTCCTGATGAGACTCCTAGTTAAAGCTATTAAGTAGTTTAGAGTTTAGGAGAGAATTTATGGTTGGACACATAAATGGGGGAATCTCTGGAATATAGATGGTTTTTAAAGCCATGGACTAGTCACTAAAAATTGAAAAAGGGGTGCAAGGAATAAGTACTGGATCATTTCAATAGGAAGTTTTACTGCAAATGAGAACAATATTGGTTTTTACTTTCCCTGTTAAAAATTTTAATCTCTTTTTCCATTATTACTTATTTTAAGTAAAATCTTCTAATAGCTCACCATTAACTATGACATTTTCTGTGCTGTTTTGCAGATGCCCTTTATCAGGTTAAAGATGCCTTCTAATTCTAGTTAACCAAGAGTTATCATGAATAAGAGTTGAACTTCATCAAATGCTTTTTTCCGTATCTATGGGTGTTATCAGATTCATTTTCTTTTAAAATTTATTAAATCATCAGTACATTCTTCTGAAATGGAACCACTCTTGCATTCCTGGGGGAAAAAACCTAGTTAATCACAATGTATATCAATATCATCATCATCACCATCATCATTGTATCCTCCTCAATTCCATCTTCTAATATTTCATCTAGGACTTTTCATCTATGTTGGTAAGTACAATGTCTTATCAGTTTCTTTTCTTGTGTTGTTAGGAAGCCAACCATAATTAACATCCAGTACGGAAATCACTTATCTATCCTTCACTTGTCAGGGGAAGAAATTGAAGCGCAGGAAAGGTAACTCCAGAGTTGCACTGCTAATTAATGGCAGTATTAGATTTCTAAGCTAGTGCATTTTCCACGTTACCCTGATGACCTGCTCAGCAGCAGTTCTAAGAGAAGTGCAAGTGGGAAGACACCAAATGGCTGTGTATATGCAGTTGGGTTGGTATGTGGTATGTGAACTGGAGTCATTAATCTCCTAGGCTGTCTTCCCAAAATTTCAATTCTAAGCCTTAGAGAAAATGCTGAATTGCCAAAAGAATGAATACAAGTTCTGAGCTTTAAACATTGTTTGAAAATGAATGTGCTTGTAAGAACAACTGTTTTATATTTCCTTTTCTTTTCTAAACTATGATATAAAACCTAGAGGGGAAAAGTGGAGTGTTCTGTAAATCCAAAGACTTGAGAATCAATACTACAGGTATAAATATTTAGGAGTTATTATGCTTCGGGAACACTTAGTTAAAATTATGCAAACTAAACTTTGTAAGAAAAAAAAAGTCTAGAAAAAAATTAGAAGCCTTTGTAATATGTTGCTGCATATTATCAGTGTGTTTTTTGTTTTTGTTCTTGTTTTTGCCAGATAACTCATTTCAGTTGCATGGTTTCTTGTTGAAAGTAAAATTTCAAATTTTCCAAAGGAAGCATATTTGCTCAGCCACCTACATGATTATTTTTAGCAAAATAATATTTAGGGGAGAAAAAAAAAAAGATGATTTTAAGAACTTTTTGCAATGTGTGTTATACACATGGATCTTCATAGAAAGTTCAAATCAATTCAAAAAGTTCATAGAATACTCATAAACATTTGTTTTTTAAATTACTTTTTATTGGATTATAGTTGATTTACAATGTTGTGTTAGTTGCTGCTGTACAGCAAAGTGAATCAGTTATACATATACATATATCCACTTGTTTTTGGATTCTATTCCCATATAGGTCATTAAAGAGTACTGAGTAGAGTTCCCTGTGCTATACAGTAGGTCCTTATTAGTTATCTATTATATATATAGTAGTGTGTATATGTCAATTCCAATCTCCCAATTTATCCCTCCCCCTCTTACCATAAGTTTGTTTTCTACATCTGTAACTCTATTTCTGTTTTGTAAATAGGTTCGTTTGTACCATTTTTTTAGAGTCCACATATAAGCGATATCATATGATGTTTGTCTTTCTTTGTCTGACTTACTTCACTTAGTATGATAATCTCGAGGTCCATCCATGTTGCTGCAAATGGCATTATTTCATTCTTTATTTATGGCTGAGTAATATTCCATTGTATATATGTGCCACATCTTCTTTATCCATATATCTGTCGATGGACATTTAGGTTGCTTCCATGTCCTGGCTATTGTAAATAGTGCTGCAATGAACATTGGGATACATGTACCTTTTCAAATTATGGTTTTCTCTGGATATATGCCCAGGAGTGGGATTGCTGGATAATACGGTAGCTCTATATTTTTATTTTTTTAAAGAACCTCCATACTGTTCTCCACAGTGGCTGTACCAATTTACATTCCCACCAACAGTGTAGGAGGGTTCTCTTTTCTCCACATCCTCTCCAGCATTTACTGTTTGTAGGGATTTTTAAAAAAATTTTTTATTGGAGTATAGTTGATTTACAGTGTTGTGTTACTTTCTGCTGTACAGCAAAGTGAATCAGTTATATGTATCCATATATATATATATATATATATATATATATATATATATATCCACTCTTTTTTAGAGTCTTTTCCCATATAGGCCATTACAGAGTATTGAGTAGAGTTCTCTGTGCTATACAGTACGTCTTTATTAGTTATCTATTTTATATATAGTAGTGTGTATACATCCATCCCGATCTCCTAATTTATCCCTCCCCCCCTTACTGCCTGGTAACCATAAGTGTGTTTTCTACATCTGTAACTCTATTTTTGTTTTGTAGATAAGTTCATTTGTACCATTTGTTTTTAGAGTCCACATATAAGTGATATCATGTAATGTTTTTCTTTCTTGCTTGTAGATTTTTTGATGATGGCCATTCTGACTGGCATGAGGTGATACCTCATTGTAGTTTTGATTTGCATTTCTCTAATAATTAGTGATGTTGAGCATCTTTTCATGTGCTTTTTAGCCACCTGTATGTATTCTTTGGAGAAATGTCTATTTAGATCTTCTGCCCATTTTTTGATAGGGTTGTTTGTTTTTTTGATACTGAGCTGCATGAGCTGTTTGTATATTGTGGAGATTAATCCCTTGTCAATTGATTTGTTTGCAAATATTTTCTCCCATTCTGAGGGTTGTCTTTTTGTTTTGTTTATGGTTTCCTCTGCTGTGCAAAAGCTTTTAGGTTTAATTAGGTCCCATTTGTTTATTTTTGTTTTTATTTTCATTACTCTAGGAGGTGGATTGAAAAAGATCTTGCTGCAATTTATGTTAAAGAGTGTTCTGCCTATGTTTTCCTCTAAAAGTGTTATAGTGTCCAGCCTTACATTTAGGTCTTTAACCTATTTTGAGTTTATTTTTGTGTATGGTGTTATAGAATGTTCTGATTTCATTCTGTTACATGTAGCTGTCCAGTTTTCCCAGCACCACTTATTGAAGAGACTGTCTTTTCTCCATTGTATATTCTTGCCTGTTTTGTCATAGATTAGGTGACCATAGGTGCATGCGTTTATCTCTGGACTTTCTATCCTCTTCCATTGATCTATATTTCTGTTTTTGTGCCAGTGCCATACATACTACAAAGCTACAGTCATCAAAATAGTATAGTCTGAAGTCAGGGAACCTGATACCTCCAGCTCTGTTTTCCTTTCTCAAGATTGCTTTGGCTGTTGGGGGTTTAACACCTACCATTCTAAAACTCTTCCAAAATATTGCAGAGGAAGGAACACTTCCAAGCTCACTCTACGAGGCCACCATCACCCCAAAACCAAAGCCAGACAAAGATATCACACAAAAAAAGAAAATTACAGGCCAATATCACTGATGAACGTAGATGCAAAAATCCTCAACAAAATACTAGCAAACTAAATCCAACAACACATTAAAAGGATCATACACCATGAGTTATCCCAGGGATACAGGATACTTCAACATATGTAAATTAATCAATGTGATACACCACATTAACAAGCAGAAGGATAAAAACCATATGATCATCTCAATAGATGCAGAAAAAGTTTTTGACAAAATTCAACACCCATTTATGATAAAAACTCTCCAGAAAGTGGACATAGAGGGAACATACCTCAACATAATAAAGGCCATATATGACAAACCCACAGCAAACATTATTTTCAATGGTGAAAAGCTGAAAGCATTTCCTCTAAGGTCAGGAACAAGATAAGGATGTCCACTCTCTCCACTTTTATTCAACATAGTTTTGGAAGTCCTAGCCACAGCAATCAGAGAAGAAAAAGAAATAAAAGGAATGCAGTTGGAAAAGAAGAAGTAAAAATGTCACTGTCTGCAGATAACATGTCACTCTATGTAAACATGTGAATATATTGGGATTTTAAAGACAAAGTTATTGCCATCAAGGAGCTTATAAATGAACAGTGAATATAGACAAAATCAACAAAAATGCAACGCATGAAGGTTTATAATGGAAGAAAACTTTGAGCTGGTCCTTGAAAAATGAGGATTCCTCATTTGGTGGAAAGGGAAAAGGCATTTCAGGCAGAGGGACTGATCAGAGCAAAGGCACATGGTTTCAGGAGGGGGCATATCCTTGAGGCTGGTGCCTGGAGAATATGGAGGAAGATGCAGGAAGAGGAGAAGAGTCTAGAAAATAAGGATAAGTTGAGTTTTTAAGATTTTACCATGCAGGCAATGAGGAGTCAGAGTGTTTTTATAAATCCATATTTTAGAAAGATAAGTTAGTTTTTTGAAGCAAACTGTAGTGGACTCTGGTAATGACGATTACGTGTGTTCAGGTGAGGAGCAGGTACTGACATTTCCACACTGTAACTCACATGTGCAAAGAGAGTAAATTTTTTTTTTTTTTAAGAAGATGTTAGGGGTAGGAGTTTATTTATTTATTTATTTATTTTTGCTGTGTTGGGTCTTTGTTTCTGTGCGAGGGCTTTCTCTAGTTGTGGCAAGCGGGGGCTACTCTTCATCGTGGTGCGCGTGCCTCTCACTATCGCGGCCTCTCTTGCTGCAGAGCACAGGCTCCAGATGCGCAGGCTCAGTAGTTGTGGCTCATGGGCCCAGTTGCTCTGCGGCATGTGGGATCTTCCCAGACTAGGGCTCGAACCCGTGTCCCCTGCATCGGCAGGCAGATTCTCAACCACTGCGCCACCAAGGAAGCCCAAGGGTATCTTAATATCTCTGTAACTAGGATAAGCACAAGATTTATTGTCCAAATTGGAACACCTTTTTTTTTTTTTTTTTGGTACGCGGGCCTCTCACTGTTGTGGCCTCCCCCATTGCGGAGCACAGGCTCCGGACGTGCAGGCTCAGCGGCCATGGCTCACGGGCCTAGCCGCTCCGCGGCATGTGGGATCTTCCCGAACCGGGGCACAAACCCGTGTCCCCTGCATTGGCAGGCGGACCCTCAACCACTGCGCCACCAGGGAAGCCCTGGAACACTTTTGAGAGTAAAATGTGGGTGCTTTTAATAATTATGCTGAGAATATGGCAGTAAATTGGGAGTGTCCTGGGCAAATCAAGAGGTTGAGTCACTCTGTTTAAAACTAAACTAAATTTTCTGTCGTTGAAAACAAACAAAGAAGCATATAAAAACTTTATTTGGAAATTACAACTCAGACTCACCTAAATAAAAATCTTTTTGGTTTAAAACAGTCATTGTCAGGTGAATATTTAGGCAATTTAAAAGTCAAAGAATATATAGAGACTATTACCTCTAACACTTATCTAGAGAATACTGTGATTTAGGCACTGTTCTAAGCACTTCACACATATTCAGTTATTCAATCCACAAATAAAAAAACTATGAGGTAAGGGGCTTCCCTGGTGGTGCAGTGGTTAAGAATCTGCCTGCCAATACAGGAGACACGGGTTCGATCCCTGGTCTGGGAAGATCCCACATGCCGCAGAGTAACTAAGCCCGTGTGCCACAACTACTGAGCCTGCACTCTAGAGCGCGCGAGCCACCACTACTGAGCCCACATGCCACAGCTACTGAAGCCCAGGCACCTAGAGCCCCTGCTCCGCAACAAGAGAAGCCACCGCAGTAAGAAGCCCACACACCACAACGAAGAGTAGCCCCTGCACGCCACAACTAGAGAAAGCCGGCACGCAGCAACGAAGACCTACACAGCCAAAAAACAATAAATTAAAAAAAAACCAAAAACCAAGAAACAACAAAACTATGAGGTAAGTATTAGTATAATTCTCATTCTATAGGTGAAAAAATCAAGACACAGTGAGTTTAAGTGACATGCCCAAGGCTAGCTGTTGACCTAGCAGGTGTAGAGTCAGGATTCAAATCCAGGGCATGTGGTACCAATATCTGTGTCCCAATCTACACTACATTGCCTCTCAGACTCTCGGTCATGGCTTGCTTTCCTCCTAAAGTTGAATTCCAGATAAACAATGAATAATTTCTTAGTACAGGTATGTCCCATGCAGTGTTTGGGACAACCATCCTCCTCCTTCCTAGGTGCCAAAGGAACTTACATCTCCTCTTTGCAGGAGTTGGATGTGGGTATGAGCCCCTGATCTCTATGCATGAGCCGGTACCCTTGACACATCTGCTGATGTGTCCTTCCTGATTGTATAACTCACTGACTGTTCTCTCAGCAGAGCCCATGGTCTCTCAAACAGATTCAGCCCTGCCTCTAATCCCAGTTATGCTGCAGATGCTCAGAGCCTCAGCCTGGTCTCCTCTCCACCTGGAGATAAACACATCAATATTCATATGAATAGTACAAACTTTATGGACTGTTTTAAGACTATTTAAGAATAGATCTATTAACTACAAATTGAGCTGAAAAAAGCCTCAAGTGGGAAGTAATTTCATTTGCCTCTGGTTTTGAGCAATAAAAGCAAAATTCCACTATAGCACTGTAGCTCAGAAATGAACTCTATTATGTGTTAGAGACTTCCTGTACAAAAAAATTTGATGAGTTCTGCTAGCTAAAACCAAAAAACCTAAGTAGGTCTGTCATTAAGCTATAATCTTCCATTGACTCCCCTCAATGCCCTCCGTCTAAGAACGTATCTTCTTACCCCACCACCCCAAAAGCAGGCAAGAATCTGGGGTATAGCTGAAGAATTCTGGGTTCTAATTCCAGGCCTACACACAATTCTCAGACCCTTAATTTTCTTATTTCTTATATTGGAATAATAATAGTACCTGCCACACAAAGTTGTTTTGAAGTTTAAATGAGACATGATGAGTAAAACAATTTATAAATGCAGTTCAAGGTTAACTTCAAAACCTATTTTATAATCCTGCTTATTTGGTTGACTCCTGTTTCTCATGACCCATGTAAGTGGGTAGAACAGTGTTCTTCACAAAAAAAGACGCGTCCACCTGGAACTTGTGAATAGGAAGAAATCTAGACCCTTATTTAGAAATAGGGTCTAGATCCTCAAGGATCTTGAGATGAGATTATTGTGGATTTAGGGTGGGCCCTAAATGCAGTGAAAGGCATGTTTATAAAAGAAAGGCAGAGGGAGATTTGAGACACAGAGACACAGGAGAGGAGGCGATGTGGACATAAAGGCAGAAATTGGAGTCAGGCTGGCACAAGCCAAAGAACATCTGGCTCCCCTGAAGCTAGAAGAGGCAAGGAAGAATGCTGTCCTAGAGCCTTCAGAGAGGCCCTGCTGGCCCTTGAGTTTGGACTTCTGGTCTCTAGAACTGTGTGAGAATAAATTTCTTTTGCTTTTTTTTTTTTTTTTTTTTTTGCGGTACGCGGGCCTCTCACTGTTGTGGCCTCTCCTGTTGCGGAGCACAGGCTCCGGACGCGCAGGCCCAGCGGCCATGGCTCACGGGCACAGCCGCTCCGCAGCATGTGGGATCTTCCTGGACCGGGGCACGAACCCGTGTCCCCTGCATCGGCAGGTGGACTCTCAACCAATGTGCCACCAGGGAAGCCCAATTTCTGTTGCTTTTAGCCAACCAGTTGTGGTAATTTTTTTTGGCAGTCTTAGGAAACTAATACAGCTACATCCAATCGATCAGTAAATCATGACAGCTTAACCTTCAAAATATGTCCACACCATGTACCCGCTCTGCCCTCATCCCATTAGTTCCTCTAAGGCACCATCATCTCATTATGATCACTCTGCTTTAGTCTTTGCACCTGCCTACAGTCCACACAGCAATCAGAATATGATTGAAAACTGAAGTCAAGTCTTGTCTCTCCTCTGGTCAATACCTTCCACCTGCTTCTCATTTCTCTCAATATAACCCGAAGGCCTTAAGATGGCCTACAAGGCTGGCTACGATTTGGCCCAGCTATCTCTCTGACCTCATTTCTTACCACCCTCTCAGTCCCGATTTCCTTCTTGTTCTGCAAGTTTGCCAGTCACCCTCCCTCAGAGCCTTTGCATGCTCTTCCTTCTGTTCAGAGAACCACAGGGCTGCTTCCTTATGATCTGTACTCAAATCGCACCTCCTCAGAGAAGGCTTGCACATCTGTCTTATCCAAAGTGGCCTACCCCAATTAGTGTCAATAATAATCACCCTATTGACTTTCCTCAAAGTGCCCATCACAAACAGTACTTAGTTCTTTTATTTTCCTGCTCATAGCCTGCCTCTCCTGTGAGAAGATCTGCCTCTCAGTGTAAGGATCTTGTCTGTCTTGTTCATTGCTACATTTCCAGTACTGATGCTCAGCACATTGCAGCCACTAATAAATATTTGTTGAATGAATGAAGAAAGGAACAGTTCTTATAGCTATTAAGGGTGTAGACCAAAGAGGATAGAGATGCTAACTATTTTCAACACCAAACCAAACAGCACTTTCTGGCGAGTAACCTAGACAGCCATCTACACACATTCTCAGTGGGTGGGATAAGAGTCACTGCCAAAGGGAACAACCCACTGCAGCTGCAAGTCATTTTGTCTGAAATTAGGGCATAGTTAAATAGTATTAACGTTTCAGTGAGGTATTGGAATTTTTAAATGCTTTCAGCTGTCAAGTCCGGGATATTATATTAATGCTAAATCTACAAATGAGTTCCTGAAGGAATTTGGGAACAATAAAAACAAGTTTTTCATGTGTTTACCTCTCAGTTTAAAAAGTGCTTTCGTATGTCTTATTTTAACCCTGTTACCTGCTTGATTAGAGATGGCAAACAATATTATTCCTATCTTACAGATGGAATATTGAGACTTAGGAAGAATAAGTGACCTATACAAGGTCCCATGACTGCTCAAGTAGCATTAGGGCACTCCTGGACCTAAACAGGACTTCTGATTGCAAATTCTTTATATTCCTCCATTGCACTCTATTCATTGATTTATTTAGTGTACATTATTGAGCACCGACTTTCAGGAACTGTTTTAAGTGCAGCACGTAAGGTTAAGAAAGTGGATAATCTTTGGTTTTCCATTAAAAAAAAGAATGTGTAATACATGAACTTTGGGGGGGAAATCAGTATGGTAGCTGCCACCGTGCTCTCTCTCTTTCTTGATGCAACCGCTATTATTTGGAAATCTTTGAAAATACATAGGATAAGTCTCCTGTTTCCGGAGCAAGGTCCTTCCTGGAGGCGGGGACTGGACTGGACGACCCGGGCTGGTTCATCGTCATCCCCGCGGGCGGCCACGGCACAGAGTAAGTGAGCTACACCCGGTAACAAGGGTTCCATTCTCGCGTACGGAGGTTGCGGCGTGGAAAGTTGGGCAGCTCTGCTGCAGAATGCTCCTAGAGCTGGGCAGCACCCACCCCTGCGGGCAGGCGGATCTTTGGCCCCAAGTACTCCAGCAGGTTAAATTTGCGGCCGCGGGTCGGGGCTCCGGGCGAGCGAGACGGGGCGTGGCGCGGGGCGGGGCGGCGCGCGGCCGACGTGGCAGCGCAGGGAAGTGCACCTACGGTGGCCATCTTGGAGGCGGGGGCGTGCGCGGCGAGCGGCTTCCTGCATCTTGCTCGTCTTCTCGTAGTCGTAGTCCTACAGCTCAGCCTCCGTAGTCCCCGCTTTTCACTGCCACGCAGACACTCTCTCCGGCCCGCAGGTGAGCGTCAGCCTGGCAGTAACGCGGGTGCATGCGGGCGGCCGGACGGGACGCGGGCTCCCAAACCGGTGCCCAGGGGCGCCGTGGTGCGAGGTGGGCGGGCCGGCAGGCGCCCCGAGAGCGAGGGTAGTTTGGGAGTTACGCCGTCGTGCAGTCCGGGCGCGGGCCGTGGGTGCATGCAGGGTTCAGGGTGCGCTTCGAGAGGCAAGCTGTTCCCGCCGCGGCTTACACGGTGGGTGCGGCCCGGGGGTCTTATCCGGCACTTTGCTCCAGTTCCGGGACCGGCGCCCCGGGTTGTTTGGCTCCACCTTCCACCGCGCTGGCCGGAGGGGAGATAAGGAGGCAGGAGCCCATTGACCTTAGCTCGGCCCGGCGCGGCCTGGAGACGTGGCAGAGCTTGGGGAGAGGCCGCTACCGCCTGGGAGACTCCTAGGTCAGCAAACGGGGACGGGCAATGGGATGTAGCTTCCTTTCCCGTGGGTTCCCCCATCGGTGCCTAGCGCCGCTCCAGAGGGCTTTTGGACTGTGCTGTCTCTTTGTTCGTTCCTGGGAACTGCTTTGGGCAAGTTTGCCGGATAGCCTGTTCTGTAGATTGGCAGAATTTGTCCAATCCAAGAGAGTTTTTGTCATTCCAAGTAGTTATTTTAGGAGACAACATGTAGATTTCTGCGAACGTGACGCATTTTGGCATTCCAGTCTTTTCCCTGTACAGCTGCTATTTTGTCAGTGAACGTTTATGGAAGTTATTTTGGGATAAGAAGTGGGAATGCAGAGACAAAACTCAGACCTTCCTGTAGCAGTGCTCACTAAAGGGTAGTAGAGGTTATCTTTTGAACCGGTAATCAACAATAATAATCGCTTTTAACAAGCTTTTACATTTATCAAACCTTTTCTTGTATCTTTATAAGTAACCACCTACTTTTTTTAACTGAAGAACCAAGACACAAGCAAATTGGAAGATCAGGGTCGGTCCAGAGACTGAGGACTCAATTTTCCAAGCCATTTCCATCACTTTTTTTCCCATCACTTTTTGTTTAATGCTGATACATTAATATCCTTTTTGTGTCGAGAATGAGCACTAGAACCTTTACCAACTCTGACATTTTGCTGTTACTTTTATCACAAGAGCTTTTCTTCAGTAAAAGGTATGTTTATGCATCCAAAATTTACCCAATATTGTCATTAAGCCAATTCTCAAATAGTGTGGCTTTTAAAGACAGAAAGAAATTGACCAATTATTCCATTTTATGGGTTGTATTCATTGTACAGGTTCTTTTGCCAATGCATTAATTAATATTTATCTTTAAATATGATTTCTACTAATTACTGTGAGAATTGGTAGCATCTGTAGGAGGAAGATGAATAACCAGTAGAAAAATGAGATGAAGAAAAGAGGTAGCTTTATCAGGGGGTGATAAAGTCCCCAGAAGGCCATTCTGTCCCTGATTATCTTTGTCTGTATGTATTGAATGAAAGGATTTTGCTTCCCTGGATACGTGTTTTCTACTTACTGCCATAGATCTTTCCTCTACATTCACAACAGAACTTTTTGAAAGTGTTGTACACATTTGCTTCACCTCACACCTCAGTCCAGCTGAAATTGGCTTCTATCCCCACTCCTCCTATGGAAACGGCTCTCACTAGGTTTCATCTCCAGTTTGGCAAATCTATTGACTTTTTCATATATCATCCTATTTGTCTTTTCTGTAGCATTTGATACTGTTGCCCATTCCTATCTTGAAACACTCTTCTCTGGCTTTTGGACACCACAGCCTCCTGGTTTTCTTCCTATCTTTCTGGTCTTTCATTCTTCTCTGCAGGCTGTTTTTTTCCTCCTGGGCTCTTCCTCAAGGGTTCGTTGGGCCATCTTTTTTCTCCTGGTCTTCTCATAGAATCTCTTTTCAGCACATGGCTTTAGAGACTATCAGTAAACTGATGAAGCCCGCATTTATGTGGTTGCTGAGCTGCAGACCAAGTCACCGGTACTTGGACGTTTCAAGGAGCGTGAACTTAGCAGGTCCAGTATTAAATACTGCATAATCCCTCCTCTCCCAGGATGTCAGACATACACCTTGACCTCCTCCAGTGATCCCTGTCTCACTGAATGGCACCACCATCTCTCCAGTTGTGCAAGTCATGCCTCTCCCCCTCCTGGACCCCATATCCAGTCAGTCACTGAGTGTTAACCACCTAAACATTGCTTGAGTCTATCCACTCTCTCCATCTCCACTATCATCACCTTAGTCTGGGGCCAGATAACTCTTTCTTGTGGAGGCATCCTGTGCATTGTAGGATTTTTAGCAGTATCCCCAGCCTTTACCTACTAGATACCAGTAATACCCCCTAGTTCTGACAACCAAATATGTCTCCAGACATTGCCAAATGACCCTTGGGGGGAGAGGGGCAGAATCACCCTCCTCCACTCCCCATTTGAGAATCACTAACCTAGGACGTTATTTGAACTACTTCTATATCCTTCTTAATCGTCTCTCTGCATCTACTCTGACTGCCCTAAGGCACAAACTGCATACTGTGGTCAGAGGAATTTTTCCAAAACCCAAATATGAATGGCCAAAAGCTGGAATCAGCCTAAATGTCCTTCAACAAATAAATGGATAAGCAAACAGTGGTACAACTATAAAATGGAATACTCTTCAGCAATAAAGAACCAACCATTGATATATCCAACAATTTGGATGGATCTTAAGAGCATTCTGTGGAGTGAAAAAAGCCAATCTCAGAAAGTTGTGTGCTGTATGATTCTATTTACATAACATTCATGAAATGAGAAAATGGTAGAGAACAGTCGGTTGCCAGAGCTTATCGTTGATGAGAGGGTGTGACCAAGGAGCAGCATGTGGGAGTTTCGTTGGGGTGATGGAACAGTTCTGTGTCCTGATTGTGGTGGTAGCTACATGAGTCAGTGCATATGATGAAACTTCATAGAACTACACACACACACACACGAATGTAAAATCAGGTGAAATCCAAATAAGGTCTGTAGTTCAGTTACTCGCATTGTGCCAGTGTTAATTTCCTGGGTTTTATCACCGTAGTCTAGTTATATAGGATGCCATCATGGGCAGAAACTGGGTTTAAGGTACTCATGAAGTCTGCTCTATTTTGGCATCTTCTTGTGAATCTGAAATTTCTTTAAAAAAGTGAAAAGACCCAATGTGTCATTCCCAGTTTGAATGCCCCACAGTGAGTTTCTGTTCTTAAAAGACCCAGCTCTTTAATTTGGCTTAGACGTGTCAGCGCAGTCTGAGTTCTTCTCCATGTCTCCGGTCCTCATTATTCCTTTCTGCTGCATGAGTTTTCTTGAATGTGTCAGTGTCCCTCAACCTTCCAGGGCCTTTATACCTTCTCTGTATTCACTTTTTCTGGCATGTGCCCTCTTTAGCTCCTTTCCCTTGCCTAATTAAATTCTGATCGTCCCTCAGATCTCAGCTTATATGTGACTTCCTTGGGGAAACCTTTTCTGTCCACAAGTCAAAACCGTATTCCCAGCGAGCAGAGTTGTTCTTGCTCTCAGAGCACATCGTTCAGGCTATAGTTCATTGTTATGTTGCTGTCATTGTTTGACTGTCTCCCGGACCGGACTTTAAGTATCCCGTTTGTTTTGCTTACACTGTATTTCCAGAGGCATCAGTACAGTGCTTGGCAAGTGGTTGACCGTTACTGAATATTTGTTAAATGAGTAAAAACTTCAAAAACTTAATTCGGTAGGTTTAGAAGTTTTGATTTTATACTTGAGGCAGGCTTGAAAATTTGTAATTTTTAAGGTAGTTTTCCCACATTTTGTAACCCATTTTTGACTGTTAGGTCAAAATGCTATCTAGTGGCATTTTTGCTACAGTTAAAATTTCTAAAACCCAAGACATATCATTTAGCCATTATGGGGCACATTTTAGAGTGTAGACTAAGAAAACCTGGGAATCGAACACAGTAAAAAATTTTTTTTTACTGTTAACAGGAGTAGCCCTCATACACTGCTTAATGAGAGAGGAAGTGTTTCAAGAATACTTTAAATAACTTATTTTTATTTTAAAAGTAATAGTGACTGGAATCTAGATATAAATCTACCATGCATCCATGTGGCAGAAATTAAGTTAATTTACTATTTGAAATATATTGGGTAATTAATTACTTAGTTAACGTAAAATTATTTCTCAGTAATGGATTAAGTGTGTGAAAATGTCTCAGATTGTTTGCACGCTAAATATTCTCACAGACTATTAGGAATTTTGACAAACCCTTCACCTGGAGATAAGTGGCATTATAAACAGTAAAGACAGACATCTGTCTGTTGATTATTTTAAAAAACTATTCTCTAACTATACAAGGTTTAAAAATATAGTTTTTATTACTGTGTAATATTTATTATATTTTTACAGTTTTACCGTAATTGAAGAAAAATGATGGAAGAGAGTGGAATAGAGACAACACCACCTGGGACTCCTCCACCAAGTTCAGCAGGACTGGCTGTCGCTGCCACAGCGGCACAGCCGTCTTCCCCCCCAGCCCCTTTAGGTACGTGCAGTTGTCTAGCATCAGTATGTTTTGAGGTTAGTCAAGATACTGTTATCTTTTCTCAGAGTCATTTAAAAAAGGCATAGAGGCATACCTCAGAGATACTGTGAGTTCAGTTCCAGACCAGTACAATAAAGTGAATATTGCAATAAAGTGAGTCACATGAATTTTTTTGTTTCCCAGTGCATATAAAAACTATGGTTACACTATACTGTAGTCTGTTAAGCGTGCAATATATTATGTCAAAAAAAAGAATGTACGTACCTTAAGTAAAAACTTTGCTAAAGTATTGCTTAAAAATGCTGATCATCATCTGAGCTTTTAGCAAGTTGTCATCTTTTTGCATTAGTAACATCAAAGATCACAGATCACCATAACAAATATAATAATAATGAAAAAGTTTGAAATGTGAGCGTTACTAAAATGTCACACAGAGACACGAAGAACAAATGCTGTTGGGAAAAATGGTGCCGATAGACTTGCTTCACACAAGGGTTGCCACAACCCTTCAATTTGTAAAGTGGAGCAAAATAAAATGAGATGTGCCTGTATATTAAAAATTCTGTAATCTTTGCCAGGATGAAGGGAGATAGCCTTTTTTAATTTAAGCCCAAAGACAGAAAACATATATGTTTTGCTTTATCCTAACTTTCGTTTTTTATGTTCATACTGACTAGAAATCTTCTTTGTTATGACAGATATCCTAAAAAGTATGTGTTAGCTTTGTCTAATGTTCTGTGACTTTGTGGTGATTAACCTTCTGACCAAAGTTTGAGCCTTAAATTGTGAGGTTTTATGCTCATATCAGCAGGGATGAAAAACGGCTTTATTTTATTAAAAGCACATCAAAACAAACAAAAACACAAAGGTCTGCAATACCATAACTTAATTTTACATATCTGCTGCTTTTACTGATGGGAGTTGAAAGTCATTTGCACTCAGTCATAGTCATATATTTCACATCACACATTTAAAAATAACTCTTGGGATAGGGTCTGTTAAATTTTAAAATTTTCCAAGAAGACAGTAATGAGACACTTTGAAAACTAAGTGAAAAACATTTCACTGACGCACTTTTTCCTGCCCTCCTTTTTCTAGCTGCGGCCAGCGCTTTCTCTTCTCCAAGCGTGTCCTCTGTGCAGCCCCCGCCGCCACACACTTTCTCCACCCCTCAGCAGTCCCTGCCTCCTGTGAGGCCTTCGCCACCCTTGCCCTTTGTGCCTCCTTCACCGGTTCCTTCTGGTCCTCCACTCATTACCTCTTTACCACCTCATGTTTCTCCACCAACTGCTGCTGCCTTCAGTAACCCTCCTTTATCCCACTTCCCACCTTCCACTTCTGCCCCAAACACTCTCTTATCTGCCCCCGCTTCGGGTCCTCCCACATCAGGATTCTCTGTCGGCTCAGCCTATGACATTACACGAGGACATGCAGGAAGAGCTCCCCAGACACCCCTGATGCCGTCTTTTTCTGCACCTCCGGTGACAGGTAATTCTCTCTCTCACTGATACTTTGAAACAAGTGGTTATGGTGAATGTTTTATTTTTTTTTAAAACAGCTTTATTAAGGTATAATTCACATACAATTCAACCCTTTCATGTGTACAGATTAATAGTTGTTACTGTTTTTATCGAGTTGTGCAGCCATCACCAAAATCAATTTTAGAACCTTTTAATCAACCCCAAAGAAACCCCATACCTATTAGCTGTCACTCCCTACTTCCTCCCAATCCTCATGGCCCTCAGAACCACTAATCTACTTTCTGTTTCTATGAATTTGCTTATTTTGAACAGTTCATATAAATGGACTCATAATATGTGTCTTTTGTGACTTAGTGTAATATTTTCAAGATTCATCCATGTTGTAGCATGTGTCAGAACTTCCCTTTTAAGACTGAATAATATTCCATTGTATGGATATACCACGTTGTGTTTATGCATTTCATCAGTTGATAAACTGTTGGGTTGTTTGCACTTTTTGCCTATTGTGAATACTGATTCTGTGAACCTTTGTGTGCAGGGTTTTATGTGAACATGTTTTCATTTCTCTTGGGTTTATACCTAGGTGCAGAATTGCTGACTTTTTTTTTCCTGGAGGGTTTTTTTTTTTTAACTGAAGTATAGTTGCTTTATAACATTGTGTTAGTTTCAGGTGTACAGCATAGTTATTCAGTTATACATATATCTATATTCTTTTTCAGATTCTCTTCCATTATAGGTTATTACAAGATATTGTGTAGAGTTCCATGTGCTATACAGTAGGTCCTTGTTGTTTATCTGTTTTATATATAGTAGTGTGTATCTGTTAATCCCAAACTCCTAATTTACCCACCTCCTGCTCCTTTGATAACCATAAGGTTTTTTTGTATGTCTGTGAGTCTATTTCTGTTTTGTAAATAAGTTCATTTGCACCGTTTTTTAGATTCCACATATAAGTGATACCATATGATACTTGTCTTTGTCTGACTTACTTCACTTAGTATGATAATCTCTAGGTACATCCATGTTGCTGCAAATGGCAGTATTTCATTCTTTTTTATGGCTGAGTGACGTTCCATTGTATATGTGTGTGTGTATATATATATATATATATATCTCCATTCATTTGTCGATGGACATTCAGGTTGCTTCCATGTCTTGGCTGTTTTAAATAGTGCTGTGCTGTGAACACTGGGGTGCATGTCAGAATTGCTGACTTTTGAACAACTACCAGACTATTTTCCAAAGCAGCTGCACCGTTTTACTTTCTCACCAGCAGTGTATGAGGGGTCCTGTTACTGTGCATGAATGTTTCATTCCCTTTTCCTTGATCTCCAGAGCTTCCTGTTTTCATTTAAATTATTAAAATAAAGCTGATGTTACTTAATATATGATTTTTATATGATATAAAACTTAGTACATGATTAGTATGTGGAATGTCAGACAGAATTCGAAACTTTTGTCCTAACATTTTGTGCAGTTATAGAGAAACATCAAGGTGAAGTCTGAGAGTTTTTTTCAAAGTTTTACTTAAAAAATTATTAGGACTGAATGGTCCAGGGAGTAGTTTTATTTAGCCAGGTAAAAGTTCAAAAACAAATAAGTGTATGTGCCATGAGTTGGTGGAATTGGACTATTTTATTTTCTAGGTCAGTTACACCTACTTTTTCGACTTCCCAGGAATGGTTATTGGAAATCAATATCAAAACTTCATCCTGTCATATTCTGCCTATTGTTTCTCATTTTAGGAAAAGAAACAATTTTGTTGTGATTTTATAATCCAACTTGGCTTGTCTACCTTAACAAATAAAAATTTTTCGAGAGTACAAGTATGACACCCATGTGTATGTGATTTTTTTTTGAGTTAAAATAGGGTATGTGGATATGTTTACTAATTTTTACATGCTTTTTGTATGATGGGCTTGAGTGCTCATATCAGCTATTTTTATGCTTTAAAGAGATTCGGACTGTAGCTGTCTGCATCCAAGTGCTCATAGGGCAAACACGAAGTACTTTTGGATGTATATTTTCTGTCCATTTTCAGGGCACTTGGTGTAAGCTTATGAAGAGGGAAAGAAATTTCTTCTTTGGAATTTTGTATATTTTATAAAGGTTTAGGTGATTCTTTGAGCTCATATCTCAGTGTTGAAATGCCTGAGTATATAGTTACATTATTAAAGCTGTTTTGAACTACTCATCTCATATGTTGTATCTTCTTTTTATAGGAAATAGTTTATGGAATAAATTACATATATTAACATTTTTGCCATTAACTAGGTATTCTGCCAACTCCCATTACTCAGCAAGCTGGTTTGACGTCTCTGGCACAGGGAACTGGAACCGCATCAGCCATAACTTTTCCAGAGCAGCAAGAAGATCCTAGAATTGGTAGAGGGCAGGATGAAGCATCTGCTGGTGGACTCTGGGGTTTTATTAAGGTAAGGGGTGTTTACTTTAAAAATCACGTTTAATTTTTTAATTATAAAACTAACAGATATTCATTAGAGAGAATTTTGAAAATACAGAGAGGTGTAAGGAAAAATTAAAATACCTTTTATTCTTATTACACTTTTTCTATAGTTCCTCTGTCTTTTGGATGCACATATCTATGTAAATGTATCTCTTTTTTAGTGAAAAGCAAACTGGAGTAGTGACACGTGGACACAATTTTGTGTCTTTTGTTTGTCTACCTAGCGTGTATCATGAACATCTTCCCAGCTATAATTCTTCAGGCTACTTTGCCCAACATGTCATTGCATTTATTTCCCATGTTATATTTCACTTACCTGTTATTGGCATTTTCTAATTGTAATTCTTATTAATTAAATTATGATGAGCACTCTTGTATGCCAATCTTTATGTGCATCTCTGTTTTATCAGAGTTAATTCTTGGTAAATGTCAGTGTGGACATTTTAAAAATTACTGATACATATTGCTCTCCAGGAAGGTTATACCAAGATACACTGTCATAACATCATACATTTGCCAGCAGTGATTTTATTAATTGAAGTGTAGTATTTTCTAATTTGATAGGCAAAAAATAATACCTTGTTTAAATTTGCATTTCTTTGTTACTCAATTTGAACTTTATTTAATGTGATTTTTGGCTATTTGTATTTTTATTTCATGAAGTCTATATTCATGTTCTTTGCTCAGTTTTGAATTGGGATGATTTTCTTTTTTAATGAATTGATAAGAACTCTTAATGTAAGAAGAATATTTTATTATATGCTATCATATGTTGCAGTAGCCTCCATTTTTATCTTACATTTCAACTTTATTATGCTTTATTGACACAAAGCCTTCTAAATTTGGGGGAGTCACTTCTATCAATTTTTTTTCCAATTTTTTTAAATGTTAAAAATCACATTTACCTACTATATTATATGATGTTTTTTTATGATTTCTTCTAATTTTCTTGTGGTTTCATTTTTTTTACTTACCAAGTTGATATAGCTGATACTTACTTTACTATATTATATGAGGTAGAAATCAAACTTAATTTTTTTCCAACCACTTAATCGACTGTTCCAAAATCATATCCCAGTGATTTGATATGTTACCTTTACCTTAGTTACTAAATTGTGTGTTAACCTCAGTTTCTGCACTCTGTATTTTATTTCACTGCTTTGCCTGTCCTTGCAACAGTACCACACTATTTTAATTATTGTAACTGTTTATTTATTACACTAATATTTATTGAAAGCCTACTCTGCTGAGGTGGGGATGAAGAGTATTCATAGATGAGTCAGATAGAAAAGTCAGTTCTGAGTCTGTGCATTCATAAAGGCAGATCAGCATTTGGTTGTGTAAGTTTGCTGTTTTCAAAATTTTTCTTTGCTGGTCTTTTCTATTTATTTTTCTTAATGAATTTTAGAATCGCTTTGTCAAGTTCCCCTCAATATTCTGAGGGTTTGGCTGCAATTTAATTACATGTTAAACATATTTTTAAATTGGTAGCTGGTTAAACTGATTTACAGCGTTTGAGTTTTATGTATCAGAAAGATGGCATTTTTCTAAGCTTGCTTCTTTATATCACTTTGTGCTTTTTAAGGGTCTTCTTTATGTAGAGACTGTCACTTCTTTTCCTCGTTAAGAGCATGTGTCAGCATGTCAGTTACCAGTTGTAATACTCAGTTCAACCCTACAGATCTTGTAAATAATTCTTCTAATATTCAGCATAAGATGGGTGGACAGTCTTAAATATCAGTGTTATGAACTCATCTGTTTTTCTGAATCTCCTTAGTTTAGTAGTAGGTTGGGACAGGTGGAATCATGGCCTGTTAGCCAGATGCCATCTCTAAGTCTCTTTGACTGTGGAAGAAGCATAGATGGAAGGAAATACTCAGATCTGGTTCCTTCTGTCTAATAGTGTGGTTTTAGGAATTCAGAGGACTAGGTCTGGCTTTATTAAAAGGGAGAATTTGGGAACAAAACAAATAGGAAGTAGGAAAAAAGAAACTTTCATAGAACAGAGTATTATATATTAAGGTAATAAGTAACTCTGGGAAATAAAGATAAGAAATGTTTTTACTGTTTTTATTTTTATATTAGGGAACAAAATATGAGTCTTCAGAGACATCCAATTGCAGTCTTTATTTGGGACCTTGATGGACAAGTTTTGCCTAGTCTTTTATATAGATAAATAAATAGTAATGAAATGAAATAAAAATATAGGTATACATAGAAATGAAATAAACATATATACATACACACATACATATATATACAGTAAACATACTTCCCAGGCCAGTGTTGCTCGAAGTGGGGTCAGTAGATTGCTGTCAATCTATGATGAGATGAGAAGAGAAATTGAGAGGAAGCATTTTGAAATTTCATAGCAATTTGACATTGCCATAACCTTAGTGTTCTTATATTTTACAAAAGTATAGGTCTGCGATGCATTGGAAACTTAAAAAAAATTTTTTTTTTCCTCACCATCCGGTAATCATGGTGTTCTTTGCTTAGAATGAGTATTTACATGTGAATTTGTTCTGTGCAGGGTGTGGCTGGGAACCCTATGGTGAAATCTGTGCTTGATAAAACAAAACATTCAGTAGAAAGTATGATTACAACGCTGGACCCTGGCATGGCTCCATATATCAGTATGTACATAAAATAGAGCAGCATCTGCCATATAAAGTATGTGCTCATGTCAGCCACTGGGTGTAATCCCACAGGTCTTGTAATTAGTGAAAATCCTCCTATATTCTTACATTGATTGTCAGTCTTGGTTTTGATACTTTTAATTCATCTTTTTCTTAGTCACCACTAAATAAATTTTGAAAACTTCCCAGAATGAACTTTGGAGGAGTAAAAATGATTTGAATTATTAGTATACTTACTGATTTTAATTATGAATATGGTTAGTGTTGCTTTATAAGAATTTTACCATTCATTGTTGACATTTGAAGTGTTGCTTTGTTCATATTTGGTTTTGACATTTCTCCAGTTATCTATCTTAATTAAATGTGTTCATGTGTAACTCAGGAATAAAATTTTTATAGGCTGTTAATCTATTTACTAATAATATGTCATTACTAGATTTGTTGGGAAAGCTACTTTATTGAATCCTCATTACCAATAATCCTCCAGACGGTTAACTGGAGGATTAATTTTTTATGTACATATCCAGTAAGTGAAATAACATAATCTTTTAGCAGGATTTGTGACCAATTATTAGTAATTCTGGTGAAGATAACAATTTAGTGGCCAAAGCTATGCACCACGTACTTGAACAGAGATTTTTCAGCAGCAATAAAAAGTCAGTAGCTTTCATAAGTCTTGAGTCTGTTGGTAATTGTCTAGTAAATGTCAAAGGGCAAGACCTAATAATGATAAGCACCATTTATTAAATGCTTGATCTGCCAGATACTAATTCCCGTAAGAGCTCTGCAAGCTAGGTGTTATTTTTCTCAAGTTTTAGATGAGGAACTTGTGTTCAGAGAGCTTTATTATTATCCTAGGTTACACAACGTGGTGGAGCTAACACTTAGCTTCTTTGCTTCCCTTTAAGTGGAAAATTGAATCAAAGAATTAACTCAGCTGAATTGTTCTCTGTGTTTGTAATTGCCAGGGTTTAGAAATTGGACCCTACCATATATACCGATTTCATATATTCATAATAATCAAGTTTGACATAATTAATGCAGTATATATTTTCTTCTCTTCACAAGCTCTTATTTTTAGTGAGAAAAAGAAAGGAATTAGTATTTTTGGAGCTCTTGTTGTTTTAATGGGTACTGTGTTAGATGGTGAAATCAATTACCTTACTTAATCCTTAGAGCAAGCCCTGTGAGGTGGCAGGAACTTTTCTGTGAGGAAACAAGCTCAGTGACTTCCCCAAGGTACCGAAACTAGTTAGTGATAAAATCAGGACTCAAACCAAAGACTTTTCTCAGGCCAGTACTCTGCGTGACATCCAGAAAAAGGAAAATAAAACGGGGAGAGAAAGGTACAAAATAAAATTTCTATTATTAGAAGATATAATAACATATAATCTTCATCACCTATAAAAAGCAGTAATACTGAGTGTGAAAAAGCTATTGACAAGCAGCAAAAACGAGACCATTTGGATCTAACAAAACTCTAGTAAAACTTACCATGTTTTTATATAAATATTTTAGAAATCACCATAACAATTTCAAATGTATCAAGAAAGCACAAGAACTATTAGAAATGGACTTTGACACAGTTTCAACATTTTTTTGATTAGCTCTCCCTTTATAATCATTAAAAGTGGCATGAGTCATCACAAAAAACCGAAAAGCTTTTTGAGCTGAAGCCTAATGGAACAGTACTTAGCTAGATAGCGTTGAGAGATATGTCCCACATGGAGAAAAAAAAAGAAAAACATATAGTCTTCCTCTTCTTTCCTATGGTAACCCTTGCTTTTAGGTTTTAATAATTTAAGAAATTCCAGTAAAGATGGGATCTGTGGAACATTGTTTCAATCAGGAAAAAAGAAATCCATAATAAAAAGCCCAGATATTTGGAAAATATTTTCAGCTGTTCCAAAAGATACTTAACTGAGGAAAAGCATTGTTTCTAGGGCAAAATATTTCACAGTACAAACAGCTTTCTGGAGAAATCTCAGAGTAAGATGCCATTAGATGACAGGGTGAAATGTGTCTGCTTGCATCAGGCAGTGTAGTGAAAAGATACAGACCTAGATTTGAGTCCTGACATCATTGCTAAGTAGCTGTGTTACCTTGGGTGAGACCTTATCAGCCTCAGTTTCCTCGGCCAATAAAAAGGTAATCTATAGCTTGCGTTGTTTTGCCAGGTTAAGAGTAATTATGTAATAAAATGTTAGTGCATGGTAGTAATTATGAGAATTTCATTATTTTAATTTGGAATTGAAATTTTCTTCTGGTCTTTGTAGAATCTGGAGGTGAACTGGACATTGTAGTGACCTCAAATAAAGAAGTAAAAGTTGCCGCTGTCCGAGATGCCTTCCAGGAGGTCTTTGGCTTAGCTGTGGTGATAGGGGAAGCTGGGCAGTCCAGCATTGCCCCACAACCAGTGGGCTATGCAGCTGGATTAAAAGTGAGTAATAGAGCATCTTTTTCGGGATATAGTAGCTGGCAGTTCATTTTTTAAAATTTCTGATGATAATCCTGTGGTCTGTATGGAGCTTTTGGGTTTTTACATACTGAAATATTGATTTGGTTTTCAATTAGACAATTCTGTAGTGTTAGGAAGATACAGTGGAGTTTTAATTTAAAGAAACCTAAAGTAGGTTTTGATTATCGGGGGAGGGGAGGAACCACATGCCAAGAGCACAGAAAGAGAGCAGTTTTAGTCCTGAAAGAGATCTTCTTAACCCAGTATTAACGTTTAAATCCATTACTGAAATTATAATATCCCTTGAATCCCGTAAGCTTTTTATTACTATCACTATTCATAATACTTTACACTTTATGTATTTCTTCATGGTTTATGGGATTCTCATATATTTGGAAGTTTCCAGAGTAGTAATGGGGTTCTAGTAAGCAGGTTGTAAATACACCTGACAAAGTCCCCCTTTTCCCTTGTATTTTCCGTTACGGAAAAACCCGAACGAACTTTTTGGCCAAGCCAGTACTTGATGAGGGGACTCGGCGCTCATCCAGAAAATTTTCTTAACTTACTTTCTTTGAGTCTTCCCTTTCCCTGTCCTTTTAACTACCTTGCCTTAGAGACCTGACTAGCTGGCATATTATAGGCACAAAGCCTGTATATAACCAGAGTGTGCCAAGGTCTCATCAGCATATAGAGACCTATTAAATTACATTACCAGTAGTAATGCACTTACCAAAGGAAGACACTGCCATAGTTTTTGGTCGTGAGGGAAGAAGACCTTGTGATTAAGTCTATAGATACCTATATAATCCCTACGTAATAGTGGCAGATAATAGAATGGCTTATTTTGAAAACAAATTTCACACACTTGCATACTCACACCACCACTTGAATATTGTACACTTTGTCTTCTGGACTGTTACCATTAAAAAATTTGTCACATACACAAGCCAATCCCATTACCATAGTAGACCTGGCCCCCTCTTGCGTGCTAAGTGCTAAAGTTCCAAGAGTTCTGCCCTCCCTCTCATACACTTTTTACCATCAGTCTACAAACACGCAAAAACAAATGAACAGTTCATCAGCATGTAAACCTGCTCCCACCTTAAAAAACAAAAAGAAACTAAAGAAAACCTTAACAAATTTTTTTACCTTACTTTCCCCATCACCTCCAACCCTAGGTTTTCACTTCGTTTTGCAGCAAAACTTGCAGAGAGTTGCCAAGAGTTTTATCTCTAGTTCTTGTCTTCAGTCTTTTACACCCACCCCAGCCAGGCTCTCACCCTCACCCCTCCACCGAGAATGCTTTCAAGGTCGCCAATGTTGTGCATCTTGTTTGACCTCCCACTGGCTTTGAGACTCCTCTGTAATGTCTTTTACGCTTGCCTTTGGGGATGCCACACTTGGTTTCTTCCCTGCCTCACAAATTCCTCTGTGCTTCCTTTGCTGGCTCCTTTTCTCCCCAACCTCCTGATGGTCTCCTTCCCTTCATCTACGTTCACTCAGTGATCTCAGCCAGTCCCACGGCTTTGAATACCAGCTGTGTGCTGACAGTTTCGAGTTTGTATCTCCAGCAGAGACCTCTCATGTAAACTAGGTTAATATAAAAGTTGCCTTTTTAATACCTTTACTTGAATGTCTCAAACTTATCATGTCTAGTACTCAACTGCTTTTCTTTCCTTCCAACCTGTCCCCCGCCGCAGCTTTCTCCATCTCAGTTGATGACGGCTCTGTCCTTCGGTTTTCTCAGTTGAGAAACCTTGGAGTCATCCTTGACATCTCTCGTTATCCATGTCCAGTTCATCAAGAAATCTTGTTCACTGTACCTTCAGAATACATCCAGCCTCTGACTGCTTGTCACTGTCTCCATTGCTCCCACCCTGGGTGAAGCCACCACAAAGCCTTGTTGGAATCTTGGGTTCACCTCCTAACAGGTCATCCCATTTCTACCCTTGTGGCCCTATATGTTATCCTCAACAGAGTAGCCACGGTAATTCTTTCAACACACAAGATCAAACCATTTCACTATGCTTTTCAGAACTTTATATTTCACTGAGTGTAAAATCCAAATTCCTTACCAAGGCTTCCACAGCCCCATGTGGCCTGGCTGAACTGGCCTTCTGTTCTGTTTTTTTTTTAAATTGAAGTATAGTTGATTTTCAGTGTTTCACATGTACAGCAGAGTGATTCAGTTATATCATATATATATATATATATATATACACACACACACATATATGTGTGTATATATATCCTTTCTCAGATTCTTTTGCTTTATAGGTTATTACAGGATACTGAGTATAGTTCCTTGTTGTACAACAGTAGTTCCTTGTACAACAGTTGGTCCTTGTTGTTTATCTTTTATATGTAGTAGTGTGTATCTGTTAATCTCAAATTCCTAATTTATACCCCCACCCTTTTTCCTTTGGTAACTATAAGTTTATTTTCTATGTCTGTGAGTCTATTTCTGTTTTGTAAATAAGTTCATTTGTACTATCTTTCTAGATTCCACGTATAAGTAATATCATAAAATATTTGTCTTTCTCTGATTTACTTAGTGTGATAATCTTTAGGTCCGTCCATGTCGCTGCAAATGGCATGATTTCACTCTTTTTTATGGCTGAGTAATATTCCATTGTATATACACACCACATCTTCTTTATCCATTCATCTGTCGATGGACACTTCGTTTGCTTCCATGAGCTGACTATTATAAATAGTGCTGCTATGAACAGTGGGGTGTGTGTATCTTTTTGAACTAGAGTTTTCATCTTTTCCAGGTATGTGCCCAGGAGTGGGACTGCTGGATCATATGGCAGCTCTATTTTTGATTTTTAGGAAACCTCCATGCTGTTCTCCACAGTGGCTGCACCAGCGGCCTTCTGCTTTTCTCTGGTCTTCCCCCTTGCTCACTCCATGCCAGCCACATTGGCCTCCTTGCAGGTCTTTGCGCTTGTCTGACAGGCTGCTCTCTTCTCACAGCCTTTTAACAGCTCTCTCTGAGCCACTCTTTCCTCAGTTATCTACTTGGTTGAGTCCCTGACCTCCTTCAAGTCTTCACTAAAATCTTCCCTCCACAGTGGGGCCTGTCCTGACCGCCCTGTTCAGTACTGCAGTCTGCACATACGCCCTGCACTCCTGATCTCTCTAGCCCTCCTCTGATCTTTCTCCTATAGCAGCCAGCATCTTCTGATTTACCATATAATTTACGTTGATGTTATTTTTATTTTTTAATACTTTTTTCCCACTAGAATTAAGTTCTACAAGAGCAGAGATCTTTGTTCCGTTTACAGATATAAACTTTTAGAATAGTGCTTCATGTTCTTTAAAATGAATATCTAGCAGTCCTATTGAGATATATTGGTATAAAACCCCAAACAACAGAATTTAAAGTGCTAGGGTAAACTTTTTAAATTAATAATTTATTTCCTCAAGTAAGCAGTCTAATGCAGAAGAAGTTTTCACTCTGGGATCTGTTTTGAATTTTGGTTTAACAACATGTCAGCCATATGAGAATAGAGATTTTTCCCCTTAACAGAGCTCTAGCTGCCCACCTGTTGCTATACTTTGATAGTACCTTTACCATCAAACAGTGGTCTTCAGACTTGTGTATAAGTACCTCTGGTGACATGCAAAGATTTTACAAGGTCCAGGTAGACCCAGATAGTTTTCAGGAACTCAGCTTCTCCTTCCTCAACTTCCGTATGTATGCTTTCCTAAAATTTTCTGCCTGAATACATACTTGTAATGGAGGCAACGTGCCATCTCCTTTCTCATCTCCTCTTCATAAGCTCTGACCTCTCCCATTAGAAAATAAAGATATACCGCTCACCCACTGATTGCCTTGGAACCTAAAATCCTCCAGAGTGTCATACGAAGGGACAATTCAAAATAATGTTTTAGATGTTAAGAATGCAAATGACATAATGACTCAGTAAAATCTTCTTGCAAGTCCTGTGGTTTCTATTTGTTCTCAAAAAAACTGATAGGGTTGTCATTCATAATTTCTGATGATAGATCACCACATGATTTTTGGAACATAACTCAAAATTTATGGTTTTTAAAACATGAGTCTTAAATATTTTATGTTAAATATCATTGCATAAAAGACACTTCAGATCGGTATAAACTGAACTTGAAAGGCTGATGGAGATTTTTTTCTGTTAGAAAATCTTATTTTCTGAATATTAATAGTTCAGTTTATATTGTGATTTTATTAGTATTTGACAGATTTGTTTTAGTATTGGTTTTTGCCCTTCAAATTTAGAAGTGTTCCTTTTCCACAATCTTTAATACAAGCTTAAAATTAAAGTTAATTGAAACTGATATATATAGGAAAGTGATTTGTAATTTTCCCAGCTGTTTGTTTTTTTTCAGAAGCAGTAGAGGGAACTAACAAAAAGAAAATAATGTAGAATATTAAAGTTTCAACCCAGATTTTTTTCTCCCCATCAGATTTTATTTGAAGTGAATGTCTTTTTTGACTAAACTTAAGTTTTCCTTTAAACATATGAAATTGTTTAAGGAAATAAATCAGCTGTAATTAAAGTTAGGAAGCTTCTGAAACTTCTCCAATGCCAAGTATTAATTTTACTGAAAAGCCAATTATATTTCTGACCATTGTTTTATAGCTTATAGTCAAGAAGAATGTAGTTAATATCTGTAAGAATTTTTGAAGAAGCGTGGAATTTTGATTATCTGAACCAAGTTGCTTAGTATAAGCTCTCAGAGTACAGTATAAGCTCTAGAGGCATTTCTGCATCTTACTTCAGTTCTGAGACAGTTACTTCAGTGTGGCCTCTAAACTACCTAATTTTTGGTACCCTACACTGCTGAAAAATAAAGTTTAAAATTCCCTTCTCAAAACATTGGTAGTGACTAATATCAAAGTGTCTCTGTGACGCCAAAAGATGCCACACTTAAGTAATGTTGTAGTCAGAGGAGGAAAGAGGCTGATTTACGCCCTCTTCATTTTCTCTTCTGGATTCCATAAAAACAAGCATTACACTTGTCTACCTAACTCATTATCCTATCTTTATAGGTGCTAATTAATTTCAGTTCAGTATTTTGTGAACCCTATGAAGTATAAAGCCCTGTGCTGTAGGATTGTAAAAAATGAACCAACTTAGTTTCTGTTTCCTGGGAGCACAGAATCTAGGAATATTTTGTCGTAGTGTGTAGCTGAGATAGCACCTTTGAAGAGTTGCGAATGAATCTCTAAACATCCCACTAATCCCCTAATAGTTTTTTACTGAATTAACATTTATTTAAACTTCTTTATAGTAAAAATTAGACATAACTACCTTTTGGGAGGAGGGAATTATTTTACTTTTCGGAACAGATTTACATTATCCAGTACAAAGAATTAGGTTCATCTTAGCTATTGTATTTTCTTTCAGATTCAACAGTGACCTCCTCGTGCACTATTAGATTTGGTGATGCCATATTTACACTCTTTAGATTCCTAATATTAGCCATATAGGCCTTCAGAAGCCCTTAGTTTTTCCCTTGTTCACTCTTTCATGTAGTAAGTTCTCACTGGCTGCCTGTTAGGTTAGACACTATGCTAGGTACCAGAGATACAAGAGTAAGCAAAAATACAGCTTGACTTTATTGTAGTTTAACTCATATCTTCTTTCATCTTTCATGTTTATAAGCTAATGACAGATTGGCCTACATGTTCTCATGCAGTTGTCACTTATTTATTTATCTGAAATAAATTAAGTTGTCTCTAGAAGTATCTTAGCTTTCTTCCTTTTCATTTGAAGAAGAATTGACCCCTTAATCTCATTCACTGCTTAGCTCTGCTGTTCATGATAAAAATAGGGGTATTATCCATGACTAGTTTTATTCAGAAATAGCTTTATCTTGCTTTTTGAACACATTCTCATCATATCATTCATGATCACTTTTATGAAGTGATTCAAATAGAAGTAGTAAACAACAACCTTGTCCTCATTAATCCAGCTTTTAGTTTTCTGCCATAAGTATATATTTAATTCATGATTTTGAGTTATCTATATAGTGTTCTCAGCCCCTCAATTTTGTTTCATAAATGGTACTAATTTTCTTGAATAAGCTTTGATGTAATGCATACATTTGAAGTTAAAATAACTTATTTTGGTGCAAACTTTAAAGGCTATATATAAAAGGAATCAGAAGAAAGAGAAAAAACATATTTGCTATTGATATGATTGCCTGCCTAGAAAAATTCAAGAGAGAATCAACTAAAAAACTACTAGAACTGATAAATGATTTTTATTTAGTTAGATGGCCTCTTGCCAGATCAACACTAAAAAGCACAGTTTCCTTTTATTAGTAATAACCAATTAGAACATGTAATATAAAAATTATCCATTTCATGATAGCAACCAAAATAATAATGCATATAGGAATAATTTGGAAGATGCACTGCAGACTCTTAGTACTGAGGGGAATACAGTGGGGCTTTTTCACTTTTTACTCTCTGTGCTTCTGTATTGTTTTCATGTTTACAATGAGTATATATGTGTGTTTCTGTATTGTTTTCATGTTTACAGTGAGTATATATGTGTTTGTGTATAAATGTATATGCATATTACTTATACAGTCGTAAATTAGTATGTTTAAAACCGAATAATTTAAAATAGTTTCTAATGTACACTGTTTCAGGGTGCCCAGGAACGGATAGATAGCTTGCGTCGAACTGGAGTGATCCATGAAAAACAGACTGCTGTGTCAGTAGAAAACTTCATTGCAGAATTGCTTCCTGACAAGTAAGAGGATTTTTTTTTAACATAGTTATAATTTTTTTAGAGAACTTACAAGACAAAATCTATTCTCTTAGCAGCTTTCAAATGTACAAAAAGTATTATTAACTATAGTCACCATGCTGTACATTATATTCTCATGTCAACTGGAAGTTTGTACCTTTTAATCCCCTTTATCCATTTTACTCCCCCTCCCACCCCTGCCTCTGCATCCACCAATCTCTCCTTTGTATCTGTGAGTTTGCTTTTCCCCCCACATGTGAGATCATACAGTATTTGTCTTTCTCTATTTGACTTACTTCGGTTAGCTTAATGACTTCAGTGTCCATACACGTTGCTGCAAATGGCAAGGTTTTCCTTCCTTTTCAATGGAATAATATTTCATTGTATATATACATACATATTTATGTGTGGGTGTGTGTATAAATCACATTTTCTTTATCATCAGCAGACATTTAAGTTGCTTCCATGCCTCGGTTGTTGGAAATAATGCTGTAGTGAACAGGGGGATGCATATGTCTTGTTGAGTTAGTATTTTCGTTTCCTTTGGATAAATACCCAGAAGTGAACTTTATGGATTATTTGGTAGTTCCGTTTGTGAGGAACCTCCATACTGTTTTCCATAGTGGTTGTACCAATTTACAGTCCCACCAACAGTGCACAAGGGTTCCCTTTTCTCCACCTCTTCGTGAACACTTATTTCTTGTTTTTTGATAATAGCCATTCTAACAGTGTGAGGTGTTATCTTATTGTGGTTTTGATTAGCATTTCCCTGGAGGATTAGTGATGTTGAGCACCTTTTCACATATGGCCATCTGTATGTCTTCTTTGGAAAAGGAGGCTAATCAGATCTTCTCCCCATTTTTTTATTGGATTGTTTGGTTTTTGCTGTTGATTAGTATGAGTTCTTTATATATTTTGGATATTAGCCCCATATCAGATATATGATTTGCAGGTATTGTCTGTCATTTGGTAGGTTTCCTTTTCATTTTGTTGATAGTTTCCTTTGCTGTGCAGAAACTTTTTAGTCTAATGTAGTCCCACTTGTTTTTGATTTTGTTGCATTTGCTTTTGGTGTCAAACCCAGAAAACATCATTGCCACAACAGATATCAAGGAGCTTACTGCCTATGTTTTCTTCTAGTTTTTTATGGTTTCAGATGCTATGCTCAAGTATTTAATCCATTTTGATTAATTTTTATCTCTGGTGTGAAATTGTGGTCCAGTTTTCTCAACACCATTTATTGAAGAGACTGTCCTTTCCCTATTGCATATTCCTGGCTGTTTTGTCATAAACTAATTGGCCATAAATGCATGGGTTTATTTCTGGGCTCTATTGCATTGATCTATATTTTTGTTTTTTATGCAAGTACCATACTGTTTTGATTACTGTTGCTACGTATTATAATTTGACATCAGGGAGCATATTGCCTCCAGCTTTGCTCTGCTTTCTCAAGATTTGCTTTGGCTATTCAGGGTCTTGTGGTTGCATACAAATTTTAGGATTGTTTGTTCTATTTCTGTGGAAAATACTGGAATTTTGATAGGGATTGCACTGAGTCTGTAGCTTCCTTTGGGTAATAGGAACATTTTAACAATGTTCATTCTGCTAGTCCATGGGCATGGAATATATTTCCATTTATTTGTGTCTTCTTTAGTTTCTTTCATCAATGTCTTACAGTTTTCAGAGTAGACATCTCTCACCTGCTTGGTTAAATATATTCCTAACTAACTATTTTATTCTTTTTGATCTAATTGTAAATGGTATTTAAAATTTTTTTCTTCTGATAGTTTGCTATTAGTGTATAGAAATACAAGAAATTTTGGGGTATTGAATTTGTATCCTGCAACTTTACTGAATTTACTAGTTTTAACAGTTTTTTGGTGGTAGCTTTAGGTTTTTCTATATATAATATGTCATATGCAAATAGTGACCGTTTTACTTCTTCCTTTCTGATTTGGATGCATTTTTTTTGTTGCCTAATTACTCTGACTAGGACTTCCAATACCATGCTGAATGAAAGTGGGAAGAGCGGGCATTCTTGTCTTGATCTTAGAGGTAAAAGCTTTTTAGCTTTTCACTGTTGAGTATATTAGCTATGGGCTTGCCATATATGACTTTGATTATGTTGAGGTATGTTCCTTCTGTATCCACTCTGTTGAGAGTTTTTGTCATTAATGGGTGTCGAATTTTGTCCAATACTTTTTATAGCTCTGTTGACATGACTGTATGATTTTATCTTTCATTTTGTTAATGTGGTGTAGCACATTGATTTATTGGCACATTCTGAACCATCCTTGCATCCCTGGCCCACTTGATTATGGTATAGATCCTTTTAATGCATTGTAGAATCTGGTTTGCTAGTATTTCACTGAGGATTTTTACATCTCTGTTTTTCAAGGATATTGGGCCTTTAATTTTCTTCTGTGTAGTGTCCTTGTCTGGGTTTGGTATCAGGGTAATGCTGGCCTTGTAATGGAAGAGTTTGAGAAGGATTGGTATTAATTCTTCTCTAAATCTTTGGTAGAATTCACCAGTGACACCATCTGGTTCTGGACTTTTGTGTGTTGGGAGGTTTTTGATTACTGATTCGGTCTCCTTACAAGTAATCCATTTGTTAAGATTTTCTGTTTCTTTTGATTCAGGTTGTGTGTTTTTAGGAATTTATGCATTTCTTCTAGGTTGTCCAGTTTGTTGGCGTATAATGGTTCAGTAAGAGGCTTATTATGTTTCTCTTAGGAGCAAAATATGATTGCTTACACTGAACATCTAGTAAAAAAATGTATCCTATTTTAGACCCAGAGACAAAATTACGTTCTGGTCTAGCTCTGTCATCTAACTAGCTGTGTGACCTGTGTAGCTCAGCTCACCTTTCTGCTCGTTTCTCCTTTTTAATTATAAAATGGACATTGTGTTCCCTGCATGCTAAGATTGTGTTAATAATCAATTACATATGATACAGTGATTTAGTTATTGGCTTGGATGTTGACCTCCAGTAACAATCATTTACACAGTCATTCAGAGTAATGGAAGGTATGGCAAGAGGGCCTGGAGGCAGTCACTAGGTTTGAGTTCTGTTGAACACTACCTCATCTAGTTTGGAAAAACCCTCCAGCAACATAATTCATCTTTTTTTTTTTTAAATATCTTTTCACACTGATAGGTATCACCAAACACCTGTCAGTAGAGGAACATATTTTTTTATTTTTTAAATTCTTGGCTGCATTGGGTCTTCGTTGCTGCACGTGGGCTGTACATAAAATGCTATGTACATTTTCAATGGCATTAACTTGATGTGGAGATGGTGTCAGGTAAGATCCGTGAATGATTGGGACTTGAGCTGAATTTTGAAGAGTAGGTAAAATTTGGTTAAGTAGAAAAGAATAGCTAGGACATTCTGCATGGAGGAGAAGTGTGACGATGATTAAGATGTATTCAGGGGTCAGTGATTTTATCAGCTTGGCTGAACACTGTTGGATAGGAAATCAGAAAGTAGCTGGAAGAGCTTTGATTGCTAGGTTGGGAAGTTTGAACTTTCTATGTAAGCACCAAGCAACCATCCAGTGATGATGAATATTAAAAGGTTACCAGAGGGGGAAACTGAAATATTCATTTAAGGGCTACCTTAGAGATTCCATTGTGCCTTTTTCCACGTATTATGTTTTAATAAAAATTATGACTTTGATAATACTGAACTACTTTCAATACCATTTACCCCCTTCATCTTTTGCAGTATTAAGTATCTTAATTGTGTATCTATTTTAAACTCCTAAGATATTAGTATAGTTCTGTACACTCTATTCACTTATATTTATTCTCTGAATTCTTGCCTGCATTTTTGGTTTTTCTGTCTGGGATCATTGTCATTCTGCCTAAAGAGCATCCTTTGGTACTATATACATTGTGATGGAAGACCTTAGCCAGGACTTCTCTCAGCTTTTGTCTGAAAGTGCCTTTAAAGCACCTTTATTTTCACAGGGTGTTTTTTTCTGGATGTAGAAGTCTGGATTGGCAGATCTTTTCTTTCAGTACTTTAAAGATGCTGTTGTACTGTTTTCTGGCTTCCATCGTTTCTGTTACATCAGCTATCCAGCTTGTTTCTGTGAAAAGAATGTATTGTTTAGCTGCATTTAGGATTTTTTCTGTCATTTTATTTTTGCAGTTTTGTATGGTAGGTACAGGGGTGTGTGTTTGCTTAGGTATTGAATTTTTGTGGATTCCCTGAGCTTGATTCTTTCTTTCATTGGATTTTATGTCTTTCATCAGTTTTGGAAAGTCCTTGGCCATTGGCTCTTCAGAATTAGCTTCTGGCCCATTTTCTCTCTTCTCTTTCTAGGACTATAATTACATGCTTGTTCACCTTCTGACTGTGCCTCAGAGTTCTCATTTGGTCAGTCCTCTCTTTCCCCTACTTCCTCACTCTGATTCTTCTGCTGTGTAGCCCATACATTGATTTTTTTTAAAAAGTAGATTTAATTTACTATTGAATACCTGTATTTTCTACTTCGATTATCTTTACCTCTCTCTTTCCTTGAATATGAGTCATATTTATTTTAAGATCTTTGTCTACTGAATCCAGTGTGTGGGCCTCTTTTAGCCTCCTTTTGGTGTGACGATAAGGTGCTGTCTTTGTGGATGCCTCATAATCTTTGAAGGCCAGGCATTGTTTATAAGAAACTCGAGAGTCTTGAGGTAATTTTGAGAAGGTTCACTCTTCCCTCTAATAAACAGAGTAGTGAGGTGTGTGGAAGGGGTAGTTTGGTGCACTTTAGATAGACTGACCTGAGTCCAGGCTGGGTTGTGCTCAGGGTCAGCTGAAAGTCTTCAGCATACCTTTGAAAGGTTGTCCCTGTCCAGAATGTTACTCCGTTTTGTCTTCCTTGCTTCTACAGCTCTTGGATGCCATTAGATATGACTTGTGTACTCATCCAGCTTTTCATTGGGAGCACTGGTCTGCCATCAACTGCTCCATCATACCTAGATGTGCTATTTTTCCTACCTTTTTTTGAGCAGAAGACTAGCAAATAAGGAAGATTAGGAATAGTAATTGGTATTAGGAAGTCTGTGGGTGGTTTCCAGTATGGTTTAAGGAGGAGAGGGTGAAAAGGCTGTAATATTAAGATACAGAAGGGGACTAGAGGAAGGACATGAGAACAAACAGCAAACCCATGACCCAAAACAAACACTTGATCGTTTGCTTTGGCTACTTCTCTCTGTGGTGTTCCCATGAAAAATAAATGGACAGAAGATAGTCAGGAAAATACATGCTTATAACTGAGTCAAGAAAAGACCATTGGTGTTTGCCTCCTAATAGTAAAGCCAGTATAGACCTAGCTATTTGTGATAAACTTTGCATCAGTTCATGCTACATGAGGGAAATTAGCATGTTTTATACCAAAATGGAAAAATAACCTGTGTGAACATGATTTGTCCTTATTCTGAGATTAACCTATCAAGTTCTAAAACCAAGGGTTATGTGTGAAATGGGTTAAAATGTCCTTCTGTGAAGTGACTGGTGGTAGTGGATGGTCTTTCTTTGATAAAATACAAATTGGCATACCTGTGTCAGCTCCTCAGGTGCTATTTTGATTTTTTTTCTGCTGCATGAAATCTAAATGTCTTGGAACCACCATTCTTAAGCCTTTTTTAAGTCTAAGTAGCTTCCATATGGGATTGGTCGAGTCTGTCTTACTTCCCCAACCGCATGGAGAGGGTGAGGAGAAGGAGAGCATTCTTCAGCAATTGTCCTTGAGTGCGAACAGTGGAGACCACAACTTTTCCTCCTGCTGGTGGAAGGACAGGAGGAAGGAGAGAGAAGACAGCGTTTCCTCAGCCAATAGCACTAGTCAGGGGAATGGAAGAGGTCTCGGTGGGCATGACAGTGACGGCAGTTTAGATTTGAGTTGAGAAGGATGGGATATCCAGGTTGACACGCTCGGGAGCGTGACAGTAGTTTGGAGAGGAAGGGGAGTTTTTCCCGTGTGATCACCGGCATTGTAGGGGAGACTGCTCGTACCTTCAGGATTGCTGCTTTTCAGGACGTCCGTGCTGTGCCTGGAAGCTTAGTCACTACAGTTATTCTCTGCCATCTGCATAATACACAAATCATATAAAATAAAACACTGATTCATCATATACCAAATAAATTATTTAAAATAATGATTCATATAATAAATAAAATAACTATTTAAGGTTCTTAATTTAAAGGAAAATTTTAGGATGTGAATACTACAGACATTATAAACACTGAAAGTTACTCTACATATTGTTTTGTTGTTTCTTTGAATATGTAAATAAGTTTCCTAATCATATTGTATTTCATCTCACTTTAATCTGTATATTTTAAAATTTTCTTGATCTGTATCTTATTTAAACTCATGATTTCCTGATTCTGGCTAGTTAAAATGCTAGTGATATTACAGATGACCTCACCTAAGTCAGTTTATAACTATCACTTTTTACGTGTATCTTTAAATTGAAGAAAGTTTTCTTGATTTCATGAGGCTGTTTTCAAACTGATTCGTTGTGAACAATTCAGAAAGTGTGATTAGAAGGAATTATCAGGAATGAGGAGAGGATTTGTTATTTCCTGAATGAGTTTATTTTTATAGTAACTTTGCAACTTGCCTATATATTAATTATAGAGTTGGTAATATAAATTTTCCCATATTTTAGCAAGTGACATTTTTAATTACAATGTTATTTGAATTTTCAAATGAGTAGATTTATCTGTTGCATATTTGAGCACCCCTAATTGCCATTCTTTTCTCCAAATCTTAGCAAGAAAAGGAACTTTCCATGATGAGTAATTTCAATTATTTTTTCTTTGTTGTTTTTCCTTCTCTGAATTAAGCCAACAGGGTAATTTTATATGTTGTTTTATAGATTGTCCTATTGAAAATTTCAAGGAAATGTTTTTCTAGTCAATCTGGAATGTTAGTACTTTATCTATTCACCATAACTCATTTAGCACATACACAATGTGAAACTCATGCATTCTGTTGCAGATGGTTTGACATTGGCTGTCTGATAGTTGAAGACCCTGTGCATGGTATTCATCTAGAAGCATTTACACAAGCCACACCAGTACCCTTGGAATTTGTACAACAGGTTAGTTTTATCCTTTTCTTTTTCATTATGCTTCAGAGAAACCTGAAATACTGTTTTCAAAATAAGATTTTTCATTGTTTTGCTTCACTTGTTCCTTGTAGCCTTTTCTCTTTGCTCCTTTTAGCCTTTTCTCTTTGCTTTTCAATTTTCTATTCCTTCCATGTTGTTTCAGTACCTCCCTACTTTCGTTTTCCAGCGGTCTTTGTCAAGCCATTACATGGTTAATCCTCTTTTTCTCATTGTTTTCCCTCTTTTTGTGATTGTGTTCACTACCTTGTGATTGGAAAAAAAAATTGTGTTCACCTTTCATTAACTGTCTCCTTTATCTCACATTTTATTTTCTGCTGTTACTGTTACTCGATTGTCCTCATCTTCCTCTTTAGTTTGTTCAGCTCTAAAAACATGTAGAAACACATTTAGAAGTTTACAAACCTTGGATGAAAGTCACATGTCTTTTCGGTTTGTTGAAAAATGTCTACCTATCCACATAGTTTCCAGAAGAATGTTAGCATTAATATAAAATGGTTTTCATTCCTTCTATATTTTTATGTACTTTTAATCCTTAAATGAAATAGAATGTTAAGTTTGTTTACATTGGGATCTTTGTACTCTGAAATGGTATTTTTCCTGTCTTCCATTTAATAGAATTTCCATCACATTTTTATGTATGTACCTTGTTAAATGTCATTTCAAAACTCTCTAAAGTTATTTGGGACTTTAGGTATTTGAGAATTTGCTAAAGCTACTGGGTTCTCCCCCAAAAGCATGCATGTATGATGTATGCACTCACATATAAATTTGGCTCACATGTTTACAGAGCCCCTGAAAGCAACCTGTGGCCTTCTTAGGGGTTTACAGGTTAGATGGGGAATAAGAATTTATGCTTGGAATTTTTAAGTTTACTGAACCTTTACTTACTTATACCATAGGATTTTACCAAAATTTCTCTTCAGAAGTTTTCTCTTCAGAAGTTGAAGACATTTTTATACATGGTACTATTAAACTCACTCCAATGTGAAGGTGATTAAAAGATTGTACGCTATTTATTATACAATAATTTAGAAAAATTACAGAAAACGGTTGATTTTCTAGGAAAATATTCTTGAATCAACAATGGCAGTTTATAACCATTAGGTTGATCAAAACCAGTCACATTTTGGCAGTTTTCATATGATTTAACCTAATTATCTTAGTGAAGCCTTTTGATGCAAGAGTTTCATCTAGCTCCAAAAAAATCACTGAGTTTTAATGGTGTTGTGAGGTCTACAAGGTATTCAAAGAATACGTAATACGTGATTCTCGTGCATAGAGGTAGAAAGTTTTCCATTTTATTCTGTGAGACTAGCTTGTAACCTAACGAAAAAATAAATTATAATACAGTCAGTATCACTTAAGTAAACAGTAAAACTAATAAAAGTTTGAAATGTATTTATTAGAACATTAAAGTGTGTGTGGGGGTGTAGTTTTCCCCATGCCACCTAGCAGTTCTTAGGAACAGCTGGATATCGTGTGGATATCCTATAATTCAACTCAATTCTGACACCTATCCCACAGGTTAAGGGCTCAGTCCGACAAGACTGCCTGCACCCCTCCTTTCCAGACACCTATCAATCACAAGTCCAGGTTGTTACCTGAACTTCTGACTGACTGGCTGTATATCAGAGGAAATCAGAGATTCTCATTTGCTAGAGTAGCTCACAGAATGCAGGAAACCCACTTCACCCTAGATCACAGGTTTATTATAAAAGGATATAAGTCAGCAGCAGCCAGATGGAAGAGATGCATAGGGCAAGCTATGGAGAAAGGAGGTGGAGCTTCCATACCCTCTCCTAGTGCTCCACTCTCTCCAGATCTCCACACCTTCACCAACCAAGAAACTGTCTAAACCCTGTCCTTTATACTTTATAAATCAGAATATCACAATCCACTCCCTGATCTTTGAACATGTATCCCTTATAGTAAAACAGTCATAAATGTTAAATGATACCTGGCATCCCAGTTTGTCATTAATAACTATTTAGTACATTGTCATATCATGAGAAAGTCTCCCAGCATGAGGGCACATGGGTATGCAGGTTTCAAAAGCAGGAGTGGAAAATTGTTTTCTTAAGTTCTCAGAAAGAGAAATTAAGGAAGAAATTAATGAAGCAATCCCATTTACCATTCACATCAAAATGAATAAGATACCTAGGGATCAACCTATGTAGGGAGGCAAAAGACCTGTACTCCAACAACTGTTTAAGACTGATGAAAGAAATTGAAGATGACACAAATGGAAAGATACCATGGTTTTGGATAGAAGAATCAATATTGTTAAAATGACCATACTACCTAAGGCAATCTACAGATTCAGTGTAGTCCCTATCAAATTACCAATGGCATTTTTCACAGAACTAGAACAAATAATTTTAAAATTTGGCTGGAAACCAAAAGACCCCTAATAGCCAAAACAATCTTAAGAAGAATGAAGCTGGAGGAATCACACTCCCTGACTTCAGACTATGCCACAAAGCTACAGTCATCAAAAACAGTATGGTACTGGCACAAATACACAGATTTCATGTAACAGGGTAGAAAGTCTGGAAATTAATTGACCACAGGTGTGTCGGTTTATCTACAGCAAAGGAGATAAGGATATACAATGGAGAAAAGATAGTCTCTTCAATAAGTGGTGCTGGAAAAAGTAGACAGCTACATGTAAAAGAATGAAATTAGAACATTCTCTAACATCATGTACAAAAATAAACTCAAACGTGGATTAAAGACCTAAATGTAACACTGGATACTATAAAACTTTTAGAGGAACACATAGGCAGAAGACTCTGACATAAATCACAGCAATATTTTTTGGATACGTCTCCCAGAGTAATGGAAATAAAAGCAAAAATAAACAAATGGGACCTAATTAAACCTTAAAAGCTTTTGCACAGCAAAGGAAACCGTGAACAAAATGAAAAGACAACCAGCAGAATGGGAGAAAATATTTGCAAAGGAAGCAACCAACAGGGATTAATCTCCAAAATATACAAACAGCTCATAAAACTCTACCACAAAAAAACAACCCAATCAAAAAATGGGCAGAAGACCCAGAGACTTTTCTTCAAAGAAGACATACAGATGACCAACAGGCACATGAAAAGATGCTCAACGTCAATAATTATTAGAGAAATGCAAATCAAAACCACAATGAGGTTATCACCTCCCACCAGTCAGAATGGCCATCATCAAGAAGTATACAAATAATAAATGCTGGAGAGGGTGTGGAGAAAAGGAAATCCTCCTGCACTGTTGGTGGGAATGTATGGAGAACAGTATAGAGGGTCCATAAAAAAACTAAAAATAGAGCTATCATATGATCCTGCAATCCAACTCCTGGGCATATACCTAGAAGAGGCAAAAACTCTAATTTGAAAAGATACGTACACCCCTATGTTCACAGCAGCACTATTTACAATTGCCAAGACATGGAATCAACCTAAATGTTCATCAACAGATGACTGGATAAAGAAGATGTGGTGTACATATATACAACGGAATATTGCTCAGCCATTAAAAAGAATGAAATAATGTCATTTTGCAGCAACATGGATGGATCTAGAGATTATCATACTAAGTAAGTCAGACAGAAAGACAAATACATATCACTTATATGTAAAAAAAAAAATGGTACAAATGAACTTATTTAGAAAACAGAAAGACTCAGAGACATAGAAAGCAAACTTTGGTTACCAAAGGGGATAGTGGCGGCGTGGGGCAAGGAGATAAATCAGGAGTTTGGGGTTAACAAATACACACTACTATATAAAAAGTAGATAACAAGGACTTACAGTTTCCTGTGCTATACAGTATTCAATATCTCGTAGTAGTCTATAATGAAAAAGAATCCGAAAAAGAATAGATCTGTACATACATATGTATAAATGAATCATTTTGCTGTATACCTGAAACTAACCCAACATTGTAAACCAACTATACTTCAATTTAAAAAAACAGCAGGAGGGGTGTCAGAGATACACTATATGGCTTCACCCTTTCAGGCATGTAGTATAATAGAGCTAAGAGATGGTATCATCTCTTGCTCTGAGCCTTTTTTTTTTCTTTCCCTTTTCTCCATTCATATCCAAACTTCTCCACCTTTGGAAGGGACATTAGGTTCAGCAACTGTGCTGGTCTAGATTACAGACAGCAATACTAGGCTAGCAGATGCCTCCCCCTCATCCACTTCTATTCAGATAAGTTAAGGTTACATAGGTGCAGAACAGGTGGGCTGTCTTTACCACCAGCCCATATAGCAGCAATCACTGTTAGCCCCATTTTTTCAGATGGAGTGAAGGCACATCTTGCCCTAAAGGCCCTTAGGAGTTGTAACAAAGATTAAAAACATAGTTACAATAAAGGTGTTAAAAACAACAACAACAACAACATAGAGTGCTGAACCAGAAACTGAGCATTTGCCTCTACCACTGGGTAAGAAAAGCCCCACCTAGAGTCACTGTCTCTACCTGTAAAGAACCGTTTGTAGTCCCCCAGGGCTACCAACTAACTTGCTATGTTCAGGGCCTTCCTAACAGGAAATCTGCCACATAGCCATCTGCAGTCTCTGTCTTTTTTGCTGGTCGACAGAACAGTTTTTATTGGCATTTTGTGACTCAGAGTGTACAAGAAGAATGGGTCTAGATTCAGCCCATCTCTGCATTGCTGCACTAACCCCATATTCACTCACTTCATGGACCCAGGTGGCCGTCTTGAGAGAGAGCAGGGGGATATCTGATTGTTGATTCCATTCACCTTCCAAGCCTGGAAAGGAGTTCTTCTGATGGGCATCAACATGTTCTAGTTTAATGCATCCCTCTAGTTCCCACAGTGATTTCCACAGGGTTGTGTGTCCCATATGGGCATCCTTCTAATAGGCCAGGTTTCCATTGCCCTCCTGCCTGACCATATGGCCAGGCCATTGACCACTGCCCATGACTCAGGAAAAACCAGAAGATAGGAGATTATATCACTGTTCAATTCTTTCATCACTGCTGGGAAAACAGCATGCAGTTCAGCCTTGCCTGTCTGATTTGTTTTTACCTTCCTCAGTTAGAGCAGTGGACTTCCAAATAGTATGTTATCCATCCACCTTGGAACTGCTACCCATAAACCAAGCAGCTCTTGGTTGGTCAGTTAAGAGCTGTTCATAGGGCACTGTCTACATGGCAGTCGGTTCCGGCAGCTTCTCGGGTGACTCCAAAATCTGTCCTAGAGGAAAAGAGACACCGAGCTTGTTAGTCTCCTCCCTGTATTCCCCAGACAGCATGTTCCTGTATAAACCGTTTCCATTATGGTGGAACTCTTCCGGGCACTGCCATCCCTATTAGGGTGTTTCTCCATCATCCCAGACATTTTGGGTATTTCGCATTTCAGTATCATTTTATGCCCTTTAGTCATATGAGTAGCTTCAATTAATAATGTCCAGTGGCTAGGTAGTAAACATGCCTCAAATGGAAATTCTGTAGTTCGAAGTTCAAGTAGTCATTGCTGGGAGGCACTCACAGATTTTTGCCATAAGCCTCAGTCTACGTTCCACATAGGGCTGTGGCGCAGAGAGTTTTGTCCCTACCAGCACTCCAACTTCTATTCCACACTGCAGGCTCAGACAATCTTACTGGTTCCATAGAGCATGTCCAGTTAATAATGCTTGAAGGGTGGCTTTCCATCCCTTCTGTTTTACAATACTAGATAAGGGAAACGTTCCCCAGTGAGATACAGTGTCCATCCCCAAAATGTAATCAGGTGAAAAAAAACACCATCACTTCACATGAAACCAGTTCAAACACACCAAGTCTCCTACAAACTTATACTGTAATTCCATCATCACTTATGTTCCTCAGTGTAGCCCCCATTGAGACTTCATCAGTGGGTTTTGGTTTTGTAATACTAGGTAGGGGAAGTGTCAACTTTCATAATCCTATCAACCATTACATTTTTACTTTCTTTCAGTCTAATTGTAGCACACATCAGGCCTTCACTAGTGGACTTTGGTAACACAGCTCAAGGGAAACTTCTCTTCTCCACTCCTGACCATTTTACTCACTCTTGTACAAAAGTCTTTGGGTCCCCAGCTAGGGATTGAGCCAAGGGGTTTTGGCCCATTTGTCAGTCTTTATCTTGATTAATCTGCCTAGTCACTGCCCCAATTGATTGCTGCTTAAATTTCTCATTGTCATTTCTACCTTCAGACTTTTAAAATTTCTCCTAACTAGGATAAATAGAGCAGACTTATTTGGGGCCCTTCAGTGTTGGGGAACCAGCAGGGAGTCCCACTCAACCTTTGGTAGTGCTGTGTTAAAACCTGTTTTAATCCCACCTATGTCTGTTTTATTCATCCTGTTTCTTAATGGCCATCTGAAGATTTCCACCCTGCTGGGATAAGTTCTGTGAATCTCCTGTTTCCTCTGTTTCATCCCAATCAAAATTTACTTTATTCACCTATGTCTTCATAACTTTTTAAAATTTCCACCTTGTTGGGCAACTAGAGAAAGAAGAACAACCAAAAAAAAAAAAAAAACCCTAAATTAGCAAAAGGAAATAAATCATAAAGATCAGAGCAAAAATAAGTATTGGGTTGGCCAAAAAGTTCATTCGGTTAGTAAATACATTGTTCAATAAAATTCTTGGTGAAAATGAAAAACTGTGTCTTATTTTTACTTAAAACTGAAAGAACTTTTTGGCTAACCCAATGAAATAGAGATGAAGAAAAAATAGAAAAGATCAATGAAACTAAAAGCTGGTTCTTTGAAAAGATAAACAAAATTGATAAATCTTTAGCCAGACTCATCAAGAAAAAAAGGGGAGGGTGCAAATCAATAAAATTAGAAATGAAAAAGAAGTTACAACAGATGCTACAGAAATACAGAGGATCATAAGAGACTACTACAAGCAACTATATGCCAATAAAATGGACAACCTAGAAAAAATGGACAGATAAGAAAGGTATAGCCTTCCAAGACTGAACCAGGAAGAAATAGAAAATATGACTCACAAGTACTGAAGTTGAAACTGTGATTGAAAATCTAATAGCAAACAAAAGGCCAGGACCAGATGGCTTCACAGGTGAATTCTATCAAACATTCAGAGAAGAGTTGACACCTACCCTTCTGAAACTCTTCCAAAAAATTGCAGAGGAAAGAACACTCCTAAGCTCATTCTACAAGGTCACCATCACCCTGCTACCAAAACCAGACAAAGTTATCACAAAAAAAAGAAAATTACAGGCTGATATCAGTGATGAACATAGACACAAATATCCTAAACAAAATACTAGGAAACAGAATCAAACAACACATTAAAAGGATCATACACCATGATCAAGTGGGATTTATCCAGGGATGCAAGGTTTTTTCAATTTCCACAAATCAGTGTGATACACCACATTAACAAGCTGAAGAATAAAAAACATATGATCATCTCAATAGATGCAGAAAAAGCTTTTGACAAAATTTAACACCTGCTTATGATAAAAACTCCAGAAAGTGGGCATAGAGGGAACCTACCTCAACATAATAAAGGCCATATACAACAGACCCACAGCAAACACTGTTCTCAACGGTGAAAAACTGAAAGCATTTCCTCTAAGATCAGGAACAAGACAAGGATGTCCATTCTCACGACTGTTATTCAACATAGTTTTGGAAGTCCTAGCCACAGCAATCAGAGAAGTAAAAGAAATAAAAGGAATCCAAATTGGAAGAGAAGAAGTAAAACTGTCACTGTTTGCAGATGACATGATACTATACATAGAAAATCCTAAAGATGCCACCAGAAAACTACTAGAGCTAATCAGTGAATTTGGTAAAGATGCAGGATACAAAATTAATACACAGAAATCTCTTGTATCCCTATACACTAACAATGAAAGGTCAGAAAGAGAAATTAAGGAAACAACCCCATTTACCATCGCATCAAAAAGAATAAAATACCTAGGAATAAACCTACCTAATGAGGTAAAAGACCTGTACTCAGAAAACTGTAAGATACTGATGAAAGAAATCAAAGATTACATGACCAGGTGGAGAGATATACCATGTTCTTGGATTGGAAGAATCAATATTGTGAAAATGACTATACTATACAAAGCAATCTACAGATTTAATGCAATCTCTATCAAATTACCAATGGCATTTTTCACAGAATTAGAACAAAAAAATTTACAATTTGTGTGGAAACACAAAAGACCCCAAATAGCCAAAGCAACCTCGAGAAAGAAAAACGGAGCTGGGAATCAGGCTGTCTGACTTCAGACTATACTAGAAAGCTACAGTAATCAAGACAGTATGGTACTGGCACAAAAACAGAAATATAGATCAATGGAACAGGATAGAAAGCCCAGAGATAAACCCATGCACCTATGGTCAACTAATCTATGACAAAGGAGGCAAGGATATACAATGGAGAAGACAGTCTCTTCAGTAAGTGGTGCTGGGAAAACTGGACAGCTACATGTAAAAGAATGAAATTAGAACATTCTCTAACACCATACACAAAAATAAACTCAAAATGGATTAAAGACCTAAATGTAAGACCGTATACTATAAAACTCTTAGAGGAAAACAGGCAGAACACTCTTTGACATAAATCACAGCAAGATCTTTTTCAATCCACCTCCTAGAGTAATGGAAATAAAATAAAAAATAAACAAATGGGACCTAATTAAACTTAAAAGCTTTTGCACAGCAAAGGAAACCATAAACAAAATGAATAGACAGCCCTCAGAATGCGAGAAGGTATTTGTAAATGAAGCAGCTGACAAAGTGAGAGAGTGGCATGGACATATATACACTACCAAATGTAAAACCGATAGCTAGTGGGAAGCAGCTGCATGGCACAGGGAGATCAGCTCAGTGCTTTGTGACCACCTAGAGGGGTGGGATAGGTAGGGTGGGAGGGAGGGAGTTGTAAGAGGGAAGAGATATGGTGATATATGTTTATGTATAGCTGATTCACTGTTATAAAGCAGAAACTAACACACCATTGGAAAGCAATTATACTCCAATAAAGATGTAAAAAAAAAAAAGAGTCAAGACTATACAATGGAGAAAAGATAGTCTCTTCAATAAGTGGTGCTGGAAAAACTAGACAGCTACATATAAAAGAATGAAATTAGAACATTCTCTAACAAAAATAAACTCAAAATGATTAAAGAGCTAAATGTAAGACTGGGTACTATAGAACTCTTAAAAGAAAACATAGGCAGAACACTCTTTGACATAAGTTGCAGCAATATCTTTTTGGATCCACCTCCTAGAGTAATGAAAATAAAAACAAAACTAAACAAATGGGACCTAAGTAAACTTAAAAGCTTTTGCACAGCAAAGGAAACCATAAACAAAATGAAAAGACAACCCATAGAATGGGAGAAAATATTTGCAAAGGAAGTGACAAACAGGAGATTAATCTCCAAAATATACAGACAGCTCATGCAGCTCAATATAAAAAACAAACAAACAACCCAAAAAAAAAAAAAATGGGCAGAAGACCCAAATAGACATTTCTCCAAAGAAGACATACAGATGGGTAAAAAGCACATGAATAGATGCCCAACATCATTAATCATTAGAGAGATGCAAATCAAAACTACAGTGAGGATCCACCTCACACCAGTCAGAATGGCCATCATCAAAAAGTCTGCAAATAATAAATGCTGGAGAGGGTGTGGAGAAAAGGGAACCCTCCTACACTGTTGGTAGGAATGTAAATTAGTACAGCCACATGGAGAATAGTGTTGAGGTTCCTTAAAAAACTAAAAATAGAGTTAATATATGATCCAGCAATCCACTCTTGGGCATATATCCGGAAGCAAACCATAATTTGAAAAGATACATGCACCTCAATGTTCATTACAGCACTATTTCTAATAGCCAGGACATGGAAGCAACCTAAATGTCCATTGATAGATGAATGGATAAAGAAGATGTGGTACATGTACAATGGAATATTATGCAGCCATAAAAAAGATCAAAATAATGCCATTTGCAGCAACATGGATGGACCTAGAGATTGTCATACTAAGTAAGACAGAGAAAGAAAAATATCATATGATATAGCTTATATGTGGAATATACAAAAAGGGTACAAATGAACATACTTACAACAGAAACAGAGTCACAGATGTAGAAAACAAACTTATGGTTACCAAGGGGTGGCTAGGGGGGAAGGGATAAATTGGGAGATTGGGATTGACATATAAACACTACTATATATGAAATAGATAACTAATAAGAACCTACTGTATACCACAGGGAACTCTATTCAGTACTCTCTAATGGCCTATAATGGAAAGGAATCTAAAAAAGAGTGGATACATGTATAACTGATTGACTTCACTGTACACCTGAAACTAACACAACATTGTAAATCAATTACACTCCAATAAAAATTAAAAAGAAAAAAAAAAGAAATTACAACCGTGCTAATAACTCTTAGCTAATTAGGATTAGAAGGGTATGTGTATACTGGAAAGTCAAAGCAAAAATCAGATCTAATGCTAAAACATTAGGAACCTTGTAATTGTAAGGCTGCTTCTGTCACTGTCATTCTTACATTGCTTGAAATCAGGGACTAGCACAAAAAAAAAAAAAAAGAAAAAAGTCTTACAGCCAAATCTGGCCTGACCCCTGTTTTTGTAAAGAAGTGTTTTTTTGTAAAGAACATACCTGGGCCCGTTTGTTTACATACTGTTTACAGCTGCTTTTTTGCTACAGCAGGAGAATTGAGTAGTTGCTATAGAGACTGTCTGGCCCACAAAGCCTAAGATATTTACTACGTGACCCTTTTCAGAAAATGTTGGTGACTCTTTTGCTAGATGTCTGATCACTGCAAGGACAATTTTTATTCTGTTTTAAAAATATATATTGGAAAGAAACAGACATTATGCTCAAGGAACAAAGCATCAAAAGTATATATACTAATAAAACTATATATACTAATATTCAAATTTGTCTGTGACATTGCTAAGTGAAAATAAACTGCATGTAGTATCCATATATATACACACACACATATACCCATATATAATATATATACTTTATACTATATATATATACTATATACTATATATATATACTATATACCCATATATACTTTAAAATGTATATAAATGAATAGGACAAAAAGGCCTGGAAAAGTACACACAGGCTCTTAATGTGGTTAACTGTGAACAGTGGTATTCAAAGAGTGTCGTTTGCTTTTTGTTTTGCCATTTCTGCTGTCATTTTATTTCTTTCACAAGGTACAAAGTTGAGATACAAAAGTATAGGTATTGAGATTCCTTCCTCTTGTCCTTGCTCTTCAGTTCTACGCTGTTTCTTGTTTTATCCACTGCAAGATGTTCAATTCTATGTTCCCTTGTAGTTGAAATTTTTAAAGAGAATTTAAGAGACTAGAAATCAGCCCTTAAGGGGATTATAATCAGCATATATCAATATATTAGTGAAAATCAGGAAAAATTTTTATACAGTTTATGCTGGTTAAACAAATGTAAATGATCCCTCCTCCCCCAATTAAAAACCCAGTTTCTAGATGTTAGCTGATAATGTCAAGTATTTTGATCCTCAAAAGTATGATCCTAGGCCTAGCATCATAATCATCACCTGGGAACTTGTTAAAAATGCACGCTTGAGGAAGGGTGGTAGGAGAAAGGTGGTCATAAGGTACAGACTTCCAGTTACGGGAGAAATAAGTACTGAGGATATGATGTATAGGATGGTGACTGTAGTTAACGCTATTGTATGCTATATGAAAGTCGTTAAGAGAGTAGATCTTAAGAGGTCTTGTCATAAAGAAAAAGGTTTTTTTTTTTTTGCTTCTTTTTATTGTATCTAAATATGGGGTGATTATCATGGTAATCATTTCACAATAAATGTAAGTGAAGCCATTGTGGTGTACATCTTAAACTTAAATAGTGATATATGTCAGTTTTATCTCAAAAGTGGAAAAAAAGGATTTGTGCATTGCCCATTTAGTCTTAAAAAAAAAAGTACTCTTGGGCCCTAACCTAAGGCTATGGGATTAGGATCTGCAACTTTAGAAGCTCCCCAGATGCTTCATGTGCACATCGCATTTGAGAAACACAGTTCTGAGGACCATAGTGGTTTATCTACTGTCTCTCTTTAAAACATAGTAGAATACTGATAGTGCAGTGTACCCTGTGGAAGGGAAGACAGAGCAGGCTCCCCAGCAAAATTTCTCAGAAACTATTTTATAAGTATTGTGCTCTTTCTCTTGGAACCACCTGTGAGTTTCCAATTCATTGGCCTTAGGTGGAGCATGAAAAGTGGTTTTGTTAAAAAAAAAAAAAAAAAAATGCATCTCAGGCGATTGTAATATATAGCACATTTGGGAATCACTGCATGGATCCTTTCTACATATGGGTATACTCCTCTGGACTATACTTACCACCCTAAAGCCAAAAAACTATCATTCTTGGATATCAGGCAGTGGGTTTATTTTTTCATTCCTGTGTAGGTGAATAAATGATTGCCATGGAGCAGATGTAGGCTGGGTCAAGTACAAGTGATGTAACAGTGGTTGATGCTCTCTCCTGGACTGGATGTTATTTGATATATATTGGTACTAACTTATTCACACATAAATGAAGTTTCCAGGAATACTCTTCTGCAGATTAATTTAACAATTCTTTTCTGATAGGGTTGAAGCCTTAATATATGCAGTATTATCTCTCTTTCTTGTAATTGTAAGGAATTCTATTACTGTAAAAAGATAAAATAACATTTCTATTTTAGCACTAATCTTATTAACCTAAAGTGACACTGAATATAGAACTGACACTTAGGCCCTCTGACACTGAGCTCTGTTAGATAGAGTCATTAGCTTTAAGACTTAGATTGTATTTAAACAACAAAATGAGCTTAGTGTGGACATTGTAAATCAAGTCCATGTGTGCAATATTGTTTTGTGTTTTTTTTTGTAGCCTTGTAACTTCATACATTTAGCAGCATAGCCGTGTTTCTCAGGGTCTGTCATAATCTCTATGAGAAGTAACCTGAGAGACTTTGAAATGTCACTTATGACATAACTACTTCCAGTGATGTTTTTTAATGTATTAAAATATCGATTTCTTTTTTCCTTAGGCTCAAAGTCTAACTCCCCAGGACTACAGTCTGAGGTGGTCGGGCCTTTTGGTGACAGTGGGCGAAGTCCTGGAGAAGAGCTTACTCAATGTCAGCCGGACTGATTGGCATATGACTTTCACTGGCATGTCTCGTCGGCAGATGATCTACAGTGCAGCCAAAGCAGTAGCAGGCATGTATAAACAGCGCCTGTCCCCCGGGACCATGTGAGAAGGCTGGCCTGGGATACTGACACTTGCTAACTTTGAGCTGCTGGTGGAGAAGAGACAGTCCCTTCTTAAACTGGACAACTTCAGTCAGTCCAGCTGTTTTGATCATTTTCCTGTAGGCTGCAGTTTTTTTCTTAGAAAGGCATGGTGTCATTCCAGTAGATGAAAAGAAACAGATCCTTTTTCTGATTATATAATTGCACGTACCATAGTTCTCAAAAAATATATAAATATTTTTATAGGACAGTTTGATACACCAGATTTATAAGGTGCAAATTCATGTGCTAAGATATTTAACTTAATGATATGTACTTGATTATTTTGTTTTTTAAGAAATAGTTGACTAAAGAACATGTTTACCGAACACTGTTTAAAAGCATTGTTTCTTTTAATTCATGATTAATCTATTCCCTGTCCGTCTTGGAAGCTTTTCATGTGTCCATGTGATCACAGGTCTGATGCTAAGCCATGTGCTCAACAAGAGACTCTAACACACCTACTTGTAGGGAGATGGTGCACTTGTCTATGCATATTTTTAACATAGGCCAGAATAACAGAATCGATCATTTTCTTTTTGGTTATCATGTTATACGCATAGCCTGAAAAATTCTTTTTTTTTTTTAATGTTTCAGCATTTCACATTCATACTGTACGATGAACACTGGGATAATGCATTTTATTTTTTTCATTGCTCTATGACAACTAAGGGGCAAGTGAGTCAAGCATATTTAAATTAGAAGCATTTGGGTTTTTTTGCATAATGGTATTCAGTGCTTCCAAGTAACTCTGACAACAGCCATTATTTCTGCTTTAATTCATTTCTCCAACTGTAATAGAGAAATTTTTGAGAGGAAATTACTTTCTTGTTTATGGGATCATATGACTTACTTTAAGGTTACTTATTTAGTTTGCCTTAAACACAGCTTTTCTAACTTCGTGCCATTCTGCCTTTACTTTTTATGGAAGTTTTCCAAGAAACTATTTTATAGTGAACCTGGTTTATTTAGTCCATTATGTTTGTATTTAATGAAAGCTTCTTTTTCCCCCAGATAATATATTTTACCATTTTGGGATTTATACAAATCAAAAATAGTTCATCATATACTTTTGAACTCTATATATGAAAGTTCAAATAACTTTTTGAAGATAGTTTCTTATATAAACATAATTTAATTTTTATTTACTCTTCTATATAATTCTTTAGATGTAAAAGAATCAGCACAATCTTATAAAATCTTTTAAGGTATTGAAGCTGTTATCCTGTGCTGTCATTTCATGTAATGTTTGCTTTGTATTAATATTTCAAGCACTTGTTTGATTTCTATTTTTTTTACCTGAGGATGAGAAGATTAAGTACTAATTTTCCATCTGTGTTATGTGTTAATTTCTGTGCACTGTATAGTTGTCATTCAGTCTTCTGTGTCATTAAAAGTAATGAGAGAAAGAAGAGAGATGTAGGCATCAGTGCATGACTGACTCCACAGTCAACTTTCCCAGCCTCTTGTTTACTTTTTCATTCTTGGATTTCCCTCTTGTACAAGGGGCAAGAAAAGTAACTCATTACCTCTCACACACCAGGGCAGCATGAGCCAGGAGGTCTTTTACTGTTGGTATTTTGGCATGAGATATGCTGGTCATCAACCTAAGGCCACGGCTCCCTTCACCAATCATCCAGCTGCCCTGTCCTTTTCTTGCTTGTTTCCTTATAATTCTTGCACTAGCATTTTTTGGGAGAGTTGAGCTGGGGAGTTTTACCCTCAGGCATCTTGGGACAACCTATCTTTAACACAGTTCTTTGCCACTACTATTTTGGTCATGTTTTCTTTTCTTTTGAAGTGCTCCCAGAACTACTTACTGAATTTGATAAGTTGTATACTTTTTTTTTTTTTTTTTTTGCGGTACGTGGGCCTCTCACTGTTGTGGCCTCTCCCGTTGCAGAGCACAGGCTCCGGATGCGCAAGCCTCAGCGGCCATGGCCTATGGGCCCAGCCGCTCCACGGCACGTGGGATCCTCCCAGACCGGGGCACGAACCCGTGTCCCCTGCATCGGCAGGCAGACTCTCAACCACTGCACCACCAGGGAAGCTCAGTTTGTATACTTTTTAATTAAGTGTTGTGAAAGAGAACAGGAAGAAATGCAGGAAGAGTAATTTTACATCAGCCTCAATTGACAGAAGGTACTCAGATTACTCAGATCAATATCATCTTGTTATTAAGTTTATCAGGTAACCCTGGACTTAGAGCTGGGCCCCAAACTTCTGGGTGGAAAAGTTTGAGCTAATACCTGTAGTTTTCTCCTCTGAATCTCTTATTATTACTTCCCCATTCTTTGTTCTTTCTCTCAAGGATTAATGAGGTAGAAAATTGAGATGAATGGATATAGACAAAATGGTAGTATGATAAATATAAGTAGATAACAGTACAGATGAAAGTGTATTATATACATTAATTCAAGTTATGCAAATTAGTAATATACTCAGGGTCAGCTAAATTAATTTAAGATGTTGTTGAATTTATTTTTTTCCTTGGCTAGAAAAAATTCTAAACAGGAATTTGTGTTCTGTGAAGCCAAATTGGTAATATTCTGTGTTCTAAAAGATCTTAGGTTATACATAAATTAAGAAACTTAGATTTTTACTCCCAGAATATGGTATTGTTTTTTAAGATACTATGCAGGATGATGTATTGGATAAAGCCAATTTTGTACGTATGTACATATGTCATAAATAAAAAATACCTCGACTTATATCCCAAGTGATTTTTTTAAAATGCTAATCATATTCATATTATATTAGAAGGACCCATATTCCTTTTTGTCTCAACTGGCTACTGGATGCCAAGAATTATGTAATAGCAGCTTCAAACACCGTCTTTCAAGTGGAACTATAACATTCAAATACAGTTGACCCTTGAACAATGAGGGTTTAGGGGAGCTGACCCTCTGTACAGTCTCAAGTCCACGTACAACTTTACAGTTAGCCCTCCATATCCATAATTCCACATCAGAGATCATCGAACCACTGATTATGTAATACTGTTCTGCTTATTTATTGAAAAACAATCTGTGTATAAGTGGACCTACACAGTGCAAACCCGTGTTGTTCAAGGGTCGACTGTGTACCAGAGTTTAACTTCAAGGTTAAAGAACTCAGAATATTTGGGGGAGAGGATACATTGGCAGTAATAGGCAGGAAGTTAAGGCCTGTGTTCATAAGGAAACCTCTCCAGTGGGGAGTTTAATTTACCCTTGACCTGCAGGAGTATCTTTTCTTGTAAAAAAAAAAAAAAAAAAAAAAATTTACTCATTACTCTTTGCTATTCTGAGCCTATGATCTCCAGACGAGGGATTTCTCTTTTGTTTTGGTGGGGGAAGGGATACATGCCAAATGACAGTAGGATATTGATTTGGGGATTTATTTGCCAAAAGACAAACTATTAATAGTTTTCAATAGACAAGAAAAACGCGGTTTAGGGCCCAGGAAAAGCCCTGTTAAATTTATACTTTGTTTCAGAATTAACTGGAAGAGGGGAAAAAATGGCAACAGAAACAAAATTGGCAAAGGTCATTATCAAGGAAATTAAAAAATTTAAGGATGAAGGAAATCTTTGGAACTATCCATAAAGTGAACTCATTTTAAGGATTCAAAGCAGTAAGAAAGGGAAGAGAAGCTAACATTTATGTGATAAGTACCTATTGTTAGTTAGGCAATGGAGTAGGCACTTATTTTTATAGATGACATAACCAAATCAGATTAAGCTGCTTATCCAGGATCATCCCAGCAAACAAGTTACAGAGATAGAAGTCAAATGGAATGTGTAACTTGGTAAACCATTCTCTTCCAAAACGTCCTGAATATTTCCTTCAGGAAGTTATGGGTAAATCACTTATAATTATTTTTTGAATTTAACTGAATTCAAATAGTGGCATGAGGACTTTGCCCTAGTATACTTTTAATTTTACAATATTATGTTTAAGGGAAACTATTTTATGCCTTTTCATTTTAGTTTGAGAGGGCTGCTTTGGCTTTGCTGCTGGTATGAAAATATATTTGTGATAACTGGTTATTCTAACTCCCAAAATTGAGAAACCAAAAACTAGGTTTACCTTCTAGTATTTTTAGGATAAAAGCCAGAGATGTCATTATTGTTAAGCTAGTCTTCAAGCAGGGTACTGACCACATACGTTTTTAAATACTGTAAAAATACTTATGGCTGCTTCAGGGACCACACTTTGAAAACCACTGCTGTAATACAAATCCTGACTCATTCTGCATATACTAAGGTATCTTAGAGAGAGTGATGTCACCAAGGTAGCAACATAGGTTGTTCCTGACTTTGCTCCCTCTCACAAGAAGGCCAGCTAACAACTATTCATGGACAAGCTGCCACTGAGGGAATTCCAGGCCATGGAGATGAGGCTTAAGCATCTCCCAGTGCCACAGAGACCAAGACAGACCACATTAGATGGTTAAGAGGAGTGGATACACACTGACTGCACTGTCCCCCCCCACCCCCCCCCCGGCCGCAGGCTGGAGCAGCACCTTGCTGTGAGCCTGTCGTGGAAAAAAAAAGAGGCCAGGTGACACCCAGCACTGTGGGTTGCTTTGTGGGAGCTGCTATTCTGGTCTCCAGTGGAGGGTGCAGGAGAATCTTCAGGGGTTGACCACTGGGAATCTGACTGTGATGGAGAAGGCGGAGAGGCTTAAAATCACCAGCATTCAGATCTTGAGAGATTGAGTTCATACCTGCAGTGCCCAAGTGCCAAGAGCAGCTTTGCTTATCTGCAGAACCAAGTCAGTGGAGCAATCTGACCAGGAACTTGGCAGGTCCATGTCTATCTGATTCAGGCCCTCAAATGAAGAGCCTCAGTAGTTGTGGAACCTGTTCTGCCCCAATCCAGGCAGCGGGGCTTAGCCACAGGCCAGCTGGCAGGTTGGGTGTAGCTCTTGGCCCTGCCTAACCAGAAAGGCTGGCATGAATGCCTGGAAGCTGCACAGCCCAGCAGCACAAGTAGAGGATCAGTAGGCAGAGTTGATAGTCTGTAGAGCAATCCAGTGGCCCTGTTCAGCCAGAGAACTTGGGGCACAGGATGACTTGAGTCAAGACCGCAAAGAGCCTTACTGGCCTTGCGGTTGGGTCTCCCACTGTGCCCCAACAGGGGAACATTTGCAGCCCCACCAATTCCTGAATACAGCGTTCAGCCTACCCAAAGGGAACCTAACTAGAGCACAGGGAAGCTGTAGAGCCCATCCAACAGCCATGCTTGCCGTAGAGCTTGACACAGCACATCCCATGGTTTTTGCAGAATAAAACCATTGGCCCCACCTGACCAGGGAATTCAGTACATAGTCACCTGATTCGGGTCTCCAGAAAACAAGCTGTGCAGGCCCTGAGATCAGTCCGAGCAGGGAAGCTAATTCATAGGTCCACCTTTGCTGTGTATAGTACCCAATCCTGACTGCCTAGTGAGCCTGACCAGAGAACCCAGGTAACTGCAGAGCCCATCCTCTAGCCTCACTTGAGCAGAGAATCAAGCCAGCAGTTTTATGCAACTGTTTTCAGCCAGTGGCACCCACCCCTTGAACCTCAGAACTTGGCAGCGGTCACACCCAAAAATATACCAAGATAGCAAGCACCACCTGCCCAAGAATATCACCAGCAGACATGCCCAGCAGCCCAGACTGAGCTGACCGGTGATTAACTTTTCTCTGACAGTGGGAACCTGTAAAGTCTGGAAGAGAGGACCACTTACTCAAATGCACAGATACTAATGTAAGGAATCAAGGATCACATAAAAGGAGGTAAACATGACACCACCAAAGGAAACTAATACAGATCCAAAAGTTAACCCTAAAGAAATGAAGATCTAGGAACAATCAGACAAATAATTCAAATTAACCCTCAAAGCAGTTCAGTGAACTACAAAAACAAACAGACAGCTAAACCAAGTTAGCAAAACAATGCATGAACAAATAAGTTCAACAAAGACATGAAAACCACTAAAAACAATCCAGGGCTTCCCTGGTGGTGCAGTGGTTAAGAATCCGCCTGCCAGTGCAGGGGACATGGGTTTGAGCCCTGGTCTGGGAAGATCCCACATGCCGTGGAGCAATTAAGCCCACACACCACAACTACTGAGCCTGCGCTCTAGAGTCCACGAGCCACAATTACTGAAGCCTGTGCACCTAGAGGCCATGCTCCACAACAAGAGAAGCCGCTGTAATGAGAAGCCTGCACACCTCAACAAAGAGTAGCCCCCACTCAATGCAACTAAAGAAAGCCCACGTGCAGCAACGAAGACCCAAGGCAGCCAAACACAAATAAATAAATTTTAAAAAAAATTCAGAAATCTTAGAGCAGGAAAATACTATAACTGAACTGAGCAATTAAATTGAGAGGTTCATAAGCAGACTTGACCATGCAGAATAATCAGTGATCTAGAAGGCAAGACATTGAAATTATTGAGTTGGGAGGGGGAAAGGAATGAAAAAAACCTTCAGGAATTATGGGACACCATCAAAAGAAACAATATCTGCATGATGGCAGAAGGAAATTTCAGAAGGAAAAGAGAAAGGGACAGGAATTATATTTAAAGCAGTAATGGTCAAAAACTTCCCAAACCTGGGGAGAGAAATGGACATCCAGATCTGTGAGTCACAAAGGACCTCAAAGAGGTTGAACCTGAATAAGGCTACACTACAACACATTATCATTAAATTGGTAGAAATTAAAGAAAATTTTGAGAATGGCAAGAGAAGTTACATACAAGGGAATCCCCATAAGGTAACAGGCAGATTTCTCAACAGAAACATTTCAGGCCTAGAGAGAATGGGATGGTATGTTCAAAATACTGAAATCAAAAACCTGATCAACCTAGAATTCTACACCTGATAAAACTGTCCTTCAGAAATGAAGAAGATAAAGACTTTCCCAAACAAACATAAGTGGAGGGAGTTTGTCACCACTAGACCTGCTTACAAGAAATGCTAAAGGGAGTTCCCTGAAAGGAAGTAAAATGCAGCCAATTAATGTCATAAAACAATAAGAAGGTAGTGTAAAACTAACTGAAATGGTAAGTATATAGTCAAAGAGTTAGATTCTGTAACAATGAAAAGGAGGTGCTTAATGCACTTAAACTCTAGTTTAAAAGTTAAAAGTTAAAATAACTCAATAATCATAACTCAAATAACAATTACTACAATAATTTGTTAGTATTAACAGAAGAGAAAAAATATGTAAACTGTAACATCAATAACCTAAAGTGTGGAGGGGAGGAGAAAGTGTAAAGTTTAGGAGTGCTATTAAAGTTAAGTTGTTACCAGTTTAAAATAAGCTGTTATAATTTTAAGATATTTTATGTAAGACTCATTGTAACCAAAAAGGAGAAACCTATAGTAACTGCACAAAAGAACATGATAAAGAGGTCAAGCATACGGATTCCAAAAGACATCAGAAAAAAACAGTCAACAGGATAAGAAACCAGGAATGAGTCTACACCACAGCAAGAAGAAATGAAGGAAATGGCAATAGTAAGTCCTTTCCAATCAATAATGACTTTAAACATACGTGGATTAAATCTCCAATCAAAAGACATTAAATAGCTGAATGGATAAAAAACTTGGAAAAATGATATGCTGCCAATAAGAGATTTATATTTGCTTTAAAGACACATGGAGACTGTGAGGAAAGAGATGGAAAAAGATATTTCAAGCAAATTGTAGCCAAAAAAAAAAAAAAAAACCCAAAAAGAATACAACAGCAGGAATAGCTATACATCAGCAGGTCTACTGGTGAATGTTACCTAACATTGAAAGAAGACTCAATGCCAGTTCTAACTGAACTCTTCCAAAAAATCTTACAATGAACGCTACCAAACTAATATTGTGAGACCAGCATTACACTGATACCAAAGCCAGACAGGGATGCTACCAGAAATGTACAGGCCAACATCCCCGATGAATATAGCTGAAAATTGCTTAATTAAATATGAGCAAACTGAATTCAGCAGCATGTTAAAAGGGTCGTTCCAATGATCCATTGGGATTTATCCCTGGGATGCAAGGACGGTTCAGCATACACAAAAATAAGTCAATATGCTATATTACATTAATAGAATGGAAGGGGAAAAAAAGCACATGATCTAAAAAAACTGAAAAAATCCAACAACTGTTCATGATTTAAAAAAAAACTGGAAAACTAAAAAAGAAAAAACCTCTGGAAAATTCAGTATAGAAGGAACACACTTCAACATAAAGGCCATATGTGACAAGTCCATATGTAATATCATACACAGTGGTGAAAGGATGAAAGCTTTTCTTCTAAAATCAAGCACAAGAAAAGGATGTTTCCTCACCACTTGTATTTAACACAGTATTGGAAGTCCTAGTCAGAGAAATAAGGCTATAGACAGAAGTAAAAGGCCTTGGAATTGGAAAGAAGGACAACTGTCTCTATTTGTAGGTGACAGTATTTTATATAGAGAAAGTCTGAAAAATTCTTCGATCTAATCATCCACCTGAGTTAAATGGCAGGACACAAAATTAACAAACAAAATTCAGTGATGTGTCCATGCACTAACAATGATGATCCGAAGAAGAAATGGAGAAAATGATTCCGTTCACAACAGCACCCCTATGTTCACAGCAGCATGATTCATAATAGCCAAGACGGAACAACGGAAGCATCCACGGACGGGTGAATACGTAAAGAAGATGCGGTGTATATACCAATGGAATTTTACTCCATTTAAAAGGAAGAAAAATCTTGCCATTTCCAACAACATGGAGGGACCTTGTGGGCATTATGCTGAATTATACAAGTCAGAGAAAGAGAAATACTGTATGATCTCACTTATACATGGAACCACAGAACAACAACGGCAACTGCCAAACTCCTCATAGAAAAGGAGATGAGATTTGTGGTAACCACAGATGGGGGTTAGGGGAAGGGGGAGCTTGATCAAAGTGGTCAAAAGGGACAAACTTCTGGTTATAAGATAAATATGTACTAGGGATACACTGTACAGGAAGGAGACTATAACACATTTGGGTGATATATATAAAACTTGTTAAGAAAAGTATATCCTAAAGAGTTATCATAAGAAAAAAAATAGTATATGTTTTTCTTTTTTGCTTCCTCTTCTTAATTGTTTCTTAATGAGATGAGGGATGCTAACTAAATTTACTGTTGTGTTCATTTCACAATATAGGCAAGTCCAACCATTGTAATGGTGTATACCTTAAATGTGCATAGTGGTGTATGTCAATTTTACCTCAATAAAACTGGAAAAAAATTAACAAGTGTTGGCCAGGAGGTGGAGAGAAGGAACACCTGTGCACTGTTGATGGTAATGCAAATTGCTGTAAGGCCCTGTGGCAAACACTGTCGAGGTTCCCCCCAAGTTTAAAAATAGAACTACCTCCTGATCATAAATGGGAGTTTAATACCCCATTCTCAACAATGCTTAGGTCATCCAGACAGTGAGTCAATAAGCAAAGAGAGCATCTGAACAACACTAGAGACCAAAGTTACCTAGGAGACATGTATAGAACATTCTATCCAACAGCATCAGAATACACATCCTTCTCAAGCGATCATGAAACATTTTTGGGGATAGATCATGTGTGAGACCACATTAGCAAATTTAAGAAGAAATAAATCACACCAGCTATCTTCTCTGACTACCATGGTATGAAACTAGAGATCAATAGCTGGAAGAAAATGGGAAAATTCACAAATGCATAGATATGAACACTCTTCTGAGCAACCAAGGGATCAAAGAAGAAATTAAAGGAGAAATAAATGTCTAGAGACAAATGGAAATAGGAACAGAACATACCAAAATTTATGAGATAAAGCAAAAGCAGATTGAACAGAGAATTTTAGAGCAATAAGTGCCTACTTTAAGAACAAAAGATCTCAAAAAAAACACCCTAACTCCTGCCTTAAGGAAGTAGAAAAAGTAGTATAAACTGAGCCCAAAATTAGCACGAGGAAACATAATAAAGATTACAGCAGAAATAAGTGAAATAGAGAACGAGAAAACAATAGAAAGAATAAACAAAACTAAGAGTTTGCTCTTTGAAAAGATAAGCAAAATTGACAAACCATTAGCTAGACTAACCAAGGAAAAAAGAGAGAGGATCCAAATCAACACAATTAGAAATGAAAAATGAGACATTACAACTGATACCACAAAAATACAAAGGAACCTAACAGGCTACTATGAGCCACTGTATACCAACAAACTGGCCATCTGGAAGAAAAGAAGAAATTCGTAGAAACATACAACCTACCAAGACAGAATCATGAAGAAACAGAACATCTAAACAGACCAGGAAGCAGACTGAATCAGCAATGAAGAACCTCTGAATGAAGAAAAGCCCAGGACCAGAAGTCTTTACTGGCGAATGTTACCTAACATTGAAAGAAGACGCAATGCCAATTCTCCTCAAACTCTTCCAAAAGATCTTAGAAGGAACACTACCAATCTCATGTTTTTAGGCCAGCATTACCCTGATACCAAAGCCAGACAGGGATGCTACCAGAAATGTACAGGCCAATATCCCCAATGAATATAGGTACAAAAATGCTTACTTAAATACTAGCAAACTGAATTCATCAGCACATTAAAAGAATCATTCTCCATGATCCATTGGGATTTATCCCTGGGATGCTAGGATGGTTCAGCATACACAAAAAGCAATCAATGTGCTACAATACATTAATAAATTGGAAGGGAAAAAAAGCACATGATCATCTAAAAAAACCGACAAAAGTCAACATCTCTTCATGATTAAAAAAAAACTGGAAAATTCAATATAGAAGGAACACACGTCAACATAAAGGCCATATATGGCAAGTCCATATGTAATATCATACTCAGTGGTGAAAGTCTGAAAGCTTTTCCTCTAAAACCAGGCACAAGAAAAGGATGCTCCCTCACCACCTGTATTTAACATAGTATTGGGAGTCCTAGCCAGAGAAAAAAGGGTACAGAAAGAAATAAAAGTCCTCAGAATTGGAAAGGAAGAACAAGTCTCTATTTGCAGGTGACAGTATTTTACATACAGAAAATTCAAAAAATTCTTAGATCTAATCATCCACCTGAATTAAGTGGCAGGACCCAAAATTAACATACAAAATTCAATAATGTGTCCGTGCACTAACAATGATTATCTGAAAAAGAAATGAAAAATATTATTCTGTTTACAATAGCACCCCCATGTTCATAGAAGTATTATTTATAATAGCCAAGACATGGAACTGAAGCGTCCATGGATGAATGAATGGATAAAGAAGATGTGGTGTATATACGCAAATGGAAAAGTATTCTATTGAAATAGAAGGAAACTCTTCCCATTTGCAGCAACATGCATGGACCTTGAGGATATTAGGCTAAATAATACAAGTCAGAGAAATAGAAATACTGTATGATCTCACTTATATATGGAACCACAAAACTACCATCACCACCATCACAACAGCAATAGTAACCACCAAACTCCTCATAGATAAAGAGATGTGATTTGTGGTTACCAAAGACAGGGGGTTGAGTGAAGGGGGAACTGGATCTAAGTGGTCAAAAGTGACAAACTTCCATTATAAGGTAAATATGTACTAGGGATATGATGTACAGGAGTGTGATTATAGTTAACACTGTATATATATACTATATATATATATATATATATATATATATCTTGTTCAGAAATTATATCCTAAAGAGTTGTAATAAGGAAAAAGAAACAGTTTTTTTTTCTTTTTTGCTTCCTCTTTTTATTGTTTCTTAATGAGATGAGGGATGCTAACTAAATTTACTGCGGTGTTCATTTCACAATATAGGTAAGTCAAACCACTGTAGTAGTGTACACCTTAAATGTATATAGTGGTGTATGTCAATTATACCTCAATAAAACTGGAAAAAAATTAACAAGTGTTGGCAAGGATGTGGAGAGAAGGGAATCCTTGTGCCCTTTAGATGGAATGCAAATTGCTGTAGGCATTGTGGCAAACAGTATAGAGGTTTCCCCCCAAATTTAAAAATAGAACTATTTCATGGATCCATCTGTTCCACTTCTGAGCATTTATCCAAAGGAAACAAATACACTAACGCGAAATGCTGTCTGCACCCTCACACTCTTCGCATCATTATTTACAATTGCCAAGACATGGAAGCAACCTAAGTGCCCACTGATGAAGAGGAAGTGGTATATATATATACAGTGGAGAATTATTCAGTCAAAATGAAATATTTTCATTTGCAACAATACAGATAGACCTCGAGGGTATTATGCTAAGTGAAAGTCAAGTACAGGGAAATACAAATACCTTATGTTCTCATTTACATATGGAATCTGAAAAAAAAACTACCCCAAGAAGTCAAACTCATAGATGAAGAGAACTTATTGGTGGTTTCCAGTGTTGGGAGGTGGGAAGCAGGTGAAATGCGTGAAGTAAAAGGTTAAAACTTCCAGTTATAATATGTAAGTACTTGGGACCTAATATACAGCATGATGACTATAGTTCATAATACTGTACCAGTGCACAATTACTAAGAAATAGATCTTTGTTCTCACCACAAGAAGAAAATTTAGCTCTGTGGTAATGGATATTAGCTAGACTTATTGTGGTAATCATTTCACAATATACACAAGTTTTTAATCATTATGTTGTACACCTGAAATCATATGTTTATTAAGTGTCAATTATCTATAATATATATGTCAATTATATCTTAATTTAAAAAATGGTGGAGGTAGCTTGATGGAAAGAGAGGGGACTAATAAAGGGTTGGGAAGGCTGAGTTCTGGAAAAAGGACAAAAATACAGAATGGTCAGGCAGGACAATGCAATGAACTCTTCCAAATCAGAGCAAAGGTCTCATCTAAGCCAAAGAGAAAAACATTTTCTTAAGTGGAAACCAGTGTAGTACACTCCAGAGATTCCGTTTTTCAATCTCTGTTTGTGATTTTACATTTAGGTGCTATTGCTTATTTCCATGAACCAATAAGACTTCTAGTTTACACAGACAACATGGACCCATTTCCCAATTTTGTTTACGCTAATTGTTAAAGAAATGCGGATGGTAGCAGAATAGACTGAACTTAATATTTGTTTTGTTATCTTCAGAAATTTTAGGGGCTGAATTGTGCCCCTCCAAAATCTTATGTTCTTAGAACCTGGAGGCAGAGTTAAGATGGCGGAGGAGTAGGAGGGCATGGAGTTCATCTCTCTCCACGGATGCATCAGGAATACATCTACAGCTGCAACAGTTCTCACAGAACACCAGCTGAACACTAGAAGATGACCTTGGACATTGGAAAGGATTATAAAGATCCCTGGGTAACTGAGTAGGACTGAAAAAAGAAGGGAGAAGGAGGAGGAGAGGAAGCAGGACAGGACGTGCACCCCAGGGCAGGGGAGTTGAAGCAAAGGAGAGATTCTCGAATTTGGGGAAACCCCCTCTCTGATGGGAAAATCGACTGGGACAGAAGGGAAGCATTTGATGCTGTTGGAAGTGGGTGAAGTGGCCGATCTGTGGCAGACGGAACAGAGTGAGAACTACACAGACAGTCCATACCACAGCCCTATATGCCCCGGACTGGGAACTGTGTTCACAGGTGTGCAAGGGGGTTGGAAACTGGAGCATGGGGATTAGAGAACAGACCCAGGGCGAGAACTGCTATTGGCTGTGGGGAGATGGACTGAGGGGATGGGAGGGAGGAAATCTGCAGCAGGGAAGCAGGGCACTGCTGCTTAGTCACACACAGGGGGAGGAGCCACTATTGTAGCCTCTCTCTCCCCACACGCCGGCGCCTGCTGACGGACAATAAAAGAAGCCCTCTCAGGTCTGGCTCTCATGCGCTGGCTGCAGAGCAATAGAAAAAGCCCCCTCAGGGCTGGCCCTCATGCGTCTTCTGGTGGGCACCAGAAAAGGACCTCACTAGGGCCAAATCTCTTGTGCCCGTGACCGCTGGCTTCCCTGCGCATTTGACATTGCCAGGGCTCCTGTGATCCAAGAAATCGTATCACCTCTGTGCCCTGTCCTCAATGGGGCAGACCCAAGAGCTCCAAGGCAGCCTCAGGACCAGACTCCTGTGGGTGGACCACATGCAAAGGTGGGGATAAAACCAAAGCTGAACCCCAGGGAAGGGGCGACTAAGGAAGAGGATCAAAAATCTTTCTATCAGCCCCACAAGCTGCAGATTAAATCCCCGCAATCAGCTAGGTAGACCCTGCATCTATGGAATATCTGAGTAGACAATGAGTGTTCCCACAAATGAAAATGGTCTAGCTCAGGTAGCTATGGACTTTGGGGGCAACACATGCAGGAACCGGGCAAGATCAGAGTCTGAGTGGTCCCCACAGGACTCACAGCATGTCCAGAGACCAGCCCAGAGGCAGAGGAGGGCCTCTTGGGGAGGCAGAGGTGGGCTGTGGCTCACAGTGTATGCAAGGACACTTAACAGCTGAGATCCCAGGGAAACATAATTATTACTAATATTTTTATTATGTTTTGATTCATTCTGTTGTTGGTTCTGGCTTTTGGTTTTTGTCTGTTGTTTGTTGTATTTTTTTTTTAATTTGGTCTTATGGGATCTTTGTGTTTTATAACATTTTAAATTTTTATTAGTTTATACATTTCTATTTTTACTATGCTTTTCTGTTGTTCTGTGTTCTTTTCCCTTATTTGTTTCTTCTTCTTTAATATATTTTTTATTTTTGTATATTTCCATTCATACTTTGCTTTTCAGTTCTGTGTTTTTTCCCCTTTTTCTAAAAAGTCATTATTTGTTTGTTTTGTCTCTTTGCTTTATTTTTCAGTTGGCACAATGCTTTGGTTTTGTTTTTAGGTTTTGTGTTTTTGTTAGTTTTGATTCTAATTGTTTGATTTTGTTTTGGGGTACTTCTGTTTGTCTGGTTGTTCTCTTGCTTTTTGTTTTACTTGGTTCTGTTTTTGTTTCCTTTGTGTGTGTGTGTGTTTCCTTATTTCTGTCTTTGTTTGATTTTCCTTTTTACCATTTGGGGTTTTGCTGGTCTTTTTTTTTTTTTTTAATCCCCTTCATTGCTGGGACAAGCGACTTGCGGGGTCTCGGTTCACTGACTGGAAGTAGGCCTGAGGCTCTGGGGTGGCAGCACTGAGGCCAGGACACTGGACCACTAGAGAATTTCCAGCCCCAGGGAAGATTAATCGCTGAGAGGTCTCACAGAGACCTCTATCTGAATCCAAGACCCAGCTCCACCCAACTGCCTGCAGCTCCCAGCGCTAGATGCCTCATACCAAACAATAAACAAGACAACAACACAAAACCACCCATCAACACACAGACTACCTAAAGTCATACTAAGCTCACAGACACCCCAAAACAAACTACCTGACATGGCCCTGCTCATCAGAGGGAAAAGACTCAGTCAGCTCCATCCACCAAAACGCAGGAGCCAGTCCCTCCCATCAGGAAGCCTACACAAGCCACTGGATGAACCTCACCACCAGGGGCAGAGAACAGAAGCAAGAGGAATTATGACCCTGCAGCCTAGGGAAAGGAGACCTCAAATACTGTAAATTAGACAAAATGAGAAGACAGAAAAATATCTTACAGAAAAAGGAGCAAGATAAAAGCCCACAGGAACAAATAAATGAAGAGGGTATAGGCAAACTACCTAAAAAAGAATTCAGAGTAATGATAGTAAAGATGATCCAAAATCTCAGAAATGGAGAAAATAAAAGAAATGTTTAACAAGGACCTAGAAGAACTAAAGAGCAATCAAACAGTAATGAACAACACAAAAACTGAAATTAAAAATACACTAGAAGGAATCAATAGCAGAATAACTGAGGTAGAAGAACGGATAAGTGAGCTGGAAAATGGAATGGTGGAAATAACTGTCACAGAGCAGAATAAAGAAAAAAGAATGAAAAGAATTGAGGACAGTCTCAGAGACCTCTGGGACAACATTAAACACACCAACATTTGAATTATAGGGGAGGGGTCCCAGAAGAAGAAAAAATGAAAGGGTCTGAGAAAATATTTGAAAAGATTATAGTCGAAAACTTCCTCAATATGGGAAAGGAAATAGTCAATCAAGTCCAGGAAGTGCAGAGAGTTCCATACAGGATAAACCCAAGGAGAAACTTGCTGAGACACATAATAATCAAACTAACAAAAAGTAAAAACAAAGAAAAAATATTAAAAGCAGCAAGGGAAAAACAACAAATAACATACAAGGGAATCCCCATAAAGTTAACAGCTGACCTTTCAGCAGAAACTCTGCAGGCCAGAAGGGACTGGCAAGACATATTTAAAGTGATGAAAGGGAAAAACCTACAACCAAGATTACTCTACCCAGCAAGGATCTCATTCAGATCAGATCCAGAGATCCAGAGATCCAGAGATCAGATCCAGAGATCAGATCAGATCAGGATCTTATTTGACAGAGAAATCACAAGCTTTACAGATAAGCAAAAGTTAAGAGAATTCAGCAGCACCAAACCAGCTTTACAACAAATGCCAAAGGAACTTCTCTAGGCAGAAAATACAAAAGAAGGAAAAGACCCACAAAAACAAACCCAAAACAATTAAGAAAATGATAATAGGAACATACATACCGATAATTACCTTAAATGTAAATGGATTAAAGGCTCCAACCAAAAGACACAGACTGGCTGAATGGATACAAAAACAAGACCCATATATATGCTGTCTACAAGAGACTCACCTCAGACCTAGGGACACATACAGACTGAAAGTGAGGGGATGGAAAAAAATATTCCATGCAAATGGAAATCAAAAGAAAGTTGGAGTAGCAATACTCATATCAGACAAAATAGACTTTAAAATAAAGACTATTATAAGAGACAAGGAAGGACACTACATAATGATCAAGGGATCAATCCAAGAAGAAGATATAACAATTGTAAATATTTATGCATCCAACTTAGGAGCACCTCAATACATAAGGCAAATGCTAACAGCCATAAAGGGGGAAATTGATAGTAACACAATAATAGTAGGGGACTTCTACACCCCACCTACACCAATGGACAGATCATCCAAACAGAAAATAAATATGGAAACACAAGCTTTAAATAACACATTAGACCAGATGGACTTAATTGATATTTATAGGACATTCCACCCAGATACAATAGAATACATGTTCTTCTCATGCACATGGAACATTCTTCAGGATAGATCACATCTTGGGTCACAAATCAAGCCTCAGTAAATTTAAGAAAACTGAAATTGTATCATGCATCCTTTCCAACTACAACGCTATGAAACTGGACATCAATTACAGGAAAAAAACTGTAAAAAATACAAACACATGGAGGCTAAACAATATGCTACTAAATAACTAAGAGCTCATTAAAGACATCAAAGAGGAAATCAAAAAACAGAAACAAATGACAATGAAAACACCATGACCCAAAACCTATGGGATGCAGCAAAAGCAATTCTAAGAGGGAAGTTTGTAGCAATAAAATCCTACTTCAAGAAACAAGAAACATCTCAAATAAACAACCTAACCTTACACCTAAAGCAATTAGAGAAAGAAGAATAAAAAACCCAAAGTTAGCAGAAGGAAAGAAATCATAAAGATCAGATCAGAAATAAATGAAAAACAAATAAAGGAAACAATAGCAAAGATCAATAAAACTAAAAGCTGGTTCTTTGAGAAGATAAACAAAATTGATAGACCATTAGCCAGACTCATCAGGAAAAGAAGGGAGAAGACTCAAATCAACAGAATTAGAAATGATAAAGAAGTAACAACTGACACAGCAGAAATACAAAGGATCATGAGAGACTACTACAAGCAAGTATATGCCAATAAAATGGATACCTTGGAAGAAATGAACAAATCATAGAAAAGTACAATCTTCCAAGACTGAACCAGGAAAAAATAGAAAATATGAACAGACCAATCACAAGCACTGAAATTGAAACTGTGATTAAAAATCTTGCAACAAATAAAAGACCAGGGCCAGACGGCTTCACAGGTGAATTCTATCAAACATTTAGAGAAGAGCTAACACCTATTCTTCTCAAACTCTTCCAAAACATAGCAGAAGGCGGAACAATCCCAAACTCATTCTATGAGGTCACCATCACCCTGATACCAAAACCAGACAAAGATGTCACAACAAAAAGAAAACTACAGGCCAATATCACTGATGAACATAGATGCAAAAATCCTCAACAAAATAGTAGCAAACAGAATCCAGCAGCTCATTAAAAGGATCATACATCATGATCAAGTGGGGTTCATCCCAGGAATGCAAGGATTCTTCAATATATGCAAATCAATCAATGTGATACACCATATTAACATATTGAAGGATAAAGACCATATAATAATCTCAATAGATGCAGAAAACACTTTTGACAAAATTCAACACCTACTTATGATAAAAACTTCCCAGAAAGTGGGCATAGAGGGAACCTACCTCAACATAATAAAAGCCATATATGACAAACCCACAGCCAACATCATTCTCAATGGTGAAAAACCAAAAGCATTTCCTCTAAGATCAGGAACAAGACAAGAGTGACTGCTCTCATCACTATTATTCAACATAGTTTTGGAAGTTTTAGACACAGCAATAGGAGAAGAAAAAGAAATAAAAGGAACTGAAATCAGAAAAGAAGTATAACTGTCACTGTTTTCAGATGACATGATTCTACACATAGAAAATCCTAAAGATGCCACCAGAAAACTACTAGAGCTAATCAATGAATTTGGTAAAGTAGCAGGATACAAAATTAATGCACAGAAATCTCTTGCATTCCTATACACTAACAGCAAAAAATCAGAAAGAGAAATTAAGGAAATACTCCCATTTGACATTGCAACAAAATGAATAATACCTAAGACTAAACCTACCTGTGGAGACAAAAGAGCTGTACTCAGAAAACTATAAGACACTGATGAAAGAAATCAAAAACGATACAAACAGATGGAGAGACATACCATGTTCTTGGATTGGAAGAATCAACATTGTGAAAATGACTCTACGACCCAAAGCAACCTACACATTCAGTGTAATCCCTATCAAACTACCAATGGCATTTTTCACAGAATTAGAACAAAAAATTTTACAATTTGTGTGGAAACACAAAAGACCCCGAAGAGCCAAAGCAATCTTGAGAAAGAAAACCAGACTGGAGGAATCAGGCTCTCTGACTTCTGACTATACTACAAAGCTACAGTAAACAAGACAGTATGGTACTGGCACAAAAACACAAATATAGATTAGTGAAATGGGGTAGAAAGCCCAGAGATAAACCCATGCACATATGGTCACCTTATTTTTGATAAAGGAGGCAAGAATATACAATGGCGAAAAGATAGCCTCTTCAATAAGTGGTGCTGGGAAAACTGGACAGCTACATGTAAAAGAATGAATTTAGAACACTCCCTAACACCATACACAAAAATAAACCCAAAATGGATTAAAGACCTAAATGTAAGGCCAGACACGATAAAACTCTTAGAGGAAAACATAGGCAGAACACTCTATGACATAAATCACAGCAAGATCCTTTTGACCCACCTCCTAGGGTAATGGAAATAACAAAAATACACAAATGGGACCTTATGAAACTTAAAAGCTTTTGCACAGCAAAGGAAACCATAAACAAGATGAAAAGACAACCCTCAGAATGGGACAAAATATTTGTCGATGAAGCAACTGACAAAGGATTAATCTCCAAAGTACGCAAGCAGCTCATGCAGCTCAATATCAAAAAAACAAAAAATCCAATACAAAGAAGACATACAGATGGCCAACAAACACATGAAAAGATGCTTATCATCATTAATCATTAGAGAAATGCAAATCAAAACCACAATGAACTATCACCTCACACCAGTCAGAAAGGCCATCATCAAAAAACTAGAAATAAATGCTGGAGAAGGTGTGGAGAAAAGGGAACCCTCCTGCACTGTTGGTGGGAATGTAAATTGGTATAGCCACTATGGAGAACAGTATGGAAGTCCCTTAAAAAACTAAAAATAGAACTACCATATGACACAGCAATCCCACTAGCGGGCACACACCCTGAGAAAACCATAATTCAAAAGATATATGTACCACAATGCTCATTGCAGCACTATTTACAATAGCCAGGACATGGAAGCAATCTAAATGTCCATCAACAGATGAATGGATAAAGAAGATGTGGCACATATATACAATGGAATATTACTCAGCCATGAAAAGGAACGAAACTGAGTTATTTGTAGTGAGGTGGATGGACCTAGAGTCTGTCATACAAAGTGAAGTAGGTCAGAAAGAGTAAAACAAATATTGTATGCTAATGCATACATATGGAATCTAAAAAATGGTACTGATGACCCTAGTGGCAGCGTAGGAATAAAGATGCAGACGTAGAGAATGGACTTGAGGACACAGTGGGGGAAGGATAAGCTGGGACGAAGTGAGAGAGTGGCATTGACATATATACACTACCAAACGTAAAATAGATAGCTAGTGGGAAGCTGCTGCATAGCACATGGAGATCAGCTAGTTGCTTTGTAATGACCTAGAGGGGTGGGATAGGGACGGTGGGAGGGAGGCTCAGGAGGAGAAGTTATGGGGATATATGTATACATATAGCTGATTTACTTTGTTGTACAGCAGAAAGTAATACAGCATTGTAAAGCAATTATACTCCAATACAGATGAGAAAAAAAAAAACGTATGTCGAGGTACTTGGAAATAAGATCTTTAAAGGTAATTAAGTTAAAACTAGGTCATTAGCGAGGATCCTAAGCCAGTATGACTGGTGACCTTATAAAAACGGATTAGGACACAGACTAGTAGAGGAAAGACCATGTGAAGACACAGGGAAAGGAAAGCCATCTCCAAGCCAAGGAGAGAGGCTTCAGAAGAAGGAAACCCTGCCGACACCTTGAACTTCTAGCCCAAAGAACTGTGAGAAACTAGTTACTATATTAATAAGCACTTGAAAAACCATGTTAGGATTTCCCTGCTGGTCCAGTGGTTAGGACTCTGGGCTTCCACTGCAGGGGGTGCAGGTTTGATCTCTGGTATGGGAACTAAGATCTTGCATGCTGTGTGGCACAGTCCAAAACATAAGAAAAAGAAAAGAAAGAAAAAGAGAAAAAATGATCTTAGGTATAGTCAAATGCTGTAGGCTCAGGGAAGCGATAGAAGTGGGAAAGGTGGATGGGCTGCCTTGGCAAACACATAACCCACCCACGAGGGAAAGGTGTTCTTAGCTTCATCTAATTGTTGCCCTGGGGGATTGTGGGCCGTCATGTGCTAAGATCTGACTTTTTTCCCCCCAGAGTATCCAGATGTCTAGATTTTTATATAAATTTGCCCAATTCTTAAAACTCTGACCAAAGAAATTATGACAAAGAGGTTGGGTCCAGTCTCTGGGCTCCCAGTTGTGACCTGTTGGAATCTAACAGACTGTAGAAATCTTATGTGTCAATTCCCCTGAGAGTTTTAAAACGGGGAGAGTTCTGTGACTGTTGTGTGTGGTGGGATCCCAAAGTGTGGGTTTATATCACCTGAGCTCAAGGTCTGGTTATTGCTGGAGCTGCACGGGATGCTACATAATGTGTATTATAGATATTGAGATCGGAGTGAAATTCAATTGCCTGTCACTTAGATTACCTGTTCTCTTTTACTTCCCTATCACTGGGCTGTTTGATCCATGCTTTCCTCCAAATAGTGTCAAGGTGAGTTTCCTTCTTCTCTGCCTTTGCAGAGTTAATGTATCCAGGATAAATCCCAACACTTTGTGAAAAATTACGACCTAATGCATTAGCCTAAAACTCTTCCTACATTTTGCTTTTCACTACTTTATTTAACATGGGAAGAACAGGTAGAAAAAAAATCAAGTGTATCTAACAAACATACCTAATTAGATGCTGAGGTCTCTTCTGTAATATAAAAACTGAAATACTTTTGAAGCTGAAGCACCAGTTAGCAGGGCTTGTCACAGAAATAACACTTATAAAGAAAAACTTAGTACCAAATTTTTAGGTTTGCGTAATGGCTTTTTGGCAAGCCGGGTCTTTTTCGCCTGTTTCTTTGCCTATGTTTAATGCTTTAAAAGGGTGTAGGCAAGTATCCTTGTCAGCAGGAACTTGGCATTAATGTCTCCTTCCTGGACCCCCTGTGACTTGCTTCAGCCTCCTGACAGTGAGATGGCCAGCCACCCATGTGATGCTTTAGGAATCTGATGCTAATAAAAGGAGGGCAGTGAATTAGGGAGCTGGAGTCTGTTTCTTTCAGAACACCCCACTTTGGGTATATGAAATGTGTGTTGTCAGCAGGAGTTTCTGAGACAAGACGATGAAGTAGAGGTCTGCTTATATGATTTTGTTTTTTCAGCTGACTTGGCCCTAGTAGATATATAGGAGGTGAGAGAGAGACCAAAAAAAAGGTTAAATTATCTAGTAGTAAAAACATACCTTCCCCTTGCTTCTTAGTGTGAAACTAAGGAATGGTAGATAAATATTTCCATGAAGTAATAATTGCCCCTTAAATAAGCTTCCATTAGTTTAAAAAAAAAATCAGTCTATGCCAAATTCAAGTTCGAGTGATAATGTGCATGGAATCATGGTGGAAAGAATAGAAATATTCAGCATGAGATCAGAGAAACAAGTAGATATTCTGAGTTTCAGCTGTTGCAACAGCAAGAAAAAATCCACTTAATCATATACCATGTATATTACATAACAGATGGACTGATTAAATTTCGTTCAATGAGTGCCTAGTTCCAGGTGTTCCTAGGCACTTCACATGCATTACCTAATTTAGCCTTCACTTTGCACGGAAGGTACTATCATCTCTATTCTATAAGGGAGGTTCATCACTTGCCTAAGGTCACACAGCTAGTAAGAGGTGGCAGAAGGACTCAAACCCTGTCCTGTCAGGGCTGAATTTCACGATCCTTCCATTTTGACTGGTGAGATAGAGATAAAATGAAGCCGACCTTCAAAATTGTATAAAATTGTATCTGTCTCGTGTGTGTGCTGCTAGATGCCAGGCAACTCCGGGCCATATGAAATAAATAAGCCTGATTAAGCTAAGTGAAATAAGTCAGAGAAAGACAAATACCATATAAATTCACCTGTATGTGGAACCTTAAGAAAAAAAAAAAAGAATTCATAGATACAGAGAACAGATTGGTGGCTGCCAGAGGTGGCGGGTGGGGAAGTAGATGAAACGGGTCAAGGTTATCAAAAGGTACGAACTTCCAGTTATAAAATAAATAAGTCATGAGAATATAATGTACAGCAGGTTGCTATAGTTCTTCATTGTATACTCATGTATATGTAATATACATATATTAAATAACAATATACATAATTGTATATGTGAAAGTTGCTTACAGAAGTTTAGCTAGATTTATTTTGATTATTTTGCAATATATACAAATACCAAATCATTATGTTATACATTGGAAATTAGCGTTATATGTCAATTATATCTTAACAAATATAAACAAGCATGTTCAGTTATCCCTTTAGTTTTAGCAAATATTTGTGTGCAGTATTTGTGTATAGTATTTTATAGTATAAAAGAACATAAAATATTTTTAAAAATGAAATAAAAGAACAAGGCTTGAGTTTTGTTCTGGAGGAGGTCAAAGTGGAGACAAAGGCAAAAGCAAGCGATACCAAGACTCCAGGAGCAACACTGCTGTCAAAGCAGCTGTGGGATCAGGGGTGGGAGACATTAGGATGTGGAGGATGCTTCCTAGAGGAGATGACACTTGCAGGTCAGGAAGGGTGGCCAGTGGGGAGGGGGCAGAAGTTCTGCGTAGAGGGAAAAGCAGGAAGATGAACATGTGGTATGTTCAGTGAAGGACAGCATGTTCTGTGTCTGGGAAAAGGGGAGAAGGGGCTGAAGAAGTGAGTTGGGGTCATTTCATGTTACTGTAGTTTCCCATAAGATCACCAGATACTTTTTTTTTTTAATAGAAACAGCTAGTGGCAGTGTAAAAGATGCATTAATTAACAAGGGAGCGAGAAGCCAACTTGGAAGATATAAAAACAGTCTCAGTTGGAAACGAACAAGGCCTGGATTACGGCAGCAGTGTCCAGGACAGATGAAAGCAAGATGTCCCATAGCCAGGTGATGATGCCAGCCCAGAGCAAGTGTTGTCTCTGCCCCCAATGTCGGTACCATCCGTGAAGATGGTCTTCCAGGCCAAGGATCTGGTTCCATAGCAAGAAAGGCTTTGGACAGTGGATACATACATACAGTGGATACATACATCTTTGGTCCTCTGCTGGCGCTAAAGGATTTCAGCTCATGAGAGGTCCATGTTCTGTTCTGGCTACGGACTGTGGAACATTTGCGTTCTGCCTCATTATTCCAGTGTCTCAAGCCAAGAGGAATTGTGTAATTTTTGGAGTGTATCTGAATTATCTGAGGCAGGCTGGAAAAATTCAGGTCCCATACTAGGCAGGCTCTCAGAGATCCCTCTCTGAAGGATGTCCTCATCTCTGGAATGTCCTCAAGCTCTCTCCAGGCACGTAAGACCCCTATTGTGTAAACTGCAGATAGCTGCTGGGATTTGCCTTCTGAGTTACAAACGTACTCCAAAGCACCTTCTTGCCTCCCAGCTTCTCATTTTCTCTCCCTTTCTTGTAAATTTGGCTAAGGATACTTTACATTGAGTGGAATTCTTTGGCTTTCAAATGAGACAACACACGGCCAGAGCCTGCTCCCCTGTCACTAGAGGGCGCCAGTTGAACATAAAATGTCTAGACATGACCGCCCATGAACTTCAAACACAGCAAAATCTCACGGAAGTGGTTTGCAATAACGTAGCGTCCACACTACCCTGTCCTTATTAACTCCATTTCTGCTATTAAGTAAAACAAACATGCTAACTTTGACTTTTTAATGTTTTCAGAATTCTCTTTTAATTCATAGATCTAGTAAGTTGGAGACATGGAGAACGTGTGTGTGTGTGTGTGTGTGTGTGTGTGTGTGTGTGTGTGTGTGTGTGGTACACAGGCCTCTCACTGCTGTGGCCTCTCCCGTTGCGGAGCATAGGCTCCGGACGCGCTCAGCGGCCATGGCTCACGGGCCCAGCCGCTCCGTGGCATGTGGGATCTTCCCGGACCGGGGCACGAACCCGTGTCCCCTGCATCGGCAGGCGGACTCTCAACCACTGCGCCACCAGGGAAGCCCAAGAACATGTTTTTAACAAAACTACATGGCTACATAGTCTTTGCTGCCGCTTTTCTGGCTCTTACCATGTGTTGGTTCATGTGTAAAACCTTATATGAACTTTGCACACGGTTTAGTTTTTGATTCTGCAACAAATGAAAATGGTTGGTATGGGCAGAATGTCTGCCCCGGATAGCAAAACTGCAAGATAAAATTCTCTAAGTCTCTACCCTGTAGTGTATAGTTGTTTCCATATAAGACCTAGTCGTGATGTTCCATTGAAAGTTAAGAAAAACTGCTCAGATGCTGGTTTATGCAACCCTGCATGGGACTGCACAGAAACAAAGCCTTAAGAAAACTGCCAACCATCCAGTTTCCACTGCTTTGCCTCAGGGTCCCAACCCCCTGTGCTACGACCTTGCTGAAGTTCATACAAGCAAAACTGGGCTGATTCTCTCGCATCTGCTATGTTTTCCCTAATCCATAATCTTGTGCTTTGAAAGAAAAACAAAAAAAGGAAAGTGAGTATTCACCACGGAACTATTTGATTCTGTGGAGTGCTGACAGGTACTCTGTACTGAGTGGAATGACAGGGACTCTGCCTACCCCAGGCAGACCCAGTATCAGGTGAGCTATAATTGGCATCTGGTGGGGGGACACGGAACACAGGCTGTAGAAGCAAGTGCATTAGGGGCTCTGTGACAGCAGCTGCCGTGCATTTCTGAGTGCGGCCAGGCAGGATCTTCAATCACAGTGCTTTGTGCTGTGCGCTCTAAAAATGGAAATTAAACCCTCAGGTCCTCACCACGTTGTGAGGCTTGGTAGATGAGCTTAATGAACCCAGGATAAAGGAATTAGCCTAAGTAGAAGGCCGAAAAAGGGTTAAGCAGTGAGAGGTTTTCATGCCCTTGGAATCTCCATCTTCTCCAGGACTGAGGCAAGCGGGGTGAAGGGGGAGCTCCCTATGTGAGGGCACGGCCAGCCGGAGGACAAGTTCACATCACATATTGAGAAGCCACTGACTACCTGGCTCCAGGCTAGGTTTTTGGTTGTTTAAGTAGTATCAATTTTTTTTTCTATTTATTTATTTTTTGGGGCTGCATTGGGTCTTCGTTGCTGCGTGGGGGGTTTCTCTACTTGCGGTGAGTGGGGGCTACTCTTTGCTGCGGAGCACGGGCTTCGCACTGTGGTGGCTTCTCTTGTGGAGCACGGGCTCTAGGCGCACGGCTAGGTTTTATATCAGTTCAACTGTCTTAGGAACATTTATCCCTGTTTTATGGAGGAAGAAATGGGGCTTACACTTATTTTAAAAACTTGCCCAGGGCTTCCCTGGTGGCACAGTGGTTGAGAGTCTGCCTGCTGATGCAGGGGACACGGGTTCGTGCTCTAGTCCGGGAAGATCCCACATGCCTCGGAGCAGCTAGGCCCGTGAGCCATGGCCGCTGAGCCTGCGCGTCCGGAGCCTGTGCTCCGCAACGGGAGAGGCCACAGCAATGAGAGGCCCGCGTACCACAAAACAACAACAACAAAACTTGCCCACAATGACACTGCTCATTGTAAGAGGTATCAGAAGAGTAAATAACAGCCCGCATTGACCATACACATACCCTGTACCAACAGCCATTCTCTGCTCTGATCCTCACAACCCTTCAATGAAGGTATCATCATACCCACTTTGTACCTGAGAAACCTGAGGCCGCGAGCAGTTAAATCACTTACCTGTATGCACCCCCTGCACCTCCTCCCGACTCTCTCGGCCCTGTTGCCACCCTTCATGTATCCTCAGCCACACCATGTCTGCAGATCAACTGCTTCATTCTAGAATTAGAAAACAAAAAAGCCTGATAAATGAATTTATATGCATACCCGGGAAAAATTGTTAAAATCCGGTCACCAAGACCAGCACCTCCCAGGCGTCTTACATAACAATGGCCCTGTGCTTCTGGCCACACCAGGGGTCCCGGGGCCAAACACTATTAGGACATTGACGATGCTTTTTATCTTCCTCTCAGAGACTCCTAAACTTACCACATGACGTCTGGGAAAACAGAAGAAACTTTCCTGATAAAGGACAGCTCGTTTCATTTGCACGAAGCGCCTCTGCTACGTGACCTCGAACCTCAGCCTCCTCCCTGTGAAATGAGCACGTAGAGCAGGTTCTTTATAAGCAGGGAGATTATTGCTACTATCATCTCCACCTGAAGACAAGCCTCCTGGAGCACGCCGGGGGCACACCTGCGGCCTCATCCAAGGGTGTGGGCGGGTCTTCCAGAACCCCCTTGACACAAACAAAAGGGTAGTTGGGGAAAAGCTTGGGATTTTCAATCAGACAGTCACAGGCCACACTCTACTTAACCTTTCTGTGTCTGTTTCCTCATCATAGGATGAGGAATAAATACTCTCTTCAGGCTACTCTTTGTGGAGATTAAGAAAGCAAAAAACTCAACAGGTGTGGGTTGTTATCATTAGAAAGTCAAGGGACCACACCTGTCAAACATGAAGCTCTGATGCAACCCAGGAGAAACTTAACTTCCCCAAATGCATCTTAGAAGCCACTGTGGGAACAATGGCTTAACATTTATTTGGTCCAAAGCATATTTGAAGGTTAATCTTCTCATTCCTTCTTGGGAGAAAATCTGATGAACCAGCAGTAAAGGAAGGAACTGACTGGATGGAAAAACATTTAAGAGTGAACGAAATCCCCGAAAAAGGCTGCAGACCACTCTCTCCCCTTTGCCGGAGTGAGTCTGAGAAGGGACCTCGGACTCCATCTGCTGGGAGGAAGCCTGGGAAGGTGTGCAGGGGCCCAGCCAAGTGAGGGCAGGGGTGGCAAGGTGGAAATGCATGCCCATAAGGGACACTGTCTATTAATTTCTCGAGATTCCTCATAACACTTTAAATAAACTCAACCTGTTTCCATCCGAGGAACTGTCTCATTCCACTGATGTCTAATCTGAAGGAATAATAGATATTTCTCTGGAAAAATACTGAGCAATTCGAGGTCCTTCCTCCCTCGCTTGGCTCCCATCCTGTGTAAGATGGAGCACGTGGCCTTGTAGACTCCGAGAGCCAGAGGACGCTGACAGTGGGTGAGGCAAGGTGCGGGCAGAGGAAGCAAAGGTTGGGGAAAGTCAGAAAGTTATTTGGAAGGACAGAGAGACTTCTTTCCTCAAGACTGCTTATGTTACACTGTCTTCCCAGAGGCTAATTAAGTCCCACAGGGGCAGAGAGAACCAACAGCCAAGAAAACGTAGCATGCAAGTTACCAATACAGAAGAAGAAAGAACATGTTTGTGCTTGTGCGTGTGTTTCTATATCAAAAACAGAAAATGTATACTCTGCCAATCACATGGGAGGGCATTAGTTTAGTTATGATTAGACATATTAAATCATTCAAAGGACTCTGACATCTTAAAACAGTGTACTTAATAAGTTGTCTTTGTTACTTAAAAAAATAAATCTCTACTAAAGCGAATTCACTGGAAGCACAACTGGCTTTTTCAGATTAAGCCGGGGCTGCATGCTTATGGTTGCTGAATACACGTGGAAACACTTGTATCAAAGTAGCTGCTCAATAAATGTTACTATCTTTCTCCTTTCCTGTTCTTTCAACAAAAAAGGATGATAGGGGCTTCCCTGGTGGTGCAGTGGTTGAGAGTCCGCCTGCCGATGCAGGGGACACGGGTTCGTGCCCCGGTCCAGGAAGATCCCACATGCCGTGGAGCGGCTGGGCCCGTGAGCCATGGCCGCTGAGCCTGCGCGTCCGGAGCCTGTGCTCCGCAACGGGAGAGGCCACAACAGTGAGAGGCCCGCGTACCACAAAAAAAAAAAAAAAAAAAGGGATGATAAAAACAAAGGCAGGTAGGAGGGAGAAGAAATAGGGAAAGAGGAAAGAAAGAAGGAAGGAAGGAAGCTGAAGAAAGAAAAAATTTCCCTAAAGACTCTACCTGCCAAGACGTGGAAGAAATTTGTGCGTTTAAATAATGATGATATTTGTAGATATTTTAGGCAGTTTTCCACAGTACGTGAGTAAATCCCATAGTATGGGAGGCTTTTTAAAAATTAGACTTTACAGCCAATTCACTATGTAACACCAACTGCATATCTTAAAGAGACAGGACCACAGGGCAGACTGCACAGTTCCTCCTATGCTTGTTTCTTATCTCTGAGTGTCTAAAAGAAAAAAAGGGTTTTTTTCTTAGCAGCTGTAGTGAACTGTACCTTTAAAAACTAACCTTTGAAATCAGGCTGTGACCATTTTGTTGACCTTCGTCGGACCATATGATTCTCTTGAAGTCCAAAGGCATGAATAGATCTCTTTGTGTGCTCAGCCCTCATCCAAGCAGGCTGGCCTGGGTTTTGTTTTGGCGTGTCCACGAGAATGCCACAGACAAGTAGGTTTTGATTTCCAGATACACATAAGTAGATGTGATTTCCTTTCCAGGAAAAGGGCACAATGGCTAATACGCTTTAATTTATACAGACGGCGCTCTTTTAGAAGCCTGTCCTGCAGTTGGGGCTTGGTCAAAGTGGGTCCTTCAGCAAGAAGCATCGCTCCCAAATTCTCACTGGTAGACTGTCAGTCTGGAAAGCCACGGAGGCAAGGAGGTGGGAGGGGAAGACGGACGGAGGAAGAATTTGGTGGGCAGGAGCCCAAACAGCTCACTGTAAAGGTTTCCTAGATTTCACATGCGTCCAAATTTTATTTCTCTGGATCTGGTTTTTTTTGTTTTGGTTATTTCCTGTTTTTCAGGCACAGGTGATCCTTTTATCTGGAAACACGGACTGCTATATTTTTTTCTGATGTATAGTTTTCTTTCTTTCTTTCTTTCTTTTTTTTTTTTTGCGGTACGCGGGCCTCTCAATGTTGTGGCTTCTCCCGTTGTGGAGCACAGGCTCCGGACGCACAGGCCCAGCGGCCATGGCTCACGGGCCCAGCCGCTCCGCGGCATGTGGGATCTTCCCGGACCGGGGCATGAACCCGTGTCCCCTGCATCAGCAGGCGGACTTTCAACCACTGCGCCACCAGGGAAGCCCTGATGTATAGTTTTCTGCTGGATAAGGTTTCTATAAAAATTAGGTTGATTTGGTCCAGTCAGCTTGGTGTCAATTTTCCAGTTGTGTACAAGGTTCCTTGGTGTCACAAGCGAAAGCTGCAACTTAACCACCCCCAAAGCTTAACAACATTTACAGAGGCCCCAGAACAATGACTTTTTGGATAAGTGAACTTTGGTAAGTTTAAGCAAAGAGGAAAATAAGTAGTGCCTTTTTGAGCATCAGGACTCGTCTCTGCTAGGTGGCCACTTGGCCGGTTTGACCACAGTGCTGGGAAGGTCGAGTGAGGCTGCCTCAGTTTCCAGGCTGGCTAGCTTTGCATAGATGCCAATTTTCACTTGACCACGGGCTGAACCCCTAAGCCTGGGGACCTGTCTGTACTGCTTAGTGGGGACTTTAAAGAAAAGCGTCCATTGCAGCTTTTCCAGCCCCGTACTGCACATTTGTCCTTTGTTCCCTGACAAGCCAGAGAGACAAAGGCACCTCTGTCCTTTGTTTGGTTGGCCTCCCCTCTGTGGGGCTTTCTGCTCCCTCTCTTATTCTAACTCCATTAAGACTCTTCCTGTGACCGGAAGGTGATAAAAGAAACACATTTCAAAGAGTAAAAACAAGTGTCCAGGAAGAATCTTGTCATTAGGTTGAGACAAATGAAAAACCAGGCCTCTTTCTCCATCTGGATCTGGAGCAGCTGAGGGGGAAACATCACTGAGGCTCTGAGCGGCCATCAGTAGAGCAGGCCCAGGCGCTGGGCTCCGCCCCTGTGTGCGTATGACAGAGGCGGGACCCTGGGGGCCAGGGCACCTCCCAGCAGCTGCCCTGTCTGCAGTTTGGATGGCTCTTGCTTCCCTTTGTCCCATGTCAGTTTTCCCCCCTCCCCCCCTCTAACACTCTCACCATCCCCCTTTCCTTTCTTTACTTGTCAGTGTTTACCCTCTGCTCAAAACACTTGACTCCAATCACCTCCCATCCACCTAGCAGATCCCCTCAAGTCCCAACTCTATAGCGTGGCCCCCTCTCTGTACCATGTAATGCAGTAATGGCTATCAGCTGTTGAGGGCTTATCATGTGCTTTTTATCTTGCTTAGGAGTTCCAGCCACCTTTGAGGTGCCGTGCTAATCAGGACAGGTTGAAGCTTGCAATTAAGCAGTCGCAGAATTCAGCGGGACTGTTTGTTTCCTGCTCTTGTGCAGAGTCTGGAGCACAAATTCCTGGCTGGCAGCACCTCCTGTGGGGCTCACTTTTAAGCTGTGAGCACTGGGTTCCATGCCCATCCTGGAGTTTTGGTGTAGAAGGCAGAGAGGGTGAGAAGGATCGCAAGGATGTTTTAGGGAGACCTCTGAGTGGTACCCCCCTACTTCCCCCATCTTCTCTGGGCCACCAGTCTGACATATGGTCCCTCTTAGCTGCAGGGGAACCAAGAAATGCAGGATGAAGACAAAACTGCATGGTGGATGCATCATGGTCGCTTTGACAGGTGGGTGCTATCATCCCCTCCACATAGGGAAATTGAGGCTCAAAGATTCAGAATCATCAGTTAATACATGGGGAACCCCAATTCCAACCCTGTAAATCTGACTCCAGAACTACACTCTTCACCTTGTGTTATGATTTCTGTGACTCTCTCCTAATAAAAAGCTAGTCCCTCTTTTGTGCTAACACCTTACCTTTTACAAATCTTTACTCCCCCGATTACCACAGGGCTGCACCTGTTATACCAGACTACGAATGCCCCAAGGAGAAGGAAAACTCTTTTTCACAACGGTATCATCAGCAGAGAGCATTGGGCCTGGGACACAGTGGGGCTCAATAAAAGCTTCATGAATGAGGAATAGCTTTGCTTCATGGGTGAGTCCTCGAATGGGCCTCTGAGGCACTTCATAGTGACTGGATTGCTTCACTCTACAACTTCTCTACATGAATGTCAAGGAGTTGGGATTATTGCAGCAATCACCCCCATGTAGCTATTTTGAACCCAGCCATAAGACTGATCCTTTAAAAACATGTCACAGGTATGGTATCTTTCTGCTGCCAAATCTCTCCAATGACAAAACTGACACTGTACCCAGATCTCTGTTTCTTAAAGCATACACTAATAAAAGAAACCAGGGCTCCTCAGAGAAATGGCTGATTTGAGGGTTGGGACAGGAAAAATATAAGATAAGCCTGGAGCATCTTAGAGTAAGTATCAGGAGAAGAAGATATGCTAAAAGCAAAACAAAATAAAAAACAGGGCATGTCAAATGGACACAGGAGCCAATGGGAAAGACTTCCCAACGTCCAAAGCCAGAACTATCGGAGAAACAAAATAAATAACAATAGTATCAGATTACAATCCAAAGAACAAAATGATTGTCCGTGAGTTTATACTCATATAAATAAATGAATAACTGAATAAGGGAAAAGGCACAGAAGAATTCCTTACAGAAGAATTCCAAATATTAAACATAGAAGGAATTAAGGAAATAGAAAATCACCATTAAAGCACCACTCGTTACAGTCAAGATCCACTGATCGATGCCAATATTAGTGGGCAAAACTTTGAGAGAAGCAGGATGTTTTCATTGCTTCAAAGTACCTCCTCCAAAATACTCATTGCAGGAATACCAGGAAGTTATCTGGGTTTGGTTCCAGACCACTGCAAAATACAGCAAATATTGCAATAAAGCAAGGCTCACGAATGTTTTGGTTTCCCAGTGCATAGGAAATTTAGTGTACACTATGCTGTAGTATATTAAGTGTGCAATAGTATTATGTCTAAAAACTGTACATTCATTAATTAAAAAAAATACTTTATTGCTAAAACATGCTAACCATCATCTGAGCCGTCAGCTAGTCATAATCTTTTATGCTGGTGGAGGCTCTTGCCTCAGTATTGGTGGCTACTGACTGATCAGGGTGCTGGTTGCTGAAGCCTGGGGTGCCTGTAGCAATTTCTTAAAATAAGACAACAATAAGGTTCGCTGTATCGATGGACTCTTGCTTCCACTTGAACACTTAGAGGCCGTGGTATGGTTATTAATTGGCCTAATTTCAATATTGTTGTGTCTCAAGGAATAGGAAGGACCAAGGAGAGGAAGAGATATGGGGCATGGCTGGTCAATGGAGCAGTCAGAAGTCACACAACATTTACCAATTAATTTTGCCATCCTATATGGGTGCAGTTCCTGGGGCCCCCAAACAATTACAATAGTAACATCAAAGGTCGCTAATCGTAGATCACCATAATAAATACAATAATAATAAACATATTTGACATGTTGTCAAAATTACCAAAATGTGACAGAGATACGAAGTGAGCAAATGTTGTTGGAAAAATGGTGCAGGTAGACTTGCCAAATGCAGGGTTGCACAAATCTTTGATTTGTAAAAAACACAATATCTGTGAAGCGCAATAAAACGAGGTATGCCTGTAATAACTGAGGCGGTTTTAACATACATCCACAGATTCTCTGATACTCCTCACTCCAGGATGTGGAAGTTATTTCTCCTCCTCCTGAGAGTGGACTGGACTTTTGATTCATTTTCTAATGAATAGAAGATGAAAAGGGGAAAGTAGTAAATTTGCAGCAGAGAAACCTGGCAGAGGTCGGATCAAGTGATCAAAGTTAACAACCCCAGTAGTAAACCATGGTGACATCGTGCTCCCCATGATATATGATGAGAAGGTCACTTCATTTTTGTCGTCTTTCTCCCCAAAACCCATAACCCGCATTGTGAGCAAACATCAGACAAATCCAAATTAAGAGACATTTTACAAATACCTGCCTAGGACTCTTCAAAAGCACCAAGGTCACAAAAAACAAGAATGAGAAGCCGTCACTGATTAGAGGAGAGTAAGGAGAGATGATGACTAAGCCCAGCATGGAGTCCTGAGACAGGAAAAGGACATTAGTGGGAAAACCATGAAATATGAATTAAAGTCTGAAGTTTAGGTATAGTTTCAAACCAACGTCGATTACTTAGTTTTGGTAAATGTGCCGTGGTTATATAAGATGTTCACATGAACGGAGACTGAGTGAAAAGTATTTGGGAACTTTCTGGATTATGGCAATTATTCTATAAATCGAAAATTATTTTAAAATAAAAGGTATCTAAAAACACTGAAGAAAAAAAACCTCTCCGTTTTACACTGAGTCAAATCTAAAGTCCTTTTCAATAGCCTAAAAATCATGTCATCATGGTGACACGATGCTCACCATCCCCTCTCTGTCCTTCTCTCCACTCGTTCCCTCCCCACCTTCAGCTGCACGGCTTTTCCTCTTGTTCCTCAGACACTCCCAGCCTGCTCCCACCTCCGGGCCTTGGCACTTATTGTTCCCTTTGGCGGGAAAGCTTCCCCCCAGATATCTTCATGGCTAGTTCCCTAATCTCTTGGAGATCTTTACTTGGATGTCTCCTAAACATGAGACGTTCTCTGATGCGCCTGTGTAAAAGGCCACACATGTCCGGCATACCCCATACCCTCCCCTGCTTTGCTTCTCTCCACTGCTCTTAGCATCATCTGCCACTAATATATTTTGTTTATTTTGTTTATTTCTGTGGTAGGCAGAATAATGGCCCCCAAAGGTGTCCAGGTTCTAATCCCTGCAACCTATGACTATGTTGTCACACAGCAAAGGGGAAATTAAGGTTGTAGATGGAATTAAGGTTGTTAATCATCTGGCCTTGAGATGGGGAGGTTATCCTGGATTATCTGGATCACCCAGTATAATCACAAGGGTCTTTATGAGAGGAAGAGGGAGGCAGAATGTAAATGGGAGGGATTTGCTATAAGAATGACTCAATCCTCCATTGCTGGTTATGGACAATGAAGGGAGCTGTGAGCCAAGGACTGTGGGCAGCCTCTAGATGCTGAAAAAGATGAGAAAACCCTTTCTTAGGGTCTTTAGGAAATTGTAGCCCTGCTGACACTTTGTCTTTGGCCCATTGCGACCCACGTCGGATTTCTGCTTTAAAGAACTATAAGAGGAGTATTAAAAAACTCTTAGAGGAAAACATAGGTAAGACACTCTTTGGCATAAAGCACAGCAATATCTTTTTGGATCTGTCTCCTAGAGTAAAGAAAATAAAACCAAAAATAAACAAATGGGACCTAATTAAACTTGAAAGCTTTTGCACAGCAAAGGAAGCCATAAACAAAATGCAAAGACAACCTATAGAATGGGAGAAAATATTTGCAAATGATGCGATCGACAAGGCCTTCAGTTCCAAAATATACGAACAGCTCATGCAGCTCAATATCAAAATGGGTAGAAGACCTAAACAGAAATTTCTACACAGAAGACATACAGATGGCCAAAATGCACATGAACATATGCTCAACATCGCTAATTATTAGGGAAATGCAAATCACAACTACAACGAGGTATCACCTCACACCAGTCAGAATGGCCATCATCAAAAAAATCTACAAACAATAAATGCTGGAGAGGGTGTGGAGAAAAGGGAACTCGCCTACACTGTTGGTAGAGATGTAAACTGGTACAGCTACTATGGAGAACAGTATGGAGGTTCCTTAAAAAACTAAAAATAGAGCTACCATATGATCCTGCAATCCCACTCTTGGGCATATATCCAGAGAAAACCATAATTCAAAAAGATACATGCACCCTGATGTTCATTGCAGCACTGTTTACTTGCCAAGACATGGAAGCAACTTAAATGTCCATCAGCAGAGGAATGGATACAGAAGATGTGATACATGTATACAATGGAATATTACTCAGCCATAAAAAAGAGTGAAATAATGCCATTTGCAGCAACATGGATGGACCTAGAGGTTATCATACTAAGTGAAGCAAGCCAGAAAGAGAAAGACAAGTATCATAAGATATCACTTATATGTGGAATCTAAAAAAAAAAAAAAGAAAAGAAAGACACAAATGGACTTATTTCCAAAATAAAAAGAGACTCATAGACAAAGGTGTGGAGAGGGATAAATTAGGAGGCTGAAATTAACATATACACACAATTATGTATAAAATAGATAACCAGCAAGGACCTACTGTACAGCACAGAGAACTATACTTATTATTTTGTAATAACCTGTGGAAGAGAATCTGAGACAGAATATATATATATATATATATATATATATATATATATATATATATATATATATATTCGCTGTGCTGTACAGCTGAAACAACGATATTGTAAATCAACTATACATCAATAAAAAATTTTAAAAATAAATACGAACAATAAGATTAAAAATATGTGTTGTTTTAGGCTACTAAGTTTCTGGTAATTTGTTACAGCGGCATAGGAGCCTGACTCATAGCATGAACGAAATCAATGACCCATTGTTAGTGGCCATACGGCATCCTGGGCCTGACGAGTGCTGACATTTGTCCAATGTGGGAACTGCTGTACAAGGTGAGGACTTTTATCACACAAGCTCCAGAGGTGATCAGCAAGTCAGTCAAGTTCTGGGAGCACAGGGTGTGTCTGAGGGTGTGCTGAGCGGGGGCGAGTGAGGAGGGACAGTACTATTGTGTTGAGTTCCTGCCATTCACTCAGAGATGTCACAGGAATGATCCATATCTTTGGGGTAAATGCTGTGAGTAAGGCCTTTACCATTTCTTGTGTTCAAGATTCCCGGTTTCTAGGTGGACTTGGACAACATTTCCAGGCACCTTGCCTGAGTGCCTGGCACCACCCTGTCTGCTATAGAGAGAAAACAGTCATCAGAGCATCCTGCAGTTTTAGGTTTAAGGCTCACTCGGAGGCATTAAAGAAATCTTACAAGAAGTTGATTTATGAACGCAGTGCAAGCGCCTCTCTTATTTTTACTTAGAGTCCTTCTCAACTAGAGTCAGAACTTGGAGGGGTTATAGATTGATGGGTGAATTTGCTTGTTTTTATTATGTAGAATAACAGAAGAGCCAGAAGCAATATAACCAAAATACAAGAGAGCTTTATAAATAAAATATGAATAATAGATACTTGAAAGATAATGTCCCCAAGCACTTTAGAAATGATGAAAGTGCCCTAGAAATTTTTAGATGAATGGCTGTAAATTCATTTTGGAATGGGCTTTGGTTGTTAAATTTCCTTTTCTGAGTTAGTCAGCGAAAGTTCTAACTAGATATAAAACATAATTGAGCACCAGGCGCATCCACCATAAAGTGTTCATTGATGTACTTAATGTAGCTATAATCATGGTGTAGCAGGAGAAGACTTTGGTTAGCATGTGACAAGAAAACCCAACTCAGCTTGGCTAAAACGGTAATAGGAATTTACTGGCTTATATAACCATAACGTCCCGAGGTAAGGCAGGCTTCAGCAAAGTTGATCCAGAAGTTTACAATGTCACCAGGACTGTGCTTTTGTTCCCTGCAGTTTTTTCAATGCTACTCTCCAAGTTTGTTGGCTTTTTCTTGGACTGGCTTCTCTCACCACTACTGGGTCCCAGAGGGGTCAGCATCCCTACTCACATATGGTGGCAAAGCCACCCTGAAAAAAAATCCCATCCCTGGGAAATTGAGTTGATGACAGCAGAGCAGAGGTCCCCAAACAAGGCCTGCAGGCAAAATCCAGCCAGCTTCCTGATTTTATAAATAAAGTTTTACTGGATCACAGCCACGCCCATTCACTTATCCATCGCTCATGGCTGCTCTCACACTACAAGGGCAGAGCTGCGTAGTTAGCATGGAGACCTTCTATCACGCAAAGCCTGAAATACTTACTATCTGGCCCTTGACAGAAGAAGTTTGCTGACCTCTGAAGCACAGTCATAGGGGATAACTCTTTGAGAAAACACTCAGCCCAGAAGCTGTTCTCTTCTCACCAATAGCAGTTAATTCATTCTATTTCTCTTTTCTTGTTCCCACGAAGAACAAATGGAACATTTTTCGCAGGCAAATACAGTAAGCAGTTTTCAAGTCATGAGTCAGACTTCCTGAAGTTTTAGGATTTACATGGATCCTCATAATAGCTAATGGTTCCAGCAATAGCTATAGTTAGGAGAAATGGAATCATTGAGGACCATACTGTAAATTAATACTAATGGCAGATTCTGTACAACACCCTCCCTATATTAACCTCTCACAAAATCCTGTGACGTGTGTCCTATAATCATGCCTGCAGATGAGGCGCCGAGAGATTAAGAAATGTCCCTGGTTTACACAGCTGGTAAGTGGCCGTGGCTATAGCTGAAAGCCAGCCTGTGGGACTCTGGGGTCCACAGTGCTGACTGGTCTAGGAGGCTGCCTCTCTGAACTGGAATTCACACTGAGCAAATGCAGACAGAGACTAAGAATTACCTGTTAACACACAACATGAAAATTGTGAGATGTTAAAAGAGAGCAGGGGGCTTCCCTGGTGGCGCAGTGGTTGAGAGTCCGCCTGCCGATGCAGGGGACACGGGTTCATGCCCCGGTCCGGGAAGATCCCACATGCCGCGGAGCAGCTAGGCCCGTGAGCCATGGCCGCTGAGCCTGCGTGTCCAGAGCCTGTGCTCCGCAACGGGAGAGGCCACAAGAGTGAGGGGCCCGCGTACAGCAAAAAAAAAAAAAAAAAAAGAGAGAACAGGGCCCTTCACACGACCAGACCAGGAAACAAAACAGAGGAAGTCAGGGACAGAAAATAGACCTTTCCTTTAGCCGCCGCTCACTAAACATTCAAGCAAGATCCTGATGAGGAGGGCTTCGGGAGGGAATGCCTCAACCACATCAGTGTCAGACAGAATGAGTTTCCTGGAATATGCTCCCCAGAAGTTGCTCCGTGGAAAAATGGTGCTGGGGTCAACTCATTTGCGGGAATACAGCATCCACTCACCCACTCAAGGAGATTCCCAGTGCAGACATTAGGAGACTTTCCGAAAAGCTAGAGTAAGGAAACCTGTTTGCCATTTGCTTAACCCAGGACTTATTGAGTTTATCTGACCACCGAACACTCTTTTGGGTATATATGAGGTCTACAAATATCCCAAAGAATAAACTTTTTTTTAATTAAAGTATAGTTGATTTACAATATTGTGTTAGATTCGAGTGTGCAGCAATGTGATTCGGTTATACATATATTTGTATATATCTATATTCTTTTTTCAATTCCTTTCCATTTATAGCTCGTTACAAGATATTGAATATAGACTAAACAGACTCACAGACATAGAAAACAAACTTATGGCTACCAAAGGGGAAGAGGGGGCGAGGGATAAATTGGGAGTATGGGATTAGTAGAGGCACAGTACCAAAGAACAAACTTTTGATCCATTTTGTTGTATAATTTAAATGTATCATTTAAATGCTTAATAATATGAGTTATTCCATAGTCCATAAGGTGAAAGCATTGCTTCTCAATTTATCTTTTTTGGTTGTCTTTTTATAATCTTAGTAAAAGGGCCCTTCCAAGGTAATTAAAGTAGGAATCTGAAGCAGATGGATTTCTGGGGGCCAGATGGACTGACCCAGCCAATCAGGTGAGCTTCCTTGCCAAAAGGTGCTGTGTAAGACCAGCTCATGGGAAGGCCTGCAATATTAGGTTCACCCATTACAATGGAGCTATCATAAATAGTATTGTTATAATATACTGATATATGAAAGGGCGAAATTGTGCAGGATAACTAAGTAGGAAATCAGAATACAGAAAAAAACCTGCAAATAGTACAAGCGATAACTTCAAAGGAATTTAAAGACTGAAGCTACTGCCATGGCAGGGACTATTGCTAACAGGGGAGTGTGCATGGCAGGACTGAGCGGCTGAGCTGGAGCTTAAAGGGTCTAGTGGACATGGGCGGGGCAGGGCAGGGGGAGAAGTTCGGGTGGGGCTCAGACCAGCAGAAACAGAGGTAGCCTGGATGGACACAGGGCTGGAGGCTTGGAGTGGCTGGAGGGTGTTGGCTGTGGTTAGTGAGATCTAAGAGGTAAAGCAGCCCATTGCGTGGACGACCCTGAAAACCTGGCACAGGAGTGTGGCTTTAATTCAGCTGATAACATTGTAGGTTTCCAAACATGAGCAAAGTGTGCGTTGTTTGACATAGATCTTGGGGGCTGCAGCATAAAAATGGATTGGGAGCTAGGAAGCTGAAAGAGGAAGTAGCATTCCCTTATGACGGAGGAGAAAGAGACTGTTAAGGACTGTTTAGTTTCATGCTTCCAAGGGGGCGAATTTCTAAATTACCAAAGTTAAAGTCATTGATTTTATTTTTCATATATTTGTCCATAGGCACTGATTCTGTAAGCAACTGTAATTGACCCGACCCATGGTTTAATCACTGTCTTAATTCGGAAGATGATTTGCTTGCTGTCTTTGAAAATAACGTGTATGTCAAGGGACTATAACCGTATATATTATTTGTTTATCACAACGTCAGAAACGACTGTACGTTTTGGGAGCATTTCCTTCTGGATGCAATGCGGTGGGGCCTGTGTGAGGTGGTGGCCGTGCTCAGCGATCACTGCAAGGATGCCTGATGGGAGCCCTGGTGTCCCACTGAGGGGAAGAGCCGGAGGGGGCAGGAGCGGAGCCTCATCTATCTGGCTCGTAAGCACGTGCATGTTAGGGTTAATTGCTCTTGCCAGGCTTGGGCCATTTCAGTGACTTTTCATTCTCAAGGGCAGAGCCTCAAATGCCATCATCTCATTTTGTGACCCTGTCGCATGCCACCCAAATCATGGGCATCGAGTCCTGCTTTAAGGTCCGGTCCAAGTCAGTAACATATTTTAAAGAAACTTCTGCTTTCCACAGGCTTGAAACATAATGTGAGTCCTTACTGAAGTCTTTTGAGGGGGGATTGCATCTTATAGTGTATAAATGAACTGTCTTGAAACCTCTCTGCCTGTTCAGCTCCGTGAAGCCCCACGTTGCCCAGCAGTGGCTTCCTCCGAATCTCTTCCCACCACCTCTATGAGTCTTCACGACCCTCTGGCTTTCTTTTCATTGCTTTTGATTATTAGGCTTGTCTCCTCCTTTCTCTGTTGCTTCTGAAAGTTTTCCTTTTCAGAGAGCTCAAGCTTTTTCTTTCTTTCTTTTTTCTAAATTTACATTAAAAAATGTAGCATCTCTAAGTATTTTTCTTCAATTTTACCCACGACACCACTCAGGAGACAAAGGCTGGGAAGTTGAGAAATTCAGCTAAAGAATCTTTCTTAGAAAGCGGAGGAGAGTAGAAGATGGTGAAAGCTATGTTTGCATGATATTGTACCTGCCTCACACACAGATGGGGGGCGACCCATATTACTAAGAGGCTGGAACTTTTTAATCCAGATTATCTGCCGATTAACTCAGGCAAAGATGATCTCTGGAAAGTAGAAAGCTGATTACTGCTAGCAAATAAATGGGCTCTAAACCCTCGTAGGTGCCTAAAGAAAACACTGGCTTCAAATGAGTTGGCTCCTTTGCTGAAGTTTCCTGCCACTTAGAAGCAAGTGTTTGGACACCCCGATCTATAAGATTAAAAGACTCGCGCACCAGGCCGGGGGCCCTGAATGTTGAGCGAGGCCACCTTGCTTCCCGTGGTTGTAGTTTTATACAAACCATTTCAGAAATTTCTGGGTGTTATTTGAAGGCTGAAATGATGACTTGCCAGCCTCATGTTCTCTAGAGGTTATCATCAGCAAACCCAGAGTATTACTATATCAGGCATCCGGGTCAGGTCCTGTGTTAGTGTTATGACAGTTAGAGATGGCTGGGTGTGGTCTCACTTCTGAGAACGTCTATGGGCTTTCCTTGGAGTTTCCAGGCATCTGTAGGGAAATCTTTCTTTCCTGTTCTTCCTTGCGTCTGTGGATCTGTTTTCCCTTACACTTTCCTTGTCCTTCTAACTGTCTCACAGTTATACATACTCCTGGCTATACGTATGGGTATCTTCTCTATTATAGAGCTTTGCCCCAACTCGTCTTTGTGGTTTCTTCCGGAATTCCTTGAGCACAGAGTATTACTCTTCCTTCCCTTTAGCCATAAGAGATGGGCTGTAAGGCTGGCATTGGAAGTCTACAAAAAGGATTTTGGCAGTTTATGCTAACATATTTAAGGAACAAGAAACAACTAATGGGAAGGGATTAACTGTATACTAAAATTATTCCCAGATGCCAGAGAGATTAGATTGAGGACATATATTTTAACTGAAAGTCAGTCATGATGACCAGTAAGGCTATGACTCCTTCCTACTTTAGCCAATAATTTGAATTTATGAAAAAGGCAAATTTTATAAGGATATCAGTATTTTGAAGAGTGGTGTGCTTTTGCAGTCAGAAGGAGCTTTAAAAATTACCTTGAGCAGCTCCCTGGCTTTGAGGATAAAGACCCAAGCCCTACAGCAATGGAATAACTTGTTCAAGGTTCTTCTGGCCAGTGGCTAGAACTTCTTTAGTTGGGGATCTAACATGTGCCAGATGTTACTCTAGGTCCCAGATAAGCCAGAGACAAGGTCAAGGTCGCTGCCTTCTTGGGGTTTAAACATCAGAGGGGGAGGCAGATCATAACAAATAGCAAGAACATTTTAAACTGCGATGACTCCTTGGACATCATCCAAGGAGGGATACGATAGAGAGATGGAAAGAGGCTCTGAAGACAGGACACCGGTGCTGAGGCCTCAGTGGCGAGAAGTACCAGTTCAGTAAAGTGCTGTAAATCTAAACGCGTGGGATGCCACAGCACTGCAAATGCTTCCAAAGAAAACACCTTCAGCAGTTCCACGGAGAGTCTGTCACCTCCTGACAATGCTCCCAGAAAGGTAAGTAAAAGCCGTATTAAGGATATTCTATAAATAAGCATCATGTAACAAAACCTACCATACACAGCAACAGTCCTAGAGCCCTGAAAAATTTAATTTACACAGCATCCAGTCCCTGCCTCCGAGGAGTTTATAGCCTGCTGAACAGCTTCTCATTACAAAAGCAACCTCCTGGGCCTTGACAATTGCTCTGAAATCTATCCAGGTTGAAGGAAGGGAGACAGCTAATTCGACTTAAACAGGGTCTGGTCAAGATCCTGTCCTCTTCTAAAAAGAGCTCTTAGTCATTGTACCCAGTGCTTTGGTTTTATATTTTATCTACCACACATATTGGTGTTTAATTATATTATTACACAGTATTAAAAAAGTCAACATATATATTCATAATATTGACCCTAAGACTGATACTAATCATTGGAAATAAAAGAGAAGAGCCAGTGAAATTTCAATGAGCAACTGCCAATGTTGCAAAGCATTGTTTTCTTTTTTAAAAAATAAATTTATTTATTTATTATTTATTTATTTTTGGCTGCCTTGGGTCTTCGTTGCTGCACGCAGGCTTTCTCTAGTTGTGGCGAGCGGGGGCTACTCTTCGTTGCGATGCTCGGGCTTCTCATTGCGGTGGCTTCTCTTGTTGCGGAGCACGGGCTCTAGGCACACGGGCTTCAGTAGTTGTGGCACGCAGGCTCAGTAGTTGTGGCACATGGGCTTAGTTGCTCCACAGCACGTGGGATCTTCCCGGACCAGGGCTCAAACCCACGTCCCCTGCATTGGCAGGCGGATTCTTAACCACTGCGCCACCAGGGAAGTCCCTGTTTTCTTTTCCAAAATAAAATTTAGCTAAATATATTGGGATTGAATGTGAAGAATTCAAGCTTCAACTTGATCAGTATTTTTTAGCCTGTGATCACCTAAGGAGCCACTATGTGATGGATTAATATATATATAATGCCGATAATAGAAAATACATTTTGTCAAAAATATTATCTCCATGCCTATTTTCAGAGAAAATTTCTCCCAGACTCTATGGGCTTCACATTATGATTGAAGAGATAAAAATAGAAGCCTTAGATAGTGGTATTTAAAGTTTGGAGAAGAGGGCTAGTCTAAGACAGGGAAATTTTTTTTTTTAAATTAAGTTTAACAGAGATGTTGGGATTCTTTAAGACATTTCCAAAGGATCTTTACAATGGTTATAAAATTGTTTTCAGTCTCATTGCAATAACATTTCATAAATTGTTGAAGGGGATGGGATGACTCTAAGGAATCTAGAAGAGTTTCATAGCCTCAAAAATGTGAAAAATCTACGTGGCCTATTCTTCCCCCGGGAAGTGCGGGCTTATGTCCAGTCACAATGCGAGAGCCAGAGTCGGGTGCACTGTCTGCTACGCAAGAACTTGACAATACAAGGCAATTTGATTGTCACAAAGCATAGAATTTCTCAGAAAGTGTGAGTGATGGAAGGGTGGGAAAGTGAATGTGCACCCTTCCTGGAGTATAATAGGACCTCAACGGCTTCTCTGTGGTTTCCATTGAGCTTCCCATCCGGGAATAAAACATGAGGTGCCAAAGATGTTATTTCCCATGTGCAGGCATGTTAAGGAGATGGCAGAAGCTCTGTGAAACTGATCAAGGGTTCACAGATGTTTTCTTTGGATGCAGTTTGCAGTGCTGTGGGATTCTCTACTCTCTTTCTCTCTCACCCCAAGTCTGGCTATGGAGAGAGGGAGAATGTCACCCTTGGGCCAAGGGAGAAGAGCTTCAAGGGGCCACTCAGACAGCTAACCTTGTGTCTGCCACACTCCATCCCCGGGCTTGAGTTCACGGCAGGGTCAGCCTGGAGTTAGCAGAGCAAAGGCAGGTGTACCTCCTTGGGGGCGAACAAGACGGCAGGGCGAAAGCGATGGTTTTCCACGGATCTGATGTGGGTCTCACATGGGAGAGCCAGCTTGTCCACAAGGATAGTGTGGAGCGGGGAAGGGACCCCTCAGAGGCAGACACTCCTGAAGCTCAGAGGCTGAGGGGATGTAAGCGGCTAGCCAGAACAGAGGCATTGCCTGTTCAAGGGCACTGTGGTCCGAGGCCGCAGTTGGGTTCTCGGAGGAACCTGCGCAAGTGCTTCACACAAATAAAAGCCAACCTCAGACATCCCCCATGCCCAAAGGGCACTGGTACCAATTTAATCTGCACCTTCTCTCCCTAAACCCTACCCCTGGGCCTAGTCACAGGGAGGGTGAGAAATAGAAACTGGTGGGGGAGGAGAGATGACAGGAGGTTAGAGGCCAGTGGTTTGCTTCTCCGCTTCCGCATGGCAGAACTCCAGCGGGGAGCGGACCTGGATGGAGTGATGGGGAGAGGACAAGTTTTAGCTTTAAATGAGTTTGGAGTTTTGTTACTCTACCAGAACAGATTGAACACTGTAATTGTCACCGGAGTGGACGGGATAATGCTTAAAGGTGACCAGAGAACTTTTCTCATCTGAGCGTCATTAGAAACCAGAGACATCCCTAAGATTTCATTTCAGGGTCAGGAGAGAACAGATGAGGGCATTTACCAGGCAGAGAAAAATAAAATGAAACTGGTTTTTAAATCAATTAATTAGCTGCTTTCCTGACTTGAACACACATTGAGATTATGTGGCTTTTGGGTTCCAAGGAAAAGGTCAAATGCTGATGACCAGAGACGGTATTTGCTCTACTGGCATTCTCTCTGAGACAGTGTCTGTAAAGTGCTTAGAACAGCACAAGCCCTCCATAAACAGTAGCATTATTATTCTAGTTATCTTTAATTATTATTACAGGGATCTGATTTAAGACATATCCAACTAAACTCTGAGTACATCTCAACCAGCAGGTGAAGAAGCAGGGGCAGTTCCAGGCCTCAGTAGAGGGAGCTCTAAACCCATCTCTCTGCAGACCAAGGGGTGGCGGGCCCTCTACCGCTGCAGCTTCCCTGGGAAAATGATTTAAGTGATGCATTGGATTCTGGGGAAGTACCATGGCAGAGGTATCAGGTCATCCTAACTCGGCATCTGGGCTCCAGAGTCAGTAAAGGGACAAATTATTAACTTCTCTGTACTTTTTCAGGTTTAAAAATCCAAAAATAGCATGTACCTACTATGGGGGGGGATTAATACCTACTTAACTGGGCTGTTGTGTGCATAATGGATATTCCATTTGTTTGCCTCCTTCTTTCCAGTTCACCTGGCCACGTTCCTCTTTTTTAATTCCTAAAACCCCTCTATGGAAGGCCAGCTTCCTTAAACTTTCCTGCTCTGTGCCCCGTTTCCTCCACTTATGTGGGAAAGTAGCCTCATAAATGAATCTCTACTAAGGTAGAAATAAAAGATCATTGCTTAGACTGGAGATTAGCTTTTAAAAGAGAAATTTGGAAGGCAGAAAGCAGAGAAGAGATCTCAGACCCTGAACTTTCACACTTGTGCCAACCTGATGGGAAAGGTTGAGGATTGGAGGGACCACATGAGGCACCCCCCAGCAGGCTGGGGCTCCCCCGTGACCTTTTTTGTCACGTGGGCATCCGACTCTTACAGCCACTGACTGGTGCCTGCTCTGTATGCCTCTGTGCCCAGCTCTAAGCTCGAAACTTTGCAACAGAAACACACTGGTCTTTGTTAATCTGAGAGGAAGGTATGTTACTCAAGAGAGGTGGTTTCTCAAACCCCAAGCCAGACAGACTTCAAAGTAGTGATTCATCTCAGACATACCCCCATGAGAAGACGGTGATAAATACAAGTGTGGGTGAAAAAACGATGAAAACTTTGCAAAGAGGAGGAGAGGGCGCAAAAAGATGAAAAGTCCCCAAATTTAAATGCTCGAGGTTGTCCTTGAACTCTTTATCTTTCCTTCCTCGTGAGTTAATACTCATTTCTGTCAGATCAGCACACAAGCTACTTTCCACAAATCTGCCAGGTACTCAACCAGCGTCAGGAGGCCACAGCCTAATTCCTGTCCACATCCTTTAATCTGGGGCTGGCAAGTGTTTGTGGGGACTTAACTTTAATTAATTGACTCCTTAGGAATAGAGCTGACAGTTTCCCTTTTATGGATTTTAGACAGTTGAATTATTTTCTTCAGAGAAACTCGCAAGGCTCTAAATCCCTGGGTCTGTGGAGGAAGCTATCACAAAACAGATGTCTTCTCTCAGAGGGTGGCTCTCTTCACCGTCAAACACAAGGTTATTCCGCCTTGCTAGACAACGTAGGTTTTAAAGGATAGTCAAAGGGATATTCGGTGATGAAACCGAGGAGAAATAAAAATATTATAACCGAGCTGTGGCCCCTCTCCCCAGAGGTTCTGAGCCCACAGTCGTCAGTCATCTCTAATCCAGAAAGTACCTGTGACCTCACGCTGCAGGCAGGAGCTACAGGGGGAGGCTGAGCTGCACTCACCTTGAGGTCCAGGCGTGCGCGAACATGTCTGCACAACAGCGGATGGACTGCCAGGCTCTGCTTCCGTGTCTGACCAGGGTACCCGCTAGGCAAGATGGTGCCCTGAAAGCAGTGAGTCATGCTGCAGGCATTGCACAAAGTGAGTTCTGGGGAAGCACAGGGTGGAACTGTAATTGTCCCCAGGGGTGTTGCCCTGTGTCCAAGGGAGGGGGCTAAAGTGAGATGGGGCAAAAGCTAAAGACCTCGAGACGAGGTGCCAGCCATCCAGGCCTTCAGAGTCGGCGTTGATGGAAGACAGCTCCCTTAGCGGGCACAGCACCTGCCCTGATGTGGCTTTGCTGGCAACTGCCAGTGGTCTTGCCGTACCTTAGTGCCCTGGCCACGTAGGAGCCGCAGTGGCAGCACTCTGGTGCCTGCCCACAGTGCCGTGCTTCTCGTGAGCATGGTCCACAATGACGGACAACAGGTTGCAGTTGGAAGTCAGCCATGACAAGAGACAGCTCCCCGGTGAGCAGCAATGATAGCCGTGAAGACTGTGAGAAGTGAAATCTGTGAACACTGAAAGAAATACTTCAGGCGGCGTGTGCAGGCTGCCTCTGAGAATTCCCAGAAGTATCCAGCTGTATTCTGAGAGTTTCCTCAGACCTAGTGGAGCTGGATCAGAGAAATACTATGTAATTGTACTGTTTTAAGACTCTTGCTACCCCAGGTTGTTGTGTTATGGGAAATCAAGCATACGTGTATTAGGATAGTGGGTCTATATTTTGATCGTTGATGGTGGGCCATGGGGATGAGACAGTCAGAGTGCTGACTAAGAAGCATGCTAGGTGAAGAAATTACTGACCTTCTCTTCTCTTTGATGTGGCTGGACTATATTAGCAGCACCACTGGTCTGTGGATCCCGGCCTATACCTATGTTTCTAGTAAAGCAGCACAGGGGACTCATTTTCCAAGGAGAGTGGACTAACTGAGCCATGGTAGTAAGTGGTGTTTGCATAGGGGGATACAATTCTGGGCAGAACATGTGTTAGATGACTGTATACCTCTGGTCCAGCTACTTTAGCATCATGGAATAGTGGTCTTGGGATGGTGACTAGGTTTTTTGTGTAGGGCAGGGACCTGTGTCTAGAGAGCTATAGGGCTGAGAGGAACCTTAGCTGAACAAGACACCAATGCTTCTCTCCCCTGAATGGGGAGAAACTCCTAAGAGGTTAGCACTGGCAGATGTGCTGTGGTCTCTTCAGTAGGCAAGGACTGCACTGGCACGTTGGCAATAACAACCTCTGCAGCTGAAGATCACCAACTACTTGCTGGACTGTTATAGACTGAATACTTGTAACTCCCCCAAATTCATATGTTGAAATTCTAATACCCAGTGTGATAGTATTTGGAGGTGGGGGTCTTTGGGAGGTGATTAGGTGATGAGGATGGAACCCTCATGGATGGGATTAGTGCCCTTATAAAAAAGATTCCAGGGACTTCCCTGGTGGCGCAGTGGTTAAGAATCCACCTGCCAATGCAGGGGACATGGGTTCGAGCCCTGGTCCGGGAAGATCCCACATGCTGCAGAGCAACTAAGCCTGTGCACCACAACTAATAAGCCTGTGCTGTGAGCCCACAAACCACAACTACTGAAGCCCACGCGCCCTAGAGCCCACGCACCACAACTATTGAGCCTGAGTGTTCTAGGCCCTGCATGCTGCAACTACTGCAGCCTGCATGCCTAGAGCCTATGCTCCGCAACAAGAGAAGCCACTGCAATGAGAAGCCCGCGCACCGCAACGAAGAGTAGCCCCTGCTCGCCGCAACTAGAGAAAGCCTGTGCATAGCAACAAAGACTCAACACAGCCAAAAAAATAAATAATTTTTTTAAAAAAGTATTAAAAAAAACTCCAGAGAGCTCCTTCAACCCTTCCACCATATAAGAACACAGCGAGAAGAAGGCCCTCTATGAACCAGGAAGCAGGCTTTCACCAGACACCACATATGCCAGAACCTTGATATTGGACTTCCCAGCCTCCTGAACCACGAGAAGTAAATGTTTGTTGTTTAAGGCTAACATTCTATGGTATTTTTGTTACAGTAACCTGAAAAGACTAAGACTCTGACCAAGGTGGGTATTCCATTTACTCATCTGAAAGAGTAAAATGGACCCATTGGACTGAATAAACACCTCTGAGCCTTGGAACTTCTTTTAGGAAGGAGGGCCCCAGAGAAGGAAGAGATATTTTCCTCCATGGGTGGATTGAGGGTTGAGAGTAACTTAGTTAGAATATTAAAAAGAATGGTACCTTACTACCTCACACCAGTCAGAATGGCCATCATTAAAATGTCTACAAATAACAAATGCTGGAGAGGGTGTGGAGAAAAGGAAACCCTCCTACACTATTGGTGGGAATGTAAATTGGTGTAACCACTATGGAAAACAGTATGGAAGTTCCTCAAAAAACTAAAAATAGAGCTATCATATGATCCAGCAATCCCACTCCTGGGCATATACTTAGACAAAACTATAATTCAAAAAGATGCATGCACCCCAGTGTTCACTGCAGCACTATTTACAATAGCCAGGTCATGGAAGTAACCTAAATGTCCATCAACAGATGAATGGATAAAGAAGATGTGGTACATACATACAATGGAATACTATGCAGCCATAAAAGAGAACAAAATAATGCCATTTGCAGCAATATGGATGGACCTAGAGATTAAGTGAAGTAAGTCAGAAAGAGAAAGACAAATGCTATGATATCACTTATATGTGGAATCTAAAATATGGCACAAATGAACCTATCTACAAAACAGAAACTGACTCACAACCATAAGAGATCAGACTTGTGGTTGCCATGGGGGAGGGAGTTGGGTGAGGGTTGGAGTGGGAGGTTGAGGTTAGTAGATGCCAACTATTACATTTTAGGATGGATAAACAAAAAGGTCCTTCTGTATAGCACAGGGAACCATATCCAGTCTCCTGGGATAAACCATAATGGAAAAGAATATTAAAAAAGAATGTATATATGTGTAAAACTGAGTCACTTTGCTGTACAGCAGAAATTAGCACAACATTGTAAATCAACTATACTTCAAAAAAAAAAGAGAAAAGAATGGTACCTTATTTTGTTTTGCTGCTGGTGAAGCAGTACAGAAAAATTCCACATGTCACTGCACAGATTCTTGAGAAGACAATAAATGTATGTGTCCATTCTGACTGTCTTCAGAGCTGATGTAATGGCCTCAAGAGAACTTTGAAAAATTTGAGAAATCAGTAGTTCCTGCTGGGAGCTGTCCTCATGTAAAGATAGGGAAGAACCTGCAAACACAAGATAGACAAGTGAGAAAACAAATCTGAAGCTTGTCTTCATGAATTAATTATAAAATGCCTGAAGTAGAAGATCGGCTCTGGTTTGAAAAAGAAAAATGTCCTGTGGTTTAAATCACTGAGCTGTCCGCATGCCATCAGCCTCTGGCAATGATCTCTGAACTCAGTCTTTCTTTTCACAGTCTTTGTGAAATAATGAATCACTTCTCGAAGATGACGCGTAGATAAAATAAGAGATGAAGCAACAAAAAAGAAAATAAAACATTTTCTTCCAGGAAAAATGGAACTAGGCACCTTCAAATCTCATAGGCTTTGCTGTAAAAGGTTTTCTTTCTTAAAGCATATATTTAATTAAGTTCTGCCACATGTCCAGGACCAAGATTTAAGAATGAGTTGTGGTCTTGTTTCAAGTGTTTCACTGCTAATGGAATGATTCATAATATAAAGGATTTATTTTTAACACACTCTCTTCTGAAACATTGTATAGTTAAAACTGCCAGAGGCCAACTTGATTTTGGTCAGGCAAACTAGATTATGTCCAGCAAGTGTCAGAATGAGCAAAGGATGCCTTAAAGACTATCAGGGAGACCATCTCAGTCTACAGGTAATAATCCATTGATTAGAAACTTCGTTCATGTCATCATGAGGGTCAACGTATCTCTAATTATCATTGCTGTCTACTCGAAAACGAGGGAACTGTATACTTCAGAGCCTGACTTCACCTTCCTTTCCAATGGTAATTAACCTTTGAGGCCTGTTCAGGCTATCTTGAAACTGTCCTTCAAATGGAGATTTGTGTGTAGTAATTTATTGATGTAGACACTCGGGAATAATACCTATAAGGGAGTGAGGGAAGCGACTGACCAGAGGAAGAAGTTGAGCTGCTACTGTTGCAACCAAGGCCTTAGCCTGTCCCACAGGACCTCTGGAGCTGTGAGGATCCTTCTGTGTTGCCTGAATTGAGGCAAAGGAGGCAAGGTCTCAGTATCCCACATTAATCGCTATTAGATGTGGGCTGTCCTCGGGGAGGGGCATACCGTGGGTGAGTCAGCTTCCTTTGGCTGAGGGCAATGCCTGGAAAGGGGCGCAGCTGTGAGCCCTCAGGGCCAACATTCCTCTCATCTGGGGGAATGAGTTCCTTGGTTCTGGGATGGAGAGAGATGGAGGGAGAGTCTGGACGATACATACAGATCCACTGCAAGGTCCTTTATTGAAGAGGTCCCTTAATTAGAGAAGTTTTTTTTCCTGTGATCTAATACCGTGTCTATAACACATTACTCCCAAACTTGCTGGCTTAAAACAACAGACGTCATTTAGTATTGCTCCTGGTTTCTGTGGGTCAGAAATGCCCAAGTGGCTGGGCTGGGAGTGGGTGCTCTGCTTGAGGTGTTTTGTGTGAATGCAGTCAGGTGGTGGCTGAAGCAGTGGGGCTGGCCAGGCACCTCTCTCTCTTCCTGCTATCCTGGGGCCTCCCCTTGTGGTCTCTTTGTCTTTGGCCTCGTTTGGCCTTCCTCACAGCATGGCCACCTGGCACTTCTCACTGACTTGGAGGCTTAGGGCTCCGCAAGTGAGCATCGCAAGAGAGTCTGGAAGACGCCGCATGGCGTCTTCTGACTTAGCCTTAGAAATCATGTGGCACCGGGTCTTCCCCACTGGATTTGTCAGGGGCCCACCTAGTCTCAAGGGGAAGAGACAGGGATCCCACCTCTCGACAGGGAATGACAAGATCTGTGAGAACACAGGATGGGACAGTTTTTGAAAATACAAAAGGCAGTAAAGCTAATATTTTCTGATGGTAATAAATCCAACCAAAAAAATTTAAAAATAATGGTATAATTCAAATCCTTTGATTTCTAAAATTCTATATATATGCATATAAATTCAATTATTCAAGTATTATGGATCTGCATTAGCAATAAAACACTTGAAGTGTGTAAGTTCAGCCCAGAATAGTCCATCAGTTGTAAGGAACCAGACGTAGACAGACATCAAATCCCGTGTAACTGTCTTCTGTTAAATACTATATATGAGCGTACAGAGACACTAGCTAAACAAAGTTATTCCTGGGTCACAAAAGCCAGCTAAATGAATAAATGCATTCTACATTAGTTTTCATTCATTATCAACATAAATGTTTACCTTTTGTAATGCATAGAGCTCAATAGTCAATCCCCGTTTTTGTGGCGGTGTTAGGACATCATGAGATCAGCACTCATGTTTTCAACACTTGGAACCTCAGTTTTAGACCAATATTTAGAAACACTATCGGCTCCCATATTTTTACTTGGCCAAAGACATGTGGTCCCCACCATGGGAATTTGGACCTCACATTCAGTTCCAAAACTCACATAAACTTTGTTATCAGGAAAATTATGTTAGTTCTAATTAGGATAGACTTTTGGATTCGTTTGGTCAATGCTAATAGGTTTGTTGCTTTGATGTTTATTTGATGTTTCCCAGGAGGAAAACACAAACACCTCTGTGTGATGTAATGTGAAAACCAAAACCCTGTCATCAGGCCTCAGAGTTTTGCTCTTTGGTGATGGGATTCAGACACTTTTTGCATCTCTGTCATTTCATCTGACCTCTCAGTGCCGTTCTAAGTGACCAGGATTATTACCGAACCCTGCTGGACAAACCTATTGAAGCAGCCACACAATCAGCGTTTGTCATGGGGGAACAATAAGATTTCTTTTAGCCTTGGAATCCACCAAATCATGCTTTTCACAATGTCTCAATTGTTTTATTATAATATCTTTTGGTCTGGATAGGAAAGGCTGTTCAGTTTACAACGTGTTGCTATCAAGTGTACAATTTGGATGATAGTAAATGAGGTTCCAATCCTTTCATGATGCAGAGCATTTTCGCAGTGCGTGGCAGTGTAATCAATGTTGTTTTCACGCCTTATAGATAAAAGCACTTGATGGAATACTGCTGTAGCAGAATGCCATTGTATTTTGGTGCTTCCACCAAAAATGAACATGTCTAAAAATAACTTGCAAAAGAAATGATTAAAACCTCAAAGATATAATGTTATCTTAAAGTAGTTAAAGGATGGATCACTGTATGTTTTAAACTATGTCCTAAATTTGGAGATATTAAAAGCAAAGAATTTTCATTGTTGGACAAATATTACATACATTACTCTCTAGGAAGAAGCTTTTCAACTCTTTATCTCTCTGAAGCTAGAGGAACTGGTTGGGAGATAGGCTTGAATATTTGTTTGAAAACCTTCAGAACTATTCTCAGTTCAGTCTCCGTTTGGCCTCAAGTCAGGAGCTCTGACTGGAGTTGGTGTATTGTGTCTCAAAATGCGAAAACACAATAAAGGGTAAGGCTTGAGAACATTTTAAACTGCTGAATATTATCACAGGTGCAAAGAGTAGCATCGACACATATACACTACCAAATGTAAAGTAGATAGCTAGTGGGAAGCAGCCGCATAGCACAGGGAGATCAGCTCTGTGCTCTGTGACCACCTAGAGCGGTGGGATAGGGAGGGTGGGAGGGAGACGCAAGAGGGAGGAGATATGGGGATGTATGTATGCATATGGTTGATTCACTTTGTTGTACAATGGAAACTAGCACAGCACTGTGAAGCAATCATCCTCTAATAAAGATGTCTTAAAAAAAATGCTTTGAATGCTCCCCCTACTACCTTTAAAACTAGCTGAAGGGAGAGAAAAAATGGAAAGGGACAAAACAAAAGGATGGGAAAGAAAGAGGAGGAAAAGTGTTCCCTGCCGGTGGCCACCAACTGGGAAATGGCTTAAGAACTCAACACTCTGTGTGTGTGTGTGTGTGTGTGTGTGTGTGTGTGCTGAGTGTGTGAATTTGAGCTTGGTTGTTATTACTCAGGAGGTCATTATAAGGCAGGTTGGTATGATACTTCTATGCATTTTTATTTTTAATATTGAAGGGAAAAATTCCTCAAGGAGCTTGGATAATAAAGCAGGGGCCATGGCTATCAGCTCAGGGAATGCAGATCTCTGTCTTCTCAGGTACCTCTTCTGGTCAGCAGTGATGAGGGTCAAGGGTTTCACCATTTTTTTAAGGAAGAACCCCTAAGGGATTCTGGGGAAATGTCCTTGAATGGTCTCTCAAAGAAAGAAGGCAGGCAGTTCTACTCTATATTTTTCAACCTCTGTCCTTTGCTCTCCTCAGACTCTCTGAAATTTGTCACTTTTGTCATTTTCCTTTTCAGAAAGTGACAGTTCCCCGGAAATTTTTTCACTCCTCATGATCTCTTGACCTTTCTCTGAGAGGTTGTTTCTCATTTCGCTGCCAGCTTGCTGCATGGCCCTTTATTATTTGCAAGTTTTTCCGGTGAATTCTTTCTTGTGTGAACTTTCTGTACTTCAGGCTGTATTTTACACTGGGGCCAACTCTTACTTGCTAAAGAGAAACTGATAGCTAGGATAAGATAAACTAATAACCTCCTAGGTTTTCCTGCAAGCTCTTGAATTCTACCATTCAGACTTTCATATTTCAAATCTTATGCAAATTTGACTTTGGAGGATTTCTCTTTATGCTTTGTAGGCACCTTTACTGAGAAGAAACATGGCTCCACTGAGATTATTACAGAAACATCAAACCCTAGAGAATTTGACATTCCCTTTTCTCCTTAATATGTTTTTTTTTTCCGTGTGTGTGTGATGTGCAAGTTCAATATTAATAGATGATCAAAACCAGTGGCAGTCATATTTTACCCTTCCTGGTTTGAAGAACCACTTATATAATATAAATGGATAAGATACTAAAAAGGAATCCTTTATTTAGTGATACATTCTAAAATAAGAAGGAAGAAATAATTTGGAGAAAAATGTCTTTGACAGCATGGAATTATTCCTGAAGTTTTAATGATGGAGAAAATATTTTACCAAGTGTTGATTTAAAATAGCTAAATTACCTTATTTGTTGAAATGTAGTCTATTTGGACTTCAAACAAATCACCTGATTCCATCCAAAGTAAATAGTAAAATATACATCCAATATGGAAAATAACCTGGTAATATTATAGAGATACAAGAAAGAGAAGGGAAATGAATCCATCCCTCTTTTTCTTGTTTTAGAAACTTCTGTATAAACCAAGGTAAGCAAAGATGAATCAGAGAAATCCTAGAAATTAATATAGCATTCATGGAAGACAGATTTATTTATAAAACTGCAGTAGTTTAAATATGTTCTAGTAAGTGTAATATCTCTACTTATCCAGTTTGTTATGTATTCTTACCTCTCTAAAATTGCACTATTTCTGAGAGGTTACATCAAAAAAATTTTCCATCATGGAATTTTTCAGATTTTTTGGGTGAGTAAGCAAATTTTTCATCCTCCATTTCCTGCTGTTAAATGAGCAGCGACTGATGAAAAGGTGCTCAGGCTAAGGCCTGTTTTGGGTGGGATGTGTGGGAGGACCCTGTATCTGTTGTAAGAATAAACACACTTACTCCAAAGTAAATGTGGTACAAGGGGCTCCCCCTCTCTATTTTCTTGTATTATTTTTTTTTGAGCTTGGTAAATGTATTAGTTTCCTGTTGCTGCTGTAAGAAGTACCACAAACCTGGTGACGAAAACAACACAGATTTATTCTCTTACTCTTAGTAGGTCAGAAGTCAGAAGTCAGTCCCACTGGGCTAAGCTCAAGGTGGTGGCCAGGCTGTTCCCCTGTGGAGGATTTAAAGGGAGAATCCATTTCCTCACCTTTTTCAGCTTTTAAAGGCTGCCAGCATTCTGTGGCTCATGGCCTCTTCCTCTGTCTTCAGAGCCAGCTGGGTAACATCTCTCTCCTCTGACTCCTGCTTTGGTCCTTACACCTTCTACCTCTGACTTTGACACCCTCTGCATCCCTTTTGTGAGGACCCTTGTGGTTATCTGGCTTACCCAGCTAGTCAGGATAATCTTCCCGTCTCAAGGTCCTTAACTTAATCACACGTGAAAAGTCCATTTTGCTATGTAAGGTTACATATTCACAGGTTCTGGAGATTAGGATGCGAAGAACATCTTTGGGGGGCCATTAGTCTGTACACCCTAGTAAACAAATGCTCTACAGTCCTCAACATTGTTCTAACAAAACAAAAATAAACAAATGGGACCTAATGAAACTTCAAAGCTTTTGCACAGCAAAGGAAACCATAAACAAGACCAAAAGACAACCCTCAGAATGGGAGAAAATATTTGCAAATGAAGCAACTGACAAAGGATTAATCTCCAAAATTTATAAGCAGCTCATGCAGCTCAATAACAAAAAAACAAACAACCCAATCCAAAAATGGGCAGAAGACCTAAATAGACATTTCTCCAAAGAAGATATACAGACTGCCAACAAACACATGAAAGAATGCTCAACATCATTAATCATTAGAGAAATGCAAATCAAAACTACAATGAGATATCATCTCACACCAGTCAGAATGGCCATCATCAAAAAATCTAGAAACAATAAATGCTGGAGAGGGTGTGGAGAAAAGGGAACACTCTTGCACTGCTGGTGGGAATGTGAATTGGTTCAGCCACTACGGAGAACAGTATGGAGGTTCCTTAAAAAACTACAAATAGAACTACCATATGACCCAGCAATCCCACTACTGGGCATATACCCTGAGAAACCCATAATTCGAAAAGAGTCATGTACCAAAATGTTTATTGCAGCTCTATTTACAATAGTCAGGAGACGGAAACAACCTAAGTGTCCATCATCGGGTGAATGGATAAAGAAGATGTGGCACATATATACAATGGAATATTACTCAGCCATAAAAAGAAACGAAATTGAGCTATTTGTAATGAGGTGGATGGACCTAGAGTCTGTCATACAGAGTGAAGTAAGTCAGAAAGAGAAAGACAAATACCATATGCTAACACATATATATGGAATTTAAGAAAAAAAAATGTCATGAAGAACCTAGGGGTAAGACAGAAATAAAGACACAGACCTACTAGAGAATGGACTTGAGGATATGGGGAGGGGGAAGGGTAAGCTGTGACAAAGTGAGAGAGTGGCATGGACATATATATACTACCAAATGTAAAATAGATAGCTAGTGGGAAGCAGCCGCATAGCACAGGGAGATCAGCTCGGTGCTTTGTGACCACCTAGAGGGGTGGGATAGGGAGGGTGGGAGGGAGGGAGACGCAAGAGGGAAGAGATATGGGAACATATGTATAACTGATTCACTTTGTTATAAAGCAGAAACTAACACACCATTGTAAAGCAATTATACTCCAATAAAGATGTAAAAAAAATAAAAAATAAAATAAAATAAGAAAATAAAAGATGCAGATACTTCTGTCAACTGTTCTGTTATTACCCAGGTACCACGTTCTGTGCTGATTTTCTATTCCCAAACAGGGGAGCTTTCAATAAAAGGGTACCTTGGAGTGAGATAGGGACAAATGAGCTCCAAAAATGCTGGCAAATAGCAATTAATGACAGACTAGTTGGCAGAGGGCAAAATGAGATGAATTGTCGCAGTCCATGCACTACATCCCAGATCGACTCCCAATACACAAAGTGGTTTCAGAAGTCTGAGGGTCATCTCAGTGGGTCTCAAGAAATACCGTCAGCAATCTCTGCCCCAAAATATCCCACGGGCAAATCTTTATGTGCAACTTTCTAGGTTTTTCATTCATTCCTGGAGCAGACGCCAAACTGGAATCTTATTCTACTGGTGTGGACCTTCACAGCCTGACTATCTATGCATCACAACACAGGCAGCTGCTGAAAAGTTCCAGAGCAAGGGTAGAGACCAGAGCAGCATCTATCAAGTGCCCATGTTTGACATCACCCATTAAGATGCCAAAGATGTCATTCCTCCCACTGAGGGTTTACCACAGTTTTTCTCATAAAGAAATAAGTCCTATAAAAGCCTCTTTTAAGATTTTTAAATCCCAATAAATCTGTCTGCACTTCATTTTAATAAAAAATGTTCAAATTAGTCATCAAAATGCCAACAAAACCCAGTCATCATAAATTCTACTTTAAAGGTTATTTAAGGTGAATAATATTTTTTTTTTTTTTTTTTTTTTTTTTTACCCTTCAGCACGTAAGGCAAGTTAGGGATTTGACTTTCAGGAAGTCATAAACCTATTTTCTTTTTACTAAAGTACCTGTTTTTCTAGAGAAGCATGAATATTTTTGAATGTTTATCTATAAGTTAGTTCACATAGGTAGTGGTGTTTCTTTTTCAGTTAATCTATGAATTAAATTTTATTTTTTACTGTGGGTGTCTGTTAATTGCTTATGAAAGTGAAAATATTAAATCCATGGCTTTCACATTTTTTTTTTTACTGTGCTCCACAGTAAGAAGTGCATTTTATAGTGCAGCCTAAAACATATACATACTATAGATACACACGCTTAACATATTCTTGAAACAAAAGTTTTATGAAAAATAATTTCCCTTCTTGTAGTGGCACTCTATTTTCTATTTTATTCTGTTTCATTAAGAAACTACTTGTTATGACCCTCTAAATTGGTTTCATACCCAGCAATATGAAAAAAACTGTTATTAAATGATACAAAAACCTATTTTATTTTGAGTTAAAAAGAGAAAACATGATCACAGGCAATCCAAATTAATTGCCTGACATTTTCCATCATAAAAAGATTAAAAAGCTAAATTCTTGAATCATGAAGATTATGGTCCACATTTTTGTGGAACTTGTTTTTGTTAGATATATAGTGACTTTTGGAATAAAGATATTGAGTATCCCAGACTATCAAGATAAATAGGATTTTATAAAAAGCTGTGGACGTGGTTCAGCCCTACCTTGTCGATACAATCGACAGTCTGTGTGCCTCTTACACACCTGTGGTCACATTTCAGCACATAGAGAATCTCATCAAGGGTGTCAACACAAGATAAATGCCTGTATCTAAGGGGATCAAATGCTAGCCCTTTTTCTTGATCATCTGTAACCCCCTTCCCCACAAAAATGGAGTTACAAGGGATGAGTGTTTTTATTTTGGAATAATATCAAGATTATCTCCAGCTGGCAGAAGCTTCCAGATGCTCTAAAGGTGCTCTACTGGGTTAGAGGAGAAGGTATTACTAGGAAAGGTAAGGTCTTGCCCGGTGGAGGATGGAGTTCCCTTTTTCAGATGAGCTGAATGGTCCTCTAGAAAAGGGCCAAATGACCACCTTGAGAAGTCAAAGCCCAGAAAAGATTAAGTTGCTTCTCTACACCATAATTCAAACTTGAAACAAGACTAAACTGTAAAGCAGGAATAATAAACCAATCAAATTCTTATTTTTCCATTTGGTCATCACTTTTATGTCTTGAACATATATAACTGTTTCCAGTTTTTCCTCAGACCCTGTGGTGCTTCTGTTTTGGAAGTACCCTAGGCACATCCTCATCATCCTGCCTGTTGCCTGGCCTGGCTACTTCTGGGAAGAGGGAAGTTGTAACCATAGTTGGTGGCTGGTGGTCCATGGGTATTTCTTTTTTTTTTTAATTTTTTAAAAATTTATTTATTTATCTATTTATGGCTGTGTTGGGTCTTTGTTGCTTTGCGTGGGCTTTCTCTAGTTGTGGCGAGTGGGGGCTACTCTTCGTTGCGGTGCGCAGGCTTTTCATTGCGTTGGCTTCTCTTGTTGCAGAGCATGGACTCTAGGCACGCTGGCTTCAGTAGTTGTGGCATGCAGACTCAATCGTTGTGGCTCATGGGCTCTAGAGCGCAGGCTCAGTAGTTGTGGCGCATGGGCTTAGTCGCTCCGTGGCACGTGGGATTATCCCAGAGCAGGGTTCAAACCTGTGTCCTCTGCACTGGCAGGCAGATTCTTAGCCACTGAGCCACCAGGGAAGTTCTCCATGGGTATTTCTTAACCATATATAAAGCACTTTTGCTGGATAGACACATTTTTCTTACTTTACTCCTCCAACACATTTTTACTGAATATAAATAACTTCAATTCATCTTCACTTTTATATTGCCTTAGTTGCTGCTTCTACATGCATTTTGCATCAACTGAAGAGTTTGTTAAGTGGGTGATCTTCACATCCTTTCATAGGAGAAAATACAAAATGAGGCCTGGGATTATCATTTTAAATGGAAGAGCCATAGTTGGAAGAGAAATATCTCCTCAAGGTCCTTGAAGCAGAGTTGATTAGTCACAAAAAGCTAGAGGCAAAATATCTTCCCTCTCTTTGCACTGTTATTGCTGAATTTCTTGACTAGTTTTTAAGTTCTAGGTTTGAAAAGGAAACCCCTATATGCAAAGAAGGAATGACTAAGAAATGGGAGATAACATTTGCTCAGTGTCAGGGACTTCGCATCTGTACTCATTCAACTGGCCCAATAATACCATTTATTTGATCATCAAATAGTCATGGAGCACTTCCTATGTGCCATGTTCTTACACACACACACACACACACACACACACACACACACACACACACACCCCATATACTTTCTATAGGCATATATGTATCTTCCAGTAAGTGCTAGAGGAAACAACAATATATCAAAGTAAGAGATAAAAGGAGTGTGGTAGGCAGGCAAGATCTCTCAATTATAATTACCTCCGACCAGAATCCTAAATAAATGAGGGAAAAGAGACCTGTACGCATGTGCAAAGCCCTGAAGTGGGAGCTGCTTGGCACGTCTAAGGGGAGGTCCACATGTCTGCTGCTGAGGAAGTGAGTAAAGCAAGAGGGAGTCATGGAGATAAGTAGGGGAAGGGGTGGTGGCTGGGGATGTAGTGCACAGAACATACTTATACTAAAAAACTATTTGCTGATTATCTGAAATTCAAACTTAACTCGCTGTCCTGTATTTTTTCCTTGCTCTATCTGGCAACGCTTTTCCTTCTTCCCTCCTTTCTTCCCTCCCTTCCTTTCCTTCCCTGTGGTTGTAGTATCCATTTGCCATACAGTTTGATTCATTTGTTTCAGTTTGCATTCAATTTTACTTTTCCGTCCTTATTGATTTAATTTTATTTTCAAACATGTAGAATATTAACACACTTTCAAAAATCAAAACTGTACAAAATTATGTCCTCAGAGAAGCATCACTCCTTCCTCTATCTCCTCCACCACCACTACCTGTTGGCCACCAACTTCATCACTCTTGGGGTTTATCATTTTTATATGTTTTGTTTTGTTTGTTTTGTAATGATAAGAAAACAGATACATATTTTCTAATTTTCACTTCTTTATTATTCAAATTTTGACATTCTAAATACGTTCTTTTGTACTTTGCTTTTTTCCACTTAATAATATCTCCAGAAAATCACTCTGCATCAGTTCATAGAGATCTTTGTTATTCTTTTTAAATAGCTGTATACTATTCCACTGTGTGATACAATAGTTTATCCAACTAATGTCCTATGCTTGAACATTTAGGAAGTTTCCAATGTCTTACACTTACAAGTAATACTGCAAATGAACAACCTTTATGCCTATGTATTTTTGTATCAATCCACGTGTATCTTCAGGATAAATTGCTACACGTGGGACTGCAGGATCAACAGTAAATCCATGTGTAATTTTGTTAGCTAATGCCAAATTGCTTCCATAGGGATGATATCATTTTACATTTTGAACAGCAGTATATGAGACAGCCTGTTTCTCCACAGCCTTCCCGAGAGATTGTGTTGTCATGCTTTTGAATTTTTGTCCATCTGATGAGTAAGAAATTGTATCTCAGTGTACTTTTAATATGCACTCTACTTATTATGAAATGGAACATCTTTTTATATGTTCAAGAGACATTTTTAGATTCTTTTTGTGAATCATCTGTTCAGGTCTCTCACCTATTTTTTCTATAGGCTTTTATTCTCTCAAAAATAATTCATTGTCTCTTAGGGTTATTAGCTCTTTATCTAAGATATATGTTGCGAATATTGTCTCAGAGTTTGTCATTTGATTTTGTTCATAATGTTTGAAAGCTGATCAATTTCTGTACTTTATATTCAATTCCATTAATCTGTCTCTCAATTCATGGGCCTGGATATGTTTTGAAGGTAGAGCTGACAGGGTTTGGTGATGGATTTGATGTGGGACATCAGAAAAAGAGGAGTCAGGCATAACTCCAAGATTTTGACCTGAGCTACTAGAATGTTAGAGTTTCCACTTACTGAGGAGAATTCAGGTTTTGTGGGGAATACCAGGCGTTCTGCTTTGGCCATATCAAATCTGAGATGCCCATTAGACCTCCTGGTAGAGATGTGGGGGTACAGATGGCTATGAGCATGAATCTGGGGAAAAGGCAGGGGATAGACATTTAGAGGCAGCCACGTAGAGACAGTATGTAAAACCATAAAACTGCTAGGAGGTTTTAATGAAAACGTTATGTCCATTTTGAGGATATTTTCAGGGTTTAAGTCACTTTTCCAGAGCTGGGCGATGAATCTAGGTCTTATCCTCTGGATTTGTTTGCTAGGGCTGCCATAACAAACACCACAGACTGGGTGGCTTAAACATCAGAAATTTATTCTCTCCTAATTCTAGAGGCTGGAAGTTCAAGATCAAGGTGTTGGCAGGGTTGCTATCTTCTGAGGCCCCTCTCCCTGGCTTGCAGACAGCTGTCTTCTCCCTGTGTCTTCACATTGTCTTTCCTCTGTAACATGTGTGTGTCCTAACCTTTAAAAGGACTCTAGTCATATTGGATTAGAGCCCACCCTAATGACCTCATTTTAAATTAATTACCTCTTTAAAGACTTTATTTCCAAATACAGTCACATTCTAAGGTACTAGAGAAGAGGCTGTCAACATATGAATTTTGTGGGCATACAATTTAGCCCACAATGCTCCTCTTTCCATGACACCAACTTGCTATATATTTGAGAAGAAACAGGGATGTAGAGTCTGAAAACATATTGTTTTGTAAAGGAATGAAAATGATGATGACTCTAATGCCTGGAAGTTAATATTTCTCCTCTCTTTGGGGGATAGTTATGTGGAGGATATAAACGTGAATGATATTTAATATGAGCCCACTGTCCTCAGATCTGTTCCCAGGGAAAAGGCCTTGTTCTCCCTGGAAAACACGGGATCTGGAAAAGCCCCTGACACAGAAGTTCCAGCAGTAAATTTGGGTCTTGTCTGGGCAGGAGGGAAGTTGGGTGAACATATTTTAGAACTGAGGTTCATGTTTATCTTAGAGAAATCATTCTTTGACCACTAACAAATGTGGATTAATGTAAACCAGAAACATCTCTCAGGTAAAAAAAATATCCCAAACTCTCTACTTTCAGTTAGAAGTAACCTCAAGGAAATTTCTCCTTTTATGTATAGTCTTGAGTTACAGGGGGAAATCAAGAGTCAAGACTTACGAATTTTTGTAGTTAAATCACTAAATATTTGTATATTTTGTAAATACATTATAAAGAGAATACTAAAACTCTCTGGGCTTCGGGAAAGGATTCCATAACTTCTCCAAGTCACCTTTACTTGGAAAGGTCCTAAAAATTCTTTCCTGCACTATTTTGTAATCTGTTTTTTAACACTTTTGCTACTTGGTTATTATTCACTAGACTACAATGTCCTGGTACAGGAAAACATCTTTATAAATTATTAACTGAAATTCATTGAGATTCTATGGGAGACAAAAGACTTTGAGTTTGCCTTCTAAGAATTTATAGTCATTTCCTAGTTACTTTGTCACTGACATCTGTGTTAATTTCTTTGGAATTAGAATATGTTATCTAACATTTCTACGTCTCAAAATAAATTATATTAACTGAATAGAATTTGCTTGAAGATGTCAGACTTAAGGTTGAACAACTTAAATTTTAGCTATGATAGTCTAACAGAATTTTTTAAAGTATAAGATTGAAGGGTGAGTCAGAGAGAACATTCCAGTTGCCTAGGTTCCTTAGGAAGGTGACACCAGGGTGTTTGGATACGGGCAGCTTAAAAGCTGATGTCATGTGTGGATAATGGATGGGAGAAAGCACAGACACTGCGAGATGAAACAAACAAAATTCACACAAAAATGTAAATGTTGATTTCACCAGTACACCAGTTAATTAAGGTTAACTCACCCTTAAAAATGAGAAAATCTACCCTAGTGAGAACAAAATGTGGAAAAGAGATAACTCCTAAGTGTAGTCACATGTACCACCCCATCTTAATTGGATGGACCCTCCTCTTCAAGAGCTCTGTGCTCTGCCTTGGGCCCAGGTCTCCTACGCAAACATTACCTCCAAAGTGGGTTGTTCAGGAGGTCACAGAGGTACACAGTCAAGACGGAACACTTAAAATGTTGACACAACACTGAAACCCTATTTTGGCGTTTCTTCTTTTTTCAGTAAACAAAAGTAGCCTGGGCCTCTCTAGATCGTTGAGAATCCTAACACATACGATTACTTAAAAACACGGCCAGTGAAACAGCCTCACTGGTTGTGGACTCGTACTGTTAGGCACTGCATTCCTTAAATGAAGTGGTTTGGGGCCTAAGCCTTCCCAGACCTGAGTCCCTCTCTCCTGTGGGCCTTACTCTGCTTCCTGTCCTCTGCAACTTTATTCTGAGGGACAGTCACGCAGGACTTGGGTCTCCAGATGTTTTTTGTTCCCTTGGTTATGGCTGCTGCCTTCCAGTGAGGTTTATAATCTGACCTATTTTGAAAACATACCAAACTCATCACAACCCAACCAAATAAAAAGTCCAAACAGGTTAAATACAGCTCCCCCATCTCTGTTATGATCGGCCCTTCCTGAGTCACTTGCTTTTAAGACAGGTGCTATCTCAGCACATTGTCTGCTTTAGAGAGTGTAACATGACAGCAGAGGTGAGTGTGCTGAGCCATTTAAATGCTATCCAGTGGACTTATTATACCACTGGGTCACCGAGAGAGAGAAACGCTGAGATCTTTCCATATGGCCTAACCCACAGTTTGGGTTAGCTTTACTTTTGTTACATTCCTGATGGGATCCACTGGAGTGGCACCAGAACCATAGCACTGGCATCACTGGGGGAACTGGAAGAGTGGAACACAACAGAAGGGCCTGGGCCTTGTTCAAAACCATATGGACATGCTTAGGAAAAAAGTGAAAACCCCTTGATCTCTGAGACCACCTTCCCCATCCCCAATAAATGTGCAATCAAAAATATGCCTTTATAATGCTTTCTCTATAAATTCACATACATAGACAATTAATGAATAGAGTTCCCATGGTAGAAATAAATGAAGACCACCCAAATGAGATCAAAGTCTATTGATTCAGGGCTTGCTATAGCAAGGGAGTTAGCCACCATCACTTGTGTCTGGCAGATACACAAAGCCAAGGAAAGGAGAGGGAAGGCTTTACAGTGGAAAAAGGGAAAGCTGCAGGTATGCCCTGATTGGAGGTTGTTGGCATGAGGAAGCTAGAGGCAGACTAACCAGAAGCAGGGCATTCTATATGATTGGCTAGGGGTGCATATTTGGCTTTCTCCAGTTGGTCTGAAGATGGGAACAGGGGGCAAATTAGGGAAACTGTTAGTTAATAATCAAGTCTTTGTTGTTTTGGACCAACTGCTACAGGGGTAATTGACTTTAGGGGCTGGTTGCTGCAGGTTGTGGGTTAGAGTTCTATTTTTACTTATGGTCTCACTGTTCAATCTGTATACTGAGCCTCTCACCATAGGTAATTATTTATTCATAGGGACTCTTTCTATATCCTGAAACAGATCCTATTGTCTATTGTACACTGCAGACAATAGTTTCCCCCAGACCATTGATTTTCATGCTGGAGGTTTTATTTTTTTGTTGTTTTTGTTGGGTTTTTTGGCTGTGTTAGGTCTTCATTGCTGCGCACGGGCTTGCTCTAGTTGTGTCGAGCGGGGACTATTCTTCATTGTGGTGCACAGGCTTCTCATTGCCATGGCTTGTCTTGTTGCAGAGCACAGGCTCTAGGCGCTTGGGCTTCAGCAGTTGCAGCACGTGGGCTCAGTAGTTGCGGCATGTGGGCTCTAGGGCGCACGGACTCTAGGGTGTGGGTCTTCAGTAGTTGTGCCTCGTGGGCTCTAGAGCGCGGGCTCAGTAGTTGTGGTGCATGGGCTTATTTGCTCTGAGGCATGTGGGATCTTCCTGGACCAGGGATCGAACCCATGTCTCCTTAACTGACAGGTAGATTCTTAACCACTGCGCCACCAGGGAAGTCCCTCATGTTGGAGTTTCATCTTTCTATATAATCAAACCTTTTTCTTTATGACTTTGGGAATTCATAGGTTTACTAAGAAGGTAATCTCCTTTATAATATCACAACATATGCCTCCTAAATTTCCTTTTAATGTTATTATAGTTTAAAAATAATTTTGAAATCTAGATAAACTTTAATTTTACATTGAATGTAAAAAGGAACTACAATCCAGAGAAAACTATAAGCCAAAAAGATACATGTGCCCCAATGTTCATTACAGCACTATTTACAATAGCCAAGACATGGAAGCAACCTAAGTGTCCATCGACAGAGGAATGGATAAAGAAGATGTGGTACGTATATATACAAGGGACTATCACTCAGCCACAAAAATAATGAAATAAAGCCATTTGCAGCAGCATGGATGGACCTAGAGCTTATCATACTAAGTGAAGTAACTCACACAGAGAAATAAAAATATCATATGATATAGCTTATATGTGGAATCTAAAAAAGATGATACAAATGAACTTATTTATAAAACAGAAATAAACTCACAGACATAGAAAACAAACTTATGGTTACCAAAGGAGAAAGGAGGGGGATAATTAGGAATTTGGGATTAACAGATACACACTACTATATATAAAATAGATAAAAAACAGGGACCTACTGTATAGCACAGGGAACTATAATCAGTATCTTATAATAATCTTATAATGGAAAAGAATCTAAAAAGAATATATATATGTACACACATATATATAAAACTGAATCACTTTGCTGTACACTTGAAACTAACACAATATTGTAAATCAACTATACTTCATTAACAATTTTAAAAAAAGATGTCAGAAGAGAAAGAAAATGAACTACAGCTTTATTTCGTTTTCCAAATAGCTAGCCATCTGGAAACCTACATCCTTCCTGCATTGACTCAAAAACCCATCTTTAACAAATACTAAATTCTGTTATCTATCTGCATTTGTGTCTGGACTTCGCTCTTTGGATCTGTTTGCCTGCTTTAATTACTAGGACATCACAGTTTATTTTGAGGGAATTATCCTCTTCATTTCAGTTTTAAGTTTTTTTTCTTTAACTTGAGTCATTGAAAAAGGTATTTTCTAAATTTCAATTTTCATGGGCTTTTTTCCCCTTTGACTATTTAAAACAGTTATTGCATCATAGTACAAGAATGTGCCCTGTATGATTTTTGTTTTTTGACTGTTAAGGATTATTTTGGTCTAAGCTATGTCAGTTTTTGTAAAGTTCTCATTGATTTTTTAAAATAATATATATTCTCTATTTCTTGGGTAAAACATATATGGCCAATCTTATAAACTTCAAATCCTCTACGCCCTTACTGTCTTAAACAGTATCTAAGAAAGTTATGTTAAATTCTCTCTGTATGATTTTAGGTTTGTCAATTTTCCCTTTGAATATCTAACAGATTTTGGTTCATATTAAAGCAATGTGATTAATTGTGTAAATGTTCACGAGTACTGTAATATCTTGGTGATGTCACATCTATCTTGAATGCCTCTTTCCTAGTATTGGAAGGCAAATTCATAATTGGGACGTAGGTGGAAATTAAAGAGGAGAGTGACTAGACTTGAATTTTTTTTTTAACCTGGACAGAACTGGGACTGCTAATCTCCTCAAAAGAAAACATCTCAGTGACAAAGTCCTTCTGTTTCTGAGAAGCAACAGCCCTCTTCCTAAGACTGTACTCAATCAATACAGCCACAACACTCTAGAGCCCTTCCTCTCCCAGTGTTTGTTTCCACATGGTCCATCGCCCATTTATTTACTTCTTTTTAGATACTTAGGATCCATCATTAGGAAACCGTCAAGTTTGCTAGGCTTTTTGTCTTGGCAATATTCTTCCTTTTATGCTCTTACTATTATGTATTGATTTTATAGGTCAGGCTCTCCAGTCCTAAGGACCTTTTACTATGTGCTCTTTGTACTATCTTTAGATGAAAATGTTGGGAAAAGAAAAAAAAGTGGCTGTCTAATTGCTATTAGATTGCTCTTTGAGTTGAGATGGCAAACATTCAATGAAATGGTCTCTGATTTCCACTGGCCTAGAAGTCTATTTTGTACCTATCAAGCCTGGAAACCCCTTCTTAATTCTAAAACACTGTGATTTCTAGGTAAAAGCAAGAAGTATGAAATGCCCAGGACTACACAGGGGCTGGGAGTGCCATAACCACACACTGTGATCTTATGGGACAGTCTAGTTGTCACTGATTTTTTTCTTTTCAATAGAGGCAATCGATTAAAAGTATAAATAATGAAATTAAATTTCTACAATGTTAGCTGGCTTCATATGTAAATTAACAAATTCTAAAAACCCATTTATTTGTCAGACAATATGTCTGGTTTTTTATGCAAAATATATGGTAACTGTAAACCACTATAAACAGTAGAGAACACAAAGAACCTGAAGAATATTCCCTCAAGTATTAACAAACATCTTGGGAAGAAAACACCCTCCCATTAAGACCATTAGAGAATAGTAGAATACAGTGTACAATGAACTGTTAATTTACACAGCATTGTCTATAAACTTTCCGAAAGTTCAGAAACTTTTTTTTTAATTTAGATACACCTTGATTACCAAAGACATAACTTTTTTTTTAGATAAGGTGCTTATTTCCATCCCTATAATTAAGAGCAGACCAGGTAATTTAAGGAGTTTGGGAGCAAATAACATCCTTTCCCTCAGTCTTGGAGTCTCAACCTGTGCCACCCACGTGTAAGAAAAAGCCAAGCCTAGATTTATTGGGTGCCAGCCATCTGCCAGGTACTTCGATGAAAATCTCCATTTTTACAGACAACAAAACTGCAACTCGGATTAAGTTTCGTGTCTGAGGTTACTGAGGGAAGAGGCAGCAGGGCCAGTGTTTTATACCAAGTCAGAGTTCCTAATCTTTCAAAATCGTTCTCATGCCTTTGGTGGGACTGCACACATGCTAACAAAAGCATCCTATGCATTATTTATTCAGCCAGTTTTTTTCCATATAAATGGTTAGAAAGCAGACATTTTACCTTTTCTGCAAACTACATGTCATCCTCCCGAGCAACATGCTGGAGTACTCTTCTTTAGATCATTTCATGGCCATTAGAACCAGGGGAGGAAAATGAAGGATCCTCAAAATCCCCTAGCAGCATTGCCAGTCTCAGCAGATAAAAATACAGGATATTCAGTAAAACATTAGGGATATCCTTGTGCTAAAAACTTTATTAAATTATTTACTTGAAATTTGTGTTTAACTGAATATCCTGCTTTTTATCTGGCAGCCCTATTCCTTAGCCCCAATTTACAATTCCATCATTCTTCTCAAAATAGCAGATTTTTCTTGTTAGATATTTAGATTTATTTTCTTTCCTATAAGCCCCGTGTAAGAGAAAAACAGGTGGGAGAATAGCCAATAGGTGCTTATCAAAAGGAGAAATTTTGTTTGGATAATTGTCATCAGCTCTCTGTGCATGGAGTAGTAACTGTAAATTTCATCCCTGATTCTGAAAGTCTCTGACTGGTGCCACAACGTTTTAAATGATTTTATCCGGCGATAATTGTTCTATTTCCTTCATAAAGTTGAGATAATTGTTCTATTTCCTTCATAAAGTCTTAGTTGAGAATACAGGGAGGTAGGAGGGACACCTATACTACCTATACCATGAAACTTGAAGCTAAACTTGAAGCTATACATATATTAAACTTCAACTTAAAGCTTTTTTTTTTTTCAAATACACTTCAGGAGACAATTTTCCTAATTTCTACACTACTGCAGTCATGTTGGTGATCACAATCTCTGATGGATGGTTGGTTAATTAAATGATGCAAAATCAATCTGGAAAACTTCCCAAGAATCTGTGGTCAGTTGGAGGTAAATACACCTGGGAATCTCAGATAAATTCACTGTCAAGACTGCTGTGATGAGGGTATCAGAATTCACCCATGGTTTTCCAACACAAGGAAAACAACTGAACGTGGGTGAGTGCACAATCGCAGAAAGACGACCTTCTTATTTTCAAAGGATAAAAACTTCATCAAAAACTTGAAAATAGTTTCTGAATGTGATGGAAAACAGAGCATGGAGAACATGAAACAAGACAGTAATAGAAGAAAAAACTCCGGTTTTGGTCAATGTCTACAGAGGGGAATTTTTTTATGCATATGTCACCCCTGGAAGACAAGTTTTCATTGCATTCATGACATGTTCCTGCACACTGTTTTAGATATTTCTCTATTAGTTATCCCAGAGGGATGTGTAGGAATGTAAAGCTGATGGAGACTGCAAGGTGACCTGCTCCAGCTCCTCCCAGAGTGCCAGGGAAAAGGCAGTTCCAGTCATTGCTTAATGGAGAGAGGTGGCGATGGGAGTGGGAGACGGAGGCACAAATACTTATTTATAAAAGTTTTAAAACTAATTGCTAAAAAGTTCCACTGAGAGAGATTATATGCTCTTCAAAATCAGCCATTCAAGTATCTCATTTACCTGATATTTTTTCTTAATCCTTCATTAAAATCTCTTTCATTACATTGTGAAAACAAAGAATAAATCATTCTTTTAAAATAAATTATAAGATAGTTTCTCCAGAGAGAGGTACTTGCCTCCAGCTTCAGATAAGGGAAGGTGGTAGAGATGTACATCCAGACATGATGGGATCCTGGCGCTCCAAGTGTCTGCACTCACTTTGAAACATAATTCAGCATTTTCTTTACATCCCAAAGAACAAATCCAATTCTACAGAACATGACAAGTATTTTAGATGTTAACAGGATTTAGTAGGAATACAGGGAAGTAAACTGACATTGCCCACAAAGAGAAACAAACTCCAAACAAAAATAATCTAAACAATAAAATTTCACATTAAATATTTGAGAACTTCACCATAATTTCTCTCCTGCTGCCTCAAATTTCTACTTTCTTTCCCCTTCCCCCCTCAAACCTCTCTACTTTCTGGAGTAATACCGCTCCCACCCTCAGCTGGTATATCCCACTCAGCAAAACAACAGCCCTACGGACAGAGGGATCCATTCCCCTTGGCAACTGCTCTACTACTGACTATCATTATCTCCCAAACCCCTTGGGATCTCACATCCAACACCCAGTGGCTTTCCAAGTGTTCATTAAACAAAACAAGTTTTTTCCTTTGTGGTAATGAGCCTCTGGATGGCCCCCAATGATTCTTGCTTCCTGGAATCTACTGTTCTTGTGTACCCTCCACCTACAATGAATCATGGTTAAATAATCATGGCCTGTATGACCACGAGAATATGGTAGAAGTGACAATGTGTGACATCTGAAGATAGGTCTAAAAGTCATTGCAGATTCCACCTTGGTCTCTTGGGTTACTCACTTTGGGGGAAGCCATGCCTCCAGGACACCCAAGCAGCTCTGTGAAGTGGCCCATGTAGAAAGGAACCGAGGTTCTGCCAACACCAGCACCCACACTGCCAACCATGCGAGTGAACCATCTCGAAGCAGATGATGGAAGTCTTGACTGACATTTGACTGCAACTCATCAGAGACCCAAATGCAGAACCACCCAAACTACTGCTGAATTCCTGATTCTCAAGAAGTGTCAGAGAGAATAATTATTATTGTTTTAAGACACTAAGTTTTGTAGCAATTTGTTATGCAACTGTAAAGTAATAAGAAATACGTATTGGTCTCTGCCCTAGTTCTTGCTAATATTTGGTCTTTGACCTGGTTCCTGACACAGAGCTCCTAAATGTTTGTAATTTCCTATTGATAGGAGCATCTTTTGTTCTAAAGAGATGACTCTTGGTGGGCTCCTGGATGGGGGCTGGTCACCAGAAAGACCAAGCCATGATTAGAAGCTCAGAACTTTCAGCCCCACTCCCCATTCTCTGGAGAGGAGACAGAGGCTAAAATCTGAGTTAATAATCTATCATGCCTATATGATGAAGCCTCCATAAAAATCCCCACAGTATGGGGATTGGAGAGCTTCTGGGTTGGTGATCGCATCCATGTGCCAGGAGCATGGTGCACCCCAGCTCCACAGAAGGGGAGAGAAACTCCTGTGCTCAGGACTTTTCCAGACATTGTCCTATGTACCCCTTCATCTGACTGTTCATTTGTATCCTTTAAAATATCCTTTGTAATAAATTGGCAATACTAAATAAACTGTTTTCCTAGGTTCTGTGAGCCCATCTATTAAGTTACTGAGCCCAAGGAGGGGGTCATGGGAACCTCTGATTTGTAGCTGAGGCAGACAGAAATTGTGAGTAGCCTGGGGACCCACTACTTGTGACTGATGTATGAAGGGGTGGCAGTCCTGTGAGATTGAGCCCTTAACCTATGGGGACTTGCATTAATCCAGGCAGTTAGTGTCAGAATTGCTTCATGTGGATAACCCAGCCATCTGGCGTCAGAGGTGTTGTAATAGAGTAGAATAAATATAGGAGTATTTCCTATTCAGCAACAATATATAATCAATGCATATTCTTAGTGGAGGCAGCGGTTCTAATGCTTGACTCAGTTCTGAGTTATGAAGAATGCTGCAGGATTCACAGTATTGGATGATGTCTCTATTTCTTATCTTCTATCATGTTTCCTTAGTAAAAAACAGCATGGAGAAACACAGAAAACTATTACCCTGAGTTTCTAATGAATTAATTGTTGAAAGTATATTCTCTCCAGTACTAAAGACAGTAAAGCATCGTAGTTAAGAGCATGGCCACTGGAGCCATGAAAACTAGATTCCACTTTTTTCCGGCTACATGGCCTTTGGCACATCATTAATCTAAGACCCAGTTTTTCCACCTGTAAAATATGCAGTGTAATCACAAGTATCTCAACAGAGATCTGAAGGGATGAAATATAATAATGCATGTTCTCTGTACCCTGCCTGGCTTGTACTGAATGCTCAAGAAATGTCAGCTATTACCAAGCTGCTCTCCATATTAAAAGTATGTCTATTCTGATTACATTTAAAATGGAAATTTGGCAGATGAAGGATAGAAGTTCGAACCCAAATCTTGCCAGCATGTTATTTTTGTTACCGGTATTAACTGGATCTGAATGACTTTCTATTCATCTAACCTAGCTCAGAGAAAACTCACCGACACTGTGAACTTGGATGTTGTGGAATGCTAATCATTCCTAACAATGTCAACTCGGGGGAAGCATCAGGTGGAGGAAATTTAATCAGGGATATCTTCCACATTTTCTGTTACATTTTACGTACACTTAGCTGGTTTACATGGAAAAATCCTACAATCATAGAACATTCGTGAGGTGTGTTCTTATACCTCTCATGCTTTATTTCCAGGGTTTATCCATTCTTCCGTCTCTCTCTCTCTCTCTCTCTCTCTCTCTCTCTCTCTCACACACACACACACACACACACACACACACACACACACACACACACACACACACACACACACACTTAATCTACTCAGAAATCATTTACTGGTTGATTTATTGGTAATTGTGAAGATCCGTTGGGTAGAAGGTGTCATTGATCATGAGATTACTCTGTAAATGAAGGAGAGAAACAGGTGTTTCTCTAAAAAGGAGTTGGAGAAGTAGCAGGAAAAAAAGGAAATAAAAAACTCTAATAGAAAACACCAAATAGAAGAGAAAAATCATAATTAATGAAAATATGCGGAACATGGGAAGCCATAACTAAAGTGAAAATTTGCTTGGTGTGAAAAATTAGTGCAGAAATGACTCAAGGGCAAGCACTATATAAGAATTTTGTATGCCTGTCACCAGCCTTTATATTTCATCTTGTTTCCCTTAGCTAATTTCTTTAAGAAGGAGAAGTCTATTGTTGATTAACAGTGCTAAAAGGAAGTAAAAGTTGAGCTTGTAGATACCTTAAACATTTACCATGAACCTTATACGCTTACTGCTTATAAACACTGGCTTAAGTTTGCTGGCTCTATATCCTCAGCACTGGAAGTGGAAAAAAGGTTATATATTGAGAAATAAGTTGATTAACTGGGTTCCCAGGTCAATAGGGGAGATTATTGCTTAGCAGACCCTGTGCTGTCACTGAGACACAGTTTTCCCATCTGTATACGGAAATCATATGTGTCCTTCCATCATATCTGAGCAATAAGTGGGTCAATGACTAGATCTGGTTAATGAGATGAAAATACACTCCTCATATTTATTATTTTAAGATGGCAAATTTCAAATGCACTCCACAACAAAAATGGGAAGGCCAAGGAGGGGGCAGCAATGGGAATTTAGACCACCAGTCCTCACCCTGAAAACCATCCTGAAAACAACAGCTTAGGTGAATTTACACATTTTGGATGCTTAGTGCTTACTTAGGTGCCCCACTGGGCTTCCATCACTCAGATGGGACTTAGGAAGTTCTCCTATGGAGAGTCTGAGAAACCTAAGAGAAAAGACCTAAAGTCACTGACATCATAGTTTTCTGATAAATGGTCCACCCAGATCACATGATAACGAAGCTCAAAGTCAACAAATCTCACACATTTGTTCAGAGCTTCCAACTAGAGAAGACCTCCAAGATGGTAGATAAAAACCAGAACAGATAGGGAAAACACAATAAGGAAGGGAAAGAAACCAGTGAGGAAGAAGAAATCTTCCAAAGCCTGTTTTGCATAGTCCAGAGAATTAAAAGAAGTTAGTGCATCCATGAATTGAAAACAAGATGCTAGGAAAAAACATTCGGTAAACTAAAAAGATTTTTTTGGAAATTAAAAAAGATGATGGCAAAAATTAAAATCTCAGTGGAAGAGTTGGAAATAAAGCTAGAGACATAGATCAGAAAGTAGAACAAAAAGACAGCAAATAGGGGGGGCTTACCTGGTGGCGCAGTGGTTAAGAATCTGCCTGCCAGTGCAGGGGTCATGGGTTCAAGCCCTGGTCCGGGAAGATCCCACATGCTATGGAGCAACTAAGCTTCGCCACAACTACTGAGCCTGTGCTCTAGAGCCCTTGAACCAAACCTACTGCAGCCTGCACGCCTAGAGCCCATGCTCTGCAACAAGAGAAGCCACCGCAATGAAAAGCCCGCGCACAGCAACCAAGAGTAGCCGCCGCTCGCCGCAACTAGAGAAGGCCTGTGCACAGCAACGAAGACCCAACACAGCCAAAAATGAAATAAATAAAATAAATAAATTTATTTTTAAAAATACAGAAAATAGGTGAAGGGAGATAAGAAGTTTAGAAAACAGTCCAGAAAATCTAACATACAATAATAGATATTCAAAAAGAGCAAGGACAGAGGAAATTGAAGATAGGAAATCATCAAGAAAATAATTGAAGACATTTCCCCAGGACTGAAGGTCATGAATTTGCAGATTAAATGGGTTCATAGGAGGCTTAAACAATAAATGAAAACAGGCCCACGTAAGGTACATCATTGTGAAATTTCAGAACTGGGCACACAGTAGATTCTAAAAGCTTTCAGATGGAAAACCAAGTCATATACAAAGTGTTAAAGGTCATATCAACTCTGTAAGCTAGAAAAATTCTTTAAAATTCATGAAGAGTATTATTTCCTATGTAGAATTTAATACACAGCAAAAATATCAATCAAATAAGAGGAAAGAATGCAGATACTGTCAAACATAAGAGCCATTTTTCCCCCCCAGGAAACCAGATCCATGATGACTGAGAATGAATGATGAGATAATTAAAAATTATGGCTTACACTAAAAGTTGCTCTCTGTCTTTCAATTGAAATCTGGGTAAGAGCCCGTGGTTCCCATAGACAAGAATGAAGAAGAAAACACAATTCTCCCTGAATACGACTGAATCTCCTTTATATATCATCATTTAGACTCTATTCTATTTTTCTAACAATAAGGGTTGAGTATCCTTCTGGTAATACGTTGGTTGTCACTCTTTAAGAGGTCACACTAGTTTTGCATCATGGAAGCAGGACTGTATCAGAGGCACCCTCTGCAGGAAATCTGGAAGGCTGGGAAACTCTACCCCCATGGAGCAGTGGGTGAGAACAGGGTTCTTATAGGACAAGGTCTGTAACTCAGTTTTCCTTTAAGGAATCCCCTGTTCTTTATATGGAGAACTAAATTGAAGTGCATAGAACCTTAGTTTTTACACTGTGGCAGCTGAGGCTTTCTGAAGCACATAGATCTGTGCTTCTCAGTTCAATCCTGAAGATTGTCTGATTGAATCATTCCTCACATGGTTTACTCCAAAAATATGTCCCTATATTTATTAATCTTAAGATCTAGAATTTCAGTGATTTTGTAAAAAAAAAATGCAGTTACTGAATTGTTTTGTTATATTTTGCATAAATTAATGCTACTCAATTTAACTATAGTCAGTTGTTTACAATATGTAAGCATTTAGAATGATAATAGAATTGGAAAATGTCTTTCAAAATTTCATAGATGAGATATTGCTTTTTCTTTCCGCCTCAGCACATCAGGAAGACATGCCATAGTCCCATTAGAAGCAATGACTCCCAGTATGTAGAACCTGCCTCCATACCTATGTTGGTGAGTATATTCTCTTCTCAGTTGACTTTGATCCATGCTGTCTTTCAGACAATTTGAACATTGCTGTCAAAGTTAATCTATTCAGGGCTTCCCTGGTGGCGCAGTGGTTGAGAGTCCGCCTGCCGATGCAGGGGACACGGGTTCGTGCCCCGGAGGCCCGCGTACCGCAAAAAAAAAAAAAAAAAAAAAAAAAAAAAAAAAAGTTAATCTATTCAATTTATTAAAGTCTTCCCTCCTTAAATTTGTATTGGGAGTTGACAGATGAAATAATGATAACTAATGGGAATTATTGAAATGAAAATGTTTCTTTACTTTCATTTATAGAAGTTGCTAATGAAGTTCAAAGTCCATTTTTGTTTTATTAGAGGAAAAATCATCTTAAGTTTATTTTCACAGATTGGGAAAGATCAGAAATATTTCAGTTGCATTTTACCTGAATTAATTGCTTATTCAGAGAACTTGCATTTCCACCTATGACAAAGTAATTCTTGTGTTTATGTTTTATATCCCAAATCCCAACATCGGATTTAAAAGATGGATTTCTTAGCTGATACCTTTTGCGGTTTATCCTCAAGAAAACATTATTTGTCATGAGTGATTCTGCATAGTCTCTTTCATTTGTCTTGAAAACATATCCTCTAATCCTTTTTATTTGCTTGAAGATAGACAATGAGGACAAGACCACTATGATGCTATCAGACAGTAACTTTTACAAGCATATAGATTAAAATAGGTATTGAACTTTGGTTTTAAAGACATAAGAGTTTTTAATACAGTCTGCTTTGCATTCACCCAGCAAAACTCCTACCTTATGTACAACTCAGTATTTTGAGTGCCATTTTGTATTTCCAGAGCTTCTGAATATTACCTTTGAATCTTATGTTGTAAATCAAATTGAAAATCACACAATTGGCTGTATAACTTATAATCATAACCCTGAAGTATGTGAAATAAATGCAACTTTATTTTTTAATTCTGAACTCAGAATAGAATGGTTTCTGTTTCTTATTCTGCCTAATAGAAAAATTTTATCTAGTTACTTCTTTTTTTAAAATTTTTTAAAAGATTTTTTTGATGTGGACCATTTTTAAAGTCTTTATTGAATTTGTTACAATACTGCTTCTGTTTTATGTTTCACCTTTTTGGCCGCGAGGCATGTAGGATCTTAGCTCCCTGACCAGGGATGGAACCCGCACCCGCTGCATTGGAAGGTGAAGTCTTAACCACCGGACGGCCAGGGAAGTCCCTATCTAGTTACTGCTAAGTAATCTGGGTTACTTGCAGATTCTCAGTCTCTTGGGTAAATATTCAGTCAGGTCCAGGGTTTCTAACCCCTCTTTCTTCTCCCTCTACCCCCAGGGTCAAGCAGTGCTCAGTGGTGGGGTTGAGAGGGGCAAGTATTTTCACTCCCAATGGGAAAGGCACTTGAGCGTCTCACTAATATGAGTGTGTGTCCCTGTGTCTGTGTCTGTGTGTCCTTGTGTGTACCCTCAAGGAGCAAGGTATCCCTGCTTAGTGTATGACTTTGTTGTTAGCAGTACCACTTTGGATTGGGTTGTAAAGGATGATTTTATGAAATGTGATATTTTGGAATACAAACTGTGAATCTAATTTAAAAATCCCAGAGTATGGAAGGTGGTTGAGGAGATTTCAAGTTCCTGGTTGCCCTTTAATCCGGAAGTTCTAGGTTCGTTGTGGAGGAAAAGGGAGGCTGGATGGCCCCGCCAATTTTAAAATAAGATGATTTGACTAATCAAGATATATATTGATGCATATCTATACATAAATATACATATATATGATTACATATTGTATTCACACTATACTTCTATTTGAACTGATGGTATTTTTATTCATACCCCTGTATATGGTTGTGGGTTTTTTTTTGGCTTGGCCTCTTTTTTTTAATTTTTAAAAAATACTTATTGGAGTATAGTTGATTTACAACGTCCCTGTATATGTTTGAAATTCTTAAGACTTTGTGTGTGTTTATCATACACTCACGTGAAGCAAGTAATGCTCTCCATTCTAACATTTGCACCACTATTCAAGATATTTAGGTGAAATACGTTCTTGGAATACAACTAGTCTAAAGAAAACTTCTGTGAGACTCCTGTGAATAAACTTTTCACTTTCCCATTGCAGTGCTGTGAAATCCATAAATGAAGTGTTATATGATTCCCACTTCTCATCACACCTGAACAAATGCACACACTCACCCAGAAGTGTTTCAGATGGGAGCTGTGATGGATGTGACACTCCCTCCCCGGCCTCCGCTGCCCCTTTCAGCACCACCTCTCCTTAGGCCCTCTGAGTCCTCTGAGGATCTACGACCTGGCTCAAACACGAGTGCATCTTGTGGGTTTCTGTACTTTCATGTGTGTGCCAGTGGACATGTAGAAAAGAGAATGAGACCCTGAATGACACAACCACATGGCAAGTGTGCAGCCAATCAGCTGCAGTGGAAGGTTCTCTGAGGAGGTGTAGCCTCATCTTCTAAAGTAAACTCAGAATGCCAGTGTCAAGAAGTGACGTGCTCTGTCCAACACCGCAGCACCTCAGGCCTTGAGGGTTCCTCAGCAGATTTTCCCCAAGGGAGGAGAAACGGAACATTATTAACACTACCCTGCCTTGATGGACCTTTTAAAGATCAAAATCACGGAGAGAGCTGGGACTTCACGGCCTTGGGGTGACAGAGAATTTCCCTTTGCCATCCTGGTGGAATATAAGTCCTTCAGATACAACATAATCTTTTTCAAAATGTCAATTTTGCCTTCCTGGCCTGAAAATATAAATCATTAGCATGCTATATAAAAGGGACCTGTTCTATTCCCTATAATCGGAAGTCTAAAGGTTTATGTGGTAATTACTGAATGCGTGTGGATTAGAGTTTAATGGTATAGTGAGTCATGTCAACCTGGTTAGTACACTTAGAGTGGTAGCACCAACTAGCTGGCAGGGCTTGTATAAGAATTACTTGATATAATATCTGTGAAGGAGTCTGTGTCCCTTGACTCCAGGAAGATGTGAGCTAAGCCTGAATGAAGGATGCTCCTGTCCTGCTGTTACCCACATCCCAGGGACCTTGAAGGGGTCTGGGAGCCACAGCCAATTGTCAGCTCTGGTCTCTGGCCCTATCACCAGGCCTACAGCCCTCCCACATTCTGGTAAGAGATCTAGAAACGACAGCCACACTGTTAGGGTATGTGCTCTTTTTTCTTTTAGGTTTCCATGAGCCTGTTTGTTGATGTCCCATGCACCCACGGACAGTAAACAAGCCTGAATGGATCCAAGTATCTTAAGAATTAGGCAGAAAACAGTGTTTCCTAGCAGATTTCACCATTACATTTCCATTCAGAAGGGTCAAATTGTCTTCTTTGCTCTGCAAGTCATTTTGCCTCCTTACAGGGAGAGAGAGAGAGACTTATATGCTCTCCCAATTTAAGTTCCTTCAACTATAAAGTGATTATTAAAATAATTGCCTTTTAAATGAATCTGTGAGAATAAGTGAGACATTGTAAGCAATAAATGGTGAATTCCAACAGAAACAGTTTCTCTAATCACAAAAGTCAGTGGATATAATTAAAAATGTGAGCAGCCAACCCCTTTAAATATTTGGATACATACTTAGGAAAAGCAGTTATAGCAATGATGTTTCTTTTTCTATAGACATTTCTAAATGCTTCCTGAAAACTTAGATGTTTATGTCATGAACAAAAAAAAACAAAGAAAACAAACAGGAATTCTTATTACTTGCATCTGGGGAAAAACTACATACATTCATAACTTAGAATTCAGTTACAGGTCTTTCCTCATTGCTAACCATAGGTTTATCTAACGCAAAAATATTCTGTCTTCGTTAAAATTTTGGGCGCTCATAGTAGTTTAATAGCAGTGACTCAAGTTCAATGAATATTCTCAAATATTTATATCTGTAGTAAAGGCAAATGGTTTTGTTTAACCTGAAAATTGTTTGCCCTTTTATTCACAGAAATATATATTGAACCCTGACTCACGCCTTTTCTAACTCCTTTCTTCTACATGGTAATTGTCCACTGTTCTGTCTTTAGCTGCAGCACATATTTAAGCAATATTTGCTTATGCCTTTATTAGAGACCACATGCAGAAACATATTATCCAAGCCTGGCTGAAACATGAGCTACTTGAAAGGAAAATACATTTTCCTTTCTCATTGCAATTAATGACCTAATTAAGGTTGAACCACTTACACAAGAAAAAATTTGTTTACTTTAAGTTTTGGTATTAGAAGTATAAGTGGTAAATCAAATATACTTCAATTAAAAAAAAAGTATAAGTGAAATTGAAATTCATGAATTGACTAATTATGCTCATAAGCTCATGTATAGCTCAAGCATATGGCCAATATGATGGAGTTTGGATAGTTACAGTATTATTTAAGTAAATTCCATATATATTAAAGCATAGGTCCCCAAACTTTTTGGCGCTAGGGACTGGTTTCATGGAAGACAATTTTTCTGTGGACCGGTGGTGGGCTGGGGCCGGGGCGAGGTGCTGGGCGTATGTGGTTCAGACCGAAAGGCGAGCGATGGGGAGGGGCAGAGGAAGCTTTGCTCACTTGCGGCTCACCTCCCGCTGGGAGGCCCGCGTTCCTAACAGTCTGCGGACCGCTTCTGGTCCGCAGCCCGGGGGTTGGGGACCCCTGCATGAAAGATTTCCTATTATTTATAATTATTCTAAGAGGCTCTTTACAATCATAACTTTAAAATTTTTGCCACGTGTACTATTTGCCATTAATAATTTTATTTACAATGTGTGTATAGTCATTCCTATCAAGATTGTGTATTAAGGTATTTCCCTGGGCTGGGCTATTTAGATTAGCTTTGGTGACAAGTGAGGTGCCTATCTCCTTATATATGAGAGCCCTGAGAAAGCTCTCAGGCTAAAAAGTCTCTCACTCTTTGGCCTGCAATTCCAGCTCTGATATAGATGCATTCCTGCCATTCTAATTCTTTTCAACATAATCTTGATTACAGTACAGTATTCCAGAAAAAGTGCTATGTGAAGACATTAATATCTATTAACATCATTTTACTTATCACAGCTCCTTCCAAAATGACAACTGGTTGAGAGCAGAGTCCTGACAAAGAGGCTACAAGTTGGTCAGTTTTGAGGCGGAGAAATATATAAGGGTCTTCTGGAAGTCAGCGTGTGAACTGACTGACAATACAAAGGGTCAGCCCTGAAGACAGTGTCTAGGGACAACTCTGGGACACAAAAGAAACTAAACTCAGTGCCTGCACTACCCTAAATTTAATCCAAGACATAATATTTGTATAAAGATAGACATAATAAGCATTTAACAGCTCCATTGATTGAATAAGTATTCATATTATATCATTAAAGGGATGACATAATCTACCTACTCTAGCAGACATTTACTTACTCTAGTGGAAAAATTAGAATCATGGGAATACATATTTAGAGCAGGCTGATTTAGGAAGAGAGCCTCACATTTTTTCAGAGGTCGCAGGCAAGGCTTCAGTGTCTGTTTGCTGTTGGAGGAGCTGTTTGTTGGAAGAGAGGAGGCAGAAGTGCTTGGCTTAGGGAAGGTGAAAGAACTCTCGTTACGAGATGGTCGAAATGAGCTTATATAGTGCCAGACAAAAAGCTGCAGATACAAAACTGATTACTCCTGAATGACATCAAACATACCAAATTTATTTTTCACTTCAATTCAATTTCTAGGCTAGAGGAGTGTTCCAGGACCAAGCTTTTTGATTGGCTTTTTATGAGTCATTCTTGCCTTTCCTATAGCACACTTCCGCATGCTTTAGTTAATCACCAATGCATAGGGAGGAAAAAACCTTATGCAATTTTTACAAACTTAACAAAAGTTTCAAAGTTCTTTCCTCAGTTTTTGGTATTGTGGACTGGCATAAACATCCATGAGTTTCTGGCAAAACGGGTCTAGCAGATGAACTGCCTCTTAGGATGTAAATTAGGCACAAGGATAATATATGGTGTGGGAGGACCATAAATACTGGGACAGAAGATCTAATGTACATGGAGGGTGCTTGGGGTTTTCTTTCACCTGAAATGACCTAAGCCTTGTTCTGATAAATGTTGAGGAGAGCTACATGATATCCAAAATTTATTCCAACTTGGTAATTCTAAGATTTTTCCTACTGGAACGAAAGTAGTCTAGAACTTCCCTGGTGGCACAGTGGTTAAGAATCCGCCTGCCAATGCAGGAGACATGGGTTTTAGTCCTGGTCCGGGAAGATCCCACATGCCACGGAGCAACTAAGCCCGTGCATCACAACTACTGAGCCAGCGCTCTAGAGCCTGAGAGCTACAACTACTGAGCCCGAGAGCCACAGCTACTGAAGCCCACGCGCCCAGAGTCCATGCTCTGCAATAAGAGAAGCCACCGCAATGAGAAGTCCATGCACCACAATGAAAAGTAGCCCCCGCTCGCCGCAACTAGAGAAAAGCCCGTGCACAGCAATGAACACACAACACAGCCAAAAATAAAATAAATTAAAAAAAAAGAAAGTAGTCTAGAGTGCTTTCACGTGGCCCAAGTTTTAGAGGCTCTGAGACTTGTAGATAGGCACTCATTTGTATTAATAATTTCTAGTTGCAGTAGTGTGATTTTTGAAAAAAGTTTATAGTTCTGAAAGTAAAATGATTTGGTCTTATGCTTTGCATTAGCTCTCCTAGAGATCTTATTATTCATTTGGAAAGAATGTGTTTGTGGTGATCAGGACAGTAACAAGTAGAAACTTTCTGAATGGGCACTGAGCCCATTTCTCCCCTGGGCACCAGATAAACTCACACCACAAGTTATCAGCAGAGTTCTATGTGGTTAAAAATATCCAATTGAAACCCAGAAACCCCATGAAACTCTGAAGCAATCTCTTCATCTCAAGGTTTTTTCCTAGGCTCAGAAGGAAATAGCCTTATTTGAATTACTCTGAAAATTCTCTTCAATCCTAAGGCTAGCATCAGAACACATAAACAAGCTTGAAATTTCTTTTTTTCTATTTATATTTGTTTTCTCTCCATCTGCCCTGCAGAATGATAATGGGATAAAGCCATTGCTTCCATTAACCATCATGGCTCATATCTCATCTTTTCAGTTCTGATGCTAATCACGGCAAAGCCGCAGCAGCCCCTTGAAGCACTGCTGAGTAATCCAGGTTCAACTGTGACCTGAATTCTAAAAGTGAAAAATAAAGCCAATGTTTCCTAATAGCTTATCAAGAAATGTTTTCACAGATAGCACAGTCCAATTTCAGGCACTCTTAAGATATGACATTTCAGTTATTTATTTCCATGTTCTTCTTTCTGTTCTCTTTTCTCATACTGGTTTGAACGTTCCTGTGATCCTTAGCATTTATATTCATTGCTGATGATCTGATTATCATTCATTTAGATGAGAAAAATATGGTTGTTGCTCTCAAAGGCTTTATATAGATGAATTAAAACAGGGGTAGGGGACCTATGGCCTGTGAGTCATACTTGGCCCAACACCTGTTTTTGCATGGCCTAAGAGCTGTGAATGGTTTTATATTTTTAAATAGTTAGGGGAAAAATCAAACAAAAAAGTATTTGGGGACACATGAAAATTATATGAAATTCAAATTGCGGTGTCCATAAATAAAGTTTTATTGGAACACAGACATGCTCATTTGTTTATGCATTATCTATGGCTACTTTCATGCTACAACAGAGTTGAGTAGCAAATACCAAGACTGCCTGGCCTGCAAAACTGAAAATATTTTCAATCCAGCCTTTTACAGAAAGTTTGCTGACCCCAGAATTAGAATATAAAGTAGGAAATTCTAAAATGCAGACATGAAGAAAGTGCTGCCCTGAGGGGGAAATGAGTAACTGCCTGGAACAGTTACATTTTCCACAATCAATTTTTCCTGTTTAATATTGAAGATATCTCATACTTGCAGAGGTTTTTTTTCCATCAATAGTATTTAACCATCACAGCTAATACAAGCTAAGGTGACTCCACAATTACAGTGAGTCAGAAGGAAATGGCTCTTCCCACCGTGAATGAGGCTTAATGAGAAAACTGAATCCATAGGAAAGGAAAAAATTGCTTTATATGTAACATTCTCCTAAATATTAATGAATAAATGTGCATTGCTAAGGGAATTGGAGAAGAATTTTCTACTCTCCCTAATATTGCCTTGGCTATTCTATGGCTGAAGAAGAGTCTAGGCCTAGGGTTTCACGTATGAAAGAATGATGAGCAGAGAGGCAATGCTTTCCCAAGATTCTTCCACATAGCTGATTTCTAAATTCTCAGTCCCTTCTCCTCTGCCTATTTAGCCATTTTGGGGTCAATCATCCCTTATCTTTGAGATTAAGGAGACTTACAATGCTTAATCCCATTGCATGCTGCTTTCATTTGTCAGGTCCTGATCATTATTTAGCTGGGTACATGCTTTTTGATGAGCATTTTTAGTACTCCACTCCTCTGTAAAGTTTCTGAGCATCCTGTCTACTGATTAATGTCTTAAAGAGAGGAACAGTGGGAGAAAGAGGGAAGAAAGAACTAGCTTCCAAGAATATGATCCTTACAAAGCTACAGTAATCAAAACACGATGGTATTAGCACAAAAAAACCACATAGATCAATGAAATAACATAGAGAGCGCAGAAATAAACTCACCCACCTGTGGCCAATTAATTTGCAACAAAGGAGGCAAGAACATACAATGGAGATAAGACAGTCTCTTCAATAAGTGGTGCTGGGAAAACTGGACAGCTACATGTAAAAGAAAGAAATTAGAACATTCTCTAACATCATACACACACACACACACAAACACAACTCAAAAATGGATTAAAGGCCTAAATGTAAGACCTGAAACCACAAAACTCCTAGAAGAGAACACAGGCAGAGCACTCTTGGACATAAATTGTAGCAATATGTTTTTTGGATCTGTCCCCTAAGGCAAAAGAAATAAAAGCAAAAATAAACAAAATGGGACATAATTAAACATAAAAGCTTTTGCTCAGCAAAGGAAACCATCAACAAAACAAAAAGAAACCTACAGAATAGGAGAAAATATTTGCAAATGATATGAACTTATAAGGGGTTGTTATTCAAATTATATAAATAGCTCATACAACTTAATATCATAAAAACCCCAAACAACCCAATGAAAAAATTGAACAGAAAACCTAAATAGACATTTTTCCAAAGAAGACATACAGATGGCCAATAGACACATGAACATCATTAATTATTAGAGAAATGCAAATCAAAACCACAGTGAGATATCAACTCATACCTGTCAGAATGGCCATCATCAAAAAGTCCACAAATAACAAGTGTTGGAGAGGGTATGGAGAAAAGGTAACTCTTGTGCACTGTTGGTGGGAATGCAAATTGGTACAGCCACTATGGGTAACAGTATGGAAGTTCTTAAAAAAACTAAAAATAGAATTATCACATGATCCAGCAATTCCTCTCCTGGGTAAATATTCGGAAAAAATGAAAATACTAATTCTAAAAGATACATGAACCCCAATGTTCAAGGCAGCACTATTTACAACAGCCAAGATAAGAAAGCAACCCAAATGTCCTTCAACAGATGAATGGATAAAGAAAGAGTGATATGTATATATATATATATATATATATATATATATATATATATATATATATATATATATATATATATAATGGAATAAAAAGAATGAAATTCCATGAAAAGAATGAAATTCTGCCATTTGCAGCAACATGGATGTTAGGCCTAGAGAATATTATGCTTAGTTAAATAAGTCAGACAGAGAAAAACAAATACTGTTTGATATCACTTATATGTGGAATCTGAAAAAGAAAATGAATATATACAGTAAAAGAAAAAGTTTATAGACTCACAGATATAGAAAATAAGCTAGTGGTTACCAGTAGGGAGAGGGAAGTAGGGAGGGGCAGAAAAGGGGTATGGGATGAAGAGATACAAACTACTATGTTTAAAATAGATAAGCAGCAAGGATATCTTGAATGGCACAAGAAATTATAGACATTATTTTGTAATAACTTTTAATGAAGCATAATCTATAAAAATACTGAATCACTATGCTATACACCTGAAACTAATATAATACTGTTAATCAACCATACTTCAATAAAAACCAAAAACCAAACCAATCAAACAAAAAAGAATGATGATCCTGATTCTTTATTATCTCCTTACACAGTATGCCTTTTAAAAGGCACACTTAGCTGTGAAAGTGCTCCCTGGAATTAAAGAGCAAAAACCTACTCATGAATAGCAAATGGGGAGGGTTAGCACACCTATCCTAATTTGACATCTGAGAAAACTGAGGCTTGAAAAGGTTAACGAATTACCCAGGTTTATAGAGTTTGGGAAGTGGCAGAATTGGAATGTATACCATTGGGTAGAAATCTTGAGCTCCTTCTACTTTATCACAGCTACCTCCCTGTTATAGAATATAATGAAAGCTACATGTCTAGACGTAGCTCTGTTGGACAGAGCTCTCTGTTGGACATAGTTTAAATATATTAACTTAGCATATTGTATCTCTGCAAGAAAATCACCCTGAAACCCATCATATGATCTGTATCACCCAACACAGGGCCCCTTGGAAGGTCTTGAAGCCCTATACCTGACAATATCAGCTCTTAAGCTAACATTGTCTCGAGACCTCCATATTTATATCAAGGCCTGAATGATAACTTTCTTTTAAAAGCAAGATAGATGCAGATGGCTCACAGAAGAATGAAGACAAAGTCTTGCCAGGTGGGGCCCCCCAGATAACTCAGTGCAGACTCGACCAGATGTGTGGCACAGGGAAGGAGTACTGGCAGGGGAAACCAGTCCTAAGTCAGAAGTGGAAAAACTCCCCTCATTCAAGTGGAATTCTGTAACACTTACCATCAGGTGGGAAGGTATCACAGAAGTCCTATTTACGCAGGGCTGTCTTAATCTATACTGGACTTTCTGGAGGATATAAAGCTCCTCAGAGAGGTTAAAGTATAATTAGGGAGATAGGACATATATTATGTGACAGTGTTCTCATTAAATAAAATTGTGCCCCTTGTAAAGAATCTGAACTTGGGCAGCTCTTCTGAGTTATAGATGGTAATAGCTATATACTGACTTGCCTGTTATTGCACAATAGTAGCTATTAGCTCAGGAAGTACAATGAGGAATTTTCCATCCACATAAAGAAACAGTGTACAGGTTAAAAAGTGGTCTCTTCAGGCCAGCTGCTTCCATTTGGATTTCTCATTTACCACTTTCTACCTCTGTGATATTGGGCAAGTCATACAAACAGTTTGTGTCTCAGCTGCAAAACTAGGAGGACAATACCTAATCTGTGAGGATTAAATAAACTATCACATGTAAAGCACATTTAAGTTGTTTGACACATAGTGAAAATTCAATAAAAATAACTATAACATATACATTAATGATCCAGTATACAGTTCAATATTTCTTTAGGGTTCCAATTCCAATTGGAGCATAAGCAGTAGCTTTTAAAATTATACTTGCATTTGAATTGCTGGATATATGCTGAAATGAAAAATTATAATGCACTTTATCATGGGAAGATGTGCCATTATCATTAGTACAATCAGAGAGAAAAGATGAAAGTAAAATTTATGATTATATAATAGCTTGTACTTATATAATAGCATATACTTCTATGTCCCAGAAACTATTCTAAGCTCTTTTATATAAATTTAATTCACTTAATCCTTACAACAATGCTAGGAGATAGGTAAGTACTATTATTATCCCCATTTTACATACACGGGAATATAGGCACAGAGAAACTGAGAGAGAAGAACAATGCCATTATTTGAATTGTTTTTTGTCTTATGTTGATGGTAACTATGAACTCTTGGCCTTTCATTAGATCTCATTCTTTTACATGTTTAAAATTAATTTAATTTTTAAAGTGAAGTTTCAACTATGAATTATTTATATTAGGATTTTGTTGATTGTTTATTCCGTGGAGGGTCATTTGAGGACAGGGCCAAGCTGACTGAGGAATGGATTTCAGTGGCTGGGTGGTTTCTGGGGATGATTAACAGATGGGTCAGAGAACTAGAGAAGCCAACACAAATGACAACTGCTAACAATAGAGTAATTTTGAAATTACTTTCTGGTTTAATATAACCAGATTCCAAAATGTTAAACATGTTTCCTAGGTACTTAGTCAATCATTTTATGAGTAGCTCATAATGGCAAAAGCTCATCTAGCAAAGCATCCCAAGAAGCTTTCCATCAGAAGTACCAATAAAAGGGTCCTGATTTCTAGCTATTCTCTGAAACGACTCTTTATTTAGGTCTTCTTAGAATATGTTTCTGCTTGAAATCCATGAATTTACTTTCTTATTATAAACAGTGACCTTTGAAAGGAACATAGTCAGTGCTATTACCACCCACTCAGTTTGAATTGAACCAATTACTCAAATCATGATGGATTTGAATTAGTTTTCTTTGTGTTTATGAAAATGTGCTTGTGGAACTGAATTTTTCTTTTCCATCATTTATCAGTAAGAGGAAAGTGCAAGTATTTCAGAATAAGAGTATAATTCCCTATGATTGGTTTACAAGCGATGTTGAACTATTTTGATACTCAAATGGATTGTGGAAACTACTTTTAGATAGCTGATATTTTCAATTTTAAAGGTTGGCTTGTATATTGAAGTTGCTACTGTGCTTCAACTGTAACAGACCTACTTCTCTCTTCTGCCCCCAGAGAATGGCCGGCATACATGTTAGAACTGGATAGAAGTTCCTGCAAAAGGAAGAGATACTTCCTGCCTCTCACCACACTTCAGAGCCTTCACTCCTCAACTTCCAACGTCTGACTTTTGACTCCGCAGGTGAAGACTCAAGGCAAATAGTAATGTAGAGTTACCCTATTCCGTCTGTCTTTGAGTGAAGCAGTCTATAAGGCAACACTGCAAAATATTTTTCTGAAAAACATGCGAGAAAACTCAAGAAATCTCTCTCATCCTCCAGATGGAAATTTCCTTCTAATTTTCCTCCTGAAGTGCTGGTGGAACCATTCCGCCTTGCAGAGGTGGAGTTCCCGAAGGGCTTGTACTCCCTCCAGTTATCCTGATGGAGGTGGTAAGTGTTCTGGTAAGCTCTTCCAAGCGTGGGAAGACACTGGTGATTTTTTCTTGTGAGCACATGATAGATGGAGAATCATAGAATTTTAGGTCTAGTTATACCCTTCTTGATTTAACAGCTGGGGAGCATGGGACACCAGAGCTTAGGATGACTTGGTTTCACAGCCAGTGTAAGAATGCAGATCTCCTTGTGCTACTTTGCCTCCTCCAGGTCACAACTCAAAGGGTCCAGGAGTCTTAGGTAACTCTTAATTCCTCTTTTCTCAGTAGCAGATTATACTGTTCTGAGTGTAATGAGTAGTAGATTATACTGTTCGTGAGTTATCATATCCAAAACTGTATAAGAGTCCCTCCAAACTACAGCTAGTTTGCATTCTGGTTAGAATATATAGCTGAGACTCAAAACCATTCTCCTTGACATAAAGGAACTCAATATTCTTCGAGTAGCAAAACACTGATTGCCTTATTTATTGATACTTCCTACAGTAAAACATCATAGCCATGGAGCATGGAGCTCTCATTTGGTTCCAAGCTAATTAGAGTACAGTTTTGAGAAATGATTTTATAATATAAAACATTAACATAAAAAAATTGATGAAAATTTCTTCTTTAAATCAAGTTATAATAATTTACGTGGAATTGTAAGTTAGACGATCTATTCCCCCAACCAACCCCAGACCCAGTTCTATGCTCAGTTTGGATCCACCTATAATGTAATATTTTAACTCAAGAGCAAATTTAGCTGTCTAAATGTAAGAGGTGGAGGTAGGTAGCAAAGGACCAAGAGAACTCAGCTGCCCACTAGTTGGGTTAGTCATCTGCTACATACATGGTGGTCACTTCAAGACCCATATTAACCTAAAAACTCAAAATCCATGCAAGAAGGTGAATGGGTCAGTCCCCATTAAGAACATGAACTTCAGGTATGAGAGTGGGTTTTCTTTTCCCTTCCTTCCTCCCTCCCTCCCTTGTTCCCTCTCTTCTCCTTCTTTCTTTTCTTTTCTTTTTTTTGTTGTTCTGAAGAGATTTTTTGCCTCTGCACTCAGGAAGGCCTCAGGCTTATGTTCTCTTCAGAGGACAGCAAAGTAGCAAAATCCATTACACGATGTTTATGCCTTGAGGAGTCTAGTCTAAAGGATCACTTCTACCTTATTAGAAATGGTGCTGATTTAAAATTCTGATTCTATATGGATCTAGGAGAGGGGTTGGCCAAGGCCATGGTGGTTACAAGAAGGATTTCAGAGGTTCTGTCCAACTGGAAAAAATCAGTAGAACAATAAAAGATGGTACAGGAGAACAAGGAAGACAAATACGAATAATCTCTGATTAACAAAAAATTATTTTTGAAACATTGCAAGTAGGTCAGAATGATGAAAAAAAGGCACCTAAATAACTTTCCCCTTAGGATCTCAAACCCAAGAAATCGTTGGCTGCCTTATTGCAGAGATCCAGCTCGCTGTCTCCCTCCCAACCGTCCACCCCTCAAACTCACCAAGGCCACGCTCTGTCTTTCCATTTGCAGGAACGAGACGTTCCTGCAGACCAGAGGGGCAATGCTCAGAATTCAGGTTGGATGCAGTCTCTTGCAGTGTCCACATCCACCTTTCCTGCCCACTAAGAAATGAATGTCACTGTTTCTCCAAAAGCCTCTATCAAACTCTGAGTTATTTTAAGACACTGCCATGTCTATTTATCTTAGGCCCTGCATAAAAGTGAGAGGTGGGCAAAATATTTTAAATGTGATCTTCGTGTTCCTGAGCAAATCACTTCACCTCCCCAAACTCTGTCTATGTAGATATAAAATTGGAGTAATAATGATATTTTGTATCCTGGGTTGGTATGGCCCCTGTGAGGTACCAGGTATGATACCTCACCCATTAGGCTGGAGCCACAGTGTGGGAGTGGGTATGGAAACGTCAGATTGTGACAGCCCATTATGAAAGAGCCGAAGGTTCTGGGATTGCATCAGAAAGGCAACATGCTCAATAGACTGCCTTATTGTGCCGAGCTAGAAAGGAAATGATACATTTGACTCCAACTTGTTTGATGATAACATTGATATCTTTGCTGACCTAACTGTAAAACCGAAAGAAAAGTCCAAAAAGAAAGTGGAAGTTAAGTCTGTATTTGATGATGATATGGATGATATCTTCTCCTCTGGTATCCAGGCTAACAACCAAACCAAAAAGTCAATCTTCACAGAAGATGCCTGAATCAAGATCTGAACAGAAGGTGTCCAACATATTTGATGATCCCTTGAATGCCTTTGGAGGCCAGTAGAGTGTACAGGGTATCCTTCAGCTACATCCTTGAGTTAATGATGCTGTCTTCTACATCCAGAAGAGGACCCAACAGATCAGAGGCTAAAGAAGCCAAAGGAACCCAGGCATCAAAATCCAAACGGAGACTAGAAGCAAAGGGGAGGCAAGAAGGTTTAAGCAGGAGATTTGACCTAGATGAGGTGGAGCTGGAGCTGGATGGGAGACAATTCGGTGCAGGTTGAAGCTCAAGGATGCTGAGATGCCAAAGAAAGGTTATTGTGGGGGCATAATCTATGAGGGGTAACTTTGTAAAGGGCAGAATTCTAGTTAACGAGTTAACAGTCTACATAGTCTAGTAATGGTGGACTATGCCACTGTTTGACAGTGTTCTGTGCTCCTACCTAGGGAAGGATAATACCATTCAGCCTATTAAATTCAGATGTGGCCATGAGATTTGCTTTGTCCAATGCAATTTAAGCCACTTGGCAGAGCAGGGTCCCCAGACGACCCTTAATGAACATGTAGCAAGAAATAAAATTTTTGTTATTTGTTGCCACTGAAAAAAAATTTTTTTTAAATCACAGCATTATCTAACTGCTCTTGACTGATACAAATGAAGATTACTGGTTGGAAGCCAGTAATTAATGGTCATGCCTGGTTAGACTTATTTTAATATGACAGGCAAAGTAGGACAATGATGTTGCAAGAGAAAACGACTAGGAACAAATACGACTACAATGTTTACTTAGGATGATTTGTAACAAAGAGTGAAGTCTGTGGATAAATTATTACTTCTGCTAATAGTATAGCCAGTCAAGTGGAAAAATACATTAATAGGAGATCCAGCCTTCTTTATTCTCAAGTATCTAAGTATTCAGCCTAATCAGAAAGCCTGAACAATTTCACACACACACACACACACACACACACACACACACACACACACACACACACACTACTTTCACTGGATAAAAACATGTAAAAAGGTTCAAGTCCTGCCACTGTAAGAGTCCAAAGTCAAAGAAGACCAAAGGTACAAGTTTGCCGAGTTATATTATTGTGATTGTACTGTTATTCTAATTATCATCATCATCATCATTATTTTACTGTTGTTGTTGTGATGTTAGATATTAAGAAGATATAAAAAGAGCAGTTGTTGACAGGAGTTGAAAAAATAAGTTCCATTATTCTTCTTTGCCATATTTAGTTCTCTGAGCCAGGTAGCCTTTGAATGGACAATACTTGAAGGAAGAAATGTAATTTATTATTTTAGATAAATAGAGGGCCTAGGAATAGGGAAGTGGTTTTGTAGTGATGGGAACTACAGAATGAGAGAGGTTTAAAAAAAAGATGCAAGGAACTGTAATCAGGGAGCCAGACAAGGCATGGACTCCAACCTAGAGGGAAATCAAGACAGAGCCCCAGGAGCCAGTGAGAGCTCGTCTCAGATCATAGAAGCTAATCCTTAAGGTAAAACTAGGGAAGGGGTCTCTGTTAATGATGAATGTCCCATTCTGCCATCCTGACTAGGCCTATGAACGTGGGCATGTGCAGGGAATGATGGAGAGATTTTTCTTCATCCTTTTCGCATTTGCCAACACAGCTTTTCTTGGCTTGCACATTAGTAATCCATAGTCCACTGAATACTGCATTGGTATTTGACCCAAGCCCCTAACCATATTCGTGATATGCAACACCAATTATGGGGTTACTGGGAACACTAAATGTTCATTTTTCTCAGTTGACGCCACATCTACTTTTGAAGTAAGAAAAATGTTGAGAACAAAAACAAGGGCCCTTTCTGAAACTAACAATGAAGGGCATTCTCATGAGGACAAAGGCAGATGGAAGTGAGACTTGGCTGATAATCTGCTCTGTCTCAGCTTATTTTAAGGTGCTATCCTTGAGCATTTCAAATGAAGAGTTGACTTTTTCACAGCTCTTTGAAAATTGTTACTGAACTCTATTCAGTCCCTATTAATTCGCCATGTAGCATTTTCACCTCTGCGGTAGTCATCTACACTGAACATATTGAAGTATCAATATACGCTATGCATTTGTTTATGTACAATTGCTACAAAATAAAGTTTATAAAAACCTAGTTTTTTTCTTTTAGATTAAACATGCTATCTAGTGCTTCAGCCACACAACCCTTCTAAAATGACTTTATCCTTCAAAACTTGAAAACAAGTATATCTAGCCTTTCCTAGCAATGAGAAAATTCATTGAATACATAAAAAAAATTTTTAAAAAAGTCTGCTACCACTAATGACATATAATCTACTTCATAGCTTTCTTCAAACAGTTCTGAAATTTAATGGGATATAAATACATATACATAAATAAATGAACAAATAAATAATTAAATACAAGTTAGCCATATAAATGAATAAACAGATAACGCATAAAATAGACACTGCATGTTATGGGAAAACCAGGGCGATAGCTTAGATCCTATGGCACTGCGTGTGATTACAAGAACTCAGATTTTGGGCTTCCCTGGTGGCGCAGTGGTTGGGAGTCCGCCTGCCACTGCAGGGGACACGGATTCGTGCCCCGGTCCGGGAGGATCCCACATGCCGCTGAGCGGCTGCGCCCGTGAGCCGTGGCCGCTGAGTCTGCGCTCCGCGACGGGAGGGGCCACAGCGGTGAGAGGCCCGCGTACCGAAAAAAAAAAAAAAAAAAAAAAACTCAGATTTTGAGTGCACACAAGATGCTTGAGGAGGGTGGAGAAGGATCAGCTTTACTTATATGCAGAATGGACCACAGCCCTTGAGGGGAGATTCTGGGTGTGTGAGGAAGCCTTTGTTCTCAAAGAATTATCCATCCATTTGCTGCTGGTACTTAGGATAACACTGTAAAGAGACTCATTGGGTTTCAGGCAAGATTTTTGTTTATTTTTTTAATGTTTTGCTCATACTACACTGACCATCTTTGCAAAGAGAAATTGCACATAGTTAAACAACATGCACATGGTTAGACAGTCAAATTGCTTAGAAAGGCTTATGCTGAAAAGTAGCTACTCTGTGCACTGCTCATCTCTTAGATCTAACCCCAGGGAGAACGAAATTTTAACAGTTGCCCTTTTTAGTTCTCTTGATTTTTTTAATTAAATAATCGACCTCACTCTTGCCTATTTGGTCAATGTTGACAACCTCTATTCTGTTCCTGCCGTCATAAGTGATGATTTCGCTCAGTCCCCACCACCACCCATCTTGATAGCTACATCAGGATTCCTGGCCCACTAGTTAGTTACAACCCGGGAGGGCAGAGCGGTCACTCATTTTTCCCCAGGCCTTCCACTTCTTCTTATTTTTAGCCCCACTTCTCTTCCTGACCTTAGTCTTCCCTGCTGCACGGTCACCTCCTACGCAGCTGCAGCCTCCTGTGCATGTTTTCTAAGCTTGGCGTCACCAGCCAGCACTCCTCCATCCACTCTCCTCTCCCAGAAATAGACCAGGCTTTTCTCTGCCTCTTGTTCTACCCTGTTGTCTTTACCACTATGGGCTTTTATTATGGTCGTGTTTACTACCACTTTAACAGGAGGTAAGAAGGGGAGGAAGGAGGGAAGGAAGAAAGAGGAGATGCATGTATTTTGAATGGGCATTTCAGCCAGGGGTTCTCATAGCAGGATATATGCATTTTTCTAACGATGGGTCCATGCATTCAATCCATTTTTTCAAAGAGGTCTGTGATACCCCAAATTTTAAGCTTAAGGTTCTTTCCTCACAGAGTTAAAATGCCTAACATGACCAAATATTCAAGGAGAGGAAAAAAAACATTTAACTATGTTACTTTCAAAGTGTAGACTTCATACTCACTACATCATTAATCATATTGGTTTCTTATTCAACATACAGATTCTTGGCCTTACTGAATTGAATAATCTGGACGCGGGCCCCTCAAATCTGCATGCTTAACAAGCTTGTGATGTAATTTAATATTAATTTATTTTATTTATAAGTGAGTTGATGTAATTTAATATTAATAACAGAAACACATGATTTATAACATTTATATACTTGCTATACATAAACATTTAATATGTATTATTTTAAGGCAAAATTATAGATGGTAGGTCTCTTATCAAGGTTTGGAATGTAGAACTGAAAGAGAAACGTGTACCTTCATTATGTGCCTTTTAACATAATATGCTATATGACTGGAACTTTTGATTGATCTCATTGAAATATTTGTAAACTTAAATATTTTTGCAAGCAGCAACTGATTACATACAGAATCTATCAAATGTTGAGGCAGCTGAAATTTGCATTCAGTAATCACACACCATAACTTCTGCTAATTACCACGTTCTCAGCCTCCTTTCATAATTTCTACAAGTTTATAAATATCAGAAATTGAGCTTGGTTTTTCATAATTTTTCAACAAGAATTTTTAAACTACTTCATATGATTTTTTTCTCCTCTGTTTTCAAATTAACTTTACAGTGGCAAGATTTTTAGTTCCAGAATTTTGTCAGGTATAAAAGTCAGGCTAAAAGGTCAGTAATTCTCAGGTACATTCTATTTCATTTTCTAAATCATCTTAATGTTCTAAGCTGCTTAATCCTCAAACTGTCCATGCAGCTTCCCTTCTAAAATGCAGCCGTTGAACAGAAGGAAAGAACAATGCCAAAATGACAGCATAAAGATTCAGAGGGATGGTTTGCATAAAACTCTAATTGGCACTTTATATGACATTTTAAAGGCATTAAGTATTTCAAAGTCATTAAGAAAATTGTTATTATTGCACAAGTCATTTTAAAAGAATAAATTTACCCACCAGGCTATTAACTCCTCAGTATGAATTTCCTTTGAACAGTGAATAATCCATAGTGATGTTCTTACACTTTCATACTGTAATTAGAATTAATAACTTAAATTTTACAAATATTGTCTCTAAATAAAATTAATAAAATGTATCTTGTGAAGTTTTCCTTTTTAGGGTTGGACATCAGCATTTTCATGAGCATAATGTATTTCCTTCCCATATGCTTTATTATTTTTGAGTTAGAAAGGAATAAATAAACAAATGATAATTTTTAGGGCAATCTGTAATCCTGACAAGTATAAATTTCTCAGTGTTTTCCTTCTTTCAAAGGTAATTCCACAGAGTTGCTCATTGTTTGTCTCCCATTTTCATTTAGAATACTTCTCTGTTCCAGCTTCATCGGCTAATTGAGTATTCACCATACCACAGATGCGATGTGTACAGAAATGCATTCAAGAAAAGATTAAACCAGGAGGTTGCCAATTTGCAGTTGGACTTTAACCTGCTTGCTTTTAATAATGCTTGAATATAGATCCTAATTTATAGGCTTGGTGTGACTAGTATTAAACCTTCCTGACTATTCCCTTGCACTTTGAATGTTCACTGACCTGTGAAGATAGCCAAGTGGATAAATTTATACTTAGACCCAGCAAATCAGAGGGCTATTAGAAATTGAGCTAATCTCAATTTTTTCTTTTAACTTCATGTTACATATGTATTGATTTTTTTTTAAACTAAGAAGACCTGAAAATAAAAATGACACACTTAAACTGACTTTCAATTCTTTCTTAATGAATTGACGGTGATGGAGTCATTAATGTATATCCTAATCTGCCTGTTTTTACATCCTCAATTTCACATTTTCTGCTAGTCACAGGAGTTATACTTGTTGAGCCTCAGAAGGCAAAAGAGAGCCTCTGAAGGCAGAAGGCACCAAAGAAGAGGGGCTCTAAGGGCTGAGATGTCAGTTCCTGCCACTCCATCCATCTTGCTCTGTGTATTCTTTCATCTGGACCTTCCTTGAAGAGTGTGGTCAGCCATGTCCAATGTTGCCACAAAGAACAAGAAAGATTAATGCTAAAGGTTTTTTTTGGTTTTGGTTTTGGTTTTTTTGCTTGAGGCAATTAGAAGCCACAGATAACCTTGTGAAATCAAGTCCTGTAGAGAGGTAAGGACATAATTCAGATGCCTGCTGGGTGAATAGTGAAGGGGAGGTGAGGAAGTGGGAAATAGTGGTGGAGGTGGGCTCATCTGTCAGGAAGCTTAGCAACCATTGCTAGAAAGTGAGCTCCTGGGGCCCCTTACCAGGGAGCCTCCTAGAGTTGTGCAGTGCACAATCTGAACCAAGTCAAGCAGGGACCTAGTACCCATAGCTTTTATTCTTTGCAACACTGAACACAGAACATAACTGACCCTTAATGAATGAACTTAATGAATGTTCCTTGAATGACATCAAAGAAAAATGTACCCAAAAGAAGGAAGAAAAGATTCTTTACCAAGAATCTAGTGATGAAAATGAAAAGAAAATCATGTTTCTGTTTTGAAGATTATACCAAGAATCAATTCAATTTTATTTTGAGAATTAGGCAGAGTCAGAGGAAACATAATGATAGTAATAACAGCACAGCCTTGTGTTGGCATAAAGCTTGACTGCTCATGAACTTTTTTTTTCATATTCGCTGTTTATTTCTTTATGGAAAAGTGCAGCATAGGAAATTTAGGAAAGAACTGTAACCTAAAGAACATTAAAAGTGAAACAAAAGGTAGGAAAAGAGAAGGTAGGGAAAGTTCTTAAAACAGATTTCCAACAATATTAACTCATGGTGTTGTGTAGTAAAAAGAAAGATTGAATTGACACCCAGGAATAACCCTGGGGTCAGAATGGATCAGAGAAGCATAGCGTATATAACCTATGAAATCGTCCTACGTCATCACAATTTCATGTTAGTCTGAAACATGAAACAGCTCTGTGTACCCTCCTATGCTCCCCGTTTAAAGCTGGACAAGAAAGCAGAAATCTGGGGAGGAATTCAGAGAAGAGCTATAAAGATGATTAATGACTAAACGACTAGGACCTACTGTGAAATTTTCAAAGAAATAAACTTTTTGTAAATCCTTATTCATTGTTTCAGAATTCATGATGATTGAAGTAATGTAACTGCATGGGAGAGGGGCTGATACCAATCATTCCAATGATGATTATTCTAGAAAAGAAATATCCAAACTTGGCTGGAAGATCTTTGTAGCAGCAGATCTTCATCAAATGTTCTTTGGTTTACCTAGTTCAGCTTCCTTGGGGAAGCGCATTCCAACAGAATCTTGTGGTGGTTAATGACTGCAGCGGGGATAGAATAAAAAGAAATGGGCCGACTCATTTAGACTAAGTAAGCAACGGAGGAGTTAGTTTAAACAGAGGTTGTCAGAGGGGGATTTGGAATCTACTTCTCTGGAGAGTTTTAAAAATAGGCCAGGCACTCATCTCCCTGGGATGGCCTCCGCCTGCAGAGTAGCTAGAGGACAGCTACAGCCTTCTTGTGTTCCCTGCCACCTCTACCCATAGCAAGGCGACAATATCTGAGGGGGCCTCCGGGCAGGGGAGCCTGCAGTAATCCAGGCTTGTTTCTAACTAGAGTCCTTTCTTACCACATGGCCACATGGAACGACAAGTATATAAGTGAGGGTGAGGTCAGAATGTTCCCTGAACCACACTCTGTTAGCATTACTGAGACAGGGAGTTCTGTCCGCCAGCACCGTCGGCTGAAAAGCATGAAGGACACCAGTTTGTATTGAATGGCAGTGCTCTGTTGGATTTCATTTGTTCCACTGTTGTGTGTGTGTGTGTGTGTGTGTGTGTGTGTGTGTGTGTGTGTGTGTGTGTGTGAAGATACAGTAAGTTACACTAATTGGAAAGGAATTTCTGTTAAAAATCTGGAAAACATCTGGGGAAAGAACCTTCATGTTTCTCGTGAGGTTAGGTTCTAATGTCAAGCATTTGATTCTGACATTAGATCCTAACATTTAGCATTTGAATTTCCTTGGGTCTGAGACTTATCCAGGATTGTTGTCTCTTGCTAGCAGATGGGGGTTTTCCTCTTAGAAAATGAGCTCCCTTCCAGTCCCCTAGAGCTACTGGGTCACGGCCAGCTTCTCACAAGAGCTGAAGAGACAGCAGAGCTGACAGGCACAGGCAGAGTTAGCTTTAAATACCATGCACCCCATCATTTGGTGGGTGGGTATTGTTGCTGTGTTTCCCCTTAAACAAAGAACGTGGTGAGTTGCCAAAAAAACAAGGATGTTCCATCTTAAGGATTAGGCTGAATTCTTTCCAGAGAAGCACCTTTTTTTTTTTTTAAGATGAATTTTATCCTAAAATATTTTCCAAATTTATTCAGGCATTCTATCCAAGGAAAATAAGTATTGTGCCGTGTAACTATAATCTTTAGAATTAGTACAACTTTCTCTTAACAAAGGTGTATCTTTATTCATCAAGTGGTCTCTGATGGCCTGTGTGGGGTGAGGTGACTGCCAAGGTCACAGTTATGCAGGCTGCCCAAAGGAGACACTGGATCTGGCGACCTACCACCTAGTCAATTTACAAACAGGTGGTAAAAATAGGATTTTGTTCTCTTTTAATTGTTCTTTCCTCAATGCCCCTCATAACTGCTGCTTTTCTGAAAGGGCAATTTTGTCTTCTTTAGGAAAAGGAGTCTTCCCTTTACCTCCCAAATGCTAAGTTGATGCCCTTCCCCAGAAGTCTTCCCATTAATTAAGTTGGCCTGAAGGTCATAAACCATGATCAATTTGGAGGCTGGTCGCTGCAAGGTGCTAATTAACACCCCCAAAGAGGAACAGTGTCAACAATCAATAGAGAAGAACAGAGCCCTAGTAGATTTATGGCTTTGATTTTGAAAAGGTATGGGAATGCCCTGTGATGTTTTCCCCCATACTCCTTTTGAATGTTAATGCTTTCTTGAAGATGATTTCAGACACACTGCTAGGATACTGCCTCTACTCGCTGAAGCAGAATCCTCTGAAGAGTTGCTGAGGCAGAACCGAAATCATGGCTCGCCTCAGAGAAGCAGCTGTATTGGCCGCTAATGATGCCTCACACAGAAAGAGGATGCTCCTTTAACTCGGGGTGTTAATGGGAAGTTTCTAAGCCTGAAACAACAGCTTTAGCTCTGGGGTATGTCATCAGCTGCTTGCAGCTTACCACTGTCTACTGCTTTAACACAGCTTTGTTGGGAAGAATGGAAACTAAAGAGGCTTGTAACTACCTGTAACTGTTCCACCAGGAAATGGATCAAGTGTTTGTTCAGCCAGATCCAGGTATTTGACCAAAATCTGTATCTCTGATGGGCTAATTAAACGCTTTTCTCTAACTTTAAATATATGCATGAGCCATGATCGCATGGATGCCTTCTGGATCCAAGTTCTGAATTTAGATCTAGCTGTCAGATAAAGTCTAATTAAATAGTTGCTAGGTAAAGTTAATGCGAGCGGGTGAAATGTAATGATGCCTTTATTTTTAAAGCATGCTTACGTTTATAATGCTACAGATATCGGATAAAGAGTAGTAAAACGCTTTTTTCTTTGCTAAGCTGCAGTAAATTATTCTTGAAAGCTCTTTGCCCATTACAATATATTTTTTTCTGTTCACCTAAAACATCCAGCCTTCCAAAATGTAACAGGGATGTTCTAATTTGCTTACAAAGGATCACAACCCAACAACTCATAATGATGGTGCTGACCGTCCCTGCTGTCCCTGGCTGATGAGCAGTGTGCAGCCCTAGCCTTTTGAGGTATCAGCAAGCACTCTCTTTCGCTAGGAAACACACAAGGGAAAGAAAACTGAGTAGAACAGTAAGGTTTATCGTTTGAAGTTAAAAGTTCCGGTTTGCTAGTGGTGCCTTTTGATATCCCCGTTTACTGACTGGGCTCTTGCACGGTATTTTTCTGTTGTTCTCAGCAAGGCTGCAACCTTGCCCTGCAGTGCCTTTAAAACTCTTTAAGCAGATGTTAGGAGGAAGATGAAGATAGGGAAGAAGTAAAACTGAGGTTAGGGCTCAGGCTGAAGACAAAGGTCTCCTGCTGACCAGCATGGTGAACCAGGTACAACAGGGTTTACTCGCAAACCCAAGCAAACGTGTCTGCAGGCTGACTTTGCAGGGATGGGCAGAGGAAACAGACTTTCTGGTGCAGTAGTGGGGGCTGGCAGCAGTTCTGAAACTGCCTGTTGACATTTGTAGCTGACCACATTCGCTTATCTTTAAAATCATTATTTATGGACTTTCTACTAGCCTTGGTCTATTTTTTGAGTGTTCAAAATAATTTTACTCTTAACCATCCTGTGAATTCGGAAGCATCAGGACTGTTGTATTGGAACAGGAGTTCTGTATTTGGAAAAGAGGAATATGGAAGTAGCCATGTAATTATGTGAGCTGAGAAAATGGTGTGGGGGGAGTCATGGTTAAAACGCAGGAAGTACTTAGAAAGAGCCAGGAAGTCTTTACCTGAAGGTCTTGGCTGGCCACCAAGAGGGCCATGAATTCTTTGAATTTATAGGAAATATTTTGCATCTTTGCATATATATCCTGGAAAGCAAGTTGCTGTTCACTGGATTCAGCCACAGAATTTCCAAAAGAGATGAGGTGGCTTTGATGGAGGGCTCCCAATTGTGGGAGGAGATGCATAATAGGGTTGATGGGATGCTTAGACGTCTGGGGTGGCTGGGTGGGATGGAGGGTGGGGAGTGCCTCCAGACACTCCAGCTATACAAACAGCCATGCAGCTGAGGCTTCCTTTAGCTCAGAAAGTCGACAGTGATTCTCTTCTGCGTCAGTCTCAGGATATGTATTACTTCAATCATTAAAAGCCAGGTTAACATTTCAACAGCCAGTTTCAGAACGGTTGCAGGATAGTGCAGCACTTTGAGGAAGTTCGTCCCTGCCAGTTGTTGCAAATTCAGTCCCGCTTACGTAGCCAATTCCCTTCCTGTTACAGTCTACTGACTGGTCTCACCACGCTGCCAGATAAATATAAACAAGGTACACAGGATGTCTTTGTGGGACAAAGTATCCTGTCCGTCATGTGTGAGTGTATACTGGACAAGCCTGTGAGTGTTCTTGTTCAATGGACGAACTACTTTTTACATCTACTTTTGAAATTATGTCAAGTCATATAACTAGGTTTGTGGCCTAGAAGTTTCAAAAATTAGGTACAGCAATTATGTGGTTTCGGAGTACTTAAAATACAGACTACAGTGTCACTGTACCCTGCATGCCATTAACAGCTGAGGGATGACAACTTCCTACTGATTCTGACATTCTTTTGGGGGATGCTACTCTTTTGAATTTTATGACTTGGGGTGGTTTACTTACAATCTCCATTCCTGCCTGGAAAATTAGAAATAAATCTCATTTTGCACAAAAATCAGTTAAAGAGAAAACAGTCGCTCATCATCACCTATTTTTTGAACACACACTGTGTGCCCAGCAGGACTACACACGTACTGCATATACTGCAGCTGTTATTGCAATTCATTGCGGGAGGGAGGGTGCCTGAGTTGAGGACCACAGAAGTGAGATGGTGAAATCAAATACCTGGGTGTGGTTTCCCAGGACAAGGGGGCACATGCACTGAACTGATTCTGTTGCTGCCACTTGAAAACTAAGAAAAGAAACACGTCATTGTTTTAAGACAGATTTTCTCCAGGTAAAATATTTTTTCTTACCATGAAATTATAAAATAAGATGCTAATGAGATGAAAAGTCTGAAGGACCCAAGCTTGAGATAGGTACGTGCTGACATTGATAGTTTCCATGTAAGACAATGGGATTTAGGATATTTTAAATGACTACCCTTCCCCACCAAAAAAGCAAGATAGGTAAGAAAGGATTGACCCCTTAAACATAGGGAGAGTGCTTAATTCTAGCTGATTTCTCTATTTTGGACCCATCAGCACTGAGGCTGAAGAAAATTAAAAAAACCAAACAACTGCTTCTTAAATCATGAGCTTTATGACTATTAAAGTGTCATTGTGACCCAGACTATTTGTGATTCTTTGAAACAGGATCTATTTCAAACACAATGGTCTGACATCCCAGTTAGGCTGGATGACATGTGCTTTTTTTCCCCTTCTCTGTATCAGCCGGCACCTCCAAGTTTGAATTCAGTTCCCTGGACTCTAAGGGGCCAGAGATTTGCTTCAACCTCTATTTAGAGAGACAGTGACCCCAGAGCAGCAAGGAATTCCTCAAGGACCTTGTTGTTTAATAAGGGGAAGTTGACGAACACCGGGGAGACATGTCCTGTAATAGATGCTGCCACAGGATGCAGGTGAAATGCTGCTGGGGACAGAGCAGGAAGCCCTGGTGCCTTGGGTGAAGGGAGAGACTGGGGCTCCACCAAGGAGGTGGGATTTGGTGTGGACCCCGAGGGAGGGAGAGAAAGCCGAAGGTGGGAATAGGGCGAGGACGAGAGGATCAGGCAGAGAGCATCACGACTCAAAGCTCAGAGGTGGGAAACCTGGAGGTGTTCAAAGAATAGCAGGTGTCAGGTAGAGCTGCAGAGCAGACAGAGTCAGGACGCTCTCCTTAGGTGTCTGCAGATCAATTACGTGTAAGTTTGTTTTTGTCCACTGGTCATTTTACTCAAAACCAAATGTGATTTGATCTTTGAACTTATTTTGAAAATATAGTAATACCTTAGAAAAATTCCACTGTCAGAGTATATGATCTAATTTGTGGTCCAGAAAACAAGGGTATTGGGTCCATAAGGGGGTTAATGGGTGGGTTAGGATCTTGGACATGGGAGCATATGGGTTTTCTGAGGGGAGGAGTGGTAAGACTTGAGCTTAGAATGATGAATCATGACGCAGTATAGAGGAAGTATGGGGAAAGAAAGAGAGGGCTTCTTTGCAAATTAACCAAAGTGAGTGGCCTATAGTGAGAAGGACCATGGCTGGGATGGACTGCTCACACAGGGCTTCGTGACTAATTCAGGGTGTATACACTGTGAACATCAGAGTCCAGGGAGCTTGGTTTGAGAAAAGGGATGTACTATATGACTTTTGAAAATGGCATCTTTTAACTAAGGTTTCCTTAGTCCATATTAAAATTAGACTTTATTTCCTAAGCACACACAAATGGACCCAGCAAAGGGAAGACAGGTATGCTGCGTGATGGGGGAAGCCAGTCAGGATTAAAATACTGCCACGAGTAACTCTGGTCCTTCTTGTACTTAAAATAACTGCCTTTTATTTTTATTAACACTGATGATGGTTGTGTCAAAATCTTTCGAAATAATTTACTCGCCCAAATTCCACTGTTCATCTAAAAGAAACATTGCATTTTTTAGGTAAAAGCAATCGTGAACATTTCCTAAGAATCATTTCTACCCAAAAGGGACATTTTACTCTAAGACAGACATTTACAAAATTTAGAGGTCTTTGAATATTTTTGTACTGTGGTGGCCAAGTGTTTACATTTATTTCTATTTCTGCATCTTATTATACTGATGCTTCCTTTAACTTAAACATGCTGTTGAGTTTCCAGATCTGTAAATTATTGATTAGCTGATGGCAGGTTTAAAATCAAGCAGGCTTTTCTAGGGATTTCGATCAGTCCCAGGCAAAATTGTGAAACAGTTGCCATTTCTTTCTGGACCTCTGGATCTCCATCTCCCTTTATAACCATCTCCTGCTCTTCTCATCTCTACCCAGTCTCCTTCATCCTTCCCCAGGACTCTCCTGCTGGACGATCTGCTCACAGTACCCATGTCTGCTTCCCACAAGTCCTTTCTAGCAGCCCCTCGTTCCCGGCAAGATATTCCTTCAATTTCCTTTCTATCTACCACATTTCTCCCTCCTTCAAATAGGAACAGTATTCAAAGACAAATCCCTACTAATGTGTTAATGTATCACTTTCCTTGATAAAATACTGCAATTTAATAGAGACCTTTGATGATTTGACCAAATGAAGTTATTTTAATAGGAACTTGGGCACCACACAATATGCTGGGAAGGGAGAGGCTTACAGTTTATAAAGATTTGTAGAGTTCTCAAAATGCTTTCATCTCTAATGTCTCCTCAATTTGGTATTCTAAAAGGGGTTGGTGGTGAAAGGGTCAGAGAATAAGAGTATATATTTATATTTTAGCAGGCCTCTCAAAACACGTGATTAGGCTGCAAAGAGGGTTAACCATATCCTTGCATCTGCCTTTTAATCAGCATAGGGTGGTAAAATTGCAAATTAAAACTGAGTTTTAAATCATTCTAGTCGTGGCTTCCCTGTGAAGAAGCGAGACCCCAGACTTATTTATAGGGAGATGTGGCTCATAATTTGAATTAAGATGACTAGTTATTTACTGGATCTTCTTGGAATGGCTGCCCATCAGTGCAGCCCCCAAATGAATTGTGTACCTATTCTAAAACTTGAGTTATGGGATAAACCTAGAAATTATAAGATGTTGAGCCAGGAGAAGAAGACTTGATACTTTGCCTCGTACAAAGGCCGAGGCTGGAGAAGACTGGTCCAGGGAGTCACAGCGGCGCTCACTGAGTGGAGACCAGTGGTGGGAAGGGAGGGACTGAACAGGTATTGCTATACTAGTCAGCCAGCTTACGGCTAGGGAGTCATTAACACAGGCTCACAAGGTTCTGTACCCAGTTCTCCACTGTTTCCATTGAACTTCACAGACCTAGCAATCTTTATGTTGTAAATGTACACAGTTAATGGTCCTCATTTTTCTTCTATTTCCCATTTGGATTAGGTAGTGTTTTCATAAAGAACTTCCTGAAAATGCATACCTGCCTCAGCTGTGTTGAGAACAGACAAAGACAAGGGCTCTGGCTTCATCTGGGCTGGAGGGAAAATGGACATAGAATGGGATTTTAGTAAGCCAGTGAGGATGGCAGGGACCAAAGGGAGGGGTCCTGAATAGGATATGAAAAGACAAGAGGGAACATGGTAGGCGCTACCTAGGCATCTATTCTTCTATCACTACATGGCTTTCTTTTGGCCCAGCCCTTGGAGAAAGTGTAGAGATTCCTTCTTTTCTCTGAAAAATATGATGGTGAGCGTAGAAATAAAGTTGCCTGTTGGCGTTGACTCTTTCTCCTTCCCTTTCTTTATTCCGCAGCTTCTTCAAGGTGCAGCCACCATGATCTCAGCAGGCTGATGATGGAAGAGAAGGAACCTGGGAGACCCTGTGCTCCAGCTTCCCTGGACGATGGATGGAGGACAGCCTGTCCCTTCACCCCTAGTGCCCCTTGGGAACGTGTCATCAGATTCTAGCATGTCTCTGGAGCAGAAAACCACATTTGTTTTTGTGATTTTGTTGTTTATTTTCTTGGGCATCCTCATAGTCAGGTGCTTCCGGATTCTTCTGGATCCGTATCGGAGCATGCCAACCTCGACCTGGGCTGACGGACTTGAAGGCCTGGAGAAAGGGCAGTTTGACCATGCCCTTGCTTAACAGGACAGGAGCAGGAACCCATCCTGAGGAGGAGAAATGCTTCATGTCTTGGCGCAGGATTCTCTTTAGTCAACGTTCTCAGCAACTCAAATTTTATCCGTATCTGGTTCTAGAACCACAATTCATTTATTTGGTGAACTTTTGAGGATATTGGAAATGGAAGTTTATATTCCTAACCCCAAATAGGAAGGTTTAAATTTCAATATTTACTCAATGAATGAATGTTGAATGTGTGTGATGGTGCAACTGAGAACATCTATAGTGACTTTGCCTAAAATGAAGCCCTACCGGACCTGACCAGAGAAAAAGACTAGAAATGATCTGATCTGAATCTGATGGCAGGGCCAAAAGAGACTTCCTTGTTCTAATCATGTCTCCCAGTTTGTTTTATTTTCATGGGAAGCTGGGTCCTGGGCAAAGAATGAGGAAGAAGTTGCTGAGTGGACCCAAAGCAGGTACTTGTTTTCTCCTAAAGCAAAGAGCACTGAAAGGCAATTGGAATGCTTAGAAGAGGTGGTTGATTCCTGGAAAATATGGGTGAGGATGATATCATTTTACTTTTCAAATAAAACTGAATTCAAAGGCTTACGGAGGTTTAAAAACTATTTACCAGGCCAAGTACATTCTGGGTATTCATATTAGTAACATGCGTAGAGGTAACTATACATAACCTGAATTTACTTTCTTTGCACAACTGGTTGAAATAATAGGTTGCAAGTACTGCTTCAACGTTTTTTTTAAATAAAAAGTTAATTGTTTAGAGGAGAAGACTTTTACAGTCTTAAAAGGAATGTGTGTTTATGACTGAATAGAAACCAAATAAAACTTTTCAAGAAACAGAAGTGTCTCCTCTCTTATTTCAGCGCTCGGGAGGCAGAGAGTGGCATTGAATACTGAGGGCTAACTGTTCTGAGAAAGAGAGCAAAGACCACAAAATGTCATGTAATTCATCTCTCTCCCATTTCAGGAAGGGCTCCCACAATTTTTTCTGACATGTAAGACCTATTCTAAGCACTGTTTAAGTCCCCCCAAAAGAGAGATATGAAAACCTCTTAATCCAGCTTCTGTACTGATAGGAAAAGCTTGCATCTAAACTCCTTAGGTTGTATTTATAGTCTATGTCTTCTAATTTTCTCCTCAGCTAGCCATCATTTTTTACATTAAAAAAAGTTAAAAAAAAACCCAACTGTGCCTAAAAAGACAGCCCTTAGTAAACCAGCTCCCTTGTATCTCTCTCTCTCTCTTTTTTTTTTTAACATTTTGATGGTCCTTCTGCCCAGATTTCCCCCCTCCCCATGTTCCCTCTTGATTTTTTTCATTAAAAAAAATAACAGCTTTATTAAAATATAATTCACATACCATAAAATTTAGCCTTTTAAAGTATACAATTCATTGGCTTTTAGTATATTCACAGAATTTTGTGTGACCATCATCACAATATAATTCCAGAATTCTATACTCACCAGCAGTCACTTCCCATCCCTCTTTCTCTCAGACCCAATAATTCCTAATCCAGTAATTTCTAATCTATGGATTTGCCAATTCTGGACATTTCATACTATTGGAATCAAAGAGTACATGGCCTTTTGTGTCTGGCTTCTTTCACTTAGCATGTTTTTAAAGCAGGTTCATCCATGTTGTAAAATGATCAGTACTTCATTTCTCTGTATGGCCAAATAATGTCCCGTTGTTTGGTTATGCTACATTTTGTTTATTCATCATCGATCGTGGTAATCCGTTGGCCAGTCTGAAGAATGCTGCTATGAACATATCTGTACACAATTTTGTATGGATATGTGTTTTCAATTCTCTTGAGTAAATTCCTATCAGTGGATTTGCTAGGCCATATGTTAATTCTATGTTTAACTTTTTGGAGAACTGTGAGATTATTTCCCAAAGCAGCTGCATTATTTTACATTCCCACTGGCAATGTATATACGTTTTGATTCTTTTCTTAACTCTTCCCAACTACTCAGATTTCTTCTTTAGCTATAGAATTTATAACTGAACACATCACTTCAAGAATGAGTCAGGTTAAAAAGACAACCACCTCATAGTTCCTTCATGCTACAAGTTAATTGATGCCTTCAAAGATCCTTTGCTTCTAGATCTAAAACAAAACACTGATGCTGATCTCTGATCATTCTGTGCTCTATTAAGTCACCTGAGTATTTTTTCTGTCTTACTATTACATCTTTCTTTAACCCACTAATTATAAAGTTTTCTTTTTTCTTCAAATGTACCATGTCGTGTAACCTTATTTAATTTTTTTCCTATTTTTATGGGGAGTCTATTAAAACCCATTCAGGTATTTATTGAGCACCTGCTTTGAGCCTGGCATTTCTAGCACTGGAGAGCTAGGAAAAGTGCAGGGCTAGTTGTTGCTCTTGAGTAACTTTCTACCTCATTGAAGAGCTGAGAAATGCAAGAAGACATGTGTCTGAATCATTGTTCAAATGACTGTGGCAACCTATGGCTCCTACACCATCAGCATCATCTGGGAGCTTAACAAAGATATATGCCTCCACACACACTAATTTTAGTATAAAAGGTGTATATGATCACAGTAAAAATGTAGAAACAATATGGAAAAATATAAAGGAAATAGCAAGCGTCAACATTCTGCCTCCTTAGTTCATTAGAATAGATCGCCTCAGTTTCTCTTCCTGTAAACTCTTCCTGTAATCAATCTAGAGATTGATTCTGTAGAGGTGGATCAGTGAACAAGTACTTCAGGAGATAGAATATGGGAGAGACGGATGTGGGCCAAGATAGTCAAGGAAATGTCCCAGGAAATAATGGCTCAGGTGAGGATGGTACATGTTTAAGTGCTTGGTATAAAGCTTTATGCAATGTAAGTTATTATTCTGAAATAAATTCTATCTTGACCTAAGAGGATGGACGTGTTTTAAATACGTGCAACGGAAGAGAGGAGGGAAAGCCACAGAAGAGGAGAAGGAGGTGTGGCTGTGGGGCTTTTAGACAGGAGGGCAGCCTGGCTGAGAAGACAGCGGAGGGGTAGCTGGAACTCACATAGGCAGGATGAGGGTGGAGCTGAACATCCAAAGGTCCTGAGTCAAAATGAAAGTGATTTCTTTCTCAAGAATCCCTGTAGATTCTTGAGAAAGAAAATGACACGAGGAGTGGTGGTCAAGGCCGGTTTCAGTACCCTCCCTCGGGGCCACGCTAGGATCTGCTTCTATAACGGGAACAGACTGAAATAGCCCTCCACGAGGCTTTTGAGAATACGACTGCCAGTAAGTGCCACAGGGCCTCCCAAAGCCTGCTCTTCTTTCTTTCCTCCCTTTATCCTCCTATTTTTGTTTTCCCTTCTCAGATTACTGCTCCTTCTTCAGCCACCCCCTCACTGGGTCCCCCGTTCTCCACCCTCCATCGTCCAGAGCAAGAGACCAGAACAGGTGATAAAATGCTTTGGGCTGTTCAGGGTAAATTGATCCCTCCTGTGAGAAGTGCTAACTCCCTGTTTTAATTACTCAGGGCTCCCTGGGGTGAACAGCATATTCTCAAAAGGTCACAGAAGCCCTCTCTTTCCTGGCTACAGGAGTTACAGTGCAGCATTTTGCCTACCTTACAGGATATTTATAATGAGTGCAGCTGCCCTCTATCATGTATATCTGCATCCCAGGATGACAAAAATTACTTTCCCAAGGTCACTGTAGAATAAAGCTGACTTCTGATTCAGAAAAATGTGGCAAACTCATTCTCAGTCTGGGCTCTGACTGGTTTGTTCTCCCAAGAGATCCCAAGTTCTAGATCAACATTTCTCCCTCCAAGAGACATCTTTATTAAAGCATCTTAAATACTGTAAAGTAAGTCGAATATGGGGTTTGAAGGAGATTAACTTGACTCCTGCTGTTAAATTAATGAACATTCCAAGTGCGATCATTCTTTTACTATATTTAAGGGTTAAAGCTGAAACAAAATAAGCAACAGCTTTTAGAGGCAGAAATTAGAGCAGATACTTATGTATGCAGGAAAAAAATATGTATTCAAGTTCGTTTTTTATTGAATTCATTTCATAGTGTTTTTTAAAAATTGTTTAATTTTACTTATTTTTTATATGGCAAATTCTTAATAGTTATCAATTTTATACATATTAATGTATATATGTCAATCCCAATCTCCCAATTTATCACACCACCACCACCCTCCGTCACTTTCCCCCCTTGGTGTCCATACGTTTGTTCTCTATATCTGTGTCTCTATTTCTGCCCTGCAAACCAGTTCGTCTGTACCATTTTTCTAGGTTCCACATATATGTGTTAATATACAATATTTGTTTTTCTCTTTCTGACTTACTTCACTCTGTATGACAGTCTCTAGATCCATCCATGTCTCTACAAATGACCCAATTTCATTCATTTTTATGTCTGAGTAATATTCCATTGTATATATGTACCACATCTTCTTTATCCATTCATCTGTCAATGGGTATTTGGGTTGCTTCCGTGACCTGGCTATTTAAATAGTGATGCAATGAACAGTAGGGTGCATGTGTCTTTTTGAATTATGGTTTTCTCAGAGTATATGCCCAGTAGTGGGATTGCTGGGTCATATGGTAGTTCTATTTTTAGTTTTTAAAGGAACCTCCATACTGTTCTCCATAGTGACTGTATTGATTTACATTCCCACCAACAGTACAAGAGGGTTCCCTTTTCTCCACACCCTCTCCAGCATTGTTGTTTGTAGATTTTCTGATGATGATTATTCTAAGTGGTGTGGGTGACACCTCATTGTAGTTTTGATTTGCATTTCTCTAATAATTAGTGATGTTGAGCAGCTTTTCACGTGCTTCTTGGCCATCTGTATGTCTTCTTAGGAGAAATGTCTATTTAGATCTTCTGCCCATTTTTTGATTGGGCTGTTTGATTTTTAATATTGAGCTGCATGAGCTGTTTTGCATAATCTCCATAATCTGCATAATCTCCAATATTTTGGAGATTAATCTTTTGCCCGTTGATTCATTTGCAAATATTTTCTCCTGTTCTGAGGGTTGTCTTTTTGTCTAGTTTGTTGTTTCCTTTGCTTTGCAAAAGCTTTTAAGTTTCATTAGGTCCCATTTGTTTATTTTTGTTTTTATTTCCATTACACTAGGAGGTGGATCAAAAAAGATCTTGCTGTGATTTATGTCAGAGTATTCTTCCTATGTTTTCCTCTCAGAGTTTTATAGTGTCCGGTCTTACATTTAGGTCTCTAATCCATTTTGAGTTTATTTTTATGTATGGTGTTAATTTCATTCTTTTACATGTAGCTGTCCAGTTTTCCCAGCACCACTTATTGAAGAGACTGTATTTTCTCCATTGTTTATCCTTGTCTCCTTTGTCATAGATTAGTTGACCATAGGTATGTGGGTTTATCTCTGAGCTTTCTATCCTGTTCCATTGATCTATATTTCTGTTTTTGTGCCAGTACCATATTGTCTTGATTACTGTAGCTTTGTAGTATAGTCTGAAGTAAGGGAGTCTGATTCCTCCAGCTCTGTTCTTTTCCCTCAAGACTGCTTTGGCTCTTCAGGGTCTTTTGTGTCTCTATACAACTTTTAATAATTTTTGTTCTGGTTCTGTAAAAAATGCCATTGGTAATTTGATAGGGATTGCATTGAATCTGTAGATTGCTTTGGGTAGTAAAGTCATTTTCACAATGTTGATTCTTCCAATCCGAGAACATGGTATATCTCTCCATCTGTTGGTATCATCTTTAATTTCTTTCATCACTGTCTTATAGTTTTCTGCATACAGGTCTTTTGTCTCCCTAGGTAGGTTTATTCCTAGGTATTTTATTCTTTTTGCTGCAGTGGTAAATGGGAGTGCTTCCTTAATTTCTCTTTCAGATTTTTCATCATTAGTGTATAGGAATGTAAGAGATTTCTCTGCATTAATTTTGTATATTGCAACTTTACCAAATGCATTGTTAGCACCAGTAGCTTTCTGGTGGCATCTTTAGGATTCTCTATGTACAGTATCATGTCATCTGCAAACAGTGACAGTTTTACTTCTTCTTTTCCAATTTGCATTACTTTTATTTCTTTTTCTTCTCTGATTGCTGTGGCTAGGACTTCCAAAGCTATGTTGAATAATAATGGTGAGAGTGGACATCCTTGTCTTGTTCCTGATCTTAGAGGAAATGCTTTCAGTTTTTCACCATTGAGAATGATGTTTGCTGGGGGTTTGCTGTATATGGCCCTTATTATGTTGAGGTAGGTTCCCTTTATGCCCACTTTCTGGAGGGCTTTTATCATAAATGGGTGTTGAATTCTGTCAAAAGCCTTTTCTGCATCTATTGAGATGATCATATGGTTTTTCTTCTTCAATTTTTTAATATGGTGTATCACATTGATTTGCGTATATTGAAGAATTTTTGCATCCCTGGGAAAAATCCCACTTGCTCATTGTGTGTGATCCTTTCAATGTGTTGTTGGATTCTGTTTGCTAGTATTTTGTTGAGGATTTTTGCATCTATATTCATCAATGATATTGATCTGTAATTTTCTTTTTTTGTAGTATCTTTGTCTGGTTTGGGGATCAGGGTGATGGTGGCCTCATAGGATGAGCTTGGGAGTGTTTCTTCCTCTGCAATTTTTTGAAGGGTTTGAGAAGGATGGGTGTTAGCTCTTCTCTAAATGTTTGATAGAATTCACCTGTGAAGCCATCTGGCCCTGGACTTTTGTTTGTTGAAAGATTTTTAATCACAGTTTCAATTTCATCAGTTGTGATTGGTCTGTTAATATTTTCTATTTCTTCCTGGTTCAGTCTTGGAAGATTATATCTTTCTAAGAATTTGTCCATTTCTTCCAGGTTGTCCATTTTATTGGCATAGAGTTGCTTGTAGTAGTCTCTTAGGATGCTTTGTATTTCTGCAGTGTCAGTTGTTACTTCTCCTTTCTCAATTCTAATTCTGTTGATTTGAGTCTTCTCCCTTTTTTTCTTGATGAGTCTGGCTAATGGTTTATCAATTTTGTTTATCTTCTCAAAGAACCAGCTTTTAGTTTTATTGACCTTTGCTATTGTTTTCTTTGTTTCTATTTCATTTATTTCTGCTCTGACATTTATGATTTTTTTCCTTCTACTAACTTTGGGTTTTGTTTGTTCTTCTTTCTGTAGTTCCTTTAGGTGTAAGGTTAGATTGTTTATTTGTGATTTTTCTTGTTTCTTGAGGTAGGCTTGTACTGCTATAAACTTCCCTCTTAGAACTGCTTTTGCTGCATCCCATAGGTTTTGGATCATTGTAAGTCGTCTCTAGGTACTTTTTGATTTCCTCTTTGATTTCTTCAGTGATATCTGGGATATTTAGTAATGTATTGTTTAGCCTCCATGTGTTTGTGTTTTAACGTTTTTTCTCATAGCATTGTGGTCAGAAAAGATGCATGATATGATCTCAATTTTCTTAAGTTTACTGAGGCTTGATTTGTGACCCAAGATGTGATCTATTCTGGAGAATGTTCTGTGTGCACTTGAGAAGAAAGTGTAATCTGCTGTTTTTGGATAGAATGTGCTATAAATATCAATTATATCTATCTGGTCTGTTGTGTCATTTAAAGCTTGTGTTTCCTAATTAATTTTCTGTTTGGATGATTTCTCCATTGGTGTAAGTGAGGTGTTAAAGTCCCCACTATGATTGTGTTACTGTTGATTTCCTCTTTTATAGCTGTTAGCACTTGCCTTATGTATTGAGGTGCTCCTAAGTTGGGTGCATATATATTTATAATTGTTATATCTTCTTATTGGATTGATCGCTTGATCACTATGTAGGGTCCTTCCTTGTCTCTTGTAACATTCTTTATTTTAAAGTCTATTTTATCTGATATGAGTATTGCTACTCCAGGTTTCTTTTGATTTCCATTTGCATGTAATATCTTTTTCCATCCCCTCACCTTCAGTCTGTATATGTCCCTAGGTCTGAAGTAGGTCTCTTGTAGACAGCATATAGATGGGTCTTGTTTTTGTATCCATTCAGCAAGCCTGTTTCTTTTAGTTGGAGCATTTAAGCCATTCACGTTTAAGGTAATTATCGATATGTATGCTCCTATGACCATTTTCTTAATTGTTTTGGGTTTGTTTTTGTAGGTCCTTTTCTTCTCTTGTGTTTCCCACTTAGAGAAGTTACTTTAGCATTTGTTGTAGAGCTGGTTTGGTGGTGCAGAATTCTCTTAGCTTTTGCTTGTCAGTGAAGCTTTTGATTTCTCTGTTGAATCTGAATGAGATCCTTGCTGGATAGAGTAATCTTGGTGGTAGGTTCTTCCCTTTCATGACTTTAAATATACCATGGTACTCCCTTCTGACTTGTAGAGTTTCTGCTGAGAAATCAGCTGTTAATCTTATGGGAGTTCCCTTGTATGTTATTTGTCATTTTTCCCTTGTTGCTTTCAATAATTTTTCTTTGTCTTTAATTTTTGTCAGTTTGATTACTATGTGTCTCAGTGTGTTTCTTCTTGGATTCATCCTGTATGGGACTCTCTGTGCTTCCTGGACTTGGGTGGTTATTTCCTTTCCCATGTTAGCGAAGTTTTCGACTATAATCTCTTCAAATATTTTCTCGGGTCGTTTCTCTCTCTCTTCTCCTTCTGGGACTCCTATAATGTGAATGTTGTTGCATTTAATCTTGTCCCAGAGGTTTCTTAGGCTGTCTTCATTTCTTTTCATTCTTTTTTCTTTATTCTGTTCCGTGGCAGTGAATTCCACCATTCTGTCTTCCAGGTCACTTATCTGTTCTTCTGCCTCAGTTATTCTGCTATTAATTCCTTCTAGTGTATTTTTTATTTCAGTTATTGTATTGTTCATCTCTGTTTATTTGTTCTTTAATTCTTCTAGGTCCTTGTTCTTTAATTCTTCTAGGTCTTTGTTAAACTTTTTTTTTTTTTTTTTTTTTTTTTTTTTTTGCGGTACATGGGCCTCTCACTGTTGTGGCCTCTCCCGCTGTGGAGCACAGGCTCCAGATGCGCAGGCTAAGCGGCCACGGCTCACAGACCCAACCACTCTGTGGCATGTGGGATCTTCCCGGACCAGGGCACGAACCCGTGTCTCCTGCATTTGCAGGTGGACTCTCAACCACTGTGCCACCAGGGAAGCCCTGTTAAACATTTCTTTCATCTTCTCAATCTTTGCCTCCATTTTTTTTCTGAGGTCCTGAATCATCTTCACTGTCATTATTCTGAATTCTTTTTCTGGAAGCTTGCCTATCTCCACTTCATTTGGTTGCTTTTCTGGGGTTTTATCTTGTTCCTTCATCTGGTACATAGCCCTATGCCTTTTCATCTTGTCTATCATTCTGTGAATGTGGTTTTCGTTCCACAGGCTGTACAATTATAGTGTTTCTTGCTTCTGCTTTCTGCCCTCTGGTGGATAATGCTATCTAAGAGGCTTGTCTCATCTCACAGTGTTTTACTGAAACAGTGAAACTTTTATATTATATTGATAAATTTGGTTTGATGAGAAATTTTACTTGTCCACCATAAATCACCTAAAAAAAACTTGTAGTTTGAAGAGGTCAGCTTTCAGAATTGACATGTAAACATATTGAAACACAATTCTTTTCAAAAAATATTTTAAGCTCCAAAGCATTGAATAAATTCTACCTGATTTTTGAGATCGGAGATGTATGTCTTCTGAGACAAATTATGCAAAGGGGGATGTCTCAGTTATTGATTCATCACAAAGTGCAGAGCTGTGATCTCCAGAAAATATACTCAAATCCCTATATGTGCATATGTAATGTGGATCAAACTGGCCCACGCCAGAAGAGGTTAGTTATTTGCTTGTTTTGAGATGCAAAAGAAGGACCATCTAAACTTTGTGTCTCCTGTTACTTAAAAGAATAAATTAATTCTTTCCAGATAGGTGTCTACCTCTTCAGGAGCAAGTCCTCCCCATCCTTACAGCTTGCTCTGGCCTGATGAGTCAGCATCCAACCCTTCAGCCAGTCTGGGGCCCTTACCAAAGTCACTTTTTAGAATAGGATTCCCTGATGAATTTATAATAGAATGGAACTTTTGCTTCCAGTTTCCTGCCATAAACTACACTTATGTCTTGTCACAACAAACACCACAAGATATTCTTATATAATTCCATCCCATAGACTTTTCCAGTATCCTGATTGATGTGTCTATGCTTTAGCCTCAGAGAGATTCCCTTAAACCATCTTTCAAAGGGAATTTCCACTTCTTTTCTTCTAAGATTCCCATTATTTTCTTCTACGCCCTATTACATTCTTAGAGCTCTGAATTTTAGCCAGCTTTTAAGAAAGCAGTTCTTCCTGGATTCTTTGGAGTTTTCAAAGCTGGAAAGAAATGCTGCTGTCATCTATTTCACCCCCTGTTACTTTTCATATAAAGAAATAGAGAGGCAAAGAGGTCAAATGGCATACCCACGGTCACATCTCCACCCATAGTTGTGTCATCTTACATATGTGTTGTGTGTGCACATGAATTCAAACAGGATGAGCAGTTAATAAATCTATGAAGTGAAAAATGTCCTTTTGCTAATTGACATGAGGGTTATTCTTAAATAATCTCTTTTTTCTTGGAGGGGGGAAGACACTTGTGTGTTTCTTAAAAACAACCCTATGGACAACATATTTTCCTTTGGGATATTCCCAAGCTCCAGTTTAGGCATCTGGACAACCAGAAGTATTTCCAGGTAGATTATAAAGGATTCCTTAGCAAAGATTCTCTTTCTCTAGACAAAGGATAATCAATCTAGGATAAGCCTTCAAAGTTTCTTTATTTCCAAATAGATCTTTGAGCTGTTTTTCTTAGCTGAAGAGACCCACCAAGGGAGATTACAACGTAAAGTTCATAAACGCTTTGGATTTAGCCCTGTCTCTGGTTTATCAAAGAGATGTCTGGGTCCTCTTAGGACATAGATAGAACTTCAGAAGTTATACAATGAAGTATTTCAAGTTTGAAATATCATTTTCTGTCATGCATTTTTTCCTAGTTTCCTCACTTCTTTCCTTCCCTCTGTTTTCTGATAAGTAGAGTTCTGGAAGGAGCTTAATACAACATTAAATTCAGTACTTCTCTGGTATGTGAATATTTCTTCAATAGTCACAACAAACGGCTGCCTGACTTCTGCCTCAACATGCCTAACTTCTTAAGGAGTCCATTTTGAGCTTGTTCTGTTTTATATAAAATATTTTTTAACCTACTATAAACTTGTATTTTGGCAATTTTCACTAATTGGACACTGTTTTTTTCTTCTGAAGTGACAGATTTCTAATATTCTTTAACAGGACAACCCTCGAGATATAGCTATTGTTGAATGAAAATTCTCCATGGATCCCTCTTCTTTTTGCATGTCTTTCCAGCCAAGTCACTGACAGCATTTTGTTCTTTTCCAAGATGTTTGTTTAGAGATCATATCTCCTTTTCCCTAATAAGATGGTTAGGCAGATTTGCTTGTAGCCTATTATAAAATATTGGGATTTCCTAACTCGGGGTTCCTCTCCTATAAGGCAGCCCACTGTGTGTGCAAGCATTATCTGGTCTGATTTGCATTGCCCTGTGGGAACTGGGCTAAGAAACTGACACCGGGAAGTGTTGATACACTGGGTACTATGATTGCTGTGAGTAATGAACTTCTACCAGCATCCATGAAACTATGTCAGGCTAACATGTCAGCTTGAAAGTATGGTCAAATTTCATCTCCTTCAGCGTTTTTGACATTTACCATTATTCCCCAAGGATAAAAAACTCCACTTCCTTCAACCACCCTTCATCTTGTCATACGTTTTGAATCATCTCTTGTTCTTATCAAACATTCTGGATGCTCTTCAGTTTAACTATGTCCCTGCTGCATAGAAAGGAAAATAATAGCCCATATGTGGCTGACTAAAATGAGTAAAACCAAATTACGATTTATTTCATTCTGAGAAGCACATGTTATAAGGCAGCCCAAGATGAAACGATCCTTTTTGCCACCACATAACTGTTGACTCATACCAAATTCACAGTCAGCTGAAACTCTCAGGCATTTTTATCTATACCAAGGTAGAAATTTACCTATGCCATGTTATGTCAAATGTTATGTCAAACGTAAATTCCCATTCTGCTCTTGTACAGTTTTAAAATTTTGCACCCCAGTCTAAGAATTTAGCATTTCTCTTTCTTGATTTCATTGTATTCCATTTGGTCCATCATTCTAGGCTTTTTATAATCTGATTCCCTCATTATCATATTCATTGTGCTCACCATCTTTGTGTCATCCATATGTTGGTTCAGCAAGCCTTCTATATTTTTATCCACATTAATGCTAAAACTTTGAATATATCAGAGCCAAGTAGAGAGCCCTGGGCCATGCCACAGAGATCTCAATGCATTTTAGGAGTTCAGTTGGCAGGAGTAATCATAAGCAATTGCCCCCTATGGTAATCTCCACGGAGATGTTTAACTGAGGGGAAATCTGTGAAGCATGATGACTCATTCAAGTCTGCAGCAAAGCTTCAGAAGACAGTGAAGCCATCAAAATGATAGTTGCATAACTTTCAGAGTGCAGCTGACGTGCTGTGGATCCAAATTGGCAAATGGGAGTCACACAAATGGCAACAAGAGACTCTACATTTACTAGAGCTTAAAACTCATAGGCAGTGAAAAGACTTTTAGCTACACCCACCTCTCTGCCCAGCACTGTAACTCTGGTTACACATAAAAATAATCATGCAATATCCACCGGAGAAAATTCCTCCTGGTGGCAGAGATCATCAATCATATATTAATCCACTTGAGATAGCACAGAATAGTGAAAGAGCACACATCTGGCAGCTTGGGTTCTTTACTGTCCTGCAAGGAGCTGGCTGAGAGGCTTTTTAAAGTCCATTCATTCCTCTAGGCCTCACTTTCTTTACTTGTAAATTGAGAAGTTTAGACTAGTTAATCTCCAAATACCCTTTTAGTGCTAAAAAAAAGCATTTATAGCTAGAAATTTGGGAACCATTTACTGAACACAAATATGAAAGAGACTTGAAGAACTTAGATAATATATCTCAGGTCCCATGGCCAGTGTGAGGCAAAGTGAGAATGTGAATTCAGTTTGCCATGGAATGCTTGCCTATCTACAGAATAGCCCCAGGAATCAAACCAATAGCAAAAACTATAAGTAAGACAAACTCTAGAAATAGAAATAGGGTTTTCTAGAAATACTAAATTGAATCAACATTCTCCTGACACTTCTGTTGTTGTTATTATTATTTTTAAGAAACCACCTGGAAAAAAGATTTTATGGAGCCTTTCACAGGACTGTGAGGTTGACTTAACATACTAAGTTTTGCTTTGTTTTGGATACTCAGCCTGTTTACATTTGGCCTCCAACCCTCATTCATTTTGTGGCCTTGGGAAAGTGACTTAACCTTTTTTTGTGTGTGGTATGAGGGCCTCTCACTGTTGTGGCCTCTCCCATTGCGAAGGTTCCGGACATGCAGGCTCACTGGCCATGGCTCACGGGCCCAGCCGCTCTGCGGCATGTGGGATCTTCCAGGACTGGGGCACGAACTCGGGTCCCCAGAATCGGCAGGCAGACTCTCAACCATTGCGCCACCAGGGAAGCCCAGGAAAGTGACTTAACTTTTGTATACCTCATTTCTCATCTGTAAAATGGGCGTGCTATTAATAACATCTTCCCCACAGGGGTTTTTACAAGAACTAAATGAGAAGATGAGACTAGTACCTAACTAACAAGCTTTTGACAAATATTGACTTAATAACGATTTCAATGCAGGAGGGATATTTTACATGTGTACCTCACTGAGACACTAAGTTGTGTAAATAGGCACACCAAACACAAAACTCTGCCATTAAAAATTAGGCTATTAAGGGCAAATTTTATAAAACTGTGCTTTTGTGATTCCAAGTTCTGGATAAAATGAAGAAATATCCAGTTAAAGTAATGATTAATTTGAGCTCAGTACCTAAAATAAAAGCTTTATCTTTGGAACTAGTTTAGACCTCTAGGCATTGAGAGACAAGGTTTCTCTTTTTCATTCCCAGAAGTGCTCTTTGATCATACAAATTTTTTGCTTTACATGAGCCAACTTTGAAAATATTTGGAAGCAGAAAGGATTCACTCTCAGGTTTCTTATCATTGCTTAGCTGGTGATCTTGGTAAAGTCAATTGAGTTCCTTCATGTTCCCCATAAAATGGAAGTAATAAATGGGACTATTTGGCAAATAAATCAATGATCTTTTAAGTGTGCAAAATCTTGCCAAAACATTAAATATCAAAATGTGTATATTTGAAAATAATTTCTTTTATGGCCCCAAAAGAAATAGATTAAGCACACATTTTATTGATAAAACAACACACATGGCACGTGAAATGCTACTTCATAGTCCCCGAGTAATGTATTTAATCCTGAAATATTGGAGAATTTTTTGTGGATGTTCTCTAGCAGTATAATCCCTGCCCCTTGCCAGCCTGCCACCCCCTTCTAAGATAAGTAGAGCCTTTTGCAGCTATTTTTAGTTTTAAATTAGTTTTAAATAGGGAAAACACTAATCTTGTGATTACCCTCCTCACAGAATTCCAAGACTGAGTTTTCATGGAGGCGACTCTGTTCCTCTGAGTGGTCTGTAAGTGAAGTTTCAAAGAATACCCAGCTAGTGAGTCCAGGAATGAAACTATGTGTTTATTTAAATATCTCACCAAGGAGGGCAAAATATGAGAAGGATATGTCCTCTAAGTTTTGCAAAGGAATTCTTGGCAATAAATCTCGTTGACTCTTCAGAATTGGATAGGTCTGCTTAGTACGTTGGACAGTTTTCCAGGATATCAGGTTATTGGCCACAGCTTTTGGTGGTGAGGTTTCTATGGGGTAAACATCTCTGGGGAGAAATCTATGACTGGTGCATCCTATAGGATGTCATTGTGAGAATGCATAGACTAGCCCCTGTGGCCAGCTACTATCCTCCCCTAGAAACTTTTCTCAGAATGTAACTTCTCCCTTATGCCCTGGGAAACAGCTGCCTGTGTTCTTGGATTGTTCTATATTACTGAGTCATTCTCTACCTTTGCTTACCTTTCTGGGTAATTTAAATTTAAGAAGTGAAAGTGTCCAAATGCTGCAAGATCACATTTTGCATTAATCAATTAATTCATTCATCAACATACATTACTGAGTGCCTAATGGCTATCGGGCATTGTACTAGGGCCTCATTGAGTTTACAGAGATATATAAAAGTACCTACTCTTGAGGAGGAGACATTCTAGTTGGGAAGCAGAAAATGGTTCAACTTCTATTTATTACTTTTTGAAGAAGCTAACATTCTGATAAAATTTTGCCCAAGATGCTCCTTAAGTTTGATTTGTTTCAATTTACTTTCTAGAAACAATATTACTCTCCATTAGTTTTTAAATGAGTATAATTTAAAAACATTTCATAAAATTCAGTAAAATGTAACATATGAGTAAATGTTATTGAAATATATAAATGTCTTAAATGATGTCTTCAGATCTCAGAACTACCCAATGTTGTATTTCTGGAAGTGTCTTTAAGATAGATTTAGAGAAAACACTTGGATTTAGGCCAAATGATGAACCATAAGTTCTAGGAAGCCAAATTAAATCAGTTAAATGATGAATAGAAAAAGTTATCCAGGTAATTCAGACCTCTTCTCCCCCTAAGGAAACAGTGCTAAAGTCTGTAAATGGAGAGAGGGTTGACACTCAGATCAGCTGATAGATAAATAGTATCCACAGTACCTGAAATCTCTGCTTAATCTGATGATAGGAATTATTTGTAATCATCTTTATTGACCACATATTTCCTAGTCAGCACACTGATTTAGATATAACAAATACTTAGTAATTATTTGTTGCATAGAAGTGAATTTAATTGAGGTAAGTGCCCGAATATCTACTTATCCCTGTGGCCACTAAATACTGCCTGTGATAAACTTCCATACTTTTGACTCTTAAGGTCAAAAACATGAAAGACCTGTTAATGTCTTTTTCTTTTTTTCTTTCTTTCTATCCAACCCCTCCCATTTAAAAAATTATTAGTAAGTCCTCTATGAGGGAATTTTGTGTGTGTGTATGCAGCAATTTTCCTCAGGGCTAACTCTCATTTGGGGAATAAGTTTTACTTTCTAACCATCCTTTGAGCCCCATGTAAAGAACATATTTAAAAATAGAAATATATTGGTGATTTTGTCTCTTTTAAGCTTAACTCATCTTATATGAAATTTCTGCTTTTGAAAAGTTACCCTACAACCCTAGTTTGAAATGGAGTTTAGTATAATAAACATTTACTTAATAAACTATACCAGGACAGAAGAATTGGATGATGGATTATCAAACATTTAAACATCCACTGGCAAAAACTAACCAACTCTTTTTCAATTTAACTTGACTGGATCTTTTTGGCTGGCTGCCCTTCTGCACTCAGCTGAACTGGCACTCCTCATATTTTAAAGAGACACACGGATTTCCAAACTTAATCTTTAAATCCCTAATAGCTTGGTCTCTGCTAAAATTCACTAATTCCCTTCTGCTTGTTCTAATGAAAAGAAAGGCTTAGCAAGGAGGGATGAAATTATTGTTTTTGTTAAAAAAAATCACTAACAAACCTTGAAAGGAATGTGGAGTCTTTTATTCAAGGAGACCAAAATGCATTGGATTATGGCTTATATTTTTTGCCCATTCATGCATCCATTTTTCTCATATTATAGATTCAAAAGCCAAGGTTTCAATTTGCTATGTCATATTCCTTTGTTCAATCATTTTTTTGACAGAAATGCTTGGAGAGTTTCCTGCGTGGATGGCATTTTACTGGATGTACATTGAGTCAGATAGCATCATTGGCTTCAAAATGTTTAAAATCCAATAAGGAAGCTAAGGATCACAAACATACAGCAGGTTACAGACTGAGTGTGGGCAAAGAAGGATGGACTTCTGCTGGTTGGTCATAATGAAAGAGGTGACATTTATCTTAGGTCTTGAAGAATAGATGGAATTTCAATAAGCAAAATCAGAAGAAAGAGGAAGGGTGAATGATGTGGTATAAAAGGAACAAGACTGGAAAGTGACAGATCTGAGTTCTGGAAACTGCCAGAAATTCACTTCATGGGCTGTAGGACATCAGGGTCTTCATTCATAAAGTGAAGAATTGGGTTAGGTGATCTCTGCCTTCCCTTACAGTCCTATCATCCTATGGCCATGGAAAGACATAGAATCTGTATGGATGGTCTGGAATGAGCAGTAATCAAGATGAGCTGGTGTGTAGGGGTTCATGTTGGAAGAAACGGTAGTAGGATTTGGTCTTGAATATCAAACTGAGGAGACTACCTTCAACAATATTAACAATAATGACAAGGTCTACTATTAAACAGTATTAGATTTTCGTGTGGAAAAACAAAAACTTCTGAGTCTTCTCCACCCATCGGTTGTCATTCAGGAAAACATCCTGAATGACCTGATATTTACATTAGGTTTTGTTACTCATCCGTTTGTTCTTCCAGTTATGTATAATTGCTTCAGAAAGGTTTGGTTGCTTTTTGCTCTTTTCAGAGAGGAACCGGTCGCACTGGTGGGTAAAATTTAGGTATTTGGGATCTTTAAGACACAATGTTGGCATCTCAAAGGAGGAGCAAACCCTCTTCAGTGGCATCAGGAACCCCTCCTTCTATCCTGTATTTACACAAATTGCTGTGTTTTGTCAACAGATTGGTGGCTTTGGGGATTCATAAAGGATGTATTATTTCAGCTTATAAAATATTTGCAAAGGATAAATTTTTCTGAGTCAAGCTTATTCAAGTTAAAGTAATTGAACAGCCCCTATGGAGATGCCACATGACCCCTCCCCCAGCTCCTCCTCAAAAAACGAATAAGATTTTTCCAGCTAAGCAGAGCTTCATCTTGCTATGCAATACCCTGTTATCCCAAGGCATCACAGCTAATATGTGAAGGAGGAAAAAGCTGGGGGGCATAAGGTTAACAGCTGATCTTTCAGCAGAAACTCTGCAAGCCAGAAGGGAGTGTCAGGACATATTTAAAGTGATGAAGGAGAAAAACCTACAACCAAGATTACTCTACCCAGCAAGGATCTCATTCAGATTTGACAGAGAAATGAAAACCTTTACAAACAAGCAAAAGCTAAGAGAATTCAGCACCACCAAACCAGCTTTACAACAAATGCTAAAGGAACTTCTCTAGGCAGGAAACACAAGAGAAGGAAAAGACCTACAATAACAAACCCAAAAGAATTAAGAAAATGGTAATAGGAACATAAATATCGATAATTACTTTAAATGTAAATGGATTAAATGCTCCAACCAAAAGACATAGACTGGCTGAATGGATATAAAAACAAGACCCATATATATGCTGTCTACAGGAGACCCACCTCAGACCTAGGACACATACAGACTGAAAGTGAGGGGATGGAAAAAGATATTCCACACAAATGGAAATCAAAAGAAAGCTGGAGTAGCAATTCTCACATCAGACAAAATAGACTTTAAAATAAAGACTATTACAAGAGACAAAGAGGACACTACATAATGATCAAGGGATCAATCCAAGAAGAAGATATAACAGTTGTAAATATTTATGCACTGAACATAGGTGCACCTCAATACATAGGGCAAATACTAACAGCCATAAAAGGAGAAATCGACAGTAACACAATCATAGTAGGGAACTTTAACACCCCACTTTCACCAATGGACAGATCAACCAAAATGAGAATAAATAAGGAAACACAGCTTTAAATGATACCTTAAACAAGATGGACTTAATTTATATTTGTAGGACATTCCATCCAAAAACAACAGAATACACATTCTTCTCAAGTGCTCATGGAACATTCTCCAGGATAGATCATATCTTGGGTTAAAAATCAAGCCTTAGTAAATTTAAGAAAATTGAAATTGTATCAAGTATCTATTCTGACCACAACGCTATGAGACTAGATAACAATTACAGGAAAAAAACCTGTAAAAAATGCAAACACATGGAGGTTAAACAATATGCTACTAAATAACCAAGAGATCACTGAAGAAGTCAAAGAGGAAATCAAAAAATACCTAGACAAAATGATAATGAAAACATGATGACCCAAAACCTATGGGATGCAGCAAAACCAGTTCTAAGAGGGAAGTTTATAGCAATACAATCCTACCTTAAGAAACAAGAAACATCTCAAATAAACAACCTAAACTTACGCCTAAAGCAATTAAAGAAAGAAGAAAAAAAACACCCAAAGTTAGCAGAAGGAAAGAAATCATAAAGGTCAGATCAGAAATAAATGAAAAAGAAATGAAGGAAACGATAGCAAAGATCAATAAAACTAAAAGCTGGTTCTTTGAGAACATAAACAAAATTGATAAACCTTTAGCCAGACTCATCAAGAAAAGGAGGGAGAGGACTCAAATCAATAAAATTAGAAATGAAAAAGGAGATGTTGCAACAGACACTGCAGAAATACAAAGCATCATAAGAGACTACTACAAACAACTCTATGCCAATAAAATGGACAACCTGGAAGAAATGGACAAATACTTTGAAAGGTATAAACTACCAAGACTGAACCAGGGAAAATGCAAAATATGAACAGACCAATCACAAGCAATGAAATTGAAACTGTGATTAAAAATCTTTCAACAAACAAAAGTCCAGGACCAGATGGCTTCACCGGTGAATTCTATCAAACATTCAGAGAAGAGCTAAGACCCATCCTTCTCAAACTCTTCCAAAAAATTGCAGAGGAAGGAACACTCCCAAACTCATTCTATGAGGCCACCATCACACTGATACCAACACCAAACAAAGATACTACAAAAAAAGAAAACTACAGACCAATATCACTGATAAGTATAGATGCAAAAATCCTCAACAAATACTAACAGACAGAATCCAACAAGACAAATAAAGGATCATACACCATGATCAAGTGGGGTTTATCCCAGGAATGCAAGGATTCTTCAATATGTGCAAGTCAATCAATGTGATACACCATATTAACAAATTGAAGGAGAAAAACCATACGATCATCTCAATAGATGCAGAGAAAGCTTTCAACAAAATTCAACACCTATTTATGATAAAAACCCTGCAGAAAGTAGGCATAGAGGGAACTTTCCTCAACATAATAAAGGCCATATATGACAAACCCACAGCCAACATCATCCTCAATGGTGAAAAACTGAAACCATTTCCACTAACATCAGGTAGAAGACAAGTTTGCCCACTCTCACCAATATTATTCAACATAGTTTTGGAAGTTTTAGCCACAGCAATCAGAGAAGAAAAAGAAGCCAAATCGGAAAAGAAGAAGTAAAGCTGTCACCATTTGCAGATGACATGATACTGTACTTAGAGAATCCTAAAGATGCTACCAGAAAACTACTCTAGCTAATCAATGAATCTGGTAAAGTAGCAGGATACAAAATTAATGTACAGAAGTCTCTTGCATTCCTATACATTAATGATGAAAAATCTGAGAGTGAAATTAAGAAAACACTCCCATTTACCATTGCAACAAAAAGAATAAAATATCTAGGAATAAACCTACCTAGGGAGACAAAAGACCTGTATGCCGAAAACTATAAGACACTGATGAAAGAAATTAAAGATGATACAAATAGATGGAGATATATACCATGTTCTTGGATTGGAAGAATCAACATTGTGAAAATGACTCTACTACCCAAAGCAATCTACAGATTCAATGCAATCCCTATCAAACTACCACTGGCATTTTTCACAGAACTAGAACAAAAAATTTCACAATTTGTATGGAAACACAAAAGACCCCGAATAGCCAAAGTAATCTTGAGAAAGAAAAACAGAGTTGGAGGAATCAGGCTCCCTGACTTCAGACTATACTACAAAGCTACAGTAAAGAAGACAGTACGGTACTGGCACAAAAACAGAAATATAGATCAATGGAACAGGATAGAAAGCCCAGTGATAAACCTATGCACATATGGTCACCTTATCTTCAATAAAGGAGGCAAGAATATACAGTGGAGAAAAGGGAGCCTCTTCAATAAGTGGTACTGGGAAAACTGGACAGCTACATGTAAAAGAATGAAATTAGGACACTGCCTAACACCATACACAAAAATAAACTCAAAATGGATTAAAGATCTAAATGTAAGGCCAGACACTATGAAATTCTTAGAGGAAAACATAGGCAGAACACTCTATGACATAAATCACAGCAAGATCCTTTTTGACCCACCTCCTAGAGAAATGGAAATAAAAACAAAAATAAAGAAATGGGACCTTATGAAACTTAAAAGCTTTTGCATAGCAAAGGAAACCATTAACAAGACAAGAAGACAACCCTCAGAATGGGAGAAAGTATTTGCAAATGAAGCAACTGACAAAGGATTAATCTCCAAAATTTATAAGTGGCTCATGCAGCTCAATATCAAAAAAACAAAAACTCTATCCAAAAATGGGTAGAAGACCTAAATAGACATTTCTCCAAAGAAGATATACAGATTTCCAACAAACACATGAAAGAATGTTCAACATCATTAATCATTACAGAAATGCAAACTAAAACTACAATGTGATATCATCTCACACCAGTCAGAATGGGCCATCATCAAAAAATCTACAAACAATATATGTTGGAAAGGGTGTGGAGAAAAGGGAACCCTCTTGCACTGTTAGTGGGAATGTAAATTGATACAGCCACTATGGAGAACGGTATGGAGGTTCCTTAAAAAACTAAATAGAACTACCATACGACCCAGCAATCCCACTACTGGGCATATACCCTGAGAAAACCATAATTCAGAAAGATTCACATACCACAATGTTCACTGAAGCTCTATTTACCATAGCCAGGACATGGAAGCAACCTAAGTGTCCATCAACCAATAAACAGATATAGAAGATGTGGCACATATATACAATGGAATATTACTCAGCCATAAAAAGAAACAAAATTGAGTTATTGTGTTGAGGTGGATGGACCTAGAGTCTGTCATACAGAGTGAAGTAAGTCAGAAAGAGAAAAACAAATACCGTATGCTAACACATATATATGGAATCTAAAAGAAAAAAAAAAGGTCATAAGAACCTAGGGGCAAGATGGGAATAAAGACACAGACCTACTAGAGAATGGACTTCAGGATACGGGGAGGGGGAAGGGTAAGCTGGGACAAAGTGAGAGAGTGGCATGGACATATATACACTACCAAACATAAAATAGATAGCTAGTGGGAAGCAGCTGCATAGCACCGGGAGCTCAGTGCTTTATGACCACCTAGAGGGGTGGGATAGGGAGGGTGGGAGGGAGGGAGACGTAAGAGGGAAGAGATATGGGGAAGTATGTTTATGTATAACTGATTCACTTTGTTATAAAGCAGAAACTAACACACCACTATAAAACAATTATACTCCAATAAAGATGTTTAAGAAAAAAAATGCTGGGGGCTATAACAGTTTAGACTTTATCTGATGAACAGAGAGAAGTAATTTTTTAAAATTTTTGAGTAGGGAATAGTTTGATTTGAACCATTTTCTAGGAACAATGATTTGGAGAAAGAACGCAACATGGATGAGGGACATTGGAGGAGGGAGATTGTAGACAGGGAAACCTGCTAGGATACATTGTAAGAAGCTTGAACTAGAGGATAATAATAAGACTGAAATAGAAGATATTCAAGAAATATTGAGGAGGAAGACTAGAATAATCTAGAACAACACAGTTCAATAGAAATATAAAGTAATCCACAGATGTAATTTAAATTTTCATGTAGCCACATTAAAATAAAACAAAAAGAAATAGGAGACATTAATTTTAATAATATATTTTACTTTGCACAATATATCCAAAATATTGTCATTTCAACATGAAATCAATGTAAAAAAGTATTAAAGAAATATTTTATGCTCTTGTATACTGTACTAAGTGTTCAAAATGTAGTGTACACTTTGCACTTACATCTCATCTCAATTCAACCTAGTCACATTTCAAGTGTTCAATAGCTCCCTGTGGTTAATGGCTACCATATTGTTCAGTGCAGCTCTAGAATGACAACAAATCATACATGAACTGGAACATGGAAGAAGAGAGGAGAGAGAATCTGAGGACATGAGTCTAAAGGAAAAAGGAGAGAGGCTCCTTTATTAAAACTGGAAATGTTAGAAGATGTTTGTGGTTGGGGAAAAAGAGTGGATCTAGAGGACGAACAAGTAATGAGTCCATCATTTTGACTTGAGGGTTCCAGTAAACAACTATAGGGAAATATGGAGCAGGCAGTTGGAAAGGCAGGGTTAAAATTCAGCATTGGAAGACAGAACTCAGAATGGAGATACAGACTTGGGAACTGGTTCTAAGGGAGTGACAAATGGAATGGTGATATTCAATGGGTTACCTAGCACAGGGAGAGGAAGGAGCCTTGAGAAATGCTGCAATTGCAGGGTACAAGAAGGAATGCAATTTGGTAAATGAAAAAGGGTCACAGCAGAAGCCTGGAAGGAGATCCAGGTCTGGCAGAGCCAGAGTGAGGGGCCAGTGCACTGGAGCCTACCCAGGATTCAGAAGGCACACTGGACTGGAGGGAAATGGAAGCACAATAAGAAAGTTTTAGTAAGAAAGGCATGTCTTAAGTTTGAGTTTCATTCTGCTATTCACTGACTTTAGAGAAACTACTGTCTGAATTTCCACTTTCTAATTGTAATAATAAAATAATAGAAGGTAAGACATATTACTTGCTTCCTCTCCTGCACCAAATACTGTGCTAAAAGCTTTACAAACATTATCTTATTTAGTTTTCACAAAAGCCCTTTGAAATAAATTTTAGGGATTATGCTGTGATAGAGTATTATTAGACGATGATGTGGCCAAGAGATCCATTTACAAATTATTCTAGACATCTTTCTTCTTAATGAAGCTCTCAAGAGGTAGACAGATGTGTATGGGGCATGGAAAATAGCAGATGGATAAATTTATTTCATGTACTTACATGTATTTTTTTTATCCCCCCCAAAAAACACTGCTTATATCAGCTTAACAACATACTTTCTTAGGATACTGGGCACATTGATGCCAAAACACCAAGTTATTATATGAGGGTTGATTCTGAAAACAACTTTGCTGTACTAATTTGGTCTAAACTCTCTTTGGTCAGAGATCTTAAAAATGTCCAAGACAGGGGAAAGACATTACATTTTAGACTTTAGTTAAACTCCGTTAAACTTGATCATTCTTACCTTGTGTTTGGCATAAACCTCCTGTGATTTAACTCAAGATCCCGCCTCCCCATATCTTCTTAAATAGATTATTGATCTTCAAAAAACTGAGCCTAAAATAACATTGGTTTTTTCAAACCAATAATAGCCAACTTTTTGTGCAAGTTGCCAATTTGGAAATATGAGCTATGATTTTCATTCAACCATAGCAAAATAGTCAGCATGTGTACTATGTACCAGGTATTCTATAAGATGATCGTGAATTAATTACTGTAATTATCCCAAGATTCTGTGAATTAGATGCTATTATTATCCCTATTTTATAGAGTAAGTCTAGGCAGAGGACATTTATGCTATCTGCTCAAAATCACACAATAAGTAAATTGGAGAGTGGGATTCAAAAAGAGTGTGGCTTTAACCCATAAGTTATATTACATTTCAAATAGAGGAAATGGATGTCTGAAATGCACAGAAACATTCTAAAAAGTTTAGGCTGCAATTTAAGAACCAGTTATAATTTCTTAATCAAAATCACAAGCTAATTGGAAATTCTGTCCTTTCATTATATCAATGCTCATTTACTTAGCATCCATGATACAGCATAGCAATGGAAGACGTGGTCATGCATAATGGTAACACAGAGTTCTTGCCCTTGAGTTATCTATAATCTAGTTGTGAAGACAAAACTGATGCACAGATCATTCAGAGAGCAATAAAAGCATGTAGTTAAATGCTAAGTCAAGTGGTGCGTAAAATCGTATACTAGACAGGCAAGAAGAGGGAGAAGGCAGAGGGCCAGTGGGCTGGGAAAGACTCTCAATGGATTTTAAATGATAGGGAGAAGCTGGATGAGGAGACAGGATAGAAGGATATACCTGTCAAGAAGATCAAGATGAAGATAAATGGAAGCTCTTTAGCACTGAGTAATATTCCATTGTCGGGATGTACCACAGTTTATTTATCTGTTTACCAACCGAAGGACATCTTAGTTGTTTCCAAGTTTTGACATCTGCTCAGCTTTTCTGCGTACCTAAAACAGCTCTAAAAAATAAAATCTATGAAACATACCAAAAAAAAAAAAAGATAAATGGGAGCTCAGGGAGGAGAATGAGCATGGTGTGACAGTTTTTATTCTTCATTCCTCTCTCATCTTCTTCATCTTCTCCCTCTATCTCCCTCTCTCTGTACACACACACATTCATACATAGACACATGCTTATGGCTCTATGAGTGTGTATGTAGGTAAATATACATAGGTTTACTTCCAAATAATACTTGTCTCCCACCAGTATTAAAATGTTTCTGATAAACTCAGAAACGTGATATGCTGCTGGATGATGACAATCTATAATTTTTAAATCTGCATTTTATGGCTAACCCATAAAATGAGAGGGCATGAGGAAGAAATGAGGTATTGGCTGCCCCTGACTAAATCCAACAAAACCATCCGCCTTTCAGAAATCAGGGACAGGTCAACACCTACAACAGGAAGATGTTTATATTAAAAAAGGACTCTTTATATGGCAAAATTGATTGTTTTTTGATTGACACCATACTTTAGTCTTACTTATACACATTTTTGGTTTATCATTGCTATGGGCAATAGAGAGAAAATTGCTCTGTAATATCATCCCTCTGTGTTTGACAATAAAATCTAAGAAAAATAAAATATTCCTCCAGTACAACGAGTTAGGTGACTGAGATGAAAATTCAGTTTTATAGGTTGAAGTAAAGTTGTGAATCATGGGTGCTATTACCAAAAATCTAGGTTTCTAAGACCAGGGGAAGGAATTCTTATATAAAATTCACAATGTCTTCTGCTACCTTGTTTGTGTAAAACAAAGGGACCAACATTTCTGTTTTGTTTGTTTTTAATTTTGAGACATAGTAAATTGGATTGGATTTGCCACAGAATTTTTACAACTGGTAAAAATATATTACTTCATCTTTACCTCAAAACTGCTGTAGTTCACAGATTTGGACTTAAAAACTATCTTTTCCAACATCAGTTGAGTATGATATTCTTGTTGTTTTATTGTATCTTTAACAACCTCCATAAGCAGTTTGTGGATGAGTAGCCATAGCTGTATTCTGCAGTTGTACTCAACTGGGCCAATGAAATCTGTAAGTTCACTGACATGGTATAACCAGGGGACAAAATTGATTCTCTCCTCCTTTCTTTTACAAAACCCATCATGAATTTATAGATGTGATAAAAGGCATCAGCAGTAGCATTATTTCTGGTTCCATCCATAGGAAGTCTATCTGTATGTGAGACTTCATGTCCAGGTGTGTAACCAAGACAGTAGCTTCTTGGAGTAAGTACACATATTCTAGAATTCGAGTCACCTTTCCTTTAATGTTTAAGTAAAAAATTCATTGACTCCTCTTTTCACATATTGCTGCAAATGTGAACAATATGTGAAATCTCTTCTCAGCCTTTCACTTGCTGTCGGGCCCCTTTCTTCACTATTTCACTCTGCTTTACGCCGTCTGAATCTCTCTACTAGCAAAATACATTTGAGTCTAGGCTATGTGCCTAGCAGATTTTCTGGAAGCACTTCAGGTGTTAAAGGAGAGTTATATAAAATATGCAGCATATTTGACCGACTTTAACCTTCAATGTTAGACAGGTTTGTTCTTAAACTTGATCATTCCTACTGAGTTAATTTTTACTGGTTAAATACTTGACTTTGTCTGCAGTCTACTGTCATGTTGCTGGGTTCCCCTCTCTTCATTCAACTCTTTGTCTCTCTTCATCTTGCTAATCCTTAACACCCAAATTCCTGTTCACTTCTTCTCTAGAATAGTTTATGTATATCTTCAAGTAGAAGAATATTACCAAGTATGGTTACACTAGGCTCTGCTCTGAAGACCTAATCTTCATCATCAAAACACTCCTTGATACTATTTATGTGGTTAACTCATACATTTAAAATGTTTTTCTAAAGAGTAATATATGCTGAAAATATTACAGAAGAAATGATATGTCTGGAGCTTGTTTCAAAATAATCTGAGAGAGAGAAGTAGGTAGAGGTAGACATGAAACAACAGTGACTATAGGTTATTGTGTCAGTATTGTTGTGTTGTGTCAATATTGATCATGACTGTTGAAGTTGGGTGATGGATACAAGGGGTCCATTATATTTTTCACTCTACTTTTGTATATGTTTAAAATACTCTATAATAACAAGCTAAATTTTTTCTACCTGATATATATAAATATATATAATATATAATTTATATATCATCAGTTAAGATATACTATAATATATAAATATAATATATACTATATAATTAATAATTCTACTATATATAATTATAATACATATAATTAGTATAAACCAGTCTAAGAGATTAATAGACAAAAATTGGAGGATGTAAGCAAATACTGGATGAAAGACAAACTTAAAGGCACACTACAAGTGTTTTAAGAAGAGTTGCAATGATAACAAACATATTAGTTTGTGCTACTAAACAACCAATGGATCACTGAAGAAATCAAAGAGGAAATCAAAAAATATTTAGAGACAAACGAAAATGAAAACATAATGATCCAAAATCTATGGGAGACAGCAAAAGCAGTTCTAATAGGGAAGTTTATAGCAATACAACCTTACCTTAGGGAACAAGAAAAATCTCAAATAAACAACCTAACCTTACACCTAAAGCAACTAGAGAAAGAAGAACAAACAAAACCCAAAGTTAGTAGAAGGAAAGAAATCATAAAGATCAGAACAGAAATAAATGAAATAGAGATGAAGAAAACAATAGAAAAGATCAATGAAACTAAGAGCTGGCTCTTTGAAAAGATGAAGAAAATTGATAAACCTTTAGCCAGACTCATCAAGAAAAAAGGGAGAGGGCTCAAATCAATAAAATTAGAAATGAAAAAGACATTACAACTGACACCACAGAAATACAAAGGATCATAGAGACTACTACAAGCAACTCTATGCCAATAAAATGGAAAACCTGGAAGAAATGGACAAATTTTTAGAAAGGTACAATCTCCTGAGACCGAACCAGGAAGAAATAGAAAATATGAACAGACCAATCACAAGGACTGAAATTGAAACTTCCAATGAACAAAAGGCCAGGACTAGATGGCTTCCCAGGAAAATTCTATTAAACACTTAGAGAAGAGCTAAAACCTATCATTCTGAAACTATTTCAAAAAATTACAGAGGAAGGAACATTCCCAAATTCATTCTATGAGGCCACCATCACTCTGATACCAAAATCAGACAAAGATACCACAAAAAAGAAAATTATAGGCCAATATCACTGATGAACATAGATGTAAAACTCCTCAACAAAATACTAGCAAACAGAATCCAACAACACATTAAAAGGATCATACACCATGATCAAGTGGGATTTATCCCAGGGATGCAAGGATTCTTTACTATTCACAAATTAATCAGGGTGATACACCACATTAACAAATTAAAGAATAAAAACCAAATGATTATCTCAATAGATGCAGGAAAAGCTTTCAACACAGTTCAACACCAATTTATGATAAAAACTCTCCAGAAAGTGGGCATAGAGAGAAAAATACCTCAACATAATAAAGGCCATATATGGCAAACCCACAGCTAACATCATTCTCAATGGTGAAAAGCTGAAAGTATTTCCTCTAAGATCAGGAATGAGACAAGGATGTTCACTCTCGCCACTTTTATTCAATATAGCTTTGGAAGTCTTAGTGACAGCAATCAGAAGAAAAAGAAATAAAAGGAATCCAAATTGGAAAAGAAGAAGTAAAATTGTCACTGTTTGCAGATGACATGATATTATACAAAGAAAATCATAAAGGTGCTACCAGAAAACTACTAGAGCTCGTCAATGAATTCAGTAAAGTTGCAGGATATAAAATTAATACATAGAAATCTGTTGTACTTCTGCACACTAACAACAAAAGATCAGAAAGAGAAATTAAGGAAACAATCCCATTTACCATCATATCAAAAAGAGTAAAATACCTAGGAATAAACCTTCCTAAGGAGGCAAAAGACCTGTACTCAAAAAACTATAAGATACTGATGAAAGAAATCAAAGATGGCACAAACAGGTAGAGAGATATACCATATTCTTGGATTGGAAGAGTCAATATTGTCAAAATGACTATACTACCCAAGGCAATCTACAGATTCAATGCAGTCCCTATCAAATTACCAATGGCATGTTTCACAGAACGATAACAAAAAAAAACCCTTAAAATTTATATGGAAACACAAAAGACCTGGAATAGCCAAAGCAACCTTGAGAAAGAACAACAGAGCTGGAATAATCAGGCTCCCTGACTTCAGAATATACTATAAAGCTACAGTAATCAAAACTGTATGGCACTGGCACAAAAATAGAAATATTGATCAATGGAACAGGATAGAAAGCCCAGAAATAAACCCACACACCTATGGTCAATTAATCTATGACAAAGGAGGCAAGAATATACAATGGAGAAGAGACAGTCTCTTCAACAAGTGGTGCTGGGAAAATTGGACAATTACATGTAAAAGAATGAAATTAGAACATTCTCTAACACCATACGCAAAAATAAACTCAGAATGGATTAAAGACCTAAATGTAAGACCAGATACTATGAAAACATAGGCAGAACACTCTTTGACATATAGTGCAGCATATCTTTCTGCCTCTACCTCCTAGAGTAAGGAAAATAAAAACAAAGAAATGGGACCTAATTAAACTTAGAAGCTTTTCCACAGCAAAGGAAATCAGAAGCAAAATGAAAAGACAAGCCACAGAATGGGAGAAAATATTTGCAAATGATGTGACCTACAAGGGATTAATCTCCAAAATATACAAGCAGCTCATACTGTTGAATACCAAAAAAACAAAAAACCCATAAACCCAATCAGAAAATGGGCAGAAGATCTAAATAGACCTTTCTCCACAGAAGACATACAGATGGGCAAAAAGCAAATGAAAAGATGCTCAACATTGCTAATTATTAGAGAAATGCAAATCAAAACTACAATGAGGCATTGCCTCACACTGGTCAGAATGACCATCATCAAAAAGTCTACAAACAATAAATGCTGGAGAAGGTGTGGAGAAAAGGGAACCCTCCTACACTGTTGGTGGGAATGTAAATTGGTACACCACTATGGAGAACAGTATGGAGGTTTCTTATAAAATGAAAAATGGAACTACCATATGATCCAGCAATTCCTGGGCATATACCTGGAGAAAGCCATAATTTGAAAAGATACATGCACCCCAATGTTCATAGCAGCATTATTTACAATAGCCAAGACATGGAATCAACATAAATGTCCATCGACAGAGGACTGGATACAGAAGATGTGATACATATGTATTATAAAATATTACTAAGCCATAATGATGAAATAATGCTATTTGCAGCAACATGGATGGACCTAGAGATTATCATATTAAGTGAAGTAAGTCAGACAGAGAAAGACAAATATCATATGATAACACTTATATGTGGAATCTGAAAAAATGATACAAATGAAATTATTTACAAAGCAGAAAGAGACACACAGACGTAGAAAACAAATGTATGGTTACCTAAGGGAAAGGTGGGGGGAGAGATAAATTAGGAATTTGGGATTAACATACACACACTTCTATATATAAAATAGAAAATCAACAAGGACTTACTGTATAGCACAGGGAACTCTACTCAATACTCCGTAATAACCTATATGGGAAAAGAATCTGAAAAAGAATAGATATATGTATATGTATGACTGAAACACTTTGCTGTACACCTGAAACTAACACAACCTTATAAATCAACTGTACTCCAATATAAAAAAAAAATTTTGGAAAAGGCACACTAGAAATATTTTAAGAAGAGATGCAGTGATAACAAATGTATTATCTTCCAGTGCACAAGAAATTATAACAAAATTTAGTGGCTAAAAACAACAAATACTTACTATCCCAAAGCCCTGTGGGTCAGGAATCTGACCATGGATGGATCACGGTCTCTCACAGGGCTGCAAGCAAGTTGTTGATTAGCACTTAAGTCATTTCAAGGTTTCACTAGGTAAGTATGTGCTTCCAAACTCATTTATGTAGCTCTTGGCAGGTCTCAGATCCTGACTGATTATTGGCCAGAGACATTAGTTCCTTGCCCACGTGTGTCTCTCCACTGGGTAGCTCCACAACATGGCAGTGGTTTTCTTTAGAGAGTGATTAAGAGAGCAAATTTAAGGTAGAAGCCACAGTCTTTTTGTCACGTAATTTCAGATGACATGCCATTGCTTCTGTTATATTCTGTTTGTTAGAAGCATGTCAATAATCCAGCCCAGAAGGGAGAGGATTACATAAAGTTAGAATACCAGGAGGCGGAGATCATTGTGGGCCGTAAAGGAGGCTGTCTACTACATTCTGCACTTTAGGCCCCAATAATTCACATTCTTCTCACATTCAACATGCATACACCCCCTCCAAGGTCCCCAGAGTCCCATTCCTTAACATCATCAGCTCAAAGTCCAGAATCTCATCATCTAAATCAGGTCCAGGTATGGATGAGGCTTCTCAGGTGTAGTTTCTTTTCTTTTTTTCTTTTTTTTTGTTTTGCGGTACGCAGGCCTCTCACTGTTGTGGCCTCTCCCGTTGCGGAGCACAGGCTCCGGACGCGCAGGCTCAGAGGCCACGGCTCACGGGCCCAGCCGCTCCGCGGCATGTGGGATCTTCCCGGACCGGGGCACGAACCCGTGTCCCCTGCATCGGCAGGCAGACTCTCAACCACTGCGCCACCAGGGAAGCCCTCAGGTGTAGTTTCTTAAATATAGTTTTTTGTGTGAAATTTTTCTCAACATACGGACCTGGGAAACTAAAAATCTAGGTTACCTGCTCCTCACACACTCAACATACAATGGTGAAACAGACCTATAGGATAACCATTATAAACATTCCTAGTCAGAAAAAGTGAAAAATGGGAGGCCACAAAGGAGAATTTGATGCAGTGTAATTCTGAAATCTAACTGGGAAAATGTTGGAAATTCCTTGATTAGGCCCAGCAATCATTCTCTGTGGCTTTTGACGATGCCCTCTGGACTTGTATTGGCTGGCTTGGTCTACCATAACAATACCACAGGCTTGGTTGCTTAAACAACAGAAATTTATTTTCTCACAATTCTGGAGTCCAGAAGTCCAACGTCAAGGGGCCAGCAGTGTTGATGTCTGGTGAGGCCTCTCTTCCTGGTCTGCAGACAGCTACCTTCTTGCCATGTCCTCACATGGTCTTTCCTCTCTGCATGTGCAGTGAGAGAGAGAGATCTGGGATCTCTTCTTCTCAGAAAGATGCTGTTCCTGCCCAACTAGGACTCTACTTTCATGACCTCATTTAACCCTCATGGCCTCCTTAAAGGCCATATATCCAAATATAGTCATACTGAGGGTTATTGCTTCAACATATGAATTTTGGGAGATATAATGCAGTTCAGAACAGGGCTCTCAATTCAGCCTGCTGAGTCATCGTTCCTTTTTCATGAAAGATGTCACATTTGCTGATGAGTAGTTTTCCCAGCCTACTTTCTGATATTTTGGGGGACCTGTTTGCCTCTTTGTACTTTTAGATTGTCTGTGTCCTTTTCAACCCAAGGTGGCATGGTACATCTTTAATCTCAAAGGGACTTTTGTGTGACTGAATAATTCTCTGAGGCCCTACCTTTCATCTTACTTAAGGTCCTAATAAAAGATTTTGCTGTCATATCCTCAGCTTCATCTCTAGACCAAGGGCATAATATTATGTCTTTGGTATTTTTGTCAAAAATGCACAACTGAATTTAATCATGAGGAAACATTAGACAAACCCAAACTGAGAGACATTCTACAAAATAACCAATATTTTGTATTCTTCAAAAGAGTCAAGGTAATGAAAGATGAAGAGAGCCAGAGAAGCCATCCCAGATTAAAGGAGACAAAAATGATGTGACAACTATATACAGCATGGGGTCGTTTACTGGATTCTACTCCAAAAAATGGACATTAGGGGAAACCTGGCAAAATCTGAACAAAATATGTAGATTACTTAATAGTATAGTCATTTAAGGAAGCTGGATGAAAGTTATACAGGCATCGTACAATACTATTTTAGAAAATTTTTTATAAGTGTGATATTCAAGATAACAGGTTTTTTAAAAAAAAACTTTAAATAATTTACCAAGGAGTAGTTATACAGAGAAGATGTAAATTTTAAGAGTGTAGACTAGGAAGTAGTTAGTAGTAGAGGAACTGTCAGAAGAACAAGCTAACAGGTAAAACATATTACTTAGCCATTCCCAACTATTCCAAATTTTGAGGCCTCCAAATTGAACTAATTGTGGTCACGAAAATTTGGTCTATGTTGAGCATTGAATATCTCTGTTGATTTTGTTCATTTTATTTATGTTTTATAGATAGAAATGTAAAGATACAAAGATAGAAATCTCCCATCCCATCATTTAGATGTCAATTCAATATGTATAAAATTTGGGACAGATTACTCATTTGTAGACCATTTATCTTCATAGCTATTAAATAACAAGCCAATAAATATATAATACTACATATCCAAATAAGCAGTGATGGCATAGCAGAAAAATGTCTTATCTCTGTAGGTTTGAATGCTGGAGTGCTGTTATGTTAGTGGAATGTTAATATGACAGTCTTATACGAAATGAGACAAAGTGAAACCAAGAATCTCCACATCTGGAACCAGGGCCACAAATCTAGCCTTAGGATGGGTTATTCCAGGGGCACTGAAGATGGAAACTTGTGTAGCATGTGGGTGGAGACAGAGGAAGAAAATGGAGCTCTCCAAATTAAATTGTCAAAGGAATGTGTACACTGAGGCATAGTTTAAGTTTGTGCTGACATTCATCTCCAATCTGGTGAGTCTGCAAAACCAAAGGCATCTCTAGACAGTCCTGATTCAAAATTGAAGCCATATCATATGGGTTAGAGCAATACAGACTATCCAGTTTAGCCAAGTGGGAAAGCATGGTATATGAATATGTTAACTCCCAGAGAATAATAGTCAATAAAAAAAAGGGTACACAGGGATAGTGGAGTATAGAATAGTCATTAGCACAGTTTTTATCATCATATAGTTTCTGGTGCTGCCCAGTGATGTGAGGTTTGGAATGATAATTAATTCTGATCCTTGGTTTCAGCATAGTACACCCTACCTCATAGAGTTACTATGCACATTAAATGAGGAAATGTATATGTCAAGAACATGGCACAGAGAAAGCATTTGATAAATGGCAGCCTTTGTTTATGTCATGATAATGATGATGATGATGATGATGTTAAGCCACATCTAAGCAGACTGGTGTTTTGTGCAGAGGTGTCCCACAAAGACACTGGATAACAAAGCAGCTAAAAGGATGAAAGTTGAAAGAACTTTCATGACAATTTGTTAATATTCCATGAGTAAGGGCAAAAGTTATAGCTAAATAAGCCTTGGAAGTTTCAGGGTTCCACTCAGACACTACAGATCCGTGGCTGAATCCAGAAAGACTATTTCTGGTCTCTCCACCCATAGGTAGAAGTGGAACTAATATGTTCATTTTATTGCTCAGTAAATGAAGATAATTCAGCTACAACTGTCTTTCTCAACAGCACCACTACAGTTATTTTGGGTCAGAGAATTCCAAACCCTGGTTCCCTGAAGAATGGGTAGGTGGGAAGAATGAAGTAACTGGCAACTAAGGGACCCCAAATATGAATTTATTAGGCTTGTGTTTCAAAGGCATGGAATGAAGTTCAAAAATATAATACTATTTTCTACAATTAAAATATATCTTCTGACTTTGAGTCTTCATGCACACAAACAGAATCATAATTTATTTTAGGTAAACTCAGTGAAAATATGGTAATTTCTCAGACAATCCTAGTTTATAATGCAGGCACACTCTGGATAGAACTTCCTCTTTGGCTTTTCTCCCTTCTCTTCTCCCTGGATTTGAGCCTAAGTTGGAGGAATGGGGTGGGTTAATAAAGAAATCTGCTCCAAAGCCATGCAGTATATTGTTGGGAAGGAAGCCATTTGCTTCTTAGTTCTGATGTGTTTTTATCCTATGCAGATGTCCTTTGAGCTGTTACTAATCTGCTTCAATTTTCAGGCATATCTCATGTTTTACCACCTGCCAAAATGCACAATTTTACAGTCAGAGTTTGATCATTAGACTCTGCCCAGGGTTTATTTATTTAGAAGTTTGTGGCGTTGCCATGGTCTCTGGTTGTCACACTACATTTTCCTTAGCCCAACCTCTAGGCTTCTTTTGGTCTTCCTTTCCATGTCCTAGTTTTTCTCCCCCCATCTTGAGATTCAGGGTTCAGGGATACTCAGAGACTCTCACTGCATCCCTAACACTGCCTCTGACCCATCTCTGCTCTATTATCTACAAACTCTGCTCTCATTAGGACACTGGCTTGGTGGCTACTCCTAGAGTTCAGACTGGACCTGTGAGGTATTCGCTTCTATCATCATGGTGTCAGGAACTTCTCTATGCAGTAAGCCTCACCCAGGATGCAAGAGATGTGTCCCTTTTGTTATCAGAAATCAAAATTTAAATGACAATTTCACTGTATTTTTCTCCATCTTCAGGTGTGGGGTGAGAGATGGGGAAGGGGAGGGGCAGGGCACAGAAACAGACAAAAGTCTGTAGGTTCTTGCTTCTCTTCCAGATTTTCTCTCTTTTCCTTCACAGCTCAGATGGCTTTCTGCTCTGAGGGCAAGGGTAGAAGCATGCATGAGCTTTACCAGATTGCTTTTCCTTTCAAGACTTTTTGGTCATACATTACACCTGTATCAATGCTTTTGAACCTAGGAGCCAAGAATTTGGAGTCTTTGCTCTCCGGCCCTATCAGAGAATAGATCCTATGTGAATGACAGCCCTATATCTCAAGACCCATCATGGAATGGGCACAGGAGGAAAAGATGAATTGGTATCAAATGATTCCCCTGACAAGTGAATATTGTTCAGGTCTAATGTGTCTTCTAATAGAATTCCTTCCATTCATAACTCTGCTAACAATAGCTTGCAGGGCACCCTGAAAAGCATTCTAGCATCTCATACACTCCTCTGATAGAGCACCACCAGCTCTCCTTGGAGGAGTATTCTGATTTCATTCATTCCACATGCATTCCCCTCTCCGTCATCTGGTTCCTGTTGTTTCACAGACTGGAGACGTCCAATCTTCCCTTCATTTTCCTGGTTCTTATCCACAAGACATAAGGTCAATTTCAGCTGTCTCATGACATCTTTCCTAAGCATCTCTCTTCTTTAACTAGCTAAAAGTTAATTCCTTCTGTTTTCAGTTGTTTAGGATTTGTTTCATGATTGTTACATATTTTCCCCTACAAGAATATGTCACTTGAATGTAGTGATCATGCCACATACTCTATTTATATGCTGTGAATTGTTTATTATGATGCTGGTACATAGTAGATGCTAAACACTGATTCATCATTCTACACTGGTTTAAAAAGAAATATGGAAGTCTAAGCAGTGTTGTCAATTGTTTTCTAAGTTTCAATAACAGTTTGATTTCTGTTTCCTGGAGACATAAAAGGTTTCTGAGAAACCAAAATTGAATAAAGCCAATTTCCTAAATTTTTACCTAATGATTTACAATGAAATAATGATCATAGATATGACAAGCATTTAAAATTTCCAAGGAAACAGTCTAGTTTGCTTCTGTGTATTTGCCATTACTGATTTTCATCATGTTATGCTGTTTTCTGAGTCAGTTATACTTGCCATTTTAAAGTTCTCTTTACAAGGCATGGGTACAAAAATATGTTTAATAAAGCAAAGAAGGGCCAGTATAGCATGAGTATAGAGATTGGAGGAACAATTAGATATGTTATTAATACCAACCATAATAATAATTTCTCAGAATGTCTTTCTTGTAGATAAAAATAACTAAACATTCCAATGAATAGATGAAAATTATGTTCAATTATAAAAAGAACTATATAATTGTATTATTATTCTATTATTTTTGTCTTACTAATAAGACGTGATTTTGTCAGTATTACATCCGTCTATTCATTCATTCATTCATTCAACAAATGATTATTAAATACTTACTACTTGCTAGGTATTGAGGTTACAATGGTCTCTGCCATCACAGAACTTAAAAACTGTAGTTTCTAATTCTGTTGACCAATTTTCTATGTCAGAAAGGACTATAATTGGATGGATTTAGAGACTGTCATACAGAGTGAAGTAAGTCAGAAAGAGAAAAACAAATATCGTATATTAACGCATGTATGTGGAACCTAGAAAAATGGTACAGATGAACTGGTTTGCAGGGCAGAAGTTGAGACACAGATGTAGAGAACAAATGTATGGACACCAAGGGGGGAAAACCACAGTGGGGTGGGGATGGTGGTGTGATGAATTGGGCAATTGGGATTGACATGTATACACTGATGTGTATAAAACTGATGACTAATAAGTATCTGCAGTATAAAAAAACAAACAAAAAAAAGAAAATACGTTTTTTCATGCTTTGTTCCTTTTTCTCTTGGTGCTTGACATATCAATATTGTATGTAGGTGTGTTTATATCTTGGTTAATTTTAATAAACAATATTGTATGGCACTGATAGGACTCTTTCAAATTATTGTTTGCCCTTTTTAGCTCAAGCAAGTGTTGTAACCTTTGACTACTACTTTTGTTCTTTTTTCCCCCATATGTTATCTGTTAAAAGAAATGGCAATAAGACTCTAAAAAGCTTTGAGAAAACAACAACAAAAAAGAAAGGACTATAATCAAAATAAGAATTTTTTCAGGTATCTTGTAAACTCCCTAAATAGCTCTATATTTGTAAACATTTTTAGAAACTTTAAAAATATTTCATGAATATGCTTAAAAGTTAAAAGAGCAATAGAATTTCCTAAATATATGACTATTTTAAATTTTGGCTTAAAATATGTATTTGCTTTTTAACTTCTGGCCAAGCAGACACTTGTGATTTGTGTTGAAAGAGGCAGCACAGTGACTTATACTTTTCAAAGATAATTGCCCCTATGGAAGACTCTAGAAGAGAAGAAGTGATGCTCAGAAACTCAGGCTCACAGTCGCCTGAATTGAGAGCTTTGTTTTAATATTAGCACTTAGAAGATAAACACTAGCAGCCTCCAAAGAGGTGATGTTCACTGGATATCATATGACTTCAAGTGGGAAGACAGAGAAACTACTCAACTGTTGAGAAGCAGAGGCAAGTAAACATTTATGCCAGAAATGTACACATTTACCATCATAACATCACTCCTACTCAACTGCCTTGGTAGATAAATAGACATTCTAGAGTCTAGAATATGGCATTTGTAGGATATTATTTTACTTTAAATACTTTTCAGTAGGATGTGAAAGAAAGTCTCTATACAGACAAATACACCAGATATCTAATAGCTCTTTGGATAATTTAACAGAGCCCTACCCAACATTCTTCATGGCCAGAGACTGTCATTTGACAAGGCTAGAATATTACCAGCATCTCTGCTTTTGGTGGTATGCTGTACTCTGCTAATGTCTATGATGCTTTGTTGGTTTAAAAAGGAATGCATCGATACCCCATATTCATTTTGACAAATGAAATACAGTCCTGGAGGGAAAAATGGGCCTTTGCAGTTCCATCTTCCAGGCCACTACTGAAGGCATGGTGAACAGAATCCCATTACCTCTCTTTTTTCCTTTGCTAGAAATGGCACATAAATTGCCAATCACCCTTCTAAAATTCAAAAGTAATCCAACAATTAAAATGTACCTCTGTTTAGAAAATATTAGAGCCCAGTTGCTCAGCTTTTTTTCTACTTCAAAGCTGAACAATGTATTTTCAAACAGCATTCTCATTAGAGGAGATTTTTGTAAGCTTGCTTTGATTCTTTGCCTTTGATTCTTTGAATACTCAGTTGGTTCCTGCTCAGGTTATTTTAGTTTAGTAAAGCTCACATTATGATTTTCTCAGTGTAGGCAAAAACTTCTAGTTAATTAAATCACATCAATCAATTGCATCCATCTCAATTACTTCTGAGACGTGATATACTAATAACTGTTCCTTTTAATAACTAAATTAAATGGGTCATGAGTGAAGGCTAAACCACTTGAAACATGACTGAGTGAGGAAAATTTACCACTGGAAGGGGGCTAAAAAGTAGAGGGATTTCTCTTGAATTTATAAATACTGGTTAAGTTCTCTGGTGGGAAGTATTAAAATATCAAGTTACAGGGGCCTCAACATGGCCAAGAATATTTCCTTCACTGCAGCCCCAGAAAAACAAAGGAGAGATTCCTAATTCACATGGGGTGGGGGTTATTCTGCATTTCTCATCTGATTTGAATGGAAACACAGGTAGATTTTTTCACCCAGGTCTTCACTTTTGCCAAAAATCTTAGATTGGAAGAAAAGCACACTGTAAGTCAGGGAAAAGGAAAAATATTTGAATAATCATTTTCCATTGTGTAAGTTGTTATGAGATTCTCTGTTTTTATAATAGACACCACATAACATAAAGTGAATAGAAGAGAAATTGCCAAGGGTCTCAGAAGCCCACCTCAGAAAATGTAAAACGAGAAAAAAACGCTTGAAAATTCTCCTAATGTATCTCTCAGGATGGAAAGAACTATAACTATTTTAGGTCTGCACTTCTGATCCCACTTTCCTTCTAGCCAGTCAACAGAATTCAATAATCAAATTCTCCGAAGGATGCCAAAGGGTTTGACATAATTCACAGGGACAGTTATTGGAGTTACTGCTGGGGAAAGGCAGAAACTATAGGTGCATCTTTGTTGAGTCTAGGTCTGATTCAAGACCAGAGGAAAGCCATAAATGCATCAGGCCAAGAAGACAATTGTATGTTTGCCCTTCCTGTAGAGACAATTGTAGGTCTATTAGACTTCCACAATGTCTCAAAGCAAATTTCTGGATTTTATCTACCATAAATTCCCTTCCTGAGACTCGTAGAGCAGCCCACATTCAAGAACAAGGTTCTGTATAAAAACAAGACTTAATTAGGGAGCCAGGAGGTGGCAAAGATTTAGCATTATGCAATCAAATTAAATAGTCTTCTGAAGCTTTTTGTTTTCTTAACAGCTTAGCAAAGTTACTCGGAATATAATAAATCCAATGGAGAATAAAACCAAGTGATTAATCAGTAGTGGCAAACTCTATGACCTTTTCAGAGGGTACTTGGTTGTCCATTTTTGTCTGAATCCATTCCAAGAAGAACTAACATCAGCAATAATGTGGAAAATCATTTGATCCAGTGCGAAAAATTCTGGGTTTTGTTAGAAAGAATCAAATTGTGCCTTTATGTCTGAGAATCTAGGGAGTACTATTTCAGTGAGTTCTTTACCTTTAAAAGTTTTAAGTGTCCACTGTGGACTAACTGGGAAAGCACTGGGGTCTAGTTCTAGCTTCATTCATTAATTTCTTTATTCATTCATTCATTTACTCACTCACATTACTCATTCTTTCTACAAATACTTGTTGGGAATTACTATGTGCTAGGCACTAGTGATACCATATTGATAAAAACCAGCCTTTGTCCTTCAGAGCAAGAAGGAAACATGGCACAAAATGATGACTATACTCTAAAGTTCTTTAAAGGGACATGATGTTATGACAGGACACCCCAACTAGTCTGGGCACCAATGGAAAGTCTCCTTGAGGAAGCAAGGTTTAAGTTCTTACTTATCTGAAGGATAAGTAAGAAGAGTTCACTATGTGAAGAGGAGAGAAGAGCATTCCAGGTAGAGGGAATAACATATACAAAAGCCTTAGGCAGCAGAGAGCATGATGTTTTGGAAAAGGTAAAGAAAGCCTAATGTGAATCGAAGGAGCAACAACCCTCAGAGTTTGATTCTTGGTTTCTAAATATCATGTATCAGCAACCATAACCAGGACTCCCTGGAAAAATGGCCAATTCCAGGGCTAGGGATGGGAAAGTACAAGATGAGGCAAAGAAATCTTGCTGTCAGAAAGTAAGGAAGTGCTCAGAGTATAGAGGGGGTCTTGTCAAAATAACACTGCAGCAAAGCCAGCTTTAAGAACCCAGGATGCAAGAGGGAGGAGATATGGGGATATATGTATAGCTGATTCACTTTGTTATAAAGCAAAAACGAACACACCATTGCAAAGCAATTATACTCCAATAAAGATGTTAAAAAAAAAAAAAAGAAGCCAGGTCATGAAGCAACCTAAATGCCCACCAATAGACAAATGGATAAAGAAGATGTAGTACATATATACAACGGAATATTACTCAGCCATAAAAAGGCATGAAATTTGGTCATTTGTAGAGACATGGGTGGACCTAGAAACTGTCATACAGAGTGAAGTAAGTCAGAAAAAGAAAACAAATATCCTATATTAATGCATATATGTGGAATCTAGAAAAATGGTATACATGAACTAGTTTGCAAGGCAGAAATAGAGACACAGATGTAGAGAAAAAATATATGGACACCAAGGGGGGAAAGCTGGGGGGGGGGTACATGGTGGTGGGATGAATTGAGAGACTGGGATTGACATATATACACTAATATGTATAAAACAGATAACTAATAAGAACCTGCTGTATAAAAAAATAAAATTAAAAAAAAGAAGTTCCATTTGACCAGTTTCTGGCAATTTGAGTATTAAAATAAGTAATAATAGTAGCATATTATAAAACAATGAATAAAATAGAAAATCATGAGTCCATACTGATACAATTATTATACACAAATAAATTTAAAGTTTGGTAATGAATGAGATATTTACATAGTCTCAAATTACCTTCCTACAAAATATTTCTTTATTACAAAGGGAAGAAGAATACTTTACAATGGAGGATCTTGGCAGACACCACCTTGTTATCAAAATTAACAACACTAGTAATCATAAAAGTAGAAATTGTATGCTATTTTAAAGTAATCAGTGAGAAGAAAACAGTTTCATTTCTCCAATATGCACAATCGTCATGAAGAAAAACTGGACCAATCCAAACGAAGGGATATTCTCCGACATAACTGGCCTGTGATCTTCAAGTTTCAAGATGATAAAAGCCAAGGAAAGCATGAGAAAATGTCCCAAGTTGAATGAGTCTAAAGAGAGGTGACAGCTAAACAATATTTAACTCCAAATTGGATCTCTGACTCTAAAGGATATTATTTGGATACTATGTAAAAACTGAATGGGATGCAAGAGATGAATGTGATATGAAGATTTTGATGGTTGTGTAGTAAGTATGCAGGTGAATTCTCTGTTCTGAAAGAGTTCATGTGATTAGGTTAAGCCATTCAGATAATTTCTCTACCTTAAGGTCAATTGATTAGTAACCTTAACTATATCTGCAAAATCCCTTTCATTGTAAAACAACACAATCATAGGAGTAACAAAAGGGGGCAAAGATTGTGGGGCTCGTTTTAGAATTTTGCCCATCACAAGATGGAAGAGAGAAATGTATTCGAGTCTTCTATCAAACAATATATGTAAAGAAGGGAAGGTGAAAATCTGCTTCTCAGATTCATGAAATGGGCATTGGGAAATTCTGGACTATGACCTTTGAGACATCTTCAGCAGTGAAATTCTTTGATTTGTCTTTATTAGGCTGTAAGAGCAGGTGCAATAAGTTTCTGATTTACTGTTGCATTCTCAGCACTTAGCTTAAGGACTGGCACATAGTAGATGATCAAAAATGTTGAGGGTATGAAGAATAAACTATGAGTGAAGAATTAGCTATGGCAACCAAAGATTTATTTCCTTATTTGACTAACCAAAATCTACAGTGCTGGAGGGAGGAACACTCCCAAACTCATGCTACGAGGCCACCATCACCCTGATACCAAAACCAGAAAAAGATGTCACAAAGAAAGAAAACTACAGGCCAATATCACTGATGAACATAGATGCAAAAATCCTCAACAAAATACTAGCAAACAGAATCCAACAGCACATTAAAAGGATCATACACCATGACCAAGTAGAGTTTATCCCAGGAATGCAAGGATTCTTCCATATACACAAATCAATCAATGTGATAAACCATATTAACAAATTGAAGGAGAAAAACCATATGATCATCCCAATAGATGCAGAAAAAGCTTTCAACAAAATTGAACACCGATTTATGATAAAAGCCCTCTAGAAAGTAGGCATAGAGGGAATTTACCTCAACATAATAAAGGCCATATATGACAAACCCACAGCCAACATCGTCCTCAATGGTGAAAAACCAAAACCATTTCCACTAAGATCAGGAACAAGACAAGGTTGTCCACATTCACCACTATTACTCAACATAGTTTTGGAAGGTTTAGCCACAGCAATCAGAGAAGAAAAAGAAATAAAAGGAATCCAAATCAGAAAAGAAGTAAAGCTGTCACTGTTTGCAGATGACATGATACTATACATAGAGAATCCTAAAGATGCTACCAGAAATCTACTAGAGCTAATCAATGAATTGGGTAAAGTAGCAGGGTACAAAATTAATGCACAGAAATCTCTTGCATTCCTATACACTAATGATGAAAAATCTGAAAGAGAAATTAAGGAAACACTCACATTCACCATTGCAACAAAAAGAATAAAATACCTAGGAATAAACCTACCTAAGGAGACAAAAGACCCGTATGCAGAAAACTAAAAGACATTGATGAAAGAAATTAAAGATGATACCAACAGATGGAGAGATATACCACGTTCTTGGATTGGAAGAATCAATATTGTGAAAATTACTCTACTACCCAAAGCAATCTACAGATTCAATGCGATCCCTATCAAACTACCAATGGCATTTTTCACAGAACTAGAACAAAAAATTTCAAAATTTGTATGGAAACACAAAAGACCCCAAATAGCCAAAGGAATCTTGAGAAAGAAAAACGGAGCTGGAGGAATCAGTCTCCTTGACTTCAGATTATACTACAAAACTACAGTAATCAAGACAGTATGGTACTGGCACAAAAACAGAAATATAGATCAATGGAACAGGATAGAAAGCCCAGAGATAAACCCACACATGTATGGTCATCTTATTTTTGATAATGGAGGCAAGAATATATTATGAAGAAAAGACAGCCTCTTCAATAAGTGGTGCTGGGAAAACTGGACAGCTACATGTAAAAGAATGAAATTAGAACATTCCCTAACACCATACACAAAAATAAACTCAAAATGGATTAAAGACCTAAATGTAAGGCCAGACACTATGAAACTCTTAGAGGAAAACATAGGCAGAACACTCTATGACATAAATCACAGCAAGATCCTTTTTGACCCACCTCCTAGGAAATGGAAATAAAACCAAAAATAAACAAATGGGACCTTATGAAACTTAAAAGCTTTTGCACAGCAAAGGAAACCATAAATAAGACAAAAAGACAACCCTCAGAATGGGAGAAAATGTTTGCAAATGAAGCAACTGACAAAGGATTAATCTCTAAAATATACAAGCAGCTCAGTATCAAAAAAACAAAAAACCCAATCCAAAAACGGGCAGAAGACATAAATAGACATTTCTCCAAAGAAGATATACACATTGTCAACAAACACATGAAAGAATGCTCAACATCATTAATCATTAGAGAAATGCAAATCAAAACTACAATGAGATATCATCTCACACTGGTCTGAATGGCCATCATCAAAAAATCTAGAAACAATAAATGCTGGAGAGGGTGTGGAGAAAAGGGAACCCTCTTGCACTGTTGGTGGGAATGTAAATTGATACAGCCACTATGGAGAACAGTATGGAGGTTCCTAAAAAAACTAAAAATAGAAATACCATACAACACAGCAATCCCACTACTGGGCATATACCCTGAGAAAACCATAATTCAAAAAGAGTCATGTATCACAATGTTCATTGCAGCTCTATTTACAATAGCCAGGACAAGGAAGCAAGCTAGGTGTCCACTGACAGATGAATGGATAAAGAAGATGTGGCACATATATACAATGGAATATTACTCTGTCACAAAAAGAAACGAAATTGAGTTATTTGTAGTGAGGTGGATGGACCTAGAGTCTGTCATACAGAGTGAAGTAAGTCAGAAAGAGAAAAACAAATACCATATGCTAGCACATACATATGGAATCTAAAAAAAAGAAAAAAAAGGTCATGAAGAACCTAGGGGCAGGACAGGAATAAAGATGCAGATGTAGAGAATGGACTTGAGGACACGGGGAGTGGGAAGGGTAAGCTGGGACGAAGTTAGAGAGTGGCATGGACTTATATACACTACCAAATGTAAAATAGATAGCTAGTGGGAAGCAGCTTCATAGCACAGGGAGATCAGCTCGGTGCTTTGTGACCACCTAGAGGGGTGGGATAGGGAGGGTGGGAGGGAGACGCAAGAGGGAAGAGATATGGGAACATATGTATACGTATAGCTGATTCACTTCGTTATAAAGCAGAAACTAACACACCACTGTAAAGAAATTATACTCCAATAAAGATGTGAAAAAAAAAAGAAAGTGAATGCAAAAAAAAAAAAGTGAAGCTTGAGGTTATACTAGCTAGTATTTGTTCTTGAAAAGATCTGAGGCACTGATATGTAGGGAAGGGGAATCGTACCTACTTCTCCAGTTTTCCAGAAGTAAATGTGATTGCCAGGACTCTAAATATTCAGCGGGTCAATTAGAGTACTCTACTTCACAACCTAAAAATATCCATGATAACATTTTGAGTGGTGGTGGGCTATAGGAAATATATTATAGCACAGTGGCAAAGAGTATAGATTTTAGTAACAAAAAGACATATATTTGAATTTCAGGCCCTCTAGTTACTAGCTGTGAGATCTTCGGTAAATTATTTAACCTCTCCAAGTCTTGGTTTCTTCATATGGGAAACAGCAATAATCATAATGGCTGTCACCACACTATTAAAATGAAATAATGTAAAATAGAACTAAGTCTGGCACTGTCTAAGATCTCAATAAATGATAACTCTGTTTATATTGTTATCATTTATGCATTCTTATGTATAAAAATGAAGATGTTGTGATATATTTTAATGATATTCCTAAGGTTCTGAGTCCATTCATCCTCATAATCAATACACATGTAAATTTGTCATTTTATAGCAGCATTTTTCTCTTATGTGGGTATACTTTCTTTGGCAAAACAAACTAAATCAATATTTTGTAAATCAAATTACATTTGATAATGAGGGATGGGCATTACACTAAAGAAACATAATTTTTAAACTTTGTTGAAACATATAGTCTTTCAGAAATCTGAGGACAGCTCTGTGTCCTTTTTTTTGGCCAAACGCACAAATCCTTACATACATAAAACTTTGTGTACAGTTAAGGGGGCACAAGGACCTCCTCTAAAAAAAACTGAGGTTTTTAATGAGGTGAATAAATAATTAGTATTTCAAATAAACCAATCCTTAATCTATCTGTTGTAGAAATTCAAATTTTCACATAGTGACATTTAATGAAGTACCTCACATAGACTATTGATGTTTAATGTGGTCTGAAACATAGTCATGTGCCATAACGTTTGCCAAAAAAACCCATTTTTATCCCAGGCTTATTAACTATGTTGTACCTAGCAGTTTTGTATCCAGTGAACAGTCACTGGAGTACCATTAATATTAGTGTTGGGGGTAATACGAAATTATACAATCTGATTAATACTTTTCTTTTATGCTTTTTCTGTACCAAAGAGCCAGCAGCAAACACAATGGCCTTTTTTCCTTTTCCAGAACAGTTTTTTTAAACTTTATATTTTCGATAAGTCTCTCTTAGAAATTTCTGTAAAGTACTTATTTTTCTAGTATATCTTATCTAATAAATATTAAAAACATATCTAATGGGAGTAATTGAACATTTGAATCTTAAAATGAATCAGTAAGGTGACAAGTTTTCCACTAAATAACTTGACTTTGCTCCTATAGCCAATACTACATTAAAGTTAATGTAATAATGCAGTGTTTCAATGTTTGAAAATAACAAACATCAACAGACTTTAAAGACTTCCTTGCCAGCAAAATCTGTCATTTCTGCTAATAAAAACAAATCACAACAACTTCTGAATATACGTTTAAAGGTAAGTTTTGAAAGATACAAAAAATCTTGAGGAAATAGAGTTTAGTTACTAGTTAACTTTTACATTCTCATTTCTGAAGTTGTAAATTAACCACAGAAATATTTTACTTAAAGGAGCGGTTTTCAACCTAGGATAAGCTACAGTATCATCTCATTTGTGGTTTTGATCTCCTTTATATTTCCAGCTTCAACTAAGGGAGTCTGATGGTTTGCTTCATTTTTTTCTTCATAAGCAAATTCATGAAACCTCAGTGTGAGATTTACGAGTTTTAAAAAAATTGTCATTAGGTAAATTAATAGACAAATGAAAGTAGTTCCCATAGTGATAACCGAACAACCACCTCCACTGGCAGGAGTTTTGTTTGGTTGCTGATCTGTTGCATCTGCCATGTGTGAAATGATAGGAAGATCATTCAGGAAGTTCAATATACCCACAGGAAGAAGCCAAATGTGTCAGCTTATTTTGGGAACCATTCTATCATGAGGATACATTTGTTCTCAGAGCAGCCTCAGAACGCCTCCCTTTTATCAGACTGTGTCTTGATTAAAAGGACAGCTGATGTCTACTACATAGAGAATGGTTTTCTCTTGACAAGTTGGTCTTATTGTCAATAAATATTTCATTGTTAAATATTTGTTTTTTGTCTGTTTTCAGCAGCACAGTTTGAAAGATGGCTTCTGGAAGGTTCGGCACAGTCATCTCATAAATTACCACTAGTAAATCCTTATAATAATGCATATGGCATTTTAATCTTATAAACAATATACTGCTGAAGAAGCAGACATGGGAATGTAACTGCTATTTCTTTACGTTTTTAATTTTTAAGTTTTAGACTTGCAGTATAGTTCACCAAAATTCATTTAGTAACTAAAATTTAGAAACCAATTTAGAAGCTATTGTGTTTTTATAAGAGCCTTTAGATGAAAGCAAATAATTGTATATTAATTGTAGTTAAAATTAAGAATGACAATTATTAAGGCACTTCGTTATGTTTTTTATTCTCTTGCATTATTTTCTTTCCTTTACCTATAATTTCTACCCAATTTTGGGATTTACAGTTCATGTAACTTCTTTCACTAATGCAAATCAGAATGGCCAAAATAATCCTTTGCAAATGGTGAGTAACAAGTGTGATATATTGAAAGTGGTAAGGTAGCTCCATCTTACCAGTTTCTGGGACTTCACACTCTTGCTGAATTGCTTTTAGATTCAGCAAGAATCTCACAAACTTTCTCATAGAATAATAAAATAATAATCAAAGTCTTACAAGGACAAGCAATAATTCACTTGTTGAAGTGGGTCTGGTAGATTGTGAGCATTTTTCTCCCTGTGTGGTATAGGCTGGGTGTTCCTAATTAACACTAAGAACACTGACAAAATTGCTTGCCTTTTTGAGTTGCTCTATTTAAACTTTTTCCCTTATTTTTTACCGGCCATACATTAACCTGACCAAGGTCAAATTTATTCCTTAAAATTAAAATAATAAATAAAACATTCTCAATACTTTTTAGTTGTTTAAGCTTAACTGATTTTTGAATAATTTTCTTCTGTTGTCTAGGAAACACACAATTACTGTCCTGCGCTGAAATGGGCAGATTCTAAGAGGAATTGTTTCTCCACTGTGCTGATACTTCATGATGACGAATACTTCTAGAATGGCGAAACGTTCCCTGCATTGAATAAGTACAGGTGGTGCTGATTGTCTTTCCTACTTGTCATTTACTTTCAACTCACATTCATGTCAAGTTCCAAAGTGTTGTCTTCTTGGTGAAGGATAATGAAGATGTGACTTACAGTCATATTTAGACTCTGGTAATTGGAGTTGAGAACCCTTTCCTGCTACTCAGTGGCCTGATATAAGCCCTTTTGTAAGGAAAATGCGTGTACTTTTCTCATATCTCCATTCTCTCCTGTCCTTATCCCAATTCTGAATCTTCTGACCTCTCTTTCAGTGTTCTATGTACTTTGGGAAGGGTATAGAAACCTCTCAAAATCCTTGTGCATTGTACAAGTAACACACACACACACACACACTTTCAGTGCTCAGTAGTGCCTGGCACAAACTAAGTGTTCAATCAATTGAATGCAGTCAATAAATGGTAGAAAGAATAAAGGAATAATAATGAACTACATTAAATAAAGGAATAATAATGAACTACATTAAATAATAATGAACTGCATTAAAGGAATAATAATGAACTACATTAATAAAGGAATAATAATGAACTACATTAAATAATAATGAACTACATTAAATAAAGGAATAATAATGAACTACATTAAAATAATAATGAACTATACTGAAGGAAGGTTTCAGTGAATTTTTGAGCTGATCAAGATGTTTTGTTTTGTTGCTGGTTCTATGACAGTAAAGATAAAGTTTCATCATTCTCAGGATGGAGAGATTAAAATGGATGTCTTTTCCAAAGTAAATAAACACATCATTAGACATAAAAATTTTTAAATAATTTCTAGTTTATAGCTACAAGATGATTGGTAATTTCACAAATGTAATAGGGTGAGTACAATGTATTTTAAGTAGAAATATTATATTCTGAAAATAAATGATATATAAACTACTACGTGGTTACTGTTTATTTACTACATAGTATTATCTAAAATAGTGCTTCTCAGATTATATTTCAGATAAAAATATTAAGTGTTCTTACCCTTTAACTTTTTGTTTCTCCTGCTGGTATATACCTCAATGAGAAAGAATAAAAACACAAAAATAGAGATATAATGACCTTAAGGATTGTAATAGTAAATTAATCTTACTGAATATTTTTCTAGTCTAGATAACATGAAAAAATATGTAAAGCACTTATATGGCAACATCCTGTATTTGTAAGATATAATCATTCTTATTTCTAATAAAATAATCAAATAAGAAATGCATATGTGAATTATATACAAATTATGTGCAAACGTATGCCTGCATTGGCTAGTGTTAAAGCCTCCCAAATATATTTCATCCTTCCTCACTATGCAGTGGCCATGTGATCTGAATGACATTGATCCCGTCCCCAGTCCTAAGGGTGGGTTCTCATGGATCCTTTTCTGTTGCCATAGTAGTTGGTTTGAGGGTGGGTATATATTTAAGATTTGAGTCAATCAACATTTCCCCAGCCAAAGTGATTCAATTATTTAGGGTCACCCAATTAAAACAAAACTTATGACTTTTGTTTTAAAGTTTTGGAAGGCAACACTCTTTCTCTATCTCTAGCCATGAACAAAATCACCTGTAGTCACATTTACTACTGGCAGCCATTCTATGCCCACGAGGAAAGCAAGCCTTCAGAAGAAGCCAACACTGTTGATAGAAGAATGGTGAGATAGAAAGATACTATGTGCTGATACCATCACTGGTTAACCTTGAAGAACCTTTAATCTCTGGACCTCCTACTCACATGAGCCAGCAAATTCCCTTATGAATTAACTACTGTGCATTGCCTTTCCTATTACTTGTAACTGAAAGTGTCCTTCACAATTAAATGTTCATCAAAACATGTTCATTCATTTGGCTGTGAGCCATGAAAAAAATCCTAGTGGGGAAGATGATTTTTCTGAGAAATGGCTTCTTAGGATTCTCTACTGTCACCTTGTTTGGTTTTACTTGTTTGAGTCTAGATTCTTTATTGGAAGTATAAAAAAATCACTAAAGAGCTAAAAATATAATATTTAAATAAATTATATTTAATCTTACAGCTAACAAATCTATAAGAAATTTTAACAGAGACACAATTAGAGTTATAAAGGACATAGAGTCTACAGAGCCTAGTGTAGCAAAGCATTAGGAGAAACATGAAGAATATTTTAAAATACTTTAAACTAAAAGAGAAATTTTTTGGTGAGTGTACAAATCTAACAAATATGTCTTGGAACCATTACTGTTTTTAACTATGTCTATCTCCAATATCTTACACTGTGATAGGAACATACATAATAATAAATGTTTTTAAATGAATGAATGATTTACTCTCAAGAAGTGAATAACTATAAATGAACAGTAGGTCAATCATAGAAGGAACGTGAGTATGTCCTCAACAAGAGCACTGAATGTAAGCGGAAGAATGAATGAGGACTGTGCTGTAGGTTGAACATTTGGGTTTCCTGGATAAAAGTCAACAGTAATATGAAAAATATAAGTGCATGAATTAGACTTTGGTTCAAAGCAACAGAAACCAATGCTGGCAAAGAAAAGAAAAATGGAATTAATTGGCAGTATATTAGGACTTATGAAATCAGCAGAGGTTGCAGTTAGGGTTGGTTAGGAATGGGCAGAAACCAAGGCCATTCCAGAGACTAAGGAGCAGGACTCATAATAGGGAAAATTCAGGTCAGGATGCAGCTATTGAAGGGAGGTGACAAGGTGGAAGTTGGTGGTGGCCTGAATGAAAGCCATTCCAGAGGATACTATGAATGGCTGGAGAAGACTGAAGAGAGTTGGAAAAATAAGCAAGTTTTTGGATGCATTTTTCTGTGAAGGAGAGCACACAAAGACATGAGGTCAGAGAGGTTTTCATGCTGCTACTCAGAATGTTTCTATGACAATGGGACTGAACCACTGGCTAGAGCACTCTTCCCTGCAAGGGTCCCTAGGCTGGTTTCTTCCCATCCTTCATGTTTCAGTTCTATGCTATCACCTGCTCCTAGTTGTACATCTTTGTTTTATTCTCTTTACAGCACTCGTTTCTGTCTGAAATTACCTTCTGAATTTTTTTATTGCCTCCACCAACTCAAGTATGAAGTTGTTAAGGGCAGCAACTTTGTCTTTCTTATTACCACTATATCACCAGCACCTAGAAAAATACCTGTCATGTAGCAGAACCTCAATAAATATTTGTGGGAAAATTAATGAGCAAATGGATAACTAGAACTTCAACTGCTTCTTTTATTCTTACATCACTTGTTTGAGATTCAAAGTCCCAGGATCCAGTTGGTGAATAGCCAAGTTCAGACGCTATTCAGTGCTTTGTCTGGTCAGGGTTTGTCCCTCCTTGGGTTATATGGTGGGTGCTGAGTACATGAATTTACTGTTCCTCTAAAACCAAGTACAAGGGGACAGAGACAATTCCTACAGAGACATTAGGGCTATTTGGGATCTCCAAATGACAAATGCTCATGTAATACAGAATTGTAAGGAGGGAAAAGGAATATTTACTTCCTGCCATAAAAAAGCCATAAATGAAAAGTTTACATTCCTGCTCATCAGCTAATTGCTTTCAATTTATTCCTGTTTCCTGACAAAAGACTTTAGGACCAAGGGGTAAGCAAGTCTCTCTGCTCACACAGATAAACATCCCTCTCCATTAAAACAGGCTGGCAGCCTGGAGATAATGAGACCCACTGTGCCAAGCAATCAGCAACACAGGGAAGAGGTCACAAAAATGACAAGAGAGCTGGCTAATTCTTGAGAGAAACAGAAGGAAAATCGTTGCAATCAGTTGAAAAATGTTTGGGTTGTTAAGGTTCATGGAATGAGCAATTCGTGTACTTGTTTGTAAGATGTTACTGTGGTTTTTTTCTCACCTTCATGACCTCCTCTTGTCCTCCCATATAGCTCAGACACACCCTGACTCCCAGCCACAGGCACTGTCACCTTGTGTCCATTACAATGAAAACATAGCCAACTTCCCTAGGTCAACTCTGTGAAACGTGGTCATTTGTCTCCACAGGACGGTACCTCCACAGGAGGAATACCTATGAGGTACTTCTGTTTGCTTTCATTAACTTATTCTTTTTGGTGCTAGGGATCTCTTAAGTTAGAATACCCTTTGGGAAATCCAAGACTTTCTTCATTTGCTCTTTTTGCAATAGAACATTCATGGCTACTAGTATGACAACCTTGATGGAATGATGAACAGATCAGCTGAATTGATACTGAGAACAGGGACCGTATCAATTTTATTTATGCTTAGCACCATGCTTGGTACACAACGGGTCTTCAATATTTATTGAAGAAGTGAATGTACAATTGAAAGTGAGTGGACGGATAAAAGCCAAAGGTCTATTTCCCAAGCACAAACTCTAAAAACCTCCACTGCAGCTTTGTCTTCTCTCCTCAGCCATTCTACTTCATTGTAAATCTACTATCTGTTCTGTCTTGCTCTCTCCTCATTATATGTTTCTTTTTCTACCTTCCTTTCTGGTCTTATCTTATTTCAGCTCTGACCTAAGTTTGATAAGGCATCCTGATAAGTATTAGGATGAGAGCACATAAAGTATGTATAATCCTTGAGTCCTCCTTATATGCATATATATGATTTCTGATTCTAAGAAAAGATGCACTTCTGACAGACCACAGGTTAAGTTTTCAAATTGTGCATAGTAGTCTTTAAGAGCCCTGATGAGCTGATGAGCTCACAGTATTTTTTGTTTTTTTTGAGTTTAAAGTACTTTTAATGGTGGAAATGCCAATGATTTATATATATTTCTAGAAGTTTTGTTTTAACACCCCCTCTTTTCCTCTAGACTAGGGGAATTGGTAGTTTTTCTAAAAATTCAGCCCAACTTTTTTTTTTTTTTTTAGCTGAGAGAACATTTAATATTATATCGACCATAATTATTAAATGCAAAACAAGTTCAGATTTAAGAAATATAGTCAACAAACTGATAATACTTGTGTAACTAAGCAATGGGCTATTCTTCAACTGGTTTCTTTATTCTACCAGCAGTAGGATTTTTCCTTTCAGGAAGAACAGATCACTAAAATTCATGATGACTTTCAAATATTTGAATGTTTGGAACAATTGACTTTCAAATATTCCAAGACTGCACCGTCCCAGGATGGTATTTCCAAACTCGATGGCTTGGACTTTTGAGCCTCATTCCCAGCATTAACTGCAATCTTACCATTCTCCTCCAATAAGATTACAATCTTACCACTGAAATAAATTTTTAATATCTTTTCACTTTTAGTCAATGACTCACATTTTTCTAAAATATTCAGCATTACTGTTTTTCCCACTATTTCTAAAAGTACATCTGATTCTGAACAAATAAAAGTATTTTGGATTAAAAAGAAGATGAATACTTTCAGCAAAAAATAACTAAATTTTAGCATCCCTTTGGAAGCAAAATGACAGTCGAACTAATATCCAATATTTAACTTTATCTCAGGATTCTCAGTTCCTTAAAACACCTTGGAAAATGCTTTTAAAACAGAAGTCTTGCACTTATAACCAGATGCCAGCTATGGTCTCTTTGTCCCTTAATATTTAAGATGTCTTTTTGCATCCCTACAGAACAATGTCCTCTCAAAGATTGTGCTTCACATTCCCTGACTCTAGCATTTTCATGGTTTCTGCTGGTTCTGAGCTCCTGCTTTGCTAAATTAATTAAATTTAGGAATCATATTGTGTTTCACTTGTGTTGTCCTGCTTATACCTTAGTGAAAGTCAGGACTTTTATTTAATTTCTTCCCTAACAGACAACTCACATAGTATTAGTTTGCATTAAATATTTTAGGGAAAAAAATGGAAATTAGAGTTAAATATTCTTTTTATTTTTTAATTTTTTTTCAACTTTTAAAAAAACTTTATTAACCATATAAATGAGATTAACTGCAGGTTTCTTTAGACCCAATATCTAAAACCTTAGACAAAAACTCACTAATCCATATTATAACTGCTAACATCCCTCTTCCAATCAAGTGTGGTCATGGGAGTTGAGAGACATAAAACAATACAACTCCAAAATGAACTTAATGATTAGACATAAAATAAGCCAGTAATTAGAATAAGAATGGCTACCATGCAGAAAATCAAGAATATGTCTACCCTAACCTAATATTAATTGTAGTTAACTATCTGATTCATCCTTTTTTTTTTGCGGTACACGGGCCTCTCACTGTTGTGGCCTCTCCCGTTGCGGAGCACAGGCTCCGGACGCGCAGGCTCAGCAGCCATGGCTCACGGGCCCAGCCGCTCCGCGGCATGTGGGATCTTCCCGGACTGGGGCACGAACCCGTGTCCCCTGCATCGGCAGGCGGACTCTCAACCACTGCACCACCAGGGAAGCCCTGATTCATCCATTTTTAAAGAAAAATTCTATTTGTATTCCCACCAGTATTACCCACATCCTATATTTACTTTCCACTGTGGACTGACATACTAACATTAAATTACATTTAGACTCAGAAATGTTTATCACCTATCAATTTTTTCTTTTTTTTTTCACACACACACTGTATTTTATTTTTACAAGAGATAAATAGACTGACGCCAAGCATTGTAAATGGATGACCACAATGAAAGCAACAATGATTGCAATTACCAAACACGGAACACACTCATACTATGTCATAATATTGACATTCCGTCCAGTAATCCTCCACTATAACAGCGCCTTTACTTTGCAGTGAAAATTGATTTGTATATTTTTGGCCTCTGAGTCCTTGTGGGGTTTTTTTTTTATTCAAACAGAAAGTCACAAAAGTTATAATCACCCTCATCAGTTCACTCAGTCCCATGTAATTAATTATTTTTTCATCTTGATCTTTTGTTAGCACTTTTATGAATTCATCAGTTTTCCATTAGAGTTCTGAAAATGCTTATTCATTCAGTTCAGCAGTATAGTCAGTTACCAGAAACCTGTACTCGTCAGAGTCTTTTCCATGAATTCCTTGAAGATGAAACCCTTTTATAGGAACAACCAACTTTTAAAAATAAGATCATTTCAACGACTTTCATTAATAAGCACTTTCCTTTAACTTAATCACACAAGGATAGTATCATTTATTTCATTACTTAGCCTGTTCAGTCAAAAATTCTATAGACCAATATGTCTAAAAATAAATCTGCTAATTTCTTCACCATCTTCTTCTGAAATCCTTCCCTATAGTATTCATTTAAGGAGGAGTAATAGTGGAAAAGTCACTTTGTTTTCAAGGACTTTTTGAAAGCCTGTTTTTGTACCAGCCATATCTCCCCATCTCTTTTTGATCAGTGAGATGTAAGATAAGATTAATAAGCATTATAAATAATTAGTGCTTACACTGCCTTTCACCAGTCATTACTGAGATGACCTTCCTTTCATAAATTGTTATGAACCAACTGCATAGTGAACATCTGCACATTCCTCTAAAATGCACTAAAGTATAATCCACAGTGTGGGTTATTTTATAAGATGGGCTAAGGAAATGGAACAGAATATTAAAGCTGGAAGGGCTGACAGAAACAACTCAAGTGAGTCTTTTATAAATTAAAAGAAAAATGAAGTCATAGAGAGGTAAGACGATTTTCTGAATTCCACACAGGCTGCCACCTAGATGCAAGGCTAATACCCCAATCTTTATCTTTCCACACCTACCTAGTTAGTGCTGATTTTTCCACCCAGAACACCAGCTGCTCAGTAGTTCATAACTTTACTCATAGGGTTGTTTTACCAAGGATCTGGGTGACTTAAAGTTCTATTGAAGAAGTAAATGCTAATTACACTCTTTAAATGATAAGTTTCAACTATTCCCACTCTTATTACTGCTATTTGGTCTATATGCTCCATCCCTAGAAACAAACTCTGTGATTAGAAAAATTTCTGTCCGACCAACCTAATTTGTTTTGCGATGGGCTGTGTGATTAGGCTTGGGTAAGCCCAGGACATAAGGGATCAAAACCCAGGAGTGATTCTGATCTGTAGACTGCAAAGGTCCTATATGTACTTCCTGCCAGAGCAGGAAGTGGAATGAACACAAGCTGACCTGGGTCTACAAATGCTTCCAGGGAGAGATGTAGCAACTGTCTGGGAGAAAGCGGCTGGGGTCTTTCGAACAAACAATAAAGAAGAAGGAGCAGTGGCTGCAGATGAGTTGTGACAGTGAGCAGATCGCCAGCTAATCAGCACAATTTATCACTTCTGCAATCTTGGCTCAAGAAGGAAGCCTTCATTAGGATGTGGCCAGGTGAGATCTTCTGTCTGGGGTCTGTGGGTCCCAGAAAAGGAAGATTATCACAAGGAGAGGTGGTCTGCTGCGAAAACTACTGCTAGCCTGTAAACCAATCCATTTCTGTGAATGCACCCCTCTCAGACAGTGTGATTGTTTCCTTAGCGCTGGCTCTGTATGTAAACATGTCATGGTTTGAGCACAAAACCACTGCTTCTGGCCCACTTTGAAAGCATTTTCCAGAAATGATGAATATGTAGTGAATTTTTATCTATACTCCTGCCTGGATCTGATTTGTGAGATGTTTTTAGAGGTTACTGTGGCTTTGTAATTGAAATTTTTTTCTCTGGGAAGTTAACTGTCCTTTCCACAGTCATTGTGGTTGCCTAGCAACAGGGGACAGCAGAGCAGTAACAGGGATTCTAAACCTCTAAGGAATGGGGATAGTCAATGTCTGTCCCATGGACAGGGTACCTCAGTGGGCCTGATTTGAGATGGGAGAATGTTATAGCAGGACATCTGTGGCCCCAGGGTATGAAACCCCAAGGAGAAGCAGGTGAGTTCCTAGCTCCTCCTGTTCCAAAAGAATTCATGGGAATTTATAGATAAAGTAGCCTTCACTCTGTGCTTCAAAGAAAACCTTTCCTTCATGTCTGAGGAAAACATCAGACAGACTTTCTCTCTTTTCCTGGAGAATGATCCCTTTCTGTGAACACTGATGTCTTCCCAGATCGTAGGGCAGGGTCTGACATGCAGTAGGTGTTCAATAAATATTTGTTGAATGAATAAAATGTCCCTCACTTGCTCGTCTCAAAATCACATACTCACCCCAACCATTATACTGGTGTGGAAAGGGGGAGCTGAGCCAGCCCTTTTTCAGAACCACTGGAATGAAATGTCAAGAAGAAACTAGGTCATTCCAACCATCCCCAAACAAAAACCCAAACCAACTCTGGCCACAAATATGGAAGTACAGTTCACCTTTATAATCAATCTATAGTTAATCACTAGGAAATTTGCATGTTGACAAAATATTCCTTTACACTTAAAATGTGGAAATACCTTCCATTTAGAATTTTCTTTTAAGCCTTGAATGAGAGATGGCCTTGCCTTTTCTATAGAAAGAGCTGTATCCTAGAAAATGGTGTCCTTGTGATATGTACACATGTAACCGTAGTTTTGCTTTGTTAAGATCTAAAATGTAATTTCATTACATGAAATGTGTGGGCCTTGTTTTCATTTATTTTTAACCTTGTGTCTATGGTCCATAGGTGATGTGGGAAATTCACAAATTCCTCCAAATTTTATGAGAAATGTTTCTATGTGCAAAGAAGCCTGTGACCCTCAAAAGAGTAACAATCTTTCCGAAGGAGGAAGTTTTGGTGAACATAATGTTACCAAATAGAGGAAAAATGGCCTGTGATTAACAACTTTGAAACGAATAGCATAGTGTACCACCAGCAGGGAAGCCAAGTGGAAAGCATGACTTTGCTCTCACTGTAAATTATCATTGGTGTTTCTGTTCTCCTGGCATATGGAGCTGAGTGTTCTGTGCAAGCATAGAGCAGGGCTTTGATGAAGGAGACAGTGGAGGACCATGATACCTTGGTTCACCTTTAGGAAGATTCGATTCAGCTCCTTCAGTTCTAAGCAGCAACAAACTGGTCCCAAGTGTCTGTTTGCCTACCCTACCTTCTCTCCCCACTCCTCTTCTCATGCCCTTGAGACAGACCTTCTCCATAGTTTATATAAACCAGATGGGAACTTGAGCCTATGTTGTCTAAGCCAGGGAGGGTTAGACCTTGGATGCAGTCAACCTAGGGAACAAATAAAGCACTTTCCCAGGAAATCCTCTCCTAGAAAAACTGGATTCTCAATAGAACCAAATCAATTTTATTAAAATATTTATTAACATGGACTGATGACTGATTACTACTCCATCATAAAAAACAGGGTAAAAAGTTGGGAGAACAGATATAAAGATATTTCACTTAAAGGAAGGAAGTATTTATGTTCTCGTTGAATACTGAAAAAAAAAAAGCAACTATAAGGCTTATATGTCATATGATTACCCTCTGCCGAAAGAAATTTAAAGATTTGTTTCAGCTTTTCTATGAACCCTGAAGAAAACACTGCAATAAAAAGTTTCATAAACACATTTGTTAATTCTAATTTGTTTTCTCTCAAGGCTAATAGGCTTTCTAAAGCTTTTGTTCCCTTAATTATGGTACAACATGACTTATACTGTGTATGCTGAGTTACTATGGTTACTCTGAGGCCATGACTTATGACCTTTAAATATTATTGTCAGGCAGCCAAAGCTCCTTCACTTTTAAACCAGTAGTTTTGTTTCAGGCATTATTAAAAGAAGGTAGCTGCAAACAGTACTTTTTTCTTGCCTATTTGTGGCACATCTGAATATGCACATGTATTGTACTCAATTTTTTTTGGCTTGCCTTCATTCAGTGACCAAATATTAATTTCTTGACAAGGTATAGTCCTTGTTTTCTGGGAGGTGTCACTGAGAAACGCAAAAACATAGGTAGACAAATAATTGTACACATCATGAAATGTAATAAGAACTATAAAAGACAGACATCCAAAAACTGCTTGTGGACACAGAGGCAAGAAATAGTTCTGACTAATAGGACCAAAGAGGCTTCAGGGGAGGCAGCCTTTGAGTCCTGGTGCGAAGAATAGGCAAGATTTTAACAAACAGAGATGACAGCATGAACATTCTGGTCAGAGGAAACACCTAAGAAAAGGATAAACACATTCCCTGGAACTAGGGGTAGTACATTTAGTGAAAATACCAGTTTTGTGAGTTACATTGATAGAAGACAAAATCAGTTAGAAGGTAAAAGGGCCCACTTATTAAGGTTGTTGTCTTGTTCAAAGCATTTGTTGTTTTGCCCAGCAACTGTAATGATCAAAAGTGTGTTTTCTATTTCATGATAAAGAGGTACTGTCAAGTAGAAAGCACCAAAGTACCAGGTTTTGCTGATCTAGGTATGATGCAAGAAAAGCAATTACATCTCTCAAAACCCCAGTGTGTCCTTCCACTAAGTGGGAATTTAATTAATTTTGTTCAAGAGTCACTGATTACTTTGTGAACATTTTAAATGGTTTCAATTTTTTTAAAAGTAAGAGACATGTACAGAAATGAGAATAAAATAATACACTCCTCAGGGAGAGAGTAGGATAGAAAATAATAGAAGTACCCCAGTGTTGTAAAGTAAGACTTATTGGTTGGTAACAGCAGAATGAGACTTACTAAGATTGGAGGCTTATTCATTCAACAAACATTTATTGACCATTCTAGCCCTCTTCAAGATGTTAAGGACAGGGTAACAAAAAAACAGCAGAAAAAAATTCCCTATCTTCAAGGAATTTATATTTTCTGTTGGGAGGCAACACAATAAATATAATAAACAAGCAAATTATATAATATGTTAGAAGGCGGTAAGTACTGCAGAGAAAAATTAAGCAAGGTGATTTGAAAGTATATAGGAGTGAGGAGTTCATTTTAAATGAAGCGCATGTGGTGGGCATGCTTGAGAAAGGGATATTTGAGCAAAGAAAAGAAGGAAGTGGGAAAGAGCCAGGTGGACAAGTGTGGATGAAGTGTTCCAGGCAGAGCTGATGGAAGCACAGTGAGGACGCCAGTGTGACTCCAGTGTTTGGGAAGGGAAGATGGGTATGGAATGGAGTCCTACGGTTGGTGGGAAGGCTGAATGGCAGAGAAATCTGTAGGACCTTGTAGGTCCTTATATGGGCTTTGGTCTTTATTCTGAGTGAAATGTAATCCTTTATTGGATTTTTTAGCGGAGGAGTGAAATAATTTTTCTATTTATTTATATTAATTAATTAATTTTTGGCTGTGTTGGGTCCTTGTTGCTGCACGCGGGCTTTCTCTAGTTGCAGCGAGTGGGGGCTACTCTTCATTGCGGCGCACGGGCTTCATTGCGGTGGCTTCTCTTATTGCGGGGCATGGGCTCTAGGCACACGGACTTCAGCAGCTGTGACTTGCAGGCTCTAGATCGCAGGCTCAGTAGCTGTGGCGCATGGGCTTAGTTGCTCCGCGGCATGTGGGAATCTTCCTGGACCAGGGCCTGAACCTGTGTCCCCTGCATTGGCAGGAGGATTCTTAACTACTGCGCCACCAGGGAAGTCCCATCATTTTTCTTACGGATGATGTATATTGAAAATAGAAGGTAGGGGGCAAAGATGCAACCAGAGAGAGCCATTTAGGAGGTTAATGCAACAGTCCAGGTAAGAGCTGGATGGTAGCTTGAGGCTTGAACCATTTCGTTAACAACGAAGGTGGTGAAAATCGGCTGGGTACTGGATATATTATGACGGCAGAGCCCAGAATTTCCTGTTGGATTGGATTTGGGTTCTGAGACGAAACGGAAGGTCAAGGTTTTAGCCTAAGCAACAGGAAGGATGATGTCATCATCAACCGAGATGGGGAAGACTGCAAGTAGAGCAGATTTGGAGTAGGAATCAGAAGTTAGGTTTTAGAAATGTTGAAAGTGAGACATCCATTAGACATCCTGGTGGAGATGTCAGGAAGGCAACTGAAAGAATGCATCTGGAATTCAAGGCAGAAGTCTGCCCTGGAAATAGGTATTGGGGAGCGATCAGCATATTGATACTATTTAAATCCCTGAAGTTGGAGGAGTTCACCAAGGGAGTGAATGTGAGTACAGAAGAGAGGAAGCCCTGGAGCATGCCAATGTTGAGGGTTCAGGAAGAGGAGAAAGAACCATCAAAGGAAACTGAGAACGAGCAGCAAGTGAGAACGAGAAGCCTGGGACCTTAGGATGTCCTGGGAGCCAAGTGAAGAAAGCATTTCAAGGAGGGGCTGTTGAACCATGTCAAAAGTTTTAAGATGAGTTGTGATACATGACCACTGGATACAGTAATGTGGAGCTCACTAGTGAATTCCATAAGTGCAGTTTCTGTGGAATGGTACTTGTGAGAGTCTGAATGGAGTGGCTTTAACAAAAAATAGGAAGAAGAATTAGAGACAGTGACAGTGAGTTTTGCTTTAATGGGGGTCAGAGTAATCAAGCAGAAACTAAAGGGTTAAGAGGGCTCAAGATGCAATAAATAACAGCATGTTGGTAAACCATTGGAAATGATCCAGGAGAGAGAGAAAGAGAAATTGATTGAGAAAAAGTGTAGAAGATAAAGAATTCCCTAAGTCTGCTGTTTCATAGGATATTCTTTCCTCTCTCTCCTTTTTTTTTTTTTTTTTTTTTTTAGTTGAAATAAGATATTTTGCAGGTTTTCAGAACAGATTGTACTGTTTGGACTGCTTACTCTCAAGAGGACCTTTAAAGGCTATTTTATCTTCTTCAAGTAAAGTTTACATTCCCTAGTTCTGATTTCCTTTAGGAATGTTTAGAAAATGACATTGGGAGGAAATGCTTTAGAAAATATATCTTCAATGTTACAGCATAAAGATCTATTTGATGTGGGGTGTGTATGTGTGTGTATGAGTGTGTGCATGTCTGAAATAAAATTTAGGAATTCCGAACCCTTACTTTATTTCAGCACCACATCTGGAAGTTCAGAGTCAAATACACAACAAAGGAACAAAATATCGGTAAGAAACAAAGTTTGCATGAATTCCTTTTTTTAAAAAAGCATTAGTTAGTGAAACTGTAACTTCTTTAATGTTGATATTTTCCTAATATAGTTTCACTTTCACATTTTACTAGTAAACATTTTAAAAATAAAACATAGAATGTTCTTTTTCAAGTAGAAGGAGGTAAAGTGGCCAGAGTGCCAACGAAGGGATGCTGCTGGGCAGGAGGGAAGTTGGTGTGGGGTGCCTGTCCCCATTTGTACTTGTGATCCCACACTGCTCTCTGTGGCTCTACACTATTGCAGCCATCCTGGGTTACATCAAAGTATTTGCCTGTATGTGAGGAAATTCTGGAATCAGACATGATATAGATTGGGTAACTCATCTTATTTGGTTTGTTTAGGCTTGGGTTTAAATCACAGTCTATTCCCGATATTCTCAGCTCATTCTCTTTCAAGTCATCCTGGGACAGCTGGGTCCTTTCTACAAAAGCCTCTAGTCCCTCTCGAGGCCTCAAGTGACAACAGGGTAGGTTGGTGAGAAGTGTTGAAGCTGGGTGATAGGTTCATGGAGGCTCATTATACTAGTTCTCTACTTTTATGTAAGTTTGAGAATTTCCCTTTAAAAAGAAAAAAGTAAGCTCTCTATATGCCCTCGATTCAGTTTTAGTAAGTATCCCCTAGTCTCCACCCACAGACATTTCTGGAATAACTTTTTCAGCTTTAATGCAGAGGCAGTGTGGTATAGAAGAAAGACTGTAGGACTAGGAATTAGGCCCAACTTTGCCACCTGCAAGCTGTGTGATGATACCCAAGTCATTTAAACTCTCTGAGCCTTGTTTTTCATTCATAGAGTGAGGATGAGACTTTAATAGTCTCTTCAGATAAGATGTTTGGGATGTGAAAATGGTTGTGAACATATCTACAAGTGTATAGGTATATAGCTACTCAGAATCGATTCAATTCAACCAGGCTCCCCTGTGGACCACGGGACCTCGCCTTTTGATTTCTCTATTTCTTTCTAGATTCAGCATTCTGCTTTTCTACTCTCATCCCACCCCCGCATCACCAGCTAAGAACATTTGATCTAGTGAGGTGCATATTCAGAATCTCACTTCCACACAATTATTTTTGTTCAAGGTTAACATCTCTTTTCTAAGAGTTCATTTAATCTGGCCCCAGACAGACTGGACATATATCTCAAACCAACAATAATTTTCAGGAAGAGGGTTTTTGGTGAAGAAGTATAAATCAAAGGGAAACCAACTTAGATTAGTAGAATATAATTTTAATTAAAATTTTGTGTTCTAACTCTAGTGATAGTTTAGTATTATATTACTTTTTTGTCAGTGAGCTTTTGTTTTATATAGTGGATCTACTTACAATTCTGTTGGCCAAAGAAAGAGTGTCCCTCACTGGCACTATATGAAAACATGTTTTCTCTGGTTAGTTGGAACCCTTGAGCTAGTAGTTAAATTGGAGTTTTGGAAGAGGGAGACTTCAGCTCACCAATCTCGGTTTACTGCCTTTCCTCTAACAATGCTAATCAATTAGTGCCCTAGAGGTAACCCTCTCCCTGGCTGCCTAAGACACTGAAAAGGACAAGGTGTCAATTACTACATTTAGTATTTCTGCCTAGGGCTCCCAATTAGCTTCCTGGAGCCCAGAATCTACCTCCTTTCAATTTACATTTCACATAGGTGGGAGCCCTGGGGCTTCAAGTAACTTGTTCTGCTCTAGTTACTGAATTCTTACATTTTTAAAAGAATGCATTTAGCTCGAGGTAGAGGTTAGGATTAGGGCCCTGAAGGCCATAGGACAGTCATGATTAGTGCTGCCTCCTTACCCCACGACCCCTTTTAAGTCTTGGAACTGAAAGATTGGTCACTCAGCAGAACAGATTCTGCTCCGTACCATGAGGAACCCAATTGCCGGTGGATCTCAGATGCCTCTTTTAAATAGCTGTGGTGAGTTCTGGCAGAGAAGATTGGGATGAAGGATAAAAATCTCTTCAATTCTGTGAGGATATCGACCACCCAAGCAGAATGAAATACGCTCCACCTTTGTGGCATCCAGTCTCTGAATAATACCTTAACGTTTCGACTCTCCCAGTAAACTGTGCATTCTTCGAGCCTTTATTCATCTCTATGTCCCTGAGACAAAGTCCCTGATATCAAAACGGCATTTGAAATAGAACAAATGGACTAGGTGACTGAGAGATGCTGTCCCTCTGAATCCTTACAGCAGCAGACGGCGGTGGTTTCTAAGAATCATCACCGTTGTGTGGATACTTTTTTCTCCTCCTCTCCCTCCTTCCCTCTCTTCTGCTTCCTCCTCATAAATATTATTATTACTATTATTGCTACTTTAGAAATTAAGAAATTTAGAGTAAGGGAGATTGAGGGAGAGTCCAGCTGTTGAGTGATGAATGAGTCATGTGCTGACTACAGAGTAAGAACCTTAAGAGATATAATCCAGTGAGAATTTACTTAGATCCACTTTTCAGGTGCCAGGTTGTCCCTGTTTATCTGGACCTTATACCTTTGGAGGATTAGAATATTACTTGAACCGTTGCCTTTGCTCCATTTTAACATCCTCAGACAGTGAACAGCTAGTGCTTATAAATCATCTCATTTGAAACTGTTTAGGAAATAAAAGTTCTATCGCAAGGAGGCGTGACCTGAACTGGATACCTGGCTCAGGGTTTCTCCCCTTGAACTATTCCTGAGAACTGTGACAAATAGAAATGAATGATGTAAAAACACCAGATGATCTTTGGTTATGTGGAGTGGCACATCCAAAAATGAGAGTGTGGGTATGAATTCATTAATGCTAGAATATGTATGAAGTATTTCACTCATTGTGCAAAAACTAGGCTTGTTATAAAACCTTATAAGCCATTTAGTGTTCAAGTTGTAATTCAGTGACGGCTTCATTAAAGAATTATTATTTTAAGTGCCAAAAATATTAAAGCACTTTAAAATTTTAATTTGTAAGGTCAAACTCATAGCACACTATATAGGAAGTCAGCTTTATAAAACAACCTTAGATTAGCTAAAAGATATTACATTTGATAAACTGGGAAATGCAAGCAATGCCTTAAGTTGTGTCAAATTATATAACTTATGTTCTTCTAGTACTTGGTATAAGATAGCATTTTTTTTTCAGGAAGTGTATATTTGGTCACATTTCTGATATTTCTAAACTTTAGCATTCTGAAATGGCTTTCAAAAGATTCTTCCCTTTGATGAGCAAACTTTCAAATCATTAGTGAATTACAGTTGTTAATATATCACTTGTGCTTTAAATGAACATTTTAAATCATTTAAAGGAGACGTTCCTATTTATCTTAAAATGAGATCAATATAGAATTACATTTCTGTGTATATTTAAATATAAAGATTTGTTGCCATTGAAAGAAATAGGTTATTTATTTTGCCACTCTAATAGGTAAGAAATATCTCAGAACTTTTTGTTTTGGGTTTTGTTTCTTTTCTTTCTTTTCCTTTCTTCTTTCCTCCCTCTCTCCCTCTCTCCCTCCCTTCCATCCTTCCTTTTTCACTCTCCTCTCCTCTCCTCTCCTCTCCTTCCTTAAGCATACGTGACAAATTTAAGGTGTACAACTTGATGGGTTTTGACATATGTGTACACACGTGAAACTGACATCACAGTCAAGATAATGAAACTTTCCATCACTCCCAGAAATTTCTCACGCTCCTTTGTAATCCCTCTCACCCACTTCTTCCCACCTCACTTCCAAGGAAGCACAATCTGTTTCACGTCATTATATATATTATTTTGCATTTCCTTGAGCTTCATATAAACAAAGTCATACAGTGTGTACCCCTTTTACTGACGTCTGTCACTCTGTAAAATTATCTTGACATTCACCCATGTTTTAGTGTGTATAAATAATTCATTTTTATTGCTAAACAGTATCCTGCTGAACTGAATGTACCAGTTTGTTTATGCCTCTACGCGCTGACTGACATTTAGGTTATTTCCAGTTTTTGACTCTTTACAAATAAAGCTGCTATAAATATTCATGTACAAATCTTTGTATGGACATATGCTTTTTTTTCTCTTGGGTAAATACCTAAGAATGAAACGGCTGAATCACATGGTAGGTGTATTTTTAACTTTCTTAAAAACTGTCAAACTATTTTCCAAAGTCATAGTATCATTTTACATTCCCACCAGCAGTGTATGAAAGTTTTAGTTCATCCACATTCTCTCCAAGGTCAGCCTTTTAAATTTAGCCATTCTAATAGGTGTGGTGGTATCTCATGGTGGTTTCAATTTGCATTTTCTTAATAATTAATGGTGTTTGAGCATCTTTTCATCTGTTTATTTGCCATCCTTATATCTCATTTGGAGAAGTATCTATTGAAAGGTTTTGTCCATTGTTAAGTTGTACTGTTTGTTTCTTATCATTGGGTTTTGAGAGTTCACGTGTGTTTTGCAGGTATTTTCTCCAGTCTATGGTTAGTCTTTTCACTTGCTCAATAGTGTCTTTAGAAGAGCAAAAATTATTAATTCTGATGAAGTCTAATTTATCAATTTGTACTGTCATGGATCATGCTTTTGCTATATGATCTAAGAAATCTTTGCCCGAGATCACAAATATTTTCTTTTTCCCTCCAGAAGTTTTATAGTTTTAGGTTTTACATTTAGATCTATGATTTACTTTCAGTAATTTTGCTTGATGATGACTAACAGCTGAGTCTATCACCAGACATTTCCCTCCGATGAAGGCACTCCATTGCCCCAAAGTCATCCCCCTCCATGGAATCAACCTGCATCCAATAACTGGTTGATGCAGGGCTGCAGAACCTGGCCGCCTTCCTTTGAGGACAATTCTGAAGAGCCAGCCCAGCTCCAGGACTCCCCTGTGGAACCGGCTGAGGCTGCTGTTGCATTCCTGCTTCTTTCCTTCCTTTATAGGTGTTGCCCCCAAGAACCATTTCCAGTAAGCCCTCTGTAGCCAGATCTCTCAGTCTGTGTCCCAGGGACTCTAACCCCATAGAATAACAAAATCAGAATAGGTCTACCTGAATGAATGAGGTTTTGGGAATGGAAATTCATAGGAAATGCAAAGCAGCCATTGTGCTGTCACTGAGGGCAAGACAAAAGACTCCCCTGGTGGCAGAGTGGTTAGGAGTCCACCTGCCAGTGCAGGGAACATCGGTTCCAGCCCTGGTCCGGGAGGATCCCACATGCTGCGGAGCAGCTAGGCCCGTGTGCCACAGCTACTGAGACTGCGCTCTGGAGCCCGTGAGCCGCAGCTGCTGGGCCTGCGTGCCACAACTACTGAAGCCCGTGTGCCTAGGGCCCGTGCTCGGCAACAAGAGAAGACACTGCAGTGAGCGGCCTGCACACCGTGGTGAAGAGTGGCCCCCGCTTGCCACAGCTGGAGGGGGCCCATGAGTAGCAACGAGGACCCAATGCAACCAAAAAAAAAAAAGTTGTAAAGTTCATTTAATCTAAAATTTTTTCCACAAAAGAACATGAATAGTATAGAAATCGAAACTTTACTTCTAGAGACATCTGCTAGTTGTCTAGATAATATCTAACATTACAAACATTACTGTATCTGGGCAGGTAATGTTATCTCCCCAGATGTTAGGACTTGATATGTTAGCTGGAGTTTCTACACACTGTTCAACCTCTCCTATAACTACTTTCATATTGAGATCTTGCCATAAATGAGGGGCTGATCCAACATAATGCTTTCCTGCTCCCATCCCACTGTTGTCCCTATACAATCATCTCAAAGTTCACCTAGTTTAATAGTGTAAATTCTATAAGCAACAACTTCAACAGAGAGTTCAGGTCAAGCTGTACATAGAAAGGTAGTAGCAATGGAATCATTGGTGAGAAATATATTTTTTCCTTTGGCTACTATCAAGAAAGATCAAAACTTCATTAACATTTTGGAAGGTTATCCATTGTAATTGGCTAATGACTTATCTTAATATTTTATTTTTCTGAGTAATTTATTTCTTCTTCACAATACCCATCCAAGATGAGAGGCAGAGGGACTCTATTCATCATAGTTACTAATGATGTTAGTAATCAGTTACTTAGTCATAGTTACTAATAAACTATTTACTATGGTAAATAGTTAACAATGAGTTATTCTGGATGGAAGCTTCACCTGGGAGTGCACTTCTGCAATCCGGGCAGGCAGCAGTGAGAGGAGGGGCCAATTGCACAGAGAGTGCTCAGCCCAGAAGTTACACACACCACTTTTCCTTCTTTTCCATTGGTCAAAGAAGTTGCGTGGCCAAAAAGAACTTCAAAGGACTGGGCAAGTGAAATCGTACCATGTACCTAGGAGAATTTTCAGAAATGTATTGATGGACAAAGGTTACAGCAATATAAAATTAGGTATAAAAAAAGAAAATAATTAAACCAAAGAAAGCAAAAGGTAGAGATAGATACAAAATAAAAAGATTACCTCCAGAATTTCTCATTTTAATAATAAGTTCTATTTAACTTGAGAACAGAGGCCATAGAAAAGATCTTAGCTGTTTAAAATAAGATTGGCCAAAGAACTAGAAAGTGTCTTTTAGAAGATGATCCTTCATAAGCGATTAGACAAGATGACCCATTTTGTTTTCAATTCTTCTGATAGAGTAAATGTGTAAGAAACAAAAGGTCCTGTTTTCACATGCAAATGTATCCCTTTATTTCTTTTTTAAAATGTCAACAGGCAAAGGAATTTAGAAAACATGTGGCACGGAATCAGATTGTTTACAGATAGATTGTTTTTCAGAATTTCCCCAAGAGGCATCAGTGGTGCAAAGGACCTCTATAAACTGAAGCATTTGAGTGTCTGCAAATTTGTTTCGTCAGATGCCCATTATGTTTTTTCTCTATTTGGCTTCTTCAAATGGCAAAAATTTCCAAACAATAGGCATTATTTGGGGAAAGCATGGTAATTTGTTCTGTGTAGTGCTGACACTTTTTTTCTGTGAGGTTGGAAACATTGAGAAGTTTGTGTATATACACAAAAGGAAGGAAGTTTTGAAATGTAAAACGGAGACAGAATTTAAATGCATATATAACTATATAAAAGTTAAATATATTATATTAGTCGAATGCAAGGGTTACTCTGAATTAATATTGTGGATAAACTCAAATTTCATGTATAATTTGCTCATTTTCTGAAACCTGAATGTTTAGATCAGAGGAAGACAGGGCAACGGAAGAATGTGTTTCGGGGACCATGTAGTCAATCAGTCTGAGTATGAGAGCACACTTCAATTGCTGTGGTCTGAAGAAAAATATTTCCCCTAACTTCCACATTTCCTTGAGAGAGAATATCCTCCCAAGCGGCTAGGACAGTTATTCAATCTAGCCTTTCCCAAAGGAGTAAGTCTACCTTTGGGAGGTTCTCTTTGGATGCTTGGAGAGAAATTGGAAGAGAGTGGGGTGACTTGGGAGTGAGAAGCACAAGGATGCGGGCTCTCAGGCATAAAGCGTGGCTTCTGGCTTCCCTCAGTCTCATCAGGCAGATTGGATAACATCAGCTTAATTTGTTTAGATAGATTTGTTAAACTGAAATTTGCTGCTGGGAATAATAGCCCCAAGTCCTCATGTCAATAGCTGAACTGTTTATGTTAGGTTAGGTAACAGAGTGAATCAGTTGTTTCAAAGTATGTCTAACAATTTGAATCAATGTGTGATGTGTTATCTGTACTTAATGAGGTTCAGAGAAATGGAGCTTTCTCCAAGTTTTGAATAGAGTTTACTTCTTCAAAAATTTCAGTCTCTTCTTGAACAAAGTTATGCATTAATGCACAAAGATGAAAAGATAATTGAGTCTCTGGAAATTCTATATCTCATAAGAATATGTACCAGTATTCCAACCCATATAGGAAGAATTTATAAATATTCAGAGTAAGTATTAGAACATATTTATAGCATCTATTACAACATAATGTCCTTCATATATTAAGGTCTCATATAAATCAATGAGGAAAAGATTAGCCCTTAAATTGAAAATGGACAAAGGACACAAATTACAATTTATAAGAAGACATGCAAATATCCAATAAGATGTCCAAGCTTGCAAGTATCCAATAAGATGTCCAAATAGAAAGCAAAGAAATAAAAAATTTTAAAACTTAGATATGATGTTTACCTGCAATTTTGACAGACATAAAAAGTACTGAAAATATCATTATTGGCAAGGGTGTAAGAAAAGTCTGACTCTCATGTACTGTGGTGGGAGGATGAATTTGTGGGATGTAATCTTAAATACGTATCAAGTATATATTCTTTAAAATCCAGTAACCACTTTTTCCATTTATATTAATAAAAAACAAGTTCACAAAGATGCATAAATAATGCTTATTACAGGGTTGTCCAATAGTATGGAAAATTGCATATACACATAATAAAATTTATTGTGACCATTGAAAGTTATGGTAATTTTTAAAATTACAATGTGTGGAAAATGACATTCATTATTATTCAAATATAGTTACCTATGATATACTGTTAACTGAAAATGATTGTAATTTAACCATATATAACCATGTAGAGTATGAATCAATGTTTTATATGTTATGCATCTTCAGGTACACACACACAAGTCTAGAAGATTATACACCAAATATGGTGTCCTAGTCTGTTCAGGCTGCCATAACAAAATACCACAGACTGGGTGGCTTAGAAAACAAACATTGTTTTCTCACAGTTCTGGAGATGGGAAAGTCAGAGATCAGGTGCTAGCATGACTGGGTCCTGGCTTGCAGATGGTTGCCTTGCTGCTATATCCTCACATGGGTGAAAGGGTGAAGGAAGGAAGGGAGGGAGGAAGGGAGGGGGAGGGAGAGAAGGTGACACAAGGAGAGAGCTCTCTGGTTTCTTCTTATAAGGTCATTAATCTCATCATAAGGATACCACCCTGCTGACTTCATCTAAACCTAATGACCTCCCAGAGGCTCCATCTCCTAATACTATCACATTGGGAGTTAGAGCTTCAACGTATGAATTTGAGGGCACCTGGAGCACACACATTCAGTCCATAGTAACATGTGGTGATCTCTGGGTGGTAGGATTCTGGATGATTTTCGCTTCCATGTTTATACCTTTTATATTGTCTGAATTTGAGGGACATAATATATTGAAAAGTCATGGCCCAGTGATGGTGCTCAATACATGTCTTTTTTCCCCTTCTCCTCTCTCATCCTTATAATATTGAAGTCCACTTATCTCAACATCTCTCCTCCCTATCTCAACCTTTTTCACATTATGAGTTCCTGGAGGGTTGGGAATTTGATGAATTCACCTTTATCTCCAGGATTTAGCTCTGGACCTTACATATGAAAGGCACTCAGTCAATATGTGAGAGATTCTCATGTGTTTGTTATTGAAGAGCTGGACACATTTGTCAGTTAGGGAAGAAAATGCTCTTGAATCATACACTTAGTGTAAACGAAGATTAAATTGTAAAATATTTTAAAATTAAATGTAGTTCAGAAACATTCTTTGGCAAGGAGTAAGCCCTGTTTTGCCTGCCTCAAATGCCTAAGAAAAATGCTATAAATTCTAGAATAGTCTGCTTTCCCTAGGGGCTATTTCTACTTGGAATCTTTCTTAAAAAAGAAATATCTGTGTCCATGGTGGTGACTATATTCTGAATCCTATTAATTTTTCTCCTTTTGAATAAAGCAGCATTTGGCCTTGTGCCTTCAAATGTGTTCATACATTCTTTTCTGATAATCACATTACTGAAAATATACAAAAAGTCTCCCATAATACCTTTCTTTGTGACTGCTTAACATGTAATGCCGAGATCTAAATGGTCTGATCTCAGAACTGCTTTGTGGTAAAAACAAACACAAACAAGCAGTCTAGTACCCATAAGGTAACTTTCAGATTACTCAAGTTCTTAACCCTTAGTATACTAGGAAAATAGTCATCATCACTGACTAGTTGAATTAAATAAACCCACCTAAATTTTTTATTTTTAAAATCATTTTCAAATAATTTACAGAAGAATAAAGATGTAGGTTTAAAAAAAGAACCTCGTTAGAAATTTTGATCAGAATTTAAACACAGCAAATCTATTTGTTACCAAGTAAAACTTTTGGCACATAAATGTTATAAAATATGGCAGAATGCTGTCACACATCCCCTTAACAAAAGAGAAAAGTCCAAGTTCTTGTCACAAAATTCTGTGTGATATAGCCTGTCTTGTATGAGAATACCCTATTTCCTTTTTTGTCCTTAGAGGTATGTTTTTCACTTACTGATTCATGACTTTGAGGACATTCATCTAAGTCCCTCGGTAGTCATGACCTGAAGATGCATAGTCTATTTCACTTACATGATTAATTCCACCACTTAGAGCTGCACTGTTGAATAGAAATATGTAGTTTAAAAGCCATATATATAATTTAAAATTATCTAGTAGCCACATTAAAAATTTAAATAAACAGATAAAAGTAAATTGTAATAATATATCTTATCTATCCTAATATATTCAAAATACTGTCACTAATATGTAATCAGTACAAAAATATATTGAGATCTCTCATATTCTCATATATTGTTATACTAAGCCTTCAAAATCTCGTATCTATTTTATACTTACAACACATCTCAATTCAAACCAACCACTTTTCAAATACTCAAGGCCACATGTGGCTGGTGGCTACTGCATTGGACCATGCTGGTCAAGAATGCTACTGTTCACATTCACCTTCTGATTTGTGTAAGAATTGTGAAATGTATGTCTCTGCCAATTTTCTTGTCTTTGGGCATTATGGATGAAAGAGAATTCAGCATGCTCAACTACATTAATGAAAGAAAAAATGTGCTATAAAAATGATGTTTCACCAAAAAAAAAAAAAAAATGATGTTTCGCTAGTGGAGCCCGTGTTTTGAGGGGGAAGGGAAGGAGATGGGGTGGGGTGACAATCGGGTGAATTTTCTGACTGAAGGCCATGCTGTGATGGTGTAGCAAAGAGTCCCTCTGTATAGGAAATAGACACTGAGAGGTTCAGGGTGATGGGGCATAAGGGCACAACATAACTCACAGGGAAAAAGAAAAAGTTCTCTGTATTCCAACTGCTCTCTAAGTGTGTTATTTGTTTCAAAATTTAAAAAATTAAAATAAAGCAAATTTAAAAAATGGTGTCTCCCCTTTTGTACCTTGAAAGGTGACATCATGCTTTTGACAACACAATAAGAAATTGAAGGATGATTATTAATTTTACTAAGTCATAGTTAGAAATACTCAATGAATAATGATAAAAAATAACTCCTAGGATGATTAAGTAGCAATATATTTCAAATATAGGGAAAACAAGATCACTGAGATCCCAGAATATATCTTGGATTATATAAAAGGCTCCAATGGATCTGTATGATAATTATAAGATAGAATGAGTTTTATTCTATATAAAAGAAAAAATATGTATATATGTGTGTGTGTGTGTGTATATATATATATATATATATATATATATATATATATACACATAGTTTGTAAGACCTCTAAGAAAGAATAAAAGACATGAAATATAGATTTTTATGAAGAGAATGGCTCAAAAAAAGAAACTCAAAACTAATTTGGGTCCAATAAACTCTGATGGTATACTGAGGGTTAAATTTCACTAATTAAACAGTATGTGAGGAAAAATTTCAGAGATCCATTTTTTAAAAGTCCTTCTTTCCTTTTCCATAAGCATCTATTTCACATGACAGCTTTTCTGAACTTTTCTCCTCAAAAGTTCTTTGGAAAACTTTTTCCTTTAGCCCTAGTCCACACCCCTCTTGCTCTTCTTTAATCTCCCCCCTTTCATCTCAGAAGGCCCCAAAACCACATCTACCAAGAAAGTCAAGAAAAAGAAGAAATGGAGCAGACCAAGTATAAACCCTATTCAGCAGGCAGAAGAGGGTACAGGCTATGCCCTCTCCTACTACATTTTTGAATTTTTGCTCTTATACTTAATGTTTTACTTTTCCAACAAGGAGTAACCAGGCTAGGTGTGGCTGCATGATGCCAAGGCCATCAGAGATTCTAAGAGTTTTTGTTCCTTATGATCAAGAGCTCAGGCTCTTTCCAAAGCTGTGAGCTCCCAGAAGCTACACCACAGACTCATAAAGTCTAGAGCTTAAAAAGAAGATTAAAAACAAACAAACAAACTTTCTTCTGTGGGTCAGGCATTATGCTCAGCATTTTTCTGCATGACCACATTTAATCACCACAGCAGCCCTCAATGAGTTAGCATTTCTTCCATTTGTAGAGGGGAGGAAGTGGAGGCTCAGGATAATTAAACTACTTGCTTAAAATCACGTGAACAACAAGTAATAATCAGTCAGATTTGCATGTGAAACCAAAAGAACCCATTCCAGTTAGTATTAAGGAGAAAATGGATTTCAGAGGATCCCTAGGAGAGTCAGAGCATCAGTCTTGGAGACTATACTCAGCTTCCCTTCCCTAGTGGAGGACCTAGTACTGCCACCACAGGACAAAGGCATCACAGCCCTACTACTACCCCTGAGTATGAGAGGTTACTTCTAAGTCTTCTGTCACTGCATCCTCTGAAAACAGAATGACCCTGTCGACCTGGCCAGATTCCATTCTATTTGGCACCTTTTTCATATCACTCTAATTTATACTGAATTCTTAGGCTGGTGTGTCTGATTGGGGGAGGCTGAGTCACATGCCTATGACGTGGTGCAAAGGAGGCTGGAAAAGGAGTTCCTGGTTTATACTTCAGAGAGATGGGATTCATGAGATGGGAAATACTGCAAACAGGGAAAGACATAGCATGACAAATGGCCACCGCCGAGTGCAAGATGAATTAGAAGTAATGATCTTCTCATTTCACAGGCGAGAAAACTGAGTCCCACTGAGTAAGCTCTGCCATCTTCTCTGATACTTTGGCCATGCCTCTTAGTAATATTTTGACTGGGAGACCTTAAAAGAAGTGGAAACTTACAGCAAAAAAGAGCTCTCTCATCTGTCCTGCTCTTACCTTATCACATTGGAATGTACTATGGAAATTGTGGCTGAACTTTTATCTGATCCAGAAAGATGCATAACACATTTCTCTTTCAGATCTTGGTAAAGAGGGCAGTCTGAGCAAATGTCAGGCTGGGTTGGGGGAAGGGGAGATTGATCATGGAAAATGTTTCTCATGGAACATCAAGTTCAACTAAGGACTTCCCTGCTAGGTTTTGGGAACCGCATCATTAGAGTCTTTAAGTTTTTATCATTACAGTTAAATTTTTGGACTTTTTTTAGAAGTTTACTTATTTGGAGCCTAAAATTCACCGGCAGACAAAACATTACTTTCACTTTGAATAATGTCAATCATAAATCATTTGTTCTTTATTACACACAGAATAGCAAAAATTTATTCACAAAACTAAGTTTGAAAAACTTCAGTTTGGGCAATAAAATTCCATCACCTTACTCATAAGCTGACCTGAAAATCCTTCTTCCTACAGGCATGTGCATTAACTAAAATACTGGGATACAATGGGAGAATGAAAACATTGTTGGTCAACATGCCAAAGTATTCAAAATCTAAACTTATAAATGATGTGGAGAAAATAAGCAATCCTGTCACAAAAAACTCAGTTATATAAAGCATTAACTTTATAAACAGGGAAAGTCTTTGCATTATTATATGTCCCACTAAATCAAAATTTAATTTAAAACAACTAGTATTTTTTGAATTTTTTTTAAATTAAAGGAATCAAAATCTTTCTCTTCAGTAAGACTGCCTTACTATGTTTTTTCCTTTTCTTAAATTTCATAGTTTTTATTATGAGCAGTCTTTTTTTTTTAATTCTTTCTCACAGCAGTCCTGTGACGCATAGGTAGAGTAGTTGAATTAATTTTAGTATTGACTAATTCCTCCACTCCATAATTTATCTGCTCTATACATTTGTTTTATAAGTTATTTAAAAATTCTTAATTGTGGTAAAATATGTGTAACATAAAATTGACCATTTTAACCATTTTTAATTTGTAGTTCAGTAGTGTAAGGCATGTTCACATTTTTGTGCAACTTATCTCCAGAAGGTTTTCATTTTGCAAAGCTGAAACTCAACACCTATCTATTAAATAATAAGTCTCCATTTCATCTTCTCCTTTATTTTTGTAAAAAATAAAAATCATTTTTCTGGGACCTAATTAAACTTAAAAGCTTCTGCACAGCAAAGGAAACCATAAACAAAATGAAAAGACAACCCACAGAATGGGAGAAAACATTTGCAAAAGAAGCGACTGACAAGGGATTAATCTCCAAAATACACAAAGAGCTCATACAGCTCAATATCAAAGAAACAAACAACCCAATCAAAAAACGGGCAGAAGATCTAAATAGACACCTCTCCAAAGAAGACATACAGATGGCCAAAAAGCACATGAAAAGATGCTCAATATCATTAATTATTAGAGAAATGCAAATCAAGACTATAATGAAGTATAACCTCACACTAGTCAGAATGGCCATTATCAAAAAATCTACAAACAATGAATGTTGGAGAGGGTGTGGAGAAAAGGGAACCCTCCTACACCATTGGTGGGAATGTAAATTGGTACAACCATTATGGAGAACTGTAGGGAGCTTCCTTAAAAAATGAAAAGTAGAACTACTATATGATCCTGCAATCCCACTCCTGGGCACATATCCACAGAAAACCATAATTCGAAAAGATACATGCACGTAAATATTCATTGCAGCACTATTTACAATAGCCAGGACATGGAAGCAACCTAAATGTCCATTGGCAGAGGAATGGATAAAGAAGATGTGGTACATATACACAATGGAATATTATTCAGCCATAAAAAGAACAAAATAATGTCATTTGCAGCAACATGGATGGACCTAGAGATTGTCATATTGAGTGAAGTAAATCAGACAGAGAAAGACAAATATCATATGATATCGCTTGTATGTGGAATCTAAAAATGGTACAAATGAACTTATTTACAAAACAGAAATAGAGTCAAAGATGTAGAAAACAAACTTATGGTTACTGGTGTTGGGGGGAAGGAGGAGAGGAGGGATAAATTGGGAGACTGGGATTGACATATACATAGTACTGTATATAGAATATGTAACTAATAAAGACCCTCCTGTATAGCACAGGGAACTCTTCTCTCAATACTCTGTATGACCTATATGGGAAAAGAACCTAAAAAAGAGTGGATATATGTATATGTATAACTGATTCACTTTTCCGTATACCTGAAACTAACACGACATTGTAAATCAACTATACTCCAATTAAAAAAAATAATTAATTAATAAAAAAAAGAAAGCAGCAAATGTTACAAACATTGAAGCAATTAGAACAATGGGTCAGGGTATTCACAGAGGGGAAAATTCTGTTTTAATGTCTCTGGAAACATACTACCAATGTTTTGATAGATGCCTATAGCACGGATAAAACGTAAGACAAATTGTTCATAAAATCACATAATATATAACATTTTAATACCTGCAAACATCTGAAATACATTCAATAATTCTAATGTAAGTGCTAATCAAAGAGGAATAATCAAAGGCCAGTCACAGTTCTCAAGATATTTGGCATACAACTTGATGATTAACCAAGAACCACAGGAAGTACCAAGTGCTATTTGTTTTTGTTTTAGAAACATCCAACACTGTCTAATTCAAAGTTACTCTCCCTGCTCCCAGTGATTTTAGAACAAACACAGTCTAAATTGATTTACTGGGGAAGATCAATCCGCAGATATTCAGCAAGCAGAAAACACAATATTCATGGGCCCATACTGCCGGTACAGAAAAAATGACAACATAAGACAATGTACACAAAGCTGCTGACTTTAGCCCTAGAGTTTCAAAGAGATCGTCTGAAGAAATGAAGTCGTTACTAATGCTTAATTGCTAGTGTCACCTCTGATGTCAAAAAAATGCTTTTTTCCTCTGACAATAAAAAACGGGAAAGAAAAACATTATAAGTACAGGATAGATCACGTGAAAGCTCTGTGAAAAGCTTACTTACCCCCGGTGTAAAGAGCTTCACATCAAAGGCAAATAAATTGAAAAAGGTTATCAGCTATTTATGCTGTTTGTGGCAGACCCTGTTAGCTGCCTACCCAACCTCTCTTGTCATCTCTTCCTTGCTAATAAAATCTTTATTTGGATGTTTATAATGAACTCAGGTACAAGAAGTAAATCATGATTTATACATAAAAAATAAAAAAATAAAAATTATTTTTTAATAGCGAATTACCTTGCTATGTCCTTTCTCTTTTTTTATTATGAAAGAAATATATTCTCATTATTAAAATCTTTACTTCACCGTCAGCAGAATGGGTTAGCACTAGTTGCTGTGTAGTTCAGTTACAAGAAGCAGGCTTCCCTGGGAAGGTATGCCACTTGCTCTACTCTCCAGAAGGAAGAGCCATTTTGTTTCTTTTGAGTTTGGAGTATGTCTCTAGGAAGAGAAGATTATTCGTTTGTTCATCTGCATGATTTACAGTAGAGGCACCAAGAACATATTAATACTCTCATTCATTAATATTTGGTCTTTTATTTTAGAATAAAAACTAAAGGTGCTGGAATACACTATTCCCTCTAAATAAGGAATTCATAATTTGGGCTACATGAATAGCACTGAGAAAAACACTTAAGCACCCAGAAAGTATAGGCAAAATAGTGTGCATGTGTGCTTATTGTGTGTGTGTGTGTGTACACAAGCATGTACATAGGCATTTTTTTTCCTAGTATGAGAATTGACATATATCATCAGGTAGTCCAAGAGATTTGTGATGCCCAAAGTTTTAAGAAATCCACCCATAAAATCAAAACGCTGGAGGGCTATTTTAAGTCACAGAACAAATTCTGTAACATAACATGACCCCAAATTCAGGTGTCCTGTAACCCAGTCCTTGTTTTACTGTTAACTTTAGCTGAAATGATGCAAGATACGAACTATTTACTAGGTCCTTTTCTCCTCTTATACTATTGGTTCACAGTCTGTAAGGAGTTATAAATCAATATTGTTTGAGATAGATCTGGAATATTTGAAAACAGGTTAGGACTGCCTCTTACCTCTTTCTAACATCTACCAGAATCCTCATCAAAGAGAAAAGAACAAGGCCCCAAAGCACAGAGCAATATTTTATGAGTGAGAATAAAAATAAAAATGTTAAATTAATCACCAAACTCTTGACATTCTTTTGATTTTTACATAAAACTAAATCCTAGGATTTTTGTATTGGAGAGAAATTCTAAACTGAGAATCTGGTGAGGGTATTAATCCTGTATGTCTGGTTACTATTTATTTCTCCATTGCTCAGCACAGTACCTGGCGAATAGTGAGCCCTTAATATTTTTTGAACTTAAATGAATTGAATTGCTTTGAATTGAACTAAAATGACTTGGCCTGTTAAGAGTTTCAGGTAAGTCATTATTTAAAGTTATTTATGAAACTATCATATGTCACAGGGCCATTTCTCTTTCTTTAACTTCCTCACCAACAATCTTTTTATAAATTAAAATCTGAGTTAACAATTCCTTTCAAATACCTTTTTCATTTGTTCTATGGGTGATGCTATAGAAATGGAAAAGGAGTTAAATCTTTCACAGGGTAAAAGGTTGACCTTTACAAGTGTGGGTTTTTTCCTAGAATAACTATCTTGGAACTGTGCTAAAACAACTTGATACCGAATTCAGGTCCATCTTGGACTTAGTCCAGTGGAATTCAGGGAATGTAGCTCTGGAATAGCCGCCTGACAAAACAGTTAATGTAGAATTTAACAGAGATCACTTAGGTAGAGGGTCTCTACACTTTCAGATTTCATAAACTAGTAAAAATTTCCATCAAAAAATAATTAGGTTTAGTTTTTGTAAGACTGCCAATTTTTCAATTTTTTTCAAGAAAAAACAGTAAAACACAAAAATTCCCATGTACTATCACCATCATTTGTTAAATACACATCCTCTTAACACCAAAATATATAGAATGATCATAAGCTCAGAATAAAGGACAGTCATCTAAATGGAATAAATTTGGCTTCATGAAAAATTCACAATGTCCTTTTCAAAAGTTAGCATTTATCATTTTCCTGCTGACTGGTGAAAATGTTATCACAAACCAACACTGATCTATGGGCTGGCATTTGGGAACCACTAATAGCATTAAACCCCTCTGGCCTGAGATATCTTTGTTGCCCCCTCCATTATCCACCCTCCACCCTTCCCCCACTCTGCTCTTTTCCAGGGAGCTGGTCTCTCTGCACTTCTTGTTGAAGCTCTCTTGCCCTCTGATTTCTCATTGGGTTCAGCCCGAGGAAGATAGAGACAGAAGTACAGCGGGTGAGAGGAGAGGAGGGTCAGGCTATTTATTCCACTGGTCCATCAACCACTACTGCCTGGGCACAGGTTGGCAGTGGCTGTATTTCTCTGCCCAAGGTCTCGGTTTATAGCATGGCCCTCTCCCAAGCTCTCTTTCTAGATCCTGTGATAATGCTCTCCTATTACCTCTCCCCCTACCTCTTCAGGTCAAGGTAAGGCAAAAAGTATCTTTGCATGCAGGGTGTATCTCACCATCCTTTGTTGACTTCCATAACCGTACCCATGCTCTTCCCTTCATCACACTGCCCTCAATCACTCCTTTGGAATGACCATCTGTTTTCTTCTGCAACCTGACCAGTGTATTCTTCATTTAAAGATGAAAAAACTGAGGCCCCGAGAAGTGAAGCCCCAAAGTCACATAGCCCAAGACACACAGTCAGTGAGACTCAGGTCAGGTAAGGAACGTGTCCTTCCAGAATCCAAGCAGAGTTCCCCTTAGTCAGTGCTCATCTGTCATCCTCCCATGACCATCCCTTTCGGGGTCATATTGATGGGCACTTTCTACTTAGAAACCCTTTCCACTGGGCTTTGACAATAGTTGTAATTTGTTCAAGTTTTGAATTTAAATATCTTATTTAGTGATTAATGACACAACCCCAAACACAGAGGAATACTGTTTTCACTTGAATGGACTGGAATCAAGAGAACTGAGTTGTTAAATTGTTGCCTAAATAGAAATTGGCAATTTAACCTAAGAAACTATTGCAAATGCTAAGCACAGAAGGACAAGAGAGTGATGAACTTTCCACTGTAAAATGAATTCTGATCACCAGAGACTGAGGGAGGAATGGAAAAAGTCTGCCCGGAGGTAAGGGGCTAGCGTGGGCAATATGAGCAGGTCGTAGAGGGAAGTTTAGGGCCTTCGGCGCTTGTCAAGCACTGGGAAAGATGAATGGACCACGGTAATAAATAGGGGAGACATCAAGCAGGAAGTTTGTTGCAAAATGTGTTGAAAGCGTGTTTTACCTGGCAGGAAGTTACCGCACTACGGGGCAGGGGCTGCTGCTGGAACCCTGCACGATAGATGCTCCAGATCGCTAGAAACATTTAATTGTCTTCAACTGACTCATGTCAAATTGCTCTTGTGTAAAGGTGGAATTTGCCATAGCCACATCATTATTTAGCAATCTTGCTTTTAAAGAAATGCACCCACATATTTAACATATTAGCTTTGTTCTAATTGCATACTTGACTGAATTTCTCACTGCTGTGGTTTGATCGTTTGCTGTTACCAAAGGGCCTCTATGGGAGCTTTCTTTTACTAGGGTTTAAAAACAAGTTAGAAAGTTTTAATATCAAATGATTCCCTTAAAAGAATTAGGAGAATAGAATTATTCAAAATAATATTAATTGAGCACTTCATCTGTCCAAGCATTTACCTGATTTACGTCATTTAATCCTCACATCAGCCCTGCCATCATCACCCAACGCCACGGCCACCTCCTTGCCCTCTGCTACGCTGTCTGGCCCCTGGCCTTGGCAAGTGGACTTTCTCTGGGGCTCTGATCCTTGTCAGTGTTCTAAGCCAGATGCAGGGGAAGTGTTGCTCAAAGGAGTCACTGTTACAGCCTCTCAGCGTGAAGGACCGCTCTATCTGGTGCAGTCCCCTTCTCTGACTGCTGAGCCTTCAATCAATCAACAACTCTTATTGAGCTCCTACTAAATGCTCGGTGCAGTGACCAGTCTAGCCTCTGCATTCAGGCGCCTTTCTAAGTGCCGCACGTGGATTCAGAGGGATGTGGATGATCTGGACGAATCAGAGACCTTGAACCAGTCCTGAAGGGTGGAGGGGATTTGTTTGGCTGAGAAAGAGCAAGGTCATTGTAAGACAAAGAAATAATGACTTAAAAGTAAGGAAGGGGACAATGAAAAGGTACTGAGATGGGTTAGAGAAATAAGAAAAATTAACTTAGAACAAAGAGTAGATTTTCCTCCAGATTCTCAAATGAGGAAACATTGCAGCTAAAAGAAAATCTACTCTTACAATTTTCCATAAGGTTTGTCAATTAGTAGACTGTCAACTTTAACACACATGCATAGTAATCTAGTGTCTTTACTGTAACCAAAAAGTTTATAGAATTATTAATATTTTGTAATATTCTTTTACTTTGATCATCTTGGTTATCGTAGATACATGCACTTAGATTACTGATGGATATTTAGGTAGAAAATTTTAGGACAAAGAGTAGAAGTTAAAAACTGGACTACCCACTTGAAGTGCTGGAATTTACCATTTGGAAATCCACAGACACAGGTTCAATCCCCAAACACCTATATATATCATATGTTTTCAGTTTTGATTAATATAATTCACTCTGCCATTACTTTAACCACCAAGACAGTTTCATGTTCATAAGAAACATAAATCAATTTATGTACTGTGTGTCCACATGTGCCTGAGGGAGAATGAACTTCAGGGTATAAATCCTAACTTTCTGCTCTCGTACCACTGCATCCTGCAAAACTGGGGCAAGGACTGACTACACGTAACTGTTTAGAGTCCCTGAAAACACACACCTACCTCCAAAACTTCCAACGCCAGGTATTTACTTATTTGCGAGATTATTCTTGATTTAATCTGTATTCCTTTGGTTAATGGAGGTTGTCTCCTATTAAAAAGTGCTTGACTTTGTTTAGGCCATTCTTTCTCCAGTGTAGATACATTCATGGCTCTTCCCCTTAAAGGAGAGGGGGACAGAAAGGCAAGCCAGGGAGTGGAGAGTGACAGCTGGGGTAAAGGTGGAGACAGGCTTTGCATTCCTCACAGTTTGCTCAGGACTCTCCTTGTTCTATAACACATGATGGTTTCTTAAATCTACCTGTACAAAAAGTCCTATGTTATTTAATAACAGTCTCCAGTCAAGCCTGTTTCATTTGGCTTTGACTTGCAATGCTTTTGTCTTACTGGAAATGGTTGTCCTTCTTGTCAGGGAAAATTAGGGATGTTTGGAGAAAAAGACCTAGAGAAATAGATTAGATGATCTTGTTGGGTCTACTTTTAAAAACTTCCTCGAGGTCAAACACTGGACAAGAAGATTCCCCCTGGAAATAGCAATCTAGGTCAGGGATCCTTAACCTTTTTGGAAAAGTTTGGACTTTTGACAATTTCTCCTTTATGCATAAAATGTTTTGTAGCATAAACTACCTGTAAGTATAAATACACAAGAATTTTGTTCTGAGGCTTTTGTTTTGAGATATTTTGGACTGACTGTTGAAATTATTGGAATCATATATGGGAGGCTGAGGGTCATTTGTTCATCCCGAATATCACTGTTCTAACCCAAGATGTTCACCCCCCAAAGGCTGACCTCGGGGAGATTACGCAGCCATGTGTGATTTAGGAGCCATGCTGTTTTTGAACAGAGCAACATTTATTTCTATCAGAGGTCCTTGCCAGGGTCCTAAGGTTCAAAGGATGGCATGAACAATTATAGGAACTGAATAAATGCTTTGTTTTTATGGCTGGTTCATTTACCACCAGATGGCTCTATTGTATCGTCAGGAAATGCACATATGTATAAAATTGGTGGGCTCCTAAACCAAAGGGGAAATAAAGCAGCAGGGGTATTTTTTTTGTTCTTTTTTTTTTAATATGTAGGAACTCAGTTCTTTTTTTCCTGTGGGGTTAATTGGAAGCAGCTGCAGCAGCCTGAACTTTCACAAGAAGACAGGACACACCCCAGGAAGCTATAGGAACCTCATAATCCTAGCACATATGAGGTTTTCCTTTGAAGTTTCCATATTGCTGTGTCTTTATTAATTAATTGTCTCAATGGCCAAAGAGTAGTCAGGAAGTGCTCTAGTCTCAGTAGTGCTGGTAACATATTCTCATACCAACTTTGCACATTTTTCTGCTTGTACGTGATAAAGAGTAACTTAATTTTGAGAGGGAAAGTCTACACATCTGCTGATTTGAGTCATATTAGCCACGTTCTGGGGAAGAATGATCTGATTCTAAACCATGTAGTATCTTTGCTTTAATTAAACTTGTGATAAGAAGGTGACAATCAAAGGAACCAAGAGCTTCTCTGAATTCAAATGACTATGACCCCCAAGCTAGGTGAATGTTAAAAATGTAGGCATTCTAGATGACATCTCTTATTGGGAATGTGAAATTCTGGTTCTAACCTCTTGAAGAAAAGCTCTGTATCAGGAATAAAAGTTGCAGACTAACCAAATTTCAACATGGATATTTTATTCTACCTTTCTAAAGCTGTTCATTGCTCATTAATATGCATTTTTTTTTACTCTGCCTTTAGACTCTAAACTGTTAAATAACACTATTGTTTTTGTAACATTTCATTGTTTTATTGCTATGTTGAAGAAGAAAAGGAGATGATTTGTGTGAGTTTATTAAGACTGTCCTTAGTCCCCAGAGTTGTTTGAGATGCACTCAGGAAACTACCCATGTCAAAAAGTAATACTTGATTATTGTTTTAAAGAAAGAGTCTCTGGAAACCAGACAGATGGCGTTTACCTTGGCACGGCTCGAGGCCTTGGAGATTTGCCTGATGGAAGCAGAAGCAAAGGCTAAAGTCTTATCCGAACAGGTAATACCTGTCACTGGGATTGGAAATATATGTTCCTCAGTGTGCAGTAGAGCAAGGAAAATCTAAATACGTGTTTTAACCTCTGTACCTAATGACACACACACACACACACACACACACACACACACACACACACACACACCCCATTTCATTCATTTTAGTTATAACAATAATTACTTTAATCTGTATGGAGCTTTTCAGCCTTTAAAACTCCTCTTAGATTTATATTTTGATTTTCATTCGCCACAGCCCATGAGTTAGGAAAGCCATCTTTAAGCAAGTAGATTTCTGAATAAGTGAAACATATTTGCATTATAAACAGATAAGCCCCAAAGTAAGATAAAACCTATAGGAACTACACAGGAGCAACTTTCTCCAATTATGTGAAGAAAGAGAGTTTTTCAAATCCTGGCATCCCTCTTGGGCTGTGACACTCACAGAAGCAAAGCAAGTCATAGGTGGAGTGTAGCCTCTACCGGCCGTCGGGTTGCCTTATATGTCATCTGCCTACACACCAGGTCTCCGAGTGCGGAGACACGGAGTATGGCTCTCAGTAAAGCTCAGACCATTTCCCAACACAATTACACTTTGCAAACAGTATAGTGTACGTGGTACAAATCCTGCTGTTACCGTTGCCCTTGCCCCTGGGCAGGGGGGCTTGGCAGAGGGCAAAGCTGCCAGGAGTGTGTGTCCTCCCACAGCACAGGGCACCAGTGCTCACTGTTGGTGGCAGTCAGTGGAGGAAAAGGACACAGACCCTGAGATTTTATAAACATTGATTGATTTGTCATGGATTGAGACATTTTGCAAATAAATTTTTAGAAACTTTTGAAAAACAATTTTGAGTTTTTAATAAGAAAGGTCTGTATAGCAAAAGTTGAGTGCATCAGAATTTTATAAGAATTTTTGCAGAGACGAGGGGGAAAGTGTGCTTGTGTTATGACAAAAAGAAGTACATTTAACGTGTATTGTAGGGATACATGTACAAATGGCCTCCATTTTTTTTTTCAGCTTACCAAAAAAGTACATCTCTTACTTCGGGATGTGTTTATTGCTGACTACCTAAATGTGATAGACACAAGGGGTCACAGGGGCCTTCTGTCAATTAACAAAAGCGTGGTGCCCTAGGCCCAGACCCACTGGGGAAAGATTCCATCTCACCCATGTGTCATAACGCTGGCCAACTCATCTTTTCTTTAAAACAACAGAAAAAGCAAGCTTCAAACTGTGGCAAAATTTGAATTACAAAGAATATAATGATAAACATGAGGTACCATTTCAAAGCATAAAAACTAAGGATTTCAGAGCACGCAAACTTGGAAGAAATTTTGAATGGCTAACTAAAAAGGGCACCCTTGCTGGTATTAGGTTACACTAAGAAGATGTATGCTTATTTTGTAATTGAACGTCTTTTAATGATTTAAATCAGTAAAATTCAGTTCACCCATAAAAGTCCTCATCCCTTTTGTTCTTTATAAAATGTTTTTCTCCAGCGCAAATAGCCCCTAATATTTAAGATTCTTAACTGGATGATCCCTTTATGTAACATCAAACAATTAGATACTTCTTTTCAGTGTTTAGCAGATTAATTACATAAAATGGAAACTGGATTTCACTCAACTTCTTTCTAACTACCGTGAGTAAGATGTTAGTTAGCAGTTTGAGGGAAGAAAGATAGATAAGCAAAGCTTTTCTACCCAAGTAGCTCACAACCAAAAGAATCACTGTAGGGGCTGGAGAGTGAAAATAGTAGGTATTTGTATGGTTCCCAGATAGACTGCAGCATAGTATCAAGTTGCAGGATCTGTGTATGTTATTTTCCTGAAGTATTGCCCCTGGAGTTGCCAAATTTGCATATAACCAAGGCAATTTAATTGGAAGTTGGCAATGGTGTGAGGAAAAGGAGAATATTATGTGCGAAGAAAAGCACATTACAGGCATTTTCAACGTTACATTTTTAATTAAGCTGAATATTTTATTAGATTTGGCTGTCTCCGCTGTTACTGTTGAAATAGGTTAATCAAATATAGACACTGTTCTCAGAGGATTTAATCCTGAAATTTTTCCTTTCTCCAGTGTTTCAGTTTAGTCTTATTCTTGAAGAGATAAAAACTGTAACGACACTCCCCTCCCCCCTATTTTTAAATTCAGTAGATGTTTTAAAAATGTGATGGCAGAAGGATAGGGAAAGGTAAGGGGAGCAAATAGCCTTTCTTCAAGCTAAGAAAGGAGAATATTTCTGAATGGGACACCTGTCTCAAACAATCAAACATTTGTCCACTGGGTGCCACTGTCTTCCTTACCAGGCTAGGCCACTTTGTGGTTGCAAAAAGAGAAACTGTCTTTAGTGGTCCAGACAATGATGTGTGTGTGTGTGTGTGTGTGTGTGTGTGTGTGTGTGTGTGTGTGTGAAGGAGTATTTTTTCCTGTTTATGTGTATACATGTTAAGGCTTCTTTTTTAACTTCTTTATTGGAGTATAATTGCTTTACAATGGTGTGTTAATTTCTGCTTTATAACAAAGTGAATCAGCTATACATATACACATATCCCCATATCTCTTCCCTCTTGCATCTCCCTCCCTCCCACCATCCCTATCCCACTCTTCTACGTGGTCACAAAGCACGGAGCTGATCTCCCTGTGCTATCCAGCTGCTTCCCACTAGCTATCTAGTTTACATTTGGTAGTGTATATATGTCCATGCCACTCTCTCACTTCGTCCCAGCGTCTTTATTCCCCTCCTGCCCCTAGGTTCTTCACGACCTTTTTTTTTTTTTTTTTAGATTCCATATATATGTGTTAGCATACGGTATTTGTTTTTCTCTTTCTGACTTACTTCACTCTGTATGACAGACTCTAGGTCCATCCACCTCACTACAAATAACTTAATTTCATTTCTTTTTATGGCTGAGTTAAGGCTTCTTTTAAATACCATTAATTTAGGATTTGTCACAAAGACAGTGGGAATGCTAGCTGGCTTTCACTTGTAATCCAAATCATTTTGTCAGATGGGCTGGCCTGGTGGGCTAGAAACAAGTGGGAAGAGGAGAGGAAATGTCGAGGACAAAGATTTGTGCTGGAACTAAGGAGTGGAAGCTCATGGTATTGTCAACCAGTGGGTCCTGCCTTTGCGAAATGGCTAAATTTTGACATTAGCTGAATTCTTACCTCCTGGCTCTGCCCCTTAGTGATGCACATAGAACTAACCCAGATAGATGCCTCGGGGTTCATCTACACTAAACACCTGTTGGTCCTGGGCCTCAGGTTACTTAAACTGAACCTTTCTAGGGTCCCTTCCAGCAAGGTCTCTGTTGGCTTACTATGCAAAAGAAGGAACTTAGTGAGGAGATAAGGAGAGTGTGGCGCTTCCTCTGTGAGGTCACAGACTTCCTTGTTGGATTCCCTTAGCTAACAATTATTCTTTATTTCTCTGCAGTCATGCCACTAGTGTCAAAATAAAAGAAATATGACAGCAGGATAATTTGCAATTAATACTTTTAATCTGGGCTGTTCACAGCTCTAAGAAGTAAGTTTGCAGCAAGTCAGCTGGCCAGAGTGAGAAAGGGACATAAGAATCCATCTCTTTTCCTGGGTAATAACTGTAGATAATTCAAAACATTGCCAAGTTTTGCTAAAGAAAATATTTGATTATATTTCCTGCAGGTTAAGACCCGTGGGGGGAAATGCCTGGAAATTAGGTAGTAGAGAAAGGACTAGAAGGAGGCACAGGAAAGGAGGAAAAGAGTCAAGAGGAGAAAAAAGAAGCGTGAAGAGGTTTCAGGGGAAACTCAAAAAAAGGCAGTTTTTGCCTGTGTGCTGGCTTCTATCCCCAGTGCACATGGGAGGGAGAAAGAAAGGGGCTCCGGGGGTTGTAGTTGATGACTGTACGCAAGCTAAGAGATTGCACAGCTTTTGTGCTAAGAGAGTGTCAGGAGAAGCCACAGTGTCACAGTGGAGCACAGATCCAGAGAGCCACCAGCTCAGAGGGACGAGGGAGGCCAGTTCCTGAAACATTTCCTCTGGGAGCAGCATCGGCCCAGTGTGTCTCAGTCATCACCAGCCTCTGGCTCCCGGCTCCCAGCAGCAGACCCAGGAGAGCTCCGGCTTTGTTTCTGCTCCAGGACTTGCTAGCTTTATGACCTTGGGCAGTTCACTTAGTCTCTCTGAGTCACAGTGGTCTTATGCAGAAGAGGGTGAACACATTGGCTTCATAGGGCTGTAGTGAGGATTGAACGAGATGAGTGTAACCTGGTTCTTAGTAGGTTCTCGATTAATGTTAATTTATCTCTACCGCTGCTAGTGGTCATAACAGAACTGTATATTCTGAGTCATATGTCATGGGCTTGTGTGTGTGTGTGTGTGTGTGTGTGTGTATGTAAGTTTCCTTTTTTACTGATGTCTCTCAAAGTGTTTGAAAGACACCCAGATCTCAACACAGTGGTTCTTCTCTAGTGCTCACAATCTCAGAGTCTTTCAACCAGAAAAGGTCCCCTTCCCACCCCAGCTCCCTTGCCCTAGCTGGCTTTTTTTTACCACCCAGCTTTCTCTTATCTTCTTCCTCAGCTCCTCATTTGATAAAGGGACTTTAGTATTTTAACCTTTTTTCTGCTTCATCTCTTAAGTCTTCTATCTGTTTCTGCCCATTCTCTGATTTTGCCAAGATTGGGAGCTGAATTGCCCATTCAGCTCCAGTGTCTGGTCTTTTCAGAATTTGGAGGGGGGCGGGCAGAAACTGGGGGGTGAGGGGAATCTGTGGTCATTTTCTCACCAAGGAGGTGAATCCAGTAACAATTACGTAGTCAGAATTAGCTTCAGGCGTCTTTCGGATACCATACCTAGCAAAACATTAGTTATATATTAAGTGTGGCATATATGCTAGCCGCGAAAGAGATGTCATTATTTGAAGCAGGAGCTAGGAGGTGGGAAGCTCGGTGGGGAACTTGATCTTTTTTTCTACCAACTGTGTTTCCCGGGTAGGAATAAGACATAGACAAGACACAGCAAGGGGCCCCTGATGGTCTTTGGAGCATAAAAATAATTGTGCCCTTTTTGTTTTCATAAAGAGAGATTTATTGGTGACACTCAAAGTGCAGAGAAATTTCAATGGAGAAGAACATGCTAGTTTTATTTCTCAACTTTTGAAAAAAGCACATGGGAGTCTTTTTCTTACTTCTTAGTCATAGCTCATATGCCAGTTAGGCATAGTTTCCCCCTCACCTGATGAGAGAGACATTTCCGAAAGCCCCAAATAAAACTAGTAACAGCAGCTTCCTGTATCCTCACTCTTTACTGAACTGGATCAATTACGTTATATTCCAAGAGGATTCCTTTCCCTTTCTTTTTTCCCCTGGGATCTCCCTAAGGTTCTCTTCCATCCTAAAGAATAGCAGAAGCAATAATGGAGACAAAGCATGAAAGGGGTTGTAGTGGGGTGGTGGCTAAGTTCACATCCTACAGGGATTCAGGCCTGGTACCAGACCCCTGCAGTGTATTGCCAATGGCAGGCAGAGTAGAGAAACTGACATTCATTAAGCATCTATAGTGTTCCAGGTACTGTGCTTCGATTGACAGACATTTCATCTGATCCACACAAGAACCTTATTAGGGGCACTATTATAATCTCCATGAGGAAAACGAGACTCAAAAATGTTAAGCCGTTTTCCCAAGGTCATACAGTTAATAAACAGTGAGGCTGATATTCGAACATAAGTATTTTTAAAATTCAAAGACCCTGTTCTTAAGAACGTGTGGTCATAGGTCAAAGCCATTTAAAGAAGTTTCCTACTCAAGCAGCACTGAACAAAAAGAACTCACCCTGGTTCCCAAACTGGAACCTAGAGGCTTGTTAGACAGATTGCTGGGTCCCACCCCTAGAGTGTAGGATTCAGTCCATCTGGGGTGGAGGTCAAGAATGTGCATTTCTAACAAGTTCTCACTCTACACTGAAGTGAATTTCCAGCCCTAACCCAAACCAAATGGTGAAGAGGAACCATCACTCTTGCTTCGTGCCCCCCAGCTCCACAGTAACTAAGTGAATCAGTGAGGATTAATCTTGGGTACATAAAACAACAACCCAAATAAGAGTGGCCTAAACAAGTAATTGAGTAAGTCTGGACACAGGGAGCCCAGAATAGGCTCAGGAGCTCTGCAGCTCTCAGAGGCCTGGGCTTGGTCTCCGTGCATTCACAAACATAGCTCCCGTCCTCAGGGTCCAAGAGGTACCTGCAGCTGCAGCCATTCATGAAGTCAAGTAGCATGAAGATGAAAAAGGCAAGTGCAAAATAGGGATGGACAACTGCCAGCTGAGCAGCCTCTTTGAAGAGCTTTTCTCCAAAACTCACCTAATGAATTCTTACATATGCCTGACCATGGTTAATATCATGGGGCCTAGGAAATATGGATTTTTAACTGGGCACATTGTTACCCCAAGAGTATAGGGTTTTTTTTTTTTTTTTTTACTAAGAAGGGGAGAATGGATATTAGGTTAGCAAATACCTGCTTTGCTCATCCAACCCCTTCACCATACTGTTGCATGTAGTGCTTTGTCTCGTCAAGGTTCTTTTGCATGTAAATATCCAGTTTTCCTAGCACCATTTGTTGAAGAGACGGTTTTTCCCCTTTGAATGGTCTTGAAAGCCTTGTCAAAACTCAGTTACTCATAGATGCATGACTCTATGGACTCTCAATTCAATGCCAATGCTCTATAATGGAATGACTTTCAGCAGTTATTTCTCGTTGTAAATCTCAGGTGAATTTTTGAGCTGGAATTTAGAGTCAGTCTTCTGGGTCCTTTACCAATACTTCCTCTCAGTGTGAGAACCATCATGAACCCCTCTGACATATGCAAAAGTTTCTGGCGATTGAACGAAGCTTCTAACTGATCTTTTAACTTTACGACTGAGAAAAGTAAGCAGAAAACCAGAAAGACAAAAGGCTAGTATGTTTGACTCTAATAACCAATATTTATTCATCATTTTGTACCTAAGGCTCTAAAATAAACTCCCATTATTTGCGTCTTAGTGTTCAATCTACGTTTTCTTTAAGTTTAGGAATAGAAAGAATATAGATCTCCAGCAAATTTTTAGTTGCTGAATATGTGTGTAAGTAGCTAAAAGTGATTTGATACATATTGAGATTGCCACCAAAAATGTTCTGGTTCTTTTTCCATTGTTTAAATGCAACAGTGGATCCCTTGATGTCAAGTTTATTTGAAATAAGTAATGTGCCCTTGGTAGGAGTATTCATTTCTGCAAACGCTCAGAAATTATGCTTGATATGCCAATCTGAAATCATGAGTTTCTGTGAATGAGTTTTTGTTTTCCAATCCGTTTGGAAGTCTACTTTAATGCCACAAAATCACAAGCAGCTTGTTTGACTTGGAATGCGTTTCCTAATCACCATGAAACCAAGCAATTGAGAATTTTGTTAAACAATTTGGTTCTAGTTTATTTTATTGCAGAAGAGTTCCCTCTTAACACACACACACACACACACACACACACACACCCTCCTGTCTAAGCAGTTGTCAATTTTAACCCTCTTACTGGATTGTTGCACACCAATTGGGAACCTCAGAGAATGTAAGGAAAGAATACAAGCTGGTGAAGAAATGTGTTGTTTTGAGTAGAGTTGAGCACAATGACAAATGGGCTTCTGTTGTCAGGGATGCGTGGACTTCTGGCCTGTTACATAACTAAAGACTTCCTTTTGCTTGTAAATGTCAAGATCAAACAGAGGTCAGTTTTAAATAGCTGACCCAGTGCTAATAAATGTGACTTTCTTGTCTAAGAAAAAGCAAATGCCTTGCCCCTTATAAGTCTTGGCTCTGGTGGTAAGAGCAAGTATCTTTTTGCATGGGCATAACCTACATTTTCTTCATAAAATTTTCTCAGAGATGGCCAACTAACTTTCACTTTGCTTAACCTCTACAAGGAAATTAGTAAATTAGGTGTACGCTTTTGTTGAATTATTCATTTATTCATTCAATAAAATATTTATTGAGCCCTTACTGTGAGCCAAGTGTTCTGCAAGGTACTCCTACGTATGTTAGCTTGTGTATTTTTCCCACTGGTCCTGGAAATTTGCATTCCCATTTTGCAAATGATGAAAGCTCTTTTGTGGGATTGCAGCCTGCTTGTCTGCTCTTTCTATACATTCTCCCTTAGTGACTTGCCTTTAGAGGACAATCCACAGAGAAGAACCAAGTTTTCATCATTAGTCCTGATCTTCTTCCTGACCCGTGACCTGGATATCCAACTGCCTACCGAATAGGCCCACCAAGGTTCTCAGAGGCAACTCAAACTCTACCTGTCCATTAGCTTCCTGCCCCAAATCTGTTCCTGCTCTCAAATCCCCTAGGCCAGGGAGAGGTGCTACCTGCACCCCCTGTGGCTTATATGAGAAATCTGTGCTGCTTTGATTCTTTCTTCTTCCTCACCCCACACATCCAATTGCTAAGTACTATGAATAATTTCTCTCAAACTGTTCTTCAGTTCATCTTCTTTTCTCTATCTCTACCACCATTACCCTTGTCCAGGCCACCAACTGCAGAAACTTCTCCCTACTTTACTTTCATTATGGTCCTTGTTTGATGACTCCTCAACACTATAGCCAGAGTGAAGATTCTACAACGCAGACCTCCTATTTCTCCTCGCTTAAATCCTAAATTAGCCCCGTCAGGATCAAATATATACTTCTTAACAGATTTTATAATCCTCTGTGGTCTAACCCCCTACTTATTTCTCCAGTTTTATCTTATACCACAGCCAGCATATTACTATGACACCACTTTCAATTTCTTGAAAGGAATGTATTCTCTCTTACTTTC